>NC_092743.1:12012259-13212259 GCF_047496795.1 Chiloscyllium punctatum
GAACCCAAGCTCAGAGAGAGAGAGATACTGTAACCGCAGCTCAGAGAGAGACTGTAACCCCAGCTCAGAGAGAGATACTGTAAGCCCAGCTCAGAGAGAGAGAGAGATACGGTAACCCCAGCTCAGAGAGAGAGAGAGAGAGAGAGACTGGAACCCCAGATCAGAGAGAGAGAGAGAGAGAGAGAGAGAGATTGGAACCATAGCTCAGAGAGAGAGAGAGAGAGAGGGAGAGAGACTGGAACCCCAGGTCAGAGACAGAGAGAGGGATACAGTAACCCCAGCTCAGAGAGAGAGAGACTGTAACCCCAGCTCAGAGAGACTGCAATCCCAGCTCAGAGAAAGAGAGAGAAAGAGAGAGAGACTGTAATCCCAGCTCCGAGAGAGTGAGAGACTGTAACCCCAGCTCCGAGAGAGAGACTGGAACCCCAGCTCAGAGAGAGAGAGAGAGAGAGAGAGAGAGAGACTGGAACACGAGCTGAGAGAGAGAGAGAGAGAGAGAGAGATACTGTAACGCCAGCTCAGAGAGAGAGAGAGAGAGAGAGAGAGAGATACTGTAACCCCAGCTCAGAGAGAGAGAGAGAGAGAGACTGTAACCCCAGCTCAGAGAGAGAGATACTGTAACGCCAGCTCAGAGAGAGAGAGAGAGACTGTAACCCCAGATCAGAGAGAGAGAGAGAGAGACTGTGACCCCAGCTCAGAGAGAGAGAGACTGGAACCCTAGCTCAGAGAGAGAGAGATACTGTAACCCCAGCTCAGAGAGAGAGAGACTGGAACCCCAGGTCAGAGAAAGAGAGAGAGAGAGAGAGAGAGATACTATAATGCCAGCTCAGAGAGAGGGAGAGAGACTGTAACCCCAGCTCAGAGAGACTGTAATCCCAGCTCAGAGAGAGAGAGAGAGAGACTGGAACCCCAGCTCAGAGAGAGAGAGACTGTAATGCCAGCTCAGACAGACTGTAATCCCAGCTCCGAGAGAGTGAGAGACTGGAACGCCAGCTCAGAGAGAGAGAGACTGGAACCCTAGCTCAGAGAGAGAGAGAGAGAGAGATACTGTAATGCCAGCTCAGAGAGAGGGAGAGAGACTGTAACCCCAGCTCAGACAGACTGTAATCCCAGCTCAGAGAGAGTGAGAGACTGGAACCCCAGCTCAGGGAGAAAGAGAGAGAGAGAGATACTGTAATGCCAGCTCAGAGAGAGAGAGAGAGAGAGAGATACTGGAACCCCAGCTCAGAGAGAGAGAGAGAGAGAGAGAGACGGGAACCCTAGCTCAGAGAGAGAGATACTGTAACGCCAGCTCAGAGAGAGACAGAGAGAGAGACTGTAACCCCAGCTCAGAAAGAGAGAGAGAGACTGGAACCCCAGCTCAGAGAGAGAGAGAGAGAGAGAGACTGTGACCCCAGCTCAGAGAGAGAGAGACTGGAACCCTAGCTCAGAGAGAGAGAGATACTGTAACCCCAGCTCAGAGAGAGAGAGACTGGAACCCCAGGTCAGAGAAAGAGAGAGAGAGAGAGAGAGATACTATAATGCCAGCTCAGAGAGAGGGAGAGAGACTGTAACCCCAGCTCAGAGAGACTGTAATCCCAGCTCAGAGAGATGAGAGAGAGAGAGATACTGTAACCCCAGCTCAGAGAGAGAGAGAGAGACTGGAACCCCAGCTCAGAGAGAGAGAGAGAGAGAGATACTGTAATGCCAGCTCAGAGAGAGGGAGAGAGACTGTAACCCCAGCTCAGACAGACTGTAAACCCAGCTCAGAGAGAGTGAGAGACTGGAACCCTAGCTCAGAGAGAAAGAGAGAGAGAGAGATACTGTAATGCCAGCTCAGAGAGAGAGAGAGAGATACTGGAACCCTAGCTCAGAGAGAGAGAGAGAGAGAGAGAGAGATACTGGAACCCCAGCTCAGAGAGAGAGAGAGAGAGAGAGAGAGAGACGGGAACCCTAGCTCAGAGAGAGAGATACTGTAACGCCAGCTCAGAGAGAGACAGAGAGAGAGACTGTAACCCCAGCTCAGACAGACTGTAATCCCAGCTGCAAGAGAGTGAGAGACTGTAACCCCAGGTCAGAGAGAGAGAGAGATACTGTAACCCCAGCTCAGAGAGAGAGAGAGAGAGATACTGTAACCCCAGCTCAGAGAGAGAGGGAGAGATACTGTAACCCCAGCTCAGAGAGAGAGAGAGACTGTAACGCCAGGTCAGAGAGAGAGAGACTGTAACCCCAGCTCAGTGAGAGAGAGAGAGAGAGAGAGAGAGAGATACTGTAACCCCAGCTCAGAGAGAGAGAGAGAGAGAGACTGTAATGCCAGCTCAGACAGACTGTAATCCCAGCTCCGAGAGAGTGAGAGACTGGAACGCCAGCTCAGAGAGAGAGAGAGAGACTGGAACCCTAGCTCAGAGAGAGAGAGAGAGAGAGAGATACCGTAATCCCAGCTCAGAGAGAGAGAAAGAGACTGGAACCCGAGCTCAGAGAGAGACAGAGAGAGACAGAGAGAGAGAGAGAGATTGTAACCCCAGTTTAGAGAGAGAGAGAGAGAGAGAGTGGAACCCCAGCTCAGAGAGAGAGAGACTGTAACCCCAGCTCAGAGAGAGAGAGACTGTAACCCCAGCTCAGAGAGACAGAGACTGGAACCCAAGCTCAGAGAGAGAGAGATACTGTAACCGCAGCTCAGAGAGAGACTGTAACCCCAGCTCAGAGAGAGATACTGTAAGCCCAGCTCAGAGAGAGAGAGAGATACGGTAACCCCAGCTCAGAGAGACTGTAATCCCAGCTCAGAAAGAGAGAGAGAGAGAGAGAGAGAGAGAGACTGGAACCCCAGATCAGAGAGAGAGAGAGAGAGAGAGATTGGAACCATAGCTCAGAGAGAGAGAGAGAGAGGGAGAGAGACTGGAACCCCAGGTCAGAGACAGAGAGAGGGATACAGTAACCCCAGCTCAGAGAGAGAGAGACTGTAACCCCAGCTCAGAGAGACTGCAATCCCAGCTCAGAGAGAGAGAGAGAAAGAGAGAGAGACTGTAATCCCAGCTCCGAGAGAGAGACTGGAACCCCAGCTCAGAGAGAGAGAGAGAGAGAGAGAGAGAGACTGGAACACGAGCTCAGAGAGAGAGAGAGAGAGAGAGATACTGTAACGCCAGCTCAGAGAGAGAGAGAGACTGTAACCCAGCTCAGAGAGACTGTAATCCCAGCTCAGAGAGAGAAAGAGAGAGAGAGAGAGAGAGATACTGTAACGCCAGCTCAGAGAGAGAGAGAGAGAGAGAGAGAGAGAGAGATACTGTAACCCCAGCTCAGAGAGAGAGATACTGTAACGCCAGCTCAGAGAGAGAGAGAGATACTGTAACCCCAGCTCAGAGAGAGAGAGACTGTAACCCCAGCTCAGAGAGAGAGAGACTGTAACCCCAGCTCAGAGAGAGTGATACTGTAACCCCAGCTCAGAGAGACTGCAATCCCAGCTCAGAGAGAGTGAGAGACTGGAACCCCAGCTCAGAGAGAGAGAGAGAGAGAGAGAGAGAGACTGGAGCCCCAGCTCAGAGAGAGAGAGAGAAACTGGAACCCCAGCTCAGAGAGAGAGAGAGAGAGAGAGAGAGACTGGAACTCCAGCTCAGAGAGAGAGCGAGAGAGAGACTGGAACTCCAGCTCAGAGAGAGCGAGCGAGACAAAGAAAAACTGCAAGCACAGCTCAGAGAGAGAGAGACTGGAACCATAGCTCAGAGAGAGAGAGAGAGAGAGAGAGATACTGTAACCCCAGCACAGAGAGAAAGAGAGACTGTAACGCCAGCTCAGAGAGAGTGAGAGACTGGAACTCCAGCTCACAGAGAGAGAGAGAGAGAGAGAGACTGTAACCCCAGCTCAGAGAGAGAGAGAGAGAGAGAGAGACTGGAACTCCAGCTCAGAGAGAGTGAGAGAGAGTCTGGAACCCCAGCTCAGAGAGAGAGAGAGTGAGAGAGAGTCTGGAACCCCAGCTCAGAGAGAGAGAGAGAGAGACTGGAACTCCAGCTCAGAGAGAGAGAGAGAGAAAGAGAGAAACTGCAACCACAGCTCAGAAAGAGAGAGAGACTGGAACTCCAGCTCAGAGAGAGAGAGAGAGAGAGAGTGGAAGCCCAGCTCAGAGAGAGAGAGAAAGAGAGAGAGAGAGAGAGAGAGAGATACTGTAACGCCAGCTCAGAGAGAGAGAGAGAGAGAGAGAGATACTGTAACCCCAGCTCAGAGAGAGAGAGAGAGAGACTGTAACCCCAGCTTAGAGAGAGAGATACTGTAACGCCAGCTCAGAGAGAGAGAGAGAGACTGTAACCCCAGCTCAGAGAGAGAGAGAGAGAGACTGTGACCCCAGCTCAGAGAGAGAGAGACTGGAACCCTAGCTCAGAGAGAGAGAGATACTGTAACCCCAGCTCAGAGAGAGAGAGACTGGAACCCCAGCACAGAGAGAGAGAGACTGGAACCCTAGCTCAGAGAGAGAGAGATACTGTAACCCCAGCTCAGAGAGAGAGAGACTGGAACCCCAGGTCAGAGAAAGAGAGAGAGAGAGAGAGAGAGATACAATAATGCCAGCTCAGAGAGAGGGAGAGAGACTGTAACGCCAGCTCAGAGAGACTGTAATCCCAGCTCAGAGAGATGAGAGAGAGAGAGAGATACTGTAACCCCAGCTCAGAGAGAGAGAGAGAGAGAGACTGGAACCCCAGCTCAAAGAGAGAGAGACTGTAACGCCAGCTCAGACAGACTGTAATCCCAGCTCCGAGAGAGTGAGAGACTGGAACGCCAGCTCAGAGAGAGAGAGACTGGAACCC
The DNA here is from genome assembly GCF_047496795.1 of Chiloscyllium punctatum. Classification (NCBI taxonomy): domain Eukaryota; kingdom Metazoa; phylum Chordata; class Chondrichthyes; order Orectolobiformes; family Hemiscylliidae; genus Chiloscyllium; species Chiloscyllium punctatum. The sequence goes on from NC_092743.1 coordinate 12,017,029, forward strand.
TAGCTCAGAGAGAGAGAGAGAGAGAGAGATACTGTAATGCCAGCTCAGAGAGAGGGAGAGAGACTGTAACCCCAGCTCAGACAGACTGTAATCCCAGCTCAGAGAGAGTGAGAGACTGGAACCCCAGCTCAGAGAGAAAGAGAGAGAGAGAGATACTGTAATGCCAGCTCAGAGAGAGAGAGAGAGAGAGAGAGATACTGGAACCCCAGCTCAGAGAGAGAGAGAGAGAGAGACGGGAACCCTAGCTCAGAGAGAGAGATACTGTAACGCCAGCTCAGAGAGAGACAGAGAGAGAGACTGTAACCCCAGCTCAGAAAGAGAGAGAGAGAGACTGGAACCCCAGCTCAGAGAGAGAGAGAGAGAGACTGTGACCCTAGCTCAGAGAGAGAGAGACTGGAACCCTAGCTCAGAGAGAGAGAGATACTGTAACCCCAGCTCAGAGAGAGAGAGACTGGAACCCCAGGTCAGAGAAAGAGAGAGAGAGAGAGAGAGAGATACTATAATGCCAGCTCAGAGAGAGGGAGAGAGACTGTAACCCCAGCTCAGAGAGACTGTAATCCCAGCTCAGAGAGATGAGAGAGAGAGAGATACTGTAACCCCAGCTCAGAGAGAGAGAGAGAGAGACTGGAACCCCAGCTCAGAGAGAGAGAGAGAGAGAGAGATACTGTAATGCCAGCTCAGAGAGAGGGAGAGAGACTGTAACCCCAGCTCAGACAGACTGTAAACCCAGCTCAGAGAGAGTGAGAGACTGGAACCCTAGCTCAGAGAGAAAGAGAGAGAGAGAGATACTGTAATGCCAGCTCAGAGAGAGAGAGAGAGAGAGATACTGGAACCCTAGCTCAGAGAGAGAGAGAGAGAGAGAGAGAGAGACGGGAACCCTAGCTCAGAGAGAGAGATACTGTAACGCCAGCTCAGAGAGAGACAGAGAGAGAGACTGTAACCCCAGCTCAGACAGACTGTAATCCCAGCTCCAAGAGAGTGAGAGACTGTAACCCCAGGTCAGAGAGAGAGAGAGAGAGAGATACTGTAACCCCAGCTCAGAGAGAGAGAGAGAGAGAGAGAGAGAGATACTGTAACCCCAGCTCAGAGAGAGAGGGAGAGATACTGTAACCCCAGCTCAGAGAGAGAGAGACTGTAACGCCAGGTCAGAGAGAGAGATACTGTAACCCCAGCTCAGTGAGAGAGAGAGAGAGAGATACTGTAACCCCAGCTCAGAGAGAGAGAGACTGTAACGCCAGGTCAGAGAGAGAGAGACTGTAACCCCAGCTCAGTGAGAGAGAGAGAGAGAGAGAGAGAGAGATACTGTAACCCCAGCTCAGAGAGAGGGAGACTGTAACCCCAGCTCAGAGAGAAAGAGAGAGAGAGAGACTGTAACGCCAGCTCAGACAGACTGTACTCCCAGCTCCGAGAGAGTGAGAGACTGGAACGCCAGCTCAGAGAGAGAGAGAGACTGGAACCCTAGCTCAGAGAGAGAGAGATACTGTAACCCCAGCTCAGAGAGACAGAGACTGGAACCCTAGCTCAGAGAGAGAGAGAGAGAGAGATACCGTAATCCCAGCTCAGAGAGAGAGAGACTGGAACCCGAGCTCAGAGAGAGAGACTGTCACCCCAGCTCAGAGAGAGAGAGAGAGAGAGAGAGATACTGTAACGCCAGCTCAGAGAGAGACAGAGAGAGAGACTGGAACCCCAGCTCAGACAGAGAGAGAGAGAGAGAGAGATTGTAACCCCAGTTTAGAGAGAGAGAGAGAGAGAGAGAGAGAGAGAGAGAGACTGGAACCCCAGCTCAGAGAGAGAGAGACTGTAACCCCAGCTCAGAGAGACAGAGACTGGAACCCAAGCTCAGAGAGAGAGAGATACTGTAACCGCAGCTCAGAGAGAGACTGTAACCCCAGCTCAGAGAGAGATACTGTAAGCCCAGCTCAGAGAGAGAGAGAGAGATACGGTAACACCAGCTCAGAGAGACTGTAATCCCAGCTCAGAAAGAGAGAGAGAGAGAGAGAGAGAGAGAGAGAGACTGGAACCCCAGATCAGAGAGAGAGAGAGAGAGAGAGAGATTGGAACCATAGCTCAGAGAGAGAGGGAGAGAGACTGGAACCCCAGGTCAGAGACAGAGAGAGGGATACAGTAACCCCAGCTCAGAGAGAGAGAGACTGTAACCCCAGCTCAGAGAGACTGCAATCCCAGCTCAGAGAGAGAGAGAGAAAGAGAGAGAGACTGTAATCCCAGCTCCGAGAGAGAGACTGGAACCCCAGCTCAGAGAGAGAGAGAGAGAGACTGGAACACGAGCTCAGAGAGAGAGAGAGAGAGAGAGAGATACTGTAACGCCAGCTCAGAGAGAGAGAGAGACTGTAACCCAGCTCAGAGAGACTGTAATCCCAGCTCAGAGAGAGAGAGAGAGAGACTGTAACCCCAGCTCAGAGAGAGATATACTGTAACGCCAGCTCAGAGAGAGAGAGAGAGAGAGAGAGAGAGAGAGATACTGTAACCCCAGCTCAGAGAGAGAGAGAGAGAGAGAGAGAGAGACGGGAACCCTAGCTCAGAGAGAGAGATACTGTAACGCCAGCTCAGAGAGAGACAGAGAGAGAGACTGTAACCCCAGCTCAGACAGACTGTAATCCCAGCTCCAAGAGAGTGAGAGACTGTAACCCCAGGTCAGAGAGAGAGAGAGAGAGAGATACTGTAACCCCAGCTCAGAGAGAGAGAGAGAGAGAGAGAGATACTGTAACCCCAGCTCAGAGAGAGAGGGAGAGATACTGTAACCCCAGCTCAGAGAGAGAGAGACTGTAACGCCAGGTCAGAGAGAGAGATACTGTAACCCCAGCTCAGTGAGAGAGAGAGAGAGAGATACTGTAACCCCAGCTCAGAGAGAGAGAGACTGTAACGCCAGGTCAGAGAGAGAGAGACTGTAACCCCAGCTCAGTGAGAGAGAGAGAGAGAGAGAGAGAGAGATACTGTAACCCCAGCTCAGAGAGAGGGAGACTGTAACCCCAGCTCAGAGAGAAAGAGAGAGAGAGAGACTGTAACGCCAGCTCAGACAGACTGTAATCCCAGCTCCGAGAGAGTGAGAGACTGGAACGCCAGCTCAGAGAGAGAGAGAGACTGGAACCCTAGCTCAGAGAGAGAGAGATACTGTAACCCCAGCTCAGAGAGACAGAGACTGGAACCCTAGCTCAGAGAGAGAGAGAGAGAGATACCGTAATCCCAGCTCAGAGAGAGAGAGACTGGAACCCGAGCTCAGAGAGAGAGACTGTCACCCCAGCTCAGAGAGAGAGAGAGAGAGAGAGAGATACTGTAACGCCAGCTCAGAGAGAGACAGAGAGAGAGACTGGAACCCCAGCTCAGACAGAGAGAGAGAGAGAGAGAGATTGTAACCCCAGTTTAGAGAGAGAGAGAGAGAGAGAGAGAGAGAGAGAGAGACTGGAACCCCAGCTCAGAGAGAGAGAGACTGTAACCCCAGCTCAGAGGGACAGAGACTGGAACCCAAGCTCAGAGAGAGAGAGATACTGTAACCGCAGCTCAGAGAGAGACTGTAACCCCAGCTCAGAGAGAGATACTGTAAGCCCAGCTCAGAGAGAGAGAGAGAGATACGGTAACACCAGCTCAGAGAGACTGTAATCCCAGCTCAGAAAGAGAGAGAGAGAGAGAGAGAGACTGGAACCCCAGATCAGAGAGAGAGAGAGAGAGAGAGAGATTGGAACCATAGCTCAGAGAGAGAGGGAGAGAGACTGGAACCCCAGGTCAGAGACAGAGAGAGGGATACAGTAACCCCAGCTCAGAGAGAGAGAGACTGTAACCCCAGCTCAGAGAGACTGCAATCCCAGCTCAGAGAGAGAGAGAGAAAGAGAGAGAGACTGTAATCCCAGCTCCGAGAGAGAGACTGGAACCCCAGCTCAGAGAGAGAGAGAGAGAGACTGGAACACGAGCTCAGAGAGAGAGAGAGAGAGAGAGAGAGATACTGTAACGCCAGCTCAGAGAGAGAGAGAGACTGTAACCCAGCTCAGAGAGACTGTAATCCCAGCTCAGAGAGAGAGAGAGAGAGACTGTAACCCCAGCTCAGAGAGAGATATACTGTAACGCCAGCTCAGAGAGAGAGAGAGAGAGAGAGAGAGAGAGAGAGATACTGTAACCCCAGCTCAGAGAGAGAGAGAGAGAGACTGTAACCCCAGCTCAGAGAGAGATATACTGTAACGCCAGCTCAGAGAGAGAGAGAGAGACTGTAACCCCAGCTCAGAGAGAGTGATACTGTAACCCCAGCTCAGAGAGACTGCAATCCCAGCTCAGAGAGAGTGAGAGACTGGAACCCCAGCTCAGAGAGAGAGAGAGAGAGAGAGACTGGAGCCCCAGCTCAGAGAGAGAGAGAGAAACTGGAACCCCAGCTCAGAGAGAGAGAGAGAGAGAGAGAGACTGGAACTCCAGCTCAGAGAGAGAGCGAGAGAGAGACTGGAACTCCAGCTCAGAGAGAGCGAGCGAGACAAAGAAAAACTGCAAGCACAGCTCAGAGAGAGAGAGACTGGAACCATAGCTCAGAGAGAGAGAGAGAGAGAGAGACTGTAACCCCAGCACAGAGAGAAAGAGAGACTGTAACGCCAGCTCAGAGAGAGTGAGAGACTGGAACTCCAGCTCAGAGAGAGTGAGAGAGAGTCTGGAACCCCAGCTCAGAGAGAGAGAGAGTGAGAGAGAGTCTGGAACCCCAGCTCAGAGAGAGAGAGAGAGAGAGAGAGAGAGACTGTAACCCCAGCTCAGAAAGAGAGAGAGAGACTGGAACCCCAGCTCAGAGAGAAAGAGAGACTGTAACCCCAGCTCAGAGAGAGAGAGAGAGAGACTGTGACCCCAGCTCAGAGAGAGAGAGAGACGGGAACCCTAGCTCAGAGAGAGAGAGATACTGTAACCCCAGCTCAGAGAGAGAGAGACTGGAACCCCAGGTCAGAGAAAGAGAGAGAGAGAGAGAGAGAGATACTATAATGCCAGCTCAGAGAGAGGGAGAGAGACTGTAACCCCAGCTCAGAGAGACTGTAATCCCAGCTCAGAGAGATGAGAGAGAGAGAGATACTGTAACCCCAGCTCAGAGAGAGAGAGAGAGAGACTGGAACCCCAGCTCAGAGAGAGAGAGAGAGAGAGAGAGACTGTAACGCCAGCTCAGACAGACTGTAATCCCAGCTCTGAGAGAGTGAGAGACTGGAACGCCAGCTCAGAGAGAGAGAGACTGGAACCCTAGCTCAGAGAGAGAGAGATACTGTAACCCTAGCTCAGAGAGAGAGAGACTGGAACCCTAGCTCAGAGAGAGAGAGATACTGTAACCCTAGCTCAGAGAGAGAGAGACTGGAACCCTAGCTCAGAGAGAGAGAGAGAGAGAGAGAGATACTGTAATGCCAGCTCAGAGAGAGGGAGAGAGACTGTAACCCCAGCTCAGACAGACTGTAATCCCAGCTCAGAGAGAGAGAGAGAGGGAGAGAGAGAGATACTGTAATGCCAGCTCAGAGAGAGAGAGAGAGAGAGATACTGGAACCCCAGCTCAGAGAGAGAGAGAGAGAGAGACGGGAACCCTAGCTCAGAGAGAGAGATACTGTAACGCCAGCTCAGAGAGAGACAGAGAGAGAGACTGTAACCCCAGCTCAGACAGACTGTAATCCCAGCTCCAAGAGAGTGAGAGACTGTAACCCCAGGTCAGAGAGAGAGACTGTAACCCCAGCTCAGAGAGAGAGAGAGAGAGAGAGAGAGATACTGTAACCCCAGCTCAGAGAGAGAGAGAGAGAGATACTGTAACCCCAGCTCAGAGAGAGAGAGAGAGAGATACTGTAACCCCAGCTCAGAGAGAGAGAGAGAGAGATACTGTAACCCCAGCTCAGAGAGAGAGAGACTGTAACGCCAGGTCAGAGAGAGAGAGACTGTAACCCCAGCTCAGTGAGAGAGAGAGAGAGAGAGAGAGAGAGATACTGTAACCCCAGCTCAGAGAGAGGGAGACTGTAACCCCAGCTCAGAGAGAAAGAGAGAGAGAGAGACTGTAACGCCAGCTCAGACAGACTGTAATCCCAGCTCCGAGAGAGTGAGAGACTGGAACGCCAGCTCAGAGAGAGAGAGAGACTGGAACCCTAGCTCAGAGAGAGAGAGATACTGTAACCCCAGCTCAGAGAGACAGAGACTGGAACCCTAGCTCAGAGAGAGAGAGAGAGAGAGATACCGTAATCCCAGCTCAGAGAGAGAGAGACTGGAACCCGAGCTCAGAGAGAGAGACTGTCACCCCAGCTCAGAGAGAGAGAGAGAGAGAGAGAGATACTGTAACGCCAGCTCAGAGAGAGACAGAGAGAGAGACTGGAACCCCAGCTCAGACAGAGAGAGAGAGAGAGAGAGATTGTAACCCCAGTTTAGAGAGAGAGAGAGAGAGAGAGAGAGAGAGAGACTGGAACCCCAGCTCAGAGAGAGAGAGACTGTAACCCCAGCTCAGAGAGACAGAGACTGGAACCCAAGCTCAGAGAGAGAGAGATACTGTAACCGCAGCTCAGAGAGAGACTGTAACCCCAGCTCAGAGAGAGATACTGTAAGCCCAGCTCAGAGAGAGAGAGAGAGATACGGTAACACCAGCTCAGAGAGACTGTAATCCCAGCTCAGAAAGAGAGAGAGAGAGAGAGAGAGAGAGAGAGAGACTGGAACCCCAGATCAGAGAGAGAGAGAGAGAGAGAGAGATTGGAACCATAGCTCAGAGAGAGAGGGAGAGAGACTGGAACCCCAGGTCAGAGACAGAGAGAGGGATACAGTAACCCCAGCTCAGAGAGAGAGAGACTGTAACCCCAGCTCAGAGAGACTGCAATCCCAGCTGAGAGAGAGAGAGAGAAAGAGAGAGAGACTGTAATCCCAGCTCCGAGAGAGAGACTGGAACCCCAGCTCAGAGAGAGAGAGAGAGAGACTGGAACACGAGCTCAGAGAGAGAGAGAGAGAGAGAGAGATACTGTAACGCCAGCTCAGAGAGAGAGAGAGACTGTAACCCAGTTCAGAGAGACTGTAATCCCAGCTCAGAGAGAGAGAGAGAGAGACTGTAACCCCAGCTCAGAGAGAGATATACTGTAACGCCAGCTCAGAGAGAGAGAGAGAGAGAGAGAGAGAGAGAGAGATAAAGTAACCCCAGCTCAGAGAGAGAGAGAGAGAGACTGTAACCCCAGCTCAGAGAGAGATATACTGTAACGCCAGCTCAGAGAGAGAGAGAGAGACTGTAACCCCAGCTCAGAGAGAGTGATACTGTAACCCCAGCTCAGAGAGACTGCAATCCCAGCTCAGAGAGAGTGAGAGACTGGAACCCCAGCTCAGAGAGAGAGAGAGAGAGAGACTGGAGCCCCAGCTCAGAGAGAGAGAGAGAAACTGGAACCCCAGCTCAGAGAGAGAGAGAGAGAGAGAGAGACTGGAACTCCAGCTCAGAGAGAGAGCGAGAGAGAGACTGGAACTCCAGCTCAGAGAGAGCGAGCGAGACAAAGAAAAACTGCAAGCACAGCTCAGAGAGAGAGAGACTTGAACCATAGCTCAGAGAGAGAGAGAGAGAGAGAGACTGTAACCCCAGCACAGAGAGAAAGAGAGACTGTAACGCCAGCTCAGAGAGAGTGAGAGACTGGAACTCCAGCTCAGAGAGAGTGAGAGAGAGTCTGGAACCCCAGCTCAGAGAGAGAGAGAGTGAGAGAGAGTCCGGAACCCCAGCTCAGAGAGAGAGAGAGAGAGAGAGAGAGAGACTGTAACCCCAGCTCAGAAAGAGAGAGAGAGACTGGAACCCCAGCTCAGAGAGAAAGAGAGACTGTAACCCCAGCTCAGAGAGAGAGAGAGAGAGACTGTGACCCCAGCTCAGAGAGAGAGAGACGGGAACCCTAGCTCAGAGAGAGAGAGATACTGTAACCCCAGCTCAGAGAGAGAGAGACTGGAACCCCAGGTCAGAGAAAGAGAGAGAGAGAGAGAGAGAGATACTATAATGCCAGCTCAGAGAGAGGGAGAGAGACTGTAACCCCAGCTCAGAGAGACTGTAATCCCAGCTCAGAGAGATGAGAGAGAGAGAGATACTGTAACCCCAGCTCAGAGAGAGAGAGAGAGAGACTGGAACCCCAGCTCAGAGAGAGAGAGAGAGAGAGAGACTGTAACGCCAGCTCAGACAGACTGTAATCCCAGCTCTGAGAGAGTGAGAGACTGGAACGCCAGCTCAGAGAGAGAGAGACTGGAACCCTAGCTCAGAGAGAGAGAGATACTGTAACCCTAGCTCAGAGAGAGAGAGACTGGAACCCTAGCTCAGAGAGAGAGAGATACTGTAACCCTAGCTCAGAGAGAGAGAGACTGGAACCCTAGCTCAGAGAGAGAGAGAGAGAGAGAGAGATACTGTAATGCCAGCTCAGAGAGAGGGAGAGAGACTGTAACCCCAGCTCAGACAGACTGTAATCCCAGCTCAGAGAGAGAGAGAGAGGGAGAGAGAGAGATACTGTAATGCCAGCTCAGAGAGAGAGAGAGAGAGAGATACTGGAACCCCAGCTCAGAGAGAGAGAGAGAGAGAGACGGGAACCCTAGCTCAGAGAGAGAGATACTGTAACGCCAGCTCAGAGAGAGACAGAGAGAGAGACTGTAACCCCAGCTCAGACAGACTGTAATCCCAGCTCCAAGAGAGTGAGAGACTGTAACCCCAGGTCAGAGAGAGAGACTGTAACCCCAGCTCAGAGAGAGAGAGAGAGAGAGAGAGATACTGTAACCCCAGCTCAGAGAGAGAGAGAGAGAGATACTGTAACCCCAGCTCAGAGAGAGAGAGAGAGAGATACTGTAACCCCAGCTCAGAGAGAGAGAGAGAGAGATACTGTAACCCCAGCTCAGAGAGAGAGAGACTGTAACCCCAGCTCAGAGAGAGAGAGAGAGAGAGAGAGAGAGAGAGAGAGAGATACTGTAACCCCAGCTCAGAGAGAGAGAGAGAGAGATACTGTAACCCCAGCTCAGAGAGAGTGAGAGAGAGAGAGAGAGATACTGTAACTCCAGCTCAGAGAGAGAGAGAGAGAGATACTGTAACCCCAGCTCAGAGAGAGAGAGAGAGACAGATACTGTAACCCCAGCTCAGAGAGAGAGAGACTGTAACGCCAGGTCAGAGAGCGAGAGACTGTAACCCCAGCTCAGAGAGACTGCAATCCCAGCTCAGAGAGAGAGAGAGAGAGAGAGAGAGAGAGAGAGATACTGTAACCCCAGCTCAGAGAGAGAGAGAGAGATACTGTAACCCCAGCTCAGAGAGAGAGAGAGAGAGAGAGATACTGTAACCCCAGCTCAGAGAGAGAGAGAGAGAGATACTGTAACCCCAGCTCAGAGAGAGAGAGAGAGAGAGAGAGAGAGAGACTGTAACGCCAGCTCAGACAGACTGTAATCCCAGCTCCGAGAGAGTGAGAGACTGGAACGCCAGCTCAGAGAGAGAGAGAGAGAGAGAGAGACTGGAACCCCAGCTCAGAGAGAGAGAGACTGGAACCCTAGCTCAGAGAGAGAGAGATACTGTAACCCCAGCTCAGACAGAGAGAGACTGGAACCCTAGCTCAGAGAGAGAGAGACTGGAACCCCAGGTCAGAGAGAGAGAGAGAGAGAGAGAGAGAGAGATACTGTAATGCCAGCTCAGAGAGAGGGAGAGAGACTGTAACCCCAGCTCAGACAGACTGTAATCCCAGCTCCGAGAGAGTGAGAGACTGTAACCCCAGCTCTGAGAGAGATAGTGTAACCCCAGAGAGAGAGAGAGAGAGAAAGAGACTGGAACCCGAGCTCAGAGAGAGAGAGAGAGAGAGAGAGAGATACTGTAACGCCAGCTCAGAGAGAGAGAGAGACTGTAACCCCAGCTCAGAGAGACTGTAATCCCAGCTCAGAGAGAGATACTGTAACCCCAGCTCAGAGAGAGAGAGAGAGAGAGACTGTAACCCCAGCTCCGAGAGAGAGAGAGAGAGAGAGACTGTAACCCCAGCTCAGAGAGAGAGAGAGAGAGAGAGAGAGAGAGAGAGACTGTAACCCCAGCTCAGAGAGAGAGAGAGAGAGACTGGAACCCCAGCTCAGAGAGAGAGAGAGAGACTGTAACCCCAGCTCAGAGACAGATACTGTAACCCCAGCTCAGAGAGAGATACTGTAAACCCAGCTCAGAGAGAGAGAGAGATACGGTAACCCCAGCTCAGAGAGACTGTAATCCCAGCTCAGAAAGAGAGAGAGAGAGAGAGAGAAAGACTGGAACCCCAGATCAGAGAGAGAGAGAGAGAGAGAGATTGGAACCATAGCTCAGAGACAGAGAGAGGGATACAGTAACCCCAGCTCAGAGAGAGAGAGACTGTAACCCCAGCTCAGAGAGACTGCAATCCCAGCTCAGAGAGAGAGAGAGAGAGAGGGAGAGATACTGTAACGCCAGCTCAGAGAGAGAGAGAGAGAGAGACTGTAACGCCAGCTCAGACAGACTGTAATCCCAGCTCTGAGAGAGTGAGAGACTGTAACCCCAGCTCTGAGAGAGAGAGAGACTGAAACCCTAGCTCAGAGAGAGAGAGATACTGTAACCCCAGCTCAGAGAGAGAGAGACTGGAACCCCAGGTCAGAGAGAGAGAGAGACACTGTAACCCCAGCTCAGAGAGAGAGAGAGAGAGAGAGAGACTGGAACCCCAGCTCAGAGAGAGAGAGAGAGAGAGAGACTGGAACCCCAGCTCAGAGAGAGAGAGACTGGAACCCTAGCTCAGAGAAAGAGAGAGATACTGTAACCCCAGCTCAGAGAGAGAGAGACTGGAACCCTAGCTCAGAGAGAGAGAGACTGGAACCCCAGGTCAGAGAGAGAGAGATACTGTAATGCCAGCTCAGAGAGAGGGAGAGAGACTGTAACCCCAGCTCAGACAGACTGTAATCCCAGCTCAGAGAGAGAGAGAGAGAGAGAGAGAGATACTGTACCCCCCAGCCTCAGAGAGAGAGAGAGAGACTGTAACCCCAGCTCAGACAGACTGTAATCCCAGCTCCGAGAGAGTGAGAGACTGTAACCCCAGCTCTGAGAGAGATAGTGTAACCCCAGAGAGAGAGAGAGAGAGAGAAGAGAGGAGTGACTGGAACCCCAGCTCAGAGAGACTGTAATCCCAGCTCAGAGAGAGATACTGTAACCCAGCTCAGAGAGAGAGAGAGAGACTGTAACCCCAGCTCAGAGAGACTGTAATCCCAGCTCAGAGAGAGATACTGTAACCCCAGCTCAGAGAGAGAGAGAGAGAGACTGTAACGCCAGCTCAGAGAGAGAGAGAGAGAGAGAGAGAGAGACTGTAACGCCAGCTCAGAGAGAGAGAGAGAGACTGTAACCCCAGCTCAGAGAGAGAGAGAGAGAGAGAGAGAGACTGGAACCACAGCTCAGAGAGAGAGAGACTGTAACCCCAGCTCAGAGAGAGAGAGAGAGAGAGAGTTACTGTAATGCCAGCTCAGAGAGAGTGAGAGAGACAGTAACCCCAGCTCAGAGAGACTGTAATCCCAGCTCAGAGAGAGAGAGAGAGAGAGAGAGAGATACTGTAACCCCAGCTCAGAGAGAGAGAGACTGTAACCCCAGCTCCGAGAGAGATAGTGTAACCCCAGAGAGAGAGAGAGAGAGAGTGACTGGAACCCCAGCTCAGAGAGAGAGAGAGAGAGAGAGAGAGTCTGGAACCCCAGCTCAGCGGGAGAGAGAGAGAGAGAGAGACTGTAACCCCAGCTCAGAGAGAGAGAGAGTGAGACTGTAACCCCAGCTCAGAAAGAGAGAGAGAGAGAGAAAGAGACTGGAACCCCAGCTCAGTGAGAGAGAGACTGGAACCCTAGCTCAGTGAGAGAGAGACTAGACCCCAGCTCAGAAAGAGAGAGAAACTGGAACCCCAGCTCAGAGAGAGAGAGAGAGAGACTGTAATCCCAGCTCAGAAAGAGAGTGAGAGACGGTAACCCCAGCTCAGAGAGACTGTAATCCCAGCTCAGAGAGAAAGAGAGAGAGAGAGAGATACTGTAACCCCAGCTCAGAGAGAGGGAGAGAGAGACTGGAATCCTATCTCAGAAAAAGAGAGAGAGAGACTGTAATCCCAGCTCAGAGAGAGAGAAAGAGACTGGAACCCCAGCTCAGAGAGAGAGAGACTGGAACCCCAGCTCAGAGAGAGAGACTGGAACCCTAGCTCAGAGAGAGAGAGACTGGAACCCCAGGTCAGAGAGAGAGAGAGAGAGAGAGAGAGATACTGTAATGCCAGCTCAGAGAGAGGGAGAGTGACTGTAACCCCAGCTCAGACAGACTGTAATCCCAGCTCAGAGAGAGAGAGAGAGAGAGATGGTAATCCCAGCTCCGAGAGAGTGAGAGACTGTAACCCCAGCTCTGAGAGAGATAGTGTAACCCCAGAGAGAGAGAGAGAGAGAGAGAGAGACTGGAACCCGAGCTCAGAGAGAGAGAGAGAGAGAGAGAGATACTGTAACGCCAGCTCAGAGAGAGAGAGAGACTGTAACCCCAGCTCAGAGAGACTGTAATCCCAGCTCAGAGAGAGATACTGTAACCCCATCTCAGAGAGAGAGAGAGAGAGAGACTGGAACCCCAGCTCAGAGAGAGAGAGAGAGAGAGACTGTAACCCCAGCTCCGAGAGAGAGAGAGAGAGAGAGAGAGAGAGACACTGTAACCCCAGCTCAGAGAGAGAGAGAGAGAGAGAGAGACTGTAACCCCAGCTCAGAGAGAGAGAGAGAGAGAGAGACTGGAACCCCAGCTCAGAGAGAGAGAGAGAGAGACTGTAACCCCAGCTCAGAGACAGATACTGTAACCCCAGCTCAGAGAGAGAGAGAGAGAGAGAGAGAGATGCTGTAACGCCAGCTCAGAGAGAGACAGAGACTGGAACCCAAGCTCAGAGAGAGAGAGATACTGTAACCGCAGCTCAGAGAGAGACTGTAACCCCAGCTCAGAGAGAGATACTGTAAGCCCAGCTCAGAGAGAGAGAGAGATACGGTAACCCCAGCTCAGAGAGACTGTAATCCCAGCTCAGAAAGAGAGAGAGAGAGAAAGAGAGAGACTGGAACCCCAGATCAGAGAGAGAGAGAGAGAGATTGGAACCATAGCTCAGAGACAGAGAGAGGGATACAGTAACCCCAGCTCAGAGAGAGAGAGACTGTAACCCCAGCTCAGAGAGACTGCAATCCCAGCTCAGAGAGAGAGAGAGAAAGAGAGAGATACTGTAACCCCAGCTCAGAGAGAGAGAGAGAGAGACTGTAACCCAGCTCAGAGAGAGAGAGAGAGAGAGAGAGATACTGTAACGCCAGCTCAGAGAGAGAGAGAGAGAGAGAGAGATACTGTAACCCCAGCTCAGAGAGAGAGAGAGAGAGACTGTAACCCCAGCTCAGAGAGAGAGATACTGTAACGCCAGCTCAGAGAGAGAGAGAGAGACTGTAACCCCAGCTCAGAGAGAGTGATACTGTAACCCCAGCTCAGAGAGACTGCAATCCCAGCTCAGAGAGAGTGAGAGACTGGAACCCCAACTCAGAGAGACTGCAATCCCAGCTCAGAGAGAGTGAGAGACTGGAACCCCAACTCAGAGAGAGAGAGAGAGAGAGAGAGAGAGAGAGAGAGACTGGAGCCCCAGCTCAGAGAGAGAGAGAGAGAAACTGGAACCCCAGCTCAGAGAGAGAGAGAGAGAGAGAGAGAGAGAGAGAGACTGGAACTCCAGCTCAGAGAGAGAGCGAGAGAGAGACTGGAACTCCAGCTCAGAGAGAGCGAGCGAGACAAAGAGAAACTGCAAGCACAGCTCAGAGAGAGAGAGAGAGAGAGAGAGAGAGTGAGACTGTAACCCCAGCTCAGAGAGAGAGAGAGAGACTGTAACCCCAGCTCAGAGAGAGTGAGAGACTGGAACTCCAGCTCAGAGAGAGAGAGAGAGAAAGAGAGAAACTGCAACCACAGCTCAGAAAGAGAGAGAGACTGGAACTCCAGCTCAGAGAGAGAGAGAGAGAGAGAGAGTGGAAGCCCAGCTCAGAGAGAGAGAGAGAGAGAGAGACTGTAACCCCAGCTCAGAGAGAAAGAGAGACTGTGACCCCAGCTCAGAGAGAGAGAGACTGGAACCCTAGCTCAGAGAGAGAGAGATACTGCAATGCCAGCTCAGAGAGAGGGAGAGAGAGAGAGAGAGACTGGAACCCCAGCTCAGAGAGACTGTAATCCCAGCTCAGAGAGAAAGAGAGAGAGAGAGATACTGTAACCCCAGCTCAGAGAGAGAGAGACTGGAACCCCAGCTCAGAGAGAGAGAGAGAGAGAGAGACGGTAACGCCAGCTCAGACAGACTGTAATCCCAGCTCCGAGAGCGTGAGAGACTGGAACGCCAGCTCAGAGAGAGAGAGACTGGAACCCTAGCTCAGAGTGAGATGAGAGAGAGAGATACTGTAATGCCAGCTCAGAGAGAGGGAGAGAGACTGTCACCCCAGCTCAGACAGACTGTAATCCCAGCTCAGAGAGAGTGAGAGACTGGAACCCTAGCTCAGAGAGAGAGAGAGAGATACTGTAATGCCAGCTCAGAGAGAGAGAGAGAGAGAGAGAGAGATACTGGAACCCCAGCTCAGAGAGAGAGAGAGAGAGAGAGAGAGAGACGGGAACCCTAGCTCAGAGAGAGAGATACTGTAACGCCAGCTCAGAGAGAGACAGAGAGAGAGACTGTAACCCCAGCTCAGAGAGAGACTGTAACCCCAGCTCAGAGTGAGAGAGAGAGATACTGTAATGCCAGCTCAGAGAGAGGGAGAGAGACTGTAACCCCAGCTCAGACAGACTGTATTCCCAGCTCAGAGAGAGTGAGAGACTGGAACCCTAGCTCAGAGAGAGAGAGAGAGAGAGAGAGAGATACTGTAATGCCAGCTCAGAGAGAGAGAGAGAGAGAGAGAGAGAGAGATACTGGAACCCCAGCTCAGAGAGAGAGAGAGAGAGAGAGAGAGAGACGGGAACCCTAGCTCAGAGAGAGAGATACTGTAACGCCAGCTCAGAGAGAGACAGAGAGAGAGACTGTAACCCCAGCTCAGACAGACTGTAATCCCAGCTCCGAGAGAGTGAGAGAGAGAGAGAGAGAGATACTGTAACCCCAGCTCAGAGAGAGAGAGAGAGAGATACTGTAACCCCAGCTCAGAGAGAGAGAGAGAGAGAGAGATAGATACTGTAACCCCAGCTCAGAGAGAGAGAGAGAGAGAGAGAGAGAGATACTGTAACCCCAGCTCAGAGAGAGAGAGAGAGAGATACTGTAACCCCAGCTCAGAGAGAGAGAGACTGTAACGCCAGGTCAGAGAGAGAGAGACTGTAACCCCAGCTCAGAGAGACTGCAATCCCAGCTCAGAGAGAGAGAGAGAGAGAGAGAGAGAGAGAGAGAGAGATACTGTAACCCCAGCTCAGAGAGAGAGAGAGAGAGAGAGAGAGATACTGTAACGCCAGCTCAGAGAGAGGGAGAGAGACTGTGACCCCAGCTCAGAGAGACTGCAATCCCAGCTCAGAGAGAGTGAGATTTGTAACCCCAGCTTCGAGAGAGATACTGTAACCCCAGGTCAGAGAGAGAGAGAGAGAGAGAGTGATACTGTAATGCCAGCTCAGAGAGAGGGAGAGAGACTGTAACCCCAGCTCAGACAGACTGCAATCCCAGCTCAGAGAGAGAGAGAGAGAGAGAGAGAGAGAGAGAGAGAGAGATACTGTAACCCCAGCTCAGAGAGAGAGACTGTAACGCCAGCTCAGACAGACTGTAATCCCAGCTCTGAGAGAGTGAGAGACTGTAACCCCAGCTCTGAGAGAGAGAGAGACTGAAACCCTAGCTCAGAGAGAGAGAGATACTGTAACCCCAGCTCAGAGAGAGAGAGACTGGAACCCCAGGTCAGAGAGAGAGAGAGACACTGTAACCCCAGCTCAGAGAGAGAGAGAGAGAGAGAGAGACTGGAACCCCAGCTCAGAGAGAGAGAGAGAGAGAGAGACTGGAACCCCAGCTCAGAGAGAGAGAGACTGGAACCCTAGCTCAGAGAGAGAGAGATACTGTAACCCCAGCTCAGAGAGAGAGAGACTGGAACCCTAGCTCAGAGAGAGAGAGACTGGAACCCCAGGTCAGAGAGAGAGAGAGAGAGAGAGAGAGAGATACTGTAATGCCAGCTCAGAGAGAGGGAGAGAGACTGTAACCCCAGCTCAGACAGACTGTAATCCCAGCTCAGAGAGAGAGAGAGAGATACTGTACCCCCAGCTCAGAGAGAGAGAGAGAGAGAGATACTGTAACCCCAGCTCAGAGAGAGAGAGAGAGAGAGACTGTAACCCCAGCTCAGACAGACTGTAATCCCAGCTCCGAGAGAGTGAGAGACTGTAACCCCAGCTCTGAGAGAGAGAGAGAGAGAGAGACTGTAATCCCAGCTCCGAGAGAGTGAGAGACTGTAATCCCAGCTCTGAGAGAGAGAGAGAGAGAGAGACTGTACCCCCAGCTCAGACAGACTGTAATCCCAGCTCCGAGAGAGTGAGAGACTGTAATCCCAGCTCTGAGAGAGATAGTGTAACCCCAGAGAGAGAGAGAGAGAGAAAGAGACTGGAACTCGAGCTCATAGAGAGAGAGAGAGAGAGATACTGTAATGCCAGCTCAGAGAGAGGGAGAGAGACTGTAACGCCAGCTCAGAGAGAGAGAGAGAGAGACTGTAACGCCAGCTCAGAGAGAGAGAGAGAGAGACTGGAACCCCAGCTCAGAGAGAGAGAGAGACGGTAACCCCAGCTCAGAGAGAGAGAGAGAGAGACTGTAACCCCAGCTCAGAGAGAGAGAGAGAGAGACTGGAACGCCAGCTCAGAGAGAGAGAGACTGGAACCCTAGCTCAGAGAGAGAGAGATACTGTAACCCCAGCTCAGAGAGAGAGAGACTGGAACCCTAGCTCAGAGAGAGAGAGACTGGAACCCCAGGTCAGAGAGAGAGAGAGAGAGAGAGAGAGATACTGTAATGCCAGCTCAGAGAGAGGGAGAGAGACTGTAACCCCAGCTCAGACAGACTGTAATCCCAGCTCAGAGAGAGAGAGAGAGAGAGAGAGAGATACTGTACCCCCAGCTCAGACAGACTGTAATCCCAGCTCCGAGAGAGTGAGAGACTGTAATCCCAGCTCTGAGAGAGATAGTGTAACCCCAGAGAGAGAGAGAGAGAGAAAGAGACTGGAACCCGAGCTCAGAGAGAGAGAGAGAGAGAGAGAGAGATACTGTAACGCCAGCTCAGAGAGAGAGAGAGACTGTAACCCCAGCTCAGAGAGACTGTAATCCCAGCTCAGAGAGAGAGACTGGAACCCTAGCTCAGAGAGAGAGAGAGAGACGGTAACCCCAGCTCAGACAGACTGTAATCCCAGCTCAGAGAGAAAGAGAGAGAGAGAGAGATACTGTAACCCCAGCTCAGAGAGAGGGAGAGAGAGACTGGAATCCTATCTCAGAAAAAGAGAGAGAGAGACTGTAATCCCAGCTCAGAGAGGGAGAAAGAGACTGGAACCCCAGCTCAGAGAGAGAGAGACTGGAACCCTAGCTCAGAGAGAGAGAGATATTGTAACCCCAGCTCAGAGAGAGAGAGACTGGAACCCTAGCTCAGAGAGAGAGAGACTGGAACCCCAGGTCAGAGAGAGAGAGAGAGAGAGAGAGATACTGTAATGCCAGCTCAGAGAGAGGGAGAGAGACTGTAACCCCAGCTCAGACAGACTGTAATCCCAGCTCAGAGAGAGAGAGAGAGAGAGAGAGAGAGAGAGATACTGTACCCCCAGCTCAGACAGACTGTAATCCCAGCTCCGAGAGAGTGAGAGACTGTAATCCCAGCTCTGAGAGAGATAGTGTAACCCCAGAGAGAGAGAGAGAGAGAGAAAGAGACTGGAACCCGAGCTCAGAGAGAGAGAGAGAGAGAGAGAGATACTGTAACGCCAGCTCAGAGAGAGAGAGAGACTGTAACCCCAGCTCAGAGAGACTGTAATCCCAGCTCAGAGAGAGAGACTGTAACCCCAGCTCAGAGAGAGAGAGAGAGAGACTGGAACCCCAGCTCAGAGAGAGAAAGACTGGAACCTTAATTCAGAGAGAGAGAGACTGGAACCCAAGCTCAGAGAGAGATACTGTAACCCCAGCTCAGACAGAGAGAGAGAGAGAGACTGTAACCCCAGCTCAGAGAGAGAGATACTGTAACCCCAGCTCAGAGAGAGAGAGAGAGAGACTGTAACGCCAGCTCAGAGAGAGAGAGAGAGAGACTGTAACGCCAGCTCAGAGAGAGAGAGAGAGACTGTAACCCCAGCTCAGAGAGAGAGAGAGAGAGAGAGAGACTGGAACCGCAGCTCAGAGAGAGAGAGAGAAACTGGAACCCCAACTCAGAGAGAGAGAGACTGTAACCCCAGCTCAGAGAGAGAGAGAGAGAGAGAGATACTGTAATGCCAGCTCAGAGAGAGAGAGAGACAGTAACCCCAGCTCAGAGAGACTGTAACCCCAGCTCCGAGAGAGATAGTGTAACCCCAGTGAGAGAGAGAGAGAGAGAGAGAGTGACTGGAACCCCAGCTCAGAGAGAGTGAGAGACTGGAACCCCAGCTCAGAGAGAGACTGGAACTCCAGCTCAGAGAGAGCGAGCGAGAAAGAGAGAAACTGCAACCACAGCTCAGAAAGAGAGAGAGAGAGAGAGAGAGAGAGAGAGACTGTAACCTCAGCTCAGAGAGAGAGAGAGAGAGAGAGAAAGAGAGAGAGAGAGAGAGAGAGAGAGAGACTGTAACCCCAGCTCAGAGAGAGAGAGAGAGTGAGACTGGAACCCCAGCTCAGTGAGAGAGAGACTGGAACCCTAGCTCAGAAAGAGAGAGAAACTGGAACCCCAGCTCAGAGAGAGAGAGACTGGAACCCCAGCTCAGAGAGAGAGAGAGACTGTAATCCCAGCTCAGAAAGAGAGTGAGAGACTGGAACCCTAGCTCAGAGAGAGAGAGAGAGACGGTAACCCTAGCTCAGAGAGAGAGAGAGAGAGAGACTGTAACCCCAGCTCAGACAGACTGTAATCCCAGCTCAGAGAGAGAGAGAGAGAGAGAGAGAGAGAGACTGGAAACCTAGCTCAGAAAAAGAGAGACGGAGAAAGAATGGAACCCCAGCTCAGAGAGAGAGAGAGAGAGAGAAACTGCAACCACAGCTCAGAAAGAGAGAGAAACTGCAACTCCAGCTCAGAAAGAGAGAGAGTCTGGAACTCCAGCTCAGAGAAAGAAACTGTAACCCCAGCTCAGAGAGAGAGAGAGAGAGAGACTGTAACCCCAGTTCAGAGATAAAGAGAGAGAGAGAGAGACTGGAACCCTAGCTCAGAGAGAGAGAGAGAGAGAGAGACTGGAATCCTATCGCAGAAAAAGAGAGAGAGAGACTGGAACTCCAGCTCAGAGAGAGATACTGTAACCCTAGCTCAGAGAGAGAGAGAGAGAGAGAGATACCGTAATCCCAGCTCAGAGAGAGAGAAAGAGACTGGAACCCGAGCTCAGAGAGAGAGAGACTGGAACCCCAGCTCAGAGAGAGAGAGAGAGAGAGAGAGAGAGAGAGATACTGTAACCCCAGCTCAGAGAGAGAGAGACTGTAACGCCAGCTCAGACAGACTGTAATCCCAGCTCCGAGAGAGTGAGAGACTGAAACGCCAGCTCAGAGAGAGAGAGAGAGAGACTGGAACCCCAGCTCAGAGAGAGAGAGACTGGAACCCTAGCTCAGAGAGTGAGATACTGTAACACCAGCTCAAGACAGAGAGAGACTGGAACCCCAGCTCAGAGAGAGAGAGAGAGACTGTAACCCCAGCTCAGATACAGATACTGTAACCCCAGCTCAGAGAGAGACAGAGAGAGAGAGAGAGAGATTGTAACCCCAGTTTAGAGAGAGAGAGAGAGAGAGACTGGAACCCCAGCTCAGAGAGAGAGAGACTGTAACCCCATGTCAGGAAGAGAGAGACTGGAACACTAGCTCAGAAAGAGAGAGAGAGAGACTGTAACCCAAGCTCAGAGAGAGACTGGAACCCCAGCTCAGAGAGAGAGAGAGAGAGAGAGAGAGACTGCAACCCCAGCTCAGAGAGAGACTGGAACCCCAGCTCAGAGAGAGAGAGAGAGAGAGACTGTAACCCCAGCTCAGAGAGAGAGAGAGAGAGAGAGAGAGACTGTAACCCCAGCTCAGAGAGACTGTAATCCCAGCTCCGAGAGAGTGAGAGACTGGAACCCTAGCTCAGAGAGAGAGAGACTGGAACCCTAGCTCTGAGAGAGAGATACTGTAACCCCAGGTCAGAGAGAGAGAGAGAAAGAGAGATACTGTAATGCCAGCTCAGAGAGAGGGAGAGAGACTGTAACCCCAGCTCAGACAGACTGTAATCCCAGCTCTGAGAGAGTGAGAGACTGTTACCCCAGCTCCGAGAGAGAGACTGTAACCCCAGCTCAGAGAGAGAGAGAGAGAGACTGTAACCCCAGCTCAGAGAGAGAGACACTGTAACCCGAGCTCAGAGAGAGAGAGACTGGAACCCTAGCTCAGAGAGAGAGATACTGTAACCCCAGGTCAGAGAGAGAGAGAGAAAGAGAGATACTGTAATGCCAGCTCAGAGAGAGGGAGAGAGACTGTAACCCCAGCTCAGACAGAGTGTAATCCCAGCTCTGAGAGAGTGAGAGACTGGAACCCCAGCTCAGAGAGACTGGAACCCTAGCTCAGAGAGAGAGAGAGAGAGAGAGAGATACTGTAATGCCAGCTCAGAGAGAGGGAGAGAGACTGTAACCCCAGCTCAGACAGACTGTAATCCCAGCTCAGAGAGAGTGAGAGAGAGAGAGGAGAGATACTGGAACCCCAGCTCAGAGAGAGAGAGAGAGAGACTGTAACGCCAGCTCAGACACACTGTAATCCCAGCTCCGAGAGAGTGAGAGACTGGAACGCCAGCTCAGAGAGAGAGAGAGAGAGAGACTGGAACCACAGCTCAGAGAGAGAGACTGGAACCCTAGCTCAGAGAGAGAGAGATACTGTAACCCCAGCTCAGAGAGAGAGAGACTGGAACCCTAGCTCAGAGAGAGAGAGACTGGAACCCCAGGTCAGAGAGAGAGAGAGAGAGAGAGAGAGAGACTGTAACCCCAGCTCAGAGAGAGAGAGACTGTAACCCCAGCTCAGAGAGAGAGAGACTGGAACCCTAGCTCAGAGAGGGAGAGAGACTGTGACCCCAGCTCAGAGAGACTGCAATCCCAGCTCAGAGAGAGAGAGAGAGAGAGAGAGAGAGAGAGAGAAAGAGAGAGATACTGTAACCCCAGCTCAGAGAGAGAGAGAGAGAGAGAGAGAGACTGTAACCCCAGCTCAGAGAGAGAGAGAGAGAGAGAGAGACTGGAACCCCAGCTCAGAGAGAGAGAGAGAGAGACTGGAACCCCAGCTCAGAGAGAGACTGTAACCCCAGCTCAGAGAGAGAGAGAGAGAGAGACTGTAACCCCAGCTCAGAGAGAGAGAGAGAGAGACTGTAATCCCAGCTCAGAGAGAGAGAGAGAGAGAGTGAGACTGGAACCCCAGCTCAGAGAGACTGCAATCCCAGCTCAGAGAGAGAGAGACTGGAACCCCAGGTCAGAGAGAGAGAGAGAGAGTGATACTGTAATGCCAGCTCAGAGAGAGGGAGAGAGACTGTAACCCCAGCTCAGACAGACTGTAATCCTAGCTCAGATAGAGAGAGAGAGAGAGAGAGAGAGAGAGAGAGATACTGTAACCCCAGCTCAGAGAGAGAGAGAGAGAGAGAGAGACTGTAATGCCAGCTCAGACAGACTGTAATCCCAGCTCCGAGAGAGTGAGAGACTGGAACGCCAGCTCAGAGAGAGAGAGACTGGAACCCTAGCTCAGAGAGAGAGAGATACTGTAACCCCAGCTCAGAGAGAGAGACTGGAACCCGAGCTCAGAGAGAGAGAGACTGGAACCCCAGCTCAGAGAGAGAGAGAGAGAGAGAGAGAGAGAGAGAGAGAGAGACTGGAACCCCAGCTCAGAGAGAGAGAGAGAGAGAGACTGTAACGCCAGCTCAGAGAGAGAGAGACTGTAACGCCAGCTCAGACAGACTGTAATCCCAGCTCCGAGAGAGTGAGAGACTGAAACGCCAGCTCAGAGAGAGAGAGAGAGAGACTGTAACCCCAGCTCAGAGAGAGAGAGACTGGAACCCCAGCTCAGACAGACTGTAATCCCAGCTCCGAGAGAGTGAGAGACTGGAACCCTAGCTCAGAGAGAGAGAGACTGGAACCCCAGCTCAGACAGACTGTAATCCCAGCTCAGAGAGAAAGAGAGAGAGAGAGAGATACTGTAACCCCAGCTCAGAGAGAGGGAGAGAGAGACTGGAATCCTATTTCAGAAAAGAGAGAGAGACTGTAATCCCAGCTGAGAGAGAGAGAAAGAGACTGGAACCTGAGCTCAGAGAGAGAGAGAGAGAGAGAGAGAGAGACTGGAAACCTAGCTCAGAAAAAGAGAGACGGAGAAAGAATGGAACCCCAGCTCAGAGAGAGAGAGAGAGAGAGAGAAACTGCAACCACAGCTCAGAAAGAGAGAGAAACTGCAACCACAGCTCAGAAAGAGAAAGAAACTGTAACCCCAGCTCAGAGAGAGAGAGAGAGAGAGACTGTAACCCCAGCTCAGAGAGAGAGAGAGAGAGAGAGAGATGGGAACCCTAGCCCAGAGAGAGAGAGAGAGAGAGAGAGAGAGACTGTAACCCCAGCTCAGAGAGAGAGAGAGAGAGAGACTGTAACCCCAGCTCAGAGAGAGAGAGAGAGAGAGAGAGAGATGGGAACCCTAGCTCAGAGAGAGAGAGAGAGAGAGAGACTGTAACCCCAGCTCAGAGAGAGAGAGAGAGAGAGAGAGACTGTAACCCCAGCTCAGAGAGAGAGAGAGAGACTGTAACCCCAGCTCAGAGAGAGAGAGTGATACTGTAACCCCAGCTCAGAGAGAGAGAGAGAGACTGTAATCCCAGCTCCGAGAGAGTGAGAGACTGTAACCCCAGCTCTGAGAGAGAGAGAGAGAGAGAGAGAGATGACTGTAACCCCAGCTCAGAAAGAGAGAGAGAGAGAGAGAGACTGGAAACCTAGCTCAGAAAAAGAGAGAGAGAGAAAGAGTGGAACCCCAGCTCAGAAAGAGAGAGAGAGAGAGACTGCAACCACAGCTCAGAGAGAGAGAGAGTCTGGAACTCCAGCTCAGAGAAAGAAACTGTAACCCCAGCTCAGAGAGAGAGAGAGAGAGAGACTGCAACCCCAGTTCAGAGATAAAGAGAGAGAGAGAGAGACTGGAACCCTAGCTCAGAGAGAGAGAGAGAGAGAGAGAGACTGGAATCCTATCGCAGAAAAAGAGAGAGAGAGACTGGAACTCCAGCTCAGAGAGATACTGTAACCCTAGCTCAGAGAGAGAGAGAGAGAGAGAGATACCGTAATCCCAGCTCAGAGAGAGAGAAAGAGACTGGAACCCGAGCTCAGAGAGAGAGACTGTCACCCCAGCTCAGAGAGAGAGATACTGTAAACCCAGGTCAGACAGAGAGAGACTGGAACCCCAGCTCAGAGACAGATACTGTAACCCCAGCTCCGAGAGAGAGAGAGAGAGAGAGAGAGAGAGATTGTAACCCCAGTTTAGAGAGAGAGAGAGAGAGAGAGAGACTGTAACCCCAGTTTAGAGAGAGAGAGAGAGAGAGAAGAGACTGGAACCCCAGCTCAGAGAGAGAGAGACTGTAACCCCATGTCAGGGAGAGAGAGACTGGAACACTAGCTCAGAAAAAGAGAGAGAGAGAGAATGGAACCACAGCTCAGAGAGAGAGAGAGAGAGAGAGGGCAAGAGAGAGACTGAAACCCCAGCTCAGAGAGAGAGAGAGAGAGAGACTGGAACCCCAGCTCAGAGAGAGAGAGAGAGACTGTAACCCCAGCTCAGAGAGAGACTGTAACCCCAGCTCAGAGAGAGAGACTGTAACCCCAGCTCAGAGAGAGAGAGAGAGAGAGAGACTGGAACCCTAGCTCAGAGAGAGAGAGACTGTAACCCCAGCTCAGAGAGAGAGAGAGAGACTGGAACCCTAGCTCAGAGTGAGAGAGACTGGAACCCCAGGTCAGAGAGAGAGAGAGAAAGAGAGATACTGTAATGCCAGCTCAGAGAGAGGGAGAGAGACTGTAACCCCAGCTCAGACAGACTGTAATTGCAGCTCCGAGAGAGTGAGAGACTGTTACCCCAGCTCCGAGAGAGAGACTGTAACCCCAGCTCAGAGAGAGAGAGAGAGAGACTGTAACCCCAGCTCAGAGAGACTGCAATCCCAGCTCAGAGAGAGAGAGAGAGAGAGAGATACTGTAACCCCAGCTCAGAGAGGGAGAGAGACTGTAACCCCAGCTCAGAGAGACTGTAACCCCAGCTCAGAGAGAGAGTGAGACTGTAACCCCAGCTCAGAGAGAGATACTGTAACCCCAGCTCAGAGAGAGAGACTGGAACCCCAGCTCAGAGAGAGAGAGAGAGACTGGAACCCCAGCTCAGAGAGAGAGAGAGAGATTGGAACCCCAGCTCAGAGAGAGAGAGAGAGAGACTGGAACGCCAGCTCAGAGAGAGAGAGTGAGAGAGAGACTGGAACCCCAGGTCAGAGAGAGATACTGTAACCCCAGCTCAGAGAGAGAGAGAGAGAGAGAGAGAGATACTGTAACGCCTGCTCAGAGAGAGAGAGAGAGAGACAGTAACCCCAGCTCAGAGAGACTGTAATCCCAGTTCAGAGAGAAAGAGAGAGAGAGAGAGAGAGAGATACTGTAACCCCAGCTCAGAGAGAGAGAGAGAGAGAGAGACTGTTACCCCAGCTCAGAGAGAGAGAGAGAGAGACTGTAACCCCAGCTCAGACAGACTGTAATCCCAACTCCGAGAGAGTGAGAGACTGTAACCCCAGCTCTGAGAGAGATAGTGTAACCCCAGAGAGAGAGAGAGAGAGAGAGAGAGAGAGAGTGACTGGAACCCCAGCTCAGAGAGAGAGAGAGAGAGAGAGAGAGAGAAAAAGAGACTGGAACCCCAGCTCAGAGAGAGGGAGAGAAACTGGAACCCCAGCTCAGGGAGAGAGAGAGAGACTGTCACCCCAGCTCAGAGAGAGAGAGAGAGAGACACTGCAACCCCAGCTCAGAGAGAGAGAGACTGGAACCCCAGCTCAGAGAGAGATACTGTAACCCCAGCTCAGAGAGAGAGAGAGACTGTTAATTCCAGCTCAGAGACAGTGAGAGACTGTTAATTCCAGCTCAGAGAAAGAGAGACTGGAACCCCAGCTCAGAGAGAGATACTGTAACCCCAGCTCAGAGAGAGATACTGTAACCCCAGCATAGAGAGAGAGATACTGTAACCCCAGCTCAGAGAGAGAGAGACTGCAACCCCAGCTCAGAGAGAGAGACTGGAACCCCAGCTCAGAGAGAGAGAGTGAGAGAGAGTGGAAACCCAGCTCAGAGAGAGAGAGAGAGAGAGAGACTGGAACCCCAGCTCAGAGAGAGAGAGTGAGAGAGAGACTGGAACCCCAGCTCAGAGACAGTGAGAGAGACTGTAACCCCAAATTAGAGAGAGAGACACACACACAGTAATCCCAGCTCAGAGAGAGAGAGAGAGAGAGAGAGACTGGAACCCCAGATCAGAGAGAGAGAGAGAGAGACTGTAACCCCAGCTCAGAGAGAGACTGTAAGCCCAGCTCAGAGAGAGAGAGAGAGAGAGAGAGAGAGAGACTGGAACCCCAGCTCAGAGAGAGAGAGAGAGAGACTGGAACCCTAGCTCAGAGAGAGAGAGAGAGAGAGAGAGAGACTGGAACCCCAGCTCAGAGAGAGAGAGAGAGAGAGAGAGAGAGAGACTGGAACCCTAGCTCAGAGAGAGAGAGACTGGAACCCCAGGTCAGAGAGAGAGAGAGAAAGAGAGATACTGTAATGCCAGCTCAGAGAGAGGGAGAGAGACTGTAAACCCAGCTCAGAGAGAGAGAGAGAGAGAGAGACTGTAACCCCAGCTCAGACAGACTGTAATCCCAGCTCCGAGAGAGTGAGCGACTGTTACCCCAGCTCCGAGAGAGAGACTGTAACCCCAGCTCAGAGAGAGAGAGAGAGAGAGAGAGACTGGAACCCCAGCTCAGAGAGAGAGATTCTGTAACGCCAGCTCAGAGAGAGAGACTGTAACCCCAGCTCAGAGAGAGAGAGAGAGACTGTAACCCCAGCTCAAATAGAGAGAGAGAGAGACTGTAACCCCAGCTCAGAGAGAGAGACTGTAACCCCAGCTCAGAGAGAGAGAGAGAGACTGTAACCCCAGCTCAGAGAGACTGCAATCCCAGCTCAGAGAGAGAGAGAGAGAGAGAGAGAGAGAGAGATACTGTAACCCCAGCTCAGAGAGGGAGAGAGACTGTAACCCCAGTTCAGAGAGACTGTAACCCCAGCTCAGAGAGAGAGTGAGACTGTAACCCCAGCTCAGAGAGAGAGAGAGAGATTGGAACCCCAGCTCAGAGAGAGAGAGAGAGACTGGAACGCCAGCTCAGAGAGAGAGAGTGAGAGAGAGACTGTAACCCCAGCTCAGAGAGAGAGAGAGATACTGTAACGCCTGCTCAGAGAGAGAGAGTGACAGTAACCCCAGCTCAGAGAGACTGTAATCCCAGTTCAGAGAGAAAGAGAGAGAGAGAGAGAGAGATACTGTAACCCCAGCTCAGAGAGAGAGAGAGAGAGAGACTGTTACCCCAGCTCAGAGAGAGAGAGAGAGACTGTAACCCCAGCTCAGACAGACTGTAATCCCAACTCCGAGAGCGTGAGAGACTGTAACCCCAGCTCTGAGAGAGATAGTGTAACCCCAGAGAGAGAGAGAGAGAGAGAGAGAGAGAGTGACTGGAACCCCAGCTCAGAGAGAGAGAGAAAGAGAGAAAGAGACTGGAACCCCAGCTCAGAGAGAGGGAGAGAAACTGGAACCCCAGCTCAGGGAGAGAGAGAGAGACTGTAACCCTGCTCAGAGAGAGAGAGAGAGACACTGTAACCCGAGCTCAGAGAGAGAGAGAGAGATACTGTAACCCCAGCTCAGAGAGAGAGATACTGTAACCCCAGCTCAGAGAGAGAGAGACTGTAACCCCAGCTCAGAGAGAGAGAGACTGGAACCCCAGCTCAGAGAGAGAGAGTGAGAGAGAGACTGGAACCCCAGCTCAGAGAGAGTGAGAGAGACTGTAACCCCAAATTAGAGAGAGAGACACACACACAGTAATCCCAGCTCAGAGAGAGAGAGAGAGAGACTGGAACCCCAGCTCAGAGAGAGAGAGAGAGAGAGAGAGACTGGAACTCCAGGTCAGAGAGAGAGAGAGATACTCTAATCCCAACTCAGAGAGAAAGAGAGACTGTAACCCCAGCTCAGAGAGAGATACTGTAACCCCAGCTCAGAGAGAGATACTGTAACCCCAGCTCAGAGAGAGAGACTGTCACCACTAGCTCAGAGAGAGAGAGAGAGACTGTAACCCCAGCTCAAATAGAGAGAGAGAGAGACTGTAACGCCAGCTCAGAGAGAGAGACTGTAACCCCAGCTCAGAGAGAGAGAGAGAGACTGTAACCCCAGCTCAGAGAGACTGCAATCCCAGCTCAGAGAGAGAGAGAGAGAGAGAGAGATACTGTAACCCCAGCTCAGAGAGGGAGAGAGACTGTAACCCCAGCTCAGAGAGACTGTAACCCCAGCTCAGAGAGAGAGAGAGACTGGAACCCCAGCTCAGAGAGAGAGAGAGAGATTGGAACCCCAGCTCAGAGAGAGAGAGAGAGAGACTGGAACGCCAGCTCAGAGAGAGAGAGTGAGAGAGAGACTGGAACCCCAGGTCAGAGAGAGATACTGTAACCCCAGCTCAGAGAGAGAGAGAGAGAGATACTGTAACGCCTGCTCAGAGAGAGAGAGAGAGAGACAGTAACCCCAGCTCAGAGAGACTGTAATCCCAGTTCAGAGAGAAAGAGAGAGAGAGAGAGAGAGAGATACTGTAACCCCAGCTCAGAGAGAGAGAGAGAGAGAGACTGTTACCCCAGCTCAGAGAGAGAGAGAGAGAGACTGTAACCCCAGCTCAGACAGACTGTAATCCCAACTCCGAGAGAGTGAGAGACTGTAACCCCAGCTCTGAGAGAGATAGTGTAACCCCAGAGAGAGAGAGAGAGAGAGAGAGAGAGAGAGTGACTGGAACCCCAGCTCAGAGAGAGAGAGAGAGAGAGAGAGAGAAAAAGAGACTGGAACCCCAGCTCAGAGAGAGGGAGAGAAACTGGAACCCCAGCTCAGGGAGAGAGAGAGAGACTGTCACCCCAGCTCAGAGAGAGAGAGAGAGAGACACTGCAACCCCAGCTCAGAGAGAGAGAGACTGGAACCCCAGCTCAGAGAGAGATACTGTAACCCCAGCTCAGAGAGAGAGAGAGACTGTTAATTCCAGCTCAGAGACAGTGAGAGACTGTTAATTCCAGCTCAGAGAAAGAGAGACTGGAACCCCAGCTCAGAGAGAGATACTGTAACCCCAGCTCAGAGAGAGATACTGTAACCCCAGCATAGAGAGAGAGATACTGTAACCCCAGCTCAGAGAGAGAGAGACTGCAACCCCAGCTCAGAGAGAGAGACTGGAACCCCAGCTCAGAGAGAGAGAGTGAGAGAGAGTGGAAACCCAGCTCAGAGAGAGAGAGAGAGAGAGAGACTGGAACCCCAGCTCAGAGAGAGAGAGTGAGAGAGAGACTGGAACCCCAGCTCAGAGACAGTGAGAGAGACTGTAACCCCAAATTAGAGAGAGAGACACACACACAGTAATCCCAGCTCAGAGAGAGAGAGAGAGAGAGAGAGACTGGAACCCCAGATCAGAGAGAGAGAGAGAGAGACTGTAACCCCAGCTCAGAGAGAGACTGTAAGCCCAGCTCAGAGAGAGAGAGAGAGAGAGAGAGAGAGACTGGAACCCCAGCTCAGAGAGAGAGAGAGAGAGACTGGAACCCTAGCTCAGAGAGAGAGAGAGAGAGAGAGAGAGACTGGAACCCCAGCTCAGAGAGAGAGAGAGAGAGAGAGAGAGACTGGAACCCTAGCTCAGAGAGAGAGAGACTGGAACCCCAGGTCAGAGAGAGAGAGAGAAAGAGAGATACTGTAATGCCAGCTCAGAGAGAGGGAGAGAGACTGTAACCCCAGCTCAGAGAGAGAGAGAGAGAGAGAGACTGTAACCCCAGCTCAGACAGACTGTAATCCCAGCTCCGAGAGAGTGAGCGACTGTTACCCCAGCTCCGAGAGAGAGACTGTAACCCCAGCTCAGAGAGAGAGAGAGAGAGAGAGAGACTGGAACCCCAGCTCAGAGAGAGAGATTCTGTAACGCCAGCTCAGAGAGAGAGACTGTAACCCCAGCTCAGAGAGAGAGAGAGAGACTGTAACCCCAGCTCAAATAGAGAGAGAGAGAGACTGTAACCCCAGCTCAGAGAGAGAGACTGTAACCCCAGCTCAGAGAGAGAGAGAGAGACTGTAACCCCAGCTCAGAGAGACTGCAATCCCAGCTCAGAGAGAGAGAGAGAGAGAGAGAGAGATACTGTAACCCCAGCTCAGAGAGGGAGAGAGACTGTAACCCCAGTTCAGAGAGACTGTAACCCCAGCTCAGAGAGAGAGTGAGACTGTAACCCCAGCTCAGAGAGAGAGAGAGAGATTGGAACCCCAGCTCAGAGAGAGAGAGAGAGACTGGAACGCCAGCTCAGAGAGAGAGAGTGAGAGAGAGACTGTAACCCCAGCTCAGAGAGAGAGAGAGATACTGTAACGCCTGCTCAGAGAGAGAGAGTGACAGTAACCCCAGCTCAGAGAGACTGTAATCCCAGTTCAGAGAGAAAGAGAGAGAGAGAGAGAGAGATACTGTAACCCCAGCTCAGAGAGAGAGAGAGAGAGAGACTGTTACCCCAGCTCAGAGAGAGAGAGAGAGACTGTAACCCCAGCTCAGACAGACTGTAATCCCAACTCCGAGAGCGTGAGAGACTGTAACCCCAGCTCTGAGAGAGATAGTGTAACCCCAGAGAGAGAGAGAGAGAGAGAGAGAGAGAGAGTGACTGGAACCCCAGCTCAGAGAGAGAGAGAAAGAGAGAAAGAGACTGGAACCCCAGCTCAGAGAGAGGGAGAGAAACTGGAACCCCAGCTCAGGGAGAGAGAGAGAGACTGTAACCCTGCTCAGAGAGAGAGAGAGAGACACTGTAACCCGAGCTCAGAGAGAGAGAGAGAGATACTGTAACCCCAGCTCAGAGAGAGAGATACTGTAACCCCAGCTCAGAGAGAGAGAGACTGTAACCCCAGCTCAGAGAGAGAGAGACTGGAACCCCAGCTCAGAGAGAGAGAGTGAGAGAGAGACTGGAACCCCAGCTCAGAGAGAGTGAGAGAGACTGTAACCCCAAATTAGAGAGAGAGACACACACACAGTAATCCCAGCTCAGAGAGAGAGAGAGAGAGACTGGAACCCCAGCTCAGAGAGAGAGAGAGAGAGAGAGAGACTGGAACTCCAGGTCAGAGAGAGAGAGAGATACTCTAATCCCAACTCAGAGAGAAAGAGAGACTGTAACCCCAGCTCAGAGAGAGATACTGTAACCCCAGCTCAGAGAGAGATACTGTAACCCCAGCTCAGAGAGAGAGACTGTCACCACTAGCTCAGAGAGAGAGAGAGAGACTGTAACCCCAGCTCAAATAGAGAGAGAGAGAGACTGTAACGCCAGCTCAGAGAGAGAGACTGTAACCCCAGCTCAGAGAGAGAGAGAGAGACTGGAACTCCAGGTCAGAGAGAGAGAGAGATACTCTAATCCCAACTCAGAGAGAAAGAGAGACTGTAACCCCAGCTCAGAGAGAGATACTGTAACCCCAGCTCAGAGAGAGATACTGTAACCCCAGCTCAGAGAGAGAGAGAGAGACTGTAACCCCAGCTCAGAGAGACTGCAATCCCAGCTCAGAGAGAGAGAGAGAGAGAGAGAGATACTGTAACCCCAGCTCAGAGAGGGAGAGAGACTGTAACCCCAGCTCAGAGAGACTGTAACCCCAGCTCAGAGAGAGAGAGAGACTGGAACCCCAGCTCAGAGAGAGAGAGAGAGATTGGAACCCCAGCTCAGAGAGAGAGAGAGAGAGACTGGAACGCCAGCTCAGAGAGAGAGAGTGAGAGAGAGACTGGAACCCCAGGTCAGAGAGAGATACTGTAACCCCAGC
Source organism: Chiloscyllium punctatum (assembly GCF_047496795.1). Lineage (NCBI taxonomy): Eukaryota > Metazoa > Chordata > Chondrichthyes > Orectolobiformes > Hemiscylliidae > Chiloscyllium > Chiloscyllium punctatum. The sequence goes on from NC_092743.1 coordinate 12,048,077, forward strand.
TCAGAGAGAGAGAGAGAGAGATACTGTAACGCCTGCTCAGAGAGAGAGAGAGAGAGACAGTAACCCCAGCTCAGAGAGACTGTAATCCCAGTTCAGAGAGAAAGAGAGAGAGAGAGAGAGAGATACTGTAACCCCAGCTCAGAGAGAGAGAGAGAGAGAGACTGTTACCCCAGCTCAGAGAGAGAGAGAGAGACTGTAACCCCAGCTCAGACAGACTGTAATCCCAACTCCGAGAGAGTGAGAGACTGTAACCCCAGCTCTGAGAGAGATAGTGTAACCCCAGAGAGAGAGAGAGAGAGAGAGAGTGACTGGAACCCCAGCTCAGAGAGAGAGAGAGAGAGAGAAAGAGACTGGAACCCCAGCTCAGAGAGAGGGAGAGAAACTGGAACCCCAGCTCAGGGAGAGAGAGAGAGACTGTAACCCTGCTCAGAGAGAGAGAGAGAGAGACACTGTAACCCGAGCTCAGAGAGAGAGAGAGAGAGACTGTAACCCCAGCTCAGAGAGAGATACTGTAACCCCAGCTCAGAGAGAGAGATACTGTAACCCCAGCTCAGAGAGAGAGAGACTGTAACCCCAGCTCAGAGAGAGAGAGACTGGAACCCCAGCTCAGAGAGAGAGAGAGAGAGAGAGAGAGAGAGACTGGAACCCCAGCTCAGAGAGAGTGAGAGAGACTGTAACCCCAAATTAGAGAGAGAGACACACACACAGTAATCCCAGCTCAGAGAGAGAGAGAGAGAGACTGGAACCCCAGCTCAGAGAGAGAGAGAGAGAGACTGGAACCCCAGCTGAGAGAGAGAGAGAGAGAGACTGGAACCCCAGCTCAGAGAGAGAGAGAGAGAGAGACTGGAACCCCAGCTCAGAGAGAGAGAGACTGGAACTCCAGGTCAGAGAGAGAGAGAGATACTCTAATCCCAACTCAGAGAGAAAGAGAGACTGTAACCCCAGCTCAGAGAGAGATACTGTAACCCCAGCTCAGAGAGAGATACTGTAACCCCAGCTCAGAGAGAGAGACTGTCACCACTAGCTCAGAGAGAGAGAGAGAGACTGTAAACCCAGCTCAAATAGAGAGAGAGAGAGACTGTAACGCCAGCTCAGAGAGAGAGACTGTAACCCCAGCTCAGAGAGACTGCAATCCCAGCTCAGAGAGAGAGAGAGAGAGAGAGAGATACTGTAACCCCAGCTCAGAGAGGGAGAGAGACTGTAACCCCAGCTCAGAGAGACTGTAACCCCAGCTCAGAGAGAGAGTGAGACTGTAACCCCAGCTCAGAGAGAGATACTGTAACCCCAGCTCAGAGAGAGAGAGAGAGAGAGACTGGAACCCCAGCTCAGAGAGAGAGAGAGAGATTGGAACCCCAGCTCAGAGAGAGAGAGAGAGAGAGAGAGAGAGAGAGACTGGAACGCCAGCTCAGAGAGAGAGAGTGAGAGAGAGACTGGAACCCCAGGTCAGAGAGAGATACTGTAACCCCAGCTCAGAGAGAGAGAGAGAGATACTGTAACGCCTGCTCAGAGAGAGAGAGAGAGAGACAGTAACCCCAGCTCAGAGAGACTGTAATCCCAGTTCAGAGAGAAAGAGAGAGAGAGAGAGAGAGATACTGTAACCCCAGCTCAGAGAGAGAGAGAGAGAGAGAGACTGTTACCCCAGCTCAGAGAGAGAGAGAGAGACTGTAACCCCAGCTCAGACAGACTGTAATCCCAACTCCGAGAGAGTGAGAGACTGTAACCCCAGCTCTGAGAGAGATAGTGTAACCCCAGAGAGAGAGAGAGAGAGTGACTGGAACCCCAGCTCAGAGAGAGAGAGAGAGAGAGAGAAAGAGACTGGAACCCCAGCTCAGAGAGAGGGAGAGAAACTGGAACCCCAGCTCAGGGAGAGAGAGAGAGACTGTCACCCCAGCTCAGAGAGAGAGAGAGAGACACTGTAACCCGAGCTCAGAGAGAGAGAGAGAGAGACTGCAACCCCAGCTCAGAGAGAGAGAGACTGGAACCCCAGCTCAGAGAGAGATACTGTAACCCCAGCTCAGAGAGAGAGAGAGACTGTTAATTCCAGCTCAGAGACAGTGAGAGACTGTTAATTCCAGCTCAGAGAGAGAGAGACTGGAACCCCAGCTCAGAGAGAGATACTGTAACCCCAGCTCAGAGAGAGAGATACTGTAACCCCAGCTCAGAGAGAGAGAGACTGTAACCCCAGCTCAGAGAGAGAGACTGGAACCCCAGCTCAGAGAGAGAGAGAGAGAGAGAGACTGGAACCCCAGCTCAGAGAGAGAGAGTGAGAGAGAGACTGGAACCCCAGCTCAGAGAGTGAGAGTGAGAGAGAGACTGGAACCCCAGCTCAGAGAGAGTGAGAGAGACTGTAACCCCAAATTAGAGAGAGAGACACACACACAGTAATCCCAGCTCAGAGAGAGAGAGAGAGAGACTGGAACCCCAGCTCAGAGAGAGAGAGAGAAAGAGAGAGACTGGAACCCCAGCTCAGAGAGAGTGAGAGAGACTGGAACCCCAGCTCAGAGAGAGAGAGAGAGAGAGAGACTGGAACCCCAGCTCAGAGAGAGAGAGACTGGAACTCCAGGTCAGAGAGAGAGAGAGAGACTGGAACTCCAGGTCAGAGAGAGAGAGAGATACTCTAATCCCAACTCAGAGAGAAAGAGAGACTGTAACCCCAGCTCAGAGAGAGATACTGTAACCCCAGCTCAGAGAGAGATACTGTAACCCCAGCTCAGAGAGAGAGACTGTCACCACTAGCTCAGAGAGAGAGAGAGAGAGAGAGAGAAACTGTAATCCCAGCTCAGAGAGAGTGAGAGACTGTAACCCCAGCTCAGAGAGAGGGAAAGAGAGACTGGAATCCTATCTCAGAAAAAGAGAGAGAGAGACTGTAATCCCAGCTCAGAGAGAGAGAAAGAGACTGGAACCCGAGCTCAGAGAGAAAGAGAGAGAGAGAGACTGGAAACCTAGCTCAGAAAAAGAGAGAGAGAGAGAGACTGGAACCCCAGCTCAGAAAGAGAGAGAGAGACTGGAACCCTAGCTCAGAGAGAGATACTGTAACCCCAGCTCAGAGAGAGAGAGAGACTGTCACCCCAGCTCAGAGAGTGCGAGCGAGAGAGAGAAACTGCAACCACAGCTCAGAAAGAGAGAGACTGGAACCCCAGCTCAGAAAGAGAGAGAGAGACTGGAACCCTAGCTCAGAGAGAGATACTGTAACCCCAGCTCAGAGAGAGAGAGACTGTCACCCCAGCTCAGAGAGTGAGATACTGTAACACCAGCTCAAGACAGAGAGAGAGAGAGACTGGAACCCCAGCTCAGACAGAGAGAGACTGGAACCCCAGCTCAGAGAGAGAGATACTGTAAACCCAGCTCAGAGAGAGACTGGAACCCCAGCTCAGAGAGAGAGAGAGAGACTGTAACCCCAGCTCAGAGAGAGAGAGACTGGAACCCCAGGTCAGAGAGAGAGAGACTGGAACCCCAGGTCAGAGAGAGATACTGTAACCCCAGCTCAGAGAGAGAGAGACTGTAACCCCAGGTCAGAGAGAGAGAGACTGTAACCCCAGCTCAGAGAGAGAGAGAGAGAGAGACTGGAACCCCAGCTCAGAGAGAGAGAGAGACTGGAACCCCAGCTCAGAGAGGGAGAGAGAGAGACTGGAACCCCAGCTCAGAGAGAGAGAGAGAGAAACTGGAACCCCAGCTCAGAGAGAGAGAGAGACTGGAACCCCAGCTCAGAGAGAGAGAGACTGGAACCCCAGCTCAGAGAGAGAGAGACTGGAACCCCAGGTCAGAGAGAGAGAGACTGGAACCCCAGGTCAGAGAGAGATACTGTAACCCCAGCTCAGAGAGAGAGAGACTGTAACCCCAGGTCAGAGAGAGAGAGACTGTAACCCCAGCTCAGAGAGAGAGAGAGAGAGAGACTGGAACCCCAGCTCAGAGAGGGAGAGAGAGAGACTGGAACCCCAGCTCAGAGAGAGAGAGAGAGAAACTGGAACCCCAGCTCAGAGAGAGAGAGAGACTGGAACCCCAGCTCAGAGAGAGAGAGACTGGAACCCCAGCTCAGAGAGAGAGAGTGAGAGAGAGACTGGAACCCCAGCTCAGAGAGAGAGAGAGAGAGAGAGAGACTGTAACCCCAGCTCAGAGAGAGAGAGTGAGAGAGAGACTGGAACCCCAGCTCAGAGAGAGTGAGAGAGACTGTAACCCCAAATTAGAGAGAGAGACACACACACAGTAATCCCAGCTCAGAGAGAGAGACTGGAACCCCAGCTCAGAGAGAGAGAGAGAGAGAGAGACTGGAACCCCAGCTCAGAGAGAGAGAGAGAGAGACTGGAACCCCAGCTCAGAGAGAGAGAGACTGGAACTGCAGCTCAGAGAGAGAGAGAGAGAGAGAGAGAGAGACTGGAACTCCAGCTCAGAGAGAGAGAGAGAGAGAGAGACTGTAACCCCAGCTCAGAGAGAGAGACTGTCACCACTAGCTCAGAGAGAGAGAGAGAGAGACTGTAATCCCAGCTCAGAGAGAGAGACTGTAACCCCAGCTCAGAGAGAGAGAGATTGTAACCCCAGTTCAAAGAGAGATACTGTAACCCCAGCTCAGAGTGAGTGAGAAACTGTAACCCCAGCTCAGAGTGTGTGTATGTGAGAGAGAGAGAGACTGGAACCCCAGCTCAGAGAGAGAGACTGTAACCCCAGCTCAGAGAGAGATAGAGATCGTGTAACCCCAGCTCAGAGAGAGAGAGAGAGATCCTGTAACCCCAGCTCAGAGAGAGAGAGAGAGAGACTGGAACCCCAGCTCAGAGAGAGAGAGAAAGAGAGAGAGACTGGAACCCCAGCTCAGAGAATAAGAGAGAGAGACTGTAACCCCAGCTCAGAGAGAGAGAGAGAGATCCTGTAACCCCAGCTCAGAGAGAGAGAGAGAGAGAGACTGGAACCCCAGCTCAGAGAGAGAGAGAAAGAGAGAGAGACTGTAACCCCAGCTCAGAGAGAGAGAGAGAGATCCTGTAACCCCAGCTCAGCGAGAGAGAGAGAGAGACTGGAACCCCAGCTCAGAGAGAGAGAGAAAGAGAGAGAGACTGGAACCCCAGCTCAGAGAATAAGAGAGAGAGACTGTAACCCCAGCTCAGAGAGAGAGAGAGAGACTGTAACACCAGCTCAGAGAGAGAGAGAGAGACTGTAACACCAGCTCAGAGAGAGAGAGAGAGACTGTAACACCAGCTCAGAGATTGTATTCCCAGCACGGAGACACACAGAAACTGTATTCCCAGCCCAGGGATTGTATTGCCAGCACAGAGACACAGGCACTGAATTCCCGCTGCAAACACACACACAGACTGCACTCATAGCACAGAGACTGTATTCCCAGTAGACACAAAGACAATGTATACCCCGGCAGAGAAGTGGAGGTGGGTAACAGATAGTAATCCCGGGATAGCGTTCAATAAAATGTAGAGAATGAGAGTCAGCGTCCCAGCTGCCGGGGGAGGGGGTGGGTGAATGCAGCTAAGAACTAGAGAGAAAGCTGTCAGCCCAGACAGGAACACTCTCCCGGCCCCTGCATGTCTGTGTATGTGTGTCTCTCTCTCTCTTTCAGTGCGTGTGTAAGGGCGGGGGACGGTGTGAAAGAGACGGAATACATCAACTCGATCAGTTTGGTGGACCGGAGCTAGATCTGATCACCCAGAGAGAGACAGAGAGAGAGGGAGGAGCGAGCAAGGTAGGAAAGTGTGTGTTTGAGAGAGAGAGAGAGAGAGAGAGCGAAAAAAGACAGCGAGAATTAAGGAAGAAAAGAGCGGTAAAGAGAGAGAGGTGAGGGCTGGAAAGTCTGCAGTCAGAGAGAGTGAGAAAGAGAGAGGTAGAGAAAGATACTGGGGGAGAAAGAGAGAGCGTGGGGTGGAGAGAGGAACAAGGGAGTGAGAGAAGGAAACAGACAGGGAGGGAAAGGAGTGTGAGAGAGGAGAAAAGACAGGAGAGAAAGGAGAGAGTGGGGGAAAAGAAAACAGACAGGGAAGGGGGAGGAGAGGAGAGAGAGTGGAGGAGAGTGTAGAAAATGGACAGGGAAGGGGGGAGGAGAGGAAGGATGTCTGAGAGACAAGAAAACAGGGAAGAGGGGAGCTTGTGAGAGGAGGAGAAAACAGGGAAGGGAGAGGAAAGAGAATGTTCGAGAGAAAATAGGGGAGAGACTGTGGGAGAGGTGGAGAAAATAGTGGAGGAGGGAGAGAGGCAGAGTGTGTGAGAGGAGGGAGAGAGAGAGGCAGAGTGTGTGAGAGGAGGAGGAGAGGTAGAGTGTGTGAGAGGAGGGAGAGAGAGAGGCTGGGATCTATGTGTGTGTGTGTGTGAAGTTAGTGCGGGTTGGATCTGGATCAGTGCAGGTCTCTCTCTCTCTGTGTGAGAGAGTGTGTGTCTAATGCAGTCCGGGAGAGAGACCCAGAGAGCTGCCCTGAGGATGTAACATGGCGTTAGGAGGCAGTGGCTGCTTGCTCTTGCTGCTGCTGCTGTGCTACGGGCTGGCCGAGCGGTCTGGCCGCTGGGAGAGGAGCGGAGCGTCGGTATCTGAGGGGCCGAAGCGGCTACCTCACCCCCTGCTGTACTTCGACCCCAGCGATGTGAGCGGCCTGCGGCAGAAGTCCCACAGCAGCAGTCATTCAGCCATCACTCGGGCTATCAGGAGTGCTGTTGGAACCATGCTGGGCAAACCCAACTTCTACCTGCCCCCCAGTGACCACCTCAGCTTCTCTGCCAAGTGGAACGAGGTTTATGGCAACAATCTGGGGGTGCTGTCCCTCTACTGCCTCCTGTACCCAGAGGACCAGGCAGCTCTAGACTTTGCCCTCGACTACCTAGACCGAATGGCCAGCTACCCTCAGTGGCAGGTGAGGGTGGCACCCAACGATGAGGTGCCAGTTGCCCATTCCCTGACCGGCTTTGCGACCGCTTTCGACTTCCTCTACCCGTTCCTGGATGCGGTGCGGAGGCAGAGCTACCTGGAGAAGATCCATGGAGTGACCAAGGAGCTGTACGAGTTCTCCAAGTACCGGGCCTGGGGCAAACACTACTTGCACAACCACCAGGCGACCAACATCGTGGCGTTGTTGGTGGGCGCCTTGGTGCTGAGCCCCCACCGGCCACAGACCGCCCTGCTGTGCAAGCAGATTGCCGTCGACGTGATGGAGAAGACCATGTTCCTGCTCGACCACGTGGTGGATGGCTCCCTGGACGAAGGTGTGGCCTACGGCAGCTACACCGCCCGCTCCGTCACCCAGTACGTGGCGTTGGCCCTGCGGCACTTCCATCTCAACCATACCGGGAGCCCCTGGCTCAAGCAGCATTTCTGGTTCTACTACGCCACCCTCTTGCCCGGCTTCCAGAGGACTGTGGGCATCGCTGACTCCAACTACAACTGGTTCTACGGTCCAGAGAGCCAGCTCGTCTTCCTGGACAGGTTTGTGCTCGCCTGCTACTTACTATACCCCTTTACCCTCCACCCCTCACTCCCATAGTGCCAGCCCCAAGTAGAAAATGGATATAGGATGGCACAGATGGGGGTTGGGCTTTATGGAATTGTTATGGTGCCAAAGGAAGCCATTCAGGCCATCGCATCTATGCCAGTTCTATCTCCTATTGCTAATTTCTTAACTTTTCCCATATTCCTGCACACCAGATCGATCCAAATAATCATTGAACGCCTCAATTGTCCACCACCTCCCTCCTCTCCCCACTCCCACCCCACCCCCTTTATCTGCAGTTCCCATTACTCCCACCCCCAGTCCTCAAGAAAGGAGTGGTAAAGAGAAAGAGGTGAGGGCTGGAAAGATTGCTGTAAGAGAGAGGGAGAAAGAGAGAGGGAGGTGGAGAAAGACACTGGGGGAGAGAGTGCGTGTGTGAGAATTAAGGGAGAGTGTGGAGTGGGGTGGAGAGATAGGGGAAGAAGGGAGCGAGAGGAGGAAACAGATGTGGAAGGGAGAGACAGTGTGAGAGAGGAGAAAAGACAGAAGAGAGAGGAGGGAGTGGAGGAGAGTGAGGGAAGAGGAGAAAACAGATAGGGAAGTGGGGAGGAGAGGGAGAGAGAGGAGAAAAGACTGAAACATTGACTTTTTCTTCTCTCGCCTCTGATGCTGCCTGGCTTGCTGTGTTCTTCCAGCCTCCTGCTTGTCTACCTTGGGTTCCAGCCATGATTTGGAGATGCCGGTGTTAGACGGGTGTACAAAGTTAAAAATCACACAACACCACGTTATATGTAGTCCAACAAGTTTAATTGGAAGCACTAGCTTTCGGAGCACTGCTCCCTCGTCAGGTGGTTGTCCCTGTTGAAGGAGCAGCGCTCTGAAAGCTAGTGCTTCCAATTAAACCTGTGGGACTATAACCTGGTGTTGTGTGATTTTTAACTTTGGATTTCAGCAGCTGCAGTTTTTTATGTCTCTACCATATTTCCAGGCTGCGCATTCCATACCACTGGCTGTGAGGAACAGATTTTGTTTTTTTTTTGCTTCATCACTTTAAACCTATGCCCTTCCGATCTTTTGCTAGTTTCTCCCCTCTGTCTAACCCACTCACCATTTTTTAAAATGCTTTTCCAAATCTCCTCTCGGCCTTTTTCTGTCCAAGTTATTCCAGCTTCTTCAACCTTTCCTTATCCCTCAAAACACCAAAATCATGATTGACAGATTGTTAAACAAAATCAACACACTGCGGAATCTGGAAATCTGAAATATAAACAGATACAAATATATATATATAACTAGAAAACCAGCAGATCTGGCAGCATCTGCGCAGATATAAACAAACTTAAGTTTCGAGTCTGATTTAAGTCCGTTTTACGTCCGAAGAAGAGTGATATCGGACTCAGAGTGTTAACTGTTTCCCTGTCTGCAGATGCTGCCAGACCTGCTGAGTCTCTCATTCATACTCTGTTTATGTTTCAGTAATCCTCTTTGTTAGGCAAAATAGTGCAAAAGGTGAAAAATCCACAATAAGAGGGATGGAGTTAGGATACAGGTCAGCCAGCAACGTACAAATTAGGAATAGGAATAGGCCACTCAGCCCTTTGTGCTTGCTCTGCCCTTTAATAATATCATGTAGTCACAGATCTGTGTTCCTACTCACCCGCTAAATTGAAGGAGAGCACAGGCTAGAGCTGCATCACCTCTGGTTCCCATTCCTAGCTGTTTTCACCTTCAAACATATCCATTTCTAATAACTTAATTGACATCACATTCACTGCGTTTTCCACTTGCACTGAGGGAAGCCATGTGATTATCTCGAAACCCAAAATATTTCCATTTAAAATTATTCAGGGCTCAATCTAGCTTTTTCTAGGTAGTTGACACCTTTTCAATCATGTTCTATTATTGGCTGCGTGGTTGTGTTGAGACTCTCCAATGCAGTTGGTTTTCGAATGAAACAAAGCATGTTTGTAGCTTGTTCAGAGGTTGCTTTGAGCTGGTGGGATGTGTCGAGTGGGTGGGATGTGTCGAGTGGGTGGGATGTGTCGAGTGGGTGGGATGTGTCGAGTGGGTGGGATGTGTCGAGTGGGTGGGATGTGTCGAGTGGGTGGGATGTGTCGAGGGGTGGGAGTGCTTGGTAGCATGACTGAATGAAGAGAATACACTGTTAAGTTTGAAAGCTGGATTCAGTTCAATTCAGAATCACCACACCTGGAAATTCAGTAGACAGTGAATTTCAGTGCTTGAATAAATCAGTGATTGAGAAGCATTGTGTGATGTGATATGTAGGAGAAAGTGAGGATTGCAGATGCTGGAGATCAGAGCTGAAAATGTGTTGCTGGAAAAGCGCAGCAGGTCAGGCAGCATCCAAGGAGCAGGAGAATTGATGTTTCGGTCATGAGCCCTTCTTCAGGAATCTTTCCTGAAGAAGGGCTCATGCCCGAAATGTCGATTCTCCTGCTCCTTGAATGCTACCTGACCTGCTGCGCTTTTCCAGCAACACATTTTCTGCTGTGATGTGATATGTGGCAAGAATATAGCCTAGAAGCATTGATGCTTCCTCGCCCGACCTTATTTTCCATTTCTCCTTCTCCATCTCTCTAAGATCAAATCTAGCTACATTAGTCTGGCCAGAGTTGGATGGCTGGGATGCAGACAGCTGACTGATGCCCCACTCGGATTTTGCTCCAGTTGAAGTTAATGGGATGTCAAAATGGAAGACAACCCCCATTTTTGCAGTTAGGTTAAATCGAGAATTCGCTGCCTTTCCCCAGTCCATCTCCTTTCCAATGCTATGCACTACCAGCTCAGAGAACAAGTTTGTGTTGCAGTTTTAGTGTTGCTGTGAATATTCTTTCAAAGTCTAATGAGTAAGACATGCTCCGAAAGACAGAATGTCACTGTAAAGAAACCAACTGTAGTGCAGTTTTTTTTAAAATTTAAATATATACTTTATTCATAAACAAGGCATACAAAATCACTAAAGCAGTTTGGTTCTGGACAGTAGCATATGAAGAACGTTGGAGTTTGACTCTATCCAACAAACAAATCAAAGGCATCTCTTACTTAGGCACTGCTAGTGCAGTATTAAAATGGATTAATAAAATACTTAAGGGTCTCTAAGAGATCCTGCACACTTTTCAAACTTGCCAGATTCATTAAACATTTTTTTGAGTGTGTTTGCCCCCAATTTCGAAACCTTTTTAATGTAACTGTTACCAAGTTAGCATTTTGCTTGTGATTGTCAGTTCAGTGCTCTTCTGGATCTGATTAACTACTGAATGAAAAGAAAGCGTTGCTTTTATAATGCATCTTTCATGACCTGATGGAGTCCCAAAGTGCTTTACAGCCAATAAAGTGGCTTTTGCTGTTGCAATGTATGAAATGCAGCAGGTAATTTGCACATAATAGTTTTCCTCAAAGCAGCAGTGTGAGAACGATCAGATAATCTCCTTTCAGTGATGTTGGAGCAAGGATTAGTATTGCCCAGGACACCAGGCAGAACTCCCTTGGTCTCCACACCGCTGTTCTTTTTCCTTTGGTCAGTGGATGTGGACATCATTGGCTAGGCCAGCATTCATTGCCCATCCCTCAGGGCAGTTAAGAGTCAAGCACATTGCTATGGGTCTGGAATCACATGTAGGCCAGACTAGGTAAGGATGGCAGATTCCACTCCCTAAAGTACAGTGGTGAGTTTTTCCCATAAGGCTACACAGTTGCCATTAGCCTAGCTTCTTTCTAGACTTTCATTTCTGCCATGGTGAGATTTAATCCCATGTGTGCTAGCATCTTGGACTGGGGTTCGAGGTTACGGGTCTAGTGATAATAGCGCAGTGGGAGCCTTAGCATTGGCGCCTGGGAGAAGGGGAAGAGCCTGAATTGTAAAGATGGCATATCCACCTTCCACATTGACACTGAAGTGTCCACCTGGATTGTACAGTCTGGCCTCAGAAACTCATTTTTCACTTAATAGATCCTGTTTTTCACCTAATGACAGATCTTCCTTTCACCCATCTCCCACTCTTTTAAAACCTTTTCCATTTCTGACTTCTCACAGTCCTGATGAAAAGTCATCAACTCTGTGCCTCGTTCTGCAGTTACAGCCCGACCCAGTTGAGTATTTATAAAACATTTTCCAATTGTATTGATCAGGAGGATACTGGAAATGAGATATTTCTGTGACATGGAGAGATTTACAACACTGGGTTGTTTACATTGAACCAGCGAATGTTAGTGGAGATTTGTTAGAGGTGACTTTTAAAAAGGAATTAGATACATATTGGAATAAAAAGCAATTTGCCTGATAATGGAAAAAGAATATGTGACCAATTGAATAGTTCTTTGTAAAAAGCTTGTACAGGCATGTTGGAGCAAACTCAGATTTTGTGCTGTACAATTCTAATGGAAGTGCTGTGATTATGGTACCATTGTGGCAAATGCTTGATCTTTGATAATATTGTGAGCAGAATTTCAACCATTTATGTTGTCACTGCCTCTGACAGAGCAACATTCATCATTCCAAACATTTCATCGATTAGATTAGATTAGATTCCCTACAATGTGGAAACTGGCCCTTCAGCCCAACTAGTCCACACCAACCCTCCGAAGAGTAACCTACCCAGACCCATTCCCCCTGACTAATGCACCTAAATCTACAGGCAATTTAGCATGACCAATTCACCTAACCTGCACATCTTTGGACTGTGGGAGGAAACCCACGCAGACACAGGGACAATACATAAACTCCACTCAGACAGACACCCGAGGCAGGAATGAAACCTGGGTCGCTGGTGCTGTGAGGCAGCAGTGCTAACCACTGAGCCAACGTGCTGGCCTTGACTATCAGTGCTTTTATTTGAGAAAATTGTTTAGGTTGGCCTTGAATTCAGGGATCCTTTCCCTAAATCTCTGATTGCTCTTTAACCCATTATGTTGCTCCTTAAGTCCCGTAGGTATCTTTGACTAAACCTTTGGTAACCTGTCCATTGTGGCTTAATGTTAGAATTGGCCTGATTACATGCCAGTGACATGAGACATCTTATTACAATAAAGAGACAAAATAAATGCGTGTTGGTGAGTACTTGTTCCCTTAAATTGCTTGAATATAATGGACATTATGCAGTTAGATATAAAGTAGGTCAATTAGGGTCTTGGATGTTTGTGGATCTTTAGAATTCTTAAAGTTAAGGGCTATGGCAGTTCAATGTGGCACGGTGGCTCAGTTGTTAGCACTGCTATCTCACAGCACCAGGGACCCGGATTCAATTCCAGCCTTGGGCGACTGTCTGATTGGAGTTTGCACATTATAACAGTGCCTGCGTGAGTTTCCTCCAGCTGTTCTGGTTTCCTTCTGCAATCCAAAGATGTGCAGGTTAAGTGAATTGGCCCTGGGAAATTGCCCACAGCATTCAGGGTTGTGTAGGTTAAGTGCATTAGTCAATGGGAATGGGTCTGGGTGGGTTACTCTTTGGACGGTTGGTGTGGACTTGTTGGGCTGAAGGGCCTGTTTCCACATTGTAGGGACTCCATGAGATTAATAGATTTTTCATTTTTAGAGACGTCGAGGGATATGAGGTTTGTGTTACAAAATGGCACTGAGGTACACAGTCAACTGTAATCTAGCTAAATGGTACAGCAGGCTCAATGGGCTGAATGATCGACTCCTGTTCCTATTTCCTATGTCCCTAAGGCAAAACTAACATAAAACAGTCAAATGGAAACTACAGAATGTATGGTGATAAAACATCATTTTGCTAAGAATTCCAGTGCCCTGTATTGTGAAACTTCAGCAGATGTTTTCCGGTGATTCACAGTGGATATAATTGAGACTCATTCTTTGACTTCATTTTGTAGTCTAAAAGTTCTACTGCCCCAGACTTTAATCAGACCCAGAGCTGTGTGATTAAGCTCACACTGGTATGTAGAGCTGAATGCAAATGATCCATCACTTCCCATGGTAAAGAAAATCACTCAGCATTCAGGTGCTGGTTAAACTGGGCTGCAGAAGGGTATAACTGTCAGGATTCAGCCACATTTTGTTCAAGACATTCTCTTTTAATTCTGCCCGTGACGAGAGACTCTCTATCGGATGGATGAGCTTCACAGGTGTAGTTAGTTTGGGATTGTATTACCTCGCTAATTCAGATGGAATGTTTTTCTTCCAGTGGTGCTGTGCACAATGTGTTTGGTGACCTGAGCACAGTCTCTACTGCCTGTGCTTATATATCCACATCAGAACAGAACAACTAAGAACGGGAATAGGCCATTCAGCCCATTGAGTCAACTGTGCCATTCATTATGATAATGGCTGATTAATACCATACTCCTGCTCTCTCCCTCCATCTCTTCACTGTCTCGAAATCAGTCTGTTCCTCTTTGGGTCATAGAGTCATTAAGATGTACAGTGTGTCAACAGACCGTTTGGTCCAACTTGACCATGCCCGACCGGATGGGGCGGCACAGTAGCTCAGTGGTTAGCACTGTTGCCTCACAGCGCCAGGCACCCGGGTTTGATCCCTGTCTCGGGTGACTGCCTGTGTGGAGGTTATACATTCTCCCCGTGTCTGTGTGGGTTTCCTCTGGGTGCTCCGGTTTCCTCCCACAATCCAAAGATGTGCAGGTTAGGTGAATCGGCCACAATAAATTGTCCACAGTGCTCAGGGATGTGTAGGTTGGTGCATTAGTCAGGAGTAAATGTAGAGTAATTGGATAGGGAAATGGGTTTTGGTGGGATATTCTTTGGAGGGTCGGTGTGGACTTGTTGGGCCAAAAGGCCTGTTTTCATGCTGTAGGGATTCTATTCTATTAATATCCTAGATGAATCACATCCCATTTGCCAGCATTTGGCCCATATCCCTCTGAACCTTTCCTATTCATATACCCATCCAGATGCCTTTTAAATGTTGGAATTGTACTAGCCTCCACCATTTCCTCTGGCAGCCCATTCCATATACTCATCACCTTTTACTCATTAGGTCCCTGAACCTGAGGGGCACCAGTATCCTTGGGGGGAGGTTTGCTAGTGCTCTTTGGGGGGGTTTAAACTAACTCTGCAGGGGCATGGGAACTTAGACTGTAGTTTTAGGGTGCAGGACCTGGAGTGTAGGAGCTTAGGAACATGGCATCAATCTCACAGGAAAGTGGCTTGAAGTGTGTATACTTCAATGCAAGAAGTATACGAAATAAGGTAGGTGAACTTGCAGCGTGGGTCGGTACCTGGGATTTCGATGTTGTGGCTATTACGGAGACATGGGTAGAACAGGGACAGGATTGGCTGTTGCAGGTTCCAGGGTTTAAATGTTTTAGTAGGGTCAGAGGTGGGGGTAAAAGAGGGGGAGGTGTGGCATTGCTTGTCAAAGATAGTATTACAGCGGTGGAAAGGACGATGGATGAAGACTCGCCATCTGAGGTAGTTTGGGCTGAGGTTAGAAATAGGAAAGGTGAGGTCACCCTGTTAGGGGTTTTCTACAGGCCTCCTAATAGTCCTAGAGACGTAGAAGGAAGGATTGCGATGATGATTCAGGAGAAGAGTGAAAGTAATCAGGGTGGTTGTTATGGGGGACTTTAACTTCCCTGATATTGACTGGGAAAGCTATAGCTTGAGTTCGTTAGATGGGTCGGTGTTTGTCCAATGTGTGCAGGAGGGTTTCCTGACACAATATGTAGACAGACCAACAAGAGGTGAGGCCATACTGGATTTGGTTCTAGGTAACAAACCAGGCCAGGTGTTAGAATTGGAGGTAGGTGAGCACTTTGGGGAAAGTGACCACAATTCGGTGACTTTTACTCGAGTGATGGAGAGGGATAAGTATGCACTACAGGGCAAGAGTTATAGCTGGGGGCAGGGAAATTATGATGCGGTGAGGCACGACTTAGGATGCGTGGCTTGGAAAAGTAGGCTTCAAGGCAAGGGCGCAATCAATATGTGGAGCTTGTTCAAGGAGCAACTATTGAGTGTCCTTGATAAGTATGTACCTGTCAGGCAGGGAGGAAAGGGTCGTGTTAGGGAGCCGTGGTTTAATAAGGAATTGGAATCCCTTGTTAAAGGGAAGAGGGCGGTCTATGTAAAGATGAGGTGTAAAGGTTGAATTGGGGTGATTGAGAGTTATAAGGTAGCCAGGAGAGAGCTAAGAGCAGCAAGGAGGGGACATGAAGAGTCCTTAGTTGGTAGGATTAGGGGAAACCTAAAGGCTTTCTATAGGTATGTCAGGAATAAAAGAATGACTAGGGTAGGAATAGGTCCAGTCAAGGATTGTAGTGGGAAGTTGCGTGTGGAGGCTGAAGAGACTGGGGAGACACTGAATGAATACTTTTCATCAATATTCACTCAGGAACAGGACATTGTTGCTGATGTGAATATTGAGTCACAATTAATTAGAATGGACGGCTTTGAGGTATGTCGGGAAGAGGTGTTGGAAATTCTGGAAAGGGTGAAAATAGATAAGTCCCCTGGGCCTGATGGCATTGATCCTAGGATTCTCTGGGAAGCAAGGGAGGAGATTGCAGAGCTATTGGCCTTGATTTTTATGTCCTCGTTGTCTACAGGAATAGTGCCAGAAGACTGGAGGATAGCAAATGTGGTTCCCTTGTTCAAGAAGGGGAGTAGGGATAACCCTAGTAACTATAGGCCAGTGAGTCTCAATTCTGTTGTGGGCAAAGTCTTAGAGAGAATTGTAAGGGATAGGATTTATGAACATCTGGATAGGAATAATGTGATCAAGGATAGTCAGCATGGTTTTGTGAAGGGCAGATCGTGCCTCACAAACCTTATTGAATTCTTTGAGAAGGTGACTAAGGAGGTGGACGAGGGTAAAGTGGTAGATGTGGTGTATATGGATTTTAGTAAGGCGTTTGATATGGTTCCCCATGGTAGGCTACTGTAAAAAATACAGAGGTATGGCATTGAGGGTGAGTTGGAGGTTTGGATTAGGAATTGGCTGGCTGGAAGAAGACAGAGGGTAGTAGTTGATGGTAAAGGTTCATCTTTGAGTGCAGTTACTAGCGGTGTTCCGCAAGGATCTGTTTTGGGACCATTGCTGTTTATCATTTTTATAAATGACCTGGAGGAGGGGCTAGAAGGTTGGGTGAGCAAGTTTGCGGATGATACGAAAGTCGGTGGAGTTGTTGACAGTGAGGAAGGATGTGACAGGTTACAGCGGGATATGGATAAGCTGCAGAGCTGGGCAGAAAGGTGGCAAATGGAGTTCAATGTAGCTAAGTGTGAAGTGATTCACTTTGGTAAGAGTAACAAGAAGATGGGGTACTGGACTAATGGTCGGATACTTGGTAGTGTGGATGAGCAGAGGGATCTTGGTGTCCATGTACACAGATCTCTGAAAGTTGCCACCCAGGTAAATAGTGCTGTGAAGAAGGCATATGGCGTACTGGCTTTTATTGGTAGAGGAATTGAGTTCCGGAGTCCTGAGGCCATGTTGCAGTTGTATAAGACTCTGGTGCGGCCGCATCTGGAGTATTGTGTGCAGTTTTGGTCGCCATACTATAGGAACAATGTGGATGCACTGGAACGGGTGCAGAGGAGGTTTACCAGGATGTTGCCTGGTTTGGTAGGAAGATCGTATGAGGAAAGGCTGAGGCACTTTGGGCTGTTTTCATTGGAGTAAAGAAGGTTTAGGGGTGACTTGATAGAGGTGTACAAGATGATTAGGGGTTTAGATAGGGTTGACCATGAGAACCTTTTTCCACGATTGGAGTCAGCTATTATGAGTGGGCATAGCTTTAAATTAAGGGGTGGTAGGTATAGGACAGATGTTAGGGGTAGATTCTTTATTCAGCAAGTCGTGAGTTCATGGAATGCCCTGCCTGTAGCAGTGGTGGACTCTCCCTCTTTATGGGCATTTAAATAGTCATTGGATAGGCATATGGAGGATAGTGGGCTAGTGTAGGTGAGGTGGGCTTGGATCGGCGCAACATCGAGGGCCAAAGGGCCTGTACTGCGCTGTAGTTTTCTATGTTCTATGTTCTAAATCTTTCCCCTCTCACCTTAAACCTGTGCCCTCAATTCTGGGCTCCCCCATTTTGGGGAAAAGACTTTGTCAATTCACCCTATCCATGCCCCTCATGATTTTATAAACCTCTAGAAGGTCACCCCTCAGCCTCCGACAGTCCAGGGAAAACAACCCCAGTCTGTTCAGCCTCTCCTGATAGCTCAAACCTTCCAACCCTGGCAATATCCTTGTAAACCTTTTCTGAACCCTTTCAAGTTTCACAACATCCTTCCAATAGCAGGGAGACTGGAATTACAGAATACAGTATTCCAATTGTTGCCTAATAAATGTCCTGTACATTCGCAACATGACCTCTCAACTCCTGCACTCAATGCACTGGCCAATAAAGGCAAACATACCCAAATGCCTTCTTCACTTTCCTATTACCTGCAATCCACTTCCAAGGAACTACGAATCTGCACTCCCTTTATTCAGCAACACTCCCCAGGACTACTAAGTATATAAGTCCTGCCCTGATTTGCCTTTCTAAAATGCAGCACCTCACATTTATCTAAATTAAACTCCACCTTCCATTCTTCGGCCCATTGACCCATCTGATCAAGATCCCATTGTACTCTGAGGTAACCTTCTTTGCTGTTCACTACACCTCCAATGTTGGTGTGATCTGCAAACTTACTAACTATATCTACTATGTTCATATCGAAATCACTTATAAACGACAAAAAGCCATGGACCCAGCACCAATCCTTGTGGCACCCCACTGGTCTCAGACCTCCAGTCTGAAAAGCAACCCTCCACTACCAAGATCTGTCGTTCAAGCCAGTTAGTACATAAATGTCTACTTCTCCCTGTGTACCATGTTATCTAACCTTGCTAACCAGTCTACCATGAAGAATCTTGTCAAATGCCTTACTAAAGTCCATATCGATCACATCCACCACTCTGCCCTCATGAATCCTCTATTACTTCTTCAAACATTCATTCATGAGACATGATTTCCCATGCACGAAGCCATGTTGACTATCCCTCATCAATCCTTGCCTTTCCAAATACAAGTCTGCCCCTCAGGATTCCCTCCGACAATTTGGCTGTGACTGATGTCAGGCTCATCAGTCTCCAGCTTTTCCTCACCATCTTTCTTAAATAGTGGTACCACATTAGCCAATGTCCAGTCTTCCAGCACCTTGTCTGTGGCTATTGATTATCCAAATATCTCAGCAAGGGACCCAGCAATCACTTCCCTGTCTGAAAAATATTTAGAGACTTGGCCTCTATGACCTGTGTAGTAGAGAATTCCATAGGTTCACCATTCTGAAATTCCAGACACTTCGTAAACCTCTTTGGTCTAAGCTTTTGAACATCAGCTATGAAGTCTCCTAATGTGGCTTCATGCCAAATGTTGAAGTACTACACTGTAAGATGCTGTGCTATATAAATGAATGCTGCAAGTATTCCCTCAGGATTTATGGTGGAATAAAAAGTTACCATTTTTACCAGTACGTTGGGCATGCAGAGAGGTTGAGAATGAGAGTCCACCATGATAACCTCAGCCAGTGATTTGAATTGAGCTGACACTGTTGGTGTTAACTCTGCATTGCAAACCAGACATCCTGCCCTGTGAGCTAACTGGCCCTAAAAGCTACTGCAGCAATGGCAAAGGCTATTATTATTTATGAGCAGGACACAAATACTCCGTGGTATATTATTTTTACAGCACAGGAACTGGCCATTCGGCCCAGCAGTTCCCTGCCTGCTGTTTATGTTTCACACTAACATTCCATTCCCAGTCTTCTTCATGTAAACCCATTCACAAATCCTCTCGTCCTTTCTCATTCATGTAGTTATCTTGTTTCCATTGAATGCAGATACACAGAATTCAATTGAATTGAATCGAATTGATTGTCACGTGTACCGAGGCAAAGTGGAGTGAGCAGTACAGGCAGATCACAGAGTTAAGTAGCATAGATAACTAAGTAATAGGTAAACAGTGGCAAAAATATAAAAAACACAGGTATAGTTTGCTAAAAATAAATTGTCACAGGTTGTGGGGGGTGGGTCACTGACTGGACCAGCATTTATTACTCATCCCTAATTGCCCTTGACAGGGGGAAATTCAGAGCCGACCACATTGCTGTGGATCTGGAGTCACGTAGATCAGAACAGGTGAAGACGACAGATTTCCCATCCTACACGTATTTTCCATCAAATGAATTCAGCATCATGATCACCATTAACTGAGACTTGCTTTCATTTCCAGATTTTTCAATTAATTTGATTTAAAATTCCAGCTGCCTTGGTGACATTTGAACCCGTGTCCTCAGAATATTCGCCTGGCTCTCGGGATTACCAAGCCCAGTTGCTTGTAATCCCTATTGGGTTTCTTTGCTGCTGTCTTGTATTGATGGTCCCAGTTCTGGTCTCCCACACCAGTGGAAATATCAAACTCTGAATGTTCAAAGCTTCCCATTATCTCCTCATTGCAATTCATGGAAATCAGGAAGGAGATCCTCAAGGGTGGAAGGTGTGTTGCTGGTACATGGAGAAGATAATGTGGACTGTATTTATGGATTTGCATCGAAGATTGATAGCAATGATTCCAGGGATGAGGATCCTCAGTTACGTGAGTAGATTGCAGATTTGACAGCTTAAGGTGGCACAGTGGCTCAGTGGTTGGCACTGCTGCCTCACAGTGCCAGGGACCCGGTTTGATTCCAGATGGGTGTGTGTGTGGGGATGGCACATTCTTTTGGTATCTGTGTGGGTTCCTCTGGGTGTTCTGGTTTCCTCCCACAGTCCAAAGATATGCAGGTTAAGTAGATTGGCCATGCTAAATTGCCCCATTGTGTCTAGGGATGTGCAGGTTAGGGTGGATTAGCCATGCTAAATTGCCCGATGTTCAGGCTAGGTGGACTGGCCATGCTAAATTGCCATAATGTCCAGGAAAGTGCAGGCGAGCTGGACTAGCCATTACTAATGCAGGGTTATAATGTTAGGGTAGAGGAGTGGGATGCTCTTTGAAGGGCTGGTGTGGGCTTGATAGGCCAAATGACTTGCTTTCACGCTGTTGGGATTCTATAAATAAGGACTACATTTTCCAAGGAGATTGGGAAATTTGATTTTTTTGTTTGGACTCCCAGACAATGAAGGGCTATGGTGATAAAGCAGGAAACTGAGCTTGAAATTAAATATCAGCTAGGTATACCAGATTCTAGTAGCAGAGAAGCATCCACAAATTTGGATATTTGATGTTTTTGTGCCAGTATGCAATTGCCTGCCTTTAGCAGAGAGGTCAGTAACAAGGGGACACAAATTTAAGAAAAAACATGGGTGGATTAGAGAGAGGAGTAATCATTTACACCCAGAGTGTAAAGGGAACTTGCTATGGGAGGCAGAACCCTTGGTCAAGGTCTAAAAAATACCTGGATCTACACTTGAGGAGCTATGTGTAAGATTACAGCTGGAAAGTGAGAAATAGTTGCACAGCTCGGAATCTAACAGCACAGACATAATGAGCCCAATGGTGTATTTCTTTGCAGGAGATTCTCACTGTTTTGCGTATTATTGAATGGTGGAGAATGCTCAAGGGGGCTACGTGCTGTGCTCCTGCTCCTGAGGCTTATATTTGTAACTGAGGATCTGCCCCCTCGGGTACAAGGCAGTGGGATAGTGCAGCGATGAGCCCATCCATCTTGGGTCCTTGGTCACTCAATTCTTGCTCCCTGCTAATTGATGAAAGGACAAAAATGCCTAACAAATCCATTATGGCAGGCGTGTGGTAAACTAATTTGTTTAGAAACTCCGAGAAGTTGTGGGTGTTGTGCTACACTCAAAACCTACTCATCCTGTACATTTTGTGGTGAGTCACAGACTTTCTTCTGTTTGTGGCTTGCGTTCCAAGTTAATCCCAGCACCAGTTGCTCTTCTGCCCAGAAATCGTTTTCACGTCAGATCAAAAGATATATGCCTCACACCTTTGCTGATCTCCCCGTTGATGTGAGGCTGTAGGCTTGCTTGTGAATGAAGGTACATGTATGTCAAACTGAATGGGAGTACTGCAACTGTGTTCCTATCAATTAAGGCTGAAAGATTGATAGAATGGATCTTTAATCTTGTGCTTCCACATTACTGATCAAAATATCAATTTAACCAAATTGTATTCCTGCTCCTCAAGGTCAATTAGCACTGACCCCACAAATCATAGAGTCATACAGCATGGAAACAGTTCCTTTGGTCCAACCAGTCCATGTTGACCAAAATTTCAAAATAAACGAATGCCCCACCACGTGCGCTTGGCACACATCCCTCCAAACATTTCTTACTCGTGGATGTATCCAAATGTCATTAAAATGTTGTCACGGTACCCACACCCACCACTTCCTCTGGAAGTTCATTCCAAACAATCAAAAAGTTCCCCTTGTGTCTTTTTTAAAATCTCTCTCCTTTCACCTTAAACATATGCCCCCTGGTCTTAAAATCCCCCACTCTAGGGAAAAGACACCTACCATTCACCTTATCTATACCCCTCTTATGATTTTATAAACCTTTGTATGATTTGTATAAACCTTTGTATAAACCTTCAGACCTCTTAACTTCTAGCGAAAAACATTCCAGTCTATCCAGCCTCTCCTTATAACTCAAACCCTCCGTTCCTGACAACATCTTGGTAAATCTCTTCTGAACGCTTTCCAGCTGAATAATACCCTTCTGTAACTGGGTGACCAGAACTGGACACAGTATTTCCGAAGACACCTCACCAGCATCTCATACATACTCAACATGTGTTGCACGCAGATTGTGTTTCAGTATCAGAACTGTGTTAGACCCTTTGACCTGGCTCGGTTATAACTAACAACCAGTCATTACAATATTACCTCTGCTCAGGTGAAAACTATGGTTGCTATTGCAAATGGCAATATTTTGTCCACTATCTTCCTTTAGCATTTCTTCATATATTACAAATGAAGCCAGTATGGGGGTTGAGGAGTGTCCCTATAGAAGTTCACACAATCATGAGGTGCATGGATAGGGTGAATAGTCAAGGTCTTTTACCCAGGAGAAAGGAGGCCAGAACTAGAGGGCATTGGTTTAAGAGGAGAGGGGAATGATTTAAAAGGGACCCAAGGGGCAACTTTTTCACCCAGAGGGTGGTGCGCGTTTAGAATGAGCTGCCAGAGGAAGTGGCAGAGGCTGGTACAATTACAGCATTTTAAAGGGCATTTGGATGAGTGTATGTATAGAAAGGGTTTAGAGGGATATGGGCCAAATGCTGACAAATGGAACGAGATTAATGTAGGATGTCCGGTCGGCATGGACGGGTTGGACCAAAGGGTTTGTTTCCGTGCTGTACTGCTCGATAACTCTATGATATTTCAATACAATGTGCCTCTTACTTTTCAGAGCAATTATCCCCAGGCTTTCAATCAATCAACTTCAATATTGCACTCATACTGTGAATTAATGTTTGAAACCTGCTGGAGTCTGTGCTGGCATTAATTGATTTGGATTCTGACTCCTTTCTCCAAATATGGAATTAATTTTTTGCACGTGCTCTAAATTCATTGCAGGTTGAGCTCATTCCCTTATGTAACTAAATAATCCCATAAAATATTGTACAGGGGAAGTTGGTGGTTTATAAAGGAAAACAGTAAATGCTGAAGATGCTCAGCTGGAGGATGAAATGTGCTATTTGGATTTGAGAGGGGAGGTTAGAGAATAGAACAATACAGCGCAGAACAGGCCCTTTGGCCCTCGATGTTGTGCCGACCTGTGAACTATTCTCAGCTCATCCCCCTACACTATCCCATCATCATCCATGTGCTTCTCAAAGGTTGTTTAAATCTCCTTAATGTGGCTGAGTTAACTACTTTAGCAGGTAGGGCATTCCTTGCCCTTACCACTCTCTGATTAAAGAACCTGCCTCTGACATCTGTCTTAAATCTATCACCCCTCAATGTGTAGTTATGCCACCTTGTACAAGCTGACGTCATCATCCTAGGAAAAAGACTTTCACTGTCTACCCTCTCTAGCCCTTTGATCATCTTGTATGTCTCAATCAAAACCCCACTTAGCCGCCTTCTTTCCAATGAGAACAGACGCAAGTCTCTCAGCCTTTCTTCATAAGACCTTCCTTCCTGACCAGGTAACATCCTGGTAAATCTCCTCTGCACCTTTTCCAATGCTTCCACATCCTTCCTGTAATGGGGCGACCAGAACAGTACACAACATTCCAAGTGTGGCCGCACTAACGTTTTGTACAGACATCCCGGCTCCGGAACTCAATCCCTCTCCCAATAAAACCTAACACACTGTATGCCTTCTTAACAGCACTATCCACCTGGGTAGCAACTTTCAGAGATCTATGTACATGGACTCCAAGATCCCTCTGCACATCCACACTACCAAGAACTTTTCCATTGACCCAGTACTCTTCCTTCCTGTTATTCTTCCCGAAGTGAATCACCTCTCGTTTAACTGCATTGAACTCCATTTGCCACTGTTAGCTCAATTCTGCAGTTTATCCAAGTCCCCCTGCAACCTGCAACATTCTTCCAAACTGTCCTCTACTCCACTGACTTTAGTATCATCTGCAAACTTACTAACCTATCCACCTATGCCTACGCCTAAGTTATTTATAAAAATGACAAACAGCAGTAGTCCCAAAACAGATCCTTGTGGCACACCACTTGTAACCGAACTCCAGGCTGAATATTTTCCATCAACCACCACTCGCTGCCTTCTTACAGAAAGCCAGTTTCTAACCCAAACTGCGAAATCGCCCTCAATCCCATGCCTCTACATTTTTTCCAATAGCCTACCATGTGTAACCTTATCAAAGGCTTCACTGAAGTCCATGTACACCACGTCAACTGCCCTACCCTCATCTACATGCTTGGTCACCTTCATAAAAAAACTCAATGAGGTTTGTGAGACATGACCTGCCCTTGACAAAACCAAGTTGACTATCTGAAATCAAATTGCTGCTTGTGAGAAGATTATAAATCCTATCTCTTATAATCCTTTCCAAAACCTTTCCTATAAAAGAAGTAAGGCTCACTGGTTTATAATTACCTGGGTCATCTCTACTGCCCTTCTTGAACAAATCCTATGGCACTAAACCTGTAAACAACGAAGACTTAAAGATCAAAGCCAAAGGCTCTGCTATCTCCTCCCTAGCTTCCCAGAGAATCCTCTGATAAATCCCATCCAGCTCAGAGACTTGTCTACTTTCACTCCGAGAATTGTTAACACCTCTTCCTTACTAACCTCGATCCTTTCTTGCCTAATATCTTGTATCTCATTCTTCTCCTCTACAATACTCTCCTTTTCCTGAGTGAAAACATATGAGAAATACTCGTTTAGCATCTCTCCGGTCTTCACAGGGTCCACACACAACCTCCCACTTCTGTCTTTGACTGGCCCTATTCCTCCCCTAGTCATCCTTTTATTCCTCACATACCTATAGAATGCTTTAGGGTTCTCCTTTATTCAACCTGCTAAAGACTGCTCATGTCCTATCTATGAGGCTGGTTGCCATGGAGAGAAGATTTCCAAAGGAAACAGTGCCTGTCCTTAAAACAAAGGTTTGGTGTTTGTTGATGGGGTCATGGTCCAAGCAGAAGTAAGAGGATAGATTGGAGCACAAGGGCTGCTCTCACCCATTCCCAGTCAATGGGTTTGATGACAGTCGCAGTGTTCATCCTAAGTATGCAATATGTTGAGATGGAATGAGCTTTGGATTGAGAATATAACAATGAAAGCTCTAGGAGCAAGATTGAGGTTTGCTGGTCTTTCTTTTGTCAGTCTCTTGTGCCAATGTTTCCTGCCTATTGGGAATCGGGCTAGGTGGGGTTGAGGGCTAGGAGGGGGTGAAGATAGAGATGTGGAAACTGGAGATATTAACTGGAGAAGGCATGCTGGTCTTCATGGCGAGAAGATCTGAGTATAGGAGACGAGATGTCTTGTTGCAGTTATACAGAGCCTTGGTGAGGCCACATTTTGAGTATTGTGTACAGTTTTGGTCTCCTAGTCTGAGGAAGGGCATTCTTGCTATTGAGGGAGTCCAGTGGAGGTTCACCAGATTGATTCCTGAGATGGCAGGACTGACATATGAGGAAAGACTGGATTGACTGGGCTTGTATTCACTGGAATTTTGAAGAATAAGAGGGGATCTCATAGAAACACATAAAACTCTGATGGAACTAGACAGGTTAGATGTGGGAAGAATGTTCCAATGTTGGGCAAGTCCAGAACTGGAGGTCACAGTCTAAGAATAAGGGATGAGCCATTCAGGACTGAGATGAGGAAGAATTTTATCACTCCGAGAGCTGTGAACCTGTGGAATTCTCTCCCACAGGAAGCTGTTGGGGCCAGTTCATTCAATATATTCAAGAGGAAGCTGGGCATGGCTCTTGCAGCTAAAGGGATCAAGGGGTATGGAGAGGCTGGGAATGGGATACTGGGATTGCATGATCAGCGATGATCATATCAAATGGTGGTGTAGGCTTGAAGGACTGAATGGCCTACTCCTGCACGTACTTTTATGTTTCTGTGTTTCCAGTATCATCCTTTCCCCAAACAGTCCTACCCACTTTTCTTTCCATTCCCTCAATCCCTCACGTTTGTTATCATTAAACAACATCTGTCTGTTCCACTAGCCTGTTTGTTTACCTGAGGTCTGTTACATTCCTCCTCACTGTTTTCCCAAATCTCCCACTTTTATTTCTCACCATCCAACTTTAAGGTTGTGCGCATATATCAAGAACACAGAAACAAACTCAGCCGTGACTTCTGAGTTTGATCATTTTCGACTAGTCTGAGACATAAGCAGAAATTGCTGGAAAATCTCAGCAGGTCTGGCAGCGTCTATGCAAAGGTCCAATGATCTTTATTCAGACCATCCTGAAGTCCGAGAAACATCTTAACACAATCCTCTATACACAACTACCTTATATCTATTCCGTTACATCTCCATTTATATCCTGAATTTTTCTATTAAATCTTATGTAAGACACAATTACCAATGACCTTCTGAAAAATCCATATGTGCTGGTTCTGTCACATTCCTCGCTTACCTGTGTAATTGGTTGCACCTTCATTTCAGTTGTGAGTTTTAACAATTCACAAATCTATTATGTCTCCACAATCTCGACATTTCTAAATGCTAGCTCAATTTTATCTTGTATGGAGAGAACGTTTTCTGAATCAAGACTTTTGTTACTGCTTCTGCAATTCGATCAGTCTGTGCCAAATCTTGTGCTGTGGATATTTTCCTAATCACCCTGTTTTCAAATGTAGTACCTCTCTGGAGCAGGCAGGATTTGAACCCAGGTCACCTGGCTTAGAGGTGGAGACACTACCACTGCACCGCAAGAGCCCCTCCAAACTGGCACTGTACGTTGGTCATAATGAGCAAAATGACCTGTGATGTGATCATTAATCTGACAAATATTGTGCCTGCAATCATGAACAATCGTCAATTGTATAAAATCACAGCTGATGCTCCAGTGCAGTATTAAGTCGGGAAAGATTCCGTTTTCCGTTACACAATTTCATCGACCGGGGGATGGGGTGGTGGGGGGCGGGGGGGGGGGGGGGGGGGTGGAATTCCAAGTGGTGATCTCCTCCTGAATTATTTATCCCTCATCCCACCCGTCGACGGCAAGTCGTCTGGGCATTATCACATTGCTGTTGTTTGCAGCGAGGTGAAAGTGAGCACTGGAGATCAGAGTCTAGAGTGGTGCTAGAAAAGCCCAGCTGGTCAGGCAGCATCCAAGGAGCAAGAAAACCGACGTTTAGTTGGCAAATTGGAAATTACAATACTGTGTTTCATTGACTGTGAAGTAGTTTTGGGACGGTCTGCGAGCTTCATAGGTGCTATATAAATGCAATATTTTATTTCTATCACTGTAGTATCCGTTTTATGGTCATTGAAGCTCTCCACACTGTATCAGCTCATACTCATGATGAAAGTTACTGTCACCATCCTCATACGTGGAACAAAACTACAGGGTCTGCTTGGTAGAAGGTGCTGGGAGAATGCAGCTTCCTGGTCGAACTAAAAGAGCTCTTTTATTCATTCACAGATTGTTGCCCTTCCCCAGTTGCCCCGTGAAATGGTTTCGGTCAGCTAACTTATTGCACCGCTGCATCTGTTTGGTGTAATTAAACCAACAGTGCTGCTCGGGAGAGGATCCCAGCTTTTTATATTCCCAAATCTGGATATGGGCTTGTGCTGGAGGTGCCAACTCTCCTGCTCCTCAGATGCTGCCCGACCTGCTGCTCTTTTCTAGCACCACACTTTTTGACTCTGACTCTCCAGTATCTGCTGTCCTCACTTTCTCCAAGTCGAGATCCTGCACAGGGAACCTGATGGTGGTCATGGTGTTCCCATATATCTGCTGCACTGGTTATCTGTAAAGTACCTTGGGATGTATGCCTGGGTGTGTGGACTACATGTCTTCAGTACCATTGTCAGAATGTGGTCTTTACAGTGTCCAGTGCCTTCAGCCAGGTATTTGATCTGTAATACTGAGGACTTCCACATGAGCCTGTGTTGTGTGACAGAAGTTGTTTATCTGCAACACACAGATTAATGAGGATGAGGTCAAGTGTATAATTCCCTTTCCTCCTGCTGCATTTCACCTGAGGAAGGAGCAGTGCTCTGAAAGCTTGTGATTTCAAATGAACCTGTTGGACTATAACCTGGTGTCATGTGACTTGTGACTTTATCAACCCCAGTCCAACACCGACACCCCTACATCTTAGTCAATGCAGGTGATCTTAATAAATGGGTGAGCCCCGAACAAGAGAACGCAGTTTAAAAATAAGGGGTAGGCCACTTAGAACAGAGTGGAAGAGAAACCTCTTCACCCAGAGAGTGGTGGGTGTGTGGAATGCTCTGCCCCAGAAGGCTGTGGAGGCCAAGTCTCTGGATACTTTCAAGAAAGAGTTGGATAGAGCTCTTAAGGATAGTGGAATCCAGGGTTATGGGGATAAGGCAGGAACAGGATACTGATTGAGGATGATCAGCCATGATCATAATGAATGGTGGTGCTGGCTCGAAGGGCTGAATGGCCTACTCCTGCACCTATTGTCTATTGTCTATCTACTGACAACAGAGAAGCTCGCTAGACTATTTCGATTCTGTTAATTGTTTGTTGTAGCTCCATGGTTGTTGAATTTATGTGACATTCTATACTAAGTACAGTAAGTACTGATCATTATATTGGATATGGATAAAGTTAGGCATTCACTTGGAAAGGAACAATGAATCAACGTAATGACAAAAACCCAGCTGAAAAGGGAAATGATTCTTTCCCCAGTGTGTCCTTTTGTAATGAAGTAAAATGAAAAAGATGTGGCAAATTGCAAAACTGAAGGAGATGAACTGTGGCAGAAGACAGAGAATATGTAAATAATTGAAGTATGTGATGAGTACAGGGGTCTATGTTGTGACCTCAACATTTTACATTTTACAATTTACATCAATGACTCAGTTGAAGGTGTGGTAGCGCGATTCACAGATAACATCGAGATAGGGAGCAGAGTATGTTGTAAAGAAGGCAGGAGGAGGTTGCTGATGGATTAAGATAGAGTAAGAGGGCAGCTGGGAGTACAATGTGGGAAAAAGTGAAGTTGTTTACTTTGGGAAGAAAGATAAAGCAGAGTGTAACTTAAATGGAGAGTGACTGCGGAATTCTGAGGCGTGGGAGAGTTTGAGGCATTCTTGAGTGTAAGTCACCAGGAGTTAGCACGTGGTCAAGAAGGTGGATGGTATGAGAGGAAGTGACAGAGTAAACAGGGAGTAACTGCTACCTTGGGCTGGGTAACCGGAGAGGGTAGATTTAAAAGGGCTGGCAAAGGAAGTCAAGAGAAAATTGAAGGGCTAGCTTTTATGAGGAGTAGGTTACCTGCTTTTCTCTCTCTGTCTCTCTCTCTCTCTCTGTGTCTCTCTCTGTGTCTCTCTCTGTGTCTCTCTCTGTCTCTTCCTCTCTCTCTTCCTCTCTGTCTCTCTGTCTCTGTCTCTGTCTCTGTCTCTCTGTCTGTGTCTCTTTCTCTGTCTCTGTCTCTCTCTCTCTCTTTCTCCCCCGGGCTAACAGTCAGTCCACGCTCTTGTCAGTGTGAAATCCTCATGGTGATGATCTACTGAAGCCTGGAGGGCAGCTGGTGAGGAGACCCACCCATTTTATTTCATGTGCCCACTCCCCAGACCAGCCTCCAGTAATGTGACTGGAGGCGTTGGGGTGGGTGTTGACCGGGAAAGAGATTCGAAAGAGATCCTTGGTTTTTATTTACTTTTCTATATTCAATCATGCTTTTACACACATGCAGACATTAATTTTTCACCGAATCACCCATCATACATTTCATCTCTTAACCACTGCACCAATTTGTAAGCAAAACCCATTAAAAGCCATGCAGATTGCCAAAGGTGAGGCAGAGGTCAGGGAAAGGGAGGGAAGCTAAGTCAAAATGGCAATGCAAGGGGCAACAGGGTTTGTTAGGCTCTGGAAGGCATTGCCTGAAAGGGTGGAGGAGTCACAAAACCATTGGATATCGAAGCTGAGTTAAGCCATTCGGCCCATCACGTCTGCTCTGCCATTCAATGACAGCTGATAGGTTTTTGAAACTCATTCTCCTGCCGTCTCCCCATATCCCTTGAAACCCTTACTAATATAGCTCTGTCTTCAACACTTGTCCTCCACAATCTTCTGTAGCAGTGAGTTCCACAGATTAAACTGGCTGAAGAAATTGCTCCTCATCTCTAAAGGGTTTTCCCTTCACTCTGAGGATGTGCCCTCAAGTAGCCCAATGTCTCCCACTAGTGGAATCATCTTCTCCATATCCATTCTATCCATACCTTTCAGATCCAGTGAGACCCCCTCCTCATCTTTCCAAACTCCATTGGTTACAGACCCAGAATCCTCAACCATTTCTCACATGACAAGTCCTTCATTGCCAGCATTATTCTTGTACACCTCTTCTATTTCCCTCCACAATCTTTCCTTAGATATAGGGCCTGAAACTGTCACAACTTTCCACATGCGGTCTGACCAGAGCCTTATACAGGCTTAGCAGTATATCTCTCCTCTTGGATTCAAATCCTGTTGAAATGAATACTAACATGACATTTAATTTCTTAACCACCAACTGAACCTGCATGTCAACCTTAACAGAATCCTGCCCTACGATTCCCAATTTCCTTTGTACCTCAGACTTCTGAAGCTTTCTCATTCAGAAAATAGTCTCCACCTCTAGTCTTCCTACTAAAGAGCATGACCTCACACTTTCCCACATTGTATTCCATCTACCACTTCTTACCCACTCTTCTAGCCTGCCCAAGTCCTCCTGCAGCCTCCCCACTTCCTCAACAGTACCCATCCATCCACCTACAGTCATGTGATCTGCAAACATAGCAATAATGCCCTCAGTTCCTTCGTCCAGGTCGTTAATATATAACGTGACTCGTTATAGTCCCAATGCTGACCCCTGTGGAACTCAACTAGTCACCACCTGTCATCCTTAAAAAGGCTTCTTTTTCCTCACTCTCTGCTTTCTGCCAGTCAGTTACTCTAACCATGCTAGTACCTTGCCCTGAATGTATGGGCTGTTACTTTGTTTAGCAGCCTCTTGTGTGACAACTTGACAAAGACTTTCTGGAAATCCAAATAGATCCCATCGACTGGCTCTCCTTTGTCTAACTTGCACATGTGTCCACAAAGTGGTGACATGGTGGCTCAGTGGTTCGCGCTGCTGCCTCAGTGCGCCAGGGACCCAGACTCCATTCCACCCTCGGGTGACTGGTGTTTTGCACATTCTCCCATGTGTGCTTTTCTCTGGGTGCTCTGGTTTTCTCCCACAGTCCAAAAAGGTGCAGGTTAAGTGGATTGATGATGCTACAATATCCAGGAGTGCATAGGTGAGGTCGATTAGCCCAAGGAATACGCAGGTATAGGGTGGGATGCGTTACAGAGGGCCATTAAGGATTTGATGGGTTAAATGGCCTGCTTCCACACTGTAAGGATTCGATTAAAAAGAATCCTGACAGATTTGTTGGGCATGACTTTGCCTGAACACAGCCATACTGGCCCTATATTACCATCACAGAGTCTTATCGACTCGGCCCTATATTACCATTTCACAGCCATACTGACTCGGCCCTATATTACCATTTCACAGCCATACTGACTCGGCCCTATATCACCATGACACAGCCATACTGACTCGGCCCTATATCACCATGACACAGCCATACTGACTCGGCCCTATATTATCATCACACAGCCATACTGACTCGGCCCTATATTACCATCACACAGCCATACTGACTCGGCCCTATATTACCATCACACAGCCATACTGACCCGGCCCTATATTACCACCACACAGCCATACTGACTCGGCCCTATATTACCATCACACAGCCATACTGACTCGGCCCTATATCACCATGACACAGCCATACTGACTCGGCCCTATATTATCATCACACAGCCATACTGACTCGGCCCTATATTACCATCTCACAGCCATACTGACTCGGCCCTATATTATCATCACACAGCCATACTGACTCGGCCCTATATTACCATCACACAGCCATACTGACCCGGCCCTATATTACCATCACACAGCCATACTGACTCGGCCCTATATTACCACCACACAGCCATACTGACTCGGCCCTATATTACCATCACACAGCCATACTGACTCGGCCCTATATTACCACCACACAGCCATACTGACTCGGCCCTATATCACCATGACACAGCCATACTGACTCGGCCCTATATTACCATCACACAGCCATACTGACTCGGCCCTATATCACCATCACACAGCCGTACTGACTCGGCCCTATATCACCATCACACAGCCATACTGACTCGGCCCTATATTACCATGACACAGCCATACTGACTCGGCCCTATATTACCATGACACAGCCATACTGACTCGGCCCTATATTACCATCACACAGCCATACTGACTCGGCCCTATATCACCATCACACAGCCATCCTGACTCGGCCCTATATTACCATCACACAGCCGTACTGACTCGGCCCTATATCACCATCACACAGCCATACTGACTCGGCCCTATATTACCATCACACAGCCATACTGACCTGACCCTATATTACCATCACACAGCCATACTGACTCGGCCCTATATTACCATCACACAGCCATACTGACTCAGCCCTATATTACCATCACACAGCCATACTGACTCGGCCCTATATTACCACCACACAGCCATACTGACTCGGCCCTATATTACCATCACACAGCCATACTGACCTGACCCTATATTACCATCACACAGCCATACTGACCTGACCCTATATTACCATCACACAGCCATACTGACTCGGCCCTATATCACCATGACACAGCCATACTGACTCGGCCCTATATCACCATGACACAGCCATACTGACTCGGCCCTATATCACCATGACACAGCCATACTGACTCGGCCCTATATTACCATGACACAGCCATACTGACTCGGCCCTATATTACCATGACACAGCCATACTGACTCGGCCCTATATTACCATCACACAGCCATACTGACCCGGCCCTATATTACCATCACACAGCCATACTGACCCGGCCCTATATGACCATCACACAGCCGTACTGACCTGACCCTATATTACCATCACACAGCCATACTGACCTGACCCTATATTACCATCACACAGCCATACTGACTCGGCCCTATATTACCATCACACAGCCATACTGACTCGGCCCTATATTACCATCACACAGCCATACTGACCTGACCCTATATTACCATCACACAGCCATACTGACCTGACCCTATATTACCATCACACAGCCATACTGACTCGGCCCTATATTACCATCACACAGCCATACTGACTCGGCCCTATATCACCATGACACAGCCATACTGACTCGGCCCTATATTACCATCACACAGCCATACTGACTCGGCCCTATATTACCATCACACAGCCATACTGACTCGGCCCTATATTACCACCACACAGCCATACTGACTCGGCCCTATATTACCATCACACAGCCATACTGACCTGACCCTATATTACCATCACACAGCCATACTGACCTGACCCTATATTACCACCACACAGCCATACTGACTCGGCCCTATATTATCATCACACAGCCATACTGACTCGGCCCTATATTACCATCACACAGCCATACTGACCTGACCCTATATTACCATCACACAGCCATACTGACCTGACCCTATATTACCACCACACAGCCATACTGACTCGGCCCTATATTATCATCACACAGCCATACTGACTCGGCCCTATATTACCATCACACAGCCATACTGACTCGGCCCTATATTACCATCACACAGCCATACTGACTCGGCCCTATATTACCATCACACAG
Organism: Chiloscyllium punctatum; assembly: GCF_047496795.1. Taxonomy (NCBI): domain Eukaryota; kingdom Metazoa; phylum Chordata; class Chondrichthyes; order Orectolobiformes; family Hemiscylliidae; genus Chiloscyllium; species Chiloscyllium punctatum. The sequence goes on from NC_092743.1 coordinate 12,081,869, forward strand.
CCATACTGACTCGGCCCTATATTACCATCACACAGCCATACTGACTCGGCCCTATATTACCATCACACAGCCATACTGACTCGGCCCTATATTACCATCACACAGCCATACTGACCTGACCCTATATTACCATCACACAGCCATACTGACCTGACCCTATATTACCACCACACAGCCATACTGACTCGGCCCTATATTACCATCTCACAGCCATACTGACTCGGCCCTATATTACCATCACAGAGCCATACTGACTCGGCCCTATATTACCATCACAGAGCCATACTGACTCGGCCCTATATTACCATCACACAGCCATACTGACTCGGCCCTATATTACCATCACACAGCCATACTGACTCGGCCCTATATTACCATGGCACAGCCATACTGACTCGGCCCTATATTACCATCGCACAGCCATACTGACTCGGCCCTATATTACCATCACACAGCCATACTGACTCGGCCCTATATTACCATCACACAGCCATACTGACTCGGCCCTATATTACCATCACACAGCCATACTGACTCGGCCCTATATTACCATGACGCAGCCATACTGACTCGGCCCTATATTACCACCACACAGCCATACTGACTCGGCCCTATATTACCATCTCACAGCCATACTGACCTGACCCTATATTACCATCACACAGCCATACTGACTCAGCCCTATATTACCATCACACAGCCATACTGACTCGGCCCTATATTACCATCACACAGCCATACTGACTCGGCCCTATATTACCATCACACAGCCATACTGACTCGGCCCTATATTACCATCACACAGCCATACTGACTCGGCCCTATATTACCATCACACAGCCATACTGACTCGGCCCTATATCACCATCACACAGCCATACTGACTCAGCCCTATATTACCATCACACAGCCATACTGACTCGGCCCTATATTACCATCACAGAGCCATACTGACTCGGCCCTATATTACCATCACACAGCCATACTGACTCGGCCCTATATTACCATCACACAGCCATACTGACTCGGCCCTATATTACCATCACAGAGCCATACTGACTCGGCCCTATATTACCATCACACAGCCATACTGACTCGGCCCTATATTACCATCACACAGCCATACTGACCCGGCCCTATATTACCACCACACAGCCATATTGACTCAGCCGTATATTACCATCACACAGCCATACTGACTCAGCCCTATATTACCATCACACAGCCATACTGACCCGGCCCTATATTACCATCACACAGCCATACTGACTCGGCCCTATATTACCATCACACAGCCATACTGACTCGGCCCTATATTACCATCTCACAGCCATACTGACTCGGCCCTATATTACCATCACACAGCCATACTGACTCGGCCCTATATTACCATCACACAGCCATACTGACTCGGCCCTATATTACCATCACACAGCCATACTGACTCGGCCCTATATTACCATCACACAGCCATACTGACTCGGCCCTATGTTACCATGAAACATTCAGGTTCTGGTTTTATCCTGGTGGCTTTTCTTTAAAGTTCAGTTTAGAAACCACAACACTGAGTTGGCTGGGACTCGAACCCGGGTCAACTGCTTGGAAAACAGATATGCTACCCACTATACCACCATCAGCCACTTAAGAAAGAAATACTTACTTCACAGTGGGTGTCATATTGTAGCAACCTTTACCTATGTTACCATGGCACAGCCATACTGACTCAGCCCTATATTACCATCACACAGCCATACTGACTCAGCCCTATATTACCATCACACAGCCATACTGACCTGACCCTATATTACCATCACACAGCCATACTGACCCGGCCCTATATTACCACCACACAGCCATACTGACTCAGCCCTATATTACCACCACACAGCCATACTGACCTGACCCTATATTACCATCACACAGCCATACTGACCCGGCCCTATATTACCATCACACAGCCATACTGACTCAGCCCTATATTACCATCACACAACCATGTTGACCCAGCCCTATTTTACTGTGCATATCCAAGTACTCTGCAAATTCTTCCTAAATTATGGACTCTAAAATCTGACCAATTACCGAGATCAGGCCAACTGGCCTATAGTTCCTATCCCCTGTCCCCCTCCCTCCCTTCTTAAACAGGTTTCTGCAGCTGTTTCCTCTGGAATCCTCCCTGACCCAAGTGATTCCTGAAAGATCACCACCAATGCCTCTTCAATCTTCTCCTCTATCTCCTTCAGAACTCTGCCATGTAGTCCATCCAGTCTGGCTGATCTATCCACCATCAGACCTTTTAGTTTCCCCAGTACCTTCTCATTGGTGATGGTCACGGGACTCAGCTCTGCCCCTTGACCTTTTTGTCGTTCTCCTGAAGTTCTGATGTGCTGTTGGTGTCTTCCATGGTGTAAAATGATGCAAAATCCTCCTAATTTCCTGGCCATTCCTATACCCCGAGGAGGGAGTGAGGACGGCAGACCCTGGAGATCGGAGCTGAAAAATGTGTGGCTGGAAAAGCGCAGCAGGTCAGGCAGCATCCAAGGAGCAGGAGAATCGATGTTTCGGGTATGAGCCCTTCTTCAGGAATGAGGAGGGTGTGCTTGGCCTCCTGCTCCTTGGATGCTGCCTGACCTGCTGCGCTTTTCCAGCAACACATTTTTCAACTCATTTCTGTATTCCCCATTACCACCTCTCCAGCCTCATTTCCATTGACCCAATGGCCACTCTTGCCTCTCTCTTAACTTTTATATATTGAAAGAAGACTCTTAAATCTTCTTTTATATGACTAGCTAGGTTACTTCCATCTTCCATCTTCTGCCCTGTTATTAATGTTTTAGTTGTCCTCTGCTGTTATTAAAGGCTTCCCAATTCTCTTGCTTCCCACCATATTGTATGCTTTTTATTTTGCTTTTATGCTGTCCCTAATGTCACTTGTCAGTTATGGATGCCTCGTCTTCACCTTAGTATGTTTTTTCTTCCTTGGGATGATTTTCTGCTGTCCGAATTACCTCCAGAAACCCCTGCCATTTCTGCTCCACCATCTTCCTTGCTAGTCTCCCCTTCCAATCACCTCTGGCCAGCTCCTCCCTTAGGTCTTTGTAGTTACTTTTACTCAATTCCAAGATACATCTGATGTAGGTTTCTGCGTCTCAAACCATAGAGTTAAATCTGTCATATTACAGTTACTGTTCCTGAGGGGCTCCTTCACCTTAAGCTCTCTCGTCAAGTCTGCTTCATTACACATCAGGATGAAAGTGAGGACTGCAGATGCTGGAGATCAGAGTCGAGAGTGTGGTGCTGGAAAAGCACAGCAGGTCAGGCAGCATCCGAGAAGCAGGAGAATTGACATTATGGGCTAAAGCGGCATGGTGGCTCAGTGGTTAGCACTGCAGCCTCACAGCGCCAGGGACCTGGGTTCGATTCCACCCTCGGGTGACTGTCTGTGTAGAGTTTGCACATTCTCCCTGTGTCTGCATGGGTTTTCTCCGGGTGCTTTGGTTTCCTCCCACAGTCCAAAGATGTGCAGGTCAGGTAAATTGGCCATGCTAAATTGCCCATAGTGTTAGGTGCATTAGTCAAAGGGGAATGGGTCTGTTTCCACATTGTAGCGAATCTGAAAAAAAAAGCCCTTCATCCTGACCTGTTCCCTAGTTGGCTCTACCGCAAGCTGTTCCAAAAAAACATCTCGTAGACATTCCACAAATTCCTTTTCTTAGGATCCGCTACCAATCTGATTTTCCCAATCCACCTGCACATTGAAGTCGCCATGACTATTGTATTAGCACCTTTCTTACATACCTTTTCTGTCTCCTAACTTATTTTCCTCTCCACATCCTGACCACTGCTAGGAGGCCTGTACATAACCCCCATCAGTCTTTTCTCCTTTGCGGTTCCTCAACCCAGTCCACATAGATTCTATGTTTTCTGACTTTATATCACTTCTTGCTATTGATTTAATTTTATTTGTAGAGTTATAGAGTCATACAGCACAGAAAAAGACCTTTTGGTTTGATTTGACCATATCAATCGAGGTTCCCAAACTAATCTAGTCCCATATCCCTTGAAACCAGTCTTTCTCATGCATCTGTTCAAATGTCTTTTAAACATTGTAACTGTACCTGCATCTATCACTTCCTCTGGCAGTTCATTCCATTTACAAATCACCCCCTGTGTGAAAACATTGCCCCTCAGGACCTTTTTAAATCTTTCTCTTCTCATCTTAAAAATATGCTCCTACTCAGGGGAGAAAGACCTATGCTATTCATCTTATCTATGGTCTTCATGATTTTATAAACCTCTAAAAGCTCACTCCTCAACCCTGTACTCTCCAGTGATAAAAGTCCCAGTGTATCCAGCCTTCTCCTTATACCTCAAATCCTCCAGTTCTGGCAACATCACGGTAAATCTTTTCTGCGCCCTCTCCAGTTTGATAATATCCTTCTGACAGCAGGGTGACCAGAACTATAAACAATACTCCAAAAGAAACCTCGTCAATGTTCCGTACAACCTCAACCTGATATCCTAACTCTTGCTAACAAAGCAACCCCACCCTGTCCTTTTGATAGGATGTGTATTCTTGGATATTTAGTTCCCCGTCCTGATTCCCTCGCAGTCACATCTCTGTGATACCCACAACATCGTGCCTGCCAATTTCAATCTACTCTACAATCTCATTTACCTCATATCCGATAACGTGTGCATTGAAGGACAACACCCTCAATCCTATGTTGACTTCCCCCCTTCTCCGTAATTGTCCCTTAGCTACTGTGACCAAAGTTAGATTCCTGACCCTTTCCATGTTCTATCACTTGTTCTGGAAACTTACTGCTGCTGAGCCCTCACCCCTTCAACACATTTAAAGATCTTGTGTCCAAAGTTTGTTCCATCAATTCATCTGCGTTATTCCAAATACTTTGTGCATTAAGATACAAAGCCTTTAAGTTTGTTCTATTATGGTGTTCTCCTGCACTTTAATAGTTCCTTGGTACAATGTGACATTTACACATTCTGTCCCTTTTATTTTCCAGTAACAGTCAGACCCATCACGAACCAGCAACCCTACCTTTTCCTCTATCTTTGATTTTATAATTTTCTATGTAATTGAGCCGAACCCCTGACTCTTCCAGCACCACTAATCCAGTATTTGCTTTCCAGCATCTGCAGTCATTGTTTTTACCCCAATGTAATAGGCTCCTCTACTTCTCTGCACCAAATTTCCACACTGTGTCCACATTCCAGTGGCTCAGTGGTTAGCACTGCTGCCTCACAGCGCCAAGGACCCAAGTTTGATTCTAGCCTCGGGTGACCATCTGTGTGGAGTTTGCACATTCTCCCTGTGTCTGCCTGGGGTTGCTCCGGTTTCTTCCCACAGTCCAAAGGTGTGCAAGTTAGGTGAATTAGCCCTGCTGAATTGCCCGTAGTGTTCAGGGATGTGTAGGTGCACTAGTCAGGGGTAAATATAGGGTAGGGGGAATGGGTCTGGGGTGAGCTACTCTCTGGAGGGTCGGTGTGGACTTGTTGGGCCGAATGGTCTGTTTACACACTGTGGGGATTCTGTATATTCTCTATACTCACTCAGGCTGTGACCCACTCCGGATGTGGTCTCTCCTTCCTGACCATGTGAAGCTTACCTGAGTCAGATTCCATCGGATCTGCTAAAAGGCTCCTAGCTGTGCACGTAAACCTTTGTACGAGCCTGGGGGAACAGAGTTCTCAGTGATCAGGGGAACAGTTAGGTTAGTTAGCCATCACAGCATTCAGTATATAATACTTCACTGAATGGGTTCAGTTCCTCTTGCACCTGAGATCAAGTTAAGACCGGCTTCCTTTGAGTGAAAAGCAATAGTAGAGTTTTGCTGACCAACATTTTAAAGTAAAAATTGCTGATTGAATGGCTCAAGGTGATAATGAACCTTTCGGCTGTGAATTTATGACACGGAATCAGCTGTGGTGTGGAATAACACTCAATAGTTCTTTCAAACAGTGAACAGAAATGTGACAGGCTGAATGGCCTCCTCTTGTACCGCCATAGAGTCATACAGCACACAAACAGACCCTGTCGACCAACTGACCATAATCCCAATCTAAACTAGTCCCATCGGCCTGTGCTTGGCTCTTATCCCACCAAACCTTTCCTATTCATGTATTTATCCAAATGTATTTTAAATGTAACTGTACTTACATCCACCACTTCCTCTGGAAGTTCATTCCAACATACGAACCACTCTCTGTGTAAAAGCATTGCCCCTCGTGTCTTTTTAAAATCTTTTTCCTCTCACCCTAAAGAATATGCCCCCATCTTGAAATCCCCACCCTCGGGAAAAGACACCTGCCATTCACTTTTTCAGTACCCCTTATTATTTTATAAATGTTCTATAAGGTCACTCTTCAACTTCCTATGCTCCAGTGATAAAAGTCTTAGTCTATCCAGCCTCTCCTTATAACCCAAACTCTCCATTCCCGACAACATCCTGGTAAATCTCTTCTGAACCCTCTGCAGCTTAATAATGTCCTTCCTGTAACAGGGAAGCCACAACTGGACCACAGTACTCTAGTTGAGGGTTCACTAACATCCTATACAACCTCAGCATAACGTCCTAACTCTTTACTCAAAGATCTGAGCAATGAAGGCAAGCATGGTAAACACCTTCTTAACCACCCTGTCTATATCTAACACAAACTTCAAAGAACTATGTACCTGAACCCCTAGGTTTCTCTGTTCTACATTTAACTGTATAAGTCCTGCCCTTGTTTGTTTTACCGAAATGCAATATCTCACATTTATCCAAATTAAATTCCATCTGCCACTGGTCAGCGCATTGACCCAATTGATTAAGATATATTTGTAATCTAAGATAATTTTCTTCACTGTCCACTTTATCACCAATTTTTATGTCATCCACAAACTTACTAACCATGCCTTTCCTGTTCTCATTGAAATCATTTATACGATTGACAAACAAAAGTGGACCCAGCACCAATCGCTGTGGAACATCTCAGATCACAGGCCTCCAGTCCGATAAACAATCCTCCCTCATTACTCTCCCTCTCCTGCCTTTAAGCCAATTTTGTATCCAGTTGGCAAGCTCACCCTGAATCCCATGTGATCTAACTTTACTTATTAGGCTACCATGTGGAACCTTGTCAAAGGCTTTACTAAATCCATGTTGACAATGTCTACTGCTCTGCTCTCATCAATCCACTTGGTTACTTCCTCAAAAGATGAAATCAAGTTTGTGAGACACAATTTCCCTCACACAAAACCATGTTGACTATGCCTAATCATTCCTTGCTTCTCCAAATATAAATCCTATCTTTCAGAATCCCTTCCAACACCTTATCCACCACCGAAGTCAGACTCACAGGCCTGTAGTTCCCAGGCTTCTACTTACCTCCCTTCTTAAACAAAGGCACAATGTTAGCTACTCTCCAGTCACCTGGCACCTCACCTGTAGCTATAGATGATATAAATATTTCTGTAAGGAGCCCCACAATTTCCTCGCTAACTTCCCACAATGCCCTTGGATACACTAGATTAGGTCCTGGAGCTTTATCCACCTTTATATATTTTTTAAGACCTCCAATGTTTCCTCTTCTGTAATGCAAACTGTTTCCAAAATATCAATGTTTATTTCCTTGAGTTCTCGAGCCTCTGCTACTTTCTCCACAGTAAAAACTGACTATTCATTTAAATATCTCTCCCAACTCCTGAGGTTCAACACAAAGACAACCTCTTTGATCTCTAAGGGGCCCTATTCTTGCTCTTAATGTACTTGTAGAATCTCTTTCGATTATCCTTATCCTTATTTGTCAGATTCCACCGTTGTCCTTCCTGTTTCTTTAAAGTACAGGGGGCTGCCTGGAAAATTACTGGATGTTTGGTGGATGACCAGTGAACTGTTTTGGCTCCTCCTCAAACAGATTCTGCTGGTTCCCGGTGTGTCTGACTCAGGGAGCTGGCAATGATACACAGCAGCTCTGCCAAATCCCAGTGACTATTTTTTCATGTTTAGCTTCCCGTCTGAGATTTTCACACACTGCAGTCTTGCTGGCGACCTGGGGGAACGTGCAGAATAAATGCAGAAATGCAGGCTGGGAATTATCCGGGAAGTGGCTCGCTTGGATGGCCCCTGGAACGGAGGAATTGTCGCATGCACTAAGGCTAAACTGGCTGGGAGTGTTAGCTTTGGAGTTTAGACTAATGAAAGGTGGTCTCACTGAAACATTTCGGATTCATAAGGGGTGTGACGGGGTAAAGGCTGAGAGGATGTTTTCCCCTCGTGGGAGAGTCTAGAACCAGGGGGCATAGATTCAGAACAAAGAGGCCCTACGTTAAGCCTGAGATGAGGTGAAGTTTCTCCTGTCAGAGCGTTATGTGAGTCCTTGTAACCCCTTGCCATGGAGAACTGTGCGGGCAGAGTCCTTGTGTATAAAACTGAGATGGATAGATTCGTGATCTATAGGGGAATCAGGGATTATGGGGGAAGGGCAGGAAAGTGGACGTGAGGAATGACAGATCAGTGTCTATCCTATCGTCTGGCAGGTAGGGGCTTGAGGGGCCAAATGGCCTACTCCCATTCCTGTTTCTGATGGTCTTCTTCCTGGATTCAAGCTGTGAATAGGAGTGTCTGGAATTTGGAAGAATGAGAGGAGATCCTGTTGAAACGGATAGAAATCTTACGGGTTTGACGGGGTAAATGCCGTGAGAGTGTTTCCCCTCATGGGAGGGTGTAGGGCCAGAGAGCACAGGCTCAGAATAAAGGGGTCCAAATTTCAGACTGAGATGAGGAAGAATTTCTTCTCCCGGAGAGTTGAAAGATTTTGGAACTCCTTGCCGCACAGAGTTGTGCGGGCGGAGTCCTTGTGTATATTTAAGGCTGAAATAGATAGATTCTTGATCAGTCGGGGAATCTAGGTTGATGGGGAAGGGGCAGGAAAGTGGACGTGAGGATTGTTGGATCAGCCATGATCCTATTGAATGACAGAGTAGGCTCAAGGGGCTGAATGGCCTGCTCCTGTTCCTACTTCTTCCCCTTTCGCTCTTGTCTAAGCTTGGTATCCGTTCTGTGTCTTGCAGGTACGTGCTGAGGAACGGCAGCGGGAACTGGCTGGCCAAGCAGATCAGGAAGCATCGGCCCAAGGATGGCCCAATGGAGCCCTCCAGCGCCCACAAGTGGTGCACCCTCCACACCGAGTACATCTGGTACGACCCGGAGCTGAGCCCACAGCCGCCCCCTGGCCACGGCACGCCGAGCCTCCATGTCTTCTCCAACTGGGGGGTCATCACCTATGGGGGCGGTCTGCCCAGCGATCCGGGAAACACCTTTGTCTCGTTCAAGTCGGGGAAGCTGGGCGGGCGGGCGGTCTACGGGATTGTCCATGAGAGCCCGTACTCCTGGATTGACGGCTGGAGGAACTTCAACCCGGGTCACGAGCACCCGGACCAGAACTCCTTCACCTTTGCTCCTGGCGGCCAGGTCTTCGTGTCGGAGGCTCTGTACGGGCCCAAGTACAGCCACCTCAACAACGTGCTGGTCTTTGCGCCGGCTCCCAGCAGCCAGTGCAACCAGCCCTGGGAGGGCCAGCTTGGTGAGTGCGGCCAATGGCTCAACTGGATGGCGGGTGAGGCTGGCAGCTCAGCGGGTGAGCTGGTGACGGCCACTCAGGATGGAGGGATGCTGTTTGCCAGCGGTGAGGCTGCTCCCGCCTACTCCTCCTCCATGCGTCTCCGGAGCGTCTACCGGGCGGTGCTCCTGCTGAACCCCCAGGTGCTGCTGGTGGTGGACCACATCGAGAAGCGCCAAGGCTCCCCGTTGCAGCTGGTCAGTGCCTTCTTCCACAACCTGGACATCGACTTCAAGTACGCGGCTCACCAGACGGCCGGCCGCCTGCACGGTGCCATGATGGACGTCTGGGACGCGGAGTACACCATGTTCTGGTTCGACCACCGCGGGGGCAGCCCACCCGCCCGCATCCAGGAGGCAGAGCAAGCGGCGGAGTTCAAGAAGCGCTGGACCCAGTACGTCAACGTGACCTTCCCGCTGGGCGCGCAGGTCACGCGCGTGGCCTACATCTTCCACGGGCCACGGGCACAGGTCACCGACTGCCGCTTCGTTGACGACTCGGCCCGGGGCCTCAGGCTGGCGCTGACCGTCAACGGCACCGAGCTGCTGGTGTCCGTGGTCACCCAGTACGGTGACCCCACCTCCCGCTTCCGCTACCTGGGCTTCGGGGGTTACGCCAAGGTGGAGGACGGGCGCCGGGTGACCAGGTTCGGTTTTGGGACCACCCCATCCGGAGGGGCGGGGCAGCCTGGGCCCGCTCTCCTCCGCTTCGGGCCTGCAGTGAGGAGCCTCCTGAGCGCAGGCCTTTGCTTCGGCCTGGTGCTGGTGGCCGCCCGGTGGAAACTCTGCATCTCCTTCGGGCGCCTGTTGCGCCTGGCCTTGTTGGCGGTCATCACCCTGTGGTTCCTGGAGCTGGTGGCACTGTGGGGCACCTGCTCCCGGCCCCCCTGCGGCATGGGCTGGGGGACCGAGGGTGGGGACGGCGGCAAGGGCGAGGGAGGGCCCTCTGAGCAGTGGGACGAGGGCCTGGGGAGAATGTCGCCGGTGGTGGTCATCTCGCTGCCAGGCTCTGGGGCGGAGATGCTGAAGCACCTCTTCGCCAACAGCACCGACTTCATCTACATCAGGGTCCCGACGGAACATCTCGACCTGCCCGAGGTGGAGTTTGAGTTCGATTCCTTTGTCGACGCCTGTGAGTGGAAGGAGTCAGACGTGAGGGTGGGTCGTTACCGCTTGATCCAGGGCTGGCTCCAGTCCCTGGTCCATAACACCAAGCTCCACCTACAGAACATTGCCCTGCATGGTCCCCCCCGGGGAGCCCCTGCGCTGAACAACAGCCCCCCGCTCCGCAAGAGGAAGGCTCGGAGAAGAGCCTCCCAGCTGGACCAGAACTCCAAGTACAAGGAAAACTTGGAGAGGGACGCAGAGTACATCAAGGGGCTGAGGAGGCACCTGGCCTCCTATCCCAATGCCCGGGTGGTGCTCAGTTTGAGCAGCGGGAGCTGGACCCTGAAGCTGCCCTTTGTGCAGGCCGTGATCGGGTCTTCGATGAGGGCCCTGTATGTGGTGAGGGATCCTCGTGCCTGGGTCTACTCCCTGCTCTACAACAGCAAGCCCAGTCTTTACTCCCTGCGGAACGTGCCCCAGCACCTGGCCATGCTCTTCCGAGATGACCAGCGCAAGGAGAGGTGTCGCCCGGACTCCGGCTATGCCTTTGAGTACGAGTCCCTCCGCAGGCAGTTTGCGGAGACGGAAAAGGACCCGGTGTCCCTCCTGGCTCACCTGTGGCTGGCCAACACCCGGGCCACGCTGAGGGTGAACAAGAAGCTGCCGCCTGGCAACTACCACCTGCTGAGATTCGAGGACCTAGTCGAGGCACCCCAGGAAACCGCTGAGAGAGTCTACGCTTTCCTTGGCTTTGTGCTCCCCCCGGCCGCCCTGAACCGCATCCTTTTCGCCACCTCAACCAACCTGTTCCACCTCCCGTTCGAGGGTGAGGTCTCGCCTGGCAGCCTCCACACCTGGAGGGACAGGATGCCCCCGAAGGACATCAGGGTCATCGAGGATACCTGCTGGTCAGTGATGAGCCAACTCGGCTATACCAGGTCGGCCAGCTGAGAGCTCTGCCCGCCGGGAGGGGAGAGGAAGGGGAGGGCCATCTCCGAAGTGCCGGCGTAAAAAAGCAACATTGATTAGGTCAGGAAGATCCCAGCGCAGATGCGACGGTTGGAAGAATTGGCGTCTGGAGGCGCAGCACCACTGGGTGTGTGTTGCCTGCTGGGCACAGTGCTCCCAAAGTAATCTTGGTTAGTGTTCCCACAGGGTCCTGCAGAGAGAATGGCAGACATGGCAGGGAATCTTTCCAAAGAGTAGGGAAGGGAGAAATTGAGGCGTCTTTTGCGAATGGGACAGAAAGATGGAAGTAATCTTGCAGCATTCAATCATTAATAATGTGATAGCATTAATCACACAGAGTTAAAACTCAAGAATGCGTTGATCCATTGAACCCATTAAATGATAATTAGCTGCAGATGCTGCTCCATTTCTCTGTGGTCGGTTCTTTTGCTCCCGGACCAAATTGTTGAAGACATCAATCTGGCCTGGCCACTCCTGAAAAGAGAGAGTTTTATGAGCAAAAAATAAGATATCTGGCTCACTGGGAGTTCTGCTGTCATCCTCAGTGCTTACAATTTATCGTTTGCTAAAATAGTAGTGTCAAAATGCACTGTGGGGCAGCCGTGCAAAATTCATGGAAGCCATAAATTGTGGTTTCCAAAATGAATTAAAACACTGGCCAACTTAATGAGTCTGAAACTGTACTGGGGGGAGAGGGCGAGTGATTGATCAGCTAGAGGGGCCTCATTTCTGCTAACCTTAACACCATGATGAAGGAACATCGACAGGATGGATTTCTGATACGGGGCACGACTTATCTCTTTGGGTTTAGAGGATTGTTTGTCTTCTATTTCTTGAAGGAGCAAATGTCAAAGCCTTTGGTTTCGGCACACTGTTCCCAAAATATCAGTGAGAAGATGAGTGGAGGTTTGAGCCTTTTTCCTTCAGCTCCCTGCCTGCCATTGACGTTATTAAAAAGGAGGCAGAGAGGTGATATTGGAAATTGAGCATTTGAGGTAAAGACCTTGACAGGAAATGCTACCTTTTCTAGCACAGGCACGATGGGACAAATGGCTCCTCTGTGTTACTGTCAGTTTCTATGGGTTAACTTTTTCCCGGGTTCATTCTGTTCAAAGGTGTTGGGTGCACTGACGAATATGCCAATCCCTTACCACCAAGAAAACACATCCAGTCAGATCCCAGATAAGTAGAACGAGGGCATGTTTCTTGGCCAATCATAGACCTCAACATTGGTGTCTCAGAGCCCAAGATGTTGCTATCCAATAAGAGGCTAGCAACGTCTGGGACTAACCCCTGCCCCGCCTCCCCCCCCCCCCCCCCCCCCCCCCCCCACCCTGGTGCAGCCTGACGTCACAGGATCCAATGGTGGTGATGTGGGTAGATTTTATACTCATCGGGTTGGGAGTCACAGCGAGAGAGGTTAAGGGGGTCGGGTGCATGCCTCTGCTGTCTCCACAGACTGGTCCAACTGGGGGGACCCCCATCCTCAGCACTACCCAGCAGTTACATGACACTGGTTTCCCAGTCAGGAAGCTAGCCACCTTACTCACTGGAAAGGCAGCTGATTGATGGGGCACTGAGGTAAAGTCCTTAAGTGACCAATAATTGAGCACTTAGGAGGTTTCACAGTATCATGGGATTGTTACGCTGTAGAAGGAGGCCATTTGGCCCATTGTGTCTGCACTAGCAGTTCAAATCGGCATCAAGACTGAGTACCATTCCCTGCCTTTATCTTCCCCATACCTTTGTATTTTGTATCAAAATAGTCATCCAATGCCCTGCTTGAACTGAACCAGCCTCCACTACATTTTCTAGGCAGTACATTCCATACCCTAACTAATCACTGAGTGAAACTGTTATTTCTCATATCACTCTTGCTTCATTTACACATCTGCAATGGTGTGATTTAAACCCATGTCTCTCTGAACATCAGCATGAGTCTCTGAATACTTAATTACCACCAGGTCACTGCCTCAGCGAACTGCAGTGCCTTTCCTGAAATGATGTTGGAGGCAGAATCGAAAGGATCTTTCATAAAGGTGTGAGATAAACAGTTGGAGGGGAAGTATTCGGAGGACAATGAGGAAAGCGTGATGGAGCAGAACGAGTCGGTTAGCTCGCTAAGGGAAAGCTCAACCTTGATGGGCGGAATCGTTTCCGGCAGAGCTCTATTGTTTTGTGACACGAGGCTTTATGCAAATATCAGGCTGATGCCTGATATTTGCCACGAATATGCCAATCCCTTACCACCAAGAAAACACATCCAGTCAGATTCCAGATAAGTAGAACGAGGGCATGTTTCTTGGCCAATCATAGATCTCAACATTGGTGTCTCAGAGCCCAAGATGCTGCTATCCAATAAGAGGCTAGCAACGTCTGGGACTAACCTCTCCCCCGCCTCCCCGCCCCCCCACCCTGGTGCAGCCTGACATCATAGGATCCAATGGTGGTGAGGTGGGTAGATTTTATATTCATCGGGTTGGGAGTCACAGCGAGAGAGGTTAAGGGGGTCGGTGGGCGGCACGGTGGCACAGTGGTTAGCACTGCTGCCTCACAGCGCCAGAGACCCGGGTTCAATTCCCGCCTCAGGCGACTGACTGTGTGGAGTTTGCGCATTCTCCCCATGTCTGCGTGGGTTTCCTCCGGGTGCTCCGGTTTCCTCCCACAGTCCAAAGATGTGCAGGTCAGGTGAATTGGCCATGCTAAATTGCCCGTAGTGTTAGGTAAGGGGTAGATGTAGGGGTATGGGTGGGTTGCGCTTCAACGGGGCGGTGTGGACTTGTTGGGCTGAAGGGCCTGTTTCCATACTGTAAGTAATCTAATCTAAAAACTTCGCCTGTCAGACTCCGAGCTTAGACTGTTTTTTGGAACTGGTGAGTCATTGTAACTTTACTTAAACAAAAATAATTGAATTGTTGAAGTCAACAAGGTCAAAAAGATGCCTCTTCAGGCAGATGAGACAAATTGAAAGCATCATGTGGAGTAAATAAAAATGACCATCAGGTATTTGCTAACAGATCCAATTTCATTAGTTTCTGCTCAGATAATGGATAAGAAAACAGGAGAGGATGTGAAGTTAGATTACCGCTGAACATTACTTCAGATAAATTTGTTACAGAATTGGGACTAACTCATGGACAAATTGCAGCCTGTGGTTGGTCATATTACTTGAATCGGCCTCTTTAATTCTCCCATCCACCTTCCCATTAAAGCGTCTGTTGTTATTTGCTTAATGTTAAACAAAGCAGCCACTTGATTGGCACCACAGCCACTCCTTCCACCACCGGCACTCAGCAACAGCTGAGTATACCATGTACAAGATGCACTGCAGGAATTCACCAAAGATCCTCAGACAGCACCTTCCAAAGCCATGACCGCTTCCATCTGGAAGGGCAAAGGGCAGCAGGTATATGGGAATACCACCCCCTGCAGGTTACCCTGCAAATCATTCATCATCCTGACTTGGAAATATATCGCCTTTTCTTCATTGTCACTGGGTCAGAATCCCGGAATTCCCTCCCATTGTGGGTCTAACTACAGCACATGGACTGCAGCAGTTTAAGAAGGCAGCTCACCCCACCTTCTCAAGGGGCAACTAGGGACAGATAATGAATGTTGATCGGGATGGGTAATAAATATTGACTCAGCCAGTGACACCCACGTCCCCTGGAAAATGTCAACAGCTAATTGGAAAACAAACTCTTCATAGCCAGATTGGATGACTCTCAGCTACTCAGAATGACAAACCAATAATATTTGGAAATGAATGCAATGTTTGCATGAGAATCAAATTACCTTACTTTCCCCATGTCCAATATTCTTATAATTAAAAAACAAAGTCTTGAAATTTTTTTCATGTAAGTGCAACTCGTTTTCTACAGAATTGTTCTCCTGTGTTGCTCACTGGAGATGAACCAGGATCATCCTGGAGGTTGGTCAAACAAGCCTTTGACTTACAATCTCCTTTGGTAAAAACAATGACTGCAGATGCTGGAAACCAGATTCTGGATTAGTGATGCTGGAAGAGCACAGCAGTTCAGGCAGCATCCGAGGAGCAGTAAAAAGCCCTTCATCAGGAATAAAGGCAGAGAGCCTGAAGGGTGGAGGGATAAGCTAGAGGAGGGTGGGGGTGGTGAGAAAGTAGCATAGAGTAGAGGAGGAAAACTTCTTCAAAGCAGGCATCCTTGCAAGAGGATTCGCAGTAGGGTTAAAATCAACAAGGTAAAGAAGTTTTCCTCCTCTACTCTATGCTACTTTCTCCCCACCCCCACCGTCCTCTAGCTTATCTCTCCACCCTTCAGGCTGTCTGCCTTTATTCCTGATGAAGGGCTTTTGCCCGAAATGTCGATTTTACTGCTCCTTGGATGCTGCCTGAACTGCTGTGCTCTTCCAGCACCACTAATCCAGAATTACAATCTCCTTTCACAACCCTCTGAATTTAGGAATCATACATAAGTAATCCAGCCAACTCTGCCATTTGAAAGGATCATGGTTGATCTTAACTTGGTCTCAACTCCACTTTCCTGCCTGCTCTCCATAACTCATGGCTAATTTAAAAAAAAAATGTCTATCTGTCTCCTCTTTAAGTATGGCAAAAGTGAGGACTGCAGATGCTGGAAACCAGAGTTTAGATCAGAGTGGTGCTACATCAGGCCAGGCAGCATCCGAGGAACAGGAAAATCGACGTTTTGGGCAAAAGCCCTTCATCAGGAATAGAATCTATTTTGCATGGGCTTTTGCATGAAATGTCGATTTTCCAGCTCCTCGGATGCTGCCTGACCTGCTGTGCTTTTCCAGCATTGCTCTGATCTAAACTCCTCTAAGTATGTTCAGTGAACTGGTGTCAGTGAATTCATGAGAGGAGTAATTCCTCCAAATCTCTGTTTTAAATTGCCATCACTTATCCTAAAGCAATGTCTTGTTCTAGCTTACCCCCACAAGGAGAAGCCTCCTCTCTATGTTAAATTTGTCAATCCATTTTAGCAGCGTATATGCTTCAGTTAGATCTCCTGCCATTTTTCTAAACTACAACAAGCATAGGTCTAAGCTGTTCAAGCTCTGCTGAAAAGACAAGCCTTTCAGCTCCGGAATGAATCTGGCGATCCTAGTCTGAAATGTCTCCAATATACTGACATCTTTCCTCCAGTAAGGAGACCAAAACTGACAGTGGGTGGAAGACATCTCTAGACACTCCCAATGTAACACTTCTGTTCAGTTATCTTACTCATTATTCTCAGTACAAAGTTGAATTTGCCTGAAGGTTAAAGATGCAAGGGTTTTGTGGGTGCATATAAAGTCCCCACTCGGTTTCCTACCTTATATTGTTCCTAGATTGGAGTGAAGAAAGATGAGAGGTGACTTGATCGAGGTGTACAAGATGATGAGAGGCATAGATAGAGTAGATAGCCAGAGACTTTTTTTCCATGGTGGAAACGGTTATCATAAGGGGGCATAATTTTAAGGTGTTTGGAGCAAGGTTTATTGGAGATGTCAGAGGTCGGTTCTTTACACAGAGAGTGGTGGGTGTGTGGAATGCACAGCGA
Organism: Chiloscyllium punctatum; assembly: GCF_047496795.1. NCBI lineage: Eukaryota > Metazoa > Chordata > Chondrichthyes > Orectolobiformes > Hemiscylliidae > Chiloscyllium > Chiloscyllium punctatum. The sequence continues at coordinate 12,099,111 of NC_092743.1, forward strand.
GTAGTGGCAGTCGAGTCAGAGACATTAAGGACATTGAAGCAACTCTTGGATAGGCAGGTGGATGATAGACAAATGTAGGGTATGTGGGTTAGTCTAATCTTAGAGTAGGATAAAAGACCGGCACAGCATCAAGGGCCGAAGGGCCTGTACTGTGCTGTATTGTGTTCTGTGTTCTTACACCTAATCTGTTACCTGGCATGGAAAGATAATCCTGGTGTGGAATTATTATTTTATGAAGCAAAGACTAAACAGGTTGGGACTCTACACACTGGTCACAGGGTCTGTGTGGGATGCCGTTTGGAGGGTCGGTGCAGACATGATGGGCTGAATGGCCATCTATGATATGGAATTCTATGATCATCCAGCAGCACTACGTTTGTAGGTTTTTCAACAGACAAACAGCAAAGACCAGTTGGCCTGAATGGGCCTTTTCCTGGATGGTGAGTCCTTGCAACAACAAGTGTTTTTTTCAAGTCACCATGACATATGCCCCCTCTCTCTTCCAGGAGGGAGAGGAATTGTAAAAATCAAGACTGCCTGGAAACAGACTTGTTTCTCATGAGCCGTCACTGACTCTAATGTTCTTGTCAATGTTGTGCAGAGGTGGCCATGCATTTGAATAATAAGCTAATACCAAACAAACCAAAACACGCACTAACAAGTCGCAGAGCAATCAATAGACTGTGGGAAACCTTTCATACTTAGAATGGAGATCACCTAGAATGAATGGCACAGGGAGAGGTACAAAACACAGCCAACTTGAGTGAATAATGCTCTGCTTATTTTCAAATTCATTCACACGTGGTGCAAAAACTAATGAAATGCGGCTCATAACAGCCATTGAATCCAGAGCAAACTGACTAGATGAACAAACGGCCCTTACAATGACAGCTATTAAATTGCTGTGCTGCAATTATTGAATGACAATAATTACCAACAGTTGTAATAAGCAAAATGGAAAAGAATATAGAATGTAAAACAGTACAGCACAGGAACAGGCCCTTTGGCCCATCATGTTGTGCCGAACACAGTGCCAAATTTAGTTATTCTCTTCTGCCTGTCCTTGGTCCACATCCTCCATGTGCTTATCTAAATGTCCCTTAAATCCCCTTATCGTATCTGCCTCCACCACCACCCCGGAAGTGTGTTCCTGACTCCAACCACTCTTTCTGTAAAAACTTGCCCCTCACATTTCCTTTGAACTTTCCCCCTCTCACCTTAAATGCATACCCCCTAGTTTTAGACATTTCAACTCTGGGGAAACGATTCTGACTGTCAACCCTATCTGTGCATCTCATTATTTTATAGATTTCTATCAAGTCTCCCCTCAGCCACTCCAGAGAAAACAGCCTGAGTTTTATCAGTCTCTCCTTACAGCTTATACCTTCAAATCCAGGTAACCCTCTTCTGCACGTCCCTGAACACAATAGGGCAACTTAGCATGGTCAATCCACCTGACCTGAATATCTTTGGACTGTCAGAGGAAATCCCATGCAGATATTGGACAGAGTTCAAACTCAAAGCTGGGATTGAACCCAGGTCAGTGGTTAGCACTGCTGCCTCTCATAATTCCAACTACTGATCTGGGGATATCAGTTTGAATTGCATCACAGCTGATGGTGAAATTTAAATTCTGTTAGTAAATTTGGAATTAAAACTAATGACAACCACAATCAATTGTGCTTTAAAAGCCCATCTAGTTCACTAATATCCCTTAAGGAAGGAAAACTGCCATGCTTAACTAGTCTGACACGAGTGCCCACATAATCAGCCTGTGAAATACCCTACAAGGCTTTCAGCTTAAAAGTAATCAGTCCAGTGATGTCCACATCTTATGAATGAAGGCAGTGTTATAAATAAAAGATAACCACAAATTAAGACAATGAGATAATACAGTTCACTTTGATTTCTATGCCGAAAGTTTGAACGGTTAATTATTATTTTAATCACTGCAAAATGAAACATCATGCTGCACAATAAATGCTATGAATATTCAGTTTTTAAGGGGCTTCAAGAGTCAATATGATAATTAAACACAGCTTGTGGATAGTTGACACCACTCGCCATTCAGGCTTCAAATTAAAATGGCTGACCAGACAAATGGACTCTGAGCAATATGAGGAGGAATCGGCTAACCAGGAAGTGGGTGTCTTTGTTACAACTAATTCTATATTGCAGTCGGAAAGGTCAGGCAAGGGAAAGATACTGGAGGTACCACACTGAATCCATTCCTCTCTCTAATTCGGGCCTGTTTACCACTAGACAATGGGAGTTAAAATCAAGGCTGAGTCAGCCATTGCTTGTCAGAAGGAAGTAATGAAGAGTACCAGGGAAGGGCAAAGAAATCAAATTAAAATAGATAGTGTAATGCTGCCACTACACCCACTACCTCTCTGCCCAAGTTTCTCTGATTCATCATTTGCAACTTCTCATAGTTTTAAAATAAAGGAATCACTATTCAAGGCATGAGAAAACATTTGTTCTCTCAGTTGTGTTGGTCTTTAGAACTCCCTTACTCAACAGGCAATGGGGATGCAGAAGCAGATAGATTTTTGGTTACCAAGGAGATGAAGGAATATTGGAGATAGACAGGAATATAGAGTTGAGGTTAAAATCAGATCAGCCATGATCTAATTGAATGGAGAAACAGGCTCGAAGGGCCAAGTGACATACTTTTGTTCTTTACTCATATGTTTGTATGATTCGTAGAATACTATGATGTGGAAGCAGGCCATTCAGCCCCATCAAGTCCACACTGATCCTCCAAAGAGTATCCCACCCAGACCCACACCCCTACCCTATCCCTGAAACCCTGCATTTCCCATGGCTAATCCATCTACCCTGCACACTTTGGGGCAACTTAGCATAGCCAATCCACCTAACCTGCACATCTTTGCACTGTGGGACGAAACCAGAGCACCCGGAGGAAACCCACGCAGACGCAGGGAGAATGTGCAAACTCCACACAGACAGTCGCCCGCGGCCGGAATCAGATCTGGGTCCCTGCTGCTGTGAGGCAGCAGTGCAAACCACTGAGCCACCATGATACAAGTGATATCACGGACAAGCTCCGATTGAGCATGAGTGGCAGTGAGCTGCGTTCTTAGGCGTTCTGGCCATGCCATGGTCATTCTAGCAGATGAGAGACTTAACAAACAATCAAGGTATTTTTCAATGTATAATTTCAGTTGCATCACAATGTAAACTTTTGCTATAAATTCTGTGACTTACAATTGTGTCCTCCACAACCACCTGATGAAGGAGCAGCGCTCTGAAAGCTAGTGTTTTCAGTTAAACCTGTTGGACTATAACCTGGTGTTATGTGATTTTTAACTTTGCACAGCCCAGTCCAACACCGGCAGCTCCAAATCATGTCTGTCTTGTTCACCTACCCCTGTTGATGTTCCTTATTTTGGGAGCTGGCCATCGATTTTGTGTCTAAACCCTCTTGGCCAATGGCACAGGGCACCTTATCATGATGCCAGGATGAAGAATGATCATTTCCCCTCGTCCAACTTCATCTGAGAGTTAGTTTAACGTTCTTTCAAAAAACAAATCCTTTTGCTTTCTGAAACACAACTCTGATAATGTGATGCCAGATAAATTGTTGATGCTGGTTTAATGGGATATTGTGACCTCATTGGCTTATTGTAAATGTTCCCTTTGTATCCAGATGGTCGAACTTTGGAAAGTTAATTTCTGCTGCTATAGCTGTTAATTTAAGTCTCGTGCTACACAGTAAATATTAGGAAAATTCCGTTTTTAAGGGACTGCATTTTGTAATGCTAGCAAGCATTTATTAATTGTTCCTGTCTGTGAGGTTCTCCTTTCTCTCTTGCACTGACTTGAGCAGGTGGGAATCTTCCATCTGAACTCTCATTCTGTTGTTCCCATCTTCCTGAATTATTTCAGATTTCTTCCTTATTTTCTCTCTCAAACACAAGTAACAGACGCTAGTTATGATTTAGACAGAGGAAGAGATGAAAAGAAATCTTTGGTAGGTATTCAACTAGACTTTGGAGCACATTGTGTATGTGAGGAAGGATGTCAAACTTTGGAGTGGGTGTGAATGAGGTTTTCCAGAGATGTGGCATGGTGGGTAACATCCCTACCTCCAGTCTAGAAGCCCCAATTGTTGTAATGGAAGGTGCGTTTGCCATGTTGCCGGTTGTCAGATTTGTAAATCCTTCCAATATATTTGATGGCAGGCTGTAAGAGTGGGAGTGGTCCCTGGTCAGCCTACGACAGCATTATGTCACCCATAAGAATGGTTCAATCCATTGGATATCCATGGTCCAATTCTCAGAATTGGAAGAGAAGACACATGGACAGAAAAGGAATGTGAGAAAACTGGGCATGTTCTCCTCAGAGTGGGACTGACAGAGGGATAGTTTAAGAGAGATGTTCAAAAATAGGGTTTCGATGGAATATATCAGGAGAGACAGTTTCCAATGGCGGAATGTTGAATATGCAGAGGGCACAGAGTTTAGGTTATTGACAGAATATCCAGACAGGACCAGATGAGAACTTTCCTGAGAGAGTTGTTGGGGTCTGAGAAAGGTAAAGTCACCATAGTCTTACCAAACCACACAGCTGCTCTCTCATCAAAGAGAGATAACTGCTGGTGGTTTAACCCAGAGGGTCAGCACACCTCAGGGGAGGTTGAGAAGGAGAATTGTTCATGGTAACCTGAGGCAGTGCAGAAACCAAACCCACATTGTTAACATCACTCGGCATTGCAGACCAGCTGTTCAGCCAACTGAGCTACCCCACCATGCATTGTTAAGTAGGAGCTTTCAAAATTAGGTTGGATGTTTCCTTGAGAAGGAGCGAGGTGCCACACAGAGAAAGCAGGACAGTGGAGAGTGCATCAAACAGCCAGTAAAGATGGGCAGAACGGCCTCCTTTTGAACGCATACTCCGATCCTTCATGCAGCTAACACTCATTTCGAATCACAAAATCACCGAAAGCCGTTAATCAGGGCAACAAAATAAATATTTCCAATAAACAATGGGAAGGAGACTGGATCAGTGACTGGACAGAATGAAAGTCCGTCAGAAAATTATCGCACTTAGGAATAAATTCCTTTTGGAGTTCTCTGCTGTGATAGTGGTCATGGTGTCCCAACTAGATTCCATTGTGGAATATCCACAGCTTCTACTTACAGATCAGGATATTATTTGGCATGTTTTGATGAACTTTGTGGAATATTTAAACGGGGCCTTACACGGAGTCAAACTTGAGTGGGCACATTTCAAACATCCGGAGGACCCAGGGTTTCACTGTTTCAGTCGGCGAACTTCTCTTGATGGCCAAAGAGCTTGAATTCAAAACCAATCCTGAATGATGAGGACTTGAATAAAGAACTGTACATTTCCAAATGTTTGAAGACTGAGAAATTATCGAGATCTTAATGTTTTGTTTTGAAATTCAGCTGTTTAACAAAACCTTCCTTACACCAGCGGGATTGTTGATAAGGGGTGAGTTAATTAATGTGGTGTTGCACAGTTAAGATTTCACATGTAGCAACCTGGCACCCATTCATGCAATGTCTGTCACTGTGTGAGATTGACCTCATGAAAATATGAACAATAGAAATCACAGAGCAAGTGCAGAACGTAGTCGGGCTGTACTTGTTGTCATTATTAATTTGCTTCTGTCTGAGGAAGTCTGTTTCTCATTCCTAAATAGCTCTTGTGGAGCTGGGACAAAGACGGTGCATATTGCATAAAGAAATGATTTTATTATGGAAATGCTTTTAAGTAATGTAGCACTGCACCGTTTCAACAACGCAACAGATTCCATGCAACCGTGCACTAATGTGTCTAGCTTGTCTTGCATCAGGAACTGTTCTTCAATCTTATTCGGTTTTGTGGTTTTCATTGTGACGGGTCAGACCTTGTTTCTCTCCAGTGTTTGAGAACCCTAATCGTGCATATCAATTAAAGTAAATAATTGCTTGAACTCTTTCGGCATTCATTTATTATTCAAATAAAAGGCACTATCTGACTGATTGCAAGTCTGCAAGTCTTCGCAACACAAATTGGGAGTGTGATGGAACACTCCTTACTTGCCTGGATGGGTGCAGTTCCAACAACACCCATGAAACTGGACACCATCCAGAACAAGGCAACCTATTTGATGGGCACCACTTAACAAGCACTCCTTCCACCACCGATGCGTAGTAGCAACAGTGAATACAGTCTACAAGATGTATTGCATGAATTCACCGAAGATCCTTAGGCAGCACTTTCCAAGCACATGACCGTTACCATTTAGCAATTATGTGGATCACCTCACCGGTAAGTTCACCTTCAAGTCACTCACCATCCTGACTTGGAAAATATACTGCCATTCCTTTAGTATTGCTGGGTCAATACCTTGGAACTCCTTCCCTATAAGCATTAAGAGAGTGCCTACTACAGCAGCAGTTAAAGAGATGGCTCATCATCATCTTTTCATGAGCAACTAGGGACGGGCAGTAAATGTTGGCCCAGACAGCGATGCCCATATCCCGCAAGTGATTAATAGAAAAAGGCTGAAGTGCAAAACTGTGATGCTGGAAATCTGAAATCAATGCAGGAAGTCTTAGTGACAGAATGATAGAGTGCTTCTGTGAAAATGGGATTAGTGCAGAGTGTGAAACATTAGTTATAATATCCAGTTTGTTGTGGAGGAAGTATCTTTAACACAGTCCGTGTGGCATGGCTTCCAATCAACAACAGCTTTATATTAAGGGTTCTGGTCCTTATGAAGTTAGGCTTGACTCCTCCAGGAGGAAGTGCCTCAAATTTAATTATGGGTTCTGCACGGCTCTTTTTTGTTTATCCAATACCTGGTGGAAGACATGGAAGCACCCAAGTCTTCATTATTGATTCACACTGTGATCAATGGCAAGACAGTGATGGAACAGTCAAATCACTATCTCAGTAATGTAAAAGATCAGGTTTAAGATTTGGAGGCGTGGGTTCAAACATAATGGTCAAAACCTCAATTTTTCAAAACTAAAATTGAATATTTACCAGTCGTGGTGACCAAAGGAAATATCATTGATATCAAAGCAATTATCGAGATCTATAGTGTCCTTTACGGAGGGGAAATCTGCCAAATTTGCCCAATCTGGCCAACATGTGACTCCAGACATGTCACAAAGTGGCTTACTCCTAAACCATCTATTCAAGTCAAGGATAACAAATAATTGTCTGCAAACTAAGCACTTCTGTTTTTAAAAAACATGGGCAAATGTGAATCATAATACTCTGAATATCTGCCACTTGATCGTGGGAAATCAAAGACCAAAATCTAGAAAACCCATGGATGAAGAAGCGGAATTGAATGGAAACCTCAGAACATGTAGGAATAGGAGTACGCCATTCACCTCCTCGAGTCTGTGTTGCCATTCAATGAGAACATGGCTGCTCTGTGCTCTGACTCCATATCCTTTTGACCTTTGGCCCATATCCCCTGATACACAGAACATTACAACACAGTACAGGCCCTTCAGTCCTCGATGTTGCGCCGCCCTGTCATACTAATCTGAAGCCTATCTAACCTACACTATTCAATGTACGTCCATATGCCTGTCCAATGACGACTTAAATGCACTTAAACTTGGCGAATCTACTACCGTTGCAGGCAAAGCATTCCATACCCTTACTACTCTCTTTGCTTAACGATAAAATATCTATCTCATGTTTAAAATTAACAACTGACTAGCATCCACTGCAATTGGTGCAAGAGAGTTCCAAACCTCTAAAACCTTTAGTTTGTAGAAATGCTTCCTAATACCTCTCCTGAATGATCCAGTCCAGATTCTCCAAATATACCTCATAGTACGAGAATGCCTAACCAGTGAAAATAATTTGTCTACCTTTTTTTTAATACTAATAGCTTGAACACTTCCATCAGATTGCCTCCTCACCTTATACATTCTTGAGAAACCTCTCCTCATAATTGAAGTCCAGGTATCATTCTTGGACTTTTTCCAAGGCCAATATCTGTCCTTTCATAGGTGTAGTGCCCAGATTTGATCAGACATGATCTTTGAAATGTAAAGCTTAGGTAATCAGATTAGATTCCCTACAGCGTGGTAACAGGCCCTTTGGCCCAACAAGTCCACACCGACCCTCCGAAGAGAAACCCACCCACCCCAGTTTCCTCTGACAAATGCACGTAACACGATGGGCAATTTAGCATGGCCAATTCACCTGACCTGCACGTTTGGACTGTGAGAGGATACCGGAGCACCCAGAGGAATCTCACGCAGACACGGGGAGAATGTGCAAACTCCACACAGGCAGTCACCTAAGGTGGGAATCAAACCTGTGTCCCTGGTGCTGTGAGGCAAGAGTGCTAACCACTGAGCCACCATGCCCCTAACATAGTCTTAGTGGACTGTAGGGCTGTTCGCACATTACAGAGAGAGGGAAATGACGAGGTGGTTTAACCTGAGGGTCATCATGCCTTAAGCAAGGGAGGAGGTTGAGGAGGTTACCTTCATGGTAACCTCAGCCAGTGCAGGCATTAAAACCACACTGTTGGCATTACAACTCAAGATTAGAGTGGTGCTGGAAAAGCACAGCAGGTCAGGCGACATTCAAGGAGTAGGAAAATCGACGTTTTGGGCAAAAGCCCTTCATCAAAGTCCCATTGTGATTGCTAATGTTTTACTGGCAGAGTGGTCAACAAGGGTGACAAGTGGTCAGCACTACCCTCTCACAGCACAAGGAACCCAGGTTTGATTCCAGCCTCAGGCAACTGTCTGTGTGGAGTTTGCACATTCTCCCCGTGTCTGTGCGGGTTTCCTCTGGGTGCTCCACTTTCCTCCCATAATCCAAAGGTGCGCAGGTTCGGTGGATTGGCTAAATTGCCCATAGTGTCCAGGGATGTGTAGGTTAGGTGGATTAGCCATGGAAAATGCAGGTTTACAGGGATAGGGTGGGATGCTTTTCCAAGGGTCAGTGTGGATTTGATGGACTGAATGGTCTGTTTCCACACTAGGATTCTATGATACTGCTTGATTTGGAGTCTTGAAACCGAAGTGGCACTGTATAAACAAAGCCTATATGTTTCAAGTTTTGGTTTAAATAAGTAAGGAAACTATTAAACTTTTCTGCAAAGTTATGTTTTGAAATTATAATTTATTTTAAGACTAAGTTCCTATCAGCACTGAATCTAACATTTAGCTTTGTTTTACCACGGGAAGTTTAAAAATTGCTGTAAATCTCCGCAACGTCTGCCACGTATTCAGCAGATGTACAGTGAAAATTATTCACTGTAACTCTGACAGATCACATCCAGATGTGCAAATTGAAGTTTCTCCCATGTAGTCTCCGTTTAACTCTGTCAAGTCCAAATCCAAGCAAAACTCCAGTTTGAGACAATTTCTTGATTGTTTCCAGGTCACTGGAAGAGCAATATTGATGCTTCTAGCTTGCAATCCGTCCTGTTTTAATTGTTACCTTTAGAGAGATTGACATCAAACCCAAGGCATGAGAGGGTTATTAAGTGCTATAGAGGATGCTCTATGGGAAAATATTTTATCACCTCACACACTAACAGCACCAATTTAAATCTCACTGGTATTAGGGGTAATGTTAGACACTTTGTTTCGCAGGAAAGATCTTGGAGCTCTTTTCTACAAAATGTGCCCCGAGTATGTTTAAAATTATTAGATTACTTACAGTGTGGAAACAGGCCCTTCGGCCCAACAAGTCCACACCGACCTGCCGAAGCGCAACCCACCCAGACCCATTCCCCTACATCTACCCCTTACCTAACACTACGGGCAATTTAGCATGGCCAATTCACCTAACCTGCACATCTTTGGACTGTGGGAGGAAACCGGAGCACCCGGAGGAAACCCACGCAGACACGGGGAGAATGTACAAACTCCACAATAACAGTTGCCTGAGGCGGGAATTGAACCCGGGTCTCTGGCGCTGTGAGGCAGCAGTGCTAACCACCGTGCCGCCCACTTTTTATTTTTCTTCTTTTTTCTCTTGGGATTGAAAAAACATTATAAAGCATTGTGTTGAGTTATCTAAAATGTTTCCTGTTGAAGCACAGTCCAAAATTACGGGCCATAAATACAAGGTAAAAATGTGTCTGTACATGGAAAATGGATTTCAATGAAGGTAAATATGAAATAAGATTACCTACACTATGGAAACAGGTCCTTTGGCCCAACCAGTCCACACCAACCCTCCAAAGATCAACCCACCCAGACCTATTCCCCTACCCTATATTTACCTCTGACACTATGGTCAATTTACCTGGGCTGCACATTTTTGGAGTGTGGGAGCAAACCCATGCAGACATGGGGAGAATGCAAGAACTCCACACAAACTGTCACCTGAGGTGAGAATTGAGCCCAGATCCCTGCTGCTGTAAGGCACTAGTGCTAACCACTGAGCCATCATGCCACTTATAATAGTGCAGCTTACCATGAATCCCATGGTGCATACAGCAGGAAAGGAGCCCATTCACTCCATTCTGCTGCCCATCAAACCTGCTCTCCAATGGAAGCACTGGAGAAGGTGCAAGAAGGATTGAGAAGGATGATAAGGTCAGACTGGGCAGGTCAACTCTCTCAGTGAGAGAGGGTTAAGAGGTGACCTGACTGAGGTCTTCAAGATTATGAAGGGGCTGGATAGGGCCGACTGAGACAGAGAGAGAGAGAGAGAGAGCAGTAGTTAGAGAGAGAGAGAGAGTTTCCACTTGTTTCTGCAAAAATGGGGCAGAAACAGTATAAGACCATTACAATAAACCCAGTGAAGCGGTCAGAAGAAACTTCCTTCCACAGAGGAGGTGGAACCTACAATTGTAGGGAGCTATTGAGGGACAGACAGAATTCTGCATCTGTACTCAATGGAGTTTCGAAGAATGAGGGGGGATCTGATTGAAACATACAGGAAGCCTGGGTAGCGTGGATCTGGAGATGGTGTTTCCACTCGTAGGAGAGACTAAGACCCAAGGTTACAGCCTCAGAGTGAAGGGGGCAACCCTTTAGAACTGAGATGAGGAGGAATTTCTTCAGCCAGAGGGTGGTAAATCTGTGGAACTCATTACCACAGAGGGCTGTGGAGGCCAAGGCATTGAGTGTCTTTATGATAGAGATAATTAGTAAGGAGATCAAAGGTTATGGGGAGAAGGCAGGAGAATGGGGTTAAGAAACATATCAGCCGTGATTGAATGGCAGAGCAGACTTGATGGGCCGAATGGCCTAATTATGTTCCTGTATCTTACGGTCTTCTGATCTCCTTGGCCCATAAGTTGGACCCCCAGCTTGTGGTGAGGTGGAGAAGGTTATTAGCCATTATCCTGCTCTATTAGACCTTTTCCCAACTGGTTAAGAAATGGCATGCCTGGTAAACTGGGACCAGGTTGGCAGGGTATGACGATGTTGCGTTCTCCTCTGGTCCTGGGAGAAGAGCAGATCCCTGCCCTTCTCCCATGTATTGTACAGGAGCCTGCCTGCAAAGACAAGGCATCAATTTCCCCTCATCTGCTGCATCCAGGGCTAATATCAGGAATGGTGTAAGGCAGCTCCAGACTGGCAGTGCTTGTCTGGTTGCCTTTTAAAATTGGCACCACAGAGGTCAGGATATCCCAGTAGTGGTGAGTTTCTCCGGGTATGGGGAATTAGGTTAGTATCGGGCAGGGTGGGCACTATAGGAGGTTGGTAGTTAATTGGTGAGGTGGGTTTGGATTGGTAGAGTGAGAATTTTGCTTGACCTCATGGAGAGAAACCCTTCGTGAAACTTAACAAAACCTATCTGAAATATCATAGAATTCTGTCCAGTATTTCAGGGCGTTGACCTGTCCTTATTTCAGCGCTTACTGTTTCTCTTTCAGGTCAATGACCCATCCCTGAGTATTTCTGGAATTTTGGTGTGTATTTCCGATAGTTCCAGTGTTCACAGTGTTTGCCTTTTGTGTTCCCTTTATACCCTTTACGGGTCGTTCGACTTCATGTTTAAAAGAATAATCTCAGAATCTTTTCTGACAGTCTGGAGCTGAAACTGTGTTCCTACAGTTTCCTGTCTTTTCAACCTTCCTGCCAAGCCAGAGAAACGATTTAATAATTATTCCCAGGTTAACTCTGCGTTTGCTTTTTTTGTTAAGACCACTTCGCACACAGGACATTCCTGGGTTATGTCCATAAATAGAAACTGAGCATTAACACAGGGCTATCTCAGAAGCTCACCGTACTCCAGACCCTCCATCTGTCATCTCAGCGTTTACCACCTGAGTTTTTTTTTAACAATATCTCGATGTCATGCAGAATCTTGCGTTGGTGGAGTACAGTAACCTGCACTGCTTACTGTGAAATCTACGCTGTGTGATTTTTGAGCACAGTTTTTGACATTGCCTTTGAAAATTGCCTCTCTTCTTTGAAACTCCCCGTGCCAGCATTTAATGCAGGAAGTGCTACAAAAACAGTTTGGAGTGAAGGGAAATCCTGATGCTACCATTTCAACATTTTACAACCGGGCCCTCATTGATAATTCCACAAAGTCGCACAAATAACTCAACACTTGCACTGATTATTTTGATAGCGAAAAGCTTGCGGTAATTGAAGTTTCATTGCAGGGCAATAGAGAACAAAGCTGGGGTATGGGATCACCATACAAAAATGTTACTTTAATTCGCTCGAGGGATGTAGGTGTCACTGGCTGGGCCGACATTTATTGCCCGTTCCACATTGACCTTGAGAGGTGGAGGTGAGTTTCCTTCTTAAACTGCTGCGGTCCATGTGCTGTAGGTAGACCCACAATAAGGGGGGAGTTCAAAAATATTGATCTAGCAAGGCTGAAGGAATTTCAATATATTTCCAAGGCAGGATGGTGAGTGGAGGGAAAACATGTATCTGTTGCCCTTATCCAAACTGTGGGGAGGTTTGGAAGATGCATCAAACAGACCTTGGAGAGTTTACTGCATTGCATTTTGTAAAGGGCGCATTGGTGGTGAAAAAGCGAATAGGGAGTTTATGCTGGAGCTGTATAAAGTGTTGGTTAGGCCGCACTTGGAGTACTGCATACAGATCTGGTCACCACATTATGGGAAGGATGTGACTGCGCCAGAGAGGCAGGAAGAGGAGATTGACTCAGATACTGTCTGGGCAGGAGAGTTTTGAGCTGAGGGGAAAGGTTGCATAGGCTGGTACAGTTTTCCTTGGAGCACAGTAGCTTGTGAAATGGACCTAATAGAGGTATATAAGCTTGTGAGGTGCATAGATAAGGTGGACGGGAAGCTATTTTTACCATTAGTAAAAGGTCAGTAACCAGGGGCATAGACTTAAGGCAGAATGCAGGGATGTTGGGGCTGAATATGGATGGTACAGTGTGGTTTACAGAGCTCCACATTTCCACTGTGGTCAAGGCAGTATCTGAATTTGGTTAAAAAGACACAATGAGGTGATTGGAATCAGAAGTGCTCACCAGTTACTTTCCAAAAACAGCAATGTCATGCCTTTAATGTCATAAAACATCAAAATATTAGCCCAGTTGGACATTGGGTTGATCATATCGGGGTTGGGGGGTAGGGGGGATCTGGTTGGGTTAAAGAGTTGGTATGAAAGAGTAAAGAGTAGTGGGAGTGTTTACATTTCGGAGATCAAATCCCACAGCCAGGAATTCATTCTCACTAATGCATAGTTGCAGTTTATTGTCACAACATTCCACGATAATGTCTCGTATTTCACTGTGTCCTGTATTTCACTAAAGTGTGAGAGAAAGCATTTGGAACTTTATGGACTCCATCTCTTTACAATCAGAACAAGGTGATTAGAAGAAGTTAACCAACATTTATTTGCATAAAGCTAGAAGCACAAAAAGCTCCCTCCCACAAACAAATGCTGTTAATCATTCTAGATGTGAAAGATCTTTGCTGGATTATGGGCATTAATGAGTCTACAAGCCCTTGTAACATTTAAGAAGTACTTAGATGTACACTTGCCTTACCAAGGCATACAAGGCTATTGAGCCAAATTCTGGGAAATGGGTGGTTACCATAGAATCCCTGCAGTATGTAAATAGGCCATTCAGCCCATCAAGTCCACACCAACTCTCCAAAGAGCATCCCACCCAATTCCCATGGCCAATCCACCTTAGCTGCACATCTTTGGACTATGACTGGAAACCAGACCACCCAGAGGAAACCCACACAGACACAAGGAGAATGTGCAAACCCAACACAGGGGGTCACCCAAGACTGGGATCAAACCCGGGTCACTGGCGTGATGAGGCAGCAATGCTAACCACTGAGCCACCACCACAGTCAGTTATTTTCGGATACGACGGGCTGAAGGGCTTCTGGCTGGGTGGCAGTTCTTTCTGACTCTACGACTAGAACCAGGTTTGGAAGGATGGAGTTATGATAAAGGTCAACCATGAGATTATTGACTGATGGGGCAGGCTGGAGTGGCTGAATGGCTCACTGCTGTCCCTTAGCTTTAAAGGAGCTTTGAGTTTATTTTCTAGATTGTGGAGTATTAGCTCTTAGTTGCATTGTTGTTAAGAGAATCAAGATAGCTGCCTATTGCCATAGCTCCTCCATCTTCATTGCACAGGCCTAAAGGATAAAGTGAACCCTAGCAGTTTTAAAATTCATTCATGAGATGAGGGGGTTGCTTCCCATCAGTAGTTGCCCAGAGGGCAGTCAAGAGTCAACCATGTTGCTGTGGGTCCAGAGTCACATGTAGACCAGACCAGGTAAGGAGAGCAGTTTCCTTCCCTCAAGGGCATGAGTGAATCTGGTGAATGTTTCCAACAATTGACAATGGATTCGTGGTCATTCAGACTTCAAACCATTTATTGAATTGAAATGCCACCATCTCCCACTGTGGGATTCAGACTCGGGTTCCCGAAACGTCTTCTGGGTCTTTGGATTATCAGTCCAACGATAATACCACTAGGCCGTCCCCTCCCCTCGCTTAAAATGCTTTTTTGTCTTCTAGTGTAAATATTGGAGGAGAGAAGCAATTAAAAGAGTCATGGGTTAAACAATATCAAATTGCAAATGGTTTTGCAGCAATATTGAGGATAAACTATTTCTGCATTACTCCTTAGTTCTTGCGGACTCCAACAGCGCCTTCCAAAGCATTGACCTTGACCACGTTGTATGACAAGGTGTGGAAGGAACAGAGAACATAATTTTCCAAATAACACAGCAGCCACACTTGGAAACGTATTTGGAAGCGTCAATGTAACTGGATGAAAATCCTCCCTGACAGCACTTTGGGTGTACCTCATGAATCGCAACAGTTCAAGAAGCAGCTCATCGCCAGTTTTTCCTGGAAAAATAGGCAAGAAATGTTGGCCCAGCCATTGACTCCTGAATCCCCTGAACGAATGAATAATAACAAAAAAAAACTCTTTGTATTTCTGGTCAAGTTTTCAATAGTTTCTTTGAAAAGATTATTCAGTGGGTTTGGCTCCAACCCTAATATATTTGAAGCAGACATCCTGCTCCATGTACATGTGAGCGAACGTATGTTGGAAATGGTTCACAACTGGCGAATGTACAATATTGATAAGTGTCGAGAGTGTGGTGTTGGAAAAGCACAGCGGGTCAGGCAGCATCCGAGGAGCAGAAGAGTCAATGTTTCAGACAAAAGCCCTTCATCAGTTCCTGATGAAGGGCCTTTGCCCGAAACATCAACTCTCCTGCTCCTCGGATGCTTTTGAACACATAGTGCTCTCTCTCTCTCTCTCTCTCTCTCTCTCTCTCTCTCTCAAAGTTCGGATATCCTGGGGCACATTTCATGAGATAAATTAATGAATTTCGGATGAGACAATGAAAACAGCCCTGTCTCCTCTCTAGGATGGATGATACTGAAAGAATCCCAGAGTTTGCCCCTGGTTTCCAAGTCAATAGTTGCCTCCAAATAACATCGCTACAAAACATATCTGGTTACGATCACATTGCACTTGTAGGACCTTCCTACACTAAACCTGTTGGTCACATTTCCTGCATTTTAACAATGCCAACGTTTTAATGGTGCTTCTCTGGCTGTATAGTCTCTTGGGAGTAGTCTGACATTGTGAAAGGTGCTATATAAATGCCAATTTTGTTTTGGCTTTCAAGTCGTCAGCTAATCGGGAAGCCTGCTGTAATGGTGCTGGGTTGTGGACAATTGGCGATTGTCAATTGATAATTGGCAACCCATTCTGCTGCCCATTACAATCATGTCTGATCTGCTTGTGGCTTTTCTCCTTCTTCCGATCATCTTTGATCCCTTTATTGGTGAGAAATCAATCCACCTTTGACCTAAAAATATTGAGTTACTCTGCATCCACCGGGCAAAGATGTCTAAATACTCAAGGCTCTCAATGGAAAAACAATTGCTCTGCCCAGGACTGTAAGAAACTGCAGAGAGTTGTGAACACAGCCCAGACCATCACGCAAGCCAACCTTCCATCCACTGACTCCATCTATAGTTCTCACTGCCTCAGAGAGGCATCCAACAACATGTAAGACCCCTCCCACCCTGGTTATACTCTCTTCCAATAGGCAGAAGGTACAAAAGCTTAAACACACATACCAACAGTTTCAGAACAGCTTCTTCCCCGCTGTTATTAGACTGCTGAGTGGACCTTGCACATTTCAGTTCTAATGTTGATCTTGCTTTTGTGCATCTCCTGAACAGACATAGCCCTGTGCACCTCTCTCTGTCTAAACACCCTCTGATCTGTATGTCCTTGTTTGCTATGAACTGTCTGTATTGCTCACAAAACAAAGCTTTTCAATGTACTTAGATTTATTAAATCATGAGGAGCATGGTTAGGGTAAATAGACAAGGTCTTTTCCCTTGTAGGGAATAGGGGAGTCCAGAATGAGAGAGCATAAATTTAGGGTGAGAGGGGCAAGATTTAAAAGGGACCTAATGGACAATGTTTTCATGCAGAGGGTGGTGCGTGTACGGAATTAGCTACCAGAGGAAGTGGTGGAGGCTGGTACAATTACAATGTTTAAAACACATTTGGATGGATACATGAATAGAAATGGTTTAGAGGGATATGTGCCAAATGCTGGCAAATAGGACTAGATTAGGTTGGGATATCTGGTCAGCATGGATGAGTTGGACTGAAGTGTCTGTTTCCGTGCTGTACATCTATATGACTCAATGACTTAGGCACATGTGACAACAATAAATCAAATCAAATCAAATCAAGTGTTCCTCATCTCTGTCATAGATGGAGAAGTCTCTTATTTTCAAACAGTGTTCCCTTAATTCTAATCTCTCCCACAAAGGAGAAGCATTCATTCAACAGTGACCCCATTGAGTTCCATCAGAATCATATCCAGTTCAATAAGATTATTGCATGTTCTTTAAACTCCAATGGAGGACCAACCTTTCTCCATAAGATAGTCTTCCTCCGTAAACCAAATGAGCCTCTTCTTATGCATATGCAGGAGGAGGCCATGCCCCTTTGGTGTTATCATGAAATGAAGAGATGGTAAGGACTGCAGATGTTGGAGAAGTCAGAGTCGATAAAGTGTGGTGCTGGAAAAATCACAGCAGGTCAGGCAGCATCTGAGGAGCAAGAGAGTCAACAGTTCAGGCTGAATCCTTCATCAGGACTGGAGAGGGGGAAGGGGGCTGAGAAATAAATGGGGGGCTGGGACTGGAGATAGCTAGTTGGGATGGTGATAGGTGGATGAAGGATAGATGGTGATGGTGATGGGTTGGTAGGAAGTGTGGAGTCCTCTTGACCTGACCTACCTGTCCATCTTCCTTCCCGCCTGTCCTCTCCACACTTCCCACTGACATATCACCATCACTTCCTACCTTTGCTCACTTATCACCATCCCAACTACCTTTCCCCCAGCCCCAGCCCCTCCCCTCGTTCATTCCTTAGCCCCCTTCCCCCTCCGCAGTCCCGATGAAGGGTCAAGCCTAAAACGTTGACTCTCCTGCTCCTCAGATGGTGCCTGACCTGCTGTGCTTTTTCCAGCGCCACTCTTTATCAACTCTTATCAGTGAACTATTAATCGAAAAAAACAAAATACAGCTAATATTCTAGAGGGTTGGGATCAAATTCCACTAGAGCAGATGGTGGAATTTGAATTTAATCTGGAATTAAGAATCTACTGATAACCTTGAAGCCATTGTCGAATGTCAGAGAGAAAAAAAAAACATCTGGTTCACAAATGTCCTTCAGGGAAGGAAATCTGCCACCCTCACCAGGTCTGACATATATGTGACTCTAGGCCCACAGCAATGTAGTTGATTCTTAAATGCCCTTGGAGCAGTTAGAGATGGGCAATAAATGCTGTCTTAGCTAGAGATGCCCTCATCCTATGAATAAACTTCAAAAAAAAAGGAAATAAGAGATAATGGTGTTGTGGTAATGTCTAGTAACTCAATGTTTCTGTCAATGCCCTTGGGATGAGTGCTGAAATCCCACCAGCCCAGCTTAGTTCCTGAATAAATCCACTGCACAAAATTGATAGTGGTGACCACCATCCCTATCATCTATTCATGTCTAAGAGCTCATTGGGTTTACTGATGCCCATTCAGGATAAAAATTTATTGCCCCACGAGAGGAGGTACTACTACTCAAGTAGTAATGCAGAGCCTCAGGCTAATACTTTAGGGACATGTTTTTGAGTCCCATTGTCATCAAACACAGTCTTGTTCACTAATGTCCTTTCGGGAAGGAAATCTATTGTCTTTACCTGCCCTGGCCTACATGCCAATGTGGTTGACTCTTAACTGAAATGGTCAAGAGAGTTCAACCAATACGTGCCTATGTTCAATGAAAGAATGAAGAAAAGAAAATGCGACTCTAAGCTGATGGGTTAACAAGTCATAAGCAATTCAGGATAGGCAACAAATGCAGGCCTTGCTCGTGACACCCATAACTGTCAAACAAATGAAACAAAGCTCTTTGCACCAATCTACAGAGGAACCTCGATTATCTGGCATTCAATTATCTGGATATCGGATTATCTGGCAAGATCGCAAGGTCCCGATGCTCGGCTAAACAACATTGTCTGGCATTCAATTAACCGGAGTTTGGTTAACCAAACAGAATATTCCCCGCCTGTGTCCTTTGGATAGTTGAGGTTCCTCTGTAGTTGAATATTGGGCTATTATGCACAGTTCAGCTCCCCTTGTCTCAGGGGAGATCTACATGCCACAGAGAGAAATGCTATGATGTGTACAAGATTAACCTCTGTGTTGGTGGATTATTTTATGATGAGAAATTGCAGAAAAATTGGCCTGTATTGCGTAAAGTTTTCAAGAATGCTAGGTGATCTCATTGAACCTAGCAAATTTCTTACAGGGTGTGACAAGGTGGATGGAAATAGGATGCTCTCCCACGCTGGAGAGCCTACAACCAGAGAATGTAACCTCAAGGCAAGACTGAGATCTGGAGGAATTTCTTTGCACAGAAGATGGTGAATCGTTGGAATTCTCTACACCTGAGGGCTGTGAAAGCTCAATCATTGAGTAGGTCCAAGACAGAAATCAATAGAATTCTGGGGACAAAGACATGAAGGGAATTGGAGATAGTGTGTGAAGGTGATATTGAGGTAGATGGCCTGCTATTATTTGATTGCATGGCAGAGCTGTGTCAGTGGGTAGAATGGCCTACAATTGTCCCAATTCTCTTATTCTCCTTACTAACACAGGTTTAAGGTGTAGAAAGGCTGGGTTTACAAAAATTGAACAAAACTGTACCAAAGACAGCTTCACTTCTCAAAGTTACAAATGACCTTCTTCAGGATGGGCTGACCACATGGTCCTCCACCAAATCCCTTCCGCCATCATCCAGCTGAGTGAAATTTATTTGCCCAGTACCTATCTATCCAGACAATGCCTTCCCTTCCCCTTCCAAAGATCTGATCTTAGCTCTCCACCTTCCTCCTGCCTCTTAGTTACATTCAAACCATCTCAACTAATCACTCTATCTTCAGAAGGGAGGTGATGGTCTAGTCGTATTAGCACTGGACTGTTATTCCAGAGACACAAGAAATGTCCTGGGGACCAAGGTTCG
The DNA here is from genome assembly GCF_047496795.1 of Chiloscyllium punctatum. Taxonomy (NCBI): domain Eukaryota; kingdom Metazoa; phylum Chordata; class Chondrichthyes; order Orectolobiformes; family Hemiscylliidae; genus Chiloscyllium; species Chiloscyllium punctatum. The sequence continues at coordinate 12,119,121 of NC_092743.1, forward strand.
AATTCCATCAAGGCGTCTGGTGGAATTTGAATTGAATGAAAGTCTGGAATTAGAGGTCTGGCAATGATCCCAATCATTGCTGGAGACCAATCCATCTGGTTCACTAATGCCCCTTAGGGAAGGAAATCTGTCCTTACCTGGTCTGGCTGACATGTGCCTTCAGACCCACAGCAATGTAGTTCACTTTCAACTACAATGTGAGCAATAAATGCTGAGCTAGCCACTAATGCCCTCACTCTGTGAATGAAAAATTTTAAAAAAGTTCAAATCTGCATGTCTACCTCATTGTACCTCTCCAAAGCTGGGATTCATCATGCAGCTTGTTCAACATCGAATATTGGCTCAAAAATAAGTTTCGCTGATTAATGTTGGGAATTCAGTCATTCCACATTATCCTTCTTCTCATTCCTCACTCATAGAGTCATAGAGCTGTACAGCATTGAAACAGACTCTTTGGTCCAACTCGTCCATACCAACTAGACAACCAAACCCATTCTAGTCCCACTTGTCAGCACTTGGCCCATATCCCTCTTAATCCTTCCTATCCATGTACCCATCCAGATGCCTTTAAAATGTTGTAATTGTATCAGCCTCCACCTTTCTCTGAAAGCTCATACCATACACGCACTGCCCTATGTGTGAAAAAGTTGCACCTTAGGTCCCTTTTAAATCTTGCCCCTCTCACTTTAAACCTATGCCCTCTAGTTTTGGACCCTACTACACTTTGTCAACTTCATCCTATCTGGGCAGCACGGTGGCACATTGGTTAGCACTGCTGCCTCACAGCACCAGAGACTCAGGTTCAATTCCCACCTCAGGCAACTGTCTGTGCAGAGTTTGCACATTCTCCCCGTGTCTGTGTGGGTTTCCTCCAGGTGCTCCAGTTTCCTCCCACAGTCCAAAAATGTTCAGGTTAGGTGAATTGGCCATGGGAAATTGCCCATTGTGTTAGGTGTAGGGGAATGGGTCTGGGTGGGTTGCTCTTCGGAGGGTCAGTGTGGACTTGTTGGGCCTGTTTCCACACTGTAGGTAATATAAGTAAGTAATCATGCCCCTCATAATGCTATAAACCCTCAACTTCCATCACACCAGGGAAAACAGCCCCAGCCTATTCACCCTGTCCCCATAGCTCAACCTCTCCAACCCTGGCAACATCCTTGTAAATCATTTCTGAACACTTTTAAGTTTCAGAACATCCTTCCAAGAGCAGGGACATTATTCCAAAAGTGGCCTAACCAATGTCCTGTGCAGCCGCAACATGACCCTCCAACTTTTAAACTCAATGCACTGACCAATAAAGGCAAGTGTTCCAAACGTTTTCTTCACTATCCTATCTACCTGCGACTCCACTTCCAAGGAGCGATGAACCTGTGCTTCAAGGTCTCTTTGTTCAGCACCATTCCCATGGACCGTAGCATTAACCTGCTGATTCCACCACTACCCTCTGCTCCTTTCTGTTTGGTACATACCCCCAAATCTTGTTTGGCCCAGCTGAGGTATTATCCATAGCTGAGTGGGTATCCCAATCCAACACATGGCTGGTTTCAGTCCCATTCCAAAGACCTAGCCTGGAAACTCACTGACTGTCATTTGAAAGACACAACCAGGATTAAATCCTTGGTCGCCTCCTCTATCTGATCGACATTTTGCTCCACTTCCAAGGTCCTGGTGAAGACTCAGACTGCAATTTCTAGGGATGCCCCTGGTTTTCTCCAGCACTGTGTTTGTTTTAGATTTACAGCATCGACAGTATTTTGCTTTCAACTGAGTGAATATGTCTTGTTCCATTGAATTCTTATTGACCTCTGACATCACAAAGTTGACAATCAGGCTCAATGTCATGAAAAGAGCATGAGTATGCCCTTTTGGGCCTTACCTTTCTGAAAAAGCATGGCTAATCTCCTTCGAACTCAACTCTTCTTTCATACCAAGCCATTGAATTCTCTGCCACAGAAAGGGATTGAGGCCAACCCTTTGAATATTTTCAAGAAAGAGTTAAAAGTAGGGATCAAAGTGTATGGGGTGAAAATGGGAACAGGGTTGAATGATTAACCGTGATCAAATTGAATGGTGGAAAAGACTCCAACAAACAAATAACTTCCTTCTGATCCTATTTTCTACATTTCTATATTTTGCGTTTTATATTCAACAACACTCAGATCTGTCTGTGTGGTACTTTTTTGGAGTCTCTCACTACTTAAATGATGGCCTGCCTTTTGATTCTTCCTACCAAATTTCATGACCTTACACTTGTCTATATTAAACTACAGCTGCCAACATTCCCTCAAAGATTTCTTCACAGGAGTCGGTCTGAGTTGGATTGCGTGGGAAATGATGTGAAGGTGCCAGTATTGGACTGGGGTGTACAAAATTAAAAATCAGACAACACCAGGTTATATTTTAACAGGTTTATTTGGAAGCACTAGCTTTCAGAGTGCTGCTTCATCATCAGGGACAACCACCGGATGAAGGAGCAGCGCTCCAAAAGCTAGTACTTCCAAATGAACCTGTTGGACTATAACCTGGTGTTGTCTGATTTTTAACTGTGTGGGAAATGTTGAGATTCTGCTCAACCTTGAACTAAAGGGGAATGTCTGCTACAGTCTAATTCAATTGAGGCATTCGAGCGGGCATTCTGTGGCTATTGGATGGAAATGATGTGCAGGGACATGGAAGAAAGAGCAGGAGATGGGAACTAGATAATACAATGGGCTAAACAGCCTCCTTCTGCACCGTAATAATTTGATGATTCTGTGATTCTGTAACATATACATGCTTTGGCTGGGAGCCCATGCTGTTCATGGGGTTTCTGTGGTGTTGCTGGCTCATCATTCATGTAGTTAAATCTCTTCTTGTCCTCACAGCTCCCCCACTCCATAACCTCCTTTGACAACTACCTGGGAACTCAGCATTTGACAACTTCTGACCTCTTGTGCTTCCCCTGATTTTCCTTGTGTCCACTACTGGTGCCAACCCTTTCAACTGTTAACATTCTGAGTTCAGGGATTCTCTCTTGAAATTTCTCCCCCTCTAGTCCTCCCCCTCTTCTTCTTAAACACACTCTTTAGCTATTAACAGGGCGCCCCAATACCTCCTTCTTTGGCTCAGCACCAAAATTGATTTGATGGTGAACTAGTGTAGTTCCATGAGATGCTTTACAACCTTAAAGACACCAGATGAATGCAAATTGCTGCTGTTAATTTTGTTGCTCATGTGATCTTCCAGATTATTGTGAAGAACACAATGGAATACACTTTAAGATATCTCTTGGGTGGAAATATAAAAAAGAAACGAGGAAATCTACTTTGGAAACCTGGCATAGAAAGCTGAGTTAGCAGTCATCACTCTGAGAGCAAACCAGAAACCTCCTGGGGTTAGCGTCAATGAAGAGAGTCGATATCATCAAATGGCCAACCCAAGAGGAAATCCTGCAAATGTGGAAAGGACATCATTGTAAATTTCTTCGTGAGTGGTGACAGCTTTCCAAAGCATTTATTTTGGCACAAGTTTCTGTTCAAGCTTATTGCTGAATGCAAGTTTTTCCACAAATCAGTACAGTGTGGCATTTGGGGATTGAGCGACAGGGAGAGGCTAAATAGGCTGGGGCATTTTCCCCTGGAGTGTGAGAGGCTGTGGAGTGACCTTATAGAGGTCTATAAAATCATGAGGGGCATGGATAGGGTGAATAGCCAAGATCTGTTTTAGCAGGGTAAGGGAGTCTAAAACTAGAGGGCAGAGGTTTAAGGTGAGAGGCCCTGATTGGCAACATTTTCACGCAGAGGCTGATGTGTGTATGGAATGAGCTGCCAGAGGAAATGATGAAGGTTGGTACAATTGTAGCATTTAATAGGCATCTGGATGGATATATGAATTGGAAGAGTTTAGAGGAATATGGGCCAAGTGGAACTAGATGAGTTTAGGATATCTGGTCGACATGGACGTGTTGGACCAAAGGGTCTGTTTCTGTGCTGCACAACTCTATGATTCTATGACTCTATTAAAATATTTTGCATCAAAATACATCCCCAGATATAGTTGAACCAGTAGCAACATGAGATTTAGGAACAGGTGTATGTTCATCATTTGCCCTACCATGGTTGGTCTGGTTATGCTGGTGTATACTCAGACCTACCCTACCATGGTTAGTCTGGTTATGCTGGTGTATACTCAGACCTACCCTACCGTGGTTGGTCTGGTTATGCTGGTGTATACTCAGACCTGCCCTACCATGTTTGATCTGGTTATGCTGGTGTATGCTCAGGGTGGTAAAAACAATGACTGCAGATGCTGGAAACCAGATTCTGGATTAGTGGTGCTGGAAGAGCACAGCAGTTCAGGCAGCATCCAAGTAGCTTCGAAATCGACGTTTCGGGCAAAAGCCCTTCATCAGGAATAAAGGCAGTGAGCCTGAAGCATGGAGAGATAAGCTAGAGGAAGGTAGCATAGAGTACAATGGGTGAGTGGGGGAGGGGATGAAGGTGATAGGTCAAGGAGGAGAGGGTGGAGTGGATAGGTGGAAAAGAAGATAGGCAGGTAGGACAAGTCCGGACAAGTTATGGGGACAGTTACTGAGCTGGAAGTTTAGAACTAGGGTGAGATGGGGGAAGGGGAAATGAGGAAACTGTTGAAGTCCACATTGATGAGGCAGGCACTAAGGAAGCAAAGGTGGCTGTGGTAGCGAGTTTGTTTCACGACATGGTTGAAGAGCTTCAGGGCAGAGGAAATGACCTGGGAGTTGCAGTGGGAGAGGGACTCCCTGAGATTCTTGTAGAGAGACGAGGAAAACTTCTTCAAGGCAGCCATCCTTGCAAGAGGATTCGCAGTAGGGTTAAAATCAACGAGGTAAAAACAATGACTGCAGATGCTGGAAACCAGATTCTGGATTAGTGGTGCTGGAAGCGCACAGCGGTTCTGGCAGCATCCAAGTCGGTGTATGCTCAGACCTGTCCTACCATGGTTAGTCTGGTTATGCTGGTGTATACTCAGACCTACCCTACCATGGTTAGTCTGGTTATGCTGGTGTATGCTCATCATCTTCCCTACCATGGCTGGTCTGGTTATGCTGGTGTATGCTCATCATCTGCCCTTCCATGGTTGGTCTGGTTATGCTGGTGTATACTGAGACCTACCCTACCATGGCTGGTCTGGTTATGCTGGTGTATGCTCATCATCTGCCCTACCATGGTTGGTCTGGTTATGCTGGTGTATACATGGCTGGTCTGGTTATGAGCTCAGTTTGGCTTTCCTACCTTCTTTATAACCTAAAAACTCCAACTCAGCTTTGAATATACTTGAGAACCCACCCCCATAACTTCCTGGAGAAAATAATTCAATTAAATTAACAATCAGTCCCAAGAAAAATCTCTGCAAATTTCCCTCTTATTCTTAAACTGTATCCTTAGTTTCATTTTTGCCACAATAGCAAATATCTATCCATTTCATTAATACATCTGAAAATTTTTTTTTACAAAATATAAACAAAGAGGATTGATGAGGGCAGAGTGGTGGATGTGATCTAAACAGATTTCAGTAAGGCATTTGATAAGGTTCCACAAGGTCCACTGGTTAGCAAGGTTCAATTACATGGCATACATGGAGAACTAGCCACTTGGATACAGAACTGGCTTGAAGGGAGGAGACAGAGGGTATAGTAGAGGGTTTGCTTGTCAGACTGGAGGTCTGTGACCAGCGATGCACTGTAAGGATCAGTGTTGGGTCCATCGATTTCTGCCATTAACATAAATGATTTGGAAATGAACACAGGGGTATGGGTAGTAGGTTTGCAGATGACACCAAAATTGGATGTGTAGCCAGCAGTGAAGAAGGTTACCTCAGACTACAATGGGATCTTGATCAGATGGGCCAATGGGCCGAGGAGTGACAGAGTTTAATTTAGATAAATGTGAGGCGCTGCATTTTGGAAAAACAAAACAGGGCAGGACTTATACACTTAATGATAAGGTCCTAGGGGAGGGTTGCTGAACAAAGAGACCTTGGAGTGCAGGTTCATAGCTCCTTGAAAGTGGAGTTAGGCAGGATAATGAAGAAGGCGTTTGGGCCACTTGCCTTAATTGGTCAGTACATTAAGAATAAGAGTTGGGAGGGTAAAAACAAGGACTGCAGATGCTGGAAACCAGATTCTGGATTAGAGTGGTGCTGGAAAAGCACAGCAGTTCAGACAGCATCCGAGGAGCTGGAGAATCGACGTTTCGGGCAAAAGCCCTTCCTGATGAAGCCGTATTCCTGATGAAGGGTCTGTGCCCGAAACGTCGATTTTCCTGCTCCTCGGATGCTGTCTGAACTGCTGTGCTTTTCCAGCACCACTCTAGTCCAAAATAAGAGTTGGGAGGTCATGTTGCAGCTATATGGGACATTAGTTCAGCTACTTTTGGAATACAGTGCACAATTCTGGTCTCCCTGCTCTAGGAAAGATGTTGTGAAACTTGAAAAGGTTTAGAAAAGATGTTGCCAGGGTTGAGAAATAGGGAGAGGCTGAATAGGCTGGGGCTAGTCTCCCTGCAGTGTCAGAGGCAGAAGGGTGACATGATAGAAGTTTATAGAATCATTTATAGGGGCATTGATAGCGTGAATAATCAAGGTCATTTTCCGAGGGTAGGTGTCCAAGTCTAGAGGCAATAGGTTTAGGACGAGAGGGGAAAGATTTAAAAGGGACCAAAGGAGCAACTGTTTTACACAGAGGGTGGTACGTGTATGGAATGAGCAGCCAGAGGAAGTGGGGAAGCTGGGTACAATGACAGCATTTAAAAGGCATCTAGTTGGGTATATTAACAGGAAGGGTTTAGAAGTATATGAGCCAAATGCTGGCAAGTGGGACGAGATTCATGTAGGATATCTAGCCGGCATGGACGACTAGGACCAAAGGGTCTATTTCCATGCTGTACAGCTCCATGATGGTACAAATCTATATACCAGCCTTTACTGAGAGTGTCTCATTCAGAACTTGTCAATACCCTGATCTGAAATGACTGAAAATGACTTTAAAAAGCTGGAGAGTCACTCACTAGTTTAAAAATAGAAAATATTGGAAACCCTAGTTGAGTCTGGCAGCATCTCTGGAAAGAGAAACAGAGTTAGCGTTTCAGGTAACCCAGCATTTGTTATTTGTTACTTCACTGGTGTTTGGTGACCATGTTTTTCCATGTGTGACCCATCCTGATAACAGTTAGAGAGAGTTACAACAGTTTCTCAGTGATCAACAAAAATAGCACCCCCTAAAGTTTCATGTTTTTCGACCTTCACTGTAAAATCCTCATTGACTAAACATTATGTAACAGACAATTCGTATCAGTAAAAAGGTAAAGTCACTACATTTGATTTGATTTATTGTTGCTGGGTGTACCTTAGTACAGTGAAAAGTTTTATTTTGCAAGCAGATCACAGCAAACAGGGACAAACAGCCCACAGAGTGTTGAGACAGAGTGAGGCATACAAGGTTACAGCTGCGCAGGAGGTGCACAAAAACAAGATGACATTAGATTTGAAATTAGAGAGGTCCAGCAGCCTAATAACAGCCGGGAATAAGCTGTTCTTGAACCTGCTGATGCGAATGTTCAGCTATAGCCCCAGAAGGGTGATCTCTCATCAGAGAGAGAAAATTAATGATGATTTAACCTAAAGGTCACCAGAGTTCAGGTGGTGGAGAGGGTGAGGTTGAGAACACGGGGCCTTCGTGATAACCTCAGGTGACAGAGTACCTGAACCCAGTGGCTGAACCTAGATGGCATCACGAGATGGTCACTCAAGCTAACTGGCCCCCAGGGAAAGCTGATGTAATATACAACAGAATAGGTACCTCCCATGAATTAATAAAGTCAACGGAAAATTATTGCAAACTGCTATGCTCTCAGTAGAAATGTATCCTTATAGATTAAATCCCACACACCACCTGGCTTTTCAGCTAGTTCCCTTTTCCTTACCATAGCAGAGTGCATCTTCCAGTGTTCTCTGAAAGTTCCTTCACTCTGACTTCTGTGTTTCCTCAGAAAAACCTCCAGTTGCAAGTCCACATTGACAACTCGCTCATGTTTAAACTTCAAAGGCCTCTCTTTCCTTCTCCTTTCCATGGAGAAGTTTTGCGCAGGTGAGCATGCTGCTCTCAAAACCTTTCCTTGCCTGCTCTTACACACAACACCACCTCTCTCTCCCTCTCTGCAGGTGGCTGAGTCTGAAAGTCTGTGTCCAGAAAGATAGGATACTCCTCTTTTATGTCAAACTTGAAACCTTGCACTGGAGTTTCTACAGATTTTTAGCCTGCACCTTTTCCCCATGATAATTTGTCTACCAGCTACAAGGCACAATCAGAAGAGTGCTGGAATATTCCCCTCTTGCCTGGATGAGTGCAGCTCCAACAACCGTCAAGAACCTTGACACATTCAAGACAAATCATCATATTTGATGGGCACCAGATCCATAAACATTCACTCCCTCCATTACCAAATGTGCAGTTGCAGCAGTGTGCACCACTGACAAGATGCAGAAATTCACCCAGGCTCCTTAGACTACATCTTCCATGTCCCACACAGCCTAGAAGGACAGGGGCCAGCAGATACATGGGAACACCCACCACCTGCAGGTTTCCCTCCAATCCACTCATCATCCTGACTTGGAAATATATCAATATTGTTGGTTTAAAATCCTGGAATTTCCTTTCTAACAACGTTGCACATCTACCGACAGCACAGGAAATGTAGCCAGTTCAAGAAGACAGCTCACCATCACTTCATCAAGGGCAACTAATGATGGATAGCCAGTATCCCATCGGTGAATATAAACAAAAAAAACCCATCAAATCACATGGGTCGATCTCTGAACAGAATTAATATTATCTCCATTCCTCAATTCAGGACACCCTAAGGCATAATGTTGTGGGTTGCTTCAAAAAGAAATTAAGAAGGCAAAGAAGGGCCTTAAAATATCTTTGGTAGATAGCTTAAGGAAAATAAGGTACAATATGTTTATTATGAACAAGTGGATTACCTTAGTGATGCCTTAGTGATATTGTCACTGGACTGTGAATCCAGGGACCCAGGTAATATTCTGGGGATCTGGTTTCAAATCCAGCCAAGGCAAAGAATGGAATTTGAATTCAATAAATACCTGAAATTAAGAGTCTAATGATGGCCATGGAACCACTGCTGATTGTCAGAAAAATCCATCTGGTTCACTAATGTCCTTTAGAGAAGGAAACTGCCATCCTTACCTGGTCTGGTCTACATGTCACTCTAGACCCACAGCAATGTGGTTGACTCTCAACTACCCTCTGGGTAATTAGGGATGGGCAATAAAATACTGACCTAATCAGTGATGCTCTCATCCCATAAATACATTTTAAAGACTGACCATGACAGAGGGCAAAATTGCAAAAGAAAGTGTATGGTCTATTAAGTTTGAGATCTGATTGGTCCATTATTGTCATCAGCTCAGGTCATGATAACAGTTCATGAAGTAGTTCTGAAGTGCTATGTTGCAATGTGGAAAATGCAACATGTAATTCAGGATGAGTTAGATCTCTTATAAGTAGCACAGTGGTTAGCACTGTTGCCTCACGGCGCCAGAGACCTGGGTTCAATTCCCACCTCAGGCGACCATCTGTGTGGAGTTTGCACACTCTCTCTGTGTCTGCGTGGGTTTCCTCTGGGTGCTCCGGTATCCTCCCACAGTCCAAACCTGTGCAGGTCAGGTGAATTGGCCATGCTAAATTGCCCGTAATGTGAGGTGTAGGGGAATGGGTCTGGGTGGGTTGCACTTCGGCGGGTTGGTGTGGACTTGTTGGGCTGAAGGGACTGTTAGCTAATCTAATCTAATGCCACTTTGACGGAGTGATGAACTGTCAGATGCGCCATCTTTCAACTAAGTTTTCAATCATAGTCCTGTTTTCCTGATGGATAAGATGGGAAAATGTGAGGATTGCAGCTGCTGGAGGTCAGAGTCGAGTGTGTAGTGCTGGAAAAGCACAGCAGGTCAAGCAACATCTGAGGAGCTGGAGAATCGACGTTTCAAGCATTCATGATGAAGGGCTAATGCCCAAAGCATTGATTCTCCTGCTCCTCGGATGTTGCCTGACAGGCTGTGCTTTTCCAGCACCACACTCTCGACTCTGATGGAAGAGATGCCATGGCACTAATTTTCAGAACTGTCGAGGTGATCTCTCCAGTGTCTTGGCCAATTTGTATCCAGTAATCAATATCAGAAATACAGGCTAGCTTGTACTGCTGTTTGTTAGATCTTCCTGTGCGAAAACAGCTGAGTTCTCTAAAATACAACAGATGCTAACATGTCAAAAGCAAACAGTTGCTTGGCAGTAAACAACTGGATTCGCGCTGAAAGGAGAGACAAGTTCTGAGGCTTTTCATCTTGCCCTCATCAGGATAAATGCAAGAAAGCCAAATTTCACACAATCGCAACAATTTATTCAATAGGAAAATAGGGTGCTAATTGTTTTCTCATGGCAATGACTTTGACAAGTACAGTCAAGTTACCACCCAATTAGAACTCTTGCGTCTTGGGTGGCACGGTGGCTCAGTTTAGCACAGCTACCTTACAGCGCCAGGGACCTGGGTTCAATTCCAGCTTCAGGCAATTGTCTGTGTGGAGTTTGCATATTCTTCCCGATGTGCTGATTTCCAGCACCTGCAGTCCTCACTTTCTCCTAGTTGATTTTAACCGACTGCGAATCCTCTTGCAAGGATGCCTTCCTTGAAGAAGCTCTCTTCCTCCAAGGAAGAAGGGCTCATGCCCGAAACGTCGATTCTCCTGCTCCTTGGATGCTGCCTGTCCTGCTGCGCTTTTCCAGCAACACATTTTTCAGCTCTGATCTCCAGCATCTGCAGTCTTCACTTTCTCCTATATTCTCCCCGTGTCTGTGTGGGTTTCGTCTGGGTGCTCTGGTTTCCTTCCACAGTCCAAAGATGTGCAGGTCAGGTGAATTGGCCATGCTAAATTGCACATAGTGTTCAGGGATGTGTATGTTAGGTGCATTAGTCAGGGGTAAATGTAGGGTAGAGGGAATGGGTCTGGGTGGGTTACTCTTCAGAGGGTCGGTGTGGACTTGTTGGGCTGAAGGGCCTGTTTCCACTCTGTAGGGATTCTTCTGTTGAAGTATAAGTTATCATGATTATTTAAAATCTGATATTCAGGTATTTAAAATGTAACTCAGACCCCAGTGAGTTTCCACCCCTTTCGTCTGATGAGACAAATAGCTTTGGCAACATGTTCCTCTTTACTTCAAAACTATTTAATTTGTCATAATATTTCATAGGAAAACCCTGAATTTGTGTCTCCCCTTTCAGGGAATCTCCCTCTTCCCACTTGTGGAGCTCTTCCTGAACTTACATTGCCTCCTTCTCTAAAACACAATAAATTCAAAAACTGTGGAGGTGCCAGTTTTGGACTGGGGTGGGCAAGGTCAAAAGTCACAGGACACCAGGTTATAGTCCAACTGGTTTATTTGAAATCGCAAGCTTTTGGAACGGATTTTAAATAAACCTGTTGGACTATAACCTGGTGTTGTGTGACTTCTGACTCAGTCTCAAACAGACTTTCCACACATCTGGTGGGTAATAATTTTCATTTGCACTGTTTTAAGATGACAGCACATTTGTTTACATAGTTTTGTTTCCAGAAAGCAAATAAATAACGTACTAGGAAATATAATTGAGTAGATCATTCCCTTGTGTTGTGGCTGTTTGGAAGATGACTTCCACCGTTCCTACCAGGGAGATCTTTAGAGCTTTTCTTAATATGCAACATAGTTTTTCACCGAATGAGTTTTCCACTTGGTTTGGGGTGATGTATAAGTATGCAATAAGTATATACCTGTGTGTGCGTGTGTGTGTGTCTGTGTGCGTGTGTGTGTGTCTGTGTCTGTGTGTGTGTCTGTGTGTGTGTGTGTGTATGTGTATGTGTGTCTGTGTGTGTGTATGTGTATGCGTGTGTGTGTGTGTGTGTGCGTATCTGTGTGTGTGTATGTGTGTCTGTGTGTATGTGTGTCTGTGTGTGTGAGTGTGTGTGTGTGTGTCTGTGTGTATGTGTATGTGTGTGTGTCTGTGTGTATGTGCGTATCTGTGTGTGTGTCTGTGTGTGTGTCTGTGTGTGTGTCTGTGTGTGTGTGTGTGAACTCTTCCTGTTATAAACTGAGAGGATTTGCCAGTGGGAATTGCAAACAGATTGCTTACACTGTCTGGAGAAATGTGCAATTTCCCTGTTGACTGATGGCCATGGAAGAAAATGGCACATCTGCTTTACATTGCTTGAAGTGACACCAGAAGCTGCTCTAAACCGCGCTTTCTCCATGTTGCTTTTACAAAAACGGCTTTTCATTTTAAGGACTGGATGTGGCACTTAAGACAGATGGACCAGGCAGAAGCTATTTCATCCATTAAGCCTGTTCCACACTGCTCAATGAGGTCATTTCTTGTTGGTAACCTCACTTTCTATCCCCACGTTTGCTTCATATCACTTAACATAGACAATACTTGCACTCTCGCTCTTAATGAATTGGCATTGGAGTGATCTTCAAATGAGTTGAGGGCTTTTTGTGTCCATCCTTTGATGCAGTGACATGCTCACCTCAAAGACCCTCGAAGTTAGAAAAATGTTTCCCCATCTCCCCTCTCATCTTTCCATCTGGAGCAACTTGTGATTAGGTCACAGAACTGCTCCTCACTGGGTATAAATACTGCAATGTGGGTGGAGTCAGTGAGGAATTTGAAAGCAGAAGCATGTATAAGGGTTAGTTTTTCTCTGATTTAACAGTAAGATTGGAACCTGGTACATCCCTGATGACAACACATATCAAAAATTACCAACCCCCACCGCACCCTGCCCCAGTTTACCCCACCCCAGTTTAAACTGATTAATGGATTTAGCATCAATACCTATTTATGGAAGACAGCATCAAATTTCTATCATCTGTTGTGTGTAGAATATGTCCTAATTTTGCTGCTGAAAGGTTCTGCCCTATTGCTCAGAGGATGCTCCTTAGTCCTAGACTCCAAACCAGCTTCTCTCTAACATTTTCTGTTAATTCAATTTAACGCCGTGAAAGTTTTGATCAACTCAGCACTTCCAAATTTCATGAATAGAACAACAATTTGTGTGATCTCGCACACAATGGTGTCCAAGTATTATACCTCCTCCAAAGTCAATATATCCTTTTAGAATTATTCATCATTCCTCTAACCAGGGCTTTGTATAGTTCTACCCAATTGTATTCTAGTCCTCTGCAAGTTAAAAACCTTTTTGCTTATTTCTTTCAAGTTCTGTTATCTCAGCTTGGAGTTCCCTCGGGGTGGTGTACCTTAGTCCAACCATCTTCAGCTGCTACATCAATGTCCTTGATGGACTACTCACTGACACCACTCTGACCCAGTAAAAAGGTCAGCTAGCAGATCATATTCCCGAAAGGAGGCCATTTCACAACTACAACACTGTGATTCAAAAAGTGTGGTGCTGGAAAAGCACAGGCGGTCAGGCAGCATTGGAAGAGAGTCGACGTTTCGAGCATAAGCTCTTCATCACATTCCCGATGAAGGGCTTGTGCTCAAAACGTCGACTGTCCTGCTCCTCGGATGGGGCCTGACTGCCTGCGCTTTTCCAGCACCACACTTTTTGACTCTCATCTCCAGCATTTGCAGTCCTCACTTTCTCCAAGTCTAGTTTGAGTACAGGAAGGTGGGAGGAAGGGATTTGGATACTTGGCTTTGGTGGACAGGTGGAGAGGGACAAAGGGGGTGGTGTGGAATTGTGGGAGTGGGATTCACCCCCAGATGATCAAAGGGTACGCTCAAATGATGTGCTAGATCACTCTTCAGTCTTTGGCCCAAAGCTGGTAGTGTATAACATTAAGGTGAAAGGTGAGAGGTTGAGAGGGGACTTGAGGAAGTGTTGTTTCACCCAGAAGGTAGTGGGGGGTCTGGAATGCATGGCCTGGGGGATAATTGAGGCAAGAAAGCTCACAACCTTTACAAAGTATTTGGATGAGCGCTTGGAATGTCATAGTCAAAGCATGCAGTGCTGGAAAAGTACAGCAGGTCAAGCAGCATCTGGGGAGCAGGAGGATCAATGTTTCAGGCATAAGCCCTTCATCAGGAATGTGGAGGGGGAAAGGGGCTGAGAGATAAATGGTGGGATGGGGGAGTTGTGGCGGGGTGGAAGGTAGCTGGGAAGGTCATAAGTGGATGCAGGTGTGAGGGTGGAGCAGATTGGTGGGAAGGAAGATGGGCAGGTCAAGAGGGTGTTTCCAAGTTGGAGTATTGGACCTGGATGGTGTGGGGGTGGGGGTGGGAGATTTGAAAACTGTCATAACATTCAGGGCGATGGGCCAAGTTCTGGTTTAGGGGAATAGTGTACATAGGTCGGTGCAAATTCAATAGGGCTGAGGAGCGTCTTCTGTCTTGACTCTATGATGATCCTGTGAAATGTCTCCTGCGATGATATCAATGTTCTAAGATTCCAGGGTTTCGTGGTCAGTATTAGGGGTCAATCAGTGGACACATAAAGGTACGTTTGTACATGCAAGTTCCCATGAACTTATTGTCCATGGATCAAAATTTCATCAAACTGCAAATAGAATTGTCAAGTTCTGGCCCACTCTGCCACATATATCACGAAGTGGGCAGAAAGTGAAACAAAAGATTATTTCACACAAAAGATACTGGACTCTTTTCATGTGTTGCTATTTCCATCAGCTGCTTTATTGGCAGCAGACTCAGTGCGAACAGGGAATAACGGGAACAAAGTTGGGGTCAAGATGTTCTGAGAAGCCGTCCTTTTTGTATTTCAGTGAGAAGGACGTTGGGGAAGTGGGAGGGATTGACATGTTGAAATTCCAAGCACATATCAGCTCAAAATCTGAATAGTTTTGGAACCGCGTTTCACATTCCCAAAGTTACCGAGACAAGTAAAAATCAGCAGAGCTCTCCTTCAAATGTGAATTCTATTTTCTTCTATTCCAGCAAACTCAGGCCTGAATGCAATTGGTCAGGGACCAAAAAGAACGTGGAAATTTACTATCAGACAGGATACAAGCCCTGCCTTCCTGCCACTTAAAATATCGGTGTATATTTTTGATAAATATGTCAACCTGCCAAAGTGATATGCAGAGAACATTTTCGTAAATCACCACTTGGTATTACAATTGGTATTTTGACCCACTGTTGCTCGGTCAAAATCTTGGAATTCAATTCCTCACAGCTTACTGACACCACTTGGACTGCAACAGTTCTTGAACGTTACTCACTACCATCTTCTCAAGAACACTAAGATCTAGGAAATAAATGGCCACTTCCCTTGAATGATTAAGAAGAAAAAAGATTGCTTGGGGGGGAAAACAATTGCCATGGAAGCTTCGTGTGTGTTGCACTCATCAGGACACAATTGCAAGAATACCAAATATGACAATGAATCAGCATCCTCTTTGCATGCCATTGAAATTGTTATTTCTTTTTGAGGTTTGGCATTTCTGTAATTTTCTACTGAGGTGTCTGAGGTAAGACGTTTTGACAACACATCTCTTTACTCAGATAACTTTTTATACAATTTTCTGTACGTTCTCCAAAGTTTCCACATTCTTCATGTAATGTGGTGATCAGAATTGAACACAATAAACTAAATGCGGCCGAACCAAGGTCTTATAAAACTTATAAACCAATGTCTTACTTTATCTTCCAGATCTTGAGCTAAACAGGACACTTTGCAAGAATACCCACAGACTTTCCCCTTGAATTGGTATGCTTGCAAATTGGATTAGTAGTGCTGGAAGAGCACAGCAGTTCAGGCAGCATCCAACGAGCAGCGAAATCGACGTTTCGGGCAAAAGCCCTTTTGCCCGAAACGTCGATTTCACTGCTCGTTGGATGCGGCCTGAACTGCTGTGCTCTTCCAGCACCACTAATCCAGTATTTGGTTTTCAGCATCTGCAGTCATTGTTTTTACCTTTATGCTTGCAAATTGACCTGGTATGGAAGGTGCTAGCTATGAAGAGAGGTTGAGTAGGTTAGGTTTATTTTCATTAGAAAAAAGGAGATTGAGGGGGGACCTGATTGAGGTTTACAAAATCATGAAGGGTATAGACACGGTGGATAGAGATAAGCTTTTTCCCAGGGTGAAGGATTCAATAACGAGAGGTCATGCTTTCAAGTTGAGAGGTGGAAAGTTTAAGGGGGATACACATGGCAAGTACTTCACACAGAGGGTGGTGAGTGTTTGGAATGCGTTGCAGCAGAGGTGGTAGAGGCAGGCACAGTAGATTCATTTAAGATGCTTCTGGACAGATGCATGAGTAGATGGGGAGCAGAGGGATACAGATGCTTAGGAATTGGGCGACAGGTTTGGACATTGGATTTGGATCGGCTCAGGCTTGGAGGGCCGAAGGGCCTGTTCCTGGCCTGTAAATTTTCTTTGATCTTCTTTGTTGTTTGTTCTAGTTTTTAAAAAAATCCATACATGGAAAGTAGCAAGCTATTCAGTATTTATTGCCCATCCCTAATTGCTTAGAAGACAGTTAAGGGTCAGCCTCACTTCTGTGGATCTGGAGTTACATATAGGCCAGACCAGGTACGAACAGCAATTTCGTCTAGTGAACCAGATGATAAAGCAATCAGCAATGGTTTCACTGTCGTTATTAGACTTGTAATGCCAGATATTTTATTAAATTCACAATCCACCATTTTCCACGGCAGGAATAGACCACAGATCCCAAGAGTATTACCTGAATCTCTGGATGAAAAGTCCACTAACAATTCCACAAGGTCATCACCTCTCATGCAACATGGAGTCATCAATAAAATGTGTCCTTTTTGACAGGTGAATGGGCTTCAATCATTAACTATTGTTAATCTACTGGAAGCAGGACTATGTCAACAGTATAGAAGACAATGTCAGACATAATCATAGAACATAGAACATAGAAAAATACAGCACAGTACAGGCCCTTCGGCCCTTGATGTTGCGCCGACCGAAGCCTACCTAACCTACACTAGCCCAATAACCTCCATATGCTTGTCCAATGCCCGCTTAAATGACCATAAAGAGGGAGAGTCCACCACTGCTACTGGCAGGGCATTCCATGAACTCACAACCCACTGAGTAAAGAATCTACCCCTAACATCTGTCCTATACCAACCTTCCCTTAATTTAAAGCTGTGTCCCCTAGTAAAAGCTGACTCCATACGTGGAAAAAGGTTCTCACTGTCAACCCTATCTAAACCCCTAATCATCTTGTACACCTCTATCAAATCACCCCTAAACCTTCTTTTCTCCAATGAGAACAGCCCCAAGTGCCTCAGCCTTTCCTCATACGATCTTCCTACCATACCAGGCAACATCCTGGTAAACCTCCTCTGCACTCGTTCCAGTGACTCCACATCCTTCCTATAGTATGGCGACCAAAACTGTACACAATACTCCAGATAAGGCCGCACCAGAGTCTTATACAACTGCAACATGACCTCAGGACTCCGGAACTCAATTCCTCTACCAATAAAGCCCAGTACGCCATATGCCTTCTTCACCGCACTATTTACCTGGGTGGCAACTTTCAGAGATTTGTGTACATGGACACCAAGATCCCTCTGCTCATCCACACTACCAAGTAGCCTACCATTAGCCCAGTAATCCATCTTCTTATTACTCCTACCAAAGTGAATGACTTCACACTTAGCTACATTGAACTCCATTTGCCACCTTTCTGCCCAGCTCTGCAACTTATCTATATCGTGCTGTAACCTGCCACATCCTTCTTCGCTGTCCACCACTCCACCGACTTTCGTATCATCTGCAAACTTACTCACCCAGCCTTCAAGCCCCTCCTCCAGGTCATTTATAAAAATGACAAACAGCAATGGTCCCAAAACAGATCCTTGTGGAACACCGCTAGTAACTGCGCTCCAAGATGAACCTTTACCATCAACTACTACCCTCTGCCTCCTTCCAGCCAGCCAATTCCTAATCCAAACTTCGAATGCACCCTCAATGCCATACCTCCATAATTTTTGCAGTAGCCTACGATGGGGTACCTTATCGAACGCCTTGCTAAAATCCATATACACCACATCTACTGCTTTACCCTCGTCCACTTCCTTGGTCACCTTCTCAAAGAACTCAATAAGGTTTGTGAGGCATGACCTGCCCTTCACAAAACCATGCTGACTATCCTTGATCACATTATTCCTATCCAGATGTTCATAAATCCTATCCCTTACAATTCTCTCTAAGACTTTGCCCACAACAGAAGTGAGACTCACTGGCCTAAAGTTACTAGGGCTGTCCCTACTCCCCTCCTTGAACAAGGGGACCACATTTGTTATCCTTCAGTCTTCTGGCACTATTCCTGTCGACAACGACATAAAAATCAAGGCCAATGGCTCCGCTATCTCCTCCCTAACTTCCCAGAGGATCCTAGGATAAATGCCATCAGGCCCAGGGGACTTATCTATTTTCACCCTTTCCAGTATTTCCAACACCTCTTCCCTACATACCTCAAAGCTATCCATTCTAATCACTTGTGACTCAATATTCACATCAGCAACAATGTCCTGTTCCTGAGTGAATACTGATGAAAAGTATTGATTTAGTGTCTCTCCAATCTCCTCTGCCTCCACGTACAACTTCCCACTACTATCCTTGACTGGACAGATACCTACCCTAGTCATCCTTTTATTCCTGACATACCTATAGAAAGCCTTAGGGTTTTCCCTAATCCTACCAACCAAGGACTTTTCATGTCCCCTTCTCGCTGCTCTTAGCTCTCTCTTTAGATCCTTCCTGGCTACCTTATAACTCTCAATCGCCCCAACTGTACCTTCACGCCTCATCTTTACATAGGCCGCCCTCTTCCCTTTTACAAGGGATTCTAATTCCTTATTAAACCATGGCTCCCTCACAAGACCCTTTCCTCCCTGCCTGACTGGTACATACTTATCAAGGACACCCAATAGCTGCTCCTTGAACAAGCTCCACATATCATTGGTGTCCTTCCCTTGAAGCCTATTTTTCCAATCCACACATCCTAAGTCATGCCTCACCGCATCATAATTTCCCTGCCCCCAGATATAACTGTTGCCCTGCAGTGCACACTTATCCCTCTCCATCACTAGAGTAAAAGTCACCAAGTTGTGGTCACTGTCCCCGAAGTGCTCACCTACCTCCAAGTCTAACACCTGGCCTGGTTCATTACCGAGAACCAAATCCAGTATGGCCTCACCTCTTGTTGGCCTGTCTACATATTGTGTCAGGAAACCCTCCTACACACATTGGACAAACACCGACCCATCTAACGAACTCGAGACTCGAGCTATAGCTTTCCCAGTCAATATCTGGGAAGTTAAAGTCCCCCATAACAACCACCCTACTACTTTCACTCTTCTCCTGAATCATCCTTGCAATACTTTCCTCTACGTCTCTTGGACTATTAGGAGGCCTGTAGAAAACCCCTAACAGGGTGACCTCACCTTTCCTATTTCTAACCTCAGCCCAAGCTACCTCAGATGGCAAGTCTTCCTCCATCGTCCTTTCCACCACTGTAAGACTATCCTTGACAAGCAATGCCACACCTCCCCCTCTTTTACCCCCACCTCTGACCCTACTAAAACATTTAAACCCTGGAATCTGCAGTAGCCAATCCTGTCCCTGTTCTACCCATGTCTCTGTAATGGCCACAACATCGAAATCCCAGGTACCAACCCATGCTGCAAGTTCACCTACCTTATTTCTTATACTTCTGGCATTGAAGTATACACACTTCAAGCCACCATCCTGTTTACCGGCACCCTCCTTCGAGATCGATGCCTTGTTCCTAACCTCCCTACACTCAAGATCCTGTCCCCTAAAGCTACAGTCCAGGTTCCCATGCCCCTGCAGAGTTAGTTTAAACCCTCCCAAAGAGCACTAGCAAACCTCCCCCCGAGGATACTGGTGCCCCTCAGGTTCAGGTGGAGACCATCCTGTTTATAGAGGTCCCACCTTCCCCAGAAAGAACCCCAGTTGTCCAGAAACTGGAATCCCTCCCTCCTGCACCATCCCTGTAGCCACGCATTTAACTGTTCTCTCTCCCTATTCCTCCACTTTCTATCACGTGGCACGGGTAACAAACCAGAGACAACAACTCTGTTTGTTCTAACTCTGAGCTTCCAACCTAGCTCCCTGAAAGCCTGCCTAACATCCTCACCCGTCTTCCTACCTATGTCGTTGGTGCCAACGTGGACCACGACCTGGGGCTGCTCCCCCTCCCCCTTAAGGACCCGGAAAACACGATTAGAGACATCACGTACCCTTGCACCTGGGAGGCAGCATACCAAACGTGAGTCTCTGTCGCCCCCGCAAAACTGCCTAGCTGTGCCCCTCACTATTGAGTCCCCAATAACTATCGGTCTACCTTTCTCCGCCCTTCCCTTCTGAGCAATGGGGACAGGCTCCGTGCCAGAGGCCTGAACCCCATTACTTACCCCTGGTAAGTCGTCCCCCCCACAAGTATCCAAAACGGTACACTTGTTATTGAGGGGAACGACCGCAGGGGGTCCCTGCACTGGCTGCTTCCTCCCAGTCCCCCTCACTATCACCCATCTGTCTATAACTTTCGGAGTAACTACTTCCCTAAAGCTCTGATCTATGACCACCTCTGCCTCCCGAATGATCCGTAGTTCATCCAACTCCAGCTCCAGTTCCCTAACACGGTCTTGGAGGAGCTGAAGATGGGTGCACTTGCTGCAAGTGTAATCAGCAGGGACGCTAATGGCTTCCCTCACCTCAAACATCTTGCAAGAGGAACATTGCACTGCCTTCGCTGCCATCCCTCTGAAAGGTAAACTTTAAAAAGAAAACTGGATCTAAAGAAACAAACAAGCAAAATGCAGCACTTACCTGCTTACCACAACGGGTCTTATTATTAGGTTAGAGGAGGAGGGCGGGTGGGAGGCTCTACCCCTGTAGTGCCTCGGGTTCCTCTCCTGCACGCTTTTATAAGAAAAAAACCTTCCCAGGTAAGCTAGTGCGACACCAGCTTCCGGGTCCACTAGGCGCTTAAAAAAAAACTTTAAATTTTAACCATTAAAAAAACAATAAATGGGCTATACCGCGACTTAAAATAAACACCACCAGACAGTGGTTACCTGCTCTGCCGAGAGAGTGAGGCCGAAGGCTTGGAGCTGCGCGCTTTTATAGAGAAAAAAAAACCTTCCCAGGTAAGCTAGCGCGACACCAGCTTCCGGGTCCGCTAGGTGCTTAAAAAAAACTTTAAATTTTAACTGTTAAAAAAAACAATAACTAGACTATACCGCAACTTAAAATAAACGCCATCAGACAGCCGTTACCTGCTCCGCCGAGAGAGTGAGCTATCATGGTCACACTGAGTGTGAAAAATAAAGACAAAAACCTTTTCTCAGCCTGACCTCTGTGCGATACAGTGATAAAGACAAACCATCTCTCCTAAGACACAAATTCATCCTGCGTTCCAATGGTACAGGTAAATGTTACGGTTGGAGTGACTTGTAGACTTGATTGGAGATGTGCAATTATCAGGCTAGCTATATTGGGAGCCAGCAAGTATGATTCAGGGTTTACCCAAGATGTTCCAAAAGGTTGACCCAACTGCTGCTCTGAAAAGGCTCTGACATCACCGGATACAAGTTTTTTTTCAAATTATCAGGGAGTTTGTAGATGTAATGAGGAAGTTGCCACTGTGAAGGAGTTAAAAACCAAAGGTCACAGATCTAATACAATAGGCTTTTCATGATAAACTCCATTGCTCTAGACCGGTGAGATTATGGAACTCACCTCTTTGTTTCACACAACCAATGGACGCACACAAAAACCCATAGAATAAGTGATCCAACTGTTATTAAAAAGAGAGAAGTTAACGATCGTAATAGATCAAAGAGGAAAATATATAAACTTGCCAAAGAAGTAACAAACCTTGAGGATTGGGAATAAGTTAGATTTCAAAAGAGGACTCAGAAACTGGAAAAAATAAAACATAAACATCAACTAGTGAGAAACATAAACACAGACTGTAGAAGTTATCTAACAATTTAAAAAAAAGATTTGCAAGACCAAATATGAGCTGATTAAAAGAAAAACAAAAGGATAATTTATAAGAGGCAATGGACAAATATCAGAGACACTAAGCAAATACTTTGTGATATCTTCAAGAGAACAAAGGAACTCGACAGGATGAGGAATGGAAAGTAATTCATATTAACAAGAATAAAACATTACTGGGAATATTAACGATACTGAAAGTGACCACACAAATAATGGATTTGCTAGTTGCATCATCTAAAATTTGATAGAATTTGGAATGATTCTTACAGATTGGAAGGTGGCAAAAGTAAACCCACTAGTTACAAAATGTAGGAGAGAAACAGTAGGGAACGACAGACCTATTAACCTGACATTAGTTATGGAGACAGAGATGTACAGCATGGAAACAGACCTTTTGGTCCAACCTGTCCATGCTGACCAGATACCCAAAATTAATCTAGTCCCATTTTCCACCATTTGGCCCATGTCCCTCTAAACTCTTTCTATTCATATATGCATCCAGATGCCTTTCAAATGTTGTAATTGTACCAGCCTCCACCACTTCCTCTGGCAGCTCATTCCATACACATACCATCCTCTGTGTGAAAAAGTTACCCTTTTACATTTTTCCCCTCTGACCTTAACCCTATGCCTCGAGCTTTGGACTCCCCTATCCTGGGAAAAAGATCTTGCCAGTTTACCTATCCATGCCCCTCATGATGTTATAAACCTCTATAAGGTCATTCTTCAGTCTCTGACTTTCCAGGGAAAGATAGCGTCAGTTAATTCAGCCTCTTCCTATATCTCAAACCCTCCAATCCCAGCAACATCTTTACAAATCTTTTCTGAACACTTTCTTAGTCAAAATGGAACTATGCATGGGAGTTAATGTTTGACAATCCTGGGAGTAATTTGAGGATGCAGAGAAGGTAAAGCGGTTTTGTTCCATACTGCATCTTAGTACTTAGAAGAATAGAAAGTGATTACATTAAGGCATACAAAATTCTTACAAAGCATGACAATGTGGATGGAGAAAATCTTCTTCCTCTGCCTTGGGGAACCAGGATAGAGTCTGAGAAGGAAAGATTTAGGACCAATATGAAAAGAGATTTCTTTGCTCAGTGGGTGGTGAGTCATAGAGTCATAGAGATGTACAGCACGGAAACAACTTCAGTCCAACTCATTCATGTTGACCACATATCCTAACCTAATCTAGTCCCATTTGCCAGCACTTGGCCCATATCCCTCCAAACCCTTCCTATTCATATACCCATCCAGATGCCTTTTAAATGTTGTAATTGTACCAGCCTCCACCACTTCCTCTGGCAGCTCATTCCATACACGTACCACCAAATGTGTGAAAAAGTTGCCCCTTAGGTCTCTTTTATATCTTTCCCCTCTCACCCTAAACTTATGCCCTCTAGTTTTGGACTCCCCCATCCCAGGGAAAATACCTTGTCTATTTATCCTTTCCATGCCCCTCATGATTTTATAAACCTCTATAAAGTCACCCTTCAGCCTTCGATGTACCAGGGTAAACAGTCCCAGTCCACTTAACCTCTCTCTATCACTCAAATCCTCCAACCCTGGCAACATCCTTGTAAATCTTTTCTGAACCCTTTCAAGTTTCACAACATCTTTCCGATAGGAAGGAGACCAGAATTGCATGCAATATTCCAACAGTGGCCTAACCAATGTTCTGTACAGCCGCAACATGACTTCCCAACTCCTGTACTCAATACTCTGACCAATAAAGGAAAGCATGCCAAACGCCTTTTCACTATCCTATCTACCTGCGACTCCACTTTCAAGGAGCTATGAACCTGCACTCCAAGGTCTCTTTGTTCAGCAACACTCCCTAGGACCTTACCATTAAGTGTATAAGTCCTGCTCTGAAATCTGTGAAATCTGTGAAAGCTCAATTATTATGTCCAAAACAAAGAGCAATAGATTTCTAAATATGATAATTAGATAGTATTGGATAATGGTGTTGAAGTAGAATTTCAAGTATGACCTTGTTGAGATGCAGAGCAGTCTCGAGGGGCCAAATGGCGTTCTCCTGCTCTATCCTCCTATGCTACCATTGGAGCAGTTGTGATGAAAATTATCAATACATTTAAAGGGCAGCTAGATAAATAAATGAGGAATACGAGGAAGCAGATGTTCAGACGGTGAGATGAAGAAATGTGGGAGAGTGTGTATGGCTCACAAGCTTCTGTGCAGATCAAGTATATAAACAAAATTCTATAGATGCTGGAAACCCGAAGCACAAACAGAAAACTAGAGAAACACTCAGCAGGTCTGGCATGGACAGCAATAGGTTTCAGGTCAATGATGTTTTGTATGAATTGGAAAAAACCATTAGAAATGAAATAGGCTTTGAACAAGTAAGAGAAGGCAAGGTGGAAAGTCAGTGAAGGTAAGGCTGCAAGGATTATGGATATTCTGACAATCCTCATATCCACTTTCCTGTCTTTTCTCTGTAAGCCTTGATTCCCTGACTGATCAAGAATCAGTCAGCCTTAGATATACAGAAAAACTCTTCCCCCATGACTTTCCCTGTGACTGTAGAATGCCTCCTTCCCTTCAGTCCTTCAGATTCCGAATAATGTGATTGTTAACATCCCAACCAACTGCTTGCGTCTGCTCAAGTATGGTCTTCAAAAATGGCCAAAGAATTATTATTCAGCAACAGCATTCGGCAGGACAGTGATATAATTGTCAAACAATAAACTGGGCCAAAAACAGGCAGGACTTTCCGTAGCACACAATTATAGCAAGGGGCATGAAGAAAGATTTTAACAACAACTTGTTGGTGCATGCGTTAGAGCAGTTTAGTCATCTAGTCCAAAGATATTTCAGGAGATTTGTTGACAGCTCATGGAATATCTAAGCAACAAGTGACAATGCAAACATGTTCCATTGTTTAATAGTAGGGACTGGTGTTGGACTGGAGTGAACAAAGGTCAGAAGTCACACAACATTAGGTTGTACTCCAACAGATTGATTTGAAATCACAAGCATTTGCAGAGCTGGTTCTTTGTCACTTCACCAGTGCTTCTGAAAGCTTGTGATTTCAAATAGATCTGTTGGACTATAATCTGGTGTCGTGTGACTTCTGACATAATCCTATTCAATGGTGGAGCAGATTTGAGGGGCCAAATAGCCTACTTCAGTTTCTATTGCTTATCGTCTTAATAAATAATCCATTGTCTTGCAGAGTTTCTCCATGTGCGTGTTAGTGTAAGTCTAAGCTCTTGTGTATGTGCGTGGCCATTGGCTTACAACAATACAGAACCTAGTGCTGATCGGAGGGAAGATATTTATTTTGCATTCATGTGGACAGATGTCAAAGGGAACATCAATGCACACAGCTTTAGAAAAGATTGCGAGTGGACTTGGAGTCTGAGAGAATAAAGTGTTACAATGGAGAATATACCAATCCTAATGGGGGCAAGATGAAAAGATTCAAACAGCTTGTTTTCATCACTTAGACTGCAGGTGCATCAGATTTGACATTTGGCTGTGCACTTCCCACAACACAACACTTAAAACAAAACCAATCTAATGGCCAAGGGACACAGTAAATGTGAGAAGGGCTATATTGATGATTGTCAACATTTATGTTATCAGGACACAGTGTATTACTATCGCCATTCTTAAAAGTTCAGATATCTTTTAGTTTTATTTTAGTTTAAATTGAAAATAGTGAGCTGGATAGCATCATAGGATTCACCAGCATGGTTGGTGGCAGGTCCACCTTGAGCAGACTGGCATTCCCAGCCTGCACTTTGTTACCATCAGTAAATTAGCATCAAGCTACTGTCAGAGTGGCCATTAGCACTGAGGGGAGACATATGCTTTTTGAAGACTGCTTTTTGTTATTTATTTAAATGATTTAGAGTCATAGAGTCATAGAGGTGTACAGCATGGAAACAGACCCTTCGGTCCAACTCATCCATGACGACCAGATATCCCACCTGCCAGCACCTAGCCCATATCTCCTAAACCCTTCCGATTCATATACCCATCCAAATGCCTTTTAAATGTTGCAATTGTACCAGCCTCCACCTCCACTTCCTCTGGCAGCTCATTCCATATACATACTACCCTCTCTGTGAAAAAGTTGCCCCATAGGTCTCTTTTATATCTTTCCCCTCTCACCCTAGACTTCTGCCCTCTAGTTCTGGACTCCCGACCCCAGGGAAAAGACTTTGTCTATTTATCCTATCTATGCCCCTTATGACTTGTGATGTGAATATAAGAGAAATGGTTTGTAAGTTTGCAGATGACTCCAAAATAGGTGGTATATTGGACAGTCAAAAAATTATCTCAGATTACAAACGGACTTTGGCCAAATGGACCAATGGGCCAAGGGATCTCAGGTGGATTTTAATTTCGATAAATGTCAGGTGTTGCATTTTGGTGAGGCAAACCAGGACAGGACCTGTTCAGTTGGTGGTAGCACCTCAGGGAGTGTGGTCAAACAAAGAGATGTGGGGGTGCAGGTACATTGTTCCTTGAAAATGGAGTAGCAGGTAGACAAGGGGATGAAGAAGGCATTTGGCATGCTTGTCTTCATTAGTCAGAAAATTGAGTATAGGATTTGGGCCAACATGTTGCAGCTGTACAGGACATTGGTTAGGCCATTTTTAGAATACTGTGTACTATTCTTGCCTATCTATAGGAAAGGTGTTGTTATACTTGAGAGAGCGCTGAAAAGATTTACAAGAGTGTTGCTGGAACTCAAGGGTTTGAGCTATAGAGGCTGAATATGCTGGGACTTTTATCCCTGGAGTATTGGAGGCTGTAAAATGACCTTAAAGAGGTTTATAAAATCATGAGGGGCATGGATAGGGTGAATAGACAAGGTCTGCTGTGGGGGAGTCCAAAACTAGAGGGCATAGGTTTAGGGTGAGAGGGGAAAAATAAAAAAGGGACCTAAGGGGCAACTTTTTCATGCAGAGGGTGGTATGGAATGAGCTGTCAGAGGAAGTGGTGGAGTCTGGTACAAATACAACATGTAAAAGGCATCTGGATGGGTATATGAATAGGAAGGGTTAAGAGGGTTATGGGCCAAGTGCTAGGGACTAGGTCAGGTTGGGATATCTGGTCAACATGGACTAGTTAAATTGTAGGGTCTGTTTCCGTGCTGTATAACTCTGTGACTCTAAGACTGGCAGCTCAAGTGTACCACTGGGAGCTCTGCTAGGATTTTGTTCTTTCATGGGACATGGGCATCACTGATAAGACCAACATTCGTAGCCCATCATCACTTGCCCACGAACTGAGGGGTATTATGGACCAGACCAACACACTCAAACCATTCGGAAAATTGTCTAGACATTACTATTTTTCTTATTTTAAATGTAACTGTAAGGTGTTGCATTTCAGATTCAATTTGATTAGTCAAACTACCAGATTTAAAGCAAAACACATTTTATTCGTCAACTGCAGTTAAATTATGACAAAACAAAGAAGGAATTGTGTTATGAAGATGTAGGGGTACAGTACCTTTAAGAGAGTTGACAAACATAGCAAGCTCACAGAGTACTGGAGAATTTACAGTGTAATATTTGGTCCAGCAGCTAGCAGTACCTGAGTTGCTATGAGACAAAACAAATTCAAATTTGGCCAATCAGTTTAAATTATGCCCCACGATACTCAACTCCAATCAAGTTTGAATTTTGGTATTTTGACATTATTAAAACCAATGAAATGATCCGATGCTTTGGGGTATAAATATTAAACAAACTGAACAGCTGGCAGAGAATTGCCAAGCCACGAACAGATGCAGATTGCCCAGAGAATAGCTCTCTTAAAGGTGCCTTTATCTATTAATACCTGTGAAACAGATACCCTAAGAAGAACAAAATAAGACAGAGGAAGATCCAAATAGGAGATTTGACAGCTGACTGGTTTTGATATTTGATTTTTTTGGTAAATCTTAATCGGGATTTTTATTGGACCAACATTATCGAAGGGAAAATAAAAGATAGGTTAAAGAAAAGAGTTGTAAATAATTGTTAGCTAATTATTCTGTTAGACTTTTAAGTAAAAATAAAGTTGTTAATTTTTACTTTAAATAATGACCTTTGGGATAGTTTTTGGCCTTTCAAATTTTAACAGATTACAGCATGGGTTAAATCTTTTCTGTGTTGCTGTTTTTAATTAGCAGTGTTGTTACCCTGTGTTGTAACAATTGGAATAACTCTATTGGAAAACTTAACGGATTAAAAAATATAGTAACTATTACTGTAAATGTTCCAACATAATAACATGCCATTAACGCACCCCTTGGCAAAAGGCAAATTCAGAAAACAGATTGTCTCACATGTAGTTCTCCAGTCCAAGTGAAAAGCTATCCACAGAAAATGCAGAGAGAGTGTGTAGCAACCTGGAGAAAGTCATTGCCTTCTGGTTCCATGAGAGCTTGATCCCACCCATTCAGGCTGCTTCTATTGTTTGAGCTTTTAAAAAAAAGGCCTCATAAGCTGTTTTCTCTAGTGCTGGTGGTAGACTGCTCATTATCTCTGCTTTAAAACCTATGTTCAAAAGAAACCAAAGCAAAATAACTTCTTAAAACCACAGCTTCACCACAGGGTTTTCTCAGGTCATTTTCAGAGGGTGGTTAACTATCAATCACATTGTCTTGTATCTGGAGTCGGATATAGGCTAAAGCAGGCAAGGATGGAAGATTTCCTTCCATAGAGGGCGTTAGTGAACCAGATGTACCTTTAGTCTGCTTCTATTAGAGTTTAGCAGAACAAGAGGAAGTGATTGAAATATATGATGCTGCTTTGGGGCGGTTCACTGACTAGCACTGCTGCCTCACAGCACTAGGGACCCAGGTTCGAATCTAGCCTCAGGTAACTGTCTGTATGGAGTTTGCACATTCTCTCCATGTCTGCGTGGATTTCCTCCAGGTGCTCCAATTTCCTCCCACTGTCCAAAGATGTGCAGGTTATGGCGAATTGGCCATGCTAAATTGCCCATAGTGTTAGGTACATTAGTCAGAGGGAAATGGGTCTGGGTGGGTTACTCTTAAGAGGGTTGGTGTGGACTTGTTAGGCCGAAGGTTCTGTTTCCACACTATAGGGGAATCTAATCTAAAAAGGGCCAAACAGACAAGATGCTTGGACAATATGTCCCCTGGTTGGGGAGTTAGAACCACAGTCTCAAGATAGACCATTTAGGACTGAGATAAGGAGACACTCCTTCAGTCAGAAGGTGCTCAGTCTGTGGAATTCTTGACCACAGAAGACTCTGGAGGCTGGTAACTGAATGTATTCAATCAAGAAATTGATGATTTTTTAAAAGATATTGGAAGGATATGGAGAGAAAGCAAACAAATGTTACTGAGATAGAGAATTGTCATATTGCGTGACAGAACAGGTTCTCAAAGGAGTTTGAGTCATACAGCATGGAAATAGACCCCTTGGTCAAACTCGTCTATGCTGACCAAACACCCCATTCTGACCTAGTCCCATTTGCAAGCATTTGGCTCACATCCCTCTCAACTTTGCTTTCTATGTTTTAATGACATTTGTCATGATCGCCATTGTAAAGACAAGCTTTATAACTCCAGATTTTGGGAGAGGAATTGAATTACCCTGGCTACTGTGTTGGGATTATGAACCCAGGCACCTGGGAGAACACTCTGAATTACTAATGCAGTGGCATGACCTCTATGCCATTATTGTAACAGCTAAAGAGAAGTGCAATTTTACTGTGTGGAGTCCATTTCAGGTTTTATCCATTGCTTTTGTGGTCATTGTCCGTGTGCCAAGAAATGGAAGTTTTGCTCCAAGTGCCTGAGACTGAAAACTTGGCACCTGCCCATCAGAGTGTTGGCAGCAACTGGGCACAAAGGATTATAGATTAGGCAGGAACTCAGATACATGCAGTCCTGGATCTGTCTGGCAGTTTTGAAAGAATCGGAGCTGCCTGGGATTCCTTACGCCACATGACCTCACCTTCCAGCCAGCTGATCCATGGGTGTCTAGCTTGAGAACGCAAAGTCTTGCTTCATGTCTGTAGATCCCAAATCTCAGCACAAACAACTAGGCCAGGGTGAGAGGAAACAGATGGTGATATAAATGCAAGGGGCATGTCCAGGTTGACTGGCTTTCATTGCTCAGCCCTTTTGGTATAGGACTTGGGATATTATGTTGAGGTTGTACAGGACATTGGTGAGGCCTCTTCTGGAGTACTGTGTCCTGTTCTGGTCACCCAGTTATTGGAAGGATATTATCAAGCTGGAAAGGTTTCAGAAGAGATTTACCAGGATGTTGCCTGGTGTGGAAAGTTTGAGTTATAAAGGTTGGATAGGCTGGGACTTTTTTCACTGGAGTGTAGGAGGTTGAGAGCTGACCTGATAGAAGTTTATGAAATAATCAGAGGTATAGATAGAGTTGATGGGAATTATCTTTTCCCTAATATGGGGGATTTCAAGACGAGGGGAAACATTTTTAAGGTGAGAGGAGAGATATTTAAAAAAGACATAAGAGGCAAATGCTTTACCCAAAGGGTGGTTTGCATATGGATTGAACTTCCTGAGGAAGTGATGGGCGCAGGTATAATTACAATGGTTGAAGACATTTGGATAGATACATGAATAGGAAATGTTTGGAGGGATATGGGCCAGGAGCAGGCAGGTGGAGCTAGTTTAGTTTGGGATTATGTTCGGCATGGACTATTTGGACCGAAGGGTCTGTTTCCGTGCTGTATGACTCTATGATTGTACGTTGAGAGATTCTCCACCCCTTGTAAAGGCTGGCCTGGTCAGAATTAACTTAACACTTGCATGTGGCCTTGACTTGCTCCAAAAGCCATCGGATGGAATGCCACGCAATCGACCAGCCAACCAAATGCATGAAATAACAGGGATTGCAGCAACTTGAATAAGGAGCTCACTCAGCAATAGGAACCACAGAGAAGGAGTGACTACTTGATTTGAGGCCTGGAGGAAGGTTTTCTTGTGTGGGGGCAGTATGAGGGCCTCTGCTTTTCTTGGTATATGTTAGTGAGTAGGAGTGTACAGGGCACTATTTCAAAATGGCAGACACGTGGGAATACTGTGGAGGATGATGTTAACATTCCAAAGCACACAGCTAGCCTGCACAGCCGATGATATTCAATGCTGGGACGTGTGATGTTGAAAGACTGGGAGGACACAATCTAAAATAAAGGGTACAGTGTTCTTTCAATTTTGTTCATCGGATGTGGGCATCACATGGTGCCAAACCTTCACTTGTTACGCATTCCTGATTGCCCAGAAGGCTGTGCAGAGTCAGCCACATTGCTGTGGGTCTAAAGTCACATGTCGGCCAGACCAGGTAGGGACTGCAGATTTCACTACCTGAAAGATGTTATTACAACAAATGGGTTTTTATATCACTTGACTTGGATTGCATGATTGCCATTCGATTGGTTTTTTAATTCAAGATTTCTTTTCTTGCTGAGTTCAAATCTCACCACGTGCTGTGGTGGGGGTCCATGTGCTCAGAGTGTTAAGGCTTGGCAGTTCTGGATGAGGAGCTCAGTGATATTTGCAGAGCATCAACACCACCTTTGATGGTGAAGTTAGTGCAGATGCAGAGAGACTCTGGGATGTAAGAGCATTGAAGGTGTCAGGGCAGGTTGTAAACAGCACAAACAACATATTGGGGCTTTAGAGCAGGGCTGCTAAAGCAAGGAATTTATGTTCAACCAGTAAAAATGAAATATTTCTATATGTACTTATAGACTTGCATTTTATATAAAATAACACTGGAAGCCTGCGTGCAAAATCTTCCTGCAAAGGAGATAATAAATGAGCTGGGAAAAACATGTAAAGGAGATATTAAATGAAATTAAAATAATAACTTTTCACAAGTGTTTATTGAAATTTGTTCTTGAAGCCATGTTGCATGGATTGTATCCTTGTTTGCAATGCCATGAAACTCACATTCACAAGCTCAGCTACGTCAAAATCAATCATAAAAATCAATAATTAGCCAACAATTTAAGAACTCAAAATAAAGGGGTATTACCTTAAGAGCTCAGAATAAAGGGGCAGCAATTTAACACCTCACAGGTTTTTCCCCCAGGGTCAGGGAGTACAAAAAGGCATAGATGAGAGGGCAAAGATTTAAAAGGGACCTGAGGGGCAACCTTTTCATGCAGAGGGTGGTGCGTGTCTGGAATGAGCTGCCAGAGGAAGTGGTGGAGGCTGGTACAATTATAACATTTAAAAATACATTTGGAAACGTACATGAATAGGAAAGGTTTAGAGGGACATGGGTCAAATGCAGGCAAATGGGACTAATTCAGTGTAGAAACCTGGTCAGAACAGACAAGTTGGACTGAAGAGTCTGTTTCTAATGCTGGAGGACACTATGACTCTATAATATAGAGGGCATCAATTTTGGAGCTCAGAAATAAAGTGACATCGATGTAAGACTGAGATGAGGAGTTTATACTCTCAGAGGCTTGTCAGTCTTTAGAACTCCTTGAGCTGTGGAAGTAGAGTCCCTGTATATATTTAAGGCTGAGAGAGATGACTCTGGATCACTCGGGAATTAAGGGTTATGGGGAAAGGGGACGAAGATGGATGTGAGGAAGGTCAGATCAGCCATGTTTCTATTGAATGGCAAGGCAGGCTTAAGGGGCTGAATGGCCTACTCCTCTTACTGTTTCTTCTGCAGATTCTTCCTCCTCTGTCTTCTATCGCGTCAGGAATCCGGCCTCTTCTTTCTCACTTGTGTTTCTACTCCATTCAATGTTCCTTTCTTTCCCCCAAGAGAACTAGGGATCAGCTCCAAATCATTTCTGGCGGCTTGAATAAACAGGCCTGGCTCGACTGATCCCTTCCAGGCTTGGGTTGGGAAATCGAAAGCAAGACAGTCACAATTCATCTTGTCAAAGTTACGTTTTTGTTTTCTTCAGTTACTTTCTTGGCCGAACCGTTGCCGTTAACTTTTTCCTTTCTTCAACGCTGCGCAGTTAACAATAACAAACAGTGCTGGGGTTAGGCAATGCAGGATTGCTAGGCAAACAGAAGTGAGCACACAATGGTGATTATCAAACTACAGTTGTTCCTTCTTTCTCAATCCAAAACTGGCATCCCAGTGAGAGTATTGGATGGTTATTTGGACTAAAGTGGTGTGTAGGGATATGGGGAAAAGGCAGGAGTTTGGCATTGAGCAATAGAACCAGTGCAGGTATGATAGACTGAATAGCCTCATTCTGCAGAGACGTGTTTTCAGTGGGTATTCCCTTCAGACTCTGATTTCAAATTCTCCACGAGGAGAGCAGATAATTGCAAGCACTCAGGAATCAGGCTAATCATGAACAAAACACAAAGCTTCCAATTTGTAATTCTCAGAAACACAATAAGGTTTGGAGCCAAATGCATCTGTAAATCATAATTCGCAACAGTACTTAACAAGGCTTGATTCTAATGCAGGGCATGGGTCAGCAGAGGAACCTCAAGGCTGACTACAGGCCTGCTCAGTTTGTTGACATCAGACTAGGCCCAAGTGTTCCGCCTCAGAACACTTCGACCCCAGGGCATCAATATGGATTTCACCAGTTTCCTCATGTCCCCTTCCCCTATCTCATCCCAGCTCCAACCTTCCAGCTCAGCACCGCCCTCATGACCTGTCCTACCTGCCTATCTTCCTTTCCACCTATCCACTCCACCCTCCTCTCTAACCTATCACCTTCATCCCTCACCCTCATTCACCTATTGTACTCTTTCTTACCTTCTCCCACCCTCCTCTCTGACCTATCACCTCCATTCCCATCCCCATTCACTATTGTACTCTATGCTACTTTCTTCCCACCCCCACCCCCCCTCTCATTTATCTCTCCACTCTGCAGGGACCCTGCCTCTATTCCTGATGAAGGGCTTTTGCCCGAAATGTTGACTTTCCTGCTCCTTGGATACTGCCTGATCTGCTGTGCTTTTCCAGCCCCACTCTAATCTAGACTCTGGTTTCCAGCATCTGCAGTCCTTGTTTTTACCAAGTTAGCCACGTGCTTCATTTTAAAATGTTCACACTGAAAGCATGAGGTGATGTCAGGAGGAAAGTTGGAGAGAACATGAGGAGCCAAGAGCGAGGAGGCAAGAGGGAGCAGTGGAGTAAGACAGGAGAGACCAAATGAGAGATACAGAAAGTGAAGGGGGCAGGAGAGGGTTAATCATAGGCTCGCTTCCTCCCTTCGCACCCGCTCACTCAGCACAAACTTGCATGCTTACAGCATGGTGCACTCACTGAAGCAGATAACCAGCCTTGCTGCCAAACAGTCCTCAGTAAAGGGGACACTCAGCTTGGAGAACAGCAGTCCGCACGGTCAATCTCCAACCTACCAGCAGCTTCTGTGATAAACACACTGCACATTCAATAAGTAGCAGCAATATATCAAAGTCTCAGGTATATATTAGTAAGGCCTTAGTTGAGTATTAATAAAGCCTCAGGTGAGTATTAGTAAAACCTCAGGTGAGTATTAGTAAAACCTCAGGCAAATATTAGTAAAACCTCAGGTGAGTATTAGTAAAACCTCGGGTGAGTATTAGTAAAACCTCAGGCAAATATTAGTAAAGCCTCAGGTGAGTATTAGTAAAGCCGTAGGAGAATATTAGTAAAGTCTTAGGAGAGTATTAGTAAAGCCTTAGGAATCCAGTCAACAATTTTGTCCACAATGGGAATGGGTCATGGTCAGTCTGTGGCCAGTCTGGGATAACACAGTCAGGCAGATGTCTAATACTTCCTGATCCTCTGAAAGTGTTCACCTTCACTGGACGTGGCAGCTCCCTGGCATAGCGGGACAACTCTCTGACAGTGATGCCCCTGTTCACAGAGGATGTTAACATGAGGGATATTGAATGAGGAGCAGGGTAGGTTTCCACCAGGACCCAATGCCATGTTGTACACTTCGCTTGCTCTGTTTGTAGATGGACCAGGAGATTCCCAGCACAGACCTCCATCCATGGAGCCTGTGGTCATGAAGTGCTGCTGATGGTGCGAAAATGCAGCGAGACGGAGAGATGCACAAACACAGGAATACCAACATGAGAAGGTTCATAGATAAGCTGAGAGTGCCATATGTGCCTTTTTCACCTGTAAGTTGAGTTGTTGTGTTAAGATGGAGCTGAAATGTGATGTGGAGATACCATACAATTAATAATGCAAGTTTGGTATGATAGGGCTCCCATTGAGCTTGTGGTGACAACAACTTCTAAAAAACTCCACAATTTATGAATTAGTCTGAAAAACGTAAGATTCAGCCCTCTAGCTTGTTGGTTAAATGTAAC
Organism: Chiloscyllium punctatum; assembly: GCF_047496795.1. Taxonomy (NCBI): domain Eukaryota; kingdom Metazoa; phylum Chordata; class Chondrichthyes; order Orectolobiformes; family Hemiscylliidae; genus Chiloscyllium; species Chiloscyllium punctatum. The sequence goes on from NC_092743.1 coordinate 12,154,456, forward strand.
AGCTACAACAACTGCTGAGATAAAGCTTTCTTTACCTTCCGGCATTTTCTAGATGAGGGAGACACAAACCATCTCCCCTCCAGAAGTCCAAGAGCTTCCAACTATATCATTCACACCCACAAGCTGTTCATCCACCTGCCGACCTATCAGAAATCTGTTGTCAGGCTGATTAGCATTCGCATCTACAATGGTCAGAACTCCACAAACCAATCAGCAACCAGTTGCTGGTCGAATCTCACTTTGCAGATGCCCCCTGGTGCCAGCCTGACACCAAGCAGCTTCCCCCACTGTTTGAGCTAAGCAGCAGTGTAAACACAGCACACACCGAGTTTCAGTGACTTGCTTTTAAAAGTGTAGCAATTCCTCCCATCATCTTTGGATTTTAAAACATTCCTTTTCCGATTTCAATCCAGTTACAAATGAAGTAAAATAAAAAGGTGCACTCTTAACACAGGTATCCTTAACAGCACCACAAACAGTAGCAGGACTGGATCAAATGATCCTGTGAATCCATTAGACAATAAGAACGAAGAACAGAAGGAGGCCATTCAGCTCCTCAAGCCTGCTCCACCATTCAGATTAGATTACTTACAGTGTGGAAACAGGCCCTTCGGCCCAACAAGTCCACACCGCCCCACCAAAGCGCAACCCACCCATACCCCTACATCTACCTGTTACCTAACACTACGGACAATTTAGCATGGCCAATTCACCTGACCTGCACATCTTTGGACTGTGGGAGGAAACCGGAGCATCCGGAGGAAACCCACGCAGACACGGGGAGAACGTGCAAACTCCACACAGTCAGTAGCCTGAGGCGGGAATTGAACCCGGGTCGCTGGCGCTGTGAGGCAGCAGTGCTAACCACTGTGCCACCGTGCCGCCCGAAAAACATTCAGTAAAAACATGACTGATCTCCTATGTCAATTATACATCCTGCCCATTCCACATGAGTGTGTAAAATCCTAATTACCTTAGCCTTGAATTTGGCCAATTATCATGCACTCTTAGGCCAGGTGGAGAATTCTAAAAAATAATGAATATAAATCACTTAAATGACATTAAAGATGCTCAGATAGCACCTTCCAAAACCATGACCACTTTCATCCAGACAGACAAGGGCAGTGGATACATGAGAACACCATCATCATCAAGTTCCCCTCCAAGTCACTCACCATACTGACCAAGAAATATATCACAGCTCCTTCTGTGGAACTGGGATAAAATCCTGGAACTGCCTCCCTCAGGGCATTGTGGATCTATCTACAGTATGTGGACTGCAGCAGTTCAAGAAGACAGCTCTTTACTATCTTCTCAAGTGCAATTGGGGACGGGTAATAAATGTTGGTTTTGCCACTGGCACCCATGTCCCATGAGTGTCAAATACGCTTACAGCAATAAATGAGATGAGTTTTTGACAAAAGTGTAAACAGACAGGCTCAACTCCCCTGCCTGTGTGCTGGGGCACTAGCAAGGGCAAGAAGTTGAGAAATCTTTGCATACAGTTGTCTCTCTCTCTTTTTAAAATGTAACTTTATTTGATTTATCATTCACGGTAGCTTTCAGTTCATGATATTTTCAACATAAATTTTCCAAATGAGGCTGTCAGTCAGACCACAGATCCTTAATTTGTACCAGATAGCACAACAGCTTTTTTACATCTTGTGGTTGAAGAAGTCAAAATGAATTTCTGCCACTTCCAAGGCTTAAAGTTTTCACAATGATCTTTTATGCTATTCATTTGTGGAATGCAGGTTTTGCTGACTAAGCCAGAATTCCTTGCCTCTCCTTCATTTCCTTCAATAAAGTGATGGGAAGCAACTGCCTTGTACAACTGTATTTGATTCAGGAAAACCTACAGTGCAGTGAGGAAGAGAGTCCCAACCTTTGACCCAAAACACACTGAACGAGTGGCAATATATTCCAGTGCATCTTTGTGTGTGGCTTGGAGGGGAATGTGGAACTTGTGAAGCTTCCACTATCTGCTGTCCTTGTCCTACTAAGTGCTCGTAGCCATGGTTTTGGAAAGTCCTGCCAAAGGAGCCTACATCTTGTAAATTGCAATGACTGTGGTAAAAAGGGTGAATGTTGAGGATGGTGGATGGGGTGCCAATCTGTCCTGGTTGGCATCAAGCATCTGGAGTGTTATAGGTAAAAACAAGGACTGCAGATGCTGGAAATCAGAGTCTATATTAGAGTGGTGCTGGAAAAGCACAGCAGTTCAGGCAGCATCCGAGGAGCAGGAAAGTCAATGTTTCGGGCAAAAGCCCTTCCTCAGGAACCATCATAAAAGCCCTTCATCACTCCACTTCTGGAGTGTTATTGTAGCTGCCCCCATCCAGGCAAGCAGGGAGCATTCCATCACACTCATAGCTTGTATCTTGTAGACAGTGGACAAGCTTTGGGGAGGCAGGCATTCAATAGAATCCCTATAGTGTCGAAACAGGCCCTTTGGCCCAACAAGTCCACAGCAACCCTCCAAAGAGTAATCCACCCAGACCCATTCCCCGACTACTACACATTCCGGAACACTATGGGTCAACTTAGGATGGCTAATTCACCTAACCTGCACATCTTTGGACTGTGAGAGGAAACCAGAGCACCCAGAGAAAACCCACGCAAACATGGGGCGAATGCACAAACTCCACACAGAGTCACCTGAGGCTGGAATCGAACTCAGGTCCCTGGTGCTGTGAGGCAGCAGTGCTAACCACTGAGCCACTGCACCACATTAAAGGATAATAATGTGAAGAAAAGCTCAAAGAGTTGGGGGTGGCACATTCACATGGATAGATGATTGGTTGGCTAATTGGGTTTAAAGGAGCCTGTTTCTGATTGGCAAGATTTAATGAGTGATGTGCCTACTCCTGCTCCTAATTGTCATGTTTGTATGAAGATTTTTTGAATTAAAATTAGAGTTCCAGTGTTCTATGTGTCTTGTTTCATGGAGCCAGCATCATGATTAGAATGGTGGAGGAGTCAGAGTCGACAATCACATGTTGTTGAAGACCTCTATTGTTGTAGTGTGGTCCACGGGAACCTTTCAGATAAGGTAGGAGCCTACAAACTCCATCTTGATATCAGGAGTGGAATTCACAGTGACTGAGAACTCAAAAGGGATTTCAAAATAGTTTACAAGATACTGCTATACTTCATGACTAATATTGCTGTAGTCTGGGGTGAATCATAGAATCATCATAAAATTCCCTACAGAGTGGATGATGTGGAGGTGCCAGTGTGGGACTGGGTTAGACAAAGTTAAAAATCACACAACACCAGGTTACAGTCCAACAGGTTTATTTGGAAGAACTAGCTTTCAGAGTGTTGCTCCTTCATCAGGTAACTCGTGCGGCAGGATTATAACACATAGCCGGCCATTTGGCCCATCAAATCTATGCCACCACTCTGAAGAGTATCCCTGTAACCCTGCATTTCACATGACTAACCCACCTTGTCTGCACCTCCCAGGACACTATGGGCAATTTAACTTGGCCAATCCATCTAACCTGTGAGGCATCATTGCTAACCACTGAACCACTGTGCCATCCTGTGGCATGAAAGCACAGTGGTTAGCACTGTTGCCCCAAAGCACCAGGGGCATGAGTTCGATTCCAGCCTTGGGTGACCATCTGTGTAGAGTTTGCATATTCTCCCCCCTTGTCTGCATGGGTTTCCTCCGGGTGCATGGATTTCCTCCCACAGTCCAAAGTTGTTAGGTAGGTTGGCCTTGCGAAATTACTCATTGATGAAAGTGAGGATTGTAGATGCTGGAGATCAGAGTAGAGAGTGTGGTTCTGGAAAAGCACAACCGGTCAGGCAGCATCCGAAAAGCAGGAGAATCGAAGTTTCGAGTCCTTACCCGTGGTGTCCAGGGATGTGCAGGCTGAGTGGGTTAGCCACGAGAGATGTGGAGATATGGGGACAGGGTGGGATGCTATCTGGAGGATTAGTGCAGATACACTGGCCTCTCTCTTCACTGTAGAGATTCTGTCCACCACTACAAAATATGACTGTATGTCATTGCAATGTAGAATGATGAGTGATTGACATTGTGGGCACCTGCCCCGTGCTCATTGAGTAGAAGAGTTTGAACAAGTGATTGAAAAAGGGACAGACACTCTCCAGAAATACCATTTTTCTAAAGGGTGCCTGGAGGCAGGGATCGGTCCCTGACAATCACAGCAGTGCTATGGCACAGAAGAGAACATTTGGCTTACTATATCCACACCAGCTCTTGAAATAAGCATCGTTACTTGGTGTCCAAAAATCTCTTGCTTTTCTCCATGTCCTAGCACTTAATCTCCATTCACGTTATCATCTTGAAACCCTCTGAATACCTCAGTTGAACCAGCCTCCACCACATTTCCGTAACCTAACCACGCTGAGTGAAAATGTTTGTTGCTCCTTTTGCAAATCACTTTAAATCTGCGCCCTCCCATTCTTGTCCCTTTCATTAACAGGAGCAGTTTCTCCCTATTCACTCTATCCAGACTGCTGATGATTTTGAAAATCTCTTGAGTTCACTGATCACACACGATGAACAGACAGAGGGTGCAGAGGCCGTGCATCTTTACGGTGTGTGGGGACAGCCTTACGGTCAGAGGTCAAAGTGTTCGGGAACTCTTTCCTCCTGTGGTCTTCCTCCATCTGCCCTGGTCTGCCTTCCGTCTGACAAAGGCAGCAGCTTGCTGGAGACTAAGCACCCTTTAAGGAACATTATTTCTGGAGACTTTTTGGTCGCTTTGTCAATCACTTGTTGAAATCTTTCTGACCAACAAGTACGGGACAGACCCCCATGATGGCAATCGCTTATCACTTTGTTTTATAATAGCATACAGCCATGTTTGGTGATAGTGTATAAAACAGTATTTTGTATTGGCATACAGCTATGTTGTTTAATATTATACAAAGCAGTATTCAGTAATGGCAGAGAGCTATATTTTGTAAAAGCTGAATAAAACAGTATGTTTTTCATGGAGTAGAACAATATTTTGTAACATTGTGTAAATGCTATATTTTGGAATGGTTTAGAGCATTACGACAAGGCGTTGCTTGAAGGGAGAAAATGTGATGGATGGAGAAATCCTTTCCCATGCAGTTCACTCCAATATGCCCTGTCTCATTCTTAATGTTTAATCCAAGTTTCTATTTTGTGTTGACAACTTGAAATTCTATTAGTCCCACAGACCCTGCTAAATATCTGTGCGTTATTTCACAAAACATCTTTTTTCTCAATTGTCAAGTGACTCGTTATAAGTGTTTCTGTGAGAACTTGGTTTTTACTCAAGGTTAAGGTTATTTTCCCTTCTTCAATGTGTTTATACGCTGGCCCGCCTCACCCCTTCCTTATGCCTCTGTCTGAAAGCTTTCACAGCTCCTTTTGAGTGGAATGTTATTACGATGGAAGATGACTTATTTCATGATGATTTGGATACTTCACCTTGAGTTCCTCTGAGAGACAATTCTTGCCTTGAATTGAAAGCCCAATACAGTTACATTGGAATTGAACATGTCCTTGGAGAATATAAAGCAAATGAAATGTTGCATTCCTGTATGAAATGATGATATATATCTACAAAGACAGAAGTAGACTTCAGTCCATCAGGCCTGGTCCATCATTTAACAAGGTCATGGCTGAATTGTTTGTGCTTTGAATTCGACATTCCCATTTATCCCATTTAGTCCCTGATTTCCCTTACCTACCATGAATGTATCCACTTTTGCCTTAAAATATTTAAAAGGCACCACCTCCTTTGTCTTCTGAGACAGAATGTTCCGAAGTTGCATAAGCTGCCCTGAATTCAGGGTGTCACAAAGGGTTTTTACATGAGAAGTTAAGAGCGTAAAAGATAATGAGAGGATTTGGAGATGCCGGTGTTGGACTGGGGTGTACAAAGTTAAAAATCACACAACACCAGGTTATAGTCCAACAGGTTTAATTGGAAGCACTAGCTGTCGGAGCGCTGCTCCTTCACACCCTCGATAAAGGAGCAGTGCTCCGAAAGCTAGTGCTTCCAATTAAACCTGTTGGACTAAATCTTGGTGTTGTGTGATTTTTAACTTAATAATGAGTGGAGGTTGTCATGCAGATTTTTAAGCCTGCTCCCATATTCAATTAAATCATTTTATTTTTATACTAATACAATGGTGATGTACATAGCTACTGAAAGTTATACCATCAGTCATTCACGAATGACATTGGGGGTTTAATTACTCCAAATAGACCACAGTGATTCAAAACAGCTCACCACCACCTTCTTAAGGGCAGCTAAGGAAGGGCTTGTCCCTTGAACGAATAAACAAAAAATTCCAAGTCAGAATGGTAATTGGCTTGGAGGGGTATTTGAAAGTGGTGGTGTTCCCTGTATCGGCCCCTTCTCCTTCTAAATGTCATGTTTTGGAAGATGCTGTTTAACAAGCCTTGGTGAATTTCTCTCGATTTGATTTGATTTATTTATTGTCGCATCTATCTTGTTACAAAATGCAGCAACTCATGGTACATATGGTGTCGCCACACTTTGATGCCATCTTAAAGCACCGAAACATAAACCAAAACGTTGAATATAAAGGCAGAAGAATAAAGAGACACATTTCATCTTTACAGTCCTTCTTGTTAAGTGCCTAGCCATGAGCCTGGAGTGCTATGCTGCCAGAGCAGGAGTTGCTTGTAGATGGTACACAGTGCTGCTACTGGGCATGAATGCTGGAGGAAATAGATCCTGTTGGGTGTGGTGCCATGCAAGCGGGCTGCTCTGTCCTGGATGATGTCAAGCTTCTTGTGTGATGTTAGAGCTGCACCCATCCAGGCAAGTGGGGAATATTCCATCACACTCCTGATGTGTGCAAGGTCAGGCAGTGAGTAACTTATTGCACGATTCTTTGCCTCTGACATAGCTTATAGTCATAGAATTTATCTGGTTCATCCAGTTCAATTTCTGGCATCCTCAAAATGCAGATAGTGGAGGATTCAGTACTGGTACTGAATGTCAAGAGGCAATGCTGAGATCTTCTCTCGTTGGCAATGATCATTGTTTACTAGTTGTTTGGCACAAATGGTACTTGCCACTTTTCAGTAGAAATCTGGGTATTGTCCACAGCTTGTTGAACTTGAGAATGGATCGTTTCAGTATGTAAGGGGTAGGCCTTCCAACCCTCTGAGCTTGCTCCACCATGCAATCTGATCATGGCTGATCATCCAACTCAGTCCTCTGTGGCTGCTTTCTCCCCAGATCCTTGGTCCCTTCAGTGCTAAGAGCCATATTTTAGTCCTCCTTGGAATCATTCAATGTTTTGACTTCAAACGCCTTCTATGACAGAGAAATCCACAGGCTCACTGTTCCCTGGTTGAAGATATTTCTCCTCATCTCAATGCTTTATTGTTTATTCCATATCCTTGGGAGAAAGTGAGGACTGCAGATGCTGGAGATCAGAGCTGAAAATGTGTTGCTGGAAAAGCGCAGCAGGTCAGGCAGCATCCAAGGAACAGGAGAATCGACGTTTCGGGCATGAGCCCTTCTTCAGGAATGAGGAAGGTGTGCCAAGCAGGCTAAGATAAAAGGTAGGGAGAAGGGACTTGGGGGAGGAGCGTTGGAAATGCGATTGGTGGAAGGAGGTTAAGGTGAGGGTGATAAGCCGGAGTGGGGGTGGGGGCGGAGATGTCAGGAAGAAGATTGCAGGTTAGGAAGGTGGTGCTGAGTTCGAGGGTTGGGACTGAGACAAGGTGGGGGGGAAGGGAAATGAGGAAACTGGAGAAGTCTGAGTTCATCCCTTGTGGTTGGAGGGTTCCTAGGCAGAAGATGAGGCGCTCTTCCTCCAGCCGCCGTGTTGCTATGGTCTGGCGATGGAGGAGTCCAAGGACCTACATGGCCTTGGCAGAGGGGGAGGGGGAGTTGAAGTGTTGAGCCACAGGGCAGTTGGGTTGGTTGGTCCGGATGTCCCAGAGGTGTTCTCTGAAACATTCCGCAAGTAGGCGGCCTGTCTCCCCAATATAGAGGAGGCCACATCGGGTGCAGCGGATGCAGTAAATGATGTGTGTGGAGGTGCAGGTGAATTTGTGGTGGATATGAAAGGATCCCTTGGGGCCTTGGAGGGAAATAAGGGGGGAGGTATGGTCGCAAGTTTTGCATTTCTTGTGGTTGCAGGGGAAGGTGCCGGGAGTGGAGGTTGGGTTGATGGGGGGTGTGGACCTGACAAGGGAGTCACAGAGGGAGTGGTCTTTTCGGAACGCTGATAGGGGAGGGGAGGGAAATATATCCCTGATGGTGGGGTCTGTTTGGAGGTGGCGGAAATAACGGCGGATAATACGCTGTACTTGGAGGTTGGTGGGGTGGTAGGTTCTGTCCTGGTGGCGGTTGGAGGGGCGGGGCTCAAGGGCGGAGAAGTGGGAAGTGGAGGAGATGTGGTGGAGAGCATCGTCGACCACGTCTGGGGAAATTTGTGGTCTTTGAAGAAAGGGGCCATCTGGGTTGTTCGGTATTGGAACTGGTCCTCCTGGGAGCAGATGCAGCGGAGACGAAGGAATTGGGAATATGGGATGGCATTTTCACAGGGGGCAGAGTGTGTGGAGGTGTAGTCTAGGTAGCTGTGGGAGTCGGTCGGTTTATAGTAAATGTCCGCGTTGATTCGGTTGCCTTAGATGGAAATGGAGAGGTCTAGGAAGGGGAGGGAGGAGTCTGAGACTGTCCAGGTGAATTTGAGGTCAGGGTGGAAGGTGTTAGTAAAGTGGATGAACTGTTCAACCTCCTCGTGGGAGCACGAGGCAGCACCGATACAGTCATCGATGTAGCGGAGGAAAAGGTGGGGGGTGGTGCCAGTGTAGCTGCGGAAGATGGACTGTTCCACATATCTGACGAAGAGGCAGGCATAGCTGGGGCCCATGTGGGTGCCCATGGCTACTCCTTTGGTTTGGAGGAAGTGGGAGGATTGGAAAGAGAAGTTGTTCAGAGTGAGGACCAGTTCAGTCAGTCGAAGGATGGTGTCAGTGGAAGGGTACTGTGGAAGGGACCACTCCCTCCGTGACTCCCTCGTCAGGTACACACCCCCACCAACCTAACCTCCACTCCCGGCACCTTCCCCTGCAATTGCAAGAAATGCAAAAGTTGCGCCCATGCCTCCCCCCTTATTTCCCTCCAAGGCCCCAAGGGATCCTTCCATATCTGCCACAAATTCACCTGCACCTCCACACACATCATTTACTGCATCCGCTGCATCTGATGTGGCCTCCTCTATATTGGGGAGACAGGCCACCTACTTGCGGAACGTTTCAGAGAACACCTCTGGGACACCCGGACCAACCAACCCAACCACCCCGTGGCTCAACACTTCAACTCCCCCTCCCACTCCACCAAGGACATGCAGATCCTTGGACTCCTCCATCGCCAGACCATAGCAACACAACGGTTGGAGGAAGAGCACCTCATCTTCTGCTTAGGAACCCTCCAACCACAAGGGATGAACTCAGACTTCTCCAGTTTCCTAATTTCCCCTCCCCCCACCTTGTCTCAGTCCCAACCCTCGAACTCAGCACAACCTTCTTAACTTGCAATCTTCTTCCTGACGTCTCCATCCCCACCCCCTCTCTGGCCTATCACCCTCACCTTAATCTCCTTTCATCTATCGCATTTCCAATGCACCTCCCCCAAGTCCCTCCTCCCTACCTTTTATCTTAGCCTGCTTGGCACACTTTCCTCATTCCTGAAGAAGGGCTCATGCCCGAAATGTCGATTCTCCTGTTCCTTGGATGCTGCTTGACCTGCTGCGCTTTTCCAGCAACACATTTTCAGCTCTATTCCGTATCAATGCCTTACAACTCCTGTTCTATCCTGCTGGTGGGACATGACATTCCCATGGTTGGCCATGGTGTTGTCTGAGATATTGTCTGTAAGGTATGATTCAGTCATGTCCAGCAGTCCACTTCCTGAAGTCAATGACCAGCGCCTTCATTTTCATCATTCGACTTTTAATTCCATAGGTTTATGGACTCACCTTTCACCATCAGACATGACAGGATTTCAACCTGGATCTCCAAAATAGTATCTGGCCTCTGGATGACAAGTACAGTGATCAGACCACTATATCATCCTCTTCATCTTGGTCCAAATGCTACCTCCCTGTTGATTCCTGGAGGAATTTTGTATGTTTAGATGCAGCGTTACAAGAGACCAGCTTACCGCCCACCTTTTCAAGGACAATAAATGCTAACGCAGCCAGTTGAACCCACCTCCTGTGAGTTTGTTAAAAAATGAATTCACAATCATTTCTTGAGAATACAGACCTGTTAATTTTGCAAAATCCCCTCAGTCCAGGAATGAATTTGGTTAACCTTTGTTGCTTTTTCTCTATGGAAATGCTGCTTTGAAATCTGCCAATCCAACTCACCTTGACAACTGTGTAAACAACCACTGCTGAGCTATCAGTCTCTATGGCAAGTACATCTTTCTAAAGGCAATGAGGTGCTCGAGCTGATATAACATGTCTGTGTGACTCTATGACTCTATCTCCAGATATCCCATTAGCAACGATGTGATGTTCATCAGTTGCTCTGTTGTTGTAGTAATAGTTACATGCTCAGTGTTGTCTAGGCCACCCTCCATCTATGTTCAAAACAGTATTTAATTTTATTCATTCATAGAGTTTGGGCATCACTGGCTCAACTGGCACTCCATTTTACGCATCTAATCTCAGTGTGGTATGCATTAAACTTACTAGCACTGTATAAATGCTATACATACATTCGAGCACTGAATGCAATAAATGAACTGCCCTTTGTTTTCACCAGGACAACAATTCTAACTTTAACGAGTCATCTGGACACAGTGCTTTATTTTTTACATTGAATAAAGTGAGGTATCAATCAAATCTTCCAAACAAACTGAACAGATGACAGAATTCTCAATTGCATGCCCATTTATTAAATATTTAAAATAGATGACAGATGGCCGAGCAGATGTCACAAAGGACTTGATTATATTGAGCTCCAGAAAGTTTGCATTAAGCTGTGCAGTGGAATCTCAATATGAATGCATGGCTGACTTCCAAAACCCACTAGTGGATATAGCTCAGCAGTGGTTATTTACACAGTTGTCAAGGTGAGTGTCCGATACACAAAAAAGCAGGACAAATCCAATCCAAACAATTACTGCTCCATTGGTCTACTTTACAGATGTAAAGTGATGGAGGATGTCATCAATAGTGCAATCAAGCAACACCTGCTCTGCAATAACCTGCTCAGTGGCACCCAGTTTGGGTTGTGCCAGGGCCGCTCCTGACCTCATTAAACCTTGCTTCACCAGTGGATATCAGTTAAGAATCATCTTATCTCCAGGACATTTCTGCAAGAGTTCCTCGGGGTAGTTTCCTATTCCCAACTATCTTTATCAAAGCTTCATCAATGACCTTCCCTCCATCACAAGGTCAGAAGTGGGATGCTCAATATGCAACACCATTCACAACTACTCAGACACTGAAGCAGTCCACGCTTTAATGCAACAAGATCTGGACAATGTTCAGGTTTGGGCTGATAATTGTGAGTAACATTCTGACCCAGGCTCAGAATACTCCAGAGGACCATAGAGTGCTCTATTGTTAGAGAGAGAGAGAGAGATAACTAATGGTGGTTTAACCTGAGGGTTAGCACTCAGTTTTCATTGTAAACACCCCATGGCATTCTAATTTATGATGTGGGAGTAGAATTCAAACCTAGCATACGTACATCAGGACAGTAAGAAATTACAGAAGATTGTGTGCACAGCCCAGACCACTGCGGAAGCCAACCTCCCATCCATGGACTCCATTGACACTTATAGCTGCCGCCAACCTTATCAAAGACCCCTCCCAACCCAGGAATGGTCTCTGACAACCCCTTTCATCAGACAGAAGGTTCAGAAGCTTGAACATACGCACCAACAGGTTCAAGAAGAGCTTCTTCTCTGCTGTTATTAGACTGCTGAACAGACCTCTCTAATTTCAAATAATGTTGATCTTGCTTTGTGTCCTTCCTATGCAGTAGTAACTTTGTAGGCCTCATTCTGTCTAAACACCCTAGGATCTGTATGACCTTATTTGCTATGATCTGATTGCACTGCTCGCTGCGTTTGGGTATATGTGACTACAATAAATCAAATCAAATCAAAGTTTGTTTAAAAAAAATCTACTGGAAAATGTTTTTCTCTAGAGAATGGTTAGAATGTGTAAGTCTCTGACAAGAAGTAATTGAGTTGAGTCATAGAGATGTGTCTAAGGGCAAGATGTATTTAAGACCTACCCACCTCTGCCACTTCCTCTGGCAGCTCCTTCCAGATATGCACCACCTTCGATGTGAAAAACTCCCCCTCAGGTCCCTTTGAAATCTTTCACCTCTCACCTTAACTCACGCCCTCTAGTTTTGAACTCGCTTACCCCGGAGAAAAGATTTGAGGGCGGGGCTGAAGTTTAACTTGATTTTCTTTTGTTGACTGGCTTGATGTAATGTTTCAGATGGAGAGTAGAGATCACTGAGTTCCTTTCTGCTTAAAGCTCATCGTGATTAGAAACATGAACACTGCCTTTCTCTGCACATGGTGTCTGATCTACTGAGCGTGGAGGTTGTGGTAGTGACACTGAGGGACAGAAAGTGCTGGAGAGACTCACCAGGTCTGGCAGTATCTATGGAGAGAAAAGCAGAGTTCTGAGGAAGGGTCACTGGACTTAAGACATTGTCTCTCTGCAGAAAGTAACAGACATGCTGAGTTTCTCCAGCACTTTCTGTCTTTGGTGCATTAATGAATTGCTTTCCCATGTGATTTTTAGACTGCGAACATTTTTAGAACTTCTGTCATGTAATCCAACTCAAAAACAAAGATTTCTTCCCCTCCCTTCTGTTTTTTTTTTGCCAATTATCCTAAATGTGTGGCCCTTGGTTCCCAGGCCATTTGCCAGTGGAAACAGTTGCTTCTTATTTAATCCATCAAAACAGCTCATAATTTGGAACAGCTTGTTCCATTTATTACTGAATGGAACAGTAGACGAATTAGATGTATTATTTGAAAGTGTGCAGGCACGATTACAAAGCTTGAAGCAGGCTGATGTCTGTTTTGTGTGTTGTAAAAGTAGCAGGTTCTGACAGTTTCAGGGTGAAGAGTGGCATGAAACGGGGCTGGGACTTCGATACTCTTTGTCATTTTCCTCTTCAGGCTCCTGACCAGTGCCTTCCCTGCAGAGATGGGAAGAGTTGACCCAATTATTATCGCCCCAATCTGACCAGACTCACTGGGGTAGAGTGCTGAGAATCAAGTCCACACACCCCCCGCCCTACCCCACTTTTCCCTGACTCGCCACAAAACTTAAAGGTTTCATAAAATGTGCAAAGTTGCACAAATTACCTGATCTTCTGAGTCATGGGCCATGTTTCTGTACTGATCAAGAATCACTTTTTATTGCAAGTAATTAAAAAATGGCTGCAGGTAAATAATTAGAATGCAACTATATTAATTTAAAAATCTAATTCCGGCTATAAACTACACCTGACATGAGGAGAGAAAGACAAACGGGGTTAAGAGAAAAGGTTATGGCAGAGGGGGAAAGCTCCAAAGATGGCTCAGAAGTCTTTGTTCCCAAGTTCTGTTGTTAAGGTGATCTTTATGATTCTTCTGCTTGCATGTTGCATCAATCATCTTTCTCCAGATGCTTCCACTGGCTGGTAAGAGACACAAGGTGGTCTGTTCCCTTATAAAAATATCTCTGACCTATCAGTTAAGGGTCACAGCTTACAAAACAACAGTTGCCAAACAGTTTTTGACAGGAAGTTTTGACTGCAGAGAACAGAGAAACCACACCCGAGTTGGAGAGGAACTCTCTCTTTCTCTACAACCTGTTTCCACCTCCAAGCTGTTCAGTGGCCTGAGAACCAACCACAAAGGTTTTGACAGCCAAAAAAGGTCTCTGTTGTCAATAGCTGGTCACTAGTCTACAGACCAATTAAATTCTTGTTGCCAACAAAAACTGCATCTGTACACCACCTCAGTTCCAAACTGATTATAACTCAAGCTTCAAGTATTGCTTGTTCAAACCCACCTGGCTTGCAATACAGGCCAGGTCACTTGCTTTCAAAGATTAGTTACCCTTTCAAACACAGGTCTTAAAACAACTCTTTCTCATTTCAATCCACAGTTTTGAAAACACAAAATAAAGGAATTGTTCTTACAAGACCATTTGGGGGCGGCACAGTGGCTCAGTGGTTCTCAATGCTGCCTCACAGTGCCAGGGACCCGGGCTCGATTTCACCCTCGGGTGACTGTCTGTGTGGAGTTTGCACATTCTCCCCATGTCTGTGGGGGTTTCCTCCGGGTAGTCTGGTTTCTTTCCACAGTCCAAAGATGTGTGGATTGGCCATGCTGAATTGCCCATGGTGTCCAGGGGTGCATGGGCTAAGTGAGTTAGCCATGGGAAATGCAGGGTTACAGGGATAAGGTCGAGAGTGAGTGTGGGTGGGATGGTCTTCGGAGGGTTGGTGTGGACTCAATGGGTTAAATGACCTGCTTCCACACTGTAGGGATTCCATAAAGACTGAAAGTGAAGCTGAAGATATAGCTCATTTGAATCAAAGAATTCCATTATGTTGATGATGCCATGTTAGTCAGCTACATGGAAATGCGACTACAGTGACAGACTGTTTTATCCCATGCCTGTGGGTTGGCCCAGCTGACAACAGTCCATCTTCCGCAGTTACACTGGCACCACCCCCCACCTTTTCCTCCGCTACATCAATGACTGTATCGGCGCTGCCTTGTGCTCCCACGAGGAGGTTGAACAGCTCATTCACTTTACCAACACCTTCCACCCCGATCTCAAATTTACCTGGACCGTATCAGACTCCTCCCTCCCCTTCCTAGACCTCTCCATTTCTATCTGGGGCGACCGAATCAACACGGACATTTACTATAAACCGACCGACTCCCACAGCTACCTAGATTACACCTCCTCCCACCCTGGCCCCTGTAAAAACGCCATCCCATATTCCCAATTCCTTCGTCTCCGCCGCATCTGCTCCCAGGAGGACCAGTTCCAATATCGTAGAACCCAGATGGCCTCCTTCTTCAAATACCTCAATTTCCCCCCAGACGTGATCGACGATGCTCTCCACCGCATCTCCTCCACTTCCCCCTCCTCCGCCCTTGAGCCCCGCCCCTCCAATCGCCACCAGGACAGAACCCCACTGGTCCTCACCTACCACCCCACCAACCTCCATATACATCATATCATCCGTCGTCATTTCCGCCACCTCCAAACGGACCCCACCACCAGGGATATATTTCCCTCCCCTCCCCTATCAGCATTCCGAAAAGACCACTCCCTCCGTGACTCTCTTGTCAGGTCCACACCCCCCACCAACCCAACCTCCACTCCCGGCACCTTCCCCTGCAACCGCAAGAAATGCAAAACTTGCACACGCACCTCCCCCTTTACTTCTCTCCAAGGCCCCAAGGGATCCTTCCATATCCGTCACAAATTCACCTGCACCTCCACACACATCATTTACTGCATCCGCTGCACCTGATGTGGCCTCCTCTATATTGGGGAGACAGGCCACCTACTTGCGGAACGTTTCAGAGAACACCTCTGGGACACCTGGACCAACCAACCCAACCACCCCGTGACTCAACACTTCAACTCCCCCTCCCACTCCACCAAGGCCATGCCGGTCCTTGGACTCCTCCATCGCCAGACCATAGCAACACGACGGTTGGAGGAAGAGCGCCTCATCTTCTGCCTAGGAACCCTCCAACCACAAGGGATGAACTCAGACTTCTCCAGTTTCCACATTTCCCTTCCCCCCACCTTGTCTCAGTCCCAACCCTCGAACTCAGCACCACCTTCCTAACCTGCAATCTTCTTCCTGACCTCTCTGCCCCCACCCCCACTCCGCCTATCACCCTCACCTTGACCTCCTTCCACCTATCACATTTCCAATGCCCCTCCCCCAAGTCCCTCCTCCCTACCTTTTATCTTAGCCTGCTTGGCACACTTTCCTCATTCCTGAAGAAGGGCTGATGCCCGAAATGTCGATTTTCCTGCTCCTTGGATACTGCCTGACCTGCTGCGTTTTTCCAGCAACACATTTTCAGCTCTGATCTCCAGCATCTGCAGTCCCCACTTTCTGGATTAGTGGTGCTGGAAGAGCACAGCAGTTCAGGCAGTATCCGAGGATGCTGCCTGAACTGCTGTGCTCTTCCAGCACCACTAATCCAGTATTTGATTTTCAGCATCTGCAGTCATTGTTTTTACCTTGTTGATTTTAGTCCCCACTTTCTCCCAGTTGACAATAAGAAAACTATAGCTGACGTGAGATGAGCCATGATCGAATTATGAGCAGCGCAGCATCGAGGGGCTGAATTACCTTCTGCAGCTTCTGCTTTTTGCCTGGTTATGGGGCAGTGTCATGGAATCACAGAGCCACAGATGTGCACTGCACGGAAACAGACTCTTTGGTCCAACTCATGCTGACCAGATATCCGAAACTAATCTAGTCTCATTCCCCAGCATTTTGCCCATATCCCTCTAAACCTTCCTATTCATATACCCTTCCAGATGCCTTTTAAATGTTGTAATTGTACCAGCCTCCTCCATTTCCTCTGGCAGCTCATTCCATACACATACCACCCTCTGCCTGAAAAAGTTGCCCCTTAGATCCTTTTCAAATTTTTCCCCTCTCACTTTAACCCGATGCCCTCTTGTTTTGGACTCCCCCATCCCAGGGCAAAGACCTTGGCTGTTCACCCTATCCATGCCCCTCATGATTTTATAAACTTTTACGAGGTCACCCCTCAGCTTTTTCCCTCGAGTTTTTGAGATAATACTCTGCCTCAAATCCTGGTATTCTGTCTCTACAGCGACAACAGCCTGTTGTCTAATGCAGAACCCATTGTACACATATCTCAAAACAGCTTTTGGCTCACTCACAAAACATGCACCATAAACCATCAAGCTGACTGTTCAGACCCATGGATTATGAGACCTGGCTCCTCAGCACCTTTCCAAGTTATTCCCAAGAGAAACTGGACAACATTTATTTTTGATGTCTGGGTCTCATTCTCTTGAACTCATGGAAGGCACAAGGGTGACAAGTTTCCCCAAAGACAACGCCAGGCTTACAGTTAGGAAGCAGGGCTGCTTTCTCTGGATCAGATACCTGACACAGAATGCAAAATAGACATGTTCCCAAGGATATTCTGTGTTTTTTTTTGGTTATTCACTTGGGGGACATGGCATCACTGGCTTTGTCAGCATTTATTACCCGTCCCTTGTTGCCCTTGAGAAGGTGGTGGTGAGCTGCCTTCTTGAACCGCTGCAGTCCGTGTGCTATAGGTAGACCCACTGTTAGGGAGGAATTTCCAGGAATTTGACTCATGAAGAGTCATGGAGTCAAACAGCAGGCCCTTAGCCCACCAGGTCTATGCCGATCAACAAACACCAAACTACACTAATCCCACTTACTGCAGTTGGTCCCATAACCAATAATGCCTTGGCATTTTAAGTACTCTTCCAGATGTTCCTTAAATATTGCGAGAGTATTTCCTTCCACCACCTGTCAGACAGCATGTTCCATATTTCCCATATCTCATCTAAAACACTTGCTCCTCCCCTGTACTTTCTGCTCTTAGACACATTTGCCATGGGGGAAGAGGTTCTCACAATCTACTCTTCCGATGCCTCTCGTAATTCTGTAGACCGCAATCAGATTCCCCCACCCCTCAGTCTCTCTGTTCCAAGGAAGACAATCCAAGTCTATCCAGTCTCTCCTCATATCTGAGACTTTCCACCTCAGGCAGCATCCTGGTGAATCTCCTCCATAACTGCTCCAATACAATCACACCCTTTCAATAGTGTGGTGACCAGTACTACACACTGTACTCCATCTGTAGCCAAATCAATGTTTTATGAGGTTAGAACTAGACATCCTTGCTCCCATATTCTATGCCCTGGTTAATGAAGGCAAAAATCTTGTATGATTTTTTTTCACCACCCTATTGATCTGTGCTGACGTCTTCGGGAATCAAAGGATTTGTACACCAAGGTCCCTTGGTTCCTCAGTACTCCCTAGGGAGCCACCATTCATTGAGTAGGTCCTTTCCTTATTAGACCGACCAAAATGCATGACCTCACACTTATCAGGATTAAATTCCATCTGTCACTGCTGTGTCCGATTTCCCAGCTGATCGATATCAGACTGTAACCTGAGATCATCGTCCTCACTATCAACAACACCACCAATTGTCCTGTCATATAAAAACGTACTCATTTTACGTTCGACGTTCACATCCATGTCATCAAAGTGAATAATAAACAGTAAGGATACTAGCACCGATCCCTGTGGTACACTGCTAGTCACAGGCCTCCAATCAATAAACATCCCTCCACCATCACCCTTTGCCTCTTGTTTACAAACCAATTCTGGATCCAGTTTGCTAAATTGCCTTGGATGCTAACTTACCCTCGTCCTTCTAGAGGGTTGAGGTAGTTGGGTCAGAAGATGCTATTGAGGAGCTTGAGTCACTTGTTGCCCTGCGTCCTGTGGACAGTACACACTGCTGTGACTCTGCCTCACCAATGAAGGGGAGTGAATTTTGGAGTCTGTAGATGGGATGCCAATCAATTAGGCTCCTTTGCCCTGGCTGGGGTTGAGCTTCTTGAATGTGACTGCAGCTGCACTCATTAAGGCAGGCCAATGGGCGACCTCATAGAGGTTTATCAAATCGTGTTGGACATGGATAGGGTGGATAGACAAAGCTTTTTTTCCTAGAATGGGGGATGTCCGAAACTAGAGGGCATAGATTTAAGCTGAGGAGGGAAAGATTCAAAAAGGACCTGAGGGATAACATTTTCATGCAGACGGTGATGTGCAAATGGACTGAGCTGCCAGGGGAAATGGTGGAGGCGGAAACAATTACAACACTTCAAAGGCATCTGGATGGGTGCATGAATAGGAAGGAATTAGAGGGATATGGGCCAAATGGGATGAGGTCAGATTGGGATGTCTTTTTGGCATGGATGAGTTGGACTGAAGGGGGTGTTTCTGTGCTGTACATCTGTATGACTCTGAGAGAGTGGTATTTGATCACATTCCTGGTTTGTGCTTTCTAGCTATGGACAGGAGTTAGTGAGTCAGGAGGTGGGCTACTTGCTGAAGGAGTTTGAGTGTCCCACTTGCTCTTGTAGCCACATGGCTACATGGCTATTCCAGTTTGGTTTCAAGAAAATGAAAACTCGCAGGAAGTTGATAATACAAGTGGCTTTTCTTTTGGCCAGAATGCCTTGACTTGTTCTGAATTTAAGTTTTTTTTTCCCCTTTTGCCTCTTTGGCTGAAACTGTATTAGTGTATTTCCAAGGCTCACAATCACGGGAATATTTTTTTTCCCATATGTAATTCTCAACAGCAAATGCCAGCCAGTGATTACACCATAAGGGCTATTGTAGCTGAACATACATAGATGAAGAGCCAGAATATAATATATACACATTGTGTATTTATTTTCAAGCACAATTAATTGTTCTGATCTGGAAGGCCTTAGACACTAGTGAAAGCTAATCAAATCATCATTTTCAATGACTTCATCATTCAATATATCATAGAAGCACTACAGTGTAGAAGCAGGCCATTCAGCCCATTGAATCCACACTAACACTCTGAACAGCATCCCACCCAGATCCACCTCCCCTTATCCTATGACCCTCCATTTCCAACTGCTAATCCTGCTAAACTGCACATCTTTGGACTATGTGAGGAATCCAGAGCACTTGGAGCAAACTCATGCAGACACGGGGAGAATGTGCAAACTCCACACAGACAGTCGCCAGAGGATGCGATCAAACCACTGAGCCACCATTGGGTGATCATGGCTGATCATCCAACTTAATAGCCTGTTCCTATTCTTCCCCATAGCCTTTGATCCCATTCGCTCCAAATCCCCAGCTATATACCACTCCTTCTTGAAGTCAGACAATATTTTGGCCTCAACTGCTTTCTGCGGCAGTGAATTCTAAGGCTCCCCACTCGCTGGATGAAGAAATTTCTCCTCATCTCGGACCGAAATGGTTAACCCAGTCTCCCTAGACTGAGACTAGGAGAAAGTTAGTACTGCAGATGCTGGAGATCAGAGACAAAGAGTGTGGTGCTGGAAAAGCACAGCAGGTCAGGCAGCATCAGAGGAGCAGGAGAATTGACGTTTCAGGCATAATTCCTGATGTAGGGCTTATGTCCGAAATGTTGGTTCTCCTGCTCCTCGATGCTGTCTGACTGGCTATACTTTTCCAGCACCTCACTCTTTGTCTCTAGACTGAAACCCCTAATTCTGGTCTCCACCACTTTCGGGAACATCTTTCTTCCATCTAACCTGTATACTCCGATTAGAATATTACAGGTTTCTATGAGACCTTCCATCATTCTTCTGAATTCCAGGGAATGCAATCCGAACTGATTCTCCCTCTTCTCATTCATCAGTCTTGCCATCATTCCATGATAGAGTCCAGTACCTTCACAGTTGATGCATTATCTTCCAGATAAAAGAACAACTGAGTCAAGACCCAATTCAGGCATTCACAACTGATTCCCAATTCAGGCCTTCACAACTGATTCACAACTCAGGCACTCAGAGTGGAGATAGTACCCATTAGTCACATTGATGTTGCCTCCAGTGATAAATTGAGCAACATTTCTGCACTCAATACATGTCGAACAATTGCCAGCTTGAATTTTTCATATTTGTCTCAAAGTCTTGAGTGTAGAGGCTGACTTTCAGAAGCAAGGTGAGCCCCTCAACATGAGGTAAAATCATTAATCCACCCACAGGAGGCGCAATTGTCTCTTGTTCCTAACACATGCCTGCGATGTAATTAGTTATGATCAAATTTAACCTAGTGGTGCCATAAGTCATACAACACCACGTTAAAGTCAGGTCAGGCAGCATCCAAGGAGCAGGAGAGTTGATATTTCGGGCATAAGCACTTTATCTGATGAAGGGCTTATGCCTGAAACATCAACTCTCCTGCTCTTCAGATGCTGATGACATGCTGTGTTTTCCAGCACCACACATTTCGACTCTGATCTCCCGTATCTGACTTTCTCCAGGTTATAGACCAACAGGTTTATTTGAAATCATAAGCTTTCAGAGCACTGCTCCTCCAGGTGAACCAAAAGCTTGTGATTTGAAATAAACCTACTGGACTATAACTTGGTGTCACATGACTTTATCCATCCCAGTCCAACACTGACACCTACACATCCTGGTTAACCTAATGGTGGATAGGAAGAGCAGGACAGTTCAATGATGCATGGATTGAGGTAACTGATATTAGATATTGTCTTGGCAGAGGTAGCAGGAGAAAACCCTCCTGCTAAAAGCACATTGTTAAGGGTTAGATTTCTCCTGCAAAGATCACTGATTGTTCATAGGCAATACATTGGAACAACGTTTTGCATACTCAGATCTTTTGTTCCTGTTTAAGTTTGCTCCTTCTTTTTGGGGCATGGCTCCTTTTACAAAGTGTTTCTTATTTGCCAAATATATTTTTAACTATCAGCGTTCAGCCGAATTGTCACAAATTGGCAAAATGAAGCTTCTGATGTCATAAAATGCAGCCTACTGAGGAAATGCATTGCTGAGGGCAATTCAGGATACTCTGTGCGATGTGCCAAAGTTGTACTCAACGCAAGGGATGTTTGTTGAAAAAAAAAGGCATCCAATTTCGGAAATACAAGACTGGAAATTTAATGCTTTAAGTCAATAACACCAGAAGAATAACTTAGCTTGAGATTATGTAAATAAATGTTTGCATAAACATAATTTGTGTATCCTTATCACAGCTCCTTCAACAGCGCCTCCCAAACCCACAACCTTTACCAGCGAGAAGAATAAGGCAGCTGAGTAATGGGAACACCATCACTCTCAAGTACCCCTCTAAGGCATCCTGACTTGGAAATGTATTGATGCCCCTTCAGTGTCGCTGGGTCAAATTCCCTCCCAAAGAAAATTGTGGATTTACTACAGCATGTGGACGCTCTTTGATCTGCCCATAATTTATTGGTCTTCATGAGTCAGGAGTTGACCCCCAGCCAAGTGTTGCAGACACGGCGTGCTGTGGGACATACTAAAGCCTGGAGTAGTTGCCACCAAGACACAGTGGGGAAAGATCACCGTCTGAGGTCTTTCGGCCAAAGTTAAATGGGGATCCATTCAGTTATATGTAAATCCAACCTTGCACAGGGAAGGAATACTATATGTTTGTTTGTTGGATAGAGTCAAACTCCAATGTTTATTTGTTTTCTTCATATGCTACTGAACTGAACCCAAACTGCTTTAGTCACTAGCTATATATATTTTTAATGAATAAAATATATTTTTGAAGTAAAACAATGCATGGACTACAGCGGTTCAAGAAGGTAGCTCATCACCATCTTCCCCAAGGGCATTGGCGATGGACAGGCAGTGGTACCCACATCTCAGAAAAGAATAAGCACTTTGGTAGTGGGATAGCACACTAGTGCCACTTGCAGCCAGTTAAAGGGCTGAATTTTATTCAGGGTTGTGGGATTCTGAGATCAGGGTGGAACACAGCTGGCAAACATATTCGATTGGCATGGAGTGGTCTCAGTGTTTTGTTTTCCGGAGGTGTTCTCCTCCGAAAGAGACCCCTGTGGGCATGATATTCGATAAGGGAGGTTTAGAACATAGAACATAGAACATTACAGCACAGTACAGCCCCTTCAGCCCTCAACGTTGCACCGGCCTGCGAAATCATCTAACCTACATCATTCCATTTTCATCCATATATTTATCCAATGACTATTTAAATGCCCTTAAAGTTGATGAGTTTACTACTGTTGCAGGCAGTGCATTCCACGTCCCTACTACTCTCAAGGTAAAGAAACTACTCTGACATCTATCCTATATCTATCACCCCTCAGTTTAAAGCTATGTATCCTTGTGCTAGCCATCACCATCCAAAGAAATAGGCTCCCACTGTCCACCCTCTGATTATCTTGTATGTCTCAATTAAGTCACCTCTCAACCTTCTTCTCTCTAACGAAAACAGCCTCAAGTCCCTCAGCCTTCCCTCATAAGACCATCCCTCCATACCAGGCAACATCCTAGTAAATCTCCTCTGAACCCTTTTCAAAGCTTCCACATCCTTCCTATAATGCGGTGACCAGAATTGTACACAATACTCCAAGTGTAGCCACACAGAGTTTTGTACAGTTACAGCATGACCTCTTGGCTCCAAAACTCAATCCCTCTCCCTATAAAAGCTAACTGTATGCCTTCTTAACAACCCTATCAACCTGGGTGACAGCTTTCAGAGATCTATGTACAGGGACACCAAGATCTCTCTACTCATCTACGCTACCAAGAATCTTACCATTAGCCCAGTATTCTTTATTCCTGTTATTCCTTCCAAAGTCAATCACCTCATGCATTTCTGCATTACCCTCCATTTGCCATCTCTCAGCTCAGCTCTGCAGCTTATCGATGTTCCCCTGTAACCTGCGACATCTTTCAGCACTCTCCACAACTCTACCGACCTTAATGTCATCCACAAATTTACTCACCCATCCTTCTACACCCTCATCCAGGTCAGTTATAAAAATGACAAACATCAGTGGACCCAAAACAGATCTTTGTGGTACACCACAAGTAACTGAACTCCAGGATTAATACTTCCCATCAAACATCACCCTCTGTCTTCTTTCAGTTAGCCAAGTTCTGATCCAAACCGCTAAATCACCCTCAGTCCCATGCCTCTGTATTTTGTGCAATAGCCTACCGTGGGGAACCTTATCAAATGCCTTACTGAAATCCGTATACACCACATCAACTACTTTACCCTCATCCATCTGCTTGGTCACCTTCTCAAAGAACTCAATAAGGTTTGTGAGGCACGACCTACCCTTCACAAAACCGTGTTTACTATCCCTAATCAAAGTATTCCTCTTGAAGTGATTATAAATCCTATCTTTTATAATCCTGTCCAACACTTTACCCACAACTGAAGTAAGGCTCACTGGTCTATAATCACCAGAGTTGTATCGCCTCCCCTTATTGAACAAGGGGACAACAGTTGTTATCCTCCAGTCTTCTGGCACTATTCCTGTAGACAATGATGACATAAAGATCAAAGCCAAAGGCTCTGCAATCTCCTTCTTGTGTCTCAGTATTTTCCGCGACCTCATTGTCATTTTCCTGTATGAATACTGACTAAAAATATTCATATCATGCTTCTCCTATCTCCTCAGACTCCATGCCCAACTTTCCACTACTGTCCTTGATTGGCCCTAATCTACTCTCGTCATTCTTTTATTCATGACTTAGCTATAGAAAGCTTTAGGGTTTTCCTTGATCCTATCTGCCAATGACTTCTTATGTCCCCTCCTGGCTCCTCTTTGCTCTATGTTTAGGTCCTTCCTGGCTAACTTGTACCACTCAAGCGCCCTAACTAAGCCTTCACGTCTCATCCTAACATAATCTTTCTTCTTCTTCTTGACAAGAGATTCAACTTCTTTAATAAACCATGGCTCCTTCTCTCGACAACTACCTCCCTGCCTGAAAGGTATATATTTATCAAGGACCCGCAATAGCTAATCCTTGAATAAGCTTCACATTTCAATTGTGTTTCCTTCTCCATCCTAAGTCTTGCCAAATTGCATCATAATCACATTTCTCACAGCGATAACGTTTGCCCTGTAGTTTAGACCTATCCCTTTCCATTGTTAAGTAAACATAACCAAATTGCGGTCACCATCACCAAAGTGCTCACCTACCTCCAAAGCTAACACCTGGCCCGGTTCATTACCTAGTACCAAATCCAACGCAACCATGCCTCTTTTAGGCCTGTCTACATACTGTGGATTAGTGGTGCTGAAAGAGCACAGCAGTTCAGGCAGCATCCAAGTAGCTTCGAAATCGACGTTTCGGGCAAAAGCCCTTCTTCAGGAATAAAGGCAGTCAGCCTGGAGCATGGAGAGATAAGCTAGACGAGGGTGGGGGTGGGGAGAAAGTAGCATAGAGTACAATGGGTGAGTGGGGGAGGGGATGAAGGTGATAGGTCAGGGAGGAGAGGGTGGAGTGGATAGGTGGAAAAGGAGATAGGCAAGTAGGAAAAGTCCGGATAAGTCATGGGTTCAGTGCTGAGCTGGAAGTTTAGAACTAGGGTGAAGTGGAGGAAGGGGAAATGAGGAAACTGTTGAAGTCCACATTGATGCCCTGGGGTTGAAGTGTTCCGAGGCGGAAGATGAGGCGTTCTTCCTCCAGGCGTCTGGTGGTGAGGGAGCGGCGGTGAAGGAGGCCCAGGACCTCCATGTCCTCGGCAGAGTGGGAGGGGGAGTTGAAATGTGGGGCCACAGGGCGGTGTGGTTGATTGGTGCTGGTGTCCCAGAGATGTTCCCTAAAGCACTCTGCTAGGAGGCATCCAGTCTCCCCAATGTAGAGGAGACCGCATCGGGAGCAGCAGATACAATAAATGATATTAGTGGATGTGCAAGTAAAACTTTGATGGATGTATAAGGCTCCTTTTGAGCCTTGGACAGAGGTGAGGGAGGAGGTGTGGGCACAGGTTTTACAGTTCCTGCGGTGGCAGGGGAAAGTGCCAGACGGGAAGGTTGGTTGTAGGGGGGCGTGGGCCTGACCAGGTAGTCACGGAGGGAACGGTCTTTGCGGAAGGTGGAAAGGGGTGGGGAGGGAAATATATCCCTGGTGGTGGGGTCTTTTTGGAGGTGGCGGAAATGCCGGCAGATGATTTAGTTTATGCGAAGGTTGTTAGGGTGGGAGGTGAGCACCAGGAGCGTTCTGTCCTTGTTACGGTTGGAGGGGTGGGGTCTGAGGGCGGAGGTGCGGGATGTAGTCGAGATGCATTGGAGGGCATCTTTAACCATATGGGAAGGGAAATTGCGATCTCTAAAGAAGGAGGCCATCTGGTGTGTTCTGTGGTGGAACTGGTCCTCCTGGAAGCAGATCCGGCAGAGGCGGAGGAATTGGGAATACGGGATGGCATTTTTGCAAGAGGTAGGGTGGGAAGAGGTGTAATCCAGGTAGCTGTGGGTTTGTAAAAAATGTCAGTGTCAAGTCGGTCATCACTAATGGAGATGGAGAGGTCCATAGAGGAGAGGGAGGTGTCAGAGATGGTCCAGGTAAATTTAAGGTCAGGGTGGAATGTGTTGGTGAAGTTGATGAATTGCTCAACCTCCTCGCGGGAGCACGAGGTGACGCCAATGCAGTCATCAATGTAGCGGAGGAAGAGGTGGGGAGTGGTGCCGGTGTAATTACAGAAGATCAACTGCTCTACGTAGCCAACAAAGAGACAGGCATAGCTGGGGCCCATATGTGTGCCCATGGCTACCCCTTTGGTCTGGAGGAAGTGGGAGGATTCAAAGGAGAAATTGTTAAGGGTGAGGACCAGTTCAGCCAAACGAATGAGAGTGTCTGTAGAAGGGTACTGTTGGGGACGTCTGGAGAGGAAAAAACGGAGGGCTTGGAGGCCCTGGTCATGGCGGATGGAGGTGTAGAGGGATTGGATATCCATGGTGAAGATAAGGCATTGGGGGCCGGGGAAACGGAAGTCTTGGAGGAGGTGGAGGGTGTGGGTGGTGTCTCGAATGTATGTGGGGAGTTCCTGGACTAGGGGGGATAGGACAGTGTCGAGGTAGGTAGAGATGAGTTCAGTGGGGCAGGAGCATGCTGAGACAATGGGTCGGCCAGTGTGGTCAGGCTTGTGGATCTTGGGAAGGAGGTAGAACCGGGCAGTGCGGGGTTCCCGGACTATGAGGTTGGAAGCTGTGGGTGGGAGATCTCCTGAGGTGATGAGGTTCTGTATTGTCTGGGAGATGATGGTTTGGTGATGGGGGGATGGGGTCATGGTCGAGGGGGCAGTAGGAAGATACTGAGTCAGGAAACCCTTTTGCACACATTGGACAAAAACTTACCTATCTAAAGTACTCAAACTATAGTATTTACAGTCATTATTTGGAAAGTTAAAGACTCCATAACAACTATCCTGTTACTCCAGCTCCTATTGAGGATCATCTTTGCAATTCTTTCCTCTACATCCCTGGAACATATCGAAAACTCCCAATACAGTGACCTCCCCTTTCCTGTTTCTAACTTCAGCCCATATTACTTCAGTAGATGAGTCCTCAAATGTCCTTTCTGCCACCGTAATACTGTCCTTGACTGACAATGCCACACCTCCCCCTCTTTTACCATCTCCTCTGAACATCTAAACCCCAGAACCTGCAACAACCAGGCCTGTCCCTTCTCTACCCATATCTCCGAAATGGCCACAACACTGAAGACCTCAGGTACCAACCCATGCTGCAAATTCACCCACCTTAGTCCATATGCTCTTGCCGTGGACACACTTCAAACCAACTTCCTGCTGGCCGGTGCCATCTTGTGATCTTGAAACCTTATTTCTGACCTCATTCCTCTCAACTGCCTGGACACTGGAGCTACAATTCAGGTTCCCATCCCCTGCTGAATTAGTTTAAACCCTCTCGAAGAGTATTAGCAAATTTCCCTCCCAGAATATTGGTACCCCTCTGGATCAGGTATAGACCATCCTGTGTGTAGAGGTTCTACCTACCCCAGAATGAGTCCCAGTTATCTAGGGATCTGAATCCCTCCCTCCTGCACCATCCCTGTAGCCATGTTGTTCAACTCCTCTCTCTCCTTATTCCTCATCACGTGGCACGAGCAACAAACCAGAGATGACAACACTGTTTGTTCTAGCTCTAAACTTCCACCCAGTTCCCTGAATTTCTGCCTTAAATCCCCATTCCTTTTCCTACCAATGTCATTAGGGCCTATGTGAATCACAACTTGAGGCTGCTCCCCCTCCCCCTTGAGGATCCGGAAGACATCACAAACCTGAGAGACAATGCACCAACTGCGAGTCTCTCTCATTCCCATAGAATCTCCTGTCTGTCCCCCTAACTATGGAGTCCCTAATGACTAATGCGCTGCTCATCTCCCCCCTTCCCTTCTGAGCAACAGACAGACTCTGTGCCAGAGACCTGTGCCCCATTGCTTACCCCTGGTAAGTCATCCCCCTGAAGAGTATTTAAAACGGTATGCTTGTTATTGAGGGGAACAGCCATAGGGGATCGCTGCACTGCCTGCCAGTTCCCTATCTGTAACCCGTCTGCCTTTTTCTTATACCTGAGTTATGAATACCTCCCTGTAACCCCTTTCAATCACCCCCTCTGCCTCCCGAATGATCAGATGTTCACCCAGCTCCAGCTCCAGTTCCCTAACGCGATTTCCGAGGAGCTGGAGTTGGGTGCATTTCCGCAGATGATGTCACTGGGGACACTAGTGGTGACCCTTAACTCCCACATTCTGCAGGAGGAACATTCAACTGCCCCAATCTCCATCCCCACTATCCTAAATTCCCAAAGACACTATTGAAAAATTAATTAAAAGAAAGCTTATCCATCTTATTTTGGTTAGAGGAGGAGGATGGGTGGGAGATACTACCTAAGTTGTGTTTCAGGTAACGCAAACATTCAAATATATTACTTCACTTACTCAGCGGTCCCATGTCTGCTCCTGCTCAGCGTACACTCCGCCTATACACGCTGTGAGGCTGCAAGCTAGTCAGAGAGCAAGAGCGTTGGGCACTGCTAGAATGGGTCACAAACTGCGAGGGTCTCCTGATAATATGGAAGTGACTGAGTGAAAATTAAAATTCGGCATGGCCATGGGCACACTATCAGAAAGCCAAACCCTCAAGTGGTGATGGTTGAGGCTTCATGAGGATTGCATCTCACTCGTGCAGTTCTGTCTGTCGGGGCAGGAAGGTGTCAGTCCCAGTGAATATTAGCCCCCACCCCTATCCACAGATAACCACAAGGAGGCTACCATCTGAAGGCAATGATCTGCCCATGTGACCCAGCTCTTTTCCACTGTTGTCGAAATGCCAGTAGTCCCATTGCTTGGCTACACTTTGGCCTTTAATTATCTGACCGCCCCAGGGGAGAAAACATCTCCTCCATCTGCCGCTAGGGAATCTCACCAAACAACGGGACAGTGATCCAGAACCATCCCCCAGTGTACCCAGTTCCTTGCCTCTGGTCACACACTAACAAAATCCCACCCAATAAATCATCAGCAGATACTTTGCTACAAATTCTTGAGGGGGCCAATGGCCTAGACGCATTATTGGTGGACTGTTAATTCAGAGACACAGGTAATGTTCTGGGGAAAGGGTTTCAAATCTTGTCACAGCAGATGGTGGAGTTTGTTTTTTTTTTAAAAAATCAGTCTGGAATTAAGAGTCTAATGACGACCAAGAATTAATTGCCTGCTGTCCGGAAAACCAATCTGATTCACTAATGCCCTTCAGGGAAGGAAACTGCCATTCTCACTTGGTGTGGCCTCCATGTGGCTCTAAGCTGCCTTCTGGGGCAATTAGGGATGGCCAATGATACCTTAATCCCGTGGATGAATAAAATAATGCTGATTGAGAGGACAGATCGTAGTGCTTGCTAATGGCCTGAAATTGTCCCTGAGCAATTGGCAGGTTATGAGGTAGTTTTGAAAGGTGGCCATTGTATGCATGTAGCAAATCTGGCAATCTCTGAGCACATGGCCTGTTGTGTTAAGGCAGCAGTGACCAATAGGAGAGCAGATGGCTTTACATTAAGTGACATCAATCACATGGCTCTGTGCAGACTGACTTATTTCATGGTTGTCATTGCCAGGGTGTCTCCCAGCTTTACATGGAATGACCATCGTTCAATAAACTACTTTTTTTATAACAATGCATGTTTGATGTAGAGAGGAGCTAACAATGTAGAACTCCAAACTAATGGGTAGAGGGCATGAGTTTGATATTTTCCATATCAACCTGATTAGCAATGACATTACATAACTCTGGAGCCCGTGGGACGTAAACCAGGCCTTCCGGTCAAGAGATAGGACATTACCACTGGGCTACTGGAGTCACTTCAAAGCTGACAGTGACATGGACTATAACTGAAGCCTGCAGGGATATTCTCAAGGGAATTCTAAAGATGTGGCGTTGAATCCCACCATGACAGATGGTAAAATTTAAATTCAACAAAATCTGGAATGAACAAAATAAAAACTAATTTAATGGTGACTGTTATAGATTGTTATATAACTCATTGGGTAACTCTCTCGAGCTGTTCAGAGTGAGTTGGGCACTATAGGGAGTGTAGTGTATTGTTTCCT
The DNA here is from genome assembly GCF_047496795.1 of Chiloscyllium punctatum. NCBI lineage: Eukaryota > Metazoa > Chordata > Chondrichthyes > Orectolobiformes > Hemiscylliidae > Chiloscyllium > Chiloscyllium punctatum. Next base: position 12,184,672 of record NC_092743.1, read on the forward strand.
CTTTAACTCTATTTTGATTTAGTCCCTGCCCTCCCCTTCACTGTTTGATCTCGTAGCATTGATCTGTGATGAGCAGGGCATTGCTTGTCACTGGCCACTTGGGTGTTTCCTTTCTTTTGTTGGTGGGAAATGAATAAAGATTTATACACTTGTCGTTCGTCAATGTGTCCTACACCTGCACACACACACACAACATGGGTGCTGGGGAAAAATAAGCACTACCGCTGTGAGGTGGTAGTGTGGGGGCAAATCATTTAAAAATCATATAAACAGGAGATTTAGAATCTCCTCAGTAAAAGAAAAAGAATATTCAGGAGAAAAAAAAAATAAGCTCATTGGGTTCCAATTTGTCCATTTCATAAGCATGTTCTCAACACCGGTCCAACCAACAGTGTGATAATGTCCAAGTAATCTGCTCTTTGTCTCTCTTGTTGATTGTAAGAAGGAGAAGCATTCACTCGGACTACTCTTTGTGTTTTGTCATTGGATAGTTTACAAATATCAGAGAGTATTGGTTGACAATGCCATTGTGGAGATATATTGAAGAATGTTATCTCTAGCTGGGTGTGAATAATACAGATTGAACCATGTAACAAACTGTATTCTCCACTGTCAGCTAGTGGCAGCTGTTCATTACGCTTCCCGTGAAATTTTATGGTCTAATGAGATAATTTCCACAAACTAACTCACTGGGGAACCTGCTACACTGTCAAACATTCAAACTTCCTTCACTTTCTGAACATAATCACTATTCTATTCTTCACCATTACAAAATAATAACATTTCAGACACCCTGTTAATGAACCTGCTTAAATAAAATCAAACTGTGATTGTTATGTGGCAAAACGTAATAGGTTTTAAAGGCTTTATGCCTTGTTGCTATTGTATTTCAACCAGGCACCCTCACTCCAAAGCACTAAATGGATCATTTAACTTTGTAATCCGTAATAAACTAAATAGCGCTTTGAACTGTATTGAATTTTCTGCATTGAAACAGGTCATTAGATCCACACTGCTGTTACACTCCACATAAGCCCTCTCCTATGTCTTACCATCTAACTTGACTGCATGTCTTCTTCTGTCTGCTAGGTTTCCTTGACTACATCTCTCAACCACTCTGTGATAGCAAGATCCATGTTCTGACCATTCTGGTAGGTGAACGAAGGAAATCTAATCTAATTCAGACACTACAGGGGATTGTCATGGTAGATGTAATGCAGAAGTTTTCCCTTGTGGGGCAATTTAGAGCTCATAGTTTTAGGTTAATGGACTGCAGATTTAAAACAGAGATGAGAAAGAATTACTTCTTCCAAAGGGTCGTGAATCCGTGGAGTTCATGACCCCAAAGTGCATTGGATGTCAGGACACTTTCAGGAGAAGATGGGAGATTGGACCAGATTAGCAGGCCCAACCAGGGAGAACTGGCTGACAATTATGAACAGGGGAGCACTGGCTGACAGATATAGACAGGAATGTCAGGGGTTCTGTTCACTCTGAGAGCTGGCTCTGATGGAGTTGGATCAGTGTCAAGGTCTCTCCATGTGTAAATAAAGGGGGACTGGGTGATGGGATACCAGCCTCTCTGAAGTTATTTCAGGTTTGACGGTTATGGAGAGCCGGCAGAAAAGTGGAGTTAAGGCCAAGCTGAGATGAGCCATGTTTGCATTGATTATCGAAGCAGACTCGAGGGGCTGAGTGGCCTACTCCTGCTCCTAGTCCTTATTTTCTTATGTTCTGAGTAGATGATGTATCAGGTTCAGTAGTGATTGTTTTATATCAGTGAGCACCACTTCAGGTCTCACTGGTAAGTGGAAACCTCTCGGCATCTAAGACCATAAGAGCATAAGATACTGGAGCAGAATGAGGCCATTCAGTCTATCGAGTCTGCTTCACCATTCGATCATGGCTGGTATGTTTCTGAACCTCATTGTCCTGCCTCCTCCCTGTAACCCTGATCCTTTTACCAATCAAGAACCTATCCATCTCTGTCTTAAACACGCTCAGCGAATTGGCCTCTACAGCCTTCTATGTCAATGAGTTCCACAGAGTCACCACCCTCTGGCTGAAGAAATCCCTCGTCCTCTTGGTTTTAAAGGGTCCTGCCTTCACTCTGAGGCTGCGCCCTCGGTTCTCGCCTCTCCTATTAGTGAAAACATCTTCTCCATGTCCACTCTATCCAAGACTCTCAGTATTCTCTAAGTTTCAATCAAAACCTCCCCCATCCTCCGAAACTCTATTGATTACTGACAGAGGGTCCACACCACTCCTCATATGGCCAGCTCTTCAACTCCAGGAGCATTCTTGTAAACCTCCTCTGCATCCACTCCAACACCAGCACAATTTTTCTTTGGATACGGGTCTCAAACTGCTCACAATCTTCCAAAATGGGATCTGACCAGAGTCTTATACAACCCTAGCTGGCCATCTCTGCTCTGGTATTCTAGCCCTCCTGAAATGAATGCTAACATCGCATTTGCCTTCCTAGCTGCCATCTGAACCTACATATCAACCTTAAGAGAATTCTGAACTTGGACCAAACTCCCACTGTGCTTCATATTTCTAAAGTCTTTTCTTGTTTCGTAAATAATCTCTGCTGCTATTCTTCCGACTATTTCAACTGCCGCTTCTTTGCCCATGTTCCTATCCTGTCCAATATCCTTTTGAGGCCCCACCCCTTCCTCAACACTACCTGTCCCTCCATATACCTTTGTGTCATCTGCAAAATTGGCAACAATACCCTCAGTTTCTTCATCCAGATTGTTAATGTATGATGTGAATAGTTGTGGTTCTAATACAGGCCCCTGTGGAACTCCACTAGTCACCGGTTGCCATCCTAACAAGGACCCCTTTATCCCTACTCTCTGCTTCTGTCAGTCAGCCAATCCTCTCTCCCTGCCAGTACCTTGCCCCTAATACCGCAGGCTCTTATTTTATTTAGCAGTCTCCTATGTGGGCACCTTGTCAAAGACCTTCTGAAAATCTCCACAGATCATGTCCACTGGTTCTCCTTTGTCTAACTTGCTTGTTCCCTCCTCAAAGAATTCTAACAGATTGTGGGCGGCACGGTGGCACAGTGGTTAGCACTGCTGCCTCACAGCGCCTAAGACCCGGGTTCAATTCCCGCCTCAGGCGACTGACTGTGTGGAGTTTGCACATTCTCCCCGTGTCTGCGTGGGTTTCTTCCGGGTGCTCCGGTTTCCTCCCACAGTCCAAAGATGTGCAGGCCAGGTGAATTGGCCATGCTAAATTGCCCGTAGTGTTAGGTAAGGGGTAAATGTAGACGTAGGGGTATGGGTGGGTTACGCTTCGGCGAGGCGGTGTGGACTTGTTGGACCGAAGGGCCTGTTTCCACACTGTAAGTAATCTAATCTAATTTGTCAGGCAAGACCTTCCCTTGATGAAGCCATGCTGACTCAGCCCTATTTTACCCTGCACTTCCAAGTGTCTAACCACTTTGACAAATTTAAAGCTCATTCACTTTATCAGATCGTTCTCGCAGGTTCCACCAACTTTTAACAAATACAGCCAGTCGTTCTTCAGAGAATCTGACAGGTGTGTGTAAAATTTTTATTTTTCACACTTTGCCCAGTGCCTCCAGATCATAAGATGGAGATCAGAATGGTCCACAGTTTAACCAAGGTGCTATATAAATTCAGCTTAAATTTGGAAACAATCTCATTGGACATGCACGTGAGAAGGAGTGACCCCTACCCAGGGCAGGTGTATCTTTGCAGGGCTCAGGGGGAAGCACTGGGGTTTGGGACTGGAGTGAGAGTTTTTTTGCAAGGGCTGTAATGGACTGAATGACCTCCTTCCATGATTCTCTGACTCAAAGTTTGTTTTTAGGATAAGGGTGGCAGATTTGAAACAGAGATAAGGTCGAATGAGCTCTGTCAAAGGGGCACAATTCTGTGGAATACACTATACCAGAGTACAGTGGGCACTGGCAGATTGAGTAAATTTAAGGAGGAGACCGACATGTTTTAATTTAGTTGAAGGGTTATGGAGAGAGGGCAGGAAAGTGGAGTTGAGGCTGAGGTGAGATCAGCCATGATCATATTGAATGGTGGAGCAGGTTCGAGGGGCTGAATGGCCTTCTCCTGCTCTGAATTCATATGTTTGAAAGCTTTGTCATTCCTTCACAACCAATCTTCACTCAGAAATCATTAATTATATTAAAATGGTACTCTGTTGTAGAGTTTTGGTGTTCACCCTGAAGGTACTTCTGTCTCTGGAAACTGGGATCGAATCCAAGTGGACAGATGTGTCCGCTCAGATCCTTTACATGGTGGTTAATCCTGCTGGGTGAAAATGTTCTAATTAGCCTTAGCTTCCTGGTCCACGAGGACACTGTATGATTGGAGTCCAAGTAGAGGGCCAGAGGTGGTCACACCTTAATTGGAATCACACTTTATGAATTGAAGAGCCAAGCTGCGGGATCTGTTTGATCAGCTCAACCAGAACTGCACGTCTCTCTCACTGCCGATTGTAGACAGCAATCCATTAAATATCTAAAAGAGCAGGGTAATACCTTGTAATTAATTTCCAAACTAAGATTTACACAGAGAGGCCATTTTGCTGCAGTTGTTCTTGTTGCTAATGTTTTTAAAAGATGAAGATGGATCATCATTGCATTTTTTGAATGGGAGAGGCTATGACAGAAAGCCTTTGAAGGGTGACAGTGTTGTGGAATTGGGGAATGAGCAGCTTTGCTCACTGTTTGGTAAGGTTACAATCGACCCTAAGAGAACTCTTAGCAATGTGCTTTTCCTTGTGGACAAGCTTGATATTGGACTGTGTTTTATTCTCTCCCCTGGGACAGGTTTGGAGCTGGTGAGAGTACTTAATCAGGTGTGAGATGGGGTAGGGACCTCAGCTAGGAGGGACCAGGCTTTGGGAATAGTGGGATGATGGGAGAGGGCCCATTCCTCAAAGGTTCTGCTGCCATTACTTATCTGGGGGTATAGCATTGAGTACAGGAGTTGAGAGGTCATGTTGTGGCTGTACAGGACATTGGTTATGTCACTGTTGGAATATTGAGTGCAATTCTGGTCTCCTTCCTATTGGAAAGATGTTGTGAAGCTTGGAAGGGCTCAGAAAAGATTGACAAGGATGTTGCCAGGGTTGGAGGATTTGAGCAGGCTGGGGGAGAGGTTGAACAGGCTGGGGCTGTTTTCCTTGGAGCATCAGAGGTTGAGGGGTGACCTTATAGAGGTTTACAAAATTATGAGGGGCATGGATAGGATAAATAGACAAAGTCTTTTCCCTGGGGTTGGGGAGTCCAGAACTAGAGGGCATAGGCTTAGGGAGAGAGAGGAAAGATATAAAAGAGACCTAAGGGGCAACCTTTTCATGCAGAGGGTTGTGCGTGTATGGAATGAGCTGCCAGAGGATGTGGTGGAGGCTGGTACAATTGCAACATTTAAGAAGCATTTGGATGGGTATATGAATAGGAAGGGTTTGGAGGGGGTATATGAATAGGAAGGGTTTGGAGGGATATGGGCCAGGTGCTGGCAGGTGGGACTAGATTCGGTTGGGATATCTGGTCGGCATGGACGAGTTGGACCAAAGGGTCTGTTTCCATGCTGTACATCTCTATGACTCTATGACTCTGTCTCACCCTCCAATCAGTCCCTGGATCTCCAGTGGCTGCTATTCCAACAGCAGCCACCATTGGTCCTGTGGCAGTGCTGAGCAAAGGAGTTGTCAATTTGGCTCAGATCTTCAGTGTCCACAGTTTGTGGTTTTATTGTCGTGTTACTCCCTGCCACCTCTCTTGTCCATCTTGAAGAAGTTCTGCTCCTCTCTCCGACAGGATTACCATTCTAATCTTACTTCTTGTTCATCATCAATACTTTTGTTGTTATTCCTTGTATTTGACCATAAGACCAGTAGATATTAAGGCATTAAGATATTAAGATATTCGGTCCATCGAGTCTCCTCCACTATTTGATTTTGGCTGATATGTTTCTCAACCCTATTCTCCTGCCTTGTCCCTGAAACCCTTGATCCCTGTACTAATCAAGAACCTGTCTATCTCTGTCTTAAAGGAGAAAGTGAGGGCTGCAGATGCTGGAGATCAGAGCTGAAAATGTGTTGCTGGAAAAGCGCAGCAGGTCAGGCAGCATCCAAGGAGCAGGAGAATCGATGTTTCGGTCTTGAGCCCTTCTTCAGGATTCCTGAAGAAGGGCTCATGCCCGAAACGTCAATTCTCCTGCTCCTTGGATGCTGCCTGACCTGCTGCGCTTTTCCAGCAACACATTTTCAGTTTTTATCTCTGTCTTAAGTATATTAATGACTTGGCCTTCTTAGCTCTGTGCAGCATTGACGTCCACAGATTCATCACACCCCTGACTCCTAATCTCAGTTCTAAAGGGATCACCCTACAGCCTGAGATCTTGGGTCCTAGTGTGGCAAGGAATTTGCCAAAACTTGCTTCCACAACCATGTCTCAATGCTGAGTAACTGACTCCAGCTCAGATTCACTCCACATGGATTCTGACTAAAGATTCATCCTTCATGTTCTGAATCCACCCAGCATCATAGGTATTTCCGTGGTGTATACTGCTCATCTGACAGCCATATTTAGAGCTGTGTGATCCTCTAGGCACCCTGATCATGACATCAGGGAACCGGATTTGTTTCCAGTCTTAGGCGACTGTGTGGATTTTGCACATTCTTCCTGTGTCTGTGTGGATTTCCTCCGGGTGCTCCGGTTTCCTCCCACAGTCCAAAGATGTGCAGGTCAGGTGGATTGGCCATGCTAAATTGGCTACAGTGTTCAAGAATGTGTAGGCTCGGTGGATTAGCCATGGGAATTGCAGGTTACAGGGATTGGGTGAGGGGGTGTGGGGGGTGGGGGGGGGGGGGGGATGGGTCTGTGGGGATGCTCTTTGGAGGGTCGATGTGGACCTGATGGGCTGAATGGCTGGCTTCCATACCGTAGGGATTCTATGAAGTGTGCACTCTCAGCCACTCTCTTCATCAGCACTGCCTCACACTGGCTGAGAGCTGCACTGCACCCCAGTCCCATTTCATCCTCTCGCTCACTTGACATTCTAATAAGAAAGATTTTCTCTTCCTTTCAGCCATTAGGCAACAGTTCAGATGATAAGTCACTGGACCTTAAATATTGACTGTTTTCTCTCCATAGATGCTGCCAGACCTGCTGAGTTTCTCCAGCAATTTGTGTTCCCAACAGCCTCTGATTGTCCAGCTACTTTTAGTGGGTAGGACCTCCGGTGGAACGCCTGGTAGTGCCCACTCAACACGGCAAAGAGGTGTGGGATGGAGGTGTGCAAATGATGCAAATCACAGGGGACCATGCCATTTTGGAAGGGGAGGGCAGTGGGTGCTGGCTGTAGACATAGTGTGCCGTCTCTCAAGTGGTAACCAGTCAGAGCACAGAGTCATATCATTGTAGTGATTGTAATGAGGTCGGCCAAGGGGACCTCATAGAAAATGTGTTCTCTGTTAGTGTGGTCCAATCAGGGAGCCCTGGCTGGCAGATATAAACAGGAAGGTCAGAGGTTCTGTTCACTCTGAGAGCTGGCTCTGAGGAAGCTGGATCAGTGTCAAGGGCTCTCCACGTGTAAATAAAGGGGGAACTTGGTGACAGGGTACCAGCCTCTGTGGAATTATTTCCACTGGGACTCAAAACTTTAACTCTATATCTCTTCCCATGGATGCTACCAGACCTACTGAGTTTCTCCAGTACTTTCTGTCTTTGTTTGACCTTGATATCTCTCCATGGTCCTGTCTCTCAACCTCCTGACTGGCTTGTCAAACAGCAAAATTATTTAGTTGCCTTCGTTGTGTGTTGGGTTAGGTGGCATCTAAGACCTTTACAATTTCAGGGATGTTCCCTAGAAGCAGTTAGTTATGATTCTTGAAGTGAAAGGGATCAAAGGAGAAGCAGGAACAGGGTGTTACGCTAGATGGTAAACCATGATTATATTGGATGGTAATGTCGGTTTGAGTGGCTCTGTGATTTACCCCTGCTCCTTTTTGTGTGTTTCTAATGTCACACTTTGTGTCTGAGATTTGGCCAATCCTAGAAAATGTATTTTCCACTCGTTCCTGGGAATGTGGTGCCGTTGGCAAGGCCAGCGTTCATGACCCACCTCTAACTGCCTTCGAGAAGGGATGGTGGGTGACAGGAAGAGAACATGTCCACATTGAGCTGCAGTTCACAGACCACCCACTAGGGGTTCAGCCTGTTCGAGAGACCTGCTTTCACAGACCTGTGAGTCATTTTCCAGCATTGTATGTGGAGGTAGTCAAAAGCCATGCACATGAGGGTGGAAAATTTGGCTCATAACGTTTTAAGTGACCTTTCTTAGCTGTGTAACTTACCACTCTAAATGTTTGCACTGGTTTGGTCTGTCACTAAAATTTTCTGAGCATCCCCTGTTTCCATGAAAAAAACATATCTACCAGCCATAGATGGACAGACAGCAATGCAATGTCATGGAGGAAGTTAGCAACTTTGGAACAGGGATAAGCTTGGTCTGCCATTTAATGAGACCATAGGTGATCTGCAGCTTAACTGTATCCATGAGCTTTAATGGCATTGTCTCACCAAACATCAGTCTTCAAACTTTCAACTCCCTCCCACTCTACCTACCTCATGGCATTGTGTGCACCACCTTCCCAGCGTGGCCAGCAATGCCTGTAGGGTCTTGTGGCACATTAGTAGTGTCCTACCTCTGAGCCAAGAAAATGAATTTAAGTCCCACTTGCTCAAGAGATATGTAATAACATTAAAAATATCCCAGCCAGTGACACTCGTGGCACCAAATGAAAAACAAACTCAACAGGAAGTCTCTACATTCTCCTTTGACATTCAGTGGCATTTGCATCACTCACTCTCCCACTATCAACATCCTGGGAGTTATCATTGACCAGATACTCAACTGCACTACCCAAGAGCTGGTCAGAGGCTAGGAATACTGCGGCGAGTAACTCACCTCCTGACTCCCCAAAGCCTCGCTTCTATCTGCAAAGCACAAGTCAGAAGTGTGTTGGACTATTCCCCACTTACCTGGATCGGTGCAGCTCCAATAAAACATGAAGACCTTAACACCATCCAGGACAAAGCAGCCTGTTTGATTGGCACCACGTCCGCAACCATCCACTCCCTCTACCATCAACGCTCAATAGCTGCAGTGTGTGCTATGTGTTAAGATGCACTGTAAAGTTTCATGAAGGCTCCCTAGACAGTACCTTCTAAGCCCACGAGCTCTTCTGTCGAGAAGGACAAGAGCAACAGGACTATGGGCATACCTGCAAGTTACTTTCTAAACCACTGACGATCGCAATTTAGAAATGTATCATTGTTCCTTCAGTCTCATTGGGTCATACACCTGGAATTGCCTCCATAGTGACATTGTGGCTCTACCTACAGAACATGGACTGCAGTGGTTCAAAGAAGGAGCTCATCGCCACTTCTTTGAGGGCAACTAGGGACGGGAATAAATACTGACCCTTGCAGTGACACCAATGTACAGCAAGACAAAATAAAAGCAGATAATTTGGTTTATTATCACTTTGTTGTTTATGGGAATTTTCTATGTACAAACTGGTTGCAGAGATGACACCAGTTTCTCTGGCTACAAAAGATTTCAGTCTCAATGTTTAGAAATGTCTGCTCCATGCATCAAGCTCAGGCTCCCAGTGCTTTTTCCAGCTCTGATTATTTTACCCTCAGTCCACAGCCAGGCTTAACCAATCAAGCATTGCAAGAAATAGTAATCGGTCACAGGACTAAGGTAGTTAAGCACAGATCCATTGAACATCACCATGACTACATTTCAAAAGTATTTCATTGGCTGTAAAACTGTTGTATGGCTGCGAAAAGTATGATATAATTCGTTTCCTTTGTCTTTTCATGGCTTGTGAGTATCCCAGCAAGGTCAGAATTTATTTTTGCCCGTCTTTACTTGTCCCTTGAACTGAGCAGCCATTCAGAGTGTGGTTAAAAGTTAAACAATGTGCTGTGGGTCTGCAGTCATACCGGCTAAGAATGGCAGATTGCAGAGCATCGGAAGCTGAAGGGTGAATGTATAGAAGTTTATAAGGGGCATGGATAGGGTGAACATGGTCTTTTTCCAAGGTAAAAACAATGACTGCAGATGCTGAAAACCAAATACTGGATTAGTGGTGCTGGAAGAGCACAGCAGTTCAGGCAGCATCCAACGAGCAGCGAAATCGATGTTTCGGACAAAAGCCCTTCATCAGGTTTTTCCAGGTTAGGGGAAGTCCAAAAATAGAGAGCATATATTTAAGGTGAGAGGGGCAAGATTTAAAAGGGACCTAAGGGGCAACCTTTTCAGGCAGAGGGTGGTACGTGTATGGAAGGAGCTGCCAGAGGATGTGGTGGAGGCTGGTACAATTACAACATTTAAAAGGCATCTGGATGGGTATATGAATAGGAAGGGTTTGGAGGGATATGGGGCAAATGCTGGCAAATGGGAGGAGATTAATTTAGGATATCCAGTCAGCACAGCCGAATTGGATGGAAGGGTTTGTTTCCAATGCTGAACAGCTCTATGACTCCATTTCCTCCTCTAAAGGATGTTAGTGAACCCAGATGAATTTTTGCAACAATTGACAGTGTTTACATGGTCACCAGACAAATATGAGATTTTATTTCCAGATGTTTAAACTGAGTTCAGATTCCAGTGTGTACCAGGGTGGGATCGAACTCATGTCCTCACAGCATTAGCTCTGGGTCCAAAAGGAAAAGAAAAGAAAAGGAAAAGCACACTGATGCATGAGGTATACTGGTTCAACTCATTTTCTTCAAACTGGAGCTCCAGTATGACGAGTATGGCATCAAGGAGTCCTGGGAAAAGTCGAATCAATGGGTATCGGGGCAAACACTCTGCTGGTTAGAGTCATACCTGGCACAAAGGAAGATGGTTATGGTTGTGGAAGGTCAGTCACCTCATCTCCAGGACATCTCTGCAGGAGTCCCTCAGGGTAATGTCCTAGGCCCAACAATCTTCAGCTGCTTCATCAACGACCTGTCATGTGGTCAGAGGTGGGGATGTTCACTGACAATTGCATATTGTTTAGCACCATTTGTGGCTCCTCAGATACTGAAACAGTCAGTGCTCAAATGCAACAAGATCTGGCTTGGGCTGACAAGTGGCAAGTAACATCTGTGCCACACAAATGCTAGACAATGAAGATCACCAATAAGAGACACTCTAACCACTGCCCCTTGATATTCAACGGTATCACCATCACTGAATCCCCCACTGTCAACATCCTTGCGGTTACCATTGACAGAAACTCAATTGGACTCACCACATAAATGCACTGGCTACAAGAGCATGTCAGAGACGAGGGTTTCTGCAGCAGGTAACCCACCTTCCAACATCCCAAAGTCTATCTACCATCTACAAGGCACAAGTCAGGAGTATAATGGAATACTCCCCACTTGCCTGGATGGCTGCAGCTCCAACAACACTCAAGAAGCTTGACATCATCCAGCACAAAGCAACCCACTTGATTGGCACCACATTTACAAACATTCAATCCCTCCACCAGCAGCAGTCAATAGTAGCAGGGTGCATTATCTACAAGATGAACTGCAGAAATTCACCAAGTATCCTTAGACAGCACCTTCTAAACCCACAACCACTTCTATTGAGAAGGACAAGGGCAGCAGGTACTTGGGAACACCACCACCTGCAAGATCCCCTCCAACGCACTCACCTCCCTGAATTGGAAACATACTGCCATTCCTTCCCAGTCATTGGGTCAGAATCCTGGAATTCCCTCCCTGTCGGCATTGTGGATCAACCCACAGCAAGTGGACTGCAGTGATTCAAGAAGGCAGCTCGCCACCACCTTCCCAAGGGCAAGTAGAGATGGGCTATCAATGCTGGCCAGCCAATGACACCCAAGTCCCACAAACAAGTAAAAAAAAATGTTGATCTCCAAGTGTTACAACTTTATTTCTGGATTTTCTGTTCATATTATTGATCGAATGACATTACCACTCTGCACAAATTCCCCATTCCCCAACAATTGCAAGCATTTATTCTGTTCGGGTTAGGAATGGCAAGGCCTGTATCTAACCCTGGATGTTATGTCCGTTAGAGTTTCAGATTAAATCAAAGGGAAAGGTGTTTTTTTTTTAAAATTTAAAAAAATTAATGACAAGAAATGCCGTGAGAACATGCCTTCTAGAGATGGAGCTTGATGTTTGACAACATGAAACAATTTTGTTTGAAATACGGTCTGTTTTGTTCACAAGTAATAATACCTGTAGGGGAAATAAATTGAATTGGACAAGAGTGGAAGAAGGATAGGAAATGGAGAACAGCTTTTAAGTGACCAATGTTGCCATACCTAGTCGTTAAGGACCACCAAGCACTTTTTTAAATTTTATCTTCAAAATGTGATGCCTGCAACACAATTTCATGTCTGCTTGCTGTGTTCAGACCTCACTCTGTTTAAGCCAGTCACTAAGATTGATAAAAGAATGGAAGTATGTGTGAAGAGTACCACAGGAATTACAAAAGATGAATGACACATCAGGTCACCTTCCTTCCTGCCTTTAGTGTGATCAATCTTCTAGAGGCTGAGGCTGGAGATACTTGAGGGTTCTTGTGCCTTGGTCCAAACTGAGTATTGTACGTGAGTTTCCCACAAGATGTTACAGGTTTTTAACGCACGGGGTGGTTCTTTTCCAGGCTATTTACTGTCCTACAAACTCATGCTCACCTCTGTTTGTGTTTTTATAGGTGTGTTGATTATTTTTCCTCAGTTCAGCAGCTTTTATTACATTTATGCTCCCACTCACCTCTGCTCAGTTATCGCCTCACGATTCACTCCCAAATATGTCAGTTTTGAAATTCTGTTCCTGGCTTTGACCTGCACCTGCTCCCTCCTCCCTACCTCTGCTACCTCCTTTGACCCCACCAATCTCCAAGCTCTCTGTCAGTTCTGGCTTCTTTCCTGAGCACATCATGTTTGAAACGGTGTACATTGTTACCCTGAACTTTCTGCTCGGCCCAGGTAATGTTTTGGGGAACCTGTGCTCGAATCGCACCACGGCAGATGCTGAAGTTCGAATTTAAAAAGTAAAATCTGAAATTAAGACTAATGATGACCATGCAACCATTGTTGATTATTAAGGAAAAAAAAACATTTGGTTTGCTAACATCCTTTAGAAAAGGAAACTACTGTCCTGGCCTACGTGACTCCAGACCCACAGTGGCGTGGCTGACTCTTTACTGCCCTCTGAGCAATTAGGGATGAGCAATAAATGCTGACCTAAGCAATAATGCCTTCATCCCATGTATGAATAAAAAAAAAAGCCTTTTATTGTCTGTGTCAGTAACAAAGTGACTCAGTTTCAATTTTGTTTTGAAAACGCTACTTAGAGAGATTATACAGTCGGATCTGGGATATTAATATTAAAGACACGATAGGAATGAAAGTTATTGTAAATAGATGGACAATTTCCTCCGAGAAAGCAGAACACCCATCTATACACTAGCTCCAACCAAAAAATAAGCTTGGTTATGCTTTCCAATGCATCAAGTAGCTGAAGTACAAGAGAAAGGGACTTTTAGACAGAACCATATTGAGTTACTGAGAGTTTTCACCATTGAACCAGGCCTTTTGGCCCATCTGGCCTGTGCTAACACTCATACTTCCCTCTTCCCATTCCTCTTTGTCTCATCCAATCATCATATTCCTTTCTTCAGCACATGCTTATCCAGTTTCTCTTTGAAGGCATCTGTACTATTGACCACAATTCCTCCACATGACAGTGAGGTCTAACCACTCTTTGAGTGAAGAGGTTTCTCCTAGTTTTCCTGTTCGATCTATTTTCTCTTGATGGCCATGAGGTTTCGACATCCCCAGAGTGAAAGCGTTTTCAGATTGCCGACCCTACCTGAGCATCATGCAAGGCTCTCTATGAGGTGACTTACTCCTAGCTCAGTCCCTCTCAACCCCAGTCAGCAGTCCCCTATCTCCCCGGCATTGTGGCATATTTTGCAGTTCCTGTTTGTCATCAGGAGCTGGTGGATTACTGGTTACGTTGCTTCTTTTACTAATCCAGAAACTTAGGTTAATGGTCTGTGGAACTGGGAATGGGAGGGTGCAATATTTAATTATTAATTTGAAATATCATGAAGCATGGAATATGTACCTAGTCTCAGTAATGGTGGCCGTAAGAGCATAAGAAATAGGAACAGGAGTAGGACATTCGGTCACTCAGGCCTGTTCCACCAATCAATGGGATCATGGCTGATCCAATGCTCCTCACATCCACTTTTCTACCCTTTTCCCATAACCCTGGATTCCCTAATTAATCAAACTGTCTCAGCCTTAAATGTACACAAGGACTCTACTTCCACAGCTCTCTGTGGCAACGAGTTCCAAAGACTTACAGCTCTCTGAGAAATTAAATTCCTGCTAATTTCAGTCTTAAATTAGTGCTCCTTTATTCTTAGACTATGCTCTCTGCTCCTGGACTCACCCACGAGGGGAAACATCCTCCCAGCTTTGACCCTGTCAAGTCCCTTAAGCATCTGCGATGCTTCAATGAGATCATCTCTACAGGAAGTAGATTCCCACCTGTTTAATGTTTGCTCATAAGACAATCCCTCCATACTGGGGATCATCCCAATGAACCTTCCCTGAACTGCCTCCAACGGAGTATAATCTTCCCATAAGTAGAGGGACCAATTTGCTCAAATATCCAAAATCGACTCACCTGAATTAAAGTACTGCAGACGCTGGAAATCAGAAACAAAACCTGAATAGTTTGGAGAAGCTCAGCAGATCTGGCAGCATCATTGGAGAGAAACAGAGTTAATGTTTCAAAGTCTGGTATGACTCTTCTTCAGAACTGACAGGGTTCTGGGAAAGAGGTTGTTCTCTCTTTTGGCTGATAGGTGACTCCAGATCGACAACAATCTGATTGACTCTGAGCTGCCCCCTGGAACAGCTGAGCAAGTCAATCAATTCGAGGGTGATGAGGGATAAGCACCAACTACAGGCCTTGCCTGGGGACCCCAGCCATCGAGGAAATATAGTAAAGGCTGAACACTTTCCAAATCATCTAAGAAATACATTTAGCTAAATCGGAAACTCACCAAATTTACACCCAATTTAAAATAACTGAAATGTGGAAAATAGGAGCAGCAGTAGACCATTTGGCCCTTCTACTCTGCCTTTTAAAATGATCATGGCTGATCATCCAACTCAGTGCCCTGTTCTCACTTTCTCCGCATAACCTTTGATCCTCTTGGCCCTAAAAAACTATATCTAACTCTTTTTTTTTGAAAACATTCCATGTTTTAGCCTCAACCACTTTCTATGCAGAGATTTCCAGACTCCCACCACTCTCTGGGTGAAGACCTGAGACACTGATCCAGATATAACACCGATAGGGGCTATAAAGGTCTCCCATCACCTTCTTGGTAGCTGTTACTTAGCAATTCCAAAGAAGAACTACGCTCAACTTTAAGCTGTTTTTCTCTCTCCATAGGTACTGCTGAGCTTTCCAACATCGACGGAGTTTTACTTTCATTGCAACAGCTTTGCAGTTGATTCGGACTGAAGTGGGCTTTCTCTTTGATGAGCTGCAATGTGAGTCATTCTCATGGCAGTACTTCGAGATACTGGAACAGATTAGTCAGGCTCCAAGCAGAACTAATGGCTCCGGACATTGATTTAACCGTGTTTACAGCAAAATGACTCTTGGGACAAATCCTAGACTTGGTTTCTAGCGTGGAAACGGAGAGAGAGAAAACCGTTTAAGCGAGTTCCCGTAACAGGCCAAAACTTGCTGTCAAAAAATTGTCAAGGTTGATTGTGTTCATATTATTTATTGGCAAATGGTAAGTAATTTCACGTGAAGAGCAAATATTGGTTGAATTTGTGTATCCTTTTGTTGTCAAGTGCCAACACTTTGTATTTAACTTTGTGAAAAAGGCTTTTCTTTTCCCTTGGGTTAACATTTTTTTAATCACTTACTGTGTTTGCCAATTGAAATAATTGCACAGAGGCTGGTATCCCATCCCAAGTCACCCTTTCTTTACATGTGTACAGTAGATGGGCTCTGATCAGCTAGCTCAGAGCCAGGCCCTAGACTGAAGAGACTCTCTGAATCTCTCGCCAACACCAAAATACCTCCAGAGAGGTCAGTGTCCCGTCATCAAGTCACCCTGTATTTACACATGTATAGTACATGTCACTGACCCAGCTCTGAGTGTGAGCAGAACCCCAACCCTCCTGTTTATTTTTTTCCCCTAACATTACCCCCTAACTGCGGTGGTGCTTATATTTTCCCCACCACCCATGTTGTGTGTGTGTAGGTGTGAGAAACAGTGAAAGACACAAGGTGTACAAATCTTTATTTATTTTACTCCTGTACTTTTCTTGTTTGTTCTTTAATTTCTCTTTTTTAAAAACCCACATTGTGTGTATGTAGGTGTCAGACGCAGTGAAGAACAACAAGTGTGCAAATCTTTGTAATGTCCAGTTAGCCAGAGCTCCCTGATTGGGGCAGGTTAACAGCCGCAATCAAGGATTTCATAGTCAATGAGATCCACCTACCCCTCTTTCCAATCGCTATACCAGTCAAAGTTGTCACAGAACGTTAAGCTCTAATATTGCGAGTGTAAGGTCCTTTTCAATAATTCAGCAAACTCTCTGGCCTTGAGAATGAGCAGTTACAAATGTGGAGCCTTGGAAATCCAGTCTTTGGACACTTTCTGGAGAGATCCTAATATGACAAATGTCAATATTTTTAGTGAAAAGATAAAATGCAGTACTTATTCTGACATGATCCATGGGGAGAGCAACAGACTTAATGTTCCAGGTTGATGACTTATCAGATTTTCACTCTTGCTTTCGCCTGACATTTTTCACTTTTTCTTACTTCTCCTTTGTCTTTTCCTCTTTCTATTTGCCTTAATTCAATCTTTCTTTCCTGCTCTTTATTTTTCTTGCCAAAGCTGATTTAATATTGATTATAACTCATTTAACACAGCTTCCTTTCTCCTTTCACAGTTTATTCTCAATCTTTCATTCTCACTGGTTATGTTTATCTGTGCAGCAAGTCTTGAATCCCTGGACAAGCTCCACACAATCCTTTAAATTATGCCGTGCACATGCTTGTGTTAAAAAGTAAACATTAGCGGAGTTCCATTACATTATTAGCCTTTGCACTGGACAGAAACAAATAGCGGGAACATCATGTTCTGACTTGGAACTGTTGTGTTAACTGTATTATCCTCTATCTAAGGTAATCAGAGGGTTAGATCGGGTGGACAGTGAGAGCCTTTTTCCTCGGTTGGCAATGGCTAGCATGAGGGAACATAGCTTTAAATTGAGGGGTGATAGATATAGGACAGATGCCAGAGGTTGTTTCTTTACTCAGAGAGTAGTAGGGGCGTGAACGCACTAGCTGTAACAGTAATAGACTCGCCAACTTTAAGATCATTGAAATGGTAATTGGATAAGCATATGAAAGAGAATGGAATAGTGTAGGTTAGATAGGTGTCAGATTGGTTCCATAGGTTGGTGTAACATCGAGGGTCAAAGGGCATGTAATGCGCTGTGTTGTTCTATGTTCTATGTTCGATATCTCTTGACCTCAGCTTCCTGTAGTGATTGGAACAAGGTGGATCTCATTGACTGTGAGATCATTGAAGGGTGTTGTTAAGCCGGGCCAATCGGGAAGCCCTGGTTGTCCAATATAAACAGTGCACTCCCTCTTCCGGGGTTACGTTAGAGCCCGGGTGTCCTTGGAGAAGGAGTCGTTCAGGGAGAGGTGGGCGCCGCAGGGAGTGGAGTGCATCATTTCTCCCTCCAACTCTATTTTGATTTAGTCCCTACCCTCCCCTTCACTGTTTTGCTCACACAGCATTGCCCTGTGGTTTGAAGGGCAGTGCTTGTCACTGGCCACTTGGGTGTCTTTCCTATCTTCCTGGTGGTGGAATTGAATAAAGATTCGTGCACTTTGTGTCTTTTCACTGTGTCTCACACCTGCACACACACACCATGGGTGCTGGGGAATAAAAATAAGCACTACCGCACTTAGGCGGTAGTGTGGGGGTTAAAAAAAAAAAGAAAGAAAAAAAAAAGAAAAAAAAAGATATAAACAGGCTTCTAGCACGCGGGTGTCCACTGACACCCTGGAGAAAAAAAAGAAATAAATTGGTGTCCTCTCACATCTGCACACAAAAGAAAAAAAAAGAAAAAAAAAGAAAGGAAAAAAAAAGAAAAAAAAAAGAAAGAAAAAGAAAGAAAAAGAAAGAAAAAGAAAGAAAAAAAAAGAGGAAAAAAGAAAAAAAACGAAAAAAAAAACAAAAAGAAAAAAAAAAAAATAAACAGTGCACTCCCTCTTCCGGGGTTACGTTAGAGCCCGGGTGTCCTTGGAGAAGGAGTCGTTCAGGGAGAGGTGGGCGCCGCAGGGAGTGGAGTGCATCATTTCTCCCTCCAACTCTATTTTGATTTAGTCCCTACCCTCCCCTTCACTGTTTTGCTCACACAGCATTGCCCTGTGGTTTGAAGGGCAGTGCTTGTCACTGGCCACTTGGGTGTTTTTCATATCTTCCTGGTGGTGGAAATTGAATAAAGATTCGTACACTTTGTGTCTTTCACTGTGTCTCACACCTGCACACACACACCATGGGTGCTGGGGAAAAAAATAAGCACTACCGCACTTAGGCGGTAGTGTGGGGGTTAATTTAAAAAAAAAAGATTTTAAAAAAAAAGAAAAAAAAAGAATAAAAAGAAAGAAAAAAAAAGAAAAAAAAAAAACTTAATGTTCCAGGCAGTGGGCTGTTTGGGCTGTTAGGGCTGACTGCTTGCCCGCCTGCCCCTCTAAAAGAAAAGAAAAAAAATAAATAAATAAACAGTGCACTCCCTCTTCCGGGGTTACGTTAGAGCCCGGGTGTCCTTGGAGAAGGAGTCGTTCAGGGAGAGGTGGGCGCCGCAGGGAGTGGAGTGCATCATTTCTCCCTCCAACTCTATTTTGATTTGATCCCTACCCTCCCCTTCACTGTTTTGCTCACACAGCATTGCCCTGTGGTTTGAAGGGCAGTGCTTGTCACTGGCCACCCGGGTGTTTTTCCTATCTTCCTGGTGGTGGAAATTGAATAAAGATTTGTGCACTTTGTGTCTTTTCACTGTGTCTCACACCTGCACACACACACACCATGGGTGCAGGGGAAAAAATAAGCACTACCGCACTTAGGCGGTAGTGTGGGGGTTAAATTTTAAAAAAGAAAAAAAAAGAAAAAAAAAGAAACAAACTATAAACAGTGCACTCCCTCTTCCGGGGTTACGTTAGAGCCCGGGTGTCCTTGGAGAAGGAGTCGTTCAGGGAGAGGTGGGCGCCGCAGGGAGTGGAGTGTATCATTTCCCCGTCCAACTCTATTTTGATTTAGTCCCTACCCTCCCCTTCACTGTTTTGGTCACACAGCATTGCCCTTTGATGTGAAGGGCAGTGCTTGTCACTGGCCACCTGGGTGTTTTTCATATCTTCCTGGTGGTGGAAATTGAATAAAGATTCGTGCACTTTGTGTCCTTCACTGTGTTTCACACCTGCACACACATACCATGGGTGCTGGGGAAAAAAAATAAGCACTACCGCAGTTAGGCGGTAGTGTGGGGGGTTCAACAAAAAAGAAGAAAAAAAAAGAAAAAAGAGAGAAAAGAAAAAAAAAATAAACAGTGCACTCCCTCTTCCGGGGTTACGTTAGAGCCCGGGTGTCCTTCGAGAAGGAGTACGCGGTGTCCACCAACACCCTGGAGTTGTTCAGGGAGAGGTGGGCGCCGCAGGGAGTGGAGTGCATTATTTCCCCGTCCAACTCTATTTTGATTTAGTCTCTACCCTCCCCTTCACTGTTTTGATCACACAGCATTGCCCTTTGATGTTAAGGGCAGTGCTTGTCACTGGCCACTCGGGTATTTTTCATATCTTCCTGGTGGTGGCAATTGAATAAAGATTCGTGCACTTTGTGTCTTTCACTGTGTTTCACACCTGCACACACATACCATGGGTGCTGGGGAAAAAAATAAGCACTTCTGCAGTTAGGCGGTAGTGTGGGGGTGAAAGGAGAGATAAACAGGACCTGGGGCCCGGGTATCCTTGGAGAAGGAGCACGCGGTGTCCACCAACACCCTGGAGTTGTGACTGGCCACTCAAGTGTTTCCTTCCTTTTGGAGATTGGATCAGTGTGTGACTGTGACTGTGTATGTGCAAGGACTCTCCCTGTTGCTGTTTGGGGCCTGCCTCACTGCTGCTGCCTGGGACTTGCCTTGGGGCCCCTCCCCAGGACCTCCATCACTGCTGCTGTTGCCTGAGGCCCACACAAAAAAAAAGTGCACTCACTGGCCACTTGGGTGTTTCCCTATCTTCCTGGTGGTGGAAATTGAATAAAGATTCGTGCACTTTACTCAGAGAGTAAAGGGTTCAGACAGAGCAGTGGAGGGATACAGGATAGCCAGAAGGGACCTGAAGAAAGGGATTAGGAGAGCTAAGAGAGGGCATGAAAAATCCTTGGCGGATAGGATCAAGGATAACCCCAAGGCATTTTATGCGTATGTGAGAAACCTGAGAATGACGAGAACGAGGGTAGGCCCAATCAAGGACAGTAGTGGGAGATTGTGTATTGAGTCAGAAGAGATAGGAGAGGTCTTGAACAAGTACTTCTCTTCAGTATTTACGAACGAGAGGGACTGTATTGTTGAAGAGGAGAGTGTGAAACGGACTGGTAAGCTAGAAGAGATACTTGTTAGGAAGGAAGATGTGTTGGACATTTTGAACAACTTGAGGATGGACAAGTCCCCCGGGCCTGATGGGATATATCCTAGGATTATGTGGGAAGCAAGAGAGGAAATTGCAGAGCCGTTGGCAATGATCTTTTCGTCTTCACTGTCAACGGGGGTGGTACCAGGGGACTGGAGAGTAGCGAATGTTGTGCCCCTGTTCAAAAAAGGGAATAGGGATAACCCCGGGAATTACAGGCCAGTTAGTCTTACTTCTGTGGTAGGCAAAGTAATGGAAAGGGTACTGAGGGATAGGATTTATGAGTATCTGGAAAGACACTGCTTGATTAGGGACAGCCAGCACGGATTTGTGAAGGGTAGGTCTTGCCTTACAAGTCTTATTGAATTCTTCGAGGAGGTGACCAAGCATGTGGATGAGGGTAGAGCAGTGGATGTAGTGTACATGGATTTTAGTAAGGCGTTTGATAAGGTTCCCCATGGTAGGCTTATGCGGAAAGTCAGGAGGCATGGGATAGTGGGAAATTTGGCCAATTGAATAGAAAACTGGCTAACCGGTCGAAGTCAGAGAGTGGTGGTAGATGGTAAATATTCAGCCTGGAGCCCAGTTACAAGTGGAGTTCTGCAGGGATCAGTTCTGGGTCCTCTGCTGTTTGTAATTTTTATTAATGACTTGGATAAGGGAGTCGAAGTGTGGGTCAGTAAATTTGCAGATGATACGAAGATAGGTGGAGTTGTGGACAGTGAGGAGGGCATTTGTCATTTGCAAAGGGACTTAGATATGATGCAGAGCTGGGCTGAGGAGTGGCAGATGGAGTTCAACCCTGCCAAGTGTAAGGTTGTCCATTTTGGAAGAACAAATAAGAATGCGGAATACAGGGTTAATGGTAGAGTTCTTAGTCAGGTGGAGGAACAGAGGGATCTTGGGGTCTATGTACATAGATCTTTGAAAGTTGCCACTCAGGTGGATAGAGTTTGTAAGAAGGCCTATGGTGTATTATCGTTCATTAGCAGAGGGATTGAATTCAAGAGTCCTGAAGTGATGTTGCAGCTGTACGGGACTTTGGTTAGGCCACATTTGGAGTACTGTGTGCAGTTCTGGTTGCCTCACTTTAGGAAAGATGTGGAAGCTTTGGAGAGGGTGCAGAGAAGATTTACCAGGACGTTGCCTGGAATGGAGAATAGGTCGTACGAGGATAGGTTGAGAGTTCTTGGCCTTTTCTCGTTGGAACGGCGAAGGATGAGGGGTGACTTGATAGAGGTTTATAAGATGATCAGAGGAATAGATAGAGTAGACAGTCAGAAACTTTTTCCCCGGGTACAACAGAGTGTTACAAGGGGACATAAATTTAAGGTGAAGGGTGGAAGGTATAGGGGAGATGTCAGGGGTGGGTTCTTTACCCAGAGAGTGGTGGGGGCATGGAATGCGCTGCCCGTGGGAGTGGTAGAGTCAGAATCATTGGCGATCTTTAAGCGGTATTTGGATAGGTACATGGATGGGTGCTTAATCTAGGATAGAAGTACGGCACAACATCGTGGGCCGAAGGGCCTGTTCTGTGCTGTATTGTTCTATGTTCTATGTTCTATGTTCTTTGTGTCTTTCACTGTGTCTCACACCTACACACACACACACACACACACACACACACACACACCATGGGTGCTGGGGAAAAAATAAGCACTACCGCGGTTAGGCAGTAGTGTGAGGGTTAAAGAAAATAAAAAGCAAAAAAAGGAAAAAAAAAGAAAAAAAATAAACAAAAAAAAAGAAAAAATAATAAACAGTGCACTCACTGGCCACTCGGGTGTTTTTCATATCTTCCTGGTGGTGGCAATTGAATAAAGATTCGTGCACTTTGTGTCTTTCACTGTGTCTCACACCTGCACACACACACCATGGGGGCTGGGGAAAAAATAAACACTACCGCAGTTAGGCGGGAGTGTGGGGGTTTAAAAAAAAATAAAAGGATTGGTAAGGGCTCTGCTTGTCACTGGCCACTCAGGTGTTTCCTTCCTTCCTGGTGGTGGGAATTGAATAAAGATTTGTACACCTGTTGTGTTTCACTGTGTCTCACATCTACACACACACACACACACAACATGAAAAAAAAATCAGGAGATTTACAGAAAAAAGTATATAACCAGGAGATTTAGAGTCTCCTCTGTTTAGGGTACTGACTCTGTAAAAGATAAAATGAGGAAAAACATAAAAAGACATTCAACATGGGTGTTGGAGAAAATATAAGCACTACTGCAGTTAAACAGTATTGGGGGGAAAATATTCTGTTTAAAAAAAAAGGAAAAAACATACAAAGAATGGATTTAGAATCTTCTCAGTTCAGCAGCCTGACTCTGAGCTAACTGGCCACTGTCAGTATACTGTGCACAAAAAGAAGAAAAAAAAATAAAAATAAACAGGGTATTCAACATGGGTGCTGGGGAAAATATAAGCATTGCTGCAGTTAGGTGGTAGTGGGGGAGGGGGGCGGGTGGGGGCTGAGGGGAAATAAATAAATAGAAGTTTTCAAAAAGAAAAAAATATATATATATATAACAGGAGATTTAGAATCTCCTCAGTTTAAGGGACTGACTCTGAGCTGGCTGGGCCAGTCAGTGTGTTCCTGCTGCTGTTGGTTCCTATGTTTTGGAGAAGGAGGATTTTATTTTTCTTTCCCCTTGTTTAGGGAAGACATTTGTTCTTTTGGTTTTCTTTTTTTTTGGAAAAAATAAAAAGTATAAGCAGGGGGATTTAGAATGTCCTCAGTAAGATCTGATAATCCTCAACTCTACTTTCTTGCCTTATCCTCATAAACTGACTCTGAGCTGGCTGGCCACAGGCTGTGTACTGTGCACAATAAAGGGGGCCTTGGTGACAGGATATCGGCATCTGTGCAGTTATTTCACTTCCTCACCAACAGCGTTGTAGGTAGCCATTTGCCAGAAAGACAGCAGTTCAAAAAGGCTGTTCACCATCTTCTGAAGGGCAATGAAGGATAAAGTAATAGGGATATTAAAGGGCTGATGTAGGAGCTAATCTGAAGCACTGCCTATTCAGATATAAGACAGGCTCTAGCTGCACTATCAGAAGCACAGGCAGACAGTTGAGTATGGCCCAGTCTGCTGATGGCGATACATGTGGCTACTCTACCTCTTATTGGTGATGGTTAATATGCTGAAGTTCTAATGTAACTTGTGGATCATTACTGAGAGATAATAAGCTGTATTCTATTATCGAGGACAAACTAACCTTTTGCTGAGACGTATTATTGGTTCACCCTCCACCACAGACATGGAAACATCAAAAATAGGAACAGGAATAGGCCATTCTGCCCTTCAAGCTTGTTCTACCATTCAACATGATCATGACTGATTATCCAAGTGAATGCCCTGTGACTGGTTACTCCTCATACTCTTTCATTTCTTTCAACCAAAGAACTATATTGAGCTCCTTCTTGATGCTGTACAGCTATTTATAAGAGTGTAGGAAGGAGACAGCATTCATCCTCAAACACAGGTTGGGATCCTGGCGTCATTAGGTTGCTGCTGGGTGTGGAGGGATTTTCTGATTGGAAGAGGTTGAGTGTGTTGGACGTATATGCATTGTACTTTAGAAGAATAAAATGCCAACCTTTTTTGAAGCATGAAAGATTCTTAGGTGGCTTGACAGGGTGGATGTGGTGAGATTGTTTCTGCTTGTGGAGGTGTGTAAGACCAGAATACAGGGTTGCACATGTAAGACTGAGATGAGGAGGAATTTCAGAGAGTTATGAATCTGTAGAATTCTTTGCCGCCAATAGCTGGGTCTTCAAGTATGTTTAAGGCTGAGATTGATACATTACTAATCTTTAAAGAATTAAGAGTTATGGGGTAAGTTAGGAAAGTGGAGTTGAGGATGATCAGATCTCACTGAATGGTGGGAGTGGACTTGATGGGCTGAATGGCCTAGTTCTGCCACTATGTCTATGTCTTAAGATCTCACATCCAATTGTAACATATTGACAATGATGAATTTCCCATCACTGTTATAACAGAGTGGGTCTTACCAGTGACATCAGTGATGGATTGGTTAGCTCAATTGGCTGTATGTTTGGTTCCCTGACCAAGACTGACACCAGCAGTGAGGGTTCAATTCTCATGCTGTCTGATGTCACTATCAAGTACTGCCTTTTGAACCTGTCCCTTTGCTTGACATGTGGCAATCCTCAGGTTAAACCACCCCCAGCCAACTCTCCTGCAATGAGAGAGGTCCCCTATGGACCTCTGGATCAAGGCTGACTTCACTAGCCAGTGATGCTCACATCTATGAGGCCCTGATGTAAGATGTGTTGAAACAAATGCCTCATTGTTGCTTTTTTAATTGCTGATATAATGAAGTTTGCTTGTACCAACCATTTTTGCCTTTTTTGCCACAAATGGATGACAGCTGTGGATGGAAATGGGCACCTATTCGACAAAGGCTGCTCTGTCATTGCCATAAACTCTCCTAGCGTGTGGTGAGCGATGGGCAGCAGACACGGCAGGAACACATCCAAGCAGGTTATGAACCTCACAGAGAGGATATTTGACTACACTTTTCTTTATTCATAATGTTGCTTAGTTCCCCAGCGGCCTGGGAACAGGGCACATCCAAATTCCAGCTTCCAAGGAATGCTCTCTCCAGCTTGCTGGCTAACCTCAGTGTTTGGGTTTCAGCTCCAACTTCAGATAATCCCGAGCCTTTGGGTCTGCATCTGAAATCCAAACGGTCTCCTCCCAAGGCTTGAGTTACAATGGGATCCATTTTACTGTAGGGGTTAACATCTGTGCAGCTGTCTGGACTACTCAGCTCAAGAGTAATATTTCTTTTGGGTGTTCCATTGCTTTTGTAATTCACATATACCAAAAGGTACGAGCAGATGTACATTCAGCAGCACACTGTAAACCTTATATAGTTTCTATAGTATTTTGATGTTTAAAGAATTGGAGCCAAATCTTGGAAAACTAATGTACTAATGGCATGTACCGTTGTTAATTCACAAGGTAACCATTCAGAGGATTAAGAAATTAAGAACATTGAGAGATCAGGCACTCCAGAATTTGATATTGGGTTTGTTCTACCTTATTTGTTTCAAACCACTAACTTTGCTTCCCTTGTACTTTATGAGATTGATATAAATATTAACTGACCATTAAACTCCACACAGAA
Organism: Chiloscyllium punctatum; assembly: GCF_047496795.1. Lineage (NCBI taxonomy): Eukaryota > Metazoa > Chordata > Chondrichthyes > Orectolobiformes > Hemiscylliidae > Chiloscyllium > Chiloscyllium punctatum. The sequence continues at coordinate 12,210,629 of NC_092743.1, forward strand.
ATTAGATTGTGACTTAACACCATAATTCTCACAATAATAGAATTCCAGTTGACCTCAGTGGCCCAGAAGAGAAGCAATTTAAAACTGTTTTCTCCAATCCTTGCATGTCCTTTATTCTTTGAAAACAAAGTATTTTTACATTTCCAACTGTCTCATGTTTTCTTCTCTCTCTCTCTCTCTCATACACTCCATTCTTTCTGTACTTAACATGTTTTCATTCACTCTCTAGCTAGGTTAGCATTACTGCCCATCTCCAGTTAAGAGTCACCCACTGTGCTGTGGGTCAAGAGTCACATGTAGGCCAGACCATGTAAGGATGGCAGCTTCCTCCTCTGAAGAGCATTAGTAAACTGGATTTTTTTTTTCTAACCATCAACAATAATTTCACGGTCATCATTAGAGTCTAAATTCCAGATTTTTATTGAGTTCAAATCCACAACCTGCTGTGGTGTGATTTGAATGGAGAAAGAAGTCTTTGTTGTTAGGTATTTGGGGGTGGCATGGTGGCTCAGTGGTTAGCACTGCTGCTTCACAGTGCCAGGGACCCCGGTTGGATTCCAGCCTCGGGCAACTGTCCGTGTGGAGTATGCACATTCTCCCCGTGTCTGCGTGGGTTTCCTCCAGGTGCTTCGGATTCCTTCCACAGTCACAGAGATGTGCAGGTTAGGTGAATTGGTCGTGCTAAATTGTCCATAGCGTTAGGTGCATTATTCAGGAGTAAGTGTAAGGAAATGGGTCTGGGTGGGTTACTCTTCCGGGACGGGGGAGGTGGGGGGAGGTCAGTGTGGACTCATTGGGCTGAAGGGCTTGTTTCCATACTGTAGGTAATTTAAAGAGATCTGATAACATGTCATGATGGGAGGGAGGGAACTGAAGGCTACTGTCTGACCCGCATCTCTGAAGCCTCTGTCTCCTCCCACACGCTGGTGACGCACTGGCCTCCTTCCTGCACCGATTTGCCTGTAACTAGCCATCCGATGATGATAATTGGCTGAAGTCACAGAGCTGCCAATGGGAAAACACCCCACTCCTTGCTGGCATTGGGTACTGTTGGTCCTAAATCAGTGTGGTGACCAGATAAATACCTGACAGATGCATTCCTGATGAAGGGCTTATGCCTGAAACATTGACTCTCCTGCTCCTCGGATGCTGCCTGACCTGCTGTGCTTTTCCAGCACCACATAATGGCCATCATGTGCAGGACAAATATGGTATCCAAGATTCCATGCAGAGACTACACAAAACACTATATAGGAGAAACAGGCAGACAACCAGCAATTTGCATTCATGACCATCACTTAGCTACTAAACACAACAAGCAGCTAACCTCAGTATCTAGGAGAAAGTGAGGACTGCAAATGCTGGAGACCAGAGTTGAAAAATGTGGTGCTGGAAAAACACAGCAGGCCAGGCAACACCCGAGGAGCAGGAGAGTCAATGTTTCAGGCATAAGCCCTTCATCAGGAATGCATCTGTCACGTATTTATCTGGTCACCACACTGATTTAGGACCAACAGTACCCAATGCCAGCAAGGAGTGGGGTGTTTTCCCATTGGCAGCTCTGTGACTTCAGCCAATTATCATCATTGGATGGCTAGTTAAAGGCAAATCGGTGCAGGAAGGAGGCCAGTGCGTCACCAGCGTGTGGGAGGAGACAGAGGCTTCAGAGATGCGGGTCAGACAGTAGCCTTCAGTTCCCTCCCTCCCATCATGACATGTTATCAGATCTCTTTAGATTACCTACAGTATGGAAACAAGCCCTTCAGCCCAATACTGACCAAGTCCACACTGACCTCCCCCCACCTCCCCCGTCCCGGAAGAGTAACCCACCCAGACCCATTTCCTTACACTTACTCCTGAATAATGCACCTAACACTATGGACAATTTCGGGAAATGTCGCTTCTCCTGTTCCTCGGATGCTGCCTGGCCTGCTGTGTTTTTCCAGCACCACATTTTTCAACCTCAGTACCTATGCAGACAGATGACAAGGACCATAAATTTGACTGGAACAACCCAACAATGATAGGACAAGCCAAAACAGAGGACAGCCAGAGAATTTTGACTCTGATCTCCAGCATCTGCAGTCCCCACTTTCGCTTAATTTAATTGAGCCTTCTTCACAGCAGTGACAAAGTTTTCCTTGGAAAAATTCCAAAGAAAGGTCAAGATTGAAGCAGATTTTCCGAAGGCCACACAGCCATTTTGTTAGTGTAGATGAGAGTTCCACATTAGGATCTGATGGATTCCCAATATTCCTCTATGTTTGGAGCCCTCCAAGACTCTCCATAAAAACTGGAGAGTTTGATGGTTTCAATGAAATTGAGTAAAATGGTTATACAGGGAAATATTAGGCTATTAAATACATCATCTACCCGCTGAGGGATTAATTAACTCACCCTAATTGTACCCGCACACCTCTCCCTTATACATCTCAAAGACCATACAATTTCTCCAGGAACTTGCCTGACCCCCATTCACCATTCACTATCAAACTTACGCCCAAAGTGCCCACACCTTCTCCCCAAGTCCCTGCCATCACCCGATCTGACCTCCCCCTGAACCCCCACCACTCTGAAACGGTCAGCAGACTGAGCCCTCCTCCCTCTCCACCCCATAGCATCATATCCAACAGGATCTGTTACTCTTGACATGTATTCCCATCCCTGCCCCCTCCAAACCAATCCAAGGTGACTGCACCTTTAAATTTTGGAACATAGAGTCACAGACTCATACAGCATGGAAAAAGACCCTTCAGTCCAACCAGTCCATGCTGAACATAATCCCAAACTAAACTTAGTCCCACCTGCCTGCATTTGGTCCATATTTTTCCAAACATTTCTTAATAATGTACTTATCCAAATGTCTTTTGTTGTAACTGTACCCATATCCACAGGATGGACGTTCTTTCTACCCATGAACCATGCTCTGTGTGAAAACATTGCCTCTCATATCTTTTTAAAATCTTTCTCATCTCCCCTTAAAAATATGCCCCCTAGACCTTCCATCTCCCATCCGAGGGAAAAGATACCTGCCATTCACCTTATCTTCAATGTCTGTGCGAATCTTGTTTACACAAAGTTCAAAAGGGCTACAACACACTGCAGCACCAGCAACCTAGGAAGAGCAGAAGAAGAATATTTCTACAAAGTCTTTGCCAAGAACTGATATCCCGTAACTTCAATCAGCAGATGCCTGGCAGGCAAACAACATGACAAGGACATGCCACGACCTATCGCACTAGCCATGCTACCCTAACATAAAAAAACACCTTGGAACTGACAACCAGACTCCTCCAACCGCTGGGATCCATGACAACCCATAAACCGACAGCCATGCTCAGACAACAACTCACCAGGACAAAAGGCCCAATACCCAGCATGTGCCGGACAAATGTGGTATCTAAGATTCCATGCAGAGACTGCACAAAACACTATACAGGACAAATAGGCAGACAACTAGCAATCCACATTCATGAACATCAACCTGCCACTAAACACAATGACCAGCTGTCGTCAGTACCTATGCAGACAGACAACAGGAACCATAAGTTTGACTGGAACAACCCAACAATGATAGGACAAGCCAAACAGAGGACAGCCAGAGAACTTCCAGAAGCTTGGTACTCAACCACAGACTACATCCACAAGCACATTGACCTGGACCCAATTGACCGATCACTGCGCCAACAACCCGAACTGGTAACTGGAAGCAGCGGGAACAAAACCAAATACCAATCGACACAGCACATTGGCAATTCACAGCAGGATCCACACCACTGAGGATATCATGTGGAAGGGGGATGGAACATCTACCAACCAAAGTCCCAGCTCGGCAAACATACCCACAACAACTGCGTTCACCTTATCGATACTCCTTAGTATTTTACAAACCTCTATAAGGTCGCCTCTCAACCGCCTACACTCAAGTGAAAAAAGTCCTGGGCAAAAGTGAGGACTGCAGATGCTGGAAACCAGAGTCTAGATTAGAGTGGTGCTGGAAAAGCACAGCAGTTCAGGCAGCATCCGAGGAGCAGGAAAATCGATGTTTCGGGCAAAAGCCCTTCATTAGGAATAGAGGCAGACAGCCTGAAGGGTGGAGAGATAAATGAGAGGGGAGTGGGGGTGGGGACTCATTTATCTCTCCACCCTACAAGCACTCTGCCTCTATTACTGATGAAGGGCTTTTGCCCGAAACGTCGATTTTTCTGCTCCTTGGATGCTGCCTGACCTGCTGTGCTTTTCCAGCACCACTCCGATCTGAAAAAATTCCCAGCTTATCTAGCCTCTCCTTATAACTCAAACCTGTCATTCCCAGCAACATCTTGGTAAACCTTTCTGAACCCACTCCAGCTTAATAATATCCTTCCTATAACGGGGCAACTGACCGTTCATCTGCCACAAACTAATCTATACCGTGTCAAAAGGGAGACCTGAGTGGAATCGCCAGTCAGTAATGTCAAGACCCCTTCTCTCCCAAAATAGAAGGGCTGGTGTGGCAATCTGTGGGAAAATGTGCCCCATTAAACTCTGCTTCTCTCTCCACAGTTGCTGCCAGATCTGCTGAGTTTCTGTTTTTATTTCACAACAGATGCAATGCAGGCTGTGTTTTGTCATCAAACACGGAGCAAAGAAGGAGGACATTCAGCCCATCAAGTCAATGTTGGCTCCGTGGAAAAATGCCGCCTCTTCCATTTTATCACCGCAGTCCCAGATGTTTACATGCTTCAAGGGCTCATGCAATTCCTGTTTGAACTTGATGATCATTTTAACTTCCACCCTTCTCACCACTCTCTAAATAAAAGCTCTCTTCCCTGCACTAAACCCCCACCCCCCACCCCACCTCTCTGGGTTCAGTACACAATGCAAGTTGGGTGTCAGTTAGTAGGTTATTGATGGGTCTGGCCGCACCAACACAATGTCCACTGCACATGAGCAAAAGGTGGTAGAAGAGGGTGGTAGTTGGCCTGGTTGCTATTACCCTGCTTTTTGGTGACAGGACATACCTGGGCAGTTGAGATGTTGATGGATAAATGCCAATGCTGTAACCCCACTGGAACAGTTTGGCTGGAATAGTGTGGCATAGTCTGGAACACAAGGATAGAACAGAATATCCTTTCTGTCCTCCAGAAGCACAGGAGGAGTCAAACGCATTTACAATGGCTCGTTTAATGGTGCAATCTTAGTACAAGAACCTATGGACAAATCCTACAGGGTAAAAAGAAAATGCATTTACAGAGTAAAAAGAATATAGAATACTGAAACAGTGAAAAAGTCCATGAATGATAATAAGTGGCTAGCAGGCTTCAGATCTGGTCTGTGATTGCAGGTCCCACAGCACAAGGTCATAAAACCGCCATGGACCAACCTCCAGCCAGGACTCACTCTGCCACACCTCCAGGAATTGGCTGTCAGCTCCACTGTCACAAAGGCACTCAGCCCACGCTCATTCTGCTACCGGACACAGCCCGTGCTAACTTCCCTGTGGGATTGGGCCTGTGTTCACTCCACTGTGGGACTCGGTCTGTGCTCACTCCACTGTGGGACAGGGCCCATGCTCCCTCCACTGTGGGACTGGGTCTATGCTCACTCCACTATGAGACCGGCCTGTGCTTCCTCAACTGTGGGACAGGGCCCGTGCTCACTCCACTGTGGGACTGTGTCAGTGCTCACTCCCCTGTGGGACTGGGTCTGTGCTCGCTGCACTGTGGGACTAGGCCTGTGCTCACTCCACTGTGGGACAGGACCCATGCACACTCCATTGTGGGACTGGGTCTGTGCTCACTTCACTGTGGGACTGGGCCCGTGATCCCTCCACTGTGGGATTGGGTCGGTGCTCACTCTCCTGTGAGACTGGGCCTGTGCTCACTCCCCAGTGGGACCGGGTCTGTGCTCATCCCACTGTGGGACCGGGCCCGGGCTTAATCCACTGTGGGACTGGGTCTGTACTCACTCCCCTTTGGGACTGGGTCTGTGCTCACTTCATTGTGGGTGTGGGCTCGTGCTTACTCCACTGTGGGACAGGGTCTGTGCTCACTCTGCTGTGAGACTGGGTCTGTGCTCAATCTACTGTGGGACTGGGCCCATGCTCACTCCACAATGGGACAGGCCTGTGTTCACTCTACTATGGGACTTGGTCTGTGCTCACTCTACTGTGATATTGGAACTGTACTCACCCCAATGTGGGACTGGGCTGGTGCTCACTCCACTGTGGGACTGGGCCTGTGTTCACTCTACTGTGGGACTGGGCTAGTGCTCACTCGCCTGTGGGACTGGGTCTGTGCTTACCCCACTGTGGGACTGGGTCTGTGCTCACTCCACTGTGGGACTGGGTCTGTGCTTATTCCACTGTGGGACTGGGTCTGTGCTCACTCCACTGTGGGACTGGGCCTGTGATCACTCCACTGTGGGACTGGGCCTGTGTTCACTCCACTGTGGGACTGGGTCTGTGTTCACTTTCATGTGGGATTCGGCCTGTGCTCACTCCACTGTGGGACTGGGCCTCTGTTTACTCCACTCTGGGACTGGGTCTGTGTTCACTTTCCTGTGGGACTGGGCTTGTGCTCACTCCACTGTGGGACTGGGTCTGTGCTTACTCTACTTTGGGACAGGGTCTGTGCTCACTCTATTGTGGGCCTGGAACTGTGCTCACTCCACTGTGGGACTTGGTCTGTGCTCACTTCCCTGTGGGACTGGGCCCGTGATCACTCCACTGTGGGACTGGAACCGTACTCATCCCAATCTGGTACTGGGCCCATGCTTGCTCCACTGTGGGACTGCGTCTGTGCTCACTCTACTGTGGGACTGGGCCCATGCTTACTCCACTGGGGGACTGGGCCTCTGCTCTCTCCACTGTGGGATTGGGTCTGTGCTCACTCCACTGTGGGACTGGGTCTGAGCTCACTCCACTGTGGGACTTGGTTTGTACTCGCTCCACTGTGGGACTGGGCCTGTGATCACTCTACTGTGGGACCGGGCCTGTGTTTACTCCATTGTGGGACTGAGACTGTGCCTACTCTACTGTGGGACTGGGTCTGTGCTCACTCCCCTGTGGGACTGGGTCTGTGCTCGCTCCACTGCGGTACTGGGCCCGTGCTCACTCCACTGTGGGACTGTGCCCTGCTCACGCCACTGTGGGACTGGGCCTGTGATCACCCAACCGTGGGACTTAGTCTGTGCTCACTCCACTGTGGGACTGAGCCATTGCTGACTCCACTGTGGGACTTGGTTTGTGCTAACTCTACTGTGCGACTGGGCCTGTGCTGACTCCACTGTGGAAGTGGGTCTGTGCTTATTCCACTGTGGGACTGGGCCTGTGTTCATTCCACTGTGCGAGTGGGCCTGTGCTCACTCCACTGTGGGACTGGGCTGTGCTCACTCTACTGTGGGACTGGGTATTTGCGCACTCCACTGTGGGTCTGGGTCGGTACTCATTGCGCATTGGACTCGGTCTGTGCTCGCTCGCCTGTGGAAGTGGGGCCATGCTCACGCCAGTTTGGGACTGGGCTCTGCTCTCTCCACTGTGGGACTGAACTTGTGCTCACTCCACTGTGGCACTGGGCCTGTGCTCACTCCACTGTGGGACTGGGCTTTTGCTCACTCCACTGTGGGCCTGGGCCTGTGTTCACTCTACTTTGGGACTGGGCCTGTGCTCACTCCACTGTGGGTCTCGGCCTGTGCTCACTCCACTGTGGGCCTGGGTCAGTACTGATTGTGCAGTCGGACTCTGTGCTCACTCTACTGTGGGAGTGGGATTTTGTTCACTCTCCTGTGGGACTGTGCCTGTGCTCACTCCACTGTGGGCCTGGGCCTGTGTGCACTCTACTATACGACAGGGCCTCTGCTCACTGCACTGTGGGACTGGGCCTGTGTTCACTCTACTTTGGGACTGGGCCTGTGCTCACTCTACTGTGGGTCTTGGCCTGTGCTCACTCCACTGTGGGACTCAGCCCGTGTTCACTGCGCAGTGGGTCTCGGCCCATACTTGCTCCTTTTCACTGTGAGAATCGGTGAAAGCAGCAGTCAGTACCATATACAGAATGGACCATAACAATTCACCTTCTAAACCTTCAACCTCTTCTACCTCGAACGACAAGGACAGCAGATACATGAATACACCACCACCTTAATGTCCCCGTCTGTTCCTTCAGTGTCGCTGGGTTAAATCCCTGGACCTCCCTCCCTAATATCATTATGTGTCAACTTATAGCAGCACATGGACTACAGTGATTCAAGAAGGCAGCTCACCACCATCTTCCCAAGACCAGCTGGATACAGGCAATGACTGCTGGTCTAGTCAGCAATGCTCACATCCAATGAATGAACTTTTAAAAACAAAATACCTCAGGTTTCTTGGAATTGATATTAATCGAAATTATCATTGTATATTACTGTCAAAAAACATTTTATCAACTCTGAACAAACTTGAAAATGAGGAAAAACCTTTTTATAGTCAGCCAAGTCTTTAACGGTTACCTGAAACTACTTCAGTGTAAATCTTTTCGACATGCAAATTCTTTTGAAGCTTCTAAAATAGCAACAGAAATAGGTCATTTACCCTCTTGGGTCTGTTGTGTCATTCCATTAGATCATGCCTCTTCCAAACTTCAATTCCATTTCTGAGACTTTGTTCCATATCCCGGCACAACAGAAGTATATCGATCACAGTCATGAAAGTTTCAACGGATTTAGCAGCAAGACTTTTAGGGAGAAGAGTTTTGGAATAGAACTATCCTTTAAACTCTGCTAGCTTTCACAAAAACAGTGCAAGTACTTTCTATGAATAATGAACATTACAAAGTACAATTAATTGCAATATAATAGTTACATTGGAACAGTTTGAGAACTAACTGGGCACTCAGTTTCAATCCCAGGAGCAACATTTTTTGCATAAGGCCACTTGCCTTACCCCTCTATGTCTGGAACTCACCCCAACTTGCCATTAGGCCCTAGGTTATTTCTGGCTTGGCCAGGAACCATGGCGATAGATCCCCAGTTACCAAGGTGACAAGGACAGGGAAGATCTCCTTGCTGTCTCCCAGTGCTTCCCTGAGCGCCTTAGTCAATAATTTGGCCCCCAGACACACCAGGGATGCTGTTGTCAAGGAGTAGCACAGGGCCCCTGGGCCATCATCAGAGCCTCTGGAGGATTCCTGAGAGGACCCTGTCTACTGGTTGATCCTAAGGGTGGCATCCTTATGGAGAAGGAGTCAGCTGGTGCCTATGAACAAGGGACTGTAATTGTATCCAGCTCTGCTCAGCATCAGTGGCGACATTGAGGGGTTTGGTTGAAACCTTGGAGTTGATGGATATTTGGTGACATACAAATGTAGAAACATAGAAAATAGGAGCAGGGGATTAGTCCATTCAGCCCTTCAAGCCTGCTTCCCCTATTGAAAAGGCACATGGCTGATTGTCTTACTACCCTGTTCCCGCTTTCTCCCCATACCCTTTGATTCCTTAGCCCGAAGAACTATATGTAACGTCTTCTTGAAAACATTCAATATTCTGGTCTCGATTGCTTTCTGTGACAGAGAATTCCACTGGCTCTCCACGCTTTGGGTGAGGACATTTCTCCTCATCTCAGTCCTGAGTGACCCGTATCCTTAAACCGTGAGCCCCTGGTTCTGGACTCCCCAGTCATTGGTGACATCCTTCCTGTGTTTGCCAGGTCTAGCCCTGTTAAAATTTTACAGGTTTCTTCACTAGAGAGAAAATAAGGAACATCCCAGAGTTAGCTGTAAATCGAAATTGAAAGGGATGGCAGAACTCAAGAAAACTACAATGTATACTCTATAATCTTCTGGATTTAATATTGAATTTAACACCTTCAAACTGAGAACCCCACTCCCATTCCTTCCTTTCTTTAGCTTTACATATCACATTCTCTGTCACCATGTCCTCTCTCCCCTCTCCCCTCCCCCAGTGGGTCTGTCTGTTCTTTCCAGTCTGGCAGTTAGATACACCATCGTTTTGCCATTCTCACATTCTTATCACTTAATCTGAACAATCAACATCTTTTCTCCCCCAGCAATCTAACCCCCATGCTCTCCCCGCCCCCAACTATTACAGAAATACTGCCCCCTCCACACTTCGTGTCAGCTCTGATGAAGTCATTGAGACTCGAAACATTAGCTTGCTCTCTCTCTATGCATGCTGTCTGACCCACTGTGATCTCCAGGATTTGTTGTTTTCAGTGCAAAATTACAATTACACTGAGTAAGTTGTTGGAACTATGGATTGACAAATTCCTGATGGATTTCATTTTAAAATACGAAAAGAAGTGAACAGTGAAATAGTTGATGTGCTGGGTTTAATTTTCCAAAACTCATTGGATTCAAGGAATGTCCCTTTTACAATGGAAAATAGCTAATGTAACTTCTTTCTGTGGAAAGTGAGGGGGCACAAAGCAGGAAACCACGGGTCAGTTAGCTTAATGTCTGCTATTGGGAAAATGTTAGAAGCTATTATTAAAGATGTTATAACAGGGTACTTAGATAAGCTCAAGGTAATCTGGAAGGGTTGACATGGTCTTGTTAAAGGGAAATCGCATTTAACTAATTTATTGGCATCCTTTGAAAATGCCTTGTGGTAGCTGGACTGTAAATCCAGAGACTGGATTAGTGGTGCTGGAAGAGCACAGCAGTTCAGGCAGCATCCAACGAGTAGCGAAATCAACGTTTTGGGCAAAAGCCCTTCATCAGGAATAAAGGCAGAGAGCCTGAAGCGTGGAGAGATAAGCTAGAGGAGGGTGGGGGTGGGGAGAGAGTAGCATAGAGTACAATGGGTGAGTGGGGGAGGGGATGAAGGTGATAGGTCAAGGAGGAGAGGGTGGAGTGGATAGGTGGAAAAGAAGATAGGCAGGTCGGACAAGTCAGAGAGCCAGATAATGTTCTGCGGACCTGGGTTCGAATCCTACTATGGCACATGGTGGAATTTAAATTCAATTTTAAAAATCTGATATTAAGTGTCTCATGATGATGATGAATCCTTTGTCAACTGTCAGAACAACCCACTAATGTTCACTAATGCCTTTTAGGGAAAGAAATTTACCTGGTCTGGCCTACATGTGACTCCAGACCCATAGCAATGTCGTTGACTCTTAACTGTCCTCTTGGCAATTAGGGATGGGCAATAAATGCTGCCTAGCCAGCAACACCCTCATGCTGTGAATGAATAACAAAAAAACTAACCTGTGCTCTAAATAAAGGCAAACCAGTGGATGTATTGTACTTAGATTTCCAGGAGGCATTTCGTGAGGTGCCACATTGAAGGTTATGGCAAGAAGTAGAAGATCATGGTGTTGGGGATAAGACATTGGCACAAACAGAAGATTGGCTGGCCATCAGGATTTTTCAGACTGGCAGGATGTCACGGGCAGTGTACCACAGGGACTGGGTGGCAAGGTGAATCAGCACTGCTGCCTCGCAGTCCCAGGAACCTGGGTTCCATTCCAGCCTCAGGGTGACAGTCTGTCTGGAGTTTGCACATTCTCCCCGTGTCTATGTGGGGTTGCTCAGGCTGCTCTGGTTTCCTCCCACCTCCCACAGGTCAGGTGAATTGGCCATGCTAAATTGCCCACAGTGGTAAAAACAATGACTGCAGATGCTGGAAACCAGATTCTGGATTAGTGGTGCTGGAAGAGCACAGCAGTTCAGGCAGCATCCGAGGAACAACAAAATCGACGTTTCGGGCAAAAGCCCTTCATCAGGAATAAAGGCAGTGAGCCTGAAGCGTGGAGAGATAAGCTAGAGGAGGGTGGGGGTGGGGAGAAAGTAGCATAGAGTACAATGGGTGAGTGGGGGAGGGGATGAAGGTGATAGGTCAGGGAGGAGAGGGTGGAGTGGATAGGTGGAAAAGGAGATAGGCAGGTAGGACAAGTCTAGACAAGTCATGGGGACAGTTCCTGAGCTGGAAGTTTGGAACTAGAGTGAGGTGGGGGAAGGGGAAATGAGGAAACTGTTGAAGTCCACATTGATGCCCTGGGGTTGAAGTGTTCCGAGGCAGAAGATGAGGCGTTCTTCCTCCAGGCGTCTGGTGGTGAGGGAGCGGCGGTGAAGGAGGCCCAGGACCTCCATGTCCTCGGCAGAGTGGGAGGGGGAGTTGAAATGTTGGGCCACGGGGCGGTTTGGTTGATTGAGGCGGGTGTCCCGGAGATGTTCCCTAAACCACTCTGTTAGGAGGCGCCTAGTCTCCCCAACCTCACCATCAAGCCAGCGGATAAAGGGGGCGCAGTGGTAGTCTAGCGCACTGACCTCTACACCGTTGAAGCCAAACACCAACTCGAGGACACCTCTTCCTACTGCCCCCTCGATCATGACACCACCCCCCATCACCAAACCATCATCTCCCAGACCATACAGAACCTCATCACCTCAGGAGATCTCCCACCCACAGCTTCCAACCTCATAGTCCGGGAACCCCGCACTGCCCGGTTCTACCTCCTACCCAAGATCCACAAGCCTGACCACCCTGGCCGACCCATTGTCTCAGCATGCTCCTGCCCCACTGAACTCATCTCTACCTACCTCGACACTGTCCTATCCCCCCTAGTCCAGAAACCCCCCACATACGTTCAAGACACCACCCATGCCCTCCACCTCCTCCAAGACTTCCGTTTCCCCGGCCCCCAACGCCTCATCTTCACCATGGATATCCAATCCCTCTCCACCTCTATCCGCCATGACCAGGGCCTCCAAGCCCTCCGTTTTTTCCTCTCCAGATGTCCCCAACAGTACCCTTCCACAGACACTCTCATTCGTTTGGCCGAACTGGTCCTCACCCTTAACAATTTCTCCTTTGAATCCTCCCACTTCCTCCAGACCAAAGGGGTAGCCATGGGCACACGTATGGGCCCCAGCTATGCCTGTCTCTTTGTTGGCTACGTAGAGCAGTTGATCTTCCGTAATTACACCAGCACCACTCCCCACCTCTTCCTCCGCTACATTGAAGACTGCATTGGCGCCACCTTGTGCTCCTGCGAGGAGGTTGAGCAATTCATCAACTTCACCAACACATTCCACCCTGACCTTAAATTTACCTGGACCATCTCTGACACCTCCCTCCCTTTCCTGGACCTCTCCATCTCCATTAGTGATGACCGACTTGACACTGACATTTTTTACAAACCCACCGACTCCCACAGCTACCTGGATTACACCTCTTCCCACCCTACCACTTGCAAAAATGCCATCCTGTATTCCCAATTCCTCCGCCTCTGCCGGATCTGCTCCCAGGAGGACCAGTTCCACCACAGATCACACCAGATGGCCTCCTTCTTTAGAGACCGCAATTTCTCTTCCCATATGGTTAAAGATGCCCTCCAACGCATCTCATCTACATCCCGCACCTTCCCCCTCAGACCCCATCCTTCCAACCATAACAAGGACAGAACGGCCCTGGTGCTCACCTTCCACCCTACCAACCTTCGCATAAATCAAATCATCCACCGACATTTCCGCCACCTCCAAAAAGACCCCACCACCAGGGATATATTTCCCTCCCCACCCCTTTCCGCCTTCTGCAAAGACCGTTCCCTCCTTGACTACCTGGTCAGGTCCACGCCCCCCTACAACCCACCCTCCCATCCTGGCACCTTCCCCTGCCACTGCAGGAACTGTAAAACCTGTGCCCACACCTCGTCCCTCACCTCTATCCAAGGCCCTAAAGGAGCCTTCCATATCCATCAAAGTTTTACTTGCACATCCACTAATATCATTTATTGTATCCGTTGCTCCCTATGCGGCCTCCTCTACATTGGGGAGACTGGGCGCCTCCTAGCAGAGCGTTTTAGGGAACATCTCCGGGACACCCGCCCCAATCAACCACACTGCCCCGTGGCCCAACATTTCAACTCCCCCTCCCACTCTGCCGAGGACATGGAGGTCCTGGGCCTCCTTCACCGCTGCTCCCTCACCATCAGACGCCTGGAGGAAGAACGCCTCATCTTCCACTTCGGAACACTTCAACCCCAGGGCATCAATGTGGACTTCAACAGTTTCCTCATTTCCCCTTCCCCCACCTCACCCTAGTTCAAACTTCCAGCTCTGCACTGTCCCCATGACCTGTCCGCACTTGTCGTACCTGCCTATCTCCTTTTCCACCTATCCACTCCACCCTCTCCTCCCTGACCTATCACCTTCATCCCCTCCCCCACTCACCTATTGTACTCTATGCTACTCTCTCCCCACCCCCACCCTCCTCTAGCTTATCTCTCCATGCTTCAGGCTCTCTGCCTTTATTCCTGATGAAGGGCTTTTGCCCGAAATGTCGATTTCACTGCTCCTTGGGTGCTGCCTGAACTGCTGTGCTCTTCCAGCACCACTAATCCAGAAATTGCCCATAGTTTTAGGTGCAGGGGTAAATGTAGGGAAAATGAATCTGGGTTACTCATCAGAGGGTTAGTGTGGACTTGTTGGGCCAAACGATCTGTTTCCACATTATAGAGATTCTTATCTAATCTTGCTAGTGCTGCAGCCTCAACATTTTATAACTTATACGAACAAGTTTCATGAAGGGATTGAAGGTATGGTAGCTGAATTCGCTGATGACACAAAAATAGGAAGGATAGTGAGTTGCGAAGAGGACATAACGTGCCCACGAAGAGACATAGATGAGAAGATGAGTAGGCAAAGATCTGTCAGATGGCGTACAATATTGGGAATGAAATATTCCATTTTGGCAGAAAGAAGGCAGCATGATTAGTATGTGATTAATTTAGAAGTACAGTAAATAATCAGAAAAGTTTTTAGAATGTTATGTCTTATTGAAAAAGAAAATTTAATGTAAGACTATGGAAACTATGCCTCAGTTAAATTGGTCTTAGGGTCATAGAGATGTACAGCATGGAAACAGACCTTTCGGTCCAACCCATCCATGCCGACCAGATTTCCCAACCCAATCTAGTCCCACCTGCCAGCACCCGGCCCAAATCCCTCCAAACCCTTCCTATTCATATACCTCTTAAATGTTGCAATTGTACCAGCCTCCACCACTTCCTCTGGCAGCTCATTCCATACACGTACCACCCTCTCTGTGAAAAGGTTTCCCCTTAGGTCTCTTTTATATCTTTCCCCTCTCACCTAAATCTATGCCTTCTAGTTCTGGACTCCCCAAACCCCAGGGAAAAGACCTCATCTATTTACCCTATCCATGACCCTCATAATTTTGTAAACCTGTATAAGGTCACCCCTCAACCTCCGACATTCCAGGGAAAACAGCCCCAGCCTGTTCAGCCTCTCCCTATACCTCAAATCCTCCAACACTGGCAACATCCTTGTAAATCTTTTTTGAACCCTTTCACATTTCACGACATCTTTCCAATAGGAAGGAGACCAGAATTGCTCGCAATATTCCAACAGTGGCCTAACCAACTGGTGAGACAGTATCTGGAATATTCAGTACATATTGATCACCATTCCTAGGGAAAAATGCTAATGTATTCATATCATTTCAGAGGTTTGCTGGACTAATACCTGGAATGAAAGGATTGCAGTTTAGCAAAGTCTTGATAGGCCAGCCCTGTGTCCGTTGGAGTTTAGAAGAGTCAAAGGTTACTTCATTGAAACATATAAGATCGTGAAGGGAGTGCGATCTGGTGGATGTGGAAACAATGTTTTCTCTTATGGGGTTAATTTAACACGAAGGGGTCATAGTTTAACAATAAAAGGTTGGCCATTTGAGACACAGATGAGAACTTTCTTTCTCTCAGAGGCTTGTGAGGATTTGGAATTCCCTTCCTCAAAAGGCAGTGGCTACAGAATCTTTACGGGCATGGGGGGGGCGACGTTTGTGTTTACCAAGGAGATCAAAGATTACTGGGGCTATGTGGAGTTGCTGTTAAAATCAGATCAGCCATGGTCTATTGAATGATGGGGCAGGCCTGAAGGCCTGAGTGACCTCCTCTTGTTCCCTCTTCGTATGATCGTGTCTCTATGACCCAAGGACTGCAGCATTTCAAGAAGATATCTCACCACCACCTCACCAGGGCAATCAGCGATGGACAGTAAATACTGGCCTAGTCAGCGATGCCCACATTTGTGAACAAATCTAAAAATGGATAGAACCATGGTGTCTTTTGTGTCCAAATGAGAGGACCTGATTTAAGGCCACACTCTAAGGAAAACAATGCAACACTTCCTCATTATTACAATGTACAGGTCAGTCTAGAAACAGGTGCCTGGAGCAGGACATGGTACTGAAAGCTTCAAGTGAGAAAGAGGTACAGCTGACAACCATACCATGAGAGGATTAAACATCTCCTGCAAGTATCTAGGGACTATTGATGGTCCAGCCTCTTTTGGGGCAGGTTTCAGTGACTGATGTTGGGACAATAATAGTTTTAAACATGTATTCAACTCACCTAACAGTGGGTAAGGTATCCGAAAGGTTTGGGTAGTAAGTGAAGCTGCCTGCTTCGTGCCACTACAATGCAGTGTGTGTTGGCTACTATTAGCAAGCTGCCATCAGGAAAAAATGACATTCTACCTCTGACATAAGCGAGCGCTGAATGTGTCCAATCTTCAGTGCTGGTGTATTGTAGATTGGAGACCATAATTCTCAACTGATTTATTATTTAATTAATAAATCAGGTTTGCAGACCATATGTCCCAAAGGTTGGTATCATGTCAAGCAGCATAACGATACAGGGTAAACCCCTCTGCTAATTTAAACCTACAATACCGAAAAGATTCATCCCATGTTGTAATCTGTTAAAATTCAGGAGGCAAAGAACTATCCCAGAGGTAAATACTTACAGTAAAAATTAACAACTTTGTTTCTTCAAGTTTAACAGAGAATATTAACAAAACAACTCTTGACAACTCCTTTCTCTTAAACCTACCTTTTAAATCCCACTCGACAATTCTGGTTGACAAAAACATCCCGACTATGATTTATAGAAAAATTAATCATGTTTCAAAACCAGACAGCTTTGCTGAGTTTCCTGTGTAGGTTTTTCTTTGTAGATTCTCTGTCCAGGTCTGTTTCCATATTCTGTTGTACCAACTTCTTCCGCAGCCAGGTCCCTTTATGAGAGATCTGAAACTCGCAGCCTACATCGATTGGTCTTTTGGCAGTTCTCTTTGCCGTTCTGACCAACTGTTCAAAATGTCTGATATTTATATCCCAAATCATCAGATCATTTCATTGGTTTTAATATTATCAAAATACTAAATTCAAGATGATTAGAGTTTGGTATCTCGGGGCACAATTTAAACTGATTGCCCAAATTTGAAATTTGTTTTTGTCTCAGAGCAATCTAGCTGTTCGACTAAATGTTATGTTTTTACCTTGTTCGGAACACTTTGTGTCGTTTGTTAATAATAATAACTATGTTTTTCAATGTGCAGGGGATTCTGGTTTAACATCTCATCTGGCAGCCAATACCTTGAAAATGGTGCAGCCATTATTCCACACTGCACAGGAATATCCAAACGGATTGTTGCACTGAAATCTCTGGACAGGGCTTGAGCCCACAGCTTTCTGACCCAGAGGTGAGAATTCTAGTCAGTGAGCCAAGATTGACAACCTAATTGAGCAGGCATTGGACTGAATTATTCAAATATTTGGCCCATTAGACACAAGTCTGAAATATTCCTCAGACTGAAGGAGTTCAATAAGATATACAAAAGCGAGTGAGCAGTTAATCCTTTGTGGAAAATGTTGATAAACAAACACATCGAATTTCATTTGTAGGGGGTTCATAAATATTTTAACAGTTGGGACAAAGAACCGTGGGGTTGCCGACAGATTGGCCAAATGTCTACCCATAGATTACATTAGCCAGTGACCACCCCTGGACCCCAGCCCCCTGCCGATGGCTAGTGGAAGAGAGGTTACATCCTGCCCTTTGTCAGCAATAATTTGACGTGAGCTGACACACACAATGCTGCCTCTTCTCGTAGATCCTCCTTATGTTTTATTCACCAGCTCTCATTGTAAAGGTCACTTCCCCACCTCGCCAAGAAAAATGTCAAGTCAGATAAATAAATGATATACTCCACTGGAGTGGCAAAAGGAGAATGGTAATTCAGGGGTAATTCGCAGGCTGCTCAGCACACAATTTAAAAATAATGTTTTTGGAGCAGGAGTTTACACTTTGATTGTGTAAACAGAAATCAGGGGTTGGAATCCATGAATGCTTATTTGGCTAAAATGCTGCTCTATCTGTGATTTAGAATCTATTCAATTGAAAAGGTTTGCACCATTGCTAAAACAACAGAAAGAGGATCTGCTTTCCAAGGTGTCTCTTTGAGGTTCTGCTGTTCACTTTAACCCTTTGTAATTGTAAGAGAAAGATTATTAAACCAGATCATAGAATCCCCACAGTGTGGAAGCAGACCGTTCAGCTCATTGAGTGCACACCATCCCTCCGAAGAGTATCCCACCCAGACAGGGTCCCCTACTCGCTCCTTGAAACCCTGCATTTCCCATGGCCAATTCACCTGACCTGCACATCTTTGGACTGTGGGAGGAAACTGGAGCACCCGGAGGAAACCCACGCAGACACAGGGAGAATTTCCAAACTCCACACAGACAGTTACCCGCGGCTGGAATCAAACACAGGCCTCTGGAGCCCTGAGGCATAGAACATGCAGGAAAAAACAGGCCATTGGTCTGACAAGTGATATTTATTCTTTACATTTCCATGTTTTTTTCTGAGGAAATTCTAAATCTCCTGGTTACGTTTATCTTTTTTTCTTTTATTTTACTCTCTGTTTTTCTTTTTTTTCTTCTTCTGCCCCATACTGATGCCTAACTGTGGTAGTGCTTATATTTTCCTCCATCTATGTTAATTGGTAATAGTGTCATAAAGCCAATAGAGCACAGTTAGCTGCTGGCCATTCTACCCAACAAGTGGAGGCCAAAACTCTACATAGCAATCAAGTCAGTCCCATTACCCTTTAGCCCTCTTCCAGCCAGCTCCTATTGATGCGCCATAGATTAACCACTGATCAATGTTCACCACCTGATTAAAATATACACCAAGTTTATCTTAATGTAATGACATATCAATAATATAACATAGATTAGATTCCCTACAGTGTGGAAACAGGCCCTTCAGCCCAACAAGTCCACATCGACCCTCTGAAGAGTAGCCCACCCAGTCCCACTTCCCTCTGACTAATCCACCTAACACTATGGGCAATTTAGCATGGCCAATTCACCTGACCTACATGTCTTTGGGCTGTGGGAGGAAACCCACACAGACATGGGGAGAACATACAAACTCCACACAGTAGTCTGTCTGAGGCTGGAATCAAACCCAGGACCCTAGTACTATGAGGCAGCAGTGCTAACCAGTGAGCCACCATGCCACTTAACTATAGGAGGTTTGATAAAGTCTACACTGTCATGGCAGGTTGATGTAAAGTAAGCAAAAGAAAGTAGCTGTTCCTCTCAGCTGATTGTTAAAAGGCTTTTGGAGGCACAGAATAAAGGTTTTGTGTTTGTGATGCAGGTTGAAAGTGAGGAAGAGTATTTTTTTTGTGAAGGAAGCAGCAAAAAAGGAACACTAGACTCCCAGTTTTCACCGATGCCAATGAACTATGCTAAAGGCTTTTTTTCACTGTACAGCATGAAGCTGCATTGAAGACCCTCCTAGACTTCTTTACTGAACAAACATCTTGCTCGGCTCATAAAGAAATTCTTCGGGAATCAATGGACCTAATGCCAGGCAGTCAAATCAATTCCAATTTAAGAAGGGAGTCAGGCAGGGGTGTTTAATGCTATACCAGATAGGTTTATGAAGATGGTGGAGAAAGTGTTACTAGAGAGAAATGCACTGCATTGTGCAGTCTTAAAGGTGCAGTTTAGACCACACACCTGTGCAAAACAGAGCACGAGATAGAGACTATATCATGTCTGGACAATCGACACACTGACTCAGACCAAAATTTAAACCAAGCAACGACCAGCATTAAGATCTCTGAATGGCAGCGGAAAAGTTAAGATTGGAAGCAATGAGAGAGAGGAACCGGGAAAATTCGAGCAACTTGTCTCAATGATGAAGACTAAAATTTGAATGAATTGAATTGAATTGAATTGAATTGAATTTATTGTCACGTGTAAAGTGAAAAGCTTTCTTTTGCAAGCAGTACAGGCAGATCACAGAGTTAAGTCGCATAGATCAGTAAATAGCAGGTAAACAGCGGCAAAAACAAAAGACAGTTCTAGGCGAATGTTAAGAGTTTGTGAGTCCATTCAGTATTCTAACAACAGTCGGGTAGAAACTGTTTCGAAACCTGCGGGTTCGTGTGTTCAGGCTTCATACCTTCTTCCCGATGGTAAAGGCTGTGGAAAAACATTGCCTGGGTGGGATGGATCTTTGCGAATGCTGGCGACTTTTCCTCGACAGTGGGCCTGGTAGATGGATTTTAGGTAGAATGAAGTTTAGGTTAGGTTGGCTGTGCTAAGAGAAATGGCCATTAACGTAAGTAACCTATAGGCCATCTCCAGTAGCTTCCTATGAAGTTGGAATGATATGTTATAGTTATAAAATATTACAGTTAATCATGTGAGTCCTACGTTCTGTGGATGTGAGAGTTGGACGCTGGAGAAATAGAATGGAGTAGAATAATGTTTGAAATGTGCCTCTGGTAGACCATGTTCAGAATCAGCTGGATGGACACAGGACAAATAATTGGGTTAGATCTGCTCTCCCTGCTATAGGAAAGATGTTGTGAGACTTGAAAGGGTTCAAAAAAGATTTGCTGGGATCAGGGGGGGGTGGGGTTCGGGCTGTAGGGAGGGGCTGAATATGCTGGGGCTATTTTCCTCAGAGCATTGAAGGCTGAGGGGTGACTTTATTGAGATTTATAAAATCATGAGGGGCTTGGATAGGGTAAATAGACAAGGTCTTTTCCCTGGGGTTGGGGGGAGGGTGGGTCCAAAACTGAAGGGCATAGTTTTAAGGTGGGAGGGGAAGATATAAAATAGCCTTCGGGGCAATGTTTTCATGCAGAGGGTGGTCCATGTATGGAATGAGCTGCCAAAGGAAGTGGAGGAGGCTGGTACGATTACAACATTTAAAAGGCATCCAAATAGGTACATGAGTTGCAAGGATTTAGAAGAATATGGACCAAATGCTGGCAAATAGGACTAGATTGTTTCAGGATAACTGGTTGTCATGGACAGGTTGGACTGGAGGGTCGTTTTCCGTGCTATATAACTCTATGATCTCATATGAGTCTCATCTGAACATAGAACATAGAACAATACAGCACAGAACAGGCCCTTTGGCCCACAATGTTGTGCCGAACATTTGTCCTAGCTTAAGCACCTATCCACGTACCTATCCAATTGCCGCTTAAAAGTCATCAATGGTTCTGACTCTGCCACTCCCACAGGCAGCGCATTCCATGCCCTCACCACTCTCTGGGTAAAAAACCTACCCCTGACATCCCCCTCATACCTTCCACCCTTCACCTTAAATTTATGTCCCCTTGTAACACTCTGTTGTACCCGGGGAAAAAAGTCTCTGACTGTCTACTCTATCTATTCCTCTGATCATCTTATAAACCTCTATCAAGTCACCCCTCTTCCTTCGCCGTTCCAATGAGAAAATGCCTAGCACTCTCAACCTATCCTTGTACGACCTATTCTCCATTCCAGGCAACATCCTGGTAAATCTCCTCTGCACCGTCTCCAAAGCTTCCACATCTTTCCTAAAATGAGGCGACCAGAACTGCACACAGTACTCCAAATGTGGCCTAACCAAGGTCCTGTACAGCTGCAACCTCACCTCACGACTCTTGAATTCAATCCCTCTGCTACTGAACGCTAATACACTATAGGCCTTCTTACAAGCTCTATCCACCTGAATGGCAACTTTCAAAGAGCTATGAAAATAGACCCCAAGATCCCTCTGCTCCTCCACCTTACTAAGAACCCTACCGTTAACCCTGTATTCCGCATTCTATTTGTCCTTCCAGAATGGACAACCTCACACTTGACAGGGTTGAACTCCATCTGCCACTCCTCAGCCCAGCTCTGCATCATTTCTAAGTCCCTTTGCAGCTGACAACAGCCCTCTTCACTATCCACAACTCCACCAATCTTCGTATCGTCTGCAAATTTACTGACCCACCCTTCGACTCCATCTTCCAAGTCATTAATAAAAATTACAAACAGCAGAGGACCCAGAACTGATCCCTGCGGACCTCCACTTGTAACTGGGCTCCAGGCTGAATATTTACCATCTACCACCACTCTCTGACTTCGACCGGTTAGCCAGTTCTCTATCTAACTGGTCAAATTTCCCACTATCCCATGCCTCCTGACTTTCTGCATAAGCCTACCATGGGGAACCTTATCAAATCCATGTACACTACATCCACTGCTCTACCCTCATCCACATGCTTGGTCACCTCCTCAAAGAATTCAATAAGACTTGTAAGGCAAGACCTACCCTTCACAAATCTGTGCTGGCTGTTCCTAATCAAGCAGTGTCTTTCCAGATTCTCATAAATCCTATCCCTCAGTACCCTTTCCATTATTTTGCCTACCACTGAAGTAAGACTAACTGGCCTGTAATTCCCGGGGTTATCCCTATTCCCTTTTTTGAACAGGGGCACAACATTCGCCATTCTCCAGTCCCCTGGTACCAACCCCGTTGACAGTGAAGACGAAAAGATAATTGCCAACGGCTCTGCAATTTCCTCTCTTGCTTCCCACATAATCTTAGGATATATCCCGTCAGGCCTGGGGAACTTGTCTATCCTCAAATTTTTCAAAATGCCCAACACATCTTCCTTCCTAACAAGTATCTCCTCTAGCTTACCAGTACGTTTCATACTCTCCATTTCAACAATACAGTCCCTCTCATTTGTAAATACTGAAGAAAAGTACTCATTCAAGACCTCTCCTATCTCTTCCAACTCAATACACAGTCTCCCACTACTGTCCTTGATCGGACCTAACCTTGTTCTCTCCATGACCATGAAATTCATTTTGATTGTTGTAAAAATCCAGTTCATTCACAATTAGGGAATTTTTAGTTTAGTCTGCATGTGACTCAATACCACATAACAATGTGGTTGGCTCTTAACTACACTCTGAAATAGTCCAACAAGTCAGTAAATTCAAGAGCAATTCGGAACAGACAGCAAATCTGAGTATTGCCAGTGACCCCTCCATTACTGAAAAAGCAAACAAAAAGAAGTCATGCTCAAAATGTAAAATCAGCTGAAAACATCACTTCTCTTTTACTGCCTCCAGAGCTGCTGCAGGACCTGCTGTGCTTTTCCAGCATTTTCTGCCTGATTGCAAATTTCCAGCAGCATTTTGCTTTTGAATGTGTGGCAAAGGCAAGTTCTTTCACAGGCCACAGGGACTGGTGCTGCAATGTCAGTAATAGCAAGGCTGATGACTGATCCAGATCAAAACCATTCACAAATGAGGAATTGCCTGAGTCGCATCTCTCCGCCTGGATATCTATGACCTGATGCAGTGCCAGTGGGACAAGGCAGCAGCTGTTCAACATATTCAGAGAACATCCTCAAAGGAACTGCCTCAGGCTTGACATCTGGGTGGGAGAAATCAGGCAGTCTCTACGGTGTCCATTGCTTTCATCAAATTAGTGCATCAGCAGGATGGAAATATCCACATGCCACAGAGCTTGCACTTTCTGTGAACTGTTTATATTCTGTGCTTGTTTCAGACACAACATGCACCTTTTCATTAGAGCTGGCATAAACAATCTTTTTTTTAGTCCTGTACCTTTACCACACAAGTTGGAAGGGAGCATTACTTCAGACATTTAGCATTGTCCCGTTCCTGCCACTTCATCATTAAGTTGTCCCGTAAAGCTGAGCTTGTTCGGAAGATGGGGTTGTGCTGTACCTTTCAGAGAGTTAAAAGCTAGCAGAACTCCCTGACACAGCACCAAGTGTTCTGAGAAAGGGAACAAGGTCACACTTGGTCAAAAGCTAGGGTAGCTGGCTACCTGAAGACAAAAACAAATTTGAATTAGGCTAATCAGTTTAAGTTATACCCCCCACCCCCAAAAGAAAACCAAACTCCAATCAAGTTTGAATTGAATATATTAACAATATTAAAGCTAATGAAACAATCCAATGCTTTTGGCGGGGGGGGGGGGTTGATGATGGGAGAAAATTGAACAGTTGGGAGGAGAACTACCAAAAGATGTAGACTGCTAGGTTAGATTAGATTCCCCACAGTGTGGAAACAGGCCCTTTGGCCCAACTTATTCCCCCTAACTCTATGGGCAATTTAACATGACTAATTCACCTAACCTGCACATCTTTGGACTGTGGGAAGAAACTGGAGCACCCAGAGGAAACCCACACAGACACGGGGAGAATGTGCAAACGCCACACAGATAGTTGTCCAAAGCTGGAATTGAACGTGGGTCCTTGGTGCCGTAAGGCAACAGTGCTAACCATTGAGCCACCGAGAGGTACTATCTAGAGAAGGAGTTTGCACAGAGAAAAACATCAACACTGACCTGGAGAGCAAATCTACAGAGGAAGATATAGAAAAAGAAGATTCAACAATTGTTTTGAATTGTGTTCCTTGTCTAGCAGTCTATTGGTGACATATGGCATCATAGAGTCATTCAGCATGGAAACAGACCCTTTGGTTCCAACCAGTCCATGCCATACTTAATCCCAAACTAAACTAGTCCCATCTACCTGCTCCTGGCCCATACCCCTTCAAACCTTTCCTATTCATGTACTTATCCAAATGTCTTTTCAACGTTGTAGTTGTACCTACATCTATCACTGCCTCAGGAAGTTCTTTCCACACTTGAACCACCCTCCATGTAAAACATTTGCTCCTCATGTCTTTTGAAAATGTCTTTCCTCTCATCTTAAAAATGTGCCCCCATCCTGAAATTCCCCCATCCTAGGGAAAACACAATGAATATTTTAAACAATATCTTTTTCCCCTCATTATTTTATACACTTCTGTATGGTCGTCTCTCAACCTCCTACGCTCCAGTGAAGAAAGCCCCAGCCTTTCATTGTAACTGAAGCCTCCCATACCCTGATAACATCCTGGTAAACCTCTTCTGAACCTTCTCCAGCTTAATAATATCCTTCTGAGATCAGGGCAACCAGAATTGCACACAATATTCCAGAAGGAATATTAAGGTCCTGTGCAACCTCAATGGAATGTTCCAACTCCTACACTCAAAGCACTGAGCAATGAGGGCAAGCGTGCTAAATGCCTTTTTAACCAGCTGCCTGTATGTGATGCAAACTTCAAAAATTATGTCCCTGCACCCTTATCTCTACTCGATTTGTACAAAAGTTTCTTTCAGAACGAGTTGATGGGTCTTTTGTCTAAGTTAGCTTCAGTGAATGTTTCGGTGTGGGTGAATTATTAGCTATCTATGGATTCTCTCAGTCCCTTTCCTGGCTGTTGTCAGCACGGACATGAACTCAAACTTCAGCTTTTCTTCGAAACTCGAAAACATTTTGCCAGGATTTTGCAATCATGAAAAGAAATGCAGAAGGAGTTTATTCTTCTTCAAGCTTCAGTGTCCAAAATGAGAAAACGTTTGACTCCCTCTCATTCTCTGTCTGCTAGCTTGTAAAAATGGACTCTTTCATTGAATAACTGAAAGCCTGATAGCATGTGGGTGGCACGGTGGCACAGTGGTTAGCACTGCTGCCTCACAGTACTAGAGACCCAGGTTCAATTCTTGCCTCAGGCGACTGACTGTGTGGAGTTTGCACATTCTCCCTGTGTCTGCATGGGTTTCCTCCCACAGTCCAAAGATGTGTGGGCCAGGTGAATTGGCCATGCTAAATTGTCTGTAGTGTTAGGTAAGGGGGCAAATGTAGGGTTATGGGTGGGTTGTGCTTCGGTGGGTTGGTGTGGACTTGTTAGGCCGAAGGGCCTGTTTCCACACTGTTAGTAATCTAATCTCAACATTAAAGGGATACCAATTGATACAGAAATGTTTGCTTTCTTTCCTTCTTTTGGAGACTAATTGCTCTGTATATGTTAATATGATAAACTATATGGCAATGTAACGTTTTTCTACCTTGTAGCTGCTGCTTTTTTTTGTAAGTTGCCACATCGTTAGGCATTATTGATTGTATGAAGATAGGAGTCAAGGCAAGGTAGGAGTTTCATGGTGAATAAACCAGGCAAAAGTGAGCACTGCAGATGCTAGAGATCAGAGTCTAGATTAGAGTGGTGCTGGAAAAGCACAGCAGGTCAGGTAGCATTTGAGGAGCAGGAAAACCGACGTTTCGGGCAAAAGCCCTTCATCAAGAAGCTTTTGCCCAAAACATTGATTTTCCTGCTCATCAGATGGTGCCTGACCTGCTGTGCTTTTCCAGCACCACTCTAACTTAGTTTCATGGTGAATGGTAGGGCCTTAAGGAGTGGAGTGGAACAAAGGGATCTTGGAGTTCAGGTGCACGGTTTTCTGGAAGTGGAGTCACTGGTAGACAGGGCAGTGAAGAAGGGTTTGGTACACTGGCCTTCATCAGTCAGGGCATTGAGTTTGAAGTTGGGAAGTTATGTTGCAGTTGTACAGGATGTTGTTGAGGCCACACTTGTATTATTGTGTTCAGTTCTGGTCACCTTATTACAGAAAGGATGTTACTAAACTGGAAAGAGAACAGAAGAAATTTACAAGAATGTTGCCAGGACTTAACAGTCTGAGTTATAAGGAGAGATTGGACAAGCTAAGACCTTTTTTCTTGAGCGTGTAGGAGACTGAGGGGGATCTTAGAGAGTTGTATAAGATCATGAGAGGCATGGATAGGACGGGTGCACTCAGTCTTTTTCCCAATGTTGGGGAATAAAGGACGAGAGGGCATCAGAGAGTCATAGAGTCATAGAGATGTACAGCATAGAAACAGACCCTTCGGTCCAACCTGTCCATGCCGACCAGATATCCCAACCCAATCTAGTCCCACCTGCCAGCACCTGGCCCATATCCCTCCAAACCCTTCCTATTCATATACCCATCCAAATGCCTCTTTAATGTTGCAATTGTACCAGCTTCCACCACATCCTCTGGCAGCTCATTCCATACACGTACCATCCTCTGTGTGAAAAAAGTTGCCCCTCAGGTCTCTTTTATATCTTTCCCTTCTCACCCTAAACCTATGCCCTCTAGTTCTAGACTCCCCAACCCCAGGGAAAAGACTTTGCCTATTTACCCTATCCATGCCCCTCATAATCTTGTAAACCTCTATAAGGTCACCCCTCAGCCTCTGACGCTCCAGGGAAAACAGCTCCAGCGTGTTCAGCCTCTCCCCATAGCTCAAATCCTCCAACCCTGGCAACATCCTTGTAAATCTTTTCTGAACCCTTTCAAGTTTCACAACATCTTTCTGATGGGAAGGAGACCAGAATTGCATGCAATATTCTAACAGTGGCTGAACAAATGTCCTGTACAGCCGCAACGTGACCTCCCAACTCCTGTACCCAGTACTCTGACTAATAAAGGAAAGCATGCAAACACTTCTTCACTATCCTATCTACCTGCGACTCCACTTTCAAGGAGCTATGAACCTGCTCTCCAAGGTCTCTTTGTTCAGCAAAACTCCCTAGGACGTGACCATTAAGTGTATAAGGTAAAAACAATGACTGCAGATGCTGGAAACCAGATTCTGGATTAGTGGTGCTGGAAGAGCACAGCAGTTCAGGCAGCATCCAAGGAGCTTGGATGCTGTCTGAACTGCTGTGCTCTTCCAGCACCATTAAGTGTATAAGTCCTGCTAAGATTTGTTTTCCCAAAATGCAGCTCCTCACATGTATCTGAATTAAACTCCACCTGCCACTTCTCAGCCCATTGGCCCATCTGGGCAAGATCCTGTTGTAATCTGAGGTAACCTTCTTCACTGTCCACTACACCTCCAATTTTGGGGTCATTTGCAAACTTACTAACTGTACCTCTTATGTTCACATGCAAAACATTTATCTAAATGACAAAAAGTAGAGTGCCAAAACTGATCCTTGTGGCACTCCACTGGTCACAGGCCTCCAGTCTGAAAAACAACCCTCCACCACCACCCTCTGTCTTCTACCTTTGAGCCAGTTCTGTATCCAATTGGCTAGTTCTCCCTGTATTCCATGAGATCTAACCTTGCTAACCAGTCTCCCATGGGGAACGTTGTCAAACACCTTACTGAAGTCCATATAGATCACATCTACTGCTCTGCCCTCATCAATCGTCTTTGTTACTTCTTCAAAAAACTCAATCAAGTTTGTGAGACATGATTTCCCATGCACAAACCCATGTTGACTATCCCTAATCAGTCCTTGCCTTTCCAAATACATGTACATCCTGTCCCTCAGGATTCCCTCCAACAACTTGCCCACCACCGACGTCAGGCTCACTGGTCTATAGTTCCCTGGCTTGTCCTTACCACCCTTCATAAACCGTGGCACTACGTTAGCCACCCTCCAGTCTTCCGGCCCCTCACCTGTGGCTATCGATGATACAAATATCTCAGCAAGTGGCCCAGCAATCACTTCTCTAGCTTCCCACAGAGTTCTAGGGTACACCTGATCATGTCCTGGGGATTTATCTCATGTCCCCATTTTGCCCTCCTGATTTCCCTCTTAAGTGTACTCCTACTTTCTTTATACTCTTCTAAAGATTCACTCGATCTATCCTGTCTATACCTGACACATGCTTCCTTCTTTTTCTTAACCAAACTCTCAATTTCTTTAGTCATGCAGCATTCCCTATACCTACCAGCCTTCCCTTTCACCCTGACAGGAATATACTTTCTCTGGATTCTTATCTCATTTCTGAAGGCTTCCCATTTTCCAGCTTCAACTTTTAGATCTAGTCTATCCTTTTCCGTCGCTATTTTAAATCTAATGGAATTATGGTCGCTGACCCCAAAGTGCTCCCCCAGTGACACCTCAGTCACCTGCCCTGCCTTATTTCCCAAGAGTAGGTCAAGTTTTGCACCTTCTCTCGTAGGTACATCCACATACTGAATCAGAAAATTTTCTTGTACACACTTAACAAATTCCTCTCCATCTAAACCATTAACACTATGACAGTCCCAGTCTATGTTTGGAAAGTTAAAATCCCCTACCATAACCACCCTATTATTCTTACAGATAGCTGAGATCTCATTACAAGTTCATTTCTCAATTTCCCTCTGACTCTTAGGGGGTCTATAATACAATCCAAATAAGGTGATCATCCCTTTCTTATTTCTCAATTTCACCCTAATAAGTTCCCTAGATGTATTTCCTTAAGTATCTTCCCTCAGCACAGCTGAAATGTTATCCCTTATCAAAAATGCCACTCTCCCTCCTCTCTTGCCTCCCTTTCTATCCTTCCTGTAGCATTTGTATCCTGGAACATTAAGGTTGGAGGGGAAAGAATAAAAGGGAACCTGAGGAGCAACTTTTTAACACAGAGGGTGGTACGCATATGGAATGAGCTGCCAGCGGAACTGGTTGAGGAGAGTACATTAACAACATTTAAAAGGCATTTGGACACATACATGGAATATGAAAGGATTAGAAAGATGTGTGCCAAGTGCAGGGAAATGGGGTTAGAGTACATGGACATTATGGTGGGTCTGCACCATTCTGGGCGAAAGGGCTTGTCTCTGTACTGTAGGACTCTATGCCTCTATGACTCTATGTATGAGCATTTTTGCCTGTGGATGGCAATCTTGTCAAAAAGAGTGATGTCTGGCTTTTTTTTATTTTCATGTCAACTTGGAAAAAGAAGATGGCAGAATCAACAAATCTCTGGACATAAGTAAGGAAGTCTAGAACTGAAAAAATATTTTTTAGTCTGTTTTACGTTCTTTTTTGTTCTCATTACACTTTGAGTCTGTCTTATTCATTCCATTTCAAACTCACTTATCATCAGATCAGATGCCTCATGTATACATTTGCTTTTCTTTCTAAAGTCAGAGAGAGAATGAAATCTAAGGTACTCACTGTGCCTCAGTGCAAATGTTTCACCTTTGGTTTTGGCTGTCGTGCTTTAGTTTTGGTTGTAGTTGCAACTTCAGCTCAGAAAAGAGGTAGGAAATGAAGGAAGATGGCTGTTGGGAAAAAGCATGTTAGCATCTGTCACAGTGCTATCAGCTTTTCAGCCTTTACTGTTCACATACTGACACGGACTCACTGACATGACTTGCTTTTAGCAACTAGATGTTGCCCCTGCGTTTGCGTTTTACTGTATGTCAGGTCATGTAGCATGTACCACAGGTAGTTGGGTACTACAGAATAAGCTATCTTGACATTTGTTTACAACCCTTCTTACAAAGCTACAACACCAAAGTCATATGCACTGAGTTCTGCATTCCATGTTACTGATGTCAAAATACATTATACACAAATGATCATTAAAATAAAAGCAAAATACTGTGGATGCTGGAAACCTGAAACAAACACAGAGAATGCTGGAGAAACTCAGCAGGTCTGGGGTAACGTTCGTGGCAGGGACAATTATAATGTTTAAAAGACATTTGGATGGATCCATGCATAGGAAAGGTTTGGAGGGATAGGGGCCAGGAACACGCAGGTGGGCAAGTTTAGTTTGGGATCATGATCGCCATGGACTAGTTAGACTAAAGCATCTGTTTCGGTGCTGTATGACTCTATGACTTTATGAGAGAAACAGAGTTAATATTTCAGGGAAATTTCAGGGAATAACATAACAGTTCTGAGGAAAAGCCAATTTGCACTCAAACTGTTAAATCTGCTTTTCCTTCAGCAGATACTGCCAGGCTTGCTGAGTTTTTCCAGCATTCTCTGTCTTTGTTATAGACAAAGAACTAACTGGGTGCATTCACTCCATGGCACAGAGGCAGAGTCTGAACATGAGATATATATTGGAAAGACATATATTGGGAAGTCATAGACCCATCTTTAAGCTGAGGACTGTCTGGGCAGGAATCTATACCATAATACACAGAGGTAGTTCACTGGGGCCAGTCAGGGTGGCTCTATTGGTGGTGTGGGGTTGGGGGTGGGATGTGGGGAGATTTGGGGGATGGTGAGGGTAGGAGGTTCAGGAGGATGGGATGGTGTGAACTCTGCTGCCAGGAGAGGGGATGCACAGAGAGGTGGGCACATTCAGGAGGCTTCAACATATCCCCCGATCTGCTGTGAGGCCACCAGGCTAATGCATGGAATCCCTGCATGGCACACCGAGCTCCTGTAATACCCCAGTGATGGCTGGATAGCAACCTGAGGTGGTCATTCATGAACTACCAGACTAACCCTGTGGTAGAGAAGAGGTTGTGGGTAAACAGAAAAAGGATGGGTTAATCCACACCACCCAATAATAGGGCAGTCCCCATCGCTTAGCTCCCTCCTTATGCTTTTGCTCATAACCTATTGAGTCTGCATCGGTGTAATCCACTAGTCCTCAGTGCATAGTAGTCAAGGTGAGGGCATCATTACATTCTCATCTAGAACTGAGAACCCAAATGGAAATTATTCCCTGCAGTTCAAATCACCCATTGTTGCAATGCTCCCAATACTTGCATCCATCACTTAGTAAACTGATTAACAAAGGTAAATGGGTCCTAATATTGGAGTTGTACAATCTATGGAATCATCTCCATCACCAAGATTGAAACTTTGCTTTATGGGTCAGTGCATTAAGTATAAGAGTTGGGAGGTCATGTTCCAGCTGTACAGGACATTGGTTAGGCCGATTTTGGAAAATTGTGTGCAGTTCTGGTCTCCTTTCTATTGAAAGGATGTTGTGAAACATGAAAGGGTTCAGAAAAGATTTACAAGGATGTTGCTATGGTTGGAGGGTTTGAGCTAGAGGGAGAGGCTGAATAGGCTGGGGCTGTTTTCCCTGGAGTGTCGGAGGCTGAGGGGTGATGTTATAGAGGTTTATAAAATCATGAGGGGCATGAACAGGGTAGATAGACAAGGTCTTTTCCTCAGGGTGTGGGAGTCCAGACCTCGGAGGCATAGGTTTAGGGCAAGTAGAGGATATATTTGAAAGGGACCTCAGGAGCAACCTTTTCACACAGGGGATGGTACATGTTTGGAATGAGCTGCCAGAGGAAGTGGTGGAGGCTGATACAATTAGAACATTTAAAAAGCATCTAGGTGGGTATACGAATAGGAAGGGTTTAGAGGGATATGGGTCAAGTGCTGGAAAATGGGACAAGATTAGTTTAGGTTATCTGGTCGGCATGGACAAGTTGGACTGAAGGGTCTGTTTCTGTGCTGCACATCTCTATGACTCTATGACTCTAAGAAACATTAATCTCTCCAGCAGATGAAAACCATAGGACAGACCAGAAGCAGACCATTCAGCCCATCGATTCTGCTCCTTCATTCAATGAGATCATGGTTGATCCGATAATCCTAAACTCCACTCTCCTGCCTTACTCTGAAGATGGACGAGGGAGATCCAGTAGATGTAGTGTACTTGGACTTTCAGAAAGCTTTTGATAAAGTCCAACATAGGAGGTTAGTGAGCAAAATTAGGGTGCATGGTATTGGGGGCAAAGTACTAAATTGGATTGAAAGTTGGTTGGCTGATAGGAAAAAAATTCTGGATTCGTGGTGCTAGAAGAGCACAGCAGTTCAGGCAATATCCAAGGAGCAGCGAAATCGACATTTCGGGCAAAAGCCCTTCATCAGCATATCGATTTCGCTGCTCCTTGGATGCTGCCTGAACTGCTGTACTCTTCCAGCACCACTAATCCAGAATCTGGTTTCCAGCATCTGCAGTCATTGTTTTTACCTGATAGGAAACAAAGAGTAGTGATAAACGGCTCCATTTCGGAATGGCAGGCAGTGACTAGCGGGGTACCGCAGAGATCAGTAGTGGGACTGCAGCTTTTTACAATATATGTTAATGATATAGAAGATGGTATTAGCAATAACATTAGCAAATTTGCTGATGACACTAAGCTGGGTGGCAGGGTGAAATGTGATGAGGATGTTAGGAGATTACAGGGTGACCTGGACAGATTAGGTGAGTGGTCAGATGCATGGCAGATGCAGTTTAATGTGGATAAATGTATGGTTATGCACTTTGGTGGCAAGAACAGGAAGGCAGATTACTACCTAAATGGAATCAATTGAGGTAAAGGGGCAGTACAGAGAGATCTGGGTGTTCTTGTACACCAGTCAATGAAGGTAAGCATGCAGGTACAGCAGGTAGTGAAGAAGGCTAATAGCATGCTGGCCTTCATAACAAGAAGGTTTGAGTATTGAAGCAAAGAGATTCTTCTGCAGCTGTACAGAGCCCTGGTGAGACCACACCTGGAGTACTGTGTGCAGTTCTGGTCTCCAAATTTGAGGAAAGACATTCTGGCTATTGAGGGAGTGCAGAGTAGGTTCACAAGGTCAATTCCTGGAATGGCGGGACTACCTTATACTGAAAGACTGGACCGACTGGGCTTGTATACCCTTGAGTTTAGAAAAATGAGAGGGGATCTGATTGAGACATATAAGATTATTAAAGGATTGGACACTCTGGAGGCAGGAAACATGTTTCCGCTGATGGGTGAGTGCTGAACCAGAGGACACAGCTTAAAAATACGGGGTAGACTATTTAGGACAGAGGTGAGGAGAAACTTCTTCACCCAGAGAGTAGTGGCTGTGTGGAATGCTCTGCCCCAGAGGGCAGTGGAGGCCTAGTCTCTGGATTCATTTAAGAAAGAGTTGTATAGAGCTCTCAAGGATTGTGGAATCAAGGGTTATGGAGATAAGGCAGGAACAGGATACTGATTAAGGATGATCAGCCATGATCATATTGAATGGTGATGCAGGCTCGAAGGGCAGAATGGCCTACTCCTGCACCTATTGTCTATTGCCTATTGTCTATTGTCCCATAATCCTCAATTCCTTTACTGATTAAAAATCTGTTTCACAGCCTTGAATGTACATGATGTGGAGGTTATGGACTGGGCTGAACAAAGTCAGAAGTCACATGACACCCGAATATAGTCCGCAGGTGAAGTTCCTGACAAAGGAACAGCATTCCAAAAGCTTGTGATTTTAATAAATCTGTTGGACTATAATTTGGTGTCTTGTGAGTTTTGACTTCGAATACACTTAAGAAACTTCAACAGCCCTCTGTGTTAACAAATTCCAGAGAGTCACTATCCCCTGAGAGAAGAAATTCTTCCTCATATGTTTAAGTGTATGGACCCGTTATTCTGAGATGATGCCCTCTTGGTCCTAGACTCTCCCACAAGGGTTAGCAACCTTCCTGCATTGATTCTGTCAAATTCCCAGGTTAGCTCTTATTCTCAACTTGTAAATATTAGAATTAAATCAAATCTAAAACTTCAGCTTGATTTACTCTCACCGATTTGTTAGTCTTATATCTGAAACCTTATCAGTTCTGCTCCCTGTTTTGTTAAGTTGCTCCGCCTATGAGTTCCTTGCTGTTTAAAATCTCGAGCTGGCCCTGAATATATCTACTTGTGTGTATTGACTTTTCAATACTTTACTGTGAAAGCTATGATTCTTCAGTCAATAAATAGTGTGTAACTTTTTATCTGATAATTTTGGAAATAAGGATGAATCCGTTCGCTCAGTAGGTTGTTGATGTTTTGGAAATTGGACTCAATTAATATAAATGGGATGGAGTAAGATGCTTTGATAATCTGGCACAGTAGTCATTCACTCTTTGATGTAAACTGGTGTGGAAACTGCATTCCCCAGATGATGAAATAGCACAGAACAAGATCATTACCAGCCCTTTGATGAGTTCATTTCTCTTTTACCGTAGTCCTGCAAATTCCTCCATTTTAATTCGCCAGCAAAACCACTTTCCAAGGTTATGACTGAATCAGCTTTCACTTCCTATTCTGAAGGTATACTCTGTTGTATACGACTTTGAACCTCCTCCTATGCTTTGTTCCCATAAGTGGAACATGATATGTGGGTACCAGAACAGATTGAGAGAACAAACATCTCTTCTAAGATGAGCAAGAGGTTCAATACGTGTTCGACCAGGTTCCTTGACTCACTACAGTCTTGGACGACTACAGCCAGCTCCAGCCTTCACTATCGTTCTCCTTTTTAGTCAGATACGTGAGCAGACAATTTAACTTTGACTTTCAAATCCAGACTTGATGCACTCATGCATCGTAGAATCTCGACATTGTGAAACGAGGTCATTCAGCCCATTGAGTCTGCAGTGATCCTCTGATGAGCATCCCATCCAAACCCAGCCCCCACATTTCCCATGGGGTGTGGGGTGAACCCACCTAGCCTCCGTATTCTCCAGACAATATGGTGCAACTTAGCATGGCCAATTCACCTAACCTGCGTATTCATGGACTGTGGGAAGAAACCCACACAGACACGGGGCGAATGTGTGAACACAGTCACCCAAGGCTGGAATTGATATCCTATGCAGCACCTTATCAAAGTATTGTAGATCTACTGAAACAGTTAGGGAAACAGCAAGTTCTAGAGAACAAATCTTCAGTATTATTACCGGAATATTGTCTCAAGCTGTTTCTTGACATCACTTGAAGTAAATTGAATTGGCTCAGGACTGGCATCCATAATGCCTGAGACCTCTGGAGAAGGCCAAGAAGGAGCATTCACTCAAAACCTCTGGCTACAGATTGTTGTGAATGTTGCAGCCTTATCTTTTCCACTAATTTGCTGGCTCATCTCTTTGAAACATACAGAATACTGACAGGCCTGGATAGAGTGAATATGGACAAGATATTTCCATGACTAGGACCCGAGGGCGCAGCCTCAGAATGAAGAGATGACCCTTAAGAACTGAGATGAGGAGGAACTTCTTCAGCCAGAGGGTGGTAACTCTGTGGAACTCATTGCCACAGCCAAGTCATTGAGCGTATTTAAGGCAGAGATAGATGGGTTCTTGATTGGTGAGAGGTTCAACAGGATTTGAGTGTAGGAGAGTAGTGATGCCTTGCTGCAGTTATACAGGGTGTTGGTGAGGCCACACCTTGAGTATTGTGTGCAATTTTGATCTCCTCGTCTGAGGAAGGACATTCTTGCTATTGAGGGAATCCAGTGAAGGTTCACCAGATTGATTCTGGGATGGCAGAACTGACATATGAAGAAAGACGGGATCGACTGGGCTTGTATTCACTGGAATTTCAAAGAATGAGTGAGCAGAATCTCATAGAAACATGTAAAACTCTGATGGGACTGGGCAGGCTAGATGCGGGAAAAATCTTCCCGATGCTGGGGAAGTCCAGAACTAGGGGTCACAGCCTAAGAATAAGGGGCAATCCATTCAGGACTGAGATGAGGGGCAATTTCTTCACTCAGAGAGTTGTGAACCTGTGGAATTCTCTCCCAGAGGAAGCTGTTGGGACCAGTTTGTTCGGTATATTCAAGGAGGAGCTAGACATGGCAGCTAAAGGTATCAAGGGATATGGGGAGAGGTTTTATTTTTGTGAAGAATATATATGTGTGTCTTGTGGGTATTTCGAGGAATAAATGTTTACATTTCTGTACGACTGATGGCACCTGTTAACTGAATATCACATCTTTATTGAATAAGCTTTGTTTTAATTTTTAAAAACCCAGAATTGTAAGAAACTTGGTTAATAGATATTTTTATTAATGGACAACTTGTTAACTGGGGAAAAAGACGTTATGTTGCGATTCATGGAAAAGTGGCTTCGAGATTCAGGGGTCAACAAACACATCGACCTGGACCCAATATACCGGCCACTACAGCGGACAGCTGGAACTGATAACCGGAAGCAGCAGAGACAGGCCACTATAAATGCCGGAGGAAGCAGCACAGAAGCGCTTCACAGGAGGCTCCCAAGCACTGAGGATGTCACCTAGACAGGGGACGAAACGTCTGCAAGACAAATTCCCAGCTCGGCGAACAGAACCACAACAACGAGCACCCGAGCTACAAATCTTCTCCCAAACTTTGAACAGGGGTAGCAGTTTCTTCCGCATAAAAATAAGATATAGGAGCAGACGTAGGGCATTCAGCCCACTGGGTCTGGTGTAACATTCAATCAGATCATGAATGATCTGATCATCCTCAACTCCACTTTCCATGCTACGGTCCCAAGGATTGCAACAATGAATTTCACAACAACTTTGGGGAATTTTGACGATAATTTGTAAGTAACCTCCTTTAAAATAATTGCAAGCTCCCAGATGTTGCTCTGAACTCCGCCACGCTTCCCGTGCAATTCTTAAGCAATGCTAATACCTCTGCCTCGTGGGGAAAATAAACTAACTAGCTGCTCCTTTTTAAAAATGCGGAGTTCTTAGAAGCAATTTCCAAGAGCTGAATTTTCAGACAGGGAGGATATTCATCCATATTGCTTGCTTCCTGCGGTGCAATTCATTGACATTATCAGAACACACTGTGACTGAGCAGGAGCCAGCTGCTTAAACAGGTTTGAGCAGGTTTGCATGAATCAGAAAGACTGAAATTAATTTTGCATTGGGACCGATGAGGCATTTTTAACGTGCTAAATTGGATGGCAGGCCAATTTATGACAGGAGTCAACACTTCTCCCAATTCATAGAGGAGAGTTATTTCATTCAGGCCATTCAACCTATTGCCTCTGTACTGGCTCTTTCAAAAAGCAAGCCGCCTCTCTAACATACCCACCTAATATTTCTCCCCCAAATTATTTTGCTGCTTCAGATTTTTATGTGTTAAAAACAGAATTTGCCCAACCTTTAAATGTCAAGGAGACAGTAATGTGGGAAAGTACAGTTTTATAAACCATGAGTTTAGTGATTGGCCAGCCAGGTAGACCTCATAGAATATGAGTTCTCTGACTGGGGCTGTTAACCTGGTCCAATCAGGGAGCCCTGGCTGACAGATATAAACAGGAGTGTCAGAGGTACTGTTCACTCTGAAAGCTGGCTGAGATCAGTGTCATGGTCTCTCCACGTGTCAATAAAGCATGAATTTGTGAAGGGATACGGCCTCTGTGGAGTTAATTCAGTGAGTTCACAATGTGTTTAGATGAGACATCAGCCAGGGTCACAAATGGGGATGGAAACATGGTGATTTTTAATCCAGAAACACAAGTTCAAATCCCACCACAAGAGTTTGGGAAGTTAAATTGAATTGAATAAATGCTCATTTGATTAAAAAAAGCTAGTATCAGTAATAGCCAGTGCAGACACAATGAGGCAAATACCCTCTTTCCAACCAGAAGAGATTAAACAGTGGTCTGAAAGAAGCGATAATGGGATGAGGTGGTAATAAGATGGTCCCCTCACAATTCTACACCAAAACAATTTTGTAGCAACTGAGAGAACACTGATTTGTTGCCGAAGAATTGTCATCCTCACCTGCTTTGCTCTCTATGGATCTCCGAATCTGCAACAATGTGGTTGACTCTATCAAGTGCACCTGGCCTGTCCATTCTTTCTGAACAGGAAGGGTTACACCTGAAATGTTGATATCTCCACCTCCTGATGCTGCCTGTCTTGTTGTGTTATTCCAGCCTCCTGCCTGTCCCTCCTGATGCTGCCTGCCTTGCTGTGTTCCTCCAGCCTCCTGCCTGTCTGTCCTGATGCTGCCTGTCTTGTTGTGTTCCTCCAGCCTCCTGCCTGTCCCTCCTGATGCTGCCTGCCTTGTTGTGTTCCCCCAGCCTCCTGCCTGTCCCTCCTGATGTTGCCTGCCTTGCTGTGTTTCTCCAGCCTCCTTCCTGTCCCTCCTGATGCTGCCTGCCTTGCTGTGTTTCTCCAGCCTCCTGCCTGTCCCTCCTGATGCTGCCTGCCTTGCTGTGTTCCTCCAGCCTCCTGCCTGTCTGTCCTGATGCTGCCTGTCTTGTTGTGTTCCTCCAGCCTCCTGCCTGTCCCTCCTGATGCTGCCTGCCTTGTTGTGTTCCCCCAGTCTCCTGCCTGTCCCTCCTGATGCTGCCTGGCTTCCTGTGTTCCTCCAGCCTCCTGCCTGTCTGTCCTGATGCTGCCTGTCTTGTTGTGTTCCCCCAGCCTCCTGCCTGTCTGTCCTGATGCTGCCTGTCTTGTTGTGTTCCTCCAGCCTCCTGCCTGTCCCTCCTGATGCTGCCTGCCTTGCTGTGTACCCTCAGCCTCCTGCCTGTCCCTCCTGATGCTGCCTGCCTTGCTGTGTTCCTCCAGCCTCCTGCCTGTCTGTCCTGATGCTGCCTGCCTTGCTGTGTACCCTCAGCCTCCTGCCTGTCCCTCCTGATGCTGCCTGTCTTGCTGTGTTCCCCCAGCCTCCTGCCTGTCCCTCCTGATGCTGCCTGCCTTGCTGTGTTCTTCCAGCCTCCTGCCTGTCTGTCCTGATGCTGCCTGCCTTGCTGTGTACCCTCAGCCTCCTGCCTGTCCCTCCTGATGCTGCCTGTCTTGCTGTGTTCCCCCAGCCTCCTGCCTGTCCCTCCTGATGCTGCCTGGCTTGTTGTGTTCTTCCAGCCTCCTGCCTGTCCCTCCTGATGCTGCCTGCCTTGCTGTGTTCCTCCAGCCACCTGCCTGTCCCTCCTGATGCTGCCTGCCTTGCTGTGTTCCCTCAGTCTCCTGCCTGTCCCTCCTGATGCTGCCTGCCTTGTTGTGTTCTTCCAGCCTCCTGCCTGTCCCTCCTGATGCTGCCTGGCTTGTTGTGTTCTTCCAGCCTCCTGCCTGTCCCTCCTGATGCTGCCTGCCTTGCTGTGTTCCTCCAGCCACCTGCCTGTCCCTCCTGATGCTGCCTGCCTTGCTGTGTTCCCTCAGTCTCCTGCCTGTCCCTCCTGATGCTGCCTGCCTTGTTGTGTTCTTCCAGCCTCCTGCCTGTCCCTCCTGATGCTGCCTTCCTTGTTGCGTTCCTCCAGCCTCCTGCCTGTCCCTCCTGATGCTGCCTGCCTGGCTGTGTACCCCCAGCCTCCTGCCTGTCCCTCCTGATGCTGCCTGCCTTGCTGTGTTCCTCCAGCCTCCTGCCTGTCCCTCCTGATGCTGCCTGCCTTGTTGTGTTCCTCCAGCCTCCAGCCTGTCCCTCCTGATGCTGCCTGCCTTGCTGTGTTCCCCCAGCCTCCTGCCTGTCCCTCCTGATGCTGCCTGCCTTGTTGTGTTCCTCCAGCCTCCTGCCTGTCCCTCCTGATGCTGCCTGCCTTGTTGTGTTCCTCCATCCTCCAGCCTGTCCCTCCTGATGCTGCCTGCCTTGTTGTGTACCCCCAGCCTCCTGCCTTTCCCTCCTAATGCTGCCTGCCTTGCTGTGTTCCTCCAGCCTCCTGCCTGTCCCTCCTGATGCTGCCTGCCTTGCTGTGTTCCTCCAGCCTCCTACCTGTCCCTCCTGATGCTGCCTGCCTTGCTGTGTTCTCCCAGTCACCTGCCTGTCCCTCCTGATGATGCCTGCCTTGTTGTGTTCCCCCAGCCTCCTGCCTGTCCCTCCTGATGATGCCTGCCTTGTTGTGTTCCTCCAGCCTCCTGCCTGTCTACTTTGGATTCCAGCTGCTTCAGTTTGTTTTTGTCTCTGCCCATTTCACCAAGCAATCCGGGAAACCTTCCCTGTCCTGCCTTCAAAGTTTTGACACCTTCCCTGAATTTCACCAGTACACTTTAGCCAGCTCTGCCTTCACACTGTCTGTACTTCACCTAAAAGAAAGTCTCTGACCCACTCCTCTCTCCTTCAACCAGAATGTAACCTTCAAAAATATGATGGTCACTGCTACCCAACAGCATTTACACTATGTCATAATCCATTAATTCTGTCTGACTGATTTGATTTGATTTATTGTTCTCACAAGAATATAGGTACAGTGAGCTGGACCAAGCAAATCTTAGCTAATGAGGACATACAGATCATAGGGTATTCAGACAAAGTGAGGCACACAAGGTTATAGCCATACAGAACATGTATAAAAGCAAGAACAGCATTAGATTTGAAATTTGAAAGGTCCATTCAGCAGTCTAATAACAGCAGGGAAGGAACTGTTCTTGAACCTGGTGGTAGGTTTGTTGAAGATCTTGTACCTTCTGGCCAATGTAAAATGTTGGAAGAGAGGATTACCAGGGCGAAAGGGGTCTTTGATGATGCTGGCAGCATTTCTTTGGCAACGAGAAGTGTGGATGGAGTCCATGGATGGGAGGTTGGCTTTTGTGATGGTCTGGTCTGTGCACACAACCTTCTGTAGTTTCTTATGGTCCTGGGCAGAGCAGTTGCCATAGAATGCTAGGTTGCGTATGGCCTGTTCTCAGCTCGTTTCCAGAACATGTTGTTAAAAAAAGCTATATAGAAAATGATTTCTGAAATCAACATCTAACCTACATCAGCCCATCTATGTTTGAGTTCTTTTATCGTTCAATCAAATTAGCATGTTCATTCATGCTATATTGTTGGATCAATAGGAAAGAAATGCCATCTGGGGGGATCTAAACAGAATACTTATCATTTATTTAGTGCAGCAATGCTTTCCTGATTGACTTCCTCCACTTAGTCATCAGATTTTGCAGCTCAGAAAGAGACCCTTTGGCCCATTGTGTCCTTTGCTGCTTATTAAGTATCAATCTAATCTAATCCCATTTTCCAACATGTGACCCATAGATTTGTTTGGGGAGGCACAGAGATGTTCGGGAGACCTGAGTTTGAATCCCACCATGGTCGATGGGAGAATTTGATATCAATTAGCAAAAAATAGTCTGGAATTTAGAATCTACTAGTGACCATGGAAACCACAGCAATGTGGTTGACTCTTAACTGCTCTCTGGGCAATTAGGGATGGGAATTAATGCTGACATAACCTGTGATTGAATAAACAAAATTTCAAATATTCATCTCAATGCTTCCTAAACGTTGGTTTCTCTTCAATCTTTTCAGGAGCTGACTGCAGCTACGCACCAACCATCTCAAACCACGCCTCACCCTCCACCTCCCCACTTAGGCTGCAGTACAGATATCGAATACAGCTGTGGAAAATCACAATTTATTGAAGGGTGACTGTTAACTGTCAGCCATCATTAACTGGTACATTCTCTATGGCAATGCCTCTACCAGTTAGAGTCCACTTTGCCAACTGAAGAGTACTGTCAGCTCATGCAATATAAATGTTGCTTTCTGTTAACTTTGATATTCTTGTGAAAAGTCCTGATGAGTGCAAGATAAAAAAAAAGAGTCTTTGGCAAAATCTGTCTTTTTTCATCAGTACTCAAGTATCATCTCCAGCCTGAACAGTTGCAGGTAGAGTTTGTAATCCACTTATGTTAATGTGAGGAGTTTAACAGGTAAGGCAGATGAGCTTGGATGAATACCTATAACAATGATGTTGTAGCTATTACAGAGACTTGGTTCAGGGAGGAACAAAACTGGCAGCTTATCGTTCTGGATTTAGATGTTTCAGATGTGATAGAGAGGGGATCTAACAGAAGTGGGGGAGTTATGTTACTGGTCAGGAAGAATATCACAGCTTCACGATGGGAGGACACTTTGGAGGGCTCACCCAGAGAGGGCATAGAGCTCTACAATTGTAGTAAAACATCCTTGTTCTTGTACTTGAATCCTCTCGCTATGAAGGTCAATATACAACTTGCCTTCTTAACTACCTGCTGTAGCTGCATGTCTACTTTCAGTGCCTGGTGCACAAGGTCACTCAGGTGTCATTGAACATTCCCCTCCCTCAATTTATAGACATTTAAATAATAATCTATTTTTGCTACAAATGTGGATATCCTCACATTTATCCACATTATACTGCATTTACCATGCATTTGCTCACTCACTCAACCTGTCCAGATCACACTGCAACATCTCTGCATTCTCCTCATAGCTCACCCCCCTATCCAGCTTTGTGTCACCTGTAAATTTTAAGACATTACATTTTGTTCCCTCAACTAAATCATTACCATATATTGTACCAAGCCCTGTGGTGCCCATTGGCTTCCATTCAGAAAAATGACCCTTTTATTCTTACCCTTTGTTTCCTGTCTAGTTACCAGTTTTCTCTCTATCTCACTACACTACCCATTCCCATGCCCTCTAGTTTTACATATTTAAACTTAATCTCCCAGAATATTTGAGTGGGTCTACATTACGGGACTGAAGACATTCCCACTGCACCACTGTCTCCCCAGTGTTAGTACAATGGCTCTAGAAAATGCATCAGTGATGCTGCTGAACAGCAGCACAGACTCAATGGGCTGAAGGGTGGTTCCTATTTCTTCCACACTCTCTGCACCGACCTGCACAACCTCACTCTATACAGCAGGCTCCCATCAAGAAAGTGAGAGACACGGGAGTCTTTTACGTTAGCGGTCTGTTTTTACCATCCACACCTCAGCATTTTGTTAGTGAACTTGGATTTCTTTCAAATTGTCAATCAGTCGAACAGGCACAAATGGCAGCTGTCAAAATCAATCATGTCAACTGGAGGTCAACGATGAAAGCCGTTGAAGCAAATTTTCCCTCACCGCTTATGACAACGAGCCTCTTACTAATCTGAGTCAGCCTTCCAAAAAGCTGTCAACGTAGACAACTGCATCAGCAGCTCCTCTCCAATTCACCTTGGGACAACGTGTTTTTAAAGGAACAGGATTACTCACCGCAGTGGAACAGAGATCTCTTCAAGGCAGCCCCCCCACTGGTTAGCATTGTATCATTGTACAGTGGTTTAACAGGGCAGCTCGCTACCACCTTCGTATGGGCAGTTCGGAGCAGGCAATAAATGTTGACCCAGCCAGTGACGCTGATGTCCCGTGAATGGAGACGAATAATAATAATTGATCCAAGTTGTGATACCCTTGCTGCATTCTTTGATTTATCATGACTAATTTCACCACAGACCCAGAACTGACGTGAATCAACACAGAAAAATCCAAATATTGGAAAGTAATTGCAAACATGACATCTCTATTCCAGAAGGGTGGGCGACAGAAAGGTCAGTCAGTCTGAGACTTGTTGTTGGGAGGATGCTAGACCCCATTCGGAGAGTTCGAAGCTTGCACTTTCTTGACGAGGTGTGAATTTCATTGGGTTTCACAGAGGGTTTCTCTCCATGAGGCATGTTTTCTTACTGTGTCTTCCCCAACCTCTCACCATCTACCTACCCCGCTTCTCTCTCACTTCTGCTGTAAAGTTCTAAAGTACTTAGGTGTGCACTTGTGATGCCAAGGAATACAAGGCAATGGGCCAAGTATTGGAAATTGTTTGATTGTTGTTATTGATCCTTGTGGACACGATGGGCTGAAGAATGTTTTTGTGTTATAGATCACTATGACTCTATGACGACCTGAATAAGTTCTGATTAGCTATTTGATCTTGTTTCGTCTGTGAGAGCCCTTGCTGGGGATTTAAGATTCTCTGTACGCATGGAACCTCACATTGATGATC
Organism: Chiloscyllium punctatum; assembly: GCF_047496795.1. Lineage (NCBI taxonomy): Eukaryota > Metazoa > Chordata > Chondrichthyes > Orectolobiformes > Hemiscylliidae > Chiloscyllium > Chiloscyllium punctatum. The sequence goes on from NC_092743.1 coordinate 12,254,823, forward strand.
TCTGTATGATTGCGAAGGTTTCTTGCCTACTATTGGCTTCTGTCATAGCACTGTCCATTTTGACCGAAGATTCCATGGTCTTGGGTTAATTTTGAAGTTCTGAAAGTTGTCCCTGGCAGGAATAATTGGGCATACATTAGATTGTGTGGCTACACGAGGAGCTGAGGAAAGGTTTGAAACTTCACTTGTTAATAATGCAAGGTTACTTTCTTGCTTCCCAGTAGCAATGTGGCTATTTCTAGGAGGAGGAATTTCATAAATCTAACTGTGATCTCAGTTGCTGTTGCTGTGTTTGCTAGCCCGATTCTGTACAATATATAGACAACTGGGTTTTCAGTAAGAGGAAACAGGGTTATCCATGTGGTTATCCACATGTCAACCTGTGTCATAGCTTCAGCAGGTTTTTTTTATTCCTGATGGTTGAGTTCAGGGGGATATCGAGGAGGGGAAATAGAGTTCCCAAGGAATCAAAAGGTGACATTTGGGGTTCAACAAGAGTAATTGCATCAGGTTGGGGATTGAAGGCTCAATTGCCCTTTTACCCTGAAGTCAGGTTAGCATTTTCTAAGGAACTACCCAAGTACATAAATTCAAACTGCCTGATCTTTGTACACCCCAGTCCAACACCGGCATCTCCAAATCATGCCTGACCTTTGCCTGACAACCTCTTCAGCGCCTCCCAGGGAACAGGGGAATTACCCAGCGGCAGGTCAAACTCATAGTCATAGAGTCATACAGCATGGAGACAGATCCTTCAGTCCAACCAGTCCATGCCGACCAAACTAATACAGGCCCACCCGCCTGTTCTTGCCCATATCCCTCCAAACCTTTCCTATTCATGAACTTTTTCCAAACGTCTTTTAAACGTTGTAACTGTACCTGGATCCATCACTTACTCTGGCAGTTCATTCCACACACGAACCACTCTTTGTGTAAAAAGGTTGGCCCTCATGTCCTTTTTAAATCTAAATCTTCTCTCCTTAAAACTATTCCCTCCCTGGGAAAAAGACCATTGTCATTCACCTTATCTATGCCCCTCATGATCTTATAAACCTCAATAAAGTCACTCGTCAATTTCCTATGCTCCAATGAAAAGAATCCCAGCCTTTCCAGTCTATTTTTATATCTCAAACCCTCCATTCCCAGTAACATCCTGGTAAATCTCTTCTGAACCCTCTCAAGTTGAATAATATCCTACCCATAACAGGATATATTGAAACTGGACACAGTATTCCAAAACAGGCCTCACTAACGTTCTGTACAAACTTCCTGAGTAATTCCGACAGAAGTTAATGTGTCAGATCTTCCTTAGGATTTCTGCATTCCTCTTACCAATGCCCTCTCTAACATCCCTTTTAATTTTGTTTGGATTACCATTGAACCTTCAGCTGTTCAGGTGCATCGCTCTGGAATTCTTTCACTGAACGTTTCTATCACCCGACAAACCTTCAAACATACCCCACCTACCCTTATATCTCCTTATGTAGCACAATGTCAACTTCTCATTGGCATTTGTTTCAGTGAATCTGTTTAGGTTATAGAAGCTACAGAAATACAAATGGGCTTCTTTTTTATTGTACATTCAGTCAGAAGCCCTGGGTCAGATACTGAGATGAGACTTAGGGTCAAATGAGTTCAGAAAATTCCTCTTGGCAGGGTGTGAGGGTGTTTGAAAGAGAGAGTCTGAGACAGAAGGTTAATTTGGGATGTTCCCTCCTCTCTGTGCGTTGTTGAATTAGAGTTCATTCGCATATTTTTGGAGCTGTTTCCCTTTGTTCTGTTGTATCAGGGGAATGCACTGACATGTGGCATATATCATTACTCTGTCGGGAAGTGAGCCCCAAGGTTCATTTCTCTCATGCCACATTAAGTTCATTCCTGTCCTGGGACATTTTACAGCTGATTTCTGCTTATACTGTAGATAGGATTTTTTTTTTGCTTCACTGGGATGCTGAAGAGATTAGATTTCTGCCTCGTTTTCATTTTTTTTAAGTGCGCTCAGTGCATGACATGTAAATTTGGCCAAGATGTTTTTTTCAAATTAAGAGAGCATCTTAACCCAAGTGAGAGGGACTGCATTTTGGAAGGTAAAATGAGGTGAAACCATATAAAGTAAACATTAGGAGGAACAAGAGTCAGCTACTCACCCCTTGTTCGACCATTTGATACGATTAATTCTGATCATCCAACTCAGTCCTCTATTCCCATTTTCTCCCCCATACCCTTTGATCCCTTTAGCCCTCAGACTGTGTCCAACCCTTCCTTGAAAACATTCAATGCTTTGGCCTCAACTGCTTTCTGTGGCTGAGAGTTCCACAGGCTCTCCATACTCTCTGGGTGAGGATGTTTCTTCCCATCTCAGTCCTGATGGAATGTCGAAGAGGATGCAGGGACAGAGTAGCCGGGGGCTTTGCACGCACGGAACTTTCTAACACCACAGGACACATCGACAAAGCTGTTTTTAAAAAAATACAAACAATAGCAAAAAACAAAGGATTTAAACAGCTTTGTCCACAGTGTTTTGACACTTTAACTAAAACTAGCTTGACCAAAGCTCCCAGCATGCTTGATTGTAGCTTTTAACCAGTCTCATGGCCATTTCCCCTTCTGACCACCTGACCACATTTAAGACCGGGGGGGTGCAGATTGAAAAATTTGGGGCACTGAATTGAGATGGTGAAGCATTTCCTTTCTCAGATGATCATTAAACTTTGGAATTCTCTTCCTCAGTGAGCAGTGGGGACTGGATTTTTGAAGGATGAGTGAGGCAGATGTTTGATCTACAAGGGAATCAAGGTTTTACAGACTAAGCAGGGGACTTCTAGGGAAGATATTATTAAACTGGAAAGAGTTCAGAAGAGATTTGCTCGGGATGAAAGGTTTGAGTTACAAAGAAAGGCTGATTAGGGTGGGTCTTTTTTCACTGGAGTGTAGGAGGTTGACAGGTTATTGTCAAGAGAGTGTGGGAGCAGAGCTGAGTACGGTGGCCATCACCAAGGAGAAGGTGCTAGAAAATCCTCCATTTTGTCAGAGCAGTGAGGAGAGAAAGAGTGGTGAAGCAAGGGCTGCTGGGAAGGGTGAGTTTTCCCGCATTAATAGGGACTTACTTCAGGAGTTGGGCCTCTATTTGCCGAGACGTGCAAGGGAGGAGCGAAGGTCTTCTGGGAAGCCCTATATTTGTGTAGTTGCGTTACCCGAAACACTACTCAGGTAGTGTCTCCCACCCATCCTCCTCCTCTAATCAAAAAAAAAGGTTCTGTGCATCAGATTGGTAAGGTAACGAGTTTATTCTTTATTCCTTATTTTTCAACAGTCTCTTTGGGAATTTCGAATTGTGGGAATGGCGGTGAGGGCAGTTGAATGTTCCTCCTGCAGAATGTGGGAGATAAGGGTCACCACTAGTGTCCCTGCTGACTACATCTGCGGGAAGTGCACCCAACTCCAGCTCCTTGAAAACTGCGTTAGGGGACTGGAGCTAGAGCTGGGTGAACTCCGGATAATTCGGGAGGCAGAGGGGTGATTGAGAGGAGTTACAGGGAGCTAGTCACTCCTCAGGTACAAGAAAAAGGCAGATGGGTTACAGTCAGGGGACGGAAAGGGAACCGGCAGGCAGTGCAGGGATCCCCTGTGGCCATTCCCCTCAACAATAAGTGTACCATTTTGGATACGGTTGGGGGGATGACTTACCAGGGGAAAGCAGTGGGGCACAGGGCTCTGGCACAGAGTCTGTCCCTGCTGCTCAGAAGGGAAGGGGGAAGAGGAGCAGAGCAGTAGTCATTGGGGACTCCATAGTTAGGGGGACAGATAGGAGGTTCTGTGGGGACGAGAGAGACTCATGGTTGGTGTGTTGCCTCCCAGGTGCCAGGGTTCATGATGTCTCTGATTGTATTTTTGGGATCCTTAAGGGGGAGGGGGAGCCCCAAGTCGTGGTCCACATAGGCACCAACGACATAGGTAGGAACAGAGATGGGGATTTAAGGTAGAAATTCAGGGAGCCAGGATGGAAGCTTAGAGCTAGGAAGAACAGAGTTATTGTCTCTGGTTTGTTGCGCATGCCACGTGCTAGTGAGGCAAGGAATAGGGAGAGAGAGGAGTTGAACACGTGGCTACAGGGATGGTACAGGAGGGAATGTTTTGGATTCTTGGATAATTGGGGCTCTTTCTGGGGTAGGTGGGACAAGCAGGATGGTCTTCATCTGAACCAGAGGGGTACCAATATCCTGTGGGGTGGGGGGGGAGGGATTCGCTAAGGCTATCGGGGTGGGTTTAAACTAATCCAGCAGGGGGATGGGAACCAAAATTGTAGTTCAAGTATAGAAAAGGTTGAGAGTAGGGAGGTCCAAATCATGTTTCAGGGACGCAAGATGGCACCGGCAAGCAAGAAGTTGGTTTGAAGTGTGTTTACTTCAATGCCAGGAGCATCTGGAATAAGGTGGGTGAACTTGCAGCATGGGTTGGTACCTGGGACTTCGATGTTGTGGCCATTTTGGAGACATGGATAGAGCTGCGACAGGAATGGTGGTTGCAGGTTCCAGAATTTAGATGTTTCAGTAAGAACAGAGAAGATGGTAAAAGGGGGGGGGGGGGGGGGGGGGGGGAGGTGTGGCATTGTTGGTCAAGGACAGTGTTACAGTTGCAGAAAGGATGTTTGGGGACTCGTCAACTGAGATAGTATGGGCTGAGGTTAGAAACAGGAAAGGAGAGGTCACTCTGTTGGGAGTTTTCTATAGGCCTCCGAACAGTTCCAGAGATGTAGAGGAAAGGATAGCAAAGGTGATTCTTGATAGGAGTGAGAGAGACAGGGTAGTTGTCATGGGGGACTTCAATTTTCCAAATATTGACTGGGAATACTATAGTACGAGTACTATAGATGGGTCAGTTTTTGTCCAGTGTGTGCAGGAGGGCTTCCTGACAGTATGTGGACAGGCCAACAAGGGGTGAAGCCACATTAGATTTGGTACTGGGTAATGAGCCTGGCCAGGTGTTAGACTTGGAAGTACGTGAGCACTTTGGTGATAGCGATCACAATTCTTGTTATGTTTACTTTAGTGATAGAAAGGGATAGGTGTATACCACTGGGCAAGAGTTACAGCTGGGGGAAAGGCAATTACGATGCGATTAGGCAAGATTTAGGAAGCATAGAATGGGGAAGGTAACTGCAGGAGATGGGCACATTAGAAATGTGGAGCTTATCCAAGGAAAAGCTCCTGTGTCCTAGATAAGTATGTACCTGTCAGGCAGGGAGGAAGCTGTAGAGCGCGGGAGCTGTGGTTTACAAAGGAAGTGGTATCTCTGGTCAAGAGGAAGAAGAAGGCTTATGTTAGGATGAAATGTGAAGGCTCAGTTAGGGCGCTTGAGAGTTACAAGGTAGCCAGGAAAGACCTAAAGAGAGAGCTCAGAAGAGCCAGGAGGAGACATGAGAAGTTGTTGGCGGATAGGATCAGGGTAAACCCTAAGGCTTTCTATAGGTATTTAAGGAATAAAAGAATGACAAGAGTAAGATTAGGGCCAATCAAAGATAGTAGTGGGAAGTTGTGTGTGGAGTCAGAGGAGATAGGGGAAACACTAAATGAATATTTTTCGACAGTATTCACTCTAGAAAATGACAATGTTGTTGAGGAGAATACTGAGATACAGGATACTAGACTAGGTGGGATTGAGGTTCACAAAGAAGAGGTATTAGAAATCCTGCAGAGTGTGAAAATAGATAAGTCCCCTGGGCCAGATGGGATTTATCCTGGGATCCTCTGGGAAGCCAGGGAGGAGATTGCTGAGCCTTTGGCATTGATCTTTAAATCATTATTGTCTACAGGAATAGTTCCAGAAGACTGGAGGATAGCAAATGTGGTTCCCCTGTTCAAGAAGGGGAGTAGAGACAACCCAGGTAATTATAGACCAGTGAGCCTTACTTCAGTTGTTGGTAAAGTGTTGGAAAAGGTTATAAGAGATTGGATTTATAATCATCTAGAAAAGAATAATTTATTTAGGGATAGTCAGCATGGTTTTGTGAAGGGTAGGTTGAGCCTCACAAACCTTATTGAGTTCTTTGAGAAAGTGACCAAACAGGTAGATGAGAGTAAACTGGTATATGGATTTCTGCAAGGTGTTCGATAAGGTTCCCCACAGCAGGCTATTGTACAAAATGCGGAGAATGGGATTTGTGGGACACATAGCAGCTTGGATCAGTAATTGCTGAAAGAAGACAGAGGGTGGTGGTTGATGGGAAATGTTCATCCTGGAGTCCAGTTACTAGTGGTGTACTGCAAGGATCGGTGTTGGGTCCACTGTTGTTCGTTACTTTTATAAATGACCTGGATGAGGGCGTAGAAGGGTGGGTTAGTAAATTTGCACTTGACATTAAGGTCAGTGGAGTTGTGCATAGTGACAAAGGATGTTGTAGGTTACAGAGAGACATAGATAGGCTGCAGAGCTGGGCTGAGAGGTGGCAAATGGAGTTCAATGTGGACAAGTGTGAAGTGATTCACTTTGGTCGGAGTAACCGGAATACAAAGTACTGGGCTAATAGTAAGATTCTTGGTAGTGTAGATGAGCAGAGAGATCTCGGTGTCCAGGTACACAGATCCTGGAAAGTTGCCACCCAGATTGGCAGGGTTGTTAAGAAGGCATACAGTGTTTTGGCCTAATAGAGGGATTGAGTTCCGGAACCATGAGGTTATGCTACAGCTGTACAAAACTCTGGTGCGGCCACACTTGGAGTATTATGTACAGTTCTGGTCACCGTATTATAAGAAGGATGTGGAAGCTTTGGAAAGGGTGCAGAGGAGATTTACTAGGATGTTGCCTGGTATGGAGGGAAGGTCTTACGAGGAAAGGCTGAGGGACTTGAGGCTGTTTTTGTTGGAGAGAAGAAGGTTGAGAGGTGACTTAATAGCGACATCTAAGATAATCAGAGGGTTAGATAGAATGGGCAGGGACAGCTTTTTTCCAAGTATGGGGACGGTGAGCACGAGGGGGCATAGTTTTAAATTGAGGGGTGATAGATATAGGACAGATGTCAGAGGTAGTTTCTTTACTCAGAGGGTAGTACGGGTATGGAATGCTTTGCCTGCAACTGTAATAGATTCGCCAATTTTAAGTGCATTTAAGTCGTCATTGGACAAGCCTATGGATGTACATGGAATAGTGTAGTTTAGATGGGCTTCAGATTGGTATGACAGGTCGGTGCAAGATTGAGGGCCGAAGGGCCTGTACTGCGCTGTAATGTTCTATGTATGTAAAAACCGAATAGCCTGAAGGTGAATAAATCACCTGGACCAGATGGACTACACCCGAGGGAGACAGCTGAAGAAATAGTGAAGGCATTAGTGGTGATCTTCTCAGGATCGCAGCCAGTGACAAGTGGCATTCCACATGGGTCAGTGTTGGGACCACAACTTTTCACTTTACAAATGCAATGATGGCACTTATTTTGTGAGGACTTGAATATAAAAGCACGGATGTACCTCTGAGGCTCTATAAGGTTCTGGTCAGACCACATTTGGAGTATTGTGTGCAGTTTTGGGCCCCACCTGTCAGCAAGGATGTACTGGCCCTGGAGCATGTTCAGAGGAGGTTTACGAGAATGGTCCCAGGAATGAAAAGCTGAACATATGAGGAACATTTGACGACTCTGGGTTTATAGTTTAGAAACATACAGAATACTGAATGGCCTGGACAGAGTGGATGTTGGGAAGATGTTTTCTGTGGTAGTAGAGACTAGGACCCAAGAGCACAGCCTTAGAGTAAAAGGGAAGATCTTTTACAACAAAGATAAGGAGAAACGTCTTCAGCCAGAGAGTGGGGAATCTATGGAATTCATTGCCACAGGAGCTCAGGTCATTGAGTATGTTTAAGACAGAGATAGATAAGTTCTTCATTGTCAAGAGGAGAAAGCAGGAAAATGGCGTTGACAAACTTATCAGCCATGATTGAATGGCAGAGCAGACTCAATGGGCTGAATGGCCTAATTTCTGCTCCTATGTCTTATGGCCTTATAGAGCTTTTTAGAACCATTAGGTGTATAGACAGGTTTAACGGTGGTTGTCTTTTCGCTATGGCTGGGGATTTCAAGACTAGGTGGCACATTTTTAAGGTGAGGGAGAGAGATTTAAAGAAGACACAAGGGGAAGATAATTTGCACAGAACTTGGCTCACATGTGGAATGAACTTCCTGAGGAAGTGGTGAATGTGGGTACAAATACAAGGTTTAAAAGACAGTTAAGTAAGTACATGAATAGGAAAGGTTTAGAGGAACATGGATCAGCAACAGGCAAGTGATAGGTAAAAACAATGACTGCAGATGCTGAAAATCAAATACTGGATTAGTGGTGCTGGAAGAGCACAGCAGTTCAGGCAGCATCCAACGAGCAGCAAAATCAATGTTTCGGGCAAAAGCCCTTCATCAGGAAGGGCTTTTGCCCGAAACGTTGATTTCGCTGCTCGTTGGATGCTGCCTGAACTGCTGTGCTCTTCCAACAGGCAAGTGAGACTAGTTTAGTTTGGGCTTAAGTTCAACATGGACTGGTTGGACCGAAGGATCTGTTTCCATGCTGTATGACACAATGACGTGGTCATCTCATTGAATGGCAGAGCAGATTTAGTGGTCCTCTGTGCAGGTCTGACTGAACTATAGTGTTTCAGCTCCCAGAAAGTGAGGACTGCAAATGCTGGAGATCAGAGTCGAATAAGGTGGTGCTGGAAAAGCACAGCTGCTCAGGCAGCATCCTAGGAGCAGGAGGATCGACGTTTCAAACATAAGCCCTTCATCAGGATTGAGGCTTGTGGGCCAAGGGAGCTGATAGATAAATAGGAGTGAGATGGAGTTGAGGAAAGATAGCTGAGAGTGCGATAGGTAGATGAAGGTGGGGGTGAAGGTGATAGGTCGGAGAGGAGGGTGGAGCAGATAGGTAGGAAAGAAGGTGGACAAGTAGGACCATTCAAAGGGATGGTGCCAAGTTGGGAGGTTGGGATTGGGTTAAGGTCGGGAGTGGGAGAGGGTGGGGGAGGGGGGGGGGGTTAAGTGAGGAAACTGGTGAAATCCACATTGATCCTGTGTGTTTGGAGGGTTCCAAGGTCAAAGATGAGGCGTTCTTCGTCCAGGCGTCAGGTGGTTCAGATTTGGCGTTGGAGGAGGCCCAGGTCTTTTCCTCCTCTCTCTCCAAGAATCTCAGGGAGTCCCTCTCCCACTGCAACTCTCCACGCTTCAGGCTCACTGCCTTTATTCCTTGGATGCTGCCTGAACTGCTGTGCTCTTCCAGCACCACTAATCCAGAATCTGGTTTCCAGCATCTGCAGTCATTGTTTTTACCTGCATGTCCTTGGCTGAGTGCAAGGGGGAGTTAAAGTGTTTAGCCACAGGGCAGGGGGGGGTTGGTTAGTGTGGGTGTCCTACAGATGTTCTCTGAAATGGTCCACAAATTGGCGTCCTGTCTCCCCTGTGTAGAGGACACTACATCAGGTGCAACGGATGCAGTGGAAGTGCAGGTAAATCTCTGTCAGATGTGGAATTTATCTGTACTTCCACACTCCTCATCTACATTGATGAAACACAGAGAGCTAGCACATAGGTAATCAGGAAGGTTTATGGAATGTTGGCCCTTATTTCAAGGGGGTTGGGGCATAAAAGTAAGAAAGTCTTACTGTAACTGCATAAGGTGCTGGTGTGACCACAATTGGAGTGCTATAGGCTCTTTGGTCCCCACACTAAGTAAAGATATTATTTCATTGAAGGCAGTTCAGAGAAGGTTCACTAGGATGATCCCCAGTAGGAAGGGGATGCCTTATGAGAAAGATTCAACAGGTTGGGACACTACTCACTGGAACTTAGAAATCCATTGAAACATATAGAATGCTTAAGGAGTTTGATAGTGTAAACGCTGAGAGGATATGTCCCCTCATGGGAGAGTAAGAGACCAGATAAGTCTCAGAATAAAGGGACACCAATTTAAGACAGGTTAGGAGAAATTACTCTTCTCTACGTCTTTGGAACTCCTTGCTACAGAGAGCTATGGGGGCAGAGTCCTTGTGTATGTTTAAGGCTGAGGTAGATTCTTGGAGAAAGTGTGGATTGCAGATGCTGGAGATCAGAGTCGAGAGTGTGGTGCTGGAAAAGCACAGCCAGTCAGGCAGCACCCGAAGAGCAGGAGAATCGATGTTTCCTGATGAAGGGCTTATGCCCAAAACGTTAATTCTCCCGCTCCTCGGATGTTGCCCGACCTGCTATGCTTTTCCAGCACCACACTCCCGACTGAGATAGATTCTTGATCAGTCAGGGAATCAAGGGTTACGGGGAAAGGGCAGGAAAGTGGACGCAAGGAATGCCATGATCCTGTTGAATGGCAGAGCAGGCTCAGGAGCTGAATGGCCTCTTCCTGTTGTTATTTCTTATGGTTTTATAGAAGTGTCTTTGACAACAGTTGTAATTAACATTGTCAGCAATATTCTGCTTCACTGGGCAGATGGATGGAGATCCACTCAAACAGTGATTCGTCAGACCATGAGAAACTTTGGTGAGATAAACGGTCAAGGAAGGTGAGTCGCATTCCCAGTTGTACACACGCTGAGATATGAAGTAATGAGCAGAACCAATATGGAGCAACTAGGCAGAAACAGAAAACACCACAGGGTAAAAAGAAGATGAGTAAGACTCATTGGAAAACTATTTCACAAGAGCCAGCAAAACAATGATGAGATGAATGGCCTTGTTCTGTGTCATGTGGTTCTCTGATTATGAAGTAGAAGCCACGAAAGTGCGAACTGGAAGAGTATGGCATCTTTTCATGGTTCACTTGTGGGATGGGGGTAGCAATGGCTGGACCTGCATTTATTGCCCATCCTGAGTTGCCTTTGAGGACGTGGTAGTGAGCTGCCTTCATCATTGAATCCCAATAATGTGAAAGCAGGCCATTCAGCCCACTACGTCCACGCCAACCCTCTGAACAGCAACCCACCCAGACCCACCTCCGACTCTGTCCCATAATACTGCACCTCCTACAGCTAATCAAACTATCCTGCACATCCCTGGACACTATGGGCAATTTAGCATGGCCAATCCACCTAACCCGCACAAGCCAGAGCAAACCCACACAGACACAGGGAGAATGTGCAAACTCCACACAGAGATTCATCTGAGACTGGAATTGAACTCAGGTCCCTGGTGCTGTAAGGCAGCAGTGCTAACCACTGAGCGTTACTGCACCTCTCTCATTATTTTGCCAAATACTTTAAATCCGAATTCTCCGGTTACCTGGATGGCTACACTTAAGACTGGGATAGACTAATCTCAGCATATCAGGAGATATGAAGAGTGAGTAGATAAGTGGAGCAGTACTCAAAGATGAGCCTTGATCACACTAACATGGGGAGGCAGTGGTCTCGATGTTACTGGGTTTCGCTACATGTAATGCAGAACCCCAGGCTGATCTTCTGGGGCCATGAGTTTGGATCTCATAGTTCATAGAACATAGAACAATACAGCGTAGTACAGGCCCTTTGGCCCTCGATGTTGCGCCACCCTGTCATACCAATCTGAAACCCATCTAACCTACACTATTCCATGTACGTCCATATGCTTGTCCAATGACGACTTAAATGTACTTAGTTCAATGAAATTGTCTCTGAGCCACAACACCCATTGTGCAATCCAGATCTCCGCTACCCTTTATGTGGAGAACTGATTCCAGGAGAACTAATTCCAGATGGGGGTCCTGACCAGTCTCTCTCTCTCTCTCTCTCTCTCTTTGGTGGCATGGTGGCTCAGTGTTTCAGCACTGCTGCCTTGTGGAGCTTGAACATTCTCCCCGTGTCTGCACGGGTTATCTGCAGGTCCTTTGGTTTCTTCCTACAGTCCAAAGAAATTGCCCATCGTGTGTAGGGATGTGTAGGTTAGATGCATTGGGAATGGGTGTGAGTGGGGTTCTCTTTGTAGGGTCAGTGTGGATGTGTTGGGCTGAATGGCCTAAGGAAAACATCTTTCCCTTGCCTTGATTTGAAGTCCCTCTCCCAGTTTGAAACCAAGTGAACCTCCATTTTGTTTTAGAAACATTGAATGTCTAGACCACTCAGCACTTCCCAGTCTGATCAGCCCATTCAATACAATCATCACTGATCATCCAAATCAGTTTCAGTTACTCCCTACACCCTTTCATCCCTTTACCTGCAACAAAACATTTCCTTTCTTTTCAAATGAATTCATTTTTTCAATTATTAATCATGAAAATTGAACTGTGAAAATTTGCAGGGACTTATCTGTAAGAATGAACCTCATTTGCTTATCAGAAGATCAGAAGTATGGTTCACGTGTCAACAATTTGAAAGTTGGCTGTCTTGTTTGAAAGACTTTAATTAAGTTGAAACGGGAGATACGGTTCTGTGGCTGCAAAAAAAAAGATTAAAACATGTTAAATTGCTAACAAGCCTGAATCACAATTCTTGAAAGGCTTCCCAGATTTTCATGCTTCTGAATATTGCTTAAAACTCTGTATAGTGCAGCATGAATAATTTACAAGTTTATCCCTGTTGGGTGTTCTGATTATTTTCTGAGGCAGTTGGAGCCTTTTCGTCTGATTTTCCATTGTGACACAATACACATGAAAGCAAAGAACTTATCAGAACTCACTGCTAAGGCAAACTGCACTGCAAACAGATTGTGGAAAAAATAATTGCCTGAATTTACCGTTGACAAGGAGGTAAGAATGTAAGGAATAGCAGGAGCAGATCACAGTGGCCTTTGAGTCGGTTTTGTCTCACAATATGACAGTGACTGATTTTCTACCTCTGCCTCACTTTCCCCCACCCCAGTCCCTGACTTGGATTGATTCAATGATTGAGCATCTGGAACTCTCTGTCAATTCCAAAGACTCACAAGTCGTGAGTGAAGACGTTTCTCTTCATTTTGGCAAGGGTCTGGTAAGTGCTGCATTGCAGTGGTTTGAGATGGCAGCTCACCAGCACCTCCTCCAGGGCAACTGGGGTTGAGCAATAAGTATTGGTCCAGCCAGTAAAGCCCACATTCTCTGAACGGATTTTTAAAAACTTGTAAAGTTAAAATTGGTCATGTTACTTGTGAATTCTTTGCCCAAATACACTTTCTTGCATGCGGTTTCACAACATATTGTGGAAAAAGTAATTGCCTGAATTTATCGTTGACAAGGAAGTAAGAATGTAAGGAATAGCTTACGCTTCTTCTGCTTTTATTCATGGCTCAGTTGTTGGGTCTCTGGATCCCGAGATTGTGAGTTAATAGGGAAGACTTGACCTGAGAAAGTGAGTCTTACACTCCAGTGCAGTACTGAGGGAGTGCCACAGTGTCCGAAGTGCTGTCTTTCAGATGAGACGTCAAACTGAGGCTGTGTTTGTAATTTCAGGTCAAAGTAACATGTCAGAGGGCGTAAGAACGTAAGAGCTGGGAATAGCGGTAGGCAATTCAGCCCATCAAGGTTCTAGATGAGAGTGGTACTGGAAAAGCACAGCAGTTCAGGCAGCATCCGAGGAGCAGGAAAATCGATGTTTCTGGCAAAAGCCCTTCATCAGGAATTCAGCCCATCAAGCCTGCTCCACCATCCATTGCAATCATGGCTGATTTCAACTCCACTTTCCTGTCTGCTCTCACTAACTCTAACACACCAGTAACTAAAATTCTGTCTCACCCTCTCCTTAACTTCAGTCAGTGTGCTCGCATCCACTGCTCTCCGGGATAGTGAAATCCACTGATATAAGACCCGTTGAGAGAAGTCATTTCTCCTCATCAATGTTTTAAATCTGCCACTGACAAAAATGATCTGTCACCTCTACAGCACCAATCCCCCTCCACCCTCCCCACCACCCTCCTCTCTACCACACCAATCCCCCTCCACCTCCCCTCTACAGCACCAATCCCCCTTCACCCTCCCCTCTACAGCACCAATCCCCCTTCACCCTCCCCTCTACCACACCAATCCCCGTTCACCCTCCCCTATACCACACCAATCCCCCTTCACCCTCCCCTCTACAGCACCAATCCCCCTTCACCCTCCCCTCTACAGCACCAATCCCCCTTCACCCTCCCCTCTACCACACCAATCCCCCTTCACCCTCCCCTCTACAGCACCAATCCCCCTTCACCCTCCCCTCTACAGCACCAATCCCCCTTCACGCTCCTCTCTACCACACCAATCCCCGTTCACCCTCCCCTATACCACACCAATCCCCCTTCACCCTCCCCTATACCACACCAATCCCCCTTCACCCTCCCCTCTACAGCACCAATCCCCCTTCACCCTCCCCTCTACCACACCAATCCCCCTTCACCCTCCCCTCTACAGCACCAATCCCCCTTCACCCTCCCCTCTACCACACCAATCCCCCTTCACCCTCCCCTCTACCACACCAATCCCCGTTCACCCTCCCCTATACCACACCAATCCCCCTTCACCCTCCCCTATACCACACCAATCCCCCTTCACCCTCCCCTCTACAGCACCAATCCCCCTTCACCCTCCCCTCTACCACACCAATCCCCCTTCACCCTCCCCTCTACAGCACCAATCCCCCTTCACCCTCCCCTCTACCACACCAATCCCCCTCTACCCTCCCCTATACCACACCAATCCCCCTACACCCTTCCCTCTACAGCACCAATTCCCCTCCACCTCCCCTATACAGCACCAATCCCCCTCCACCCTCCTCCCTACCACACCAATTCCCCGCTACCTCCCCTCTACAGCACCAATCCCCCTCCAACTCCCCTCCATCCTCCTCTCTACCACACCAATCCCCGTCCACCTCGCCTTGACCGCACCAATCCCCCTCCACCCTCCACTATACCACACCAATCCCCCTCCACCCTCCCCTTTACCACACCAATTCCCCTCCACCCTCACCTATACCACACCAATCCCCCTCCACCCTCCCCTTTACCACACCAATCCCCCTCCACCCTCCCCTTTACCACACCAATCCTCATCCACCCTCCCCTTTACCACACCAATCCCCCTCCACCCTCCCCTTTACCACACCAATCCTCATCCACCCTCCCCTTTACCACACCAATCATCCTCCACCCTCACCTATACCACACCAATCCCCCTCCATCCTCCCCTATACCACACCAATCCCCCTCCACACTCCCCTATATCACACCAATCCTTCTCCACACTCCCCCATACCACACCAACCCCCTCCACACTTACCTATACAACACCAATCCCCCTCCACCCTCTTCTCTACCACATCAATCCACCTCCACCCTCTTCTCTACAACACCAATTCCCATCCACCCTCCCCTATACCATACCAATCCCCCTCCACCCTCCCCTATACCACACCATTCCCCCTCCACCCTCCCCTATACCACACCATTCCCCCTTCACCCTCCCCTATACCACACCAATACCCCTCCACTCTCCCCTCTAGCACACCAATCCCCCTCTACCCACCTCTCTACCACACCAATCCCTTCCACCCTCCCCATACCACACCAACCCCCTCCACTTTCCCTTATAACGCACCATTCCCCCTTCACTGACCTCATACCACACCAATCCCCCTCTGCCTTCCCTCTACCACACCAATCCCCCTCCACCCTCCGCTCTAGCACACAAATCCCCCTGCACCTCCCCATACATCACAAATCCCCCCGCACCTCCCCTCTACCGCACCAATCCCCCACCACCATCCACTATACCGCACCAATCCCCCTCCATCTTCCCCCAAACCACACCAATCCCCCATCCTCCCAATACCACACCAATCCCCCTCCACCCTCCCCTTTACCACACCAACCCCCCTCCACCCTCCCCTTTACCACACCAATCCTCATCCACCCTCCCCTTTACCACACCAATCATCCTCCACCCTCACCTATACCACACCAATCCCCCTCCATCCTCCCCTATACCACACCAATCCCCCTCCACACTCCCCTATATCACACCAATCCTTCTCCACACTCCCCCATACCACACCAACCCCCTCCACACTTACCTATTCAACACCAATCCCCCTCCACCCTCTTCTCTACCACATCAATCCACCTCCACCCTCTTCTCTACAACACCAATTCCCATCCACCCTCCCCTATACCATACCAATCCCCCTCCACCCTCCCCTATACCACACCATTCCCCCTCCACCCTCCCCTATACCACACCATTCCCCCTTCACCCTCCCCTATACCACACCAATACCCCTCCTCTCTCCCCTCTAGCACACCAATCCCCCTCTACCCACCTCTCTACCACACCAATCCCTTCCACCCTCCCCATACCACACCAACCCCCTCCACTTTCCCTTATAACACACCATTCCTCCTTCACTGACCTCATACCACACCAATCCCCCTCTGCCTTCCCTCTACCACACCAATCCCCCTCCACCCTCCGCTCTAGCACACAAATCCCCCTGCACCTCCCCATACATCACAAATCCCCCCGCACCTCCCCTCTACCGCACCAATCCCCCTCCATCCTCCCCAATACCGCACCAATCCCCCTCCATCCTCCCCTTTACCACACCACTTCCCCTCCACCTCCCCTCAACAACACCAATTCCCCTCCACCTCCCCTATACCACACCAATCCTCCTCCAACCTCCCCTATACCACATAGATCCCCCTGCACCTCCCCTCTAACACACCAACCCCCTCCATTCTCCCCTCTACCACACCAATCCCCCTCTACCCTCCCCTCTACCACACCAATCCCCCTCTACCCTCCCCTATACCACACCAATCCCCCTCTACCTTCCCCTATACCACACCAATCCCCCTTCACCCTTCCCTCTACAGCACCAATCCACCTCCAATTCCCCTCCACCCTCCTCCCTACCACACCAATCCCCCTCCAACTCCCCTCCACCCTCCTCTCTACCACACCAATCCCCGTCCACCTCGCCTCGACCGCACCAATCCCCCTCCACCCTCCCCTATACCACACCAATCCCCCTCCACCCTCCCCTATACCACACCAATCCCCCTCCACCCTCCCCTATACCACACCAATCCCCCTCCACCCTCCCCTTTACCACACCAATCCCCCACCACCATCCACTATACCGCACCAATCCCCCTCCATCTTCCCCCAAACCACACCAATCCCCCATCCTCCCCATACCACACCAATCCCCCTCCACCCTCCCCTATACCACACCAATCCCCCTCCACCCTCCCCTTTACCACACCAATCCCCCACCACCATCCACTATACCGCACCAATCCCCCTCCATCTTCCCCCAAACCACACCAATCCCCCATCCTCCCCATACCACACCAATCCCCCTCCACACTCCCCTATATCACACCAATCCTCATCCACCCTCGCCTACACCACACCAATCCTCCTTCACCCTCACCTATATCACACCAATCCCACCCACCTCTATACCACACCAATCATCCCTCCACCCTCACCTATATCACACCAATCCCACCCTCCCCTATACCACACCAATCCCCCTCCACACTCCCCTATATCACACCAATCCCCATCCACCCTCTCCTCTACTACACCAATCCCCCTCCACCCAGCCCTCTACCACACCAATCCTACTCCACACTCCCCCATACCACACCAACCCCCTCCATCCTCCCCTATACCACACCAATCCCCCCCACCCTCTCCTATACCACACCAAACCCCCACCACCCTCCCCTATACCACACCAATCCTCCTCAACCTCCCCTCTACTACTCAATCCCCCTCCACCCTCCCCTATACCACACCAATGCCCCTCCATCCTCCCCTATGCTACACCAATCCCCCTCAATCCTCCCCATACCACACCAATCCCCCTCCACCCTCCCCTATACCACACCAATCCCCCTCCTTCCTCCCTTATACCACACCAATCCCCCTCCACCCTCCCCCATACCACACCATTCCCCCTCCACCCTCCCCATACCACACTATTCCCCCTTCACCTACCCCATACCATACCAATCCCCCTCAACCTCCCCTCTACTACACCAATCCCCCTCCATCCTCCGCTATACCGCACCAATCCTCCTCCACCCTACTTATACGACACCATTCCCTCTTCACCCACCCCTATTCCACACAAATCCCCCTGCACCTTCCCTCTACCACACAAATCCCCCTCCACGCTCCCCTATACCACACTATTCCCCTTCACCCTTGCCTATACCACACCAATCCCCCTCCACCTTCCCTCTACCACACCAATCCCCCCCACCCTCCCCTATACCACACTATTCCCCTTCACCCTCCCCTATACCACACCAATCCCCCTCCATCCTCCCCTATACCACACCAATCCCCCCCACCCTCCCCTATATCACACCAAACCCCCACCACCCTCCCCTATACCACACCAATCCTCCTCAACCTCCCCTCTACTATACCAATCCCCCTCCACCCTCCCCTATACCACACTATTCCCCTTCACCCTTGCCTATACCACACCAATCCCCCTGCACCTTCCCTCTACCACACAAATCCCCCTCCACCCTCCCCTATACCACACTATTCCCCTTCACCCTTGCCTATACCACACAAATCCCCCTGCACCTTCCCTCTACCACACAAATCCCCCTCCACCCTCCCCTATACCACACCATTCCCCTTCACCCTTGCCTATACCACACCAATCCCCCTCCACCTTCCCTCTACCACACCAATCCCCCCCACCCTCCCCTATACCACACTATTCCCCTTCACCCTCCCCCATACCACACCAATCCCCCTCCATCCTCCCCCATACCACACCAATCCCCCTCCACCCTCCCCTATACCACACCAATCCCCCTCCATCTTCCCCCATACCACACCAATGCCCCTCCATCCTCCCCTATGCTACACCAATCCCCCTCAATCCTCCCCATACCACACCAATCCCCCTCCATCCTCCCCTATACTACACCAATCCCCCTCCACCTCCCCTATACCACACCAATCCCCCTCCACCCTCCTCTATACCATACCAATCCCCCTCCATCCTCCTCTATACCACACCAATCCAACTGCACCCTCCCCTATACCACACCAATCCTCCTCCATCCTCCCCTACACAACACCAATCCCCCTCTACCTCCACTCTACCGCAACAATCCCCCTCCACCCTCCCCTATACCACACCAATCCCCCTCCATCCTCACCTATACCGCACCAATCCCGCTCCACCATCCCCTCTACCACACCAATCCCCCTTCACTCTCCCCTGTACCACACAAATCCCCGTCCACCCTCCTCTATATCACACCAATCCCGCTCCACCATCCCCTCTACCACACCAATCCCCCTTCACACTCCCCTATACCACACCAATCCTCATCCACCCCCGGCTATACCACACCAATCCCTCTCCATCCTCCCCTATACCACACCAATCCCCCTTCACACTCCCCTATACCACACCAATCCTCATCCACCCCCGGCTATACCACACCAATCCCTCTCCATCCTCCCCTATACCACACCAATCCTCCTTCACCCTCACCTATATCACACCAATCCCACCCTCCCCTATACCACACCAATCCCCCTCCACACTCCCCTATATCACACCAATCCTCATCCACCCTCGCCTACACCACACCAATCCCACTCCACCCTCACCTATATCACACCAATCCCACCCTCCCCTATATCACACCAATCCTTCTCCACACTCCCCTATACCACACCAACCCCCTCCACACTTACCTATACCACATCAATCCTCCTCCACCCTCTTCTCTACCACATCAATCCTCCTCCACCCTCTTCTCTACCACACCAATCCCCCACCCTCCCCTATACCACACCAACCCCCCATCCAACCCTTTACCACACCAATCCCCCACCACCCTCCCCTATACAGCACCAATCCTCTTCCACCCTCCACTATACACACACCAATCCCCCTCCACCTCCCCTCTACTGCACCGAACCCCCTCAACCCTCCCCTATACCACACCAATCCCCCCTCAACCACCCCTCTACAGCGCCAATCCCCCTCCACCCTCCCCGATACCACATCAATCCTGTCCACCCTCCCCAATACCACACCAATCCCCATCCACCCTCACCTATACCACATCAATCCCCCCCACCCTCTCCTATACCACACCAATCCTCCTCCACCCGCCCATATACCACACCAATCCCCCTCCACCCTCCCCTATACCACGCCAATCTCACGCTCCCCTATACCACACCAACCCTCTCCACCCTCTCCTCTACCACACCAATCCCCCTCCAACCTCCCCTATACCAAACCAATCCCCCTCCACCCTCCCCTATACCACACCAATCCCCCTCCACCCTCCCCTATACCACACCAATCCGCCTCCTCCCTCCCCATACCACACCAATCCCCCACCACCCTCCCCTATACCACACCAATGCCCCTCCACCCTCCCCTATACCACACCAATCCGCCTCCTCCCTCCCCATACCACACCATTCCCCCCCACCCTCCCCTATACCACACCAATCCCCCTCCACCCTCCCGTATACCACACCAATCCCCCACCACCCTCCCGTATACCACACCAATCCCCCTCCACCCTCCCGTATACCACACCAATCCCCCTCCATCCTCCCTTATACCACACCAGTCCTCCCACCCTCCCCCATACCACATCATTCCCCCTCCACCCTCCCCGATACCACACTATTCCCCCTTCACCTACCCCATACCACACCAATCCCCCTCAACCTCCCCTCTACTACACCAATCCTCCTCCACCCTACTTATACCACACCATTCCCTCTTCACCCACCCCTATACCACACAAATCCCCCTCCACCTTCCCTCTACCACACAAATCTCCCTCCACCCTCCCCTATACCACACTATTCCCCTTCACCCCCGCCTATACCACACCAATCCCCCTCCACCTCCCCTATACCACACCAATCCCCCCCACCCTCCCCTCTACCACACCAATCCCCCCCACCCTCCCCTATACAACACCAATCCCCCCCACCCTCCCCTATACCACACCAATCCCCCTCCATCCTCCCCTATACCACACCAATCCCCCCCACCCTCCCCTATACCACACCAATCCCCCACCACCCTCCCCTACACCACACCAATCCCCCCCACCCTCCCCTATACCACACCAGTCCCCCACCACCCTCCCCTATACCACACCAATCCCCCTCCATCCTCCCCTATACCACACCAATCCAACTGCACCCTCCCCTATACCACACCAGTCCCCCACCACCCTCCCCTATACCACACCAATCCCCCTCCATCCTCCCCTATACCACACCAATCGCCCTCCATCCTCCCCTATACCACACCAATCCCCCTCCATCCTCCCCTATACCACACCAATCCCTCTCCATCCTCCCTTATACCACACCAATCCACCTCCACCCTCCCCTCTACTTCACCAATCGCGCTCCGTCCTGCCCTATACCACACCAATCCCCCTCCACCCTCCCCTTTACCACACCAATCTACCTCCATCCACCCTCATACCACACCAAACCCCCTGCATCCTCCCTTATACCACACCAATC
Source organism: Chiloscyllium punctatum (assembly GCF_047496795.1). Taxonomy (NCBI): domain Eukaryota; kingdom Metazoa; phylum Chordata; class Chondrichthyes; order Orectolobiformes; family Hemiscylliidae; genus Chiloscyllium; species Chiloscyllium punctatum. The sequence goes on from NC_092743.1 coordinate 12,276,272, forward strand.
CCCCTCCACCCTCCTCTATAACACACCAATCCCCCTCCATCCTCCCCTATACCACACCAATCCCACTCCACCCTCCCCTCTACCACACCAATCCCCCTTCACTCTCCCCCATACCACACCAATCCTCCTCCACGCTCCCCTTTGCCACACCAATCCCCCTCCACCCTCCCCTATACACCAATTCCCCTCCACTCTCCCCATACCACACCATTCCCCCTTCACCCATCCCTATACCACACTAATCCCCCTCTACCTCCCCTCTACCACCCCAATACCCCTCCACCCTCCCCTCTACCACACCAATCCCCCTCCACCTCCCCTCTACCACCCCAATACCCCTCCACCCTCCCCTCTACCACACCAATCCCCCTCCACCCTCCCCTATACCACACCAATCCCTCTTCACCCTCCCCTATACCTCACCAATTCCCCTCAATCCTCCCCTATACAACATCAATCCCCCTCCATCCTACCCTATACCACACCAATCCCCCTCCACCTCCCCTGTACAGCACCAATCCCCCTCCACCCTCCCCATATCAAACCAATCCCCCTCCATCCTCCCCTCTACAGCACCAATCCCCCTCCACCCTCCCCTCTACTGCACCAATCCCCCTCCATCCTCCCCTATTTGGGAAGATGCTAAAGCAAATTCACATTTCATGAAATGCATGTTATTGCAGAATGACCTGCATTTAGAATTCCGACTTGAATATTCAAGACTGCGCTGTATAGACAAGAGGGTTTCACAGGAATCAAGGGATGTATGTGTTGCGTTGGAAAGCATTTTGTGATCTGCCCTGATATTTCCTTTTATGGTGCAGTCTTGTTTGGTTACGGTCATGAGAAACATCTTAATGCCAAGTGTGTGTTCTATACAAGGTAGGGACTGGTTAGCTCAGTTGGCTGGATATCATGCAGCCTGATGACAGAAGAATCACAGAGTCATAGAAATGTACAGCATGGAAATAGACCCTTCAGTTCCACTCGTCCATGCCAAACAAATATTCGAACCTAATCTACTTCCATTTGCCAGCACTTGGCCCATACCCTTCTCAACCCTTCCTATTCATTTTCCCATCCAGATGCCTTTTAAATGCTGCAATTGTACCAGCCTCCATCACTTCCTCTGGCAGCTCATTCCACATACAAACCACCCTCTGTGTGAAAAAGTTGCCTGTTAGGTCTCTTTTATTTCATTCCCCTCTCACCCTAAACCTATGCCCTCTAGTTTTAGACTTCCCCACCCCAGGAAAAAAGACCTTATCTATTTACCCTATCCATTTCCCTCACGACCCTCTATAAGGTCACCCCTCAGCCTCCAATGTTCCAGGGAAAACAGCCCCAGCCTGTTCAGCCTCTCCCTATAGCTCAAATCCTCCAATCCTGGCAACATCCTTGTAACTCTTTTCTGAACCCTTTCAAGTTTCACAACACCTTTCCGATAGGAAGGAGACCAGAATTGCATGAAATATTCCAACAGTGGCCTAACCAATGTCCTATACAGCCACAACATGACCTCCCAACTCCTGTACTCAATGCTTTGACCAATAAAGGAAAGCATACCAAACGCCTTCTTCACTATTCTATCTACCTGCGACTCTACCTTCAAGGAGCTATGAGCCTGCACTTTAAGGTCTCTTTGTTCAGCAACACTCCCTAGGACCTTACCATTTGGTGTGTCAGTCCTGCTCTGATTAGTTTTTCCAAAATGCAGCACCTCGTGTTTATCTGAATTAAACTGCATCTACCATTCCTGTATTCTTTCACAGGATGAGGGTGATACTCACTAAGCCAGCATTTATTGCCCATCCCTGATTGTAGTTGAGAGTCAATCACATTGCTGTGGGTCTGGAGCACAATTGAGGATATTGGAAATAGTGCAGAGCTTTGGGGACTTTCTGATCCCAGGTAGAATCCACCTGTCGGCAGATACGTGGCCATCCTCTTGGCTATTTCCTGTGTGCTGGAAAGCTCCAGGCCAAAGGCACCATGTGTTCTGACTGGCCCTGATGAAGACTGACTGGCCCTGATGAAGACTGACTTGCCTGATGAAGAACTGCAGTGTGGGGAGCACTGAGAGCTCAAATGCAGCCAGACCATGGAGTCGCAGATCAAGTGCTGATGGAGAGACTGGGAGATGGGAGAGGCCGTGGGGATCGAATGCTCAACAACCCTGGGTCACTGGTGACATTACTAAGATGAACAGGTTACTCTACCAACATCAATGTTGTCCCTGTAGAACTCTCTCACAGAGCTGCCACCACCTTCTGACATTGCAAAGTCATGATCATGGTCACATTTGGTTTTGAGGGGGCAGCTGATGGGGCAAAGCTGGGTAAAAGCTTGGTTCACGAGGGCTTTAAGAAGGCAGAGCTGGGTTGAGGGAGGGAATTCGGAGCCCCGGACCCGAGCAGCTGAAGGCAAAACCACCAAAGGGAAAAAGGATGTGTGAAGGCCAGAATTGGAGAAACTGCCCCAGTGTGACAACAAACTGATCTTAACAGTCTGGAAGACAACTGAAGGAAAACGTCAGAGGCATACGTACACATTCCAAAGCAATATCTGATGACCTTACTCAGGATCTCAGGAGCGACAGAATGTTTAGAGAAAATTGCCTTCAAATAAATGATGGAGGACCTGCAATTTCCTTTGTGACTAACATCTCAAGGATGAAATCAATCTATTCATCAGCATTAACAAATCATTAAGTCATTTAAACAAGCGTTCTGAGTGAGGGGTTCACTGCACCCAAAATGTTAACTCTGCTTTCTCTCCACAGATGCCACCAGACCTGCTGAGCATCTCCAGCAATTTCTGATGTTGCCTCTGATTTCCAGCATCCATAGTTCTTTGGGGTTTTCTTTGTTAAACAAAGCGAGTGTATCTTAATATAAGCAAAACAACAGAGGCTGAAAAGTGTGAAATAAAAGCAAAGTGTTGTAGAAACCCAGTAGGTCTGGCAGCTTCTGTGGAGAGAGAAGCAGAGCCAACGTTTCAAGTCCAGGATGACGATTCTTCAGAGTTCTGACAGTTCCACTTACTGTTTTCCTTTCAGAAGTCTCTTACTTGCTCAACCACAGGGCTCCTCTCTTCAAATCAGCAGTTCTCAAATGCTTTTGTTCATAGATGACTCGAGACAGGAGGGAGGAAGATCCTGTGAAGGACACCTGCATCCTATTTCAGTCACCAGAAAATAAAACACAGCAATGTTAACAGGAAGTCGAGAGCATGGTGCTGGAAAAGTACAGCTGGTCAGGCAGCATCAGAGGAGCAGGAGAATCGACGTTTCGGGCATAAGTCCTTCATCAGGAATGAGGCTTGTGGCCTAAGAGGGCTGAGAATTAAATGGGAGGGGGTGGGGATGGGGGGGAAGGTAGCTGAGAATTCGATAGGTAGATGAAGGTGGGGGTAATGGTGATAGGTTGGAGAGGAGGGTGGAGCAGATAGATGGGAAAGACGACGAACAGGTCAAGAGGGTGCTGCCGAGTTTGAGGCTTGGGAGTGGGATAAGGTGGGGGGAGGGAAAATGAGGAAACTGGTGAAATTCACATTGATCCCGTGTGGTTACAGGGTCCCAAGGCAGAAGATGAGGCGTTCTTCCTCCAGACGTCGGGTGGTTAGGGTTTGGTGGTGGGGGAGGCATGTCCTTGGTGGAGTGGGAAGGGGAGTTGAAGTGTTCAGCCACAGGGCAGTGGGGTTGGTTGGTGCGGGTGTCCTGGAGATGTTCTCTGAAACGACCCGCAAGTTGGCATCCTGTGTAGAGGAGACCACATCGGGTGCAACGGATACAGTAGATGACGTTTGTGGAAGTATGGGTAAAACTCTGTGGATGTGGAAGGATCCTTTAGGGCCTTGGACAGCGATGAGGGGGGAGGTGTAGGTGCAGGTTTTGCATTTCCTGTGGCGGCAGGAGAAGGTGCTGGGAGTAGGGTGAGGGCTGGTGGGGGTGCGTGGGGGAGTCACAGAGGGAATGGTCCTTTTGAAACACTGTTAGGGGTGGGGAGGAAAATATATCCCTGGTGGTAGGTGGTGGAAGTGGCGAAGGATGATGCAATGTATACAGAGGTTAGTGGGTGAAAGGTGAGGACTGGGGGGTTCTGTCCTCGTTGCGTTGGGAGGAGTAGGGTTCAAGGGCAGAGGGGCGGGAAGTGGAGGAGATGTGCTGGAGGGCACCGTTGACCACGTGGGAAGGGAAATTGCGATCGTTGAAGAAGGTGGCCATCTGGGATTTTCTATGGTGCAATTGATCATCCATGGATTCAAGTCTTGTATGAGCTGAGGTAACCATGAAGGACTCTCCTTCTCAACCTCTCGCCCACTTGAGGTGTGGTGACCCGCAGGTTAAATCAGCAGTTGTCCCTCTCTCTAACAAGAATAGGACCAGAGTGACATTAACTTTACTGAACATGAATGAGCCTTCTCTCCTTATGTGATGTCATCCCATCACATCCTGGTTTTCAAATCTGGAAAAACAGATACCAGGTTTTTTTTCCCTTGGTTTGAACAATGGTACAAAAGCAAGAACTTGCATTTGCATAGCACCTTTCACAATCTCAGAATATATTCAATGAAGTGCTGATGGAGTGCCATATCACTGCTGCAATATCGGAAATGACTAAGTGTTATCAAATGAATACTGATCGAGGAGCAACTAATCTCCCTTCCAAATCTGTGTTTATAAATGTTTTACCTCTGACATCTTAATTTGGCATCATTCTTGACAAATGATATAAAAGTCTTCTCTCATTAATGATTTATACTGCAAATGGTTTAATTCTTTTCCCAGTGATTAACAACCCATGACAGAATAAAACCCATAATAAAGGATTTAATTGCTGGTCTGACTGAAAGCAGCAGAGCCCTCAGGCTGCACTGAGAAATCTCAATAGTGCTGTGTCACAGGAACCATTCGGTCCGTCGAATCTGTGATGGCTCTTTCAAAATGCAAACAATCTTCCCACATGCCCTTCATCTCCACCTCCCCTTCTCCAGAATCGCTACAATTTTCATTCACAGGAGCAAAGGTAATTTGTTGCAGTTTGAAGAAAAACAGGAGGATTTTCCTGGTGTTCACATTCATCCCTCAAATGACACCTTAAGAACAAGTTATCCGCTGCTGTGTGGAAGCTGTGCCCCTTGATTTTGAAGAGATGATTTTTGGACTTTCCAATGTTGCAAATTGGACTGAGACAAGTCAAACTGCTTAAAGATGCAAACCACGTCAAGGTCGATGCAAGAAGTCAACTTGCCTTCGGGTTGGGAAAAAAAAAATGAGACTGCCGCGTTTGGAGCAATGCGTACAATTCTGGTCGCCCGGCTACAGGAAGGATGTTATTAAACTGAAAAGAGTGCAAAAAAGATTTCCAAGGATGTTACCGAGACTAGAAGGTTTGAGTGATAAGGAGAGGCTGGATAGGCTTGGGCTTTCTTTCTCTGGAGCATTGGAGGCTGAGGGGTGACCTTATAGAGGTTTATAAAATCCATAAGGGGCATAGATAAGGTGAAAAGCCAAGGTCTTTCCCCCAGGGTAGAGGAGTCCAAAACTGGAGGGCAAAGGTTTAAGGTGAGAGGGGAAAGATTTAAAAGGGATCTGAGCAGCCATGTTTTCACACACGGTGGTACGTATATGGAACAAGCCGCCAGAGGAAGTGGTGGAGGCTGGTACAACTTCAACATTTAAAAAACACTGAACAGATACATGAATAGGAAAGGTTTAAAGGAATATGGGCCAAAAGCAGGCAATGTGGCTAGTGCAGTTCAGGAAACCTGGTCGGCATGGATGAGTTGGGCTGAAGGGCCTGTTTCCGTGCAGTGTGATGCTGTAACAATCTAGTCTTAAGAAAACATATAATGCACTCCGAAAAGACATTATTAATTGGACATTGACACCATGGCTATCATAGATTTCCAGGATCATTCTCGTAAACCTCTTCTGGAACCCCTCAAAGGCCAGCACATCCTTTCTGATCACTTGCCCCTCAGAGCTGGTTGAACATTTGATCAGATCACAGTTAACTTGATTATAATCTCAGTTCTACATTGTTGCCTGCACCTAATCACCTTTGACTCCCTTGTTAGTCAGGCATTATCCAACTTTGCTTTAAAAATATTCAACCACTACATTTCTAATGCTCTCTAACAAACTGTATTCCAATGACTCATGACTCTCTGATAAAGAAATAGAGCTTTCCCTATTTTCATCTTAAATTGGAGACACTTTATGATTAGATTCTCTACTGTGTGGAAACAGGCCCTTCAGCCCAACCCTACCTTCCAAAGAGTCACCCACCCAGACCCATTCCCCTCCGACTAATGCACCGAACACTACAGGCAATTTAGAATGGCCAATTTACCTAACCTGCATATCTTTGGACTGTGGGAGGAAACCAGAGCACCCCACACAGACACAGGGAGAATGTATAAACTCCACACAGACAGTCGCCTGAGGTGGGAATTGAACCCAGGCCCCTGGTGCTGTGAGGCAGCACTGCGAACCACTGAGCCACCATACCGCCCCAATACTGGGACGGTGCACCTTCATTCTACTTTAAATATTTGAGCCATAGCTTTCAGGAGTGAAATTAGGAAGTACACCTTCATGCAAAGAGTAGGGGAACGTTTGAATCACTTCCATGACATGTGAGGTCAAGTGTTGATTTTAACCCTGAACTTGGTAGGTTTTCTTGAGAACCGAAGCTATTAAGAAATTTGGGACAAAAAAACCAATACACAATGTAGGTTGTTGGTGAGCCACAATCTCATTGAAATATGAAAGAGCCCTGAGACTTAATTGTATCTTCACGTTCCTATATTTGTGACGTTATTCCTATGTCTGATGTTGACCATTGTAACTGTGACAGCTGCATGTCAATGACAGTATCTTCAGAAAGCTGAATTCAAGGTTAGAATATTCTTTTCTTCTCTATCAAACTCTGAACAAACACTTCAGTCCACATTTATTGCTCATACATGACTTCCTTTTGAGAAGATGGTGTTGATCTGACTATTTGAACTGCGTTAAAAAATCACCAGGTTATCGTCCAACAGGTTTATTTGGACTTCAAGCTTTCAGAACGCTGCTCCTTCGTCAGGGAGCTAGCGGGGCAGTCCTTGGAGTGTAGGCACACCCTACACCCCTTCAATGGAGGAGATGTTAAGTCAAAGCTATTCATTTGATGATTGGGATGCAAGAGACCAGACTTGGAAAGGAAAGGTTGAAAAGAATATGGGCCAAAAGCAGGCAATGTGGCTAGTGCAGTTCAGGAAACCTGGTCGGTATGGAAGAGTTGGGCTGAAGGCTCTGGTTCCGTTATACAGTATGAAAAGAGGGTGCTTGTTGGTTGGGCCATCATGGAGACACAATGGAAACAATTGGCAATCATTTTCACACCGAGATTACTGTTTAATGTCGGTGAAAATAGGTTGTATGGAAGATCTCTACAGTGTGGAAGCAGGCCATTTGACCCATTGAGTTCGCACCAACTCACAACTCAAGATCCTCACCCGCACCACTCCCCCCCACCCCCCCCCCCAACCCCCAACAAACTACTCCGTAACCCGACATTTCCAATGGCTAATCCACCTAGCCTGCACACCCCTGGACAATTTAGCATGGCCAAACCATCCAATCTGAACATCTTTGGACTGTGGGAGGAAGCCCACACAGATATAGAGAGAACTTGCAAAGTGTACACAGGTGCTTGCCTGAGGATGGAAGCAGACTCAGGTCCCTGACACTTTGAGGCAACAGTGCTCACCACTAAGCCTCACCCTTTAGCCCTTGTTAATGCAGGGTTGTGGAGCTAGAGTACAAGCCTGGGTCTGGATGGGATGCTCTTCGGAGGATGGGCCGAATGGCTTCTTTCTGCACTGTGGGGGTCCTATGATTTAACCCGAGGGTTGCTGCACCTCAAGCGAGGAGAGAGATTGAGAAGGAGAGTCGCATGGCAACTTATGTTAGCGCAGGAATTGCCTCACTCTGTATTTGTAAACTAGCTATCCAGCCAACTAAGCTAACCAACCACCTATCATAAACCACCTGCCTGCTTTGAGAAGTGAGACTAACAGCAAATTGCTCTTCCTATCGTTCCATCACATTTTATTATCTCAACCTGAGAACGTCTAACCTGAATAAATGAGTCATGTTATAAAACATTGAAACAGGGTGGCCAACCTAATACAACCTACAAGCAAGTCTGTTGTACATGTAAATGGGCACATAAAAACAAAGCCCTCAAGTCAATGTGCTCACCATTGCTGAACGTCAAAGTGTTCTGAAACACATTGCTATACCTTCAGCTGTGCTGCAAGTAAAGAGTTATTAATGAGCTGCCGAGAAAATGAAATAGAATAAGTCACTTTAATACTCCATTACATTCGCTCAGTATATAACTATTCAACCTTGCTGATCCTTCACTAGTTTGACATTTTTAAGTTCGGAATTGAAATGCTGGTTCTTCGACATTGAAATTGCGATAGAGTTTCAAACTTTAAATGCAAATGTCATTTAAATTGCTCCCTCTATTGTGTTTCCTATGATAGCTGTGTGCTCACAATATCCAATTTCAGACTGTTCTCTCTTTTCCCTACATTAGCATGAAGATTGGCATGAAAAAGTGCAACCTATTATTTATACAATTCTGTGGAGATGAGAGAGACAGAGAGGAAGGAAAAGAGATGTATTTATGCAATGTGACTGGCCTCCTATGGTTCCCGGGGCCACTGGAGTAAATCCTCATGGGAATGAAATTGGCCGACACAACTTCGGGCCACGGACTGCCACAAAATTGACAACAGAAGCTCATGTTGGGCAGGCAATGGCCAAGTGGCATTATTGCTACACTGTTAGCCTAGATAATGTTCCTGAGACCAGATTTGAATCCTTCTATGGTAGAGTTGGAATTCAAGTTTTTTTAAAAACCTGAAATTAAGAGTGTAATGATAACTGTGAATCTGAACCATAATTGTGAGGAAAGCCCCTCTGGTTCACTAATATCCTATAGGGAAAGAAGCTGCTGTCCTTACCTGGTCTGGCCTACATGTGATTCCAGGCCCACAGCAATCAAGTTGACTCTTAGTTGCCATTAGGGGGTGGCAATAAATGCTGCCCAGCCAGTGACACCTTCCACCAGTGATTGAATAGAGAAAAAAAAATAGGGAACAATTGAATGCCTTTGACAGAAATCTGGGACTGACCTTTTCTCAGTTGAGGTGATCGAAAGTGTCAAAGTTGCATTTTCCTTTGATGTTAAATTGAAAATTCATGCCAAGGGATGTTACCTGCCTACAACAATTACAGTTGGATTTCTCTTCCTGGAACTGAGGCATCCTGTTCAGGATATGACTTGTTCTCTGTAGTGATGAACACTTTGCTATTTTGACAGTGGGACCTTCCTTCACATTGCTTGTGGTCCATGAGGTATTACCATTCCTTTAATGGACAGGACATTATGTTTTGTAGTACCAGGTGGATGAATAGGAATATGTTTCTGTGCACTTGCAAAACCAATCTTTGTATAGCCTCTATATGAGCAGCGAGATGCTGCTCATTGTTGATTGTGGCATTTTTCGAAGATTTCATTCTTGCAATGTGATTACACTAGCTGTTCCAACTTACCCATTTTATATTGGCATTGTAAAGCTGGTTGAAGCCCCCATGACCCACTGCAGTGTTGATGCTCCCTTAGCACTACTAAGTTTACAGGATTTGGAACCAGCTATGATCAACGTTTTACAATGTACCAGTTTGGATGTTTTCTACTCAAGCCGGCAGTTAGACTGGAATCTGCAACTTCCTCACTCCGAGGTGAGTGTGCTGAGTTTGAGTGCGAGTTTGATTTGAGGTTGAGTTTGATTTAGTGTTGTTACATACCGGGATGCAGTGAGAAGTGTTGCATGGCCTGCTATACAGGCAGATTGTGCCATACAAAGTGCATTAGGGTAGCAGAACAGAGTGCAGAATACAGTGTTACAGCTGCAGAGAAGGTGCAGAGAGTGAGGAGGGAAGTCCTATGTATCCTGCCCCTCTAGCTATCCGAATCATGATGCAGGAGCAGCGCTTTGATAGCTAGAGCTTCCAAATAAACCTGTTGGACTATATTGTGGTATTGTGTGACCTTTGACTGTTGTCCACCCCAGTCCAACACTAGCACCTTCACACCATGGCTCTGAGAGGGAAGTGTATACTCCTGCTGGGGTCCTGGGCACCAGTCATGGCCCTGAGCGATCCAGGGGAATCTTATAGTTGGTTTGGCCAGGCATCCTTGATGCCAGGGCACTGTGGGGGTCAGGTCTTCTTCCTGTGAGGGTCGGGCCCAAGCTCCAGGTTTCCACAGAGAAGGTCAGGCTCACGCGAAAGCATTTGGTCCTTCAGACCTCTGGGCTTACGATTCCAAAGTCGGTGGTTCGTGAAAGTCGAATCATGCAGTCACAAATCCCTACAGTGTGGAAGAAGGCCACTCAGCCCATCAAGTCTACACCTATTCTCTGATGAGAATCCTACCCAGACCCAGGACCCTACCTTTTCCCCATAACCATGCACTTCCCAGGGCTAACACATCTACCCTGGTAAGTATGGGGCAATTCATAGAATTTTTTTAAATAGAATCCCTACAGTGTGGAAACAGGCCCTTCAGCCCAACAAGTCCACACTGACCCTCCAAAGGGTAACCCCCAGACCCATTCCCCAATCCTATTAGTGTACATTTACCCCTGACTAATGCACCTAACCCACATATCCCTGAACACTATGGGGCAATTTAGCATGGTCAATTCACCTAACGTGCACATCTTTGGACTATGGAAGGAAACACCCAGAGGAAACCCACGCAGACATGGGGAGAATGTGCAACCTCCACACAGACAGTCCCCCAAGGCTGGAATCGAACCTGGGACCCTGATGTTGTGAGGCAGATTTAAGAGAACGTTGTTAATAATTCTGATGGACTTAGAATTGGGGTTTAGAAGAGCAGAACGATTGTAAGATATGTAAGAATAAGATCTGCTGCAGACAGCTCAGAAAACGTTGCCACACTCTGGCGCCATCTCGAATCCAGTTTGCTATCAACTGATCCACAGCTACAGCTACCAGTGTTAGCAAGTACATTCCATTCTGTATACTGGACAATGTATTTCATTCACCTTTCAAACCAATCGTTTGTAGAGTGGATCAAGGAATGACTTGATGCTGGAGGGATGACAGAACCATTTTAATCACATCTGTGATTTCCAGAGACACGGCAGTACAGCCAAAGTTAGCGCTTTTGAGATATTGTGCCATTAATCCTTCCAACTGCAAAGGTCACAGCTGCTGAATTAACTGTCCTCAGTGATATATTAAGCTTTCAAGATCTGTGACAGCTTTGGTCCCTCACATTTTCAAAATCTGATAATTGTCATTTCCATTCCCTTGCACCTCACATGGTGGATGTTTGGCTTTGACTTTAATGCAGGGCAATGACTGGCATGTGACATTTAATGCTTCAAGTCAGCAGTAACCTCGGATATTTCATTCGCAACACGATCAAGGTGAGCATTATTAACCTCCTGCTAGTGAGTGACTTAACTATATAATGCAATGCTAAAGGAACATGTCACTTCCTGCACATTACAGCATAAGGAATAGGAGTAGATGTTGACAATATGGCCCCTCAAGCCTGTTGCGCTGTTCAATATAATCACGTCTGATCTTTACCTGCAACTTGACCTTTCCATCTGCTCCCCCATCAAAAATCTATTCTCGCATTAAATATTTTCAATGATGGGACATGCTTTAAGTGAAGAATTTCTTTCTCATCTGAGTCCTAAATGACTGAGCACTTCTTCTGAGATTGTATGTTCCTATGTTCGACGTTCTCCAGGTAAAGGAAACAACCATTGAGCGTATGATACCGTATGGCAGCCAGCATGGTGATGCAGTGGTTAGCACTGCTACCTCCCAGTGCCAGGGACCCAGGTTCGATTCCCACCTCAGGTGGCTGTCTGTGTGGAGTTTGCACGTTCTCCCTGTGTCTGTGTGGGTTTCCTCCCACAATCCAAAGATGTACAGGACAGGTGAGTTGACCATGCTAACTTGCCCAGAGTGTTAGGTACATTAGACAGCGGTAAATACGGGGAAGGGGTCTGGGTGGGTTACTCTTTGGAGGGTTGATGTGGACTTGTTGGGCCGAAGGGCCTGTTTCCATACTGTAGGGCATCTAATCATGATCTATCAAGCCTTTTGTAATCCTGTATCGTTCACTATTTATAAAAGGAGGTAGACAAAAGGTGGGTAACTATAGGCCCGTTAGCTTAATTTCTGTAGTGGGGAAAACGCTCGAATGCATCTTTAAGGAAGAAAAAGTGGGAATTCCAGTTAGAAATTGTCTCATCAGGCAAATGCAGCGTGGGTTCATGAAAGGCAAGTCATGTTCAACTAATTTATTGGAATTCTTTGAGGCAGTTGAAACTAGAACCAGGGGGCATAGCCTCAAAATGAGGGGGAGCAGATTTAGGATGGAGCTGAAGAAGAGGGTCTTCACCGAGAGAGATTGTAAATCTATGGGATTCGCTGCTCAGTGAAGCAATTGAGGCTTCTTCATTGAATATTTTTGAGGCAAATATAGATAGATTTTTGAACAGTAAAGGAATTAAAGGGGATGGTTAGAGGGTGGGTAGGTGGACGTGAGGTCACAAGAAGATCAGTCATGAACCTATTTAATGGTGGAGCAAGCTTGAAGGGCCAGATGACCTATTCCTGTGCCTGGTCCTTAGGGATTCAGCTGCCCTTACCCACCTGTTCACCATAAAACTTAATTACTTTACTGATTTGTATGTGTAGAAAATCCCTACAATTTGCTTCCATTTTGCTGGCTGATTTACTCTCGGATTTCAGTTTTTCTGCTATTTTAGAACTTGCTGGTGGCCCTTTTCAGGTTGTCAAAACATTTTCAATCCTCAGATCTGCTCTTATTTTTTGCAAACTTATAAACATTCTCTTTCATTATAAAACTATTCTTGACTTTCCAAGCCACATTACAACAAGACCTTGACCAGACGGGCCAATGGGCTGAGAAGTGGCAGATGGAGTTTAATTCAGATAAATGTGAGGTGCTGCATTTTGGGAAAGCAAATCTTAGCAGGATTTATATACTTAATGGTAAGGTCCTAAGGAGTGTTGCTGAACAAAGAGACCTTGGAGTGCAGGCTCATAGCTCCTTGAAAGTGGAGTCACAGGTAGATAGGATAGTGAAGAAGGTATTTGGTATGCTTTCCTTTATTGGTCAGAGTATTGAGTACAGGAGTTGGGAGGTCATGTTGCGGCTGTACAGGACATTGGTTAGGCCACTATTGGAATATTGCATGCAATTCTGATTTCCTTCCTATCAGAAAGATGTTGTGAAACTTGAAAGGGTTCAGAAAAGATTTACAAGAATGTTGCCAGGGTTGGAGGATTTGAGCTATAGGGAGAGGCTGAACAGGCTGGGGCTGTTTTCCCTGGAACGTTGGAGGCTGAGGGGTGACCTTATAGAGTTTTACAAAATTATGAGGGGCATGGATAAGGTAAATAGACAAAATTTTTTCCCTGGGGTTGGGGAGTCCAGAACTAGAGGGCATAGGTTTAAGGTGAGAGGGGAAAGATATAAAAGAGACCTAAGGGGCAACTTTTTCACACAGAGGGTGGTGTGTGTATGGAATGAGCTGCCAGAGGAAGTGGTGGAGGCTGATACAATTGCAACATTAAAGAGGCATTTGGATGGGTATATGAATAGGAAAGGTTTGGAGGGATATGGGCCGGGTGCTGGCAGGTGGGACTAGATTGGATTGGGATATCTGGTCGGCATGGACGGGTTGGACCGAAGGGTCTGTTTCCATGCTGTACATCTCTATGACTCTATGACTCACAAATGGATTTTTCTTGCTGTGATTTTTTTTTGTGTGATTTTGTGGGATATTTTGTATTTTTTCTTTCAATATTTTCACGGTTTATTTTGTGAGTCTCTTTATCTTATCAATGTCAGCCAGCCTTCCCCTCATACCCATGTTTAAGTCTATTTGAGCATTGCAGGTGGATATAATTTAAGACACTGATCTGGATGAAAAGCTGTATTTTCTGTGTGGTGATTTAGCAGAATGCTAATCTTCCCAACTGTGTAATATTTCATCCGCAGTAGAAAAGTCTAAAAGGAGACGTGACAACAGTCCTTAAAATTATGAAGCTGTTTGACAGGATAGATGATGGGGAAATGTTTTTCCATTTACAACTAAGTGCCTTAAATGCAAGATAATCACTTACAAAGATTTATAAATAACTGCATGTATTTATGGCCCCCAGTTTCGACTCTTCTCACAACGGTAAAACAATCCACACCTGTCCTTTATATCTCATTCATAATTTTAGAGATTTTTGTCAGGTTAAACATGCCATTTATACTGAACGAATGATCTAACATGTTCAATCTTTCATGATAGCTGTGTCTTTTCAGTCCTTTTGTTGTTCTTCTGTTTCTTTTCTGCATTTTCTCCAGGGCTTCAAACTCCTCTGCATTAGCACAGAGACCAGAACTGTGTGTAATACTCTCAGTACATTGGCAGAAACATAGAAACCTAAAAAACAGCAGCAGGAGTATCCTTCAAGCCTGCACTGTTATTCAATATAATCATGGCTGATCATCCAATTCAGTCCCATCTTTCTGCTTTCCCCCCATATCTTGTGATCCCTTTAGCCTGCAGAACCACATTCAACCCCTTCTTGAAATAATGTTTTGGCCTCAACTACTTATTGTGTAGTGAATTGCACAAGCTCACCATACCCTGGATGAAGACATTTCTCCTCATCTCAATGGTTTACCCTGTATCCTTAGACTGTGACCTTGGCTACCATCAGGAACACCTTTCCTGATTCTAATCTGTCTTGTTCTGTGAGCCCACCCCCACCTTATTCTTCTGAACTTAAGCAAATATAATCATAATCAACTTGACCTTTTTCTTATTCATCAGTCCTGCCATCACAGGAATCAGTTTGGAAAACTTTTGCTGTACTCCCTTTGTAGCAAGAGCTTCCTTCCTCAGATAAGGAGACCAAAACTGCACACTATACTCCAGGTGTGGTCTCACCAAGGCCCTGTCCAATTGCAGCAAGACATCCCTACTCCTGTACTTGAATCATGTCACAATGAAGGTCATCATTACTGTTGCCTCCTTCAGTGCCTAACCCTAACCCTATTGAACCTGCATTCTTACCTTCAGCAAATGGTGTACAAGGATATCCAGTTCGCGTTGCCCATTCCCCACTCTCAATTTAGAGCCTATCAGATAATAATGTGCCTTCCTGTTTTTGTTCCAAAGTTGGACATCCTTATATTTTTCCATGTTGTACTTCATCCACGATACATTTGCCTTCTCATTGAACTTGTCCAAACCACATTGCCACATCTTTGCATCTCTTCAGAACTTATCCTCCAACCCATTTGCAAATTGGGAGATATTACATTTGGGTCCCTCATGGTGAGCACACAGGAAACAAAGAGTAGGAATTAATGGTTTTTTTCTCAGAGTGGTAGGTGGTGACTGGGTATTGTCGGAATCAATGGTACAAACTCAACTACCAGAAAGTCAAAGTCCTGGTCCATTAATCACAGAAGGTCGGCATCCAAATTCACTGGGAAATAGGGAAGGCAAATGGAATGTTGGCCTTCATTTCCAAGGGTGTGGTGTATAAATGTAATCTTTCTAAAATTGTATACAGCATCAATCAGAACAAAGCTAGAATGCTTTGAATAATTTTAGGGCCTTGTATAGGAAAAGATATACTGGCATTGAAGGCATTCCAAAGAAGTTTCACTAAGTTTATCCCAGGTAAGGGAGATTGACCTGTGAGGTTGAATAGGTTGGGCCTGTACTCTTGGGCCTAATCTCACTGGATTTTAGAAAAATAAGGAGAACACTTGTTGAACCAATCAAGATGCTTAGGGCGACATGACAGAGTAGAAACAACAAAAGCTTCTTTCCCCTTGTGGGTGAGTGCAGAATCAGAGGGCAGAACCCCAGGATAAGGAGTTGCACACTGAAGAGAGAGATGTGGAGGAGCTTTCTTCTCTCAGAGAGTAGTGAATCTCTGAATTCTTTACAGCAGAGGGCTATTGAAGCCGGGTCACTGAGTAACAATAAGGGAGTCAAGAGTCATAGGTAAGATGTAGCAAAGAAGAGTTGAGGATTATCAGATCAGTTTTGATCCTGTTGAAAGGCAGAGCAGACTCGATGGGCTGAATGGCCTAATTCTGTTTTTCCTCCTATGATGTTATGTTCTACAATGGGATCCTACACACTATTTGACAAAACTGTACAACTGTTGAATTCTATACCCATGGAAATATAACTCAAGTTTCTTTGCTGAGAGTGTTCATTAGCGGTTTTCAATGCTGCTCGCACTTAGCTTTCTTTCCCCTGTTTTGTCCTTAATTCATTTTGTACATTTAGCCCAAGCATCTTTTTAAAAGTGTATCATTTCACACTAATTCATATTAAAGTTGACTTGCTCCTTGGCAGTAGGTTTTCTCACGTTGCCTTGTGCTGTGCTAGCCGCTCACCCTAACACAGTACCATGTACCAACTTTCGTATTGAGTTCCCCAGTGCAAATCACTCATACAAACAGTGTATAACAGCGGTCCCACTGCTGATCTTTGAGGAAAACCACTTCCTTAATTTTGAATAATATTTCTTTATTCTTCACGGTGGCATGAATTGTGAGCAATTTTCTTGAGATGGTGATCCCACTGGCGTACTGGGTACAATGTTGACAACGGTGATGAAATTGGGCTAAGGGCAGATGTCAGAGTATTGTCATTCATAGGATGGGGGCATCACTGACTAGGTGGGTATTTATTGCCCATCCTAATTGTCCACCACCTTCTCAAGGACAACGAGGGTAAGGAAATAAATGCTGGCCCAGCCAGTGATGCCCACCTTCCATGAATGAATAAAAAGTGCATGGCCAATGTTTCTGTGAACAGTGGTGGGCTTTTCAATCTGATGCCCATGTTCCACAAATTAATTTGTCTAAGTAATACTCTGCCCTTTCTGTTTTTCACACTGAAGTGTGTAACCTTACATTCACCCACATTATACTGCATCTGCCATGTCTTTGCTCGCTCACTCAATTTGTCTAGAGCACCTTTGCGTCCTCCCTACAATCTCACTTGGTTTTAAGTCATCGGTAAACATGGAAATACAAGGTTTATTTCCCTCATTCAAATCACTTACACCTAACATGAATAAAGTTCTGATAACTTAAGGTTTAATTCTACCTCAATCATTAATCCTGGTGTGTTAGCTTTGATTTTTACTTCAGTCGAAATGCCATGATCCATGATATCAATGTGCATCTTTTTGTGGGTCTTTGGACACTTAAATGTCATGTACTTCTGTTATATGGTTTTCTAAAACAAACTAAATTACATACAGTCAGGTTTCCTGCACTGATGACTGAAAACAACAATAAAATCTCCAGGTGGCTGACAGAAGCAAAACGTCCACTCGAGTTAATGTTAGGACTGAACCAGTCTCTGGAGCCCACATTTTGAGTGGAACCATCACAACCCTGCAGAGGAGTCGAGAGGAATTAATGGAAGATGAGTCTCCTCGAGCCAGGTTCAAAGCTACAGCAGCTGCTACCTCAGCAACCAATGATAACCAATTGGGGTCAATTAAGGAGAACATGAAAGTGCTGGCAACCTCTGGGGTTTTCAGCCTTTGAAGTTTAATCCGATGCGAGATTCACCCGAGAGGTAATCGAAATTTGACAGCGCGATCGATGTAACTCTTAAGTGAACAAAGAGAGCGCGGATCAGTTAGGATTATATTCTCTGGAGTTTTGAAGAATGAGTGTGGTAGGGGCTCTCACTGAAACCTATGAAATTCTAACAGGGCTAGACTGAAGAGGAAGGGTGCTCCTGATGTGCAAGGGAGGTCAGAACCAGGGGTGCCAGTCAAAGGATTAAGTGGTAGCCCATTGAGGACTTAATCAAGGAGAACTATCTTCACCCAGAGAGTAGTGAGCCAGTGGAATTCAGTGCTACAGAAATCAGTTGCGACTAAAATATTGAATATTTTCAAGAAGCAGCTAGGTATAGGGTTAGGGGGATGGAGAGAAAGTGGAAACAGGGCATGGGGGTGAAGTACGGCCGAATGTTCCTATTTCCTCTGTTTCCATGTTGAATGGGTTCGGCCTGAAGTGTTTCTCAAAACTGGAAATATTCTCAAGCTGTAACACAATAGGGGTGTTAAGAGCTGGACCCAAAGAATAAATCACCCAGATGTATAGTAAATGGTTCTTTCAAGCTAGAAAATCACAAGGACATTGGAGTTGAGGTCTAACTGTTCCCTTTAAACATACAGCATTGATTCTAAAGAGACTCTGCTTCATAATTGGTGCCATTACATTATACCTCCTCCTGAAATACAGCTTGTACCAAACTCACTTTCTTATATGTAATTTTTTTTTAAGATATCTCATTTTGAAGGATTTATCTTTGAATTGTGATTACTACCTCTTACTACAAAGAAAGGATAGCCTCATATAACTGGCCTGACTCCAAGGTCTTGTGAATAAAGCATTCTCCTTGCTTTCTTGCTAAATATCTCTTAACAATAAAACATGTCAAAAAGAATTCAGTTCAGACTCGGACAAACAATATCACTTGCAGAATGCAGCATCAAAGGGACAATACTGAAACCTCTTCAATTAGATCTTTGGGTAAATGCAATAATCTCAGCACTTCCACTGGAATAGTTTTGCAAATCAATACTTAACTCCAAACCTTACAATCTTAAACTGGATTGTGTCCCATTCTAGAGATGTAACCTGAAATTCTGAGAGGAGTTCTGCACAATCAGGTGTGCCATGCGAAATGCTAAACTGAGAACCCATGCATTCTCTCAAGGGGATTATAAAGGTCCAATGGTACATCCATAAAGACCATGTCTTTTTATGATTCTGTACTTTGGATGGGAATTGGGAATATAACTGTTTTAAAAGAAAATGAGGATCGTTGAAGAATTCCTTTTTGAAAAGAAAGTTCCACTCATTGTAGGTGCTATTTACATAGCTGCTGGTGCCTGCAGCCGTAGATAGTTTGCAGATGAACTGCAGCCAAGGGCTGTGTACAAATGGAAATTCAGCAGGAACAAAGTTCTAATTGGTCTGTGGACTGGTGACAAAGGCCTTCTGCCTGCCAACACGCATGTGATTGGTCCCCAGGTAGCTAAACAGCTAGGGATTGTGAACAGGATCAGGACAATCCATGGGATTTCTGCAGATTCAGGATGTGTGCCTGTTCTCTGCAGTAAAATAAAACTTTAAGCACAAAGAAAGCCAGTCAATATTTTCTTCAGAAGTTGCTACCAGCTGTGACCTTCAATTAATAAGTCAGAAGTTCTTTATAAGTGTGGACCAACCATCCTGTAGTTTCCATAAACAAATGACATCATCCAAAGAAGGAAGACTGAGAAGCTTGTGTTTGTTGAGGATCAGTCATCTCAGCTCCAGGACATCACTGCAGGAGTCCCTTAGGGTACTGTCCTAGGCCCAACCATCTTCAGCTGCTTCATTAATGACCTTCCCTTTGTCACAAGGTCAGAAGTGGGAATATTCGCCGATGATTGCACAGTGTTCAGCATCATTGGTGACTCCTCAGTTACTGAAGCAGCCAGTGCTCAAATGCAACAATATCTGGACAATATCCAGGCTTGGGTTGACAAGTGGCAAGTAACATTTGCACCACACAAATGCCAGACAACACCCATCCTCAATAAGAGACACTCTAACCACCGCCCCTTGACATTCAACGGTATTATCATCACTGAATCCCCCACTGTCAACATCCTTGGGGTTACCATTGACCAGAAACCTAACTGGACTCACTACATAAACATAGTGGCTAAAAGAGCAGGTCAGATGTTAGGGATATTACAGCGAGTAATTCACCTCCTGACTCCCCAAAGCCTGTCCACCATCTACAAGACACAAGTCAGGAGTATGATGGAATAATCCCCACTTGCCTGGATGGGTTCAGCTCCAACAACACTCAGGAAGCTTGATACCATCCAGGACGAAGCAACCTGCTTGATTGGCACTACATCTACAAACATTCAATCCCTCCACCATCAGTGGTCAGGAGCAGCAGTGTATACTATCTACAAGAAGCACTGCAGAAATTCACCAAAGATCCTTAGACAGCACCTTCCAAACACATGACCACTTCCATCATGAAGGACAAGGGCAGCAGGTACTTGGGAAAACCACCACCCACAAATTCCACTCCGAGCCACTCACCATCCTGACTTGGAAATATACTGCCATTCCTTCACAGTCATTGGGTCAAAATTCTGGAATTCCCTCCCTGTCGGCATTGTGGATCAACCCACAGCAAGTGGACTGCAGCGATTCAAGAAGGCAGCTCACCACCACCTTCTCAAGGGCAAATTGGGATGGGCTATCGATGCTGGCCAGTCAGCGATGCTCAAGTCCCACAAATGAGTAAAAAAGGAAGTGACATTCTAATCAGTGCTAAATACTGACAATGGAGGGAGCTTATCCTTGGCTGGCTGGACCAGCTGTAGCTGATGCCATGATTGTCAGCAACTCAAAGGTAGCATTCCAGCGCTGATTGTCTGTGACTGCGTCACCAAATATCAGACTAATCCCATTTACAAGTTTGTTGATGACACCACCATAGTCTGTTGAATCTCAGATGGTGATGAAACAGACTACAGACGGGAGGTGGAAGACCTGGAACAATGGGGCACTGAGAACAACCTAGCTCTCGATGCCGGCAAAAGCAAGGAACTCATTATTGACTTTCAGCGGGATGTTACTCATGCCCCCCTACACATTAACAACACAGAGGTGGAACGAGTGGAGAGTGTCAAGCTCCTGGGAGTGGTCACCCACAACAAGCTTTTTTGGACTGTTCATGTGGACACACTGGTTACAAAGGCCCAACAACGTCTCTTTTTCCTCAGGCAGCTGAGAAAATTTGACATGATAGCATATACCCTTGCCAACTTTTATAGATATGCTATCTAGAGCCTTCTGTCTGGATGTATCATTACCTGGTCTGGCAACTGTACCATTGAAGATCAGAGATGGTTACAGAGAGTGGTGAACTCGGCCTGGACAATCACAAAGGCCAACCTCCCATCTATAGAATCCATTTACCAGGCCTGCTGTCAAGGAAAGGCCGCCAACGTTCTCAAAGATCCATCCCACCCTGGCAATGTTTTTCTACAACCTCTACCATCAGGGAGAAGGTACAGAAGCCTGAACACAGGCACCAGCCAGTTTCAAAATAGTTTCTATTGTACTGTTATTAGCATACTGAATGGACTCACAAAAACTTAACATTCGCCTGTACCTATGTTTTCGTTTTTGCCGCTGTTTACCTATTATTTACTTATCTATGCTACTTCACTCTGTGATCTGCCTGTATTGCTCACAAGACAAAGCTTTTCACTGTGCCTCGTACATGTGACAATAAATTCAATTCAATTCATTTTGTCCAATATTCAACAGACCATCACCAAGGCACTTATAAATGAGATCCAAACCAGGCTGCGACAGATAGAAACTCATATGGCTTCACCTTTCATCTCAAAAGGAGGACCTCAGACAGCTTTAGCTGCTTGATGTGGTCATCAGTCACCAACAGGCCTCGAGAGATTCTTGTGGGGGACTTTATGGTCCTTGAGCCCAGTGATAATTGGACTGAACACATTCTCATACTCACCAATATCAGGTCCCACAAGTGATCAAAAGGCCTCAACTCTTATCCGAATGTCAGTGTGTGATTAATTTGTCTGGTTTCCATGTTAGGTTAAAACAATGACTGCAGATGCTGGAAACCAGAGTTTAGATTAGAGTGGTGCTGGAAAAGCACAGCAGGTCAGGCAGCATCCGAGGAACAGTACAATCAAAATGCAAATGAAAATCAGGGGTATTCCTGATGAAGAGCTTTTGCCCGAAACGTTGATTTTCCTGCTCCTCGGATGCTGCCTGAACTGTTATGCTTTTCCAGCACCGCTCTGATCAAAACTCCGGTTTCTATGTTAGATTCACTGTCTTAAATGTATGACCCCCTGATTTTTAAACAGTGACCCCTAGTTCTAGATTGTCCCACGAGAAGAAAAATCCTCTCCACATCAATGGTGTCAAGATGCGTCCGATCTCAATCAAGTCACCTCCTACTCTTCTAAGAGTGACGAAGATAGGGATCGTTGAATGTTCTTAAGGCAGCGATAGATAGATTCTTCACTAACAAAGGAGTGCTGGGGGGAGTTAAGGCCAGAGTTAAACCAGCCGTGATATTATTGAACACTAGAGCTCAATGGGCCTACTTCCACTCTAAAGATGTAGATTCTTTCGAATGATGGACCGAATAGCTTGTTGATTACGCAAACTCAATGCAATGTGCTAAACAGCAATGTAGCTGGGTGGCACGGTGTCTCAGTAGTTAGCACTGCTGCCTCACTGTGCCAGGGGACCTGGGTTCAATTCCAGCTTTGGGCGACTGTCTGTATAATGTTTGCACATTTTCCATGTGTCTGTGTGGGTTTCCTCCTACAGCCCAAAGGTTGACCGTACTAAATTGCCCACAGTGTGCAGGCTAGGTAGATTAGTGATGCAGGTCTGGCTGAGATGTTGTTCTGAGAGTTGATGAGCCAAAAGGCCTGATTTCACACTGTAGGGATTCTACAAGCCACCGAAAGATTTCACAGTCCACTTGATAATAAGCGCTGGTTTTCCTTGTACTTGAAGATTTCATTGTTGTTGGTTTTTGTATATTATACAAACGGTGAAACACATTATTCAAAGCACCCACTACTGATGGAATTGTTTTCTCAATCGACTTCTGACTGTTCCATTTTGGTCACCCACATTGATGTCAGTGGGCATAACTAGAGGGAAGGCAGACGTCCCCAGCATACTGATTGGAAAACTCTCATTTTCTCCTTCACATATCACCCACAAGTTCAGGAGACGAGGCAACAGATAGTGTCAACAAACATACTGCTAAACGTGTTCTATCTGGAATAGCTTAGAATGTGTCTTTGAAAGGGAGACTGAATGTAGGAAAAGCTGAATATTGGTGCGAAAATTGCTTGTTGCAATACGTGTGATAACTGCAATTTACTGATAGGCAGCAATCGTTCCACATGACTGCGCATCTGGCTTAGATCTCACAATGCAGGAATTGAACATGAATCAAAACGCAAATGAAAAAGACAAAAGGGCTTGAATAAAATCTTTCCTGTTTCTGCATCACAAAAGCATCAAACACAACTAGTTGCAATGAAAAATGGTGTCGACTGAAAAGTAAGCAAACACAGCATAGACTTTACAGCACCGAGTCAGGCCATCTCACCTAACTGGTCTATCTCAATATTTATGCTCCATATGATACCTCTCCTGTTTTACTTCCTCTCTAACTCAATCAACACTTCTAGTTCATTCTCTCTCAAGTACTTCTCCATTGTGGTGTCAGTGGTATTGACTTCAGCTATTCCCTGTGGTCACAGCAACTTGTACATTCTAACTACCCTGCGCAGAATGAACGTCCTGCTGAATTCTCAATTGGATTTAACTATTTTCGTCAATGTTTTCTGTTCCCTGGATCGAAGTGAGGTCTGAGCTACTGCACTGCGATCTCCGTCACTGCCGTGGGGCTCCAAGCACAAGGTTCCAACTTTCAGCTGCCTTTCAAAGAAGTGTCATACCAGACTCGAAACCTTACCTCTGTTTTACTCTCTCCACAGATGCAGTCAGACCTGCAGAGTTTCTCCAGCATTTTCTGTCTTTCTTTCCGACTCTGTTCTGACTCTGCGTTGTTGGCAAGGATCTGATCACACCCAATCAAATGAGCCAACAAAACCTGCCAGAGTTGCCATGACAATGTCCAGGTTGTAGACCATTACCATAAATAGTGATCACCGAATCCCTACAGTGTGGAAACAGGCCATTCGGTCCAACAGGTCCAAACCCACCCTCCAAAGAATAGCCCACCCTGATCCATTCCCTTATCCTGTGACTCTGCATTTACCCCTAATTAATGCACCTAACGTCCACATCCTTGGCAATGGGCAATTTAGTATGGCCAATTCACCTAATCTGCACGTCTTTGGATTGTGGGAGGAAACCCATGCAGACACGGGGAGAATGTGCAAACTCTATACAGACAGTCGCCTAAGGCTAGAATTGAATCCAGGTCCCTGGGTGCTGAGAGGCAGCAGTGCTAACCACTGAGCCACTGTGCTGTCCTAATGGTGGAGTTTTTGACTGACAAAGAATACCACCCACTCTCACTGCCTGCCATTGGCATTGTTGGAAAGGCCAACAGGTTGGTGCTCAATGTGTTTAGCCACATTGTAAATGCCACTCCTTTTTTCATCTCATCTGGGAATCTGGAGCTTCATCTTAGATGGTGTCAAGCTTCTTGATCATTGAGGAGCTTCAATCAACCAAGCAAGTGGGGAGGATTCCATCTTGTAGATAGTGGACAGGCTTCAAGGAGTAAGGAAATGCAGAACTCAGAGCATTGATATAGGAGCCACTGCGTTGACATGGCTAATCCAATTCAGTTACTGGTCAATAGGAACCCCTGGGTTGTGGATATCTTAGGCTTTGCTGATGGGAATGCCATTGAATGTCAAGATATCAGTTTCACTCTGGATTGAAGACAGGGAGCATTTTGTAAACAAGAGTGCTGAGCTGGGAAGCTCTCTTCCCTCAACAGCCTACTCCAGACCAAACCTGACAACTGTAAACCCAGACAGGATGTATCCAGCAAATAAGCAGTTAGCACGAGACATATGACTGCAGAAAGTTGTCTTCTGAAAGAAACAACTCCCAGAGTTCTTTCATTTCCTCTCTCAAAATGAATCCCAATCCGAAATCCGCAGTCCTTCAAACTCCACATGGTGTCACAAAGATGTTGTGAAACTTGAAAGGGTTCAGAAAAGGATGTTGCCAGGGTTGGAGTATTTGAAGTATAGGGAGAGACTGAATAGGTTGAGCCTGTTTTCCCTGGAGTGTTGGAGACTGAGAGGTGACCTTATAGAGGTTTATAAAATCATGAGGGGCACAGATAGGGTAAATAGCCAAGGTGTCTTCCCTGGGTGAGGAAGTCCAAGGCTAGAGGGAATAGGTTTAGGGTAAGAGGGGAAAGATTTAAAAGGAATCTGAAGGGAATTGTTTTTCATGCAGAGGGTGGTGCGTGTATGGAATGAATGGCCAGAGGAAGTGATGAAGGCCGGTATAATTGCAACATTTAAAAGGTTTCTGGATTGATAAGTGAATTGGAAGGATTTAGAGGGATATAGGCCAAACACTGGCAAATGGGACTAGATTATTTTAGGATATCTGGTCAGCATAGACAAGTTGGACCAAAGAGTTTGTTTCCATGCTGTACATCTCTGTGACTCTCCAAAGCTTTCATAGCAACACTAACAGAATGGGGGGAGGACATATTTATAGTTAAATAGAGTTTGCTACTGTCTGGCCTGAGTTTGCATAAAATTCCGCTTTGGAAAAGAACAAACCAGTGTGTGCGCCGGATTTAGTCAGATTAGTGATTAACAAATATCTTTTTGCAGGGAATTAGATTCACATCAGTGATTATAATACTCTAAAAGCACTGAATTTAAGAGAAACCTGCGTCACAAATATATATTATAGCAAGATACATTTAGAATGAAGTGGAAGCATTTTCACAGGCAAACAGAAACTGATTTATCTTGACCTTCGTAAATTAAAAATTGCATATTTTTTCTATGATTTCTGTTCATTCCTGGAAACATCAGCAGCCACTACATTTAATGCTCCTATTTTTCTAAATTTCATTCGGATACGGAATAACATGTTGCCATTTCATGAGGTCCAATCGACTGTGATGTCAGGCAGTTTTGTAAAATTAGGAATATAACGGTAAATTTATTTCATTTAGGCAACTTAGACTATATAAATCAAATGTTGGGGATATTAATCTCCTCCTCCATTCCATTCCAATTCAAGCTTTCCCATTTCGCTTTCAAATGGTTTTGTTGCAGATTTACAATAACCACTACATTTGTATGGCATCCATAATGGGGGTAAACGTTTAGAGGGTCCTTTTGAAGGAGGGTGAAGGCAAATTAGGGCAGAGATGCCAGGACAATGAGAGTTGGGGATTCTCGAGAGGCCAGAATTAAAGAGGTTCAGACATCTCACAGTTTTATCAGACTTGAGGAACTTGTGTAGATTAGGCAAAGACAATAAAAGGATGTGAAACTCAAACTATACAATAGAAGTTAGGAATGTAAGGGCCATTTCGACACAACGAGGCCAATGAGGGGCAGATCCATGCAGCCTTGTCATGAAGTGATAGCTTACAATACAGTCATCTTGTCATTATTGTGTAGAATGAGGTGAATTGAATTATCTTTATTGTCACATCTACTTGGACGAGTACAGTGAAAAGTTTATATGTTGTCACTTACAGCGTATTTTAGATACAAAGGGACCTGGATACAACTTTGTCAGTTACAATATCCTCGATGATAGAAGAATTAAAAGGTCCAGCAAGACAGAGATGAATAAATGTTCAGAACAATGGTCTTCCGACCCAGACCAGCCTCCAGTCTGCACCGGGCCTTGGCTCCAGACCCTGCTGGGCTTCACCTCAACATTCATGAGGCTGGGAGGTCGCTCTGGAAATGCCTTGAGACTGGGCGATCACTCTGAGGACTGGCCAGGTCAAGAGAAGACCACATACCGCCAGAAGAATACCAAGTCGGGCAGAGAGGACACCATGCTGGGAGGCCACCATGCCATGCCACGCCACGCCACACCATGAGGCTGCCACGACAGGAGGAGAGGACCCTTCATCGTGTCTGCACTGGAGGCTGGGGCTCATCAGAGGCTAGGGTTGTGGGAGGATGGGAGTCAATCGGATGCCGGGAGTTGGAGGCTGGGAGTTGGAGGCCCAGAGTCGGAGGCTGGGAGAGAAGAAGGAAGAAAGAACACAAAGAGAAGAAAAAAAGAAAGAATGGGCTGAAGCTTCCTACTCTGCCGCCATCTTGGACCGGAAGTAGTGATTGACCTCACCAAGTGCATGCTAGCTCTCTGTGAAGCTGTCTCGACAGCTCCCTTATCCCACTTTGTATCTGGGAGTCCTTGTGCATGAATCACAACAATCTAGCATCCTTGTTCAGTGGGTATTAACAAGGCAAATGAAACGTTGGCCTTTGTTTCAAAGGGAATAGAGTATGAAAGCTTTCCTAATCCTGAAGAAGGCAGTATTCAGACTGAAATAGTGAACAGTTTTAGGACCCTTGCCGAAGGAAAGATAAACCAACGTTGATGGCAGTGTAGACAAGGCTCACTAGATTGATACAGGGTATGGAGACACTAACTTATGAGGAAATGTTGAGTAGATTGGGCCTGTAATTTTTGGAATATAGAAGAATGAGAGGTGACCTTATTGAAACATATAAGACTCTTGGCAGAGTACATGCAGAAGGGTCATTTCCCCTTGTGGGAAAACCTACCACCAGAGTTATAATCTCAGAATCAGGGCCTGGCAATTAAGAATCTATCCTTTTAGAAAGTAGGGAATCTGTGGAACTCTTTACTACAGAGGGCTGTTGAGGCTGGGTCATTAAGTCTATTCAATACTGAATCTGACAGGTTTTTAAACAATAAAGGAATTGAGGGTTATGGGGGAAAGACAGGAAAGTGGTGTTGAGGATAATCACATCAGCTATGATCTCATTGAATAGCAGAGCAGACTCAATGGGCCGAGTGGTCTAATTCTGCTCCTACTTCGTCTAGTCTTATCGTGCGCCACCAACTTGAAAAGACAAATTGTGAATGAATTATAAATTCTGAACCTGCCAGCAATGTTCTCGTCAGGGAATTAATAATTTAAAAAGACTTGGCACAATGGACCTTAGTTTAAATGATTACTCCAGTTATAAGTTATAGTTCAATCTAATGTACCATCTGTTCATTTTGGGTCCTCAATCCAATAAAGTGTACTACAGCCATTTTTGCAATAAGGCCACATGGAGCTTTGTGTAAATGCATTAAACGTAGGACGATTACATTTTTAATCAACAATAAAATGCAGGATTGGGAGGGAGAATCTGTGTACTGATTTCATCATTTCCAACATGACTAACACTTCCAGGCAAAAAAACCTCAGTGCAGTCCTGCTATGATTCCTCTTTTCATAAGTTCAGCTTTACTTCTTCTATATTATTCTGAATCAAAAAGGAATCCGATTGTAACCATGACTAGATTGGAAGTGCTCTTCTGCTTGAAGTGAACTTGTGAAAGTTTGTCCATTTCAGATGTCAGTGAGGAAAACTGAATGGAGTTAAAGCCACATGTATGGTTGGAGACCAACCAGGAGTTCAGGTTAGTTACTCACTTGGCTTGTACCTTACCTCTGTTAGGAGAAAGTGAGGACTGCAGATGCTGGAGATCAGAGCTGAAAAATGTGTGGCTGGAAAAGCGCAGCAGGTCAGGCAGCATCCAAGGAGCAGGAGAATCGACATTTCGGGCATAAGCCCTTCTTCAGGAAATCTGATTTCCTGAAGAAGGGCTTATGCCCGAAGCGTCGATTCTCCTGCTCCTTGGATGCTGCCTGACCTGCTGCGCTTTTCCAGCAACACATTTTTCAGCACTTACCTCTGTTCACTTCATTTAGTTGCAGAATTCTTCATATTGTGCTTTAATAAAACTCCACCAATCCGAGTTTGGAAACCCCTTGATGACT
Organism: Chiloscyllium punctatum; assembly: GCF_047496795.1. Classification (NCBI taxonomy): domain Eukaryota; kingdom Metazoa; phylum Chordata; class Chondrichthyes; order Orectolobiformes; family Hemiscylliidae; genus Chiloscyllium; species Chiloscyllium punctatum. Next base: position 12,305,063 of record NC_092743.1, read on the forward strand.
TCCAGCCTCGACAGGTATTCGGAAGAGAATTCAGATTGTTCAAGGAAGAGGTTTCTGGCATCACCCCCTAACAGCTTGCTTGAATTTTTAGGCCTTTTTTAAATTAACCTGTGCCGACACATTTGAACACACACCTGGAGCAGGAGTATGGGGACTGCCACTGCACTCCCTAGCTTAAAGATTAAGCTTAGCCCCTTTGACCTGGGATCCCTCCTCAGATTAAATCATTTCTCTACACTCCTCAATCATCTGAAGCACTGTAATTAAATCATCAATTGATTTTCTGTTGCCAAGGGAATGCAAGCTTCATCCATTCAATCTCTGATCATAATGAGGGGTGACCTTATAAAAGTTTATAAAATCGCGAGGGATGTGAAAAGGATGAATAGCTAAAGTCTGTTTTCCTAGGATGGGGGAGGGGGGGGGCGGGGTCTAGGGTGAATAGCCAAGCTCTTTTTCCCAGAATAGGTGAGTCCAATTCTTGAGGTCATAGGTTTAAGGTGAGAAGGGAATGATACAAAAAGGACCTGAGGGGCAGCTTTTTCATGCAGAGGGTGGTGTGTGCATGGAATGAACTGCCAGGGGAAGTGGTGGAGGCTGGTACAATTACAACATTTAAAAGGCATCTGGATGGGTATATGAATAGGAAGGGTTTAGAGTGATATGGGCCAAATGCTGGCAAATGGGACTTGGTTTATTTAGGACATTTAGTCAGCTTGAATGATTTGGACTGAAGAGTCTGTTTTTGTACTGTATAACTCTATAATTTAATTATTTTCACTCAGAGTCACCCTGTGGACTCTAGCTTTTAGGTCAATGTATCCATCCTGATGGGCAGAGTTTAATGGATTAGTGAAGCTGGTGGAAACAGAGCACCACAGAACTAGATTAGATTCCCTACAGTGTGGAAACAGGCCCTTCAGCCCAACCAGTCCACACCGACCCTCTGAAGAGTAACCCACCCAGACCCATCTCCCTCTGACTAATGCACCTAACACTATGGGCAATTTAGCATGGTCAATTCACCTAACCTGCACATCTTTTGGATAGTGGGAGGAAACTGGAGCACCCGGAGGAAACCCACGCAGACACGGGGAGAATGTGCAAACTCCACACAGACAGTTGCCCGAGGCTGGAGTCAAACCTGGCGTCCCTGGTGCTGTGCTAACCACTGAGCCACCATGTTGCTCCTGTGTGGTATAATTTTGTATTCCAGTCATATATTGAGCCAAAGAACACCATGACATTTCCTCGTGCCTGTCTACCAAGCTGTTTAGTGATGTCACCATGGGCCACTAAATCTCACTGTTTCTTACCATTTTGAAGAATCTCCAGGTTGTGGAATGTCTATCCTTAGTCACTGACTGTCACATCTTTCTCTGTTCAAGAGAGAGAGAGAGAGACAGAGAGAGAGAGAGAGAGAGAGACAAGTGGAGAATGGAACCACTCTGTGATAACCATGATTGGCCAGTAATCTCTCTTACTCCGACCCTGCTATTAAGAATTAGCAGGCTGACCACATCACAGGTGTTCCTTCTGTGGCCAACAAACCTTGGAGTGGGACAAGAAAAGAAAGAGCTGGACAAGTCTTGGCAGCATCTGTGGAGTGAAAATCAGAGTTAAAGTTTTGAGACCACTAAGCATGTCTGAAGATCAGTTCCAATGAAGAGTCTGATCTGACTCAAAAGCATTCACTCTGATTCCTGACGCCACAGATGCTGGGAGAAAGTGAGGACTGCAGATGCTGGAGATCAGAGCTGAAAATGTGTTGCTGGAAAAGCGCAGCAGGTCAGGCAGCATCCAAGGAGCAGGAGAATCGACGTTTCGGACATGAGCTCCACAGATGCTGCCAGACTTATTGAGTTTCCTCAAGTATTCTCTCATTTTATGTCAGATCAGATCATCTGCAACACTTGGCTTTACAAGTCTTGGAGTGGGACATGAATCCAGAGATTCTAACTCAGAAGCAGAAGTGCTACCTGCTGAGTTACAAGAGCTCCTCCATAATACTGTGCAAAACAGTTGCATTGACCTTGCATAATGAGAAAAAAAACAAGGAAGGCAACCGGAAAACAACATGAAGAAACTGTTTCAGCTTATGACCCAGTTTCATTAAAGAATGGGCTCCATTTCAAAGCACTGTACAAGGGCAGCAGATGAAGAACCACGATTGTCGAATTGCTTTCTGACCCTGGAGAAATGACATCACCAAGATCCTCTCCACATGTAGCACAGTGTGGGCAGACTTAGAGAGAGAGAAAATAGATTTGAAGCCAGAAGAACATTTAGGTAAGCCTTCCAATAACATGACACCTGGTGCCTGATATATCTCAGATTACAGGAGATAGTTATGTCACATATTAACAGAGAAGAAATAAACTTTCAAAACTCCCCAGCCTGAACACCATTCTTGCCCTTGATTTCTCTTTGCTCAGTTTGTACTGAACACTATCTTTTAGATCTGGCTATATAAGTATGTGACAAAGGCACCATGACCTGCAAATTCCCCTCCAAGCTGTACACCATGCTACTGTCCAACGACAATGCTGTTCCTTCACTGTCACTGGGTCAAATTCTTGGAACTCCATTTATAATAGTATTGTAAATCATAGAATCTCTCCATAGAATCCCTGTCTCTGTCCCTCTGTCTCTCTCCCTTTGAATACTTTATAACCATGAATGTTGAGCCACCAATCCAGCCTATCTTTCGGCGAAAGTAACAAGAACAATACTTGGACTTTGGGAGTTTTCACAGAATCCTTACAGTGTGAAAGCAGGCCATTTGGCCCATCAAGTCCACACCACCCTTCAGAAGAGCACCTTACTCAGACTCTCCCGTTATAATTCTGCAGTCCCCATGGCTAATCCACCCACCCTGTACACTACGGGCAATTTAGCAACAGCCAATCCATCTAACCTGCACATTTTTGGACTGTGGGAGGAAACCTACCCAGACACGGGGAGAAGGTGCAAACTCCACACAGGCAGTCATCAGAGGGTGGAATTGAACCCAGGTCCCTTGCTTTTTAAGGTAGCAGTGCTAACCACTTAGCCACTACATCACTCTTTATAGAAGTTATAGGGGGAGAGTTAAGTAATGTGGAGAGATTATACAAATTAAGCTCGTGCTTTTTAGTACTTATAAGTTTAAGGGTTGATCTGATTGAAATCTTCAAGATGTTGATAGGAAAAATCAGGGTAGATAAATTATTTCCACTGGAAATTCTAGAATTAGGATGCACAGTCTGTGATATGGACCAGACTGTTCAGAAGTGATAGTAGAAATCATTTCTACACACAAAGGGCGCTAGAAGTTTGGAACACTTTTCTCCAAGTAAGAGTGGATTACGGATCAGCTGTTAGCTTTAAATCTCACATGGATTTTTTTTTTTTGCTAAGGAAAAGAGTTTATGTTAATGGAATTTGGTCATAGATCAGTCATGATCTCGTTGAATGGCAGAGCAGGCTCAGGAGCTGAATGGTCTGTTCCTGTAGGTTCTTCAGTCTCAGTTATAACTAGGATGTCATACTCCACATGCCCATCTGTGTCTTCAGCATGTTATTCAGATTCGCAAGACATATGCAGCAATTTGTCAAAATGTTGAAAGACACTTTCAGAGATAATGTTACGTCAAGTCCAAAGTGACCACATTGGGCAAAGCAATGCGTGAAGCTGTCAACCATCTTCTTTGGGTGTTTAAGATTGTAGTACACTGACGGAAAGATCATGGTAGTTCTCCTTCTCCACTCCCTCAACAAATACTAAGAAAAGAGTCATTATTGCAGTGATTGTAATGAGGTCAGCCAGGTGGACCACATAGAATATGAGTTCCCTGATTGGGGCTGTTAATCTGGCCCATTTAGGGAGCCCTGGCTGACAGATATAAACAGGCGTGTCAGAGGTTCTGTTCACTCTGAGAGCTGGTTCTGGGGGAGCTGGATCAGTGTCAAGGCCTCTCCATTTGTAAATAATGGGGAACTCGGTGATGGGATAATGGCCTCTGTGGAGACGTTTCACTGGCGATGGGAAAATAACATGCACCTGAAGAAATTCACTCACAACAGTCATCTTTGAGTTAGCGTAAGCATTTCTGACATCATGCCGTTATTTGGAAAGTTTGACTCATTCAATCCTGCTGTCAAAGACTGGGACCAGTAAGAATGTGTTATCTTTTCTGGGAAATGACATTGGGGCAGATGAACAGCAGCGAGTAATTCTCCTGACAGCTTGTGGACCTGCAGCTTTTTCGGTTATTAGGAGCCTGCCTTTCCCTAAGGCACCAGGTACTAAAACCTTCCAAGTTATGATGGATTGAGTTAAGGAATATAATGACCCTAAGCCTCCTCTAATTCTGAGATGCAATTCAAGAACCATGGGGATCTGTATCGGGACTTTTGATGAGGTTAAGACGACTGGCCGAGGCATGGGACTTTGATTTAACCTTTAATCAGATTCTAAGAGACCATTTGGTTTGTGGGATTGATGATGTAACCATGGAGCAGTGCCTACTTGTTGAAGCCCACCTGAATGTCAAACAGACACTACAACTGGCTTTATCATTGGAAAATGTGGCAAGTAGAGTGTGTGAATTGTAGGGTATTCTGATGGAAGTGGACACCCTTGTAAGTACGACTGAGCTTAGTGACCAGACTTGAGTGAGGGCAATTGAGTGAGGCCTCAATCAGGACCTATCCTGAACTGAGGAACTCTCTGATTGGCCCACAGCAAAACCCCAAAACAAGGCCAAGCCTTGGCCAAACAGTTAAAATTTTCTTCAGGATCTGGGCCAGCAGGCCATTGTAGTTGCGGCTGGTATGGGCTGGAGAAAGCGGAAGTGTCCCACTCGACCTAAATTGAATAAGAGAACTCACAGGCCGATATCCAGGTGAGTGCACACCCTGGAAAACCCAACTTGCTTAGCAACATCTTAATCAGAATCAAACAAAATAAACGTCTTTTTAAATGGTCACCCAGTTCGAAAGGAGGTCTATACTGGCGCAGCCAATTCAGTGATGGCGGAACCAGTCTTTAATGAAATTCATTCCGGATTCCAACCCTTAAGTTTGCACAAGACCTCAGCTGGAGTGAGAATCTACACTGGGTAGATTAGGGATGCAACTTCGCTTCTGGTCTCTTATGAGAAGCAACTGGTTCAGCTACCACCGACTATAGTAAAAATCTCAGGCCCAGGCTGGATGGGATGGAATTGGTTGAGAAAACTTCACCTAAACTGATTAGAAAATGGCTTCCTGAGTGAAATCCTAATTAAATATTTGGACGTTTTTTCAGGAAAGAAGGACTCATGAAAGGAGCTGAGGCCATGTTGCATGTTGACCAGGAAGCATACCCACGATTCTTCAAGGCCCACTCACTGCCAATTGCCTTATGGGCAAAGGTCAAGGCAGAAATCAGAAGGCTGGAGGGAATCATCAACCAGTGCAGTTTGCAGGATGGGGGGGGCAGCACCAGTTATACCAATTGGGAAGCCTGATGGATTGGTTGGTTCGCCTTTGTGAGGATTTTAAACAAGGGGTAAACCACTTCTCACAGCTGGATAAACACCCAAACTCTCACAAAGAGGATTTATTACACAACACTGGAGGGGGGAAGGGGGGAGTGTGTGGGCTGTCCTTCACGAAACTGGACGTGAGCCATGCATAATTGCAATTGAGGTTAGATAAAGATTCCCAGAAGTATGCTAAAATTAATACCTATAAGGGTTTGTACCAATACACGAGACTGCCATCTGGGGTATCGTCAGCCTGTGCAATTTTTCAGCAGACAATGGAGATGGGGTGGCACGGTGGCACAGTGGTTAGCACCGCTGCCTCACAATGTCAGGGACCTGGGTTCAATTCCCGCCTTGGCACTGTCTGTGTGGAATTTGTACATTCTCCCCGTGTCTGCTTGGGTTTGCTCCGGTTTCCTCCCACAGTCCAAAGGTGTGCTGGTTAGGTAAATTGGCCATGCTAAATTGCCCGTAGTGTTAGGTGGATTAGTCAGGGGTAAATATAGGGGGTTGGGTTTCTCTTCAGAGGGTCGATGTGGACTTGTTGGGCCAAAGAGCCTGTTTCCACACTGTAGGCAATCTAAATCTAAACATTTTACAAGGTCTAGCCCATGTCGCCACTTATCTCAATGACGTGTTAGTAACAGGGAAGACCAATAAGGAACACTTAGAGAACTTGGACGCATTACTCAGACATTTCTCCCAGGTGAGCTTACATCATCAGAAAAGGAAAATGCTTGTTCCAGGCACGTCAAATGACCTACATAGTCCACAAGACTGGGTTACATCAACTGGAAGGTAAATTAAGGGTAATTAAAAATGGCCCAGCTCCTTTTGCCTGTATGGGAGCTCAGGTCTTTCCATGGTCTGGTGAATTATTACGGAAAATTCATACATAACCTGACCTCCATCCTGGCACCTTTGCATCAACTCTTAAAAAAGGGTCAGCCTTGGAAATGGTCACGTAACCAGGCCATCACCTCAGGGAAGTGCAGAAACAGTTATTATCCCCTAAGGCACACTATGATCCCAAGCGAGATCTGATATCAACATGTGATGAGACTTTGGAATAGTATTAGCTCATAGGTGACCCAACGGAGTGCCGTGCCCAACAACATATGCATCCAGGACTTTCACTAATACACAGCATAAATACGCTCAGATAGAAAAGGAAAGTTTAGTGGTCATGTTTGGAGTTAGGAGGGCTATTAAAGAGGATAATGCCCATAGCTTCAGCATGAACTCATGCCCTATGTGCGCGCAATTACAAAGTTGGAACACCCTGTGGGAGGTCAAGTAGTGAATGGGGATGTATTGAGCCACCTCCGGCTTTGCAGATACACCATTGGTGGTACCGTCACTAGGAGAGTCGGAATGGTTTTACAGTTTCAGGACACAGTTCCAGTCAGAGCTGGCAATGACAGACTTTAGATACTGAAAAATTTGGACTTGGCAACAGCTGATGGTGATGGGGAAACCAACAGGCCGTCACAACCAGCGCTGAAACCTTTCTGGATCCAGAGAGACCAGGTCACAGTAGGGGACAGCATACAATTATGGGGAACAAGAGTGAAGGTCCCAAGCAAAGGTCACCACCAGATACTGATCCAGGGTCATCCAGGGGTTTCCAAAAGGAAGGTGTTAATGAGCAGTTATGTCTGGTGGCCACGATTGGATGCAGACATAGCTGCATCGGTGAGGCAGTGCCCTGAGTGCCAACAAGGGCAAACTATTACCGCCAACAACTCACCTACATTCTTGGGAATGGCTGGGTAAGCCCTGGACTTGGGTACACATCATCTATGCATGTCCTTTCATGGACTCAATGTTCTTAATAATTGTAGATGCTCACTCAAAGTGGCTGGATGTGCACAGAGTTCAAACATGGAAATGACAATAGAAAAAACTATGTGCACCCTTTGCAATACATAGAGGTGGTGGTCACAGATAATGTGCCAAGATTTACCAGCAGGGATTTGTGTATTTCCTAAAGTTGACTGGTGCTAGTCATATAAGGACAGCTCCATACCCATCCGTCATCCAACAGTCTGGAAGAAAGGGCGGTCTAAACTTTAAGACAGGCTTAAAGAAGCAGCCTAAAGCTTCAGTAAGTGACTATAGGACCCCTGCATGCAACTACGTGGATTAGTCAGAGTTGCTAATGGGGAGAATTCTCTGCACTGGGTTAAATCTGATCTTCCTGGACTCAGGAAGAGGGTGAAACAACATCAGGAACGCCCATGCTAGATGCAAGACTCTGCTAAGTGAAAGAGACACTTTACTTCAGGGAATGATGTTTGGTGTAGAAATGACGGGAATGGCCCTGCATGGTCAGTGTGAGGTCAGCTCCGGGGACATACGAAGTTCAGGTAGGTATGATTGCCCTGAACAGACAAATGGACCATATGAAAGTTGCAAACTCGCAAACAGTGCAAGACCAAAACACACTCAACTCCTCGTCTGCCTTTCTGACTGTTCTGGAACCCATGGGCTCTTCGTCTCTGTCAAGCATTGAAGATATCTCAGAATCTGAGATGGACACAGCAGATGCTGCTACCTCAGTGCCTTTGCTGCCTGAAGCAGAGAATGAGTTTCTTCCGAGATGCTTCGGACGCAGAAGGGGAGCTACTGTGCTTGACCCATCGCCCATATCCAAGGCAGAGTCAGAGGAACTAGAATGCCCAGCAGGAGCTACAAAAAAATAGAACCGGCCTATGTCCTCAGACTTAGAGGGGCAGGAATATTAGATTAGATTCCCTACAGTGCAGAAACAGACCCTTCGGCACAACCAGTCCACACCGACCCTCCGAAGAGTAACCCACTCAGACCCATTTCCCTCTGACTAATGCACCTATCACTATGGGCAATTTAGCATGGCCAATTCACCTGACCCGCACATCTTTGGAGTGTGGGAGGAAACCCACACAGACACATGAAGAATGTGCAAGCTCCACCCAGACAGTCGGTCGAGGCTGGGATTGAACCTGGGACCTTGGTGCTGTGAGCCACCGTGCCGCCCTAACTGTAATGAGGTCAGCCAGATGGATTTCATAGAATATGAAATGAATTGAATTAGGTTCACTGCCACATGTACTCAAATGAGTGCAGTGAAAGTTTGATAAGTCACTTACAGTGCCATCTTAGGTACAAAAGTACCAAGGTAGAGTGAAGAAAAAAGTTACATTCTATCTATACACAGTGTCAGCATAGGTCAGAAAGTCAGAAAAAACAAGGTGTTAAAAAGTAGGAAATGAAGTAGGATGCCTCAGCTGGAGCCTCTCCACTCCATTTGCTTTTTTCTTTTTCATCTTCTCTTCCTCCCTTCCTTCAGCATCAGACTCCCGGTGCTGATTGAGGTTATTAATCTAATCAAATCAGTGAGCCCTGGCTGACAGATATAAATGGAGTGTCTGGGGTTCTGTTCACTCTGAAAGCTGGCTCTGAGGGAGCTGGATCAGTGTCAAGGACACTCCACGTGTAAATAAAAGGGGCCTCGGTGGCGGGATACTCGGTGCCTCTGTGGAGTTATTTCGTTTATCATTTCACCGTCTGTGAAAGCTTGCTGTGTAGAAATTGGCTTTCATGTTTTTGTTAGCTCCAACATTAAACATATTACGAGTGCATTTCACATTCGGAAAATGCCTAAGATATCTACTGGGATAGATGCTGAGAGGCTGTTTCCCCCATGCTGAAGGTTCTAGAATTATTCTCTGGACATGGGGTCAGCCATATTGGATTGATATGAAGACAAACGTCTTAGACATAGAACATAGAACATAGAAAAGTACAGCACAGAACAGGTCCTTAGGCCCACGATGTTGTGCCGAGATTTAATCCTGATGTCAAATATAGTAACTTAACCTACGCACCCCTCAACTCACTGCTATCCATGTGCATGTCCAGCAGTCACTTAAATGTCCCCAATGACTCTGCTTCCACCACCACAGCTGGCAACACATTTCATGCATTCACAACTCCTTGTGTAAAGAACCTACCTCTGATGTCTCCTTTATACCCTCCTCCTAATAACTATGACTCCTCATACCAGTCAATCCTGCCCTGGGGAAAAGTCTCTGGCTATCAATTCTATCTATTCCTGTCATCATTTTGTACACCTCGATCAGGTCTCCTCTCCACCTCCTTCTCTCCAGAGAGAAAAGTCCGAGCTTATTCAACCTTTCTTCATGCGGCAAACCCTCCAGTCCAGGCAGCATCCTGGTAAACCTTCTTTGCACCCTCTCCAAAGCCTCTGTATCTTTCCTATAGTAGGGCAACCAGAACTGGACACAATATTCCAAGTGTAGTCTCACCAGGGACTTGTAGAGCTGCAGCAAAACCTCGCAGCTCTTAAAACTCGATCCCCCTGTTAATGAAAGCCAAAACACCATATGCTTTCTTAACAACTCTATCCACTTGGGTGGCAACTTTGAGGGATCTATGTACTTGCACACCCAGATCCCTCTGTTCCTCCACTCTGCCAAGAATCCTGTCTTTAATCCTATATTCAGCATTCGAGTTCAACCTTCCAAAATGCATCATTTCGCATTTATCCAGGTTGAACTCCATCTGCCATTTCTTAGCCCAGCTTTGCATCCACTCTATGTCATCCTGCAACCTGCAGTAGCCCTCAATACTATCGATGACACTTCCAACCTTTGTGTCATCTGCAAATCTACTAACCCACCCCTCAACCTCCTCATCCAAGTCATTTATAAAAACTACAAAGAGCAGACGCCCAAGAACAGAGCCCTGTGGGACCCCACTCAACACTGACCTCCAGGCAGAATACTTTCCATCTACAACCACTCTCTGTCTTCTGTCAGCCAACCAATTCTGAATCCAGATAGCCAAATCTCCCTGTATCCCATACTTTCTGACTTTATGAATGAGCCTACCTATCAAACCCTTCCTGAAGAAGGGCTCATGCCCGAAACGTTGATTCTCCTGCTTCTTAGATGCTGCCTGACCTGCTGCACTTTTCCAGCAACACATTTTCAGCAGCGAATCCTATCAAATGCCTTGCTGAAATCCATATACACCACATCCACTGCTTGACTGTTGTCGACCTGTCTCAACATGTCCTCAAAGAAGTAAATAAGATTTGTGAGGCATGACCTGCCCCTAACAAAGCCATGCTGACTGCCTTTAATCACACTATGTTTTGCCAAATTGTCATAAATCCTATCCCTCAGAATTCTTTCCAAAACTTTGCTGACCACAGACGTAAGACTGACTGGTCTGTAATTGCCAGGAATTTCCCTATTACCCTTCTTGAAAAGAGGAACAGCATTCGCCTCCTTCCAATTCTCCGGTACGACTCCCGTGGAGAGTGAGGAGGCAAAGATCCTCGCCAGCGGCTTAGCTTCCTCGCTTCCCGGAGCAGCCTAGGATAAATCTGGTCTGGCCCTGGGGACTTATCAATCTTAATGTTTTCCAAAATTTCCAGCACATCAACTTCATCAATCTTGATCTGGTCGAGACTGTATCCCCACTCCTCTAAGTCTTAATTTACAACAAGTTCCCTTTCCTTGGTGAAAACCGAAGCAAAAAACTCATTTAGGGCTTCCCCTATCTGCTCAGACTCCACGCACAAGTTCCCTCCGCTATCCCTGATCGGCCCTACCTTCTCCCTGAGCATTCTTTTATTCCTCATGTAAAACACCTTTGGGTTCTCCCTAAGCCTTCTTGCCAAGCGTTTTTCATGCCACCTCCTGGCTCTCCTTAGTCCATTTCTGAGCTCCTTTCTAGTAAGCCTGTAATCCTCTAAAGCTGTGTTAGATCCTTGCTTCCTGCACCTTACGTAAGCTGCCTTCTTCCTTTTGATGAGAAGCTCCTTTGTTCGCATCATCCAAGGTTCCTAAACCTTACCCCTTCTTGCCTGTCTCAGAGGAACAAATTTGTGCAACAACTGCTCCTTAAATAGTCTCCACATGTCTGCTGTGCCCTTTCTGTGGAACAATTGCTCCCAGTCTTTACTTCTCAACTCCTGTCTGATAGCGTCATAATTTCCATTTCCCCAATTAAACATCTTCCCTTGGTAACTGTTCCTTTCACTCTCCAAGGCTATGGTAAATGTGAGGCAGTTGTGATCACTTGCACAAAAGTGCTCTCCCACTGTGAGATCTGACACCTGTCCTGGCTCGGTGCCGAGCACCAAATTCAAAATAGCCTCTCCCCTCATCGGGCTGTCTACATACTGAGTAAGGAAACCCTCCTGAACACACCTGACAAAAACGGCTCCATCCAAACCGTCTGCACTTCGGAGGTTCCAGTCGATATTGGGAAAGTTGAAATCACCCATAACAACAACCCTGCTACTTTTGCATTTTTCCAGAATCTGCTCATCTATAAGATCTTCAACCTTTCTACTGCTATTAGGGGGTCTGTAGAAAACCCCCAATGCGGTGGCTGTTCCCTTGCTGTTCCTAACTTCCACCTATACTAAATTTGTCACTCTTATTTTCGACACTCCTTGTATTAAAGCAGACACACTTTAACTGATCCCTATGTTCATCGCGTGAGAAACCTTTCTGAGAGATTCACACCACCGCAACTTCTCCAAGAAGGTGTGGTGCTGTGAATCTCTGGAATTGTTGATCACAGACATTGTGACTACTCATAGAGTGAGTACCTTCAAGACTGAAACTGATAGAGTTTGGACATTGAAGGAATACAGGATATGGAGAAAGGTCGGGGAAAGTGGAGCCCGATGCAGAGCAGCTGGGATCCCATGCAATAGCAGACCAGCTGAAGAAACCTGCATGGCTAACTCCTGATCCAATCTGTTATTGCCCCAAGGCACAAGTTAATATCCTGATGAAATGCAGTGTATATACCCTCAAATCTTAAAGACTGTTGTGGCACTGTTGTAATGTACCTATCTCAGAGTTATAATGGCTTGGTTTTAAGTCCCACGTGCTCTGGGGGTGTGCCATCATACACCTGAGGGTAGGTTAATAATCATTGCTTTCTTAGAAAGCAGGTCAATACTACAGTGGCTTCACATACACAGACATGGGATGCTCAGTCATCCTTTGACATTGAGACCAGTAGAAACAAGACATAGCACTGGAAGGGAATGAATGATCAGCTTTAAGTGGGTGATGACAGAAGATGTGGATTCCATACAACAGTGTACAGCCGACCTGCCAGCAATCTGCAAGCTGGGAAAATGTTACCTGAGAACTGGAAAATCCATGACAGCACTGTCCAGAAGTTTGATCGTTTGGCATTGGAACTCAACACTCTTGACTTTTATTGGAATCATGCTTGCCTTGTCCTGCTGCTGTAAACCCTGCAGTGTTTTACATAAAGAAGTCCAATGCCACTCCCTAGCCCTTATTCACAAGACAACCCCGAGCTTTTTACTCATAGTTAACTGTACTAACATAGGCATGTCCTTAGGCTATCCCTAAGCTCGAACCTCGGTCAGGTGCATCAAACAGATACTCCACCTCCCTGCTGTCTCAGTTACACTGAAATATTCATTAATGCTTGTAAGTGTCTTGCAAGCCACTTATGGGTTCCCAGAACAGATAGTCAGTGAAATTCCCACTTTTGCAATTCTCCAAGACACCTTGTGAGTCCTGACTCTAGCTCATCGCTTCTTATTAATTTCTACAACTTCTTCTCAAGATTGAACTAATAGCATAGAGGCACCCAACTGCACTGGAATTCCTTTCACACAGGGCAGTTAAAAAAAATCAACACTCCAAACATTGGGTCAGCCCCAGCTCTGTCTCTTTTTGCAACCAACCTCTGAGCCCAGAATTACTTTCCCGTGACCCTTGAACTGTCCTGAGTGTAGACCTCAACGCTGCCCTCTTTGGAATTCTCTTTACGCATGAATGTTACGCATGAGTGTTTCAATGCAAAAAAAAACACTTCCAAGAAAGGATTCAACACTGTCAGCTTTGATAAAGTGTGGCGGTGGAAAAAACACAGCAGGTCAGGTAGCATCTGAGGAGCAAGAGAGTCAATGTTTTGGGCTTGACCCTTTGATGAGGACTGGGGAGGGGGAAGGGAGCTGAGAAATAAATCAGTTCTCCCAGAATCGGTGCAAAGTCATCGTGGTTCCCAAGGGTTTACTTCCAATCTTATTCCTTCTGAGCCTGCAAATTATCTCCACGGTGTGAAAGTTCCTGGAGATTTCACTACCTAACTCAAGCTAGGCAAATCATCCAGTCTTACTTTAACTTCCCACGTGTTTCGATTTTCTAATCTGAACGTCAATGCAGTCAACTGCGGTAGTTTTCATGATCTAACTGCCACAGGTACAGTAGAAGTGGAGTTGAGGGTTATCAGATCAGCCACGGTCTTATTGAATGACAGAACACACTCAACAGGCTGAATGGCCTATTCCTGCTCTGATGCCTCACTGTCTCCTGGTCTGACAGCAATGATGGGTCACATCAGTGGTCATTACTGGCCCGTAAAGCGCTTCAAAAGGCCCAAAGATGAGTGAGGTGCCTGATGGCTACACCGTCCACTGAACAATTGAAGATAAGTTTGGTGACAGGGGTTAGGGGTTGCTGAGTGCCACGCAATGCATTTTACAAATCTGCAGCACAGTGGCTCAGTGGTTAGCACTGCTGCCTCATAGCGCCAGGGATCCAGGATCAATTCCAGCCTCAAGCGACTATCTATGTGGAGTTTGCACATTTTCCCCGTGCCTGGGTGGGTTTCCTTCAGATGTGCCGGTTTCCTTCCACAGTGTGCAGGTTAGATGATTTGGGCCATGGGAAATTGCCCATAATGTTGTAAAATGTGCAGGTTAAGTGGATTAGCCATGGGAAATGCAGGGTTACAGGGATAGGGTGGGATGCTCCGCGGAGTGGACTTGATGAGCTGGATGGCCTGCTTCCACTCTGTAGGGATGATGTGATTCTCTACTTGTAAAGCAGCTGGCGAAGGGATGTAAAATATGGAGGCATAAACTCTAGAAGCATTTGAGAAACAATGGGACTCCATCACAGGGGGTCACTGACTATTCAATCAGTTAGAGCCCATTTATCCTCTGAAATGTAACTAAAGCCATTTGAGTGGTGCTGCTATGGTGAAGGAAAGTGAACGTTGGTTAAAGCACAAGGTTAAATTGGTCCCGGTCAGCATCCCGCTCTCAATTCTGGATTAGTGGTGCTGGAAGAGCACAGCAGTTCAGGCAGCATCCAATGAGCAGCGAAATGTTGCCTGAAACGTTGATTTCGCTGCTCATTGGATGCCGCCTGAACTGCTGTGCTCTTCCAGCACCACTAATCCAGAATCCCGCTCTCAATGTCACACCTTTTAGGTTGTCAAGCTGGAATAAACTTCAGTTTTCACACAGTAGCAAATAAATCGCAACATTTCTGAACTCCAACTTGACCAAAAGGGGAATACAATCTGTTCTTCGTTCTGAAGAAAATGCTTTGATTGTTAACAATTTTTTTTATTTCCACTTTTATTTATGAGTTACCTTGACAACAGTGTCTTTTTTTTTGATGCTCTTTGTTGGATTTGCTGCACTTTCTGGTTCAGCGTACTTATATTGTTTCCCGTTTCAGTTTATGATGTCTGTGATCACAGAACATCTAACGCAAACTTAATCTGTAAAAATTAATGCTGATTATTCCAGTGAAATGTCACCCCATGAGTTTCAGAAAATTGCATGAGGCTTGATTAAGCTTCACAAAGAATGTTACTGCTTGTCCTTCATTCAATCATGGAATGTTTTCAGCACCTGAGGCTGTTCGGTCCATCGCATAGTGACGAGCTCTCTACAAGAACAACTGAGCTAGTCCCAATCCTTGCTTTTTCTCCGTAGCTCTGAAATAATTTTTCTCTGCTGTTTGTCAAAGCCACAACTGAACGCACCTCTTTCATGACCACAGTCTAAGGCCTGAGTACTCATTGCACAAAAAAAATTCTAAATTTGCCTTTAATATTTTTGTCAATTAACTTAAATTGGAGTCCTCTGGATTACAACCGAAAGGAGCCCTTTTCTTCCTCCCTACTCTCTCCAGCCCCTTAAGATCTTGGACATTTCAATCAAATCTCCTCTCAAACCTACCTTCTCACCATTTTCATGCAATTGGAGTCTCGTATCCGTGGAATCTCTCCTGACTCTCAATGTCCTCCAAAATGCCTGAGCAAGCCACTGGATTCAATAACAGTTAAGATTGGTTGACAAAATGGTGGCTTTGCCAATATGGTGCGCAGCCCATGAAAAAGTGAAGCAATTTTGTAAATCTTTCCCCCACCCTCTGCAATGTCTTCAAATCCTCCCCAAGGTCATTGTGTCTAAGAACTAGACACGATACTCCAGTTGAGACTGAACTAGTGTTTCACAAAGGTTCAACATAACCAATTTGTTTTGATACTCCAGCATCCAATATGTCAAGCACATGACCTTGTAAATGATGTTAACATATGTTTCAACTTGGAGAAAGTGAGGACTGCAGGTGCTGGAGATCAGATTCGAGAGTGTGGTGCTGGAAAAGCACAGCAGGTCAGGTATTATCTGCGGAGCAGGAGAATCAACGATTCGGGCATAAACTCTTCATTAGGAATGAGGGGGGGGGAGGGGTGGGGTGGGAGGAAAGGGGCTGAGAAATAAATAGGAGGGTGGGCATGGTGCTCTGTAATGTTCAATGACTAATACACATATATGCCCAAAACAGGAGAGTCAACGTTTCGGGCATAAGCTCTTCATCAGGAATGAGGCTTGTGGGCCAGGACTGAGAGATAAATGGGTTGGGGATGGGGTTGGGGGGAAGGTAGCTGAGAAAGCTATATCCCTCTACACTCCCAGATTAATGAGTTCGACACACATTGCGACCTTGAACATTTTTTCTGCCGCCTCCACCTCCAGGCCCACTCCAGCCCCAGCCCTGCCATGTGTTCACCATTCCCCCAGACCTCCCCCTCACTGAGGACCAATGTTTAGTCCTCAGCAAAGGCCTCACCTTTATCCCTCTACACTCCCAGGTTAATGAGTTTGATACACTCTGCGATCTTGAACGTTTCTTCCGTTGCTTCCACCTCTGGGCCCACTTAAAAAATTGCTTTCTCAGCTACCTTCCGCCCAACCCCACCCCTCTCCCATTTATCCCTCAGCCCCCTGGCCCACAAGCCTTATTCCTGGTGAAGGGCTTATGCCTGAAACGTCGATTCTCCTGCTCCTCGGATGCTGCTGGACCTGCTGTGCTTTCCCAACAACACACTCTCGACTGATCTCCAGCATCTGCAGCCCTCACTTTCTCTGATATGCCCAAATTATATATACACATGGATATAAGAAATGGCTGCTGGAGTGGACTGTTCAGCTTCTCATAACTGGACCATTGTAACATTTGATCCCCATATTAATCAAAAATATCTCAAACGTAGTCTTAAAACTATTCAATGAACCTGCCTTGACTGGTCTTGAGTAAAATAATGCAAGAACAGGTGGCCATCATTGAGAAACAAATGCTCTGCATCTCCATCTTAAATATGATTTTTTTTTCATTTTAGACTAGTTTTAGTCTCTCTCACAAGAGGAAACATCCTTTCAGGATCCACCCTGTCAAGTCCCTGCAGAATCTTACATGTTGAGATAAAATCGCCTCTCATTTTTCTAAATTCCAATGAACCTGTCCCTCCAACATCTCCTTTTCATAATGTTCCTTTTCTTTTGTATTGCCTCTTCCCATTCTCTTCTTACAATATCTTTCTTCACACTTTCCTGGACTAGATTTCATGTCAGTAACATAAACGTATTTTTAATGACGAGATTTATGTTCCGGCAATGTTGCTTCAACTCTCTGACCCAGAGAGCAAAGAATTCAAACTGTGGAGATTTATTCTGATGGTTAATAAATTTACTGTAGACTTAGTTTTGAATAATTTTTGGAATGAAATCCTGTAGGATTTAGGCCATGATGTGGAGGTGCTGGTGTTCGACTGGGGTGGACAAAGTCAGAAGTCACATGACACCAGGTTGTAGTGCAACAGGTTTACTTCTAATGAAGGAGCAGCATTTGAAAAACTTGTGATTTCAAATAACCTTGTTGTACTGTGACCTGGTGTCGTATGACTTCTGACTTAGGCCATAAACTGACATCGGCAAAATGGCACCAGAGGCCCGACTATGGACCATCTGCCATTGAAAGTGACATCCACTATTTTCAACCAATGGTGCACCTGTTTTCATACACATTCAACTTTCGTAAATCGGGGGTCCAAAACAAAACTTGTGGACTTTTCACTTATCAAGAAAAGCAGTAGATTTGTTTTGTAGAGGTACAGCACCCTTTTGAATAGGCCCAGGTACACATTTATGACTGCTAAAACTAGACATGTCTGTGCACAAGAAATGGATAAAGACATTGGAGCAGTCATGCTCTCATGTTAATGAAATCTCTTGCGTTTAAAAGTGAATTAGTACCTGCTGCTTCACACTGTCCATTGATGTAAGACTAAGGGCTATCATTGGAAAATTTGTGATGCATGACTGATTTTATGCTCGATTGTTATCTCAGTGGGGGACCCGTAAACTCACAGTTTGATTGACAGCTCCAAGCAGTTACAAAAGTGTTTGTATTGGACAATGAATGCTGCTATAATCCTAACTGATGTTATTACCAGTCAAAACAGATATCAGACTGAACTCTCTCTCAACAGTTCATATTTTGTTTCATTTTAGTTTTAACAAGATGATCTTTCACTGAGACAGAAGCACACAAGTTGCATATTTTGTTTTAAAAATAAAACGTAAGTTTATTCAATAAATTAAGTTAATATAAAATAGAATAAACCAACCATACAAATTCAAAGAAAAGGTGTGTTCAGGAGGGTTTCCTAACTCAGTACGTTGACAGGCCAATGAGGGGAGAGGCCATTTTGGATTTGGTGCTTGGCAATGAGCCGGGGCAAGTGTCAGATCTTGCAGTGGGAGAGCATTTTGGTGATAGTGACCACAACTGCCTCACATTCTACATAGCTATGGAGAAGGAGAAAAGCAGGCACAATCGGAGGATATTTAATTGGGGAAAAGGAAACTATGATGCTATCAGATGTGGGTTGGGAAGCATGGACTGGGATCAATTGTTCCGTGGAAAGAGCACTATAGACATGTGGAGACTGTTTAAGGAACAGTTGTTGCGAGAGATGCATAAATGTGTTCCCCTGAGACAGGTAAGAAGGTGTAAGATAAAGGAACCTTGGATGACGAGAGCAGAGGAGCTTCTCGTCAAAAGAAAGAAGGCAGCTTACGTAAGGTGGAGGAAGCAAGGGTCTTGCTCAGCTCTAGAGGATAACAGGCAGGTGAGGAAGGAGCTCAAAAATGGTCTGATGAGAGCCAGGAGGGGGCACAAAAAAGGCTTGGCAGGAAGGATTAGGGAAAATCCAAAGGCATTTTACACGTTTGTGAGGAATAAGAGAATGATCAAAGAAAGAGTAGGGCCAATCAGGGATAGCATAGGGAACTTGTGTATAGAGTCTGAGGAGGTAGGGGAAGCCCTAAATGAGTTTTTTGCTTCTGTCTTTGCTAAAGAAAAGGACCTTGTAGTGAATGAAACCATTGAGGAGCAGGTAAGCATGCTGGAACGGATAGAGATTGAGGAAGCTGATGTGCTGAAAATTTTGGCAAACATTAAGATTGACAAGTCACCAGGGTCAGACCAGATTTGTCCTCGGCTGCTTTGGGAAGCGAGAAATGTAATTGCTTCGCCGCTTACGAAGATCTTTGCATCTTTGCTCTCCACTGGAGTCGTACCTAAGGACTGGAGGGAGGCAAATGTAATTCCTCTCTTCAAGAAAGGAAATAGGGAAATCCCCGGCAATTACAGACCAGTCAATCTCACGTCTGTCGTCTGCAAGGTGTTAGAAAGGATCCTGAGGGATAGGATTTATGAGCATCTGGACAAGTTGATGAGGGTCAAGTGGTGGATGTGGTGTATATGGACTTCAGCAAGGCATTTGATAAGGTTCCCCATGGTAGGCTCGTTCAGAAGGTTAAGAGGAATGGGATACAGGGAAATTTAGCTGTCTGGATACAGAATTGGCTGGTCGACAAAGACACCAAAGTGTAGTGGAAGGAAAGTATTCTGCCTGGAAGTCAGTGGTGAGTGGTGTTCCACAGGGCTCTGTTCTTGGGCCCCTACTCTTTGTAATTTTTATTAATGACTTGTATGAGGAGATTGAAGAATGGGTTAGCAAGTTTGCAGATGACACAAAGGTTGGTGGTGTCGTTGACAGTATAGAGGGCTGTTGTAGGCTGCAGCGGGACATTGACAGGATGCAGAGATGGGCTGAGAGGTGGCAGATGGAGTTCAACCTGGATAAATGCAAAGTGATGCATTTTGGAAGGTCGAATTTGAAAGTTGAGTACAGGATTAAAGACAGGATTCTTGGCAGTGTGGAGGAACAGAGGGATCTTGGTGTGCAGGTACATGAATCCCTTAAAATTGCCACGCAGGTGGACAGGGTTGATAAGAAAGCATATGGTGTTTTGGCTTTCATTAACAGGAGGATTGAGTTTAAGAGTCGTGAGATCTTGTTGCAGCTCTATAAAACTTTGGTTAGACTGCACTTGGAATACTGTGTCCAGTTCTGTTCGCCCTATTATAGGAAAGATGTGGATGCTTTGGAGAGGGTTCAGAGGAGGCTTACCAGGATGCTGCCTGGAATGGAGGGCTTATCTTACAAAGAGAGGTTGACTGAGCTTGGACTTTTTTCATTGGAAAAAAGAAGGAAGAGAGGGGACCTAATTGAGATATACAAGATAATGAGAGGCATAGATAGAGTTGATAGCCAGAGACTTTTTCCCAGGGCAGAAATTGTTAACACGAGGGGTCACTGTTTTAAGCTGTTTGGTGGAAAGTATAGAGGGGATGTCAGAGGTGGGTTCTTTATGCAGAGAGTTGTGACAGCATGGAATGCGTTGCCAGCAGCAGTTGTGGAAGCGAGGTCATTGGGGATATTTAAGAGACTGCTGGACATACATATGGTCACAGAAATTTGAGGGTTTGTACATTAGGTTTAACTTACATGAGGATCAATGGTCGGCACAACATCGTGGGCTGAAGGGCCTGTTCTGTGCTGTACTGTTCTATGTTCTATGTCTAAAGTAAAACCAAAATAAAAAATGTCAGTCTGAGCTTTAGATATTTCCCTTCAGCTTTGCAAAAATCTCCTTTCCAGAAATTTCAAACAGACCTTAAAGCACTATGTCCATCTTGCTAAGTTATAAAAAGCCGAGAGTAAATTAGAAACAAAATCTATTCAGCTGCCAAAGTAGCTGTCACATGCTGTTTTAAGACAAATCACCATAGCTACAGAAATAGACATTAATCACTGACTTCAGACAAACAGAAAACCTATCCTTTACAAACTCAAAATTTAACTCCAAGCCTTAATGTAAATAACATTAAAATATGTATTAATTAGACAGTTTTTATACCACAATGCATTTTTTAATTATAAAAGAGAACGTCATGAATGAGTTTTTCTCAGTTAGAGCTTTTTAAAAGCAATGAAATCATCGATGGTTACTTGGAATGTTATTTGATTTAGCATGGATCCTGAACTCTGGCTCAGTCGACACAGAGGATGCAAACAAAGTAGTAGGTAGAGGGGGTGGGTGGGCATGAATTGACATTAATTTGACCTTGGATTGATAAAGAGACATGGTGATAGATGAGATGACATGGGTTGGAGTAGACTTTATGAGGAGCCATGAGGCATGACTGGAGGATGCCTGAGCTAAAGGGTTTTTTTTTTCTATTTCATTCTTTGCCGTACAAGGTCAACAGGACTGAAGTTGACTTTTCACCCAACCCACCCTCTGTGCCCAACATCACCTACATCTGCCCCTACCATGTTTCTGGGGAAGTGCTAAAAGCGCGTACTTCTGTTAACACCAACTCAACTCCCCTCCAATCTGTACAAGAATTTAAACAACATTTTGGGCACCTTCTTTTGAGTTGTGTTTGCAGAATCAAACATTTTCTGAATGCTGTGTTCTTGAAAAATTATTTCTTGGAATCAGGTGTCACTGGCTAGCTGTCATTTATTGCCCAGACGGCAGTTAAGTGTCGACCACATTTGTTGTGGATCTGCTGTCACATTCAGCCTGTTCCAGGGAAGGACAGACAATTTCTTCCCCAGAAAAGGGCTAGTGAACCAGATTTTTATGGCAACTGACAACGGTAATGTGGTGGTCATTAGGCTAGCCTTTGGTCCCAAACTTTTATTGAATTCACATGTCACCATTCGAATTCAAATGTTACATGGATGAGATTTGGCCCCACATGTCCCAGGACACGACCGTGGGGCTTATGGGGTTACCAACCCAGAGGCATTACCATTATGTCACCACTCCGAAATGAACCTATCTCAGTCGCAAGGCATTCGTCCAAACGTTTTCTTTCTCATGCTTTCTTCCTTTGTTAGATTTGAACGTTATTTTCCCTCACCATCCTTCTGTTATTATACACGATGATTAAAATTCATCTGGGTTTCCTTCTCCAACACTCTATGCCATTCTCAATCGTTAATTCTCATTATGTAAGGTGCTGGTCTAAAGGTCTCAGATGCCTCTTTCTGTTGTCAGGCTGGTATTGGCTCGCTGTTTTTTAATTTCAAAGTTGTACTTTATTCATACGCATGCCTTCACATCCATGCCGAGTCATTAAAGCAGTTCAGTTCTGTACAGTAGCGTATGAAGAAAACAAACAAACTTTGGAGTTTGACTTTATCCAACAAACAAACCAAAAGCATTTATTTATAGGGCAAGCAAATCCAAACTGAAGAACATGTGGAAGACCTGAATATAATTCAGTGAAAATAATCCAGGCATTTTCTTTTATTATAATGATTTGCTATTTTGCTAATACAAATCTGATGCACTACATAATACAAAAGGAACATAGGCACTTAACGTGAATACATTATTGAACCTGGCTTCAGACACATAAATTAATATGCATATTTGTTCAGATGCATAAATTGATATGTATATTTGACTGAACACTCCTCTGATTTGCATGAACATGGGTAATAATGAAATTGCAATCTTATGAATTGTAAATCCCTGCTATCATATTATTTTCTCTTGCAATTGAGTCAATTTCAGCGGCCAGGTTTCACAGCATTAGTTTAACTTTCAAAATTCTCACATTCCTTTGTACTTTTTCTGCCCAGCCATGAGTGAATCTTCAGCCATGCATGAAGATGTTGCAGTAAGATGATTTTTGTTTCTCTATGGAGATTGGATTTTGCTAGCTGGGGTCCTTGGAGTGTTTCTGTAGCTGGTTCTCCTGCCACGGCCCCAGGTTAAACTCCCATTCAGAGAGTTGTTGACTCTGCAAAAGAAATAGTCACTAGCCCAAGGGGAATGTATATCGCTGCTGGTTCCCAGGCCTGAATAAAAGAAGAGGGTGAGTGACAGGAAGGGCATCCAGATACCAACAAACAAACTCTGCCAAATCCGAAAAACAATTTCACTTGATGTGAAGGTGATCAATTGATGACCCATATAACATGGGAAAGTGTTGACCCAATGGTGACCCAGCGTAACATGGGAAAAGCCCAAAAGAGGAAGAGTG
Source organism: Chiloscyllium punctatum (assembly GCF_047496795.1). Taxonomy (NCBI): domain Eukaryota; kingdom Metazoa; phylum Chordata; class Chondrichthyes; order Orectolobiformes; family Hemiscylliidae; genus Chiloscyllium; species Chiloscyllium punctatum. The sequence goes on from NC_092743.1 coordinate 12,328,140, forward strand.
TTTTAACCAGTTGTTCTAGACTCATGAATCCACTTACTTGGCCTGAAAGGTTGGCATCATGTTTTTTTTCACACTCTGACTTTTTCTTTGCGATGTTTTGTGTCTGGAATGTCATTTCAGAATTTGGTTTTTTTGGGAAACATCCCAAAATAGTGAGACGTTAATTTATCATTTTAGGGCCAAACACAATCTCAGATTATAAACACACTAATTAGTTGTGAGTATTATTTTTCATATAATTAGTATCTAAAATGCGGTCAGAGACAGCTGTAGGATAAGCAGATGTTGAATAAATTGGGCGATCTCTCAGTGAGCAATTTAGAGATTTTCCATAATGGAAATTCAACAACTTGCCAGGCTGTGAAGTCATTGCCAGGCCAAAGAATGCTTCCTCTCGACCTGATTTTCCTTTTCTTTAACCAATCTCGTGTCCTGCTTACAGTGCATCTGGTGATTGTTTGACTGCTTCCTGAAATGTGTATTAGACTTCAATAGAATAGCCCACAATGAGATTTTGACTCAATCCTCGTAAATACGTAAGAGCTGTGAAGAAAAAGTGAGGAAGGTGAACCTCAAAAGGTACTGAAAAAATTTGGCATCTTCAGTAGGAAAACTTTACAATATAAACACTGCCCAGTCCACAAATAGCAATAAAGGGCTATGTTTCCCCAACCTTTTGAAAGATGTGGGGAAACTATAGCTGGATTGGCACCTCTCGACATCAACGAGGGTTTGGACGGCGAGTTGAGAAACTTACTGGTGAGGAACAATGAGCCAGATGGAATACATTAATATCTCATTAAGACCTAATCTCAACTCTTTTATATCTAATTTCCTGTTCTTCCATGCATTGGAGAGGTACTGGGATGACAATTCCCAGAGATTCAAAGCAGGTATGTGATGAATCCCACTCTCTGGGCTTCCATTTTGGACAATGGTCCCCATTGGAACACCCGAGGAGTGGTCGCTGCCTGCGCACCATGGAGGTGGTCATCAGGCACACAGCAGGCTCACACATCCTTGTGGCTAGTCTCCAACACAATTATATAAAGTCCTCCCCTTCAATTCTGTACTTTGGAGTGCACAGACCCCTCTTATTGAAATGCTGCTGCTAAGACACTTTGCACTCAGGGACAGGCACTCTGCTCCTTAACTAGACCAGTGTGCATCGCAGGTCTACACATTTGATCCCTGAGCATTCACTCACTCACTCTGTGCTTACTTCCCATGTTCACAACATTTTTGCTTTTCCTTGCCGTTTAGCAACAGACACAAAACCAGGCAGTCTGTCATGGTTGTCAACAGTGATCAGTTTAAGGTGGTGGTGGAGGGTGTGGGGAACGGTGGTGGACACGTTACTGTATGGCACCATTACTGTGTCACTGTCAGACTTGCAACATGTGCTTGGGTGGAACAGTGGCTCAATGGTTAGCACTACTGCCCCTCAGCACCAGAGACCTGTGTTCAATTCCAGCCTCCAGCAACTGGTTGTGTGGAGTCTCCCCATAATTGCGTGTTTTTCCTCTGGGTGCTCTGGTTTCCTCCCACAGTCCAAACATGTGCAGGCGAGGTGGGATAGCCATGGAAAATGCAGAGATTGGGTGGGATGCTCTGGAGGATCGGTGTGGACTCGATGGGTTGAACAACCTGCCTCCACACTGCAGGGATTCTATTACACTGTGTGCCATTACATAGTGCACAGTGACATATTTCAAACAAATGTCTCAAAGTCCATGATGAGTTATTCTCTGTTGAGCCAAGGGGGCCTATCGTCAACCTGGGGGTCCAGCCACAATCAATCAGTTCCATAGGTCCAATGCGATTGGTTGAGGGAGTCATGGAAAGACAATTGGGGAGCTGCATAGAGATCTCTCAGGGGCCATTATGCAAGATATTCGATTACATTAGTCAGCAGGGTGGGCCACCATCAGCCCTTGAGCGATGTCAGCTCAATGAAAATAACGAGGGGCAGGCAAGTTGTACTCAAGGGCCACAGCTGTGCTCAGAATGTTGTGAATTCAATAATGGGGATTTGAAGCAGTCTGCTGGGCTGAACTGGAAAGGGGTTAATAATCGCGAGGTGAGGCAACTTAACATTGAAGGGAGGGAGACGAGTGCGCAATTGAAGACATGGGTTACTGTAGGAGAGGGTATATTGATAATCATTACCACCTTGCTGTTGGAGGTGGGAGGGACAGTGCAGTGTGATGTTTGGCATGACCAAGCTGTAGAGCTAGAGCTTAGTGGGGGGAATGCGGGAAGGCAAACACTTCAATGAATGATGTGAGTGGGAACCTGTTGAAGTTCAGTGCTGATGACATGACTAGGCAGGGCAAAGAAGTAAGAACCATGTAGGTGTGTTATTAGTGTTGGGGGTGGAAGCTTGAAAACCAAGCTGAACCTGTGACTCACTCGGCCTAGTGCAAAATGTGGAGCTTACGATTCATATCCAAATCACCCCTGTGTAATGGGAATGTGAAATAGCCATGACCAAACCAGGAGTGGGAAGAGCAAGTGGTTTCTTTCTGAATGAGCATGTGGACTCCACTTGTGAATGATATAAGGCCCTTCAAGGGGGCACTTAGATGCATGGAGCATTCACAATAAAGTGGATGAATTAGTCACATAATTAGATATAAACAGAATATTAATGAATTCGACGAGGGAACTAAATATAATGTCTTCATGTTTGCAGGCGACAGAATGCTGGGTGGGAGGGTGAAGTGCCAAAAGGATGTAGAAATGCTTCAGTGTGATTTGGACAAATTGAGTGAGTGGGCAAATGCATGGAAAATATAAATGTGAGTTTATCCACTTCGGTAGCAAAAGCAGAAGGGGGATTATTATCTGATTGGCAGTAGACTGGGAAACGGGGAGGTGCACTGGGCCCTGGGAGTCCTTGGACAGCAGTGACAGAAAGGAAACATTTCGGTGCAGCAAGCAGTGAACAAGGCAAATGGCATGTTGGCCTTCACAGCGAGAGGATTCGAGTACAGGAACAGGATTGTCTTGCTGCAATTATACAGGGCCTTGGTGTGACCATACCTTGAATATCGTGTGCAATTTTGATCTCTTTATCTCAGAAATGATGTTCATGGGAGGCCATTAAAGGAGAGCAACAAAGGTTTACCGAACTGAGTATTGGAATATTACAAAAAGACACAGGAGCACAAATTAGGCCATTCAACCCATCAAGGCCTGCTGCACCATTCAATCAAGGCTAATAGGTTTTTTTAATCCCATTTTCCTGATTTCTCCCCATAAACTTTGATCCCCTTGACAATCAAATACTCACTTTTCTCTGTTTTAAGTATCTCAATGACTTGGTCTCCACTGCCTTCTCTGGCAATAAATTCGACAGATTCACCACTTTCTCACTCTAGAAGTTTCTCTTTATCGCTGTTCTAAAGGGTCTTCCCCTTATTCTAAGGCTGAGCCCTTGGGTCCTCATCTCTCCTGCCAATGGGAACATCTTCCCAACACCCACTCTGTCCAGGCTGTTCAGTATTCTGTAAGTTTCAATCGGATCCTCCATCATCCTGCTAAATTCCATTGAGTATAGTCACAGAGTCCTCAAACATTCCTCATATGTTAAGCCTTTCATTCCTGGGATCATTCTCAAGAACCCGGTCCAGGGCCAAGGCATTCCTCCTGAGGTATGGGGCTCAGAATTGCTCATAGAGCTCTAAATGTAGTCTGACTAGAGCCTTATAAAACCTCAGAAGAACATCCCTGCTTTTATATTCCAGTCTACTTGGCATGAATGACAACATCGCATTTGTCTTTCTAACCACCAACTCAACGTGCAAATTTACCTTAACAGAACCTGGACTTGAACTCCTCAGCCCCTTTGCACTTCAGATTTATGAATTTTCTCTCCATTTAGAAATTAGCTCATGCCTCTATTCTTCCTCCCAAAGTGCATGACCCCACAATTTCCCACATTGTATTTCATCTGGTACTTCGTTGCCCACTCTCCTAACCTAAGTCTTTCTGATGCCTCCCCTTCTCATCAATATTACCTGCCCCTTCACTTTTCTTTGTATCATGTATAGTGCGGTCTGATGAATGAAAAGTGACTAGATCAATTAGGACTGGCTATACAGGGAGGCTGACTAGGCTGGGCCTATCTTCCTTGGAGGTCAGAGGCTGAGGGGTCATGTTGTAGAGGTGCATAGAATCTCTCCAGTATGGAAACAAGCCCTTCAGCCCAACAAGTCCACACCATCCTTCCAAAGAGTAACCCACCCAGACCCATTCCCCTACATTTACCCCTAACCTACATAATCCCTGAACACTATGGACAATTTAGCCTGGCCAATCCATCTAACCTGCACATCTTTGGATTATGGGAGGAAATCGGACCTCTCGGAGCAAACCCACACACACCCGGGAAGAATGTGCAGACTCCACACCAGCAGTCACCTGAGGCTGGAATTGAACCCAGGTCCCTGGGGCTGTGAGGCAGCAGTGCTAACCACTGAGCCACCATGCCACCCCAAATACGAATCATACCCCTCAACCAATGCGCCACATGCTGTTGCCATTCCCCTATATAGAGATTTATATAATCATGAGGGGCTTGGATAGATGACTAGCCAAGTTCTTTTCTCCAGGGTAGGAGAGACCAAAACTAGAGGGCATTGTTTTATAGTGAGAGGGGAAAGATTTAAAAGGGACCTAAGGGATAAATTCTTCAAACAGAGGGTGATGTATGTATGGAATCAGCTGCCAGAGTAAGTGATGGGGGTTGGTATGTTAAGAACATTTAAAAGGCATCCAGATGTTTGTTTGAAGAAACTACCCCTTTTAAATCTTTCCCCTCCCACTTTAAACCAATGCGCTCTAGTTTTGGTCTCTCCTACCTTGAGAAAAAGAAGGGTTGAGATGGATACGGGACAAATGCTGGCTCATGGGACGAGATTAAGTTAGGATATCTGGTCGGCATCGACAAGTTGGCCTAAAGGGTCTGTTTACTGTGTTGTACAACTCTACATTCCTGGTAGTTTAAAAGAGGGGGTTGCGGGGGGGAGAGTGCTGAGTATTTTATGGGTACCTATAAAATTACCCTACTCGACAGGGTAAACGCAGGAAGAATTTTAGCACTGACTGGAACCTGAGGTCCCAGACTACTGATACAGGGGAGGTCACTAGGACCAAGACTGGGGAGCCAGTGGAATCCTTTGCCACAGAAAGCATTGAGGCTGAAACATTGAATGTTTTCAAGAAGGTTAAATAGGATGGGTAGAAATTTGGAAAAGAGTTGTATGATCAGTCATGAACCTATCAAAGGGAGGAGCAGGCTTGAAGGGCCGAATGGCTTACTCCTGCTGCTTTTCTCTATGTTTCTCTGTGACCAGTGTCTGGTGTTCATGTTGTCACCTTCATGAGCCTGTCTGTAGCCCCCCCACCACCCATTACATCGCTCTGGTATTGCGGTGGCTGCGGGAAATGTGGATCAATTGGATAAACTATAAGTTCCTGAGGGTATGATCTCTCTGCGTTGATGAGGGGAGGCCCCATACTGAGCTTGGTGGCATCACTTTGTCACACTTGGGACACGTTATTACATTAAAGCTGCTCTCGAAAGGATTGATTAGGGACAGTCAACATGGCTTTGTCAATGGGAAATCACTAATTTGATTGAGTTTTTCAAAGAAATAACAAAGAGGATTGATGAGGGAAGAGTGCTGGACGTGATCTATATGGACTTCAGTAAGGCATTCAACCAGGTTCCTCATGGTAGATTGGTTAGCAAGGTTAGATCTCATGGAATACAGGGAGAACTAGCCATTTGGATATAGAACTGGCTCAAAGGTAGAAGACAGAGGGTGGTGGTGGAGGGTTGCTTTTCAGACTGGAGGCCTGTGACCAGTGGAGTGCCACAAGGATCAGTGTTGGTCCACTACTTTTTGTCATTTATATAAATGATTTGAATGTGAATATAGGAGACATGGTTAGTAAGTTTGCAGATGACACCAAAATTGGAGGTATAGTGAACAGTGAAGAAGGTTACTTCGGAATTCAACGGGACCTTGATCAGATGGGCCAATGGGTGAGGACTGGCAGATGGAGTTTAATTTAGATAAAGGTGAGGTGCTGCATTTTGGAAAGGCAAATCAGGGCTGAATGTATCTACTTAATGGTAAGGTCCTGGGGAGTATTGCTGAACAAAGAGACCTTGGAGTGCAGGTTCATTGCTCCTTGAAAGTAGAGTCACAGGTAAATAGGATAGTGAAGAAGGCATTTGGTATGCTTTCCTTTATTGGTCAATGCATTGTGTATTGGAGTTGGGTGGTCATGTTGCGGCTGTACAGGACATTGGTTAGGTCACATTTGAATACTGCATTCAGTTCTGGTCTTCATGCTGTAGGGAGAATGCTGTGAAACTTGAAAGGGTTCAGAAAAATTTACAAGGATGTTGCTAGGGCTGGAGGGTTTGAACCAAAGGGAGAGGTTGAATAGGCTGGGGCTGTTTTCCCTTGAGTGTTGGAGGCTGAGGGGTGAATTCATACAAGTTTATAAAGTCATGCGGGGGCATGGATAAGGTGAAATAGCCAAAGATTTTTCCCCAGGGTAAGGGAGTCCAAAACTAGAGGGCACAGGTTAAAGGTGAGACAGTGAAAGATTTAAAAGAGACCTAAGGGGCAACCTTTTTATGCAGAGCCTGGTGCATGTATGGGATGAGCTGCCAGAGGAAGTGGTGGAGACTGGTACAATTACAACAGTTAAAAGGCATCTGGATGTGGATATGAATAGGAAGGGTTGAGAGGGATATGGGTCAAATGTTGGCAAATGGGACAGGATTAATTTGGGATATCTGGTCAGCATGGACACGTTGGACTGAAGGGTCTGTTTCCATGCTGTATAACTCTATGACCCTAAGACTCTGAATACAAGTAATCATCAATGTTAAGTGGGTGCAGTGGAACATGAGACCGTAATCTTGTGATTCTGATCTAAAGTGCTATAGACAGGGGCAAGCTTATGTTCAAAAAACTGAACGAGAAAGGGCATTATATAGAGTTGTGGGCAAACATTTCAGGAAAAATGAGAGTGAGTGCTTTGGACAAGCGACTTACACGGACAGATCCTAGAACATGGAACTTCAGCGGTGAAGGTAGATTGACGAAGTTGGAATTTTTCTTCTTGGAGAGAAAAAGGCCAGAGGAGATCTGATGGAGATTTTCAAAATCATGTGTTGGCTGGACAGAGTAAATAGAGAGAAGCTGATTTCCGCTCATGAAGATAAAGAATGAGAGGGCATAGACTTAAAGTGATGTGCAATAAAACGTTTTCTAAAACGTTTTCACACAATGAGTAATTAGGGTATGGAATGGACTGGCTGGAAATATGGTGGAGGCAATCAAAAGCGGGCATTGGATGGTTTTTTGGATCAAAATGGTGTACAGGGATATGGGGAAAGGGCAGTAGATTGGCACTTAGGGATAGAATCAGTTCAGTCACAATGGGCTGAATGTCCTCTTTCTGTGCTGTAACAATTCTGTGCTGTGGGCAGCTCCATTGCTCTGCATTACAAACCTGATGGAAGCATTCAGCCATGTGCTCTGTGTGTTATATATTGTCTAAGTGCTGGTCAGGATAATGTGTGAGTTACCGTCCCCATGCTTTATGAAAGCCTTCAATTATATTCCCTAATGCCCTTAAGTAATTGTACATTTGCAACTGTGCTATCAAACCTGCAGTAAATATTAAAACTGTATCTTAAAATCACCAGCAACATGTATAACCTAAGGCTACCTCACTAGTTGATAATTATAAGGATTTACTGTTGTTCAGTGAAGTGATCCCCTACCTTTCTGTAATCACCTTTGATTTTAATATTGAACAATTCCCTCTTTCAATTTTTATTACCACAGATTTCACTCACAGATGACTTAAACCAGACAAGTTACAATCTGGCATTCTTGTTTTTAATTCCATTGCTGAAGTTTTCACTGTATTCTTCAAGAGAATTTGCCTATCAACAATTTTCATATAAAAAAGACACACTCGGGCAAAGATGCAATTTACTTAAAACTACCAGCAACTGCAATTAAACAGCACCTACGTTTCAGTAGAATAGCCCAAAGTCACTCAATATTTATCAGATATAATTTGACACCGATCCCCATTATGAGATGTTAGGACAGGTGATCAATGGCTGGGTCAAAGAAATAGTTTTGTTGAGGACATGCATTGTCAATCACTCGCTAAGGAGTATGATGATCTGTTTAGGAAATGCCGTGTCATTGGTCATGGATCCGTATGTGGGTCCTCCTGTGGCCGATGAGCCACATCTCCAACCACAAATTTCACAGTGATCCCAGGAGGAGGGATTGCCCCTTGGTCTTGAGGCTATTGACAATCCTTACTCTGGCTTCTTTTCCTCTTGCTGTTAGGTATCCCTGAATAATTATATCATCCCTTCAGACAGGAGTTTTCTCCAAGTTGGTTCTGTCTGAATGTGGACCTCCCATGTATTGACACTTATGTTGCATTTCTTGAAAGAAGCCTTCAGGGAGACTTTGGAATACTTCCTATGTCCTACTCTCATTCATGTGCCTTTCTTGAGCTGGGTGAAGAAGGTTTGGCTTTCAGAGTTAGAAATTTGACATTCTCAGCACATATTTGTCCCTGGGTGATTATGGCCACATTGCTGGTATGACACACCTTTCATGACCTCAGGATATTCCCAAATGTTTTATTATCAATGATGTTCATTTAAAGTTCAGTAACTTTTGTAATGTAGTAATTGTGGTGGTAAGCCTATTCATTGTGAACTCCTACAGATAGCAATTGATTAGATTTGATATTGATTTAATTTGATTTATTATTGTCACATGTACCTAGGTACAGTGAAAAGATTTATTTTGCATGCAGTACAGGTAGATCATGCCGTACAAAGTGTATTAGGGTAATAGAACAGAGCGAGGAACACAGTTTTACAGCTACAGAGAAGGTACATAGAGAGTGATCTCAACACTTAAATTTAAAACATGAGAGGTGTATTCAGCAGTCTAATAACAGGTGGGGAAGAAGCTGTTCCTGAATCTGCTAGTGCACGTGTGTTTAAGCTTTTGTATCTTCTGTTTTACGGTACAGGTTGGAAGAGTGTATAACCAGGGTGGGAGAGGTCTTTGATGACGCTAGTCGCCTCTCTGAGGCATCGAGAAGTGTACAAGGAGTCAGTGGTTGGAAGGTTGGCTTGTGTGTTGGTCTGGGCTGTGTTCACAACTCTCTGTAGTTTCTTATGATCCTGGGCAGAGCAGCTGCCGTACCAAGCCATGGTACATCGGGATAGAATACATCCAATTGCATTGATGATATTGTGATCCCGATGGAAATCGATGGTTGTTGAAATGAAATTCTATTTTGGCAAAAATGACCAAACCACAAGTTTTCACATTTTAAGACTGCTATTAATATTAAGTATGCCAGACTAAAGAAAAGATGCTTTTAGAATAATTAATGAACATGACTAAAAAATAATTACGAATTACTTTGTGTATTATGGTAGATCCAATAAGAGAAAGTTAAGGTCCAAATTCCTCAAAACTTCTCAGCTGCTTAGGTTTTTTCCGACATGTCAGGCCAAATCTTCCAGTGATTTTCAAAGCTTGTTGAACTCAACTGAATTTGGCAGAACTGAGTTTTATCAGGAAAGCTCACCCCATGAATCTGTATTCCTCAACTGTCCAGAAATTCCATCAATGCTGTTTTCTTTCGGGAAGCAAAGTGGCTCGGACCAACATCCTGTGCGGTTGTTGTAAGAAAAATGTATTTTCCAATTCTGCACAAAAACTACTTTTGCTCCAAAAAGCAGGAATGCCTTGACCTGCCTCCTTTTCCATATCACAAAGGGCGGATGTCCCTTTACTGGAAGTTACTGTGGGCATGTGTGAAAACAATCCCATGACATTTCAGGTGAGTTTGACTTGGGTTTCTTTCCCCACTTTAACCAGGTTTTTTTGGGCCCATCACCAGCCAGATGTTTATTACAAACATTACATCATCAAGACCATAAGACCAGAAGACATAGGAGCAGAAGTTAGGCCATTCATTCCATCAAATCTGCTCCACTATTCAATCATGGCTGATAAGTTTCTCAACCCCATTCTCCCGCTTTCTCCTCATAAACCTGGAACTCCTTGATACTCAAGAACCTATTTATCTCAGTCTTAAATATACTCAATGACCTGGCCTCTACAGCCTTCTGTGACAATGAATTCCCTAGATTCACCATATCTCCATTCTAAAAGGCCTTCCCTTTGCTCTAAGGCTGTGCCCTCAGGTTCTAGTCTCTCCTAGCAATGGAAATATCTTCCCAACATTTACTCTGTTCAGGCCATTCAGTATTCTGTTCGTTTCAATTAGATCCCTCTTGTGCTTCTAAACTCCATCAAGTATAAACCCAGAGTCATCAAACATTCCTCATAAGTTAAGCTTTTCATCCCTAGGACCATTCTTGGGAACCTCCTCTGAACACGCTCCAGGGTCAATATCTGATATATGGGGCCCAAAACTGTGCACAATACTCCAAATGTAGTCTGACCAGGAGGGTGCATGGCCTTTCAATAAGATCATGGTTGATTTTTTTTTTACTGAATTCCGCATCTCCATCAATCTCTGATAACCTATAACTCCCTTGCCTCATCAGAATCTCTCCCTCTGCTTTTAAAATATTCAATGACCCACCTTCACCATCTTTTGAGGCAGAGTGCTCCAAATCTACATAACTCACTGAGAGACAAATAACTCCCCCACCTCTTCCACATCCACCTTGTCAAGAGCATCCAGGATCTGCTTAAACTTCAATCAAATCACTGCTAGCTCTTTTGAACTGCAGTGAAAACAGGCTCATCTCTATTCATGAGACAACCTGCTCACTGCAGGTATAAATCTCATAAATCTTCTCTGAACTGCCTCCAATGCATTCATATATTTCCATACATAATGAGAATCCAAACCTGAACACAGTATTCAAGATTTGATCTGTATAATTGTAGAACAATATCCTTCATTTAATGTTCAACTCCTCTTGTAATAAAGGATAACACTGCATTACTCTTCGTAATAGTTTGCTGTTCCTCTGTATTAACTTCTTGTGACTCACTGCCAGCTGGCTTTTCAGAATTTTCTGTTTCACTTTAAGTTCAGGAAATATTTTTAAAATGTAACAATCTTGTACAGCTCACCACAGAAGCCCTACAATGTGGAAGCAGGCCATTTGGCCCACTGAGTCTACACTGGCCTTCCAAAGAGCATCCCCCCAGATGCACACCATATCCCTGTAAGCCTGCATTTCCCATAGCTAAACCACCCAGCCTGCTCATGCCTGGACACTCCGGGCAATGTAGCATTGTTATGAAGTTGAAGGTGTGTACTGTAGGGAGAGTGAAAGCTGTTTTGCACTGAGAGCTTGCAGGCACCTGTCATGGGACTGACTAGCAGTCTCAGAGAGTGCTGGAAAATTGAAAAAAAAATGCAACAATTGGCTGTGAAACCTGAGTTTTGGGGTGCTGTTTTCACAACAGTTCAAATTAACCAATCAGGCTAAATTATGCCCCAGGATACTAAAACCCAATTGAATTTGAATTTAATATTTTTGCCAACCATGAACCAATGAGACCATCTGCTTTTTAGGATATAAAGAAGTTGGCATTTTGAGAGTTAGCCAGAGAGAGTGACCAACTGCCACTGACAGAGTAACTGCAAACAAAACACTCTCTATTAAAGGTACCTTATCAGGGCTGATCTTATACAGGTTTGCAAAATTATGAGGGACATGGATAGGATAAATAGACAAAGTCTTTTCCCTGGTATCGGGGAGTCCAGAACTAGAGGGCATAGGTTTAGGGTGAGAGGGGAAAAATATAAAAGAGACCTAAGGGGCATTTTTTCACACAGAGGGTGGTACATGTATGGAATGAGATGCCAGAGGATGTGTTGGAGGCTGGTACAATTGCAACATTTAAGAGACATTTGGATGGGTATATGAATAGGAAGGGTTTGGAGGGATATGGGCCGGGTGCTGGCAGGTGGGACTAGATTGGATTGGGATATCTGGTCGGCATGGATGGGTTGGACTGAAGGGTTTGTTTCCATGCTGTACATCTCTATGACTCTATGACTATAATATGAAACATCTTTGCAGGAAAAGACTGAAGACGACCCAGGGGGATCTACAAGCAGAGGAAGGGGGACACCGGAGATGACTGCCACTCTCTGTGTTTGAAAACTAAGTTGATGTAATTTTAATACGGGTGGTTATTGGAACGGTAGATTGTGATAGAGTTGGAGGCAGATAACAAACCTTTTTGAGAAAGGGGGGCTTAGAGTTGTAAATAGTTATTGTTTAATGTTCACTTTTAGAGTTAAGGAATAAATTGATATTTTTTTCTTTAGTTGAGAGTTCTCTATTACCCATACTTTAACAGATTAAGAGGTGGGGTGAGCTTTTCAGTTTAATTAGTAGAAGGGTTCACCACCGTGTCATAACAGCATGGCCAATCCATCTAACCGGCACATCTTTGGACTGTGGGAGAAAACTCTCACAGAAACCAGGAGAATGTGCAAACTCTACACAGACAGCTGCCTGAGGGTGGAATCGAATCCAGGTCCCTGGAACTGTGAGACAGCAGTGCTAACCACTGAGCCACCATGCCACCACACATATCAATGGCCAAAACAATTCATATCAATGACCAAATAACCTGTTTTGTCACGAAGAATGATTGAGTGATAAATATTGACCAGGGTATTGAAATGATGCCAGAGTGCAGGGTTATAGGAATATAGTGTCTGTCTGGGAGGCCATTTTATGCCTTGGCTTATCCCAAAGGTAGTCCTCCCTCAGAACAAGGTCAGGTGAAGGAGCAGCACTCCTACCTTTCTTTTTAGCTCATTCACAGGATGTGGGCAGCATTGGCTGGACCAGCATTAATACCCATCCCTGATTGCCCAGAGAGCAGTTGAGAGTTAACAACATTGCTGTGGTCTGGAGTCACACATAGGCCAGACTTGGGAAAGAGAACAGTTTTCTCCTCTAAAGGACGTTAGTGAACCAGATGTGTTTTTCCTGGCAATTGACAAAGTCATGGCCATCATTAGTTTCTTGATTCCAGATTACTATTGAATTTCAATCCCACCATCTGGCGTGACAAAATATTAACTTGGTCTCTGGATTAACTATCCTTGTCATGATATCATGAGACAATCACCTCCCCTTAACTCCTCACAAAGAGGAAATGCAAATGCTTACATTTCCATAACATCTTTCACAATCTCAGAATGTCTTCAAAGCAAATAAAGTACTTACTTTTTATCATGCTTTCTGGATTGCTTAAACCTATCAGCATGAGGGGAAGTTATCAGGAAATGTAAAAACAGATAGCATGAGTTTCTATATGTATCTAATAGGAAAAGGGGAAATACAGTGAGTACTGGTCCTCTGGACTTGAGAATGGAGAGCGAATTGCACATTATAAAGAAATGGCAAATATAACTACAGAAGATAGGAAGAAATATTTCAGTCATAATACCTGGATATCAACAGATGAAAGACAGAGGGAATTGGTGAAATTCTCATCACATTAGAAGCGGGGCTGAACAAACTGATGAAACTGTGAACTGATAATCTTTGGGGTCTGACAGACTTCACCCGAGGGTCTTCAAAGTGCCTGCTGAGGAGGCTTTGGATGTCTTGACACCATCATCTTCATGCTCTGCATGAATCTTCATCAGCCACACTTTTTTTTAAGTTTGTCCACAGAATGTGGGTGGCAATGGTTATGTTACCATTTATTGCTCATTCTTATCTGGATTCAGCACGGTGGCTCAGTGCTTAACACTGCTACCTCACAGCACCAGGGACTCGGGTTTGATTCCTGCCTCGGGCGACTGTCTGTGTGGAGTTTGCACATTCTCCCTGTGTCTGCGTGGGTTTCCTCCCACAGTCCAAAGATGTGCAGGCTGGGTGGACTGGTTATGGGAAGTTGCCCCATAGTGAAAATGGGGAGGAAGAAAGGATGTTTTGACTGTCATGTGGCAATAAATTTGCTCCTGGATTGGTGCATTACCACGATGAATCCGATTTCTGCAAAAGTGTCATTTTTTCAATTCACTCCTGGCTGGGCCAGCATTTATTGACCATCTCTAATTGCCCAGTGGGTGGCTCAATGGTTAGCACTACTGCCTCACAGCGCTAGGGACCCAGGCTTGATTCCTCAAGTGACTGTCTATGTGGAATTTGCATTCTTCCCGTGTCTGCGTGGGTTTCCCACATCCAAAGATGACAGGTTAGGTGGACTGGCCATGCTAAATTTCCCATAGTACCCAGAGAAGTGCTGGCTAGGTGGATTCGCTGTGGGAAAACGGAGGCCTACAGCAATAGGGTGATAGGGTGGCTCTGGGTGGAATGCTCTTCGGAGGGTTAGTGTGGACCTGATGGGCCAATTGGCCTGTACAGCCTCTATTATTCTAATGGCCAGAGGGAAGGCAAGTATCCATTACCTTGCTGTGTGGCCAGAGTTAGGTGTAGGCCAGAGTTTAGATCAGAGTGGTGCTAGAAAAGCACAGCAGGTCGGGCAGCATCCGAGGAACTGGAAAATCGACATTTTGGGCAAAAGCCCTTCATCAGGATTCCTGATGAAGGGCTTTTGCCCGAAACGTCGATTTTCCTGTTCCTCGGATGCTGCCTGACCTGCTGTGCTTTTCCAGTACCACTCTGATCTAAACTCTGGTTTCCAGCATCTGCAGTCCTCACTTTTGCTTCGTTGTAGGCCACACCAACTAAGACTGGCAGATTTCCTTCCCTAAAGGACATTAGTGAAGCAGATGTGTTTTCAAAGCTTCCTCAATTCCAGATAATTATTCCATTCAAATTTCACCAGAACACGAACACTTGTGCCCAGAAAGTCAACCTGGGAGCTCTGGATAAATAAACTGGTGACCTTACCTCGTTCTCCCCATTTTCCACTGTCTAGTCCACACAATCCACTTCCACGTTCACCCCAGGAGGGCGATCTCCCAGTTAAGACAGATAAATATGAGAAGTTCTTTCTTCCTGATAGACACATTAGTCTACAGAATTCTCTTCATCAGAGAGCAGTACAGGTACGAGTTGTTGAATATTTTTAATGCTGAATCAGACAGATTCTTAACTGATAAATGAGTCACAGTGTGTTGACAGTAGACAGGAATGTAATGGCCACTGTCAATTCAACCATTGATCTATCAAATGACAGAACAGACTCAAGGATGGAATGGCCTAATCCTTCTCCTTATGGTCATATATGTATTCATGCGCAACTCCAAACAAGGCACTATACCAAGGTAATCTCTGCACAACAACAGTCGAGTCTCAAATCATCAATGTCATTGAGAAAGTAACAGTTTGAAGCAGTTATTTGCTGTGCATGGGGTAATACCAACATTACAGGTGATGGAAATCTGAAAACAAAACTGAAGAATACGGAAACTTTCAGCCTCGCAATAGGTGTTTGACCTGAAACATTAATCCACCAAGTAATATTTCCAGCTGTTTGGTCGTTTTTAAGCCGCTTCTCCTTTTGAAGCGGACTCACCCCTTTGTGTGTGTGAGAGAATAACCTCGAACTTTGCAACATCAAGAATCATCAGACTGAAAGCCAGATTACTAAATCCTTGGTGCCTTCAGATCATTAGCATTCACAGAATACACTCTGTGCACATCACGATTAATGTCATTAGCATCAAAGCACTGACATGGAAATTGATGTTTGGGAAGACTAATGAGGAAATGCAGATGCTGTTAAATCCCAGGAGAAGATGGCATTCATGAAAGGCACCTCAAAAAACATGGTGAGTTTCTCTCTGACAGTGCTGGCATGTGTCAATTATATTTCTGTTATAACAAACTAATTTATTGTTTCATATTTTTTCACTTGAACCATGGAACAGTGTGAGCACAGATCTGCAATAACTAACTGTTACACATAGTTTTGTGGAAGCTGAAGACCAGGAGATAAAGGATTAGGTTATTCAGCTGGTCCAGTATCCTCTCCTATTCAGCCCATCAACTCTGCTCCACCATTCAATGAGATTGTGCCTGATCCAAGAACTCTCAACTCTACGTCCCTACCTTTTCCCCATTAACATCCATTCAATTACTGATTAAGAATCGGTCTCTCTCAGCCTTGAATGCATTAATGACCCAGCCTCGACATCCCTCTGCAGTAAAGAATTTCACAGATTCACTACAGTCTGCGAGGAGAAATTCGACACATTTCTGTCTTCAAAGTGCAAACTCTTATTCAGAGATTACTCCCTCTGGCTCTAGACTCTCCCACAAGGGGAAACAACCTTTCCACATCTACCCTTGTCAAGTCCTTGGAGGTTTCAACAAGGTCATCGCTTATTCTTCTGAATTCTAATCTACTCAACCACTCCTCATAAGACAGTGCCTCCATGCACTAGCATCAGCCTGGAGAGTGCCCTCTGGAATCCCTCTGATGCCAGTGTATCCTTCTGCCAAATTTGTTAACATGTGAAGCGACCCGCTTTGGAAGAAGAAACTAAGTACTCAATAATTGGCAGGACAGTTGGAAGTTCAGAGGAACCGAGGGATTTTGGGATGTTTGTCCACAGATCCCCAACAGGATAGGTTACCGGGGCAGTCAAGAAAAAGAGATCAGAGCTGAGAAATGTGTTGCTGGAAAAGCGCAGCAGGACAGGCAGCATCCGAGGAGCAGGAGAATCGACGTTTCGGGCATAAGCCCTTCTTCAGGAATCCTCTTATTCCTGAAGAAGGGCTTATGCCCGAAACGTCGATTCTCCTGCTCCTTGGATGCTGCCTGACCTGCTGCGCTTTTCCAGCAACACATTTTTCAACCAGGATGATGGTCCTCCAGTATCCTTCCCCAATCTAGCCAAGTATCTTCTGCACTGCTCACAGGGACAGGGTGCTTCTGCAGTAAGTGGGCGTCTTCCTATATGTTGACAGCCACCTCCACAGTTGATGAATAGAATCCCTACAGAGTGGAAAGAGACCATTCATCCCATTGAATCTGCATGCCACCCAGACCTAGTCGTTGACCCTATCCCTGCATTTCCCATGGCTAACCCACCAGCCTGCACATCCTGGACACAATGGGGCAATTTAGCATGGTCAATCCACCTAACCTGCACATTTTTGGACAGTGGGAGGAACTGAGTTGAATTGAATTCAATTCAATTCATTGTCACGTGTACCGAGGCACAGTGAAAAGCTTTGTCTTGAGAGCAATACAAGCAGATCACAGAGTTAAGTTGCACAGAAAAATAAATAATAGGCAAAAGCTAGAAACTAGAGCACCCGGAGGAAACCCACATAGACATGGGCAGAATGTACAAACTCCACACAGATAATCACCCCAGGTTGGAATTGAACTTGGGTTCCTAGTGCTGTGAGGCAGCAGTGCTAACCACTAAAGGAGTCTAACATTGCGATTGAATTTGCCTGCACAACCTTCAATTTGGACAGTGTATCTTGGACAACTGGGACCTCTGGAAGTTTTCAGGTTTTCTTCCCACTTCCTTTGGTCCATCAGGTTTACCCAATCACCCAAAGTATTCCAACAATGAAAGATTTGATTTGATCTATTGGTTGATTTGATTACTTGTTGTTGCATGTATTTACGTACAGTGAAAAGTTTTGTTTTGAATGCAGTGCAGCAGATCAGAACTTGCCGAAACACTAAGATCATCGGGTGATTGAACAGAGCGAGGAAGGGAACATTGATAGCAATTTTTTCACATTTAGAATTGAGGTTTAAAAGTGCTGAACAATTGTAAAAAATGTGAGAATAAGATCTGCTGGAGAGAACTCCCAAAGAGTTGCTTTGTATCAGCGCTATCTAGTCCTTTTATAGGCCAAGTGTTCTTTCTTAAAGTAAACTATGTTACAAAAAATACTGTAAAAATCTTATTCAAATGATGCTTATAGTCATATATATTTAAAATCACCCAACACCAGGTTATGGTCCTACAGGTTCATTTAGGAATACAAGCTTTCAGAGCTCTGCTCCTTCACCACCTCCGAGGCAGCATCTTCTTCCTTGCTAAAGACAAATACAAAGTATTTACTTAATACCTTAATCCCTGATGCCATACATACATTCCTCATTTAGTCCTGAATTATTCCCAGACTGCCCTTACCACCCTTTTGCTCATTGACAATCACTAGCTAATGAGTATGCCTGTCTAGCTAGGAGATGCCACACCTCTCTGGTCCTGGGTTCTGTGGGTCCATGAGTGGATGATGAGCCCAATAGTCGAGCTGCATCTCTGGCCACACTTCTGTCAGGTTTTTCTGGGAAGTAGAATTGGTCATTGACCTGGCGACCATTGACAATGCTTTCTTTCAGTTCCTTTTCCGTGCTTTCTCACACCATTGGATGTTGTCGAAAAATTCTGTCCCTTCACACAGAAGTTTCCCTTGGATCGGTTTCTTCTGAACGATGGTGTCACCTGCCTTTCACTATTCAAATGTTTTTGGGATTGCCACTTGCTGTCCTATAATGGCTGGACTAACTTGTGTCCTCACATTCTGCTCCATCTATAATGAGAGGTTTCACCTCATTATAATCACATGACCTGGAATACTCTTCCACAATGTCTGTGTCTAAATTCACCTCTACCTTCTTTCAAATTAGTGTTCACCCTTTGTTGAGATCTTCTCTCTAAAGTTTTGTTGTTGTCTGACTCCCTGAACTTTTTGTCTCCCATTTCCTTAGAAAGTTAATTTGGCACTGACGAGGACAGCATTAGGATAGACTTTTACTGACATTTCAGGAAGGTTAAACGTACCTGAATTTTAGGAAAAACATTTAGATTCTTCATAACATATTCGGTTATTCCTCAGCCAGAGGGTAGTTAATCTTTGGTACTCATTGATGCCGAACGCTACAGAGGCCAAGTTGTTAAGTATCTTTAAGACAGAGGTGGATAGGTTTTTGATTGGCAAGGGGATCAAGGGTTACAGGGAGAAGGCAGGAGAATGGGTTTGAGAAATATATCAGCCATAATCAAATAATGAGGTGGACCTGATGGGCTGAATGGCCTAATTCTACACCCATGCCTTACGGTCTCATGGATTGCCTTCAGGATCTCACCAATGCACCACCACAATTTCTTAGACAGCACTGTCCAAACTCATGACTTCTACCATCGAGAAAGACAAGGGCTGTAGACACACCACCACCTGCAAGTTCTCCTCCAAGCCACTCGCCATTCTGACTTGGAAATATATCGCCTTCAATGTCGCTGGGTCAAAATCCTTGAATCCCCTCCCTCCAGGTATTTTGGGTCTACCTACAGCAGATGGCCTGCAGCAGTTCAAGAAGGCAGCTCACCAAACATCTTCTCGAGGGGCAACTAGGGATGGGCAATGAATGCTGGTCCAGGTCAGCAATGTCCACATCACATGTGTAAATAAAAAAATCAATCAAAGGATTGTGAATCTGTGGAATTCACTACCACTGAGTGCTATGGATGCCGGGACATTGAGTAAATTTAAGGACGAGATAGATAGATTTTTAATTCGTAACGGAGTGAAAGGTTATGGTGACCAGGCAGGAAAGTGGAGTTGAGGCCGAGATACGATCAGCCATGATCGTATGAAATGAGAGACCAAACTCAAGGAGCTGAATTGCCTCCTCCTGCTCCTAGCTCTTATATTACCCCTTATTAGCATATTGCCATGACTGAGAAGCTGTATGTTATAGGAAAGATTAAACAGGTTCTTTCCTCTCAAAAGAGAACCATTGAGCGATAACTTAATTGGGATCTTTAAGGTCATGAAAAGGTAGAATAGAGTAGGCACAGAGAAGGTTGTCTCACTTAGAGTCATAGAGATGTACAGCACAGAAACAGGCCCTTTGGTCCAACCCGTCAATGCCAACCAGATATCCCAACCCAGTCTAGTCCCACCTACCAGCACCGGCCCAAATCCCTCTAAACCCTTCCTATTCATATACCCACCCAGATGCCTCTTAAATGTTGCAATTGTACCAGCCTCCATCACATCCTCTGGCAGCTCATTCCATACACGAACATAAAAACATTGCCCCTTAGGTCTCTTTTATATCTTTCCCCTCTCACTCTAAACCTATGCCCTCTAGTTCTGGACTTCATGACTCCAGGGAAAAGACTTTGTCTATTTATCCTATCCATGCCCCTCATGATTTTATAAACCTTGATAAGGTCATCCCTCAGCCTCCAGTGCGCATATAAATAAAGGGTGACTTGGGGATGGGATACAGGCCTCTGTGCAGTTATTTCACAGCCTAAGCCTTATGATTACTAGCACCGTAACATTCTCACTCTACCACTCTACCATATGTAGTTAGCACTGATGGGTGAGAGATAACTGGTATGGCTCATTACAGCACAATGAGGCTAAATGACCTGTTTCACTGCATGTTCTACGTCATTCAATATAATGTAAAAAGAAATGCAATACCTTCACACAATGGTTTGGAAAGACTTGAATGAACAAAAAGCCTGTTGGAATTGAAATCAGGAAAGTTGTGTGACCCAGAAAAGGTTAAAGACAATTCTCTGTCCATTTTAGCAGACAGTGGCAGACCCATGAGACGCTCAGACACCGCACTGCGTGGAGAAAAATGTCAATTAAATACTGTTAAACACAATAAATATCCTTAGCGAAGACAATAAGACTAAATGAGGCAGAATGCAGGATCCATCTGGCATCACAGATAACCATTGGATTGAACAGAAATGGCACTCTTGTTAATGAAGTTGGAAAGATGCTGATCATTAACCTTTAGGGAACATCTCCATTTACATTACAAGAAGCCGCTCCATTGTTCAGTGTGAAAGAGGGAAACAAATAGCCTATTTGAATTCACTTGCAAACACTAACCTCGATAAGAATTGCACATTTGAATGCTTCTTCAGCCTTGGTACCTTCAATAATCTGTGCTTTGTTCTAAGTGAGTTGTGCTGAAAGAGACGTGGAAACAATTTCACCAGTTCTCTCGAGTGACATATAAGGGAAACATGACGTTACGTGATTGTTTTGACAAACAACCTAAAATGGATTTGATAAAAAGAGGTCATGACTTTCTATAGTCCCTTGTCTTGTTTTTCTTCTGGTGTTACATTAGTGCAGTAAGAAAATCCAGGATAACTTGACTTTTGAGTGGCGATTGATATAATCTTACCAGAGTGGTTTGATAAAAGGATTATGCCAGTGAACTGTGAAGTGAAATTAGATGGGAAATTGATTGGATAATAGAAAGCAGGGCTAGTTAGAAATGAAGGATTCACATAGAAGAAAGAATTGAGGTTAATGTCCCTTCAGGGATCTCTGTTTGGCTTTACACTTTCACAATCAACATGATCAATCCTGAAAGAGTGGATTATCAATGATACTTTAAAGGTGACCAACATTACAAATTGTATGGGAGGATAAAACATGTTATGACAGTTGAGAACATCTGGGACTAAGATGAAGAGAAATTACTTTACTCCAAAGACTGGGAACATTTGCCACCAGAGCGTTGGATGTTCAATTGTTCGATACATTTAAGGCTGAGATAGATTTTGTTTTGGTCTGTCAGGGAATTTAGAGATTTGGAGTGTGGGATGGAAAGTGGGGTTGAAGCCCAAGATAATCCCATTGAATGGCAGAGCAGGTTTGAGGGGCTGAATGGTCTCCAGCAGGTCCTATTTCTTAGTTCCCATAAAATTCTATGAGATGCAGCAGAGATTTGGCAGCCGCATGTGATTTAGCACAGAAAAGAAAACATACAAGGGCACTGATTTCACTAAAACTAAATATTATTATACATCGCGATACAATCTTAAAGGAGAAAAGTGGGTGAAAGAATTGTGTTCTGGTATTGCAGCTGTCAAATCTCTGCTGCGTCTCATAGAACCTTATGGGAACTAAAAAATAGGACCTGGAGACCATTCAGCCCCTCAAGTCTGTTCCACCATTCAATGGGATGATCTAAGGCTTCAACTCCACTTGCCGTCCCACACCCCCAAATCTCTAAAACATGCGATAACATTGATTGCACTAAAACAAATATTAATATCATCAAGATATAATCTTAAAGGGAAAAAAAAGGAGGCTGAAATTCTGGTATTGGGAATGGATTATGTCATTGAAGCAAGTGTTACAGAGTGACTCATGTGGCACTGTGGTAATGTCCCTACCTCTAAAAGAGGAGGCCTGGGTTTAAGTTTCACCTGCCCAGGAGGTGTGTAATGGCATATTGAATAGGTTGTTTAGGGGTAAAAAATCCAAGCACGTAGCACAAAGTGGAATAACTGAAAGGCCTGCATTAAAATAACATTGCTGATAACCTCAAAGCAAGCCCAATTATTTCACATCCAGTTTCAACTTATGTATTCACCGCTGTAATACAGGACACAGGGTCGTCAATGTGTACACAGCAAGCTCCCACAAGCAACAGTGAGCAAATAATCTCCTGGCTGGCCAGTAACAAGGCAAATGTGACTGCTGTTTTTGATGCTGCCCGGGAACGATGGTATGATAATTTGTGAAATATAGGTTATGTGTTTCTGCACCTGAACATTCATTAACAAGCAGAATGCAGGCAGTAAGAAGCAACAGCTAACAGCCAGATTAACTGATTTTACCTCAGTAAAGCTGCTGATACAAGAAGTAATTACCTAAAGGGGAGATGGGTGAACATGACTTGGGGCCAGTTCGGACACAGACACAGGAGCTTTGGCTGAAATCCAGATTGAATGCGATAGGAAAATATGAGACCAATTTGGAGAGCAGTTCAGTCTGAAGGTAATATTGGTGTGGGGAGGGTTCCAGCAACAGATGAGGTGAGGCTGGCATGGAGAAAGGTGATAATACAAAGCTAGAATAGGTGGCTTTGGTGGTGCTTTTATTTCATTTTTTCACAGGATACGGGCATTTGTGGTGCTGTATTTCTGGTTACTAACCACTGGTAGGTTGTGCTTAGGGTAGCTATCTGCCATCAGTCATCATGCTTACGCTGAGTATGAGGTAAGGTCGAACTACCAATGGTGCAAAATAGACCACCAGTGAGTCCTAATAAAAAAAGGCACTTGTCTTGTATAACAAGGTACAGTTTATTGCCTGATAGTAAGAGATACAATTAACATTAATTATTTAATCACAACAACCAGCAACCAGGCAGTTCACATCTGTCTCCATTTCTCCATCCAAAGAGTGTGGGACATTTTTCAATTGGGTGGAGCTAATGTCACTTCAACATTAACTGTTTCAGAACCATGACCTTACACATCTCCCCAAACTTTCTCTCTCCTTAGTTAACATTTGTACATGAAGAAATAGAACTGATTTTATTTCACCATTATCTCCTGCCAAATCTCTGACTTCATGAATGTGGGTGTCCAGGAGTTCTATTCTCACTGAATGGGTTCCCCTCTCACTCTACCTGTCAGGTGGTAATGACAGAATTTGTAATTCCTGATGGAACTGACAGGTAGTCTGTTATCTCACCTGGAAATGTGTTGCTGGAAAAGCGCAGCAGGTCAGGCAGCATGCAAGGAGCAGGAGAATCGACGTTTCGGGCGTGAGCCCTTCTTCAGGAATCTTGTGGGAGCTTGCTGTGCACACATTGACGACCCTGTGTCCTGCATTACAGCGGTGAATACAGAAGTTGATTCCTAAAGAAGGGCTCATGCCCGAAACATCGATTCTCCTGCTCCTTGGATGCTGCCTGACCTACTGCGCTTTTCCAGCAACACATTTTCAGCTCTGATCTCCAGCATCTGCAGTCCTCACTTTCCCCTGTTATCTCACCTGGGTGACTCTGCATCTCCCAATTTTCCTGTTCAGGTGAAATAATCCTTGCTATCTCGGTGAATCACCCCATAACATCATCCAGGGGACCTGCCATCTCATGACTGTCCATCATGGAAGATGGCTGCACTTTTACAAGTATTTTCCTACTTAGTGCATTTTGGATGTCTGGACTAGGCAACTGTGCTTTGTTTTGGTCAAGTATTCTATTTTTCATCACAGGATCATGGATGGTCAGACCATGTTATTTATTCAATCTGACTACACTCCTCAGATCTGACCCCAATAATACAGAGGGATGAGTAAGGAGCTCACTGGCCTGTTCACCTGCTGAGAGTCTGCAATTTCTTATTTAAGTTCTTTCCTACTTTTCTCACCCCTGTGCATATCCTGGCAAGACAGAGCGTCCAACACTGTGGCCCTATATTGTACCGGGGGCCTCCAGGGTGGAGAGATAAATGGGAAGGGGGTGGGGCTGAGGCGAAGGCAGCTAAGAGTGCAAAAGATGGATGGAGGTAGGGATGAAGGAGATAGGTCAGAGGAGAGGGTGGAGTGGATAGATGAGAAGGGAGATTGGCAGGTAGGACAGGCCATGAGGATGGTTCTGAGCTGGCAGATTGTTACTGGGGTCAGGTGGGAGGACGGGAAATGAGGAAACTGGTGAAGTCCACATTGATGCTCTGAGGTTGAAGCGTTCTGAAGTGGAAGATGAGGCGTTCTTCCTCCAGGCATCGGGCGGTGAGGGAGCGGCTGTGAAGGAGGCCCAGGACCTCCATGTCCTCAGCAGAGTGGGAGAGGGAGTTGAAATGTTGTGCCACAGGACGGTGGGGTTGATTGGTGCGGGTGTCCCGGAGATGTTCCCTAAAGCGCTCTGCTAGGAGGCGTCCAGTCTCCCCAGTGTAGAGGAGACCACATCGGGAACAACGGATACAATAAATGATATTAGTGGATGTGCAGGTGAAACTTTGATGGATGTGGAAGGCTCCTTTAGGGCCTTGGATGGAGGGGAGGGAGGAGGTGTGGGCGCAGGTTTTGCAATTCCTGCGGTGGCAGGGGAAAGTGCCAGGAGGGGAGGGTGGGTTGTTGGGGTGCGTGGACCTGACCAGGTAGTCACAGAGGGAATGGTCTTTGTGGAAAGTAGATAGGGGAAATATATCCCTGGTGGTGAGGTCTGTTTGTAGGGGTGGAAATGTTGGCGGATGATGTGGTTTATGTGAAGGTTGGTGGGGTGGAAGGTGAGGATCGGGGGTTCTGTCCTTGTTGCAGTTGGAGGGGTGGGGTCTGAGGGTGTGGATGAGATGCAGGACGTGGATGAGATGTGTTGGAGGGCATCTTCAACCACGTGGGAAGGGAAATTATGGTCTTTAGAGAAGGAGGCCATCTGGTGTGTTCTGTAGTGGAACTGATCCTCCTGTGAGCAGGTATGGCAGAGGCAGAGGAATTGGGAATACAGGATGGCATTTTTGGAGGAAGTAGGGTGGGAAAAGGTGCAAACCAGGTAGCTGTGGGAGTCAGTGGGTTTGTACAAAATGTCAGTGTTGAGTCGGTCGTCATTGATGGAGATGGCGATATCCAGGAAGGGGAGAGAGGTGTCAGAGATGGTCCAGGTGAATTTAAGGTCAGGGTGGAATGTGTTGGTGAAGTTGATGAACTGCACAACCTCCTCGCGGGAGCACGAGGTGGCGCCGATGCAGTCATCAATGTAGCGGAGGAAGAGGTGGGGAGTGGAGCCGGTGTAACTACGGAAGATGGACTGTTCTACGTAGCTAACAAAGAGACAGGCATAGCTGGGGCCCATGGCTACCCCTTTGGTCTGGAGGAAGTGGGACGATTCGAAGGAGAAATTGTTAAGGGTGAGGACCAGTTCGGCCAAATGAAAGAGAGTGTCAGTGGAAGGGTAATGGTGGGGACATCGGGAGAGGAAGAAACTGAAGGCTTGGAGGCTCTGGTTATGGCACCCCTCTCCCATTTATCTCTTCCCCCTCCCCGGAGGTTCCCAGCCTCATTCCTGATGAAGGGCTTTTGCCCGAAATGTTGATTTTCCTGCTCCTCGGATGCTGCCTGACCTGCTGCGCTTTTCCAGCAACACTCTAATCTCCAGCATCTGCAGTCCTCGCTTTCACCTGTATTGTGCCGGCCTTCCCAGCATTGTGCACTCTGCTCAGGCAGCAGAGACTGTGCTGGCTGGGCTATGTGCACCGCATGGCCACATCCGAAAGAATATCCTCTATGGAGAGATGGCATCTGGGAAGCGATGCACTGGACATCCCCAGTTGTGCCATAAGGACGTCTGCATGAGGGACATGAAGGCGCTTGACATTGTTATGGAATCCTGGGAACGGCTTGCAGCTGACCGCATGAGATGGAGAATTACCCTGAACCAACACCTCATAAGGGGAAAAGAAACTGATGAGCGCTGCAACAGACAAGCTGGCATGAAGGAAGGAGTTCAGCAGCTCCAGCAGATCAACGTCCACTTACAGATGTGACCTCTGTGACCGGGACTGTCACTCCAACATTGGTCTCTTCAGTCACAAACGACGTTGCTTTAGGGAAGCAGAAAGCTAGAACAACGTGGATACAACCCATGGTCAGTCATGAAAGCCTCACACTCACACTTTTTATACATTCCTCAAGGGCCTTGACTAATTCCAGTTTCCCAAACTTTGCACATGCTTCCATCTTCTATTTGACTAACCTTTCAATATCTCTTGTCATCCAGGATTCCTGAATCTTGCCATCCTTATCTTTCATCCTCACAGGAACATGCTGGTCCTGAACTCTAGTCAACTGGCCTTGAAAAGGTTCCCACATGTCTGGTTTGGATTTAGCCTCAAGCAGCCGCTCCCTAATTTACTTTCTCCAGTTCCTGCCTAATACTGTTGTAATTACTCTTCCCCTCATGTAACACTTCCATGCACTAAGCAATCTTATCTTTACCCATAAGTATCTTTAAGCTTACGGAATTATGATCACTATTCCCAAAATGTTCTCTCGCCGGCAACTTTGATCACCTGGCTAGGCTCATTCCCGAGTACATGTTCTAGAATGGCCCCCTCCCTCGTTGGACTGTCTACATTTTGTTTCAAGAAGCCCTCTTGGATGCACCTAACAAATTCTGCCCGATCTAAGCTCCTGTCACTGAGGGAGTCCCAATTTATATTGAGGAAGTTAAAAATCACCCACTATTACAAACCTGTTGTTTTTACATCTTTCCGTGATCTGCTTACATAAAAGTCCCCCTAACTCTGGCTGGCAATTGGGAGGCTTGTAGTAATACTCCATCATAGTTACTGCACATTTCTTATTCATGATTTCTATGCATTTGGCCTCACTGGATGAGACTCCAAGATGTCCTCTCTTAATACAGCTAAGACATTCTCCTCAATCAACTCCCCCAACTCTCTTACATCCTTCTCTATCACAGCTGAATAATCTAAACCCTGGAACATTGAGCTGTTAGTCTGGCCCTTCTCTCAACTAAGTTTCTGTGATGGCGACAATGCTGTAATTCCATGTACTAATCCAGGCTATAAACTCCTTTGTCTTATTTGTTATACTCCTTGCATTAAAATGAATATACTTCAGACTACTTGTCCCGCTGTGTTCATTAGCCTGGCCCTGTTTGTTCTTCCTACTAGACAGGCAAGAAGAACACAGCAAGCCAGGCAACATTAGGAGGAGGAGAAGTCAACATATCTGCATCTGCAGTTTTTTTTGTCTCTAACCAAGTTAGTTCTTCTTGTTAGACTGATTTGACCTTTTAGGAGAAAGTGGGGTCTACAGATGCTGGAGGTCAGAGTCAAGAGTGTGTTGCTGGAAAAGCACAGCAGGAAAGGCAGTATCCAAATCGCAGGAGAATCGATATTTCAGGCAGGAGCCCTGCTCTTCATCAGGAATTGATTTGACTTTTTGTTGTGTTACCATCGTCTTACCAGACCATAGGGGTTGCTCTCTCGTTAGGGAGAAGTAGCCAGCATGATTTAACCTGAGGGTCACTAGACCTCAGGCAAGGGAAGACATTTGAGAAGGTGAGTCCTTCATGGTAACCTCAAACTGGTGACGGGAATTGAACGCACACTGTTGGCATCACACTGCTCTGGGAACCAACAACCCAGCCAACTGAGCTAAACCAATTCCCTCTTCACCTTTACCTTCTCATTCATCGTCATACTTCACAGAGCTGATTCCTTCAGAAATAGTATGTGCACAGCAGGAATTGGATGTGAACTCTATATTAAGGAAGTTGTAACAATAAAGATTTGTTTGCAGTTTGTTTCAGAGACGTTTAGGTATGGCCAATTCTTCCACATATGTTCAGCAGAGAACAGGAAAGCACTCAGAATGCCAGACATACAAATGAGGGTCTTAAATATTCAAGCTACTGTTTGAAGTAAACACTGTAATTGTTTCAATGTGCTTTGAGGGGTGCACTCAAACAGCCAATCTAGACTATCGAAGCTGTCTAAACTCCCTCAGAGCCAAGACGTCTATAACTAGCAGCATGTTTAATTCATGATCTGCTGAAAGAAATGGGACAAGGTAATCCGCATCAATATGTCTGGAAGGGAAAATGATGCTTTGAGATACCCACTTTACAGAGACTGTGGTTACTTGTTTTCACTGTTTTGTGTTGCTGTTGCAAAACAAAGCATTTTATTTTGCACTTATCAGATTAAATACAAGAAAGCAAACTTTCCAACAAGGACAACAATTTTTAATAATGCTAAAAATTGTGGGCGGCACGGTGGCACAGTGGTTAGCACTGCTGCCTCACAGCGCCAGAGACCCGGGTTCAATTCCCGCCTCAGGCGACTGTGTGGAGTTTGCACGTTCTCCCCGTGTCTGCGTGGATTTCCTCCGGGTGCTCCGGTTTCCTCCCACAGTCCAAAGGTGTGCAGGTCAGGTGAATTGGCCATGCTAAATTGCCCGTAGTGTTAGGTAAGGGGTAGATGTAGATGTAGGGGTATGGGTGGGTTACACTTCGGCGGGGCGGTGTGGACTTGTTGGGCCAAAGGGCCTGTCTCCACACTGTAAGTAATCTAATCTAATGTCCTTTCTCTCATCTGTTGTACTCTGGATGGGCTGTTAACGTGTGTCCCTGTCTGTCTGCTCAGGTGGATGTGAAAGATTCCATGGTACTATTTTCCCTGGTGTTTTGGCCAACGTCGCTCCCTCCAACAACATCCCAAAAACACAGATCTGCTCATCATCACATTGCTACTTGTGGGATCTTGCTTTGCATAAGCTGGCTGCTGCATTCCCTATATCTTAACCTTGACTAGAAATACTCCTAAAGCTATGTGATGTTCGTCATTCATGAAAGGTGCGTGGCTTAGATATGTACGTGCAACGAAACAAGGTGGTTGGTTAGCGCTGTGGGCTGGTGGGGTGGTTTGCAATATAGAATAATACCAACAGTGTGGGTTCAATTCTCACGCAGGCTGATGGTATAGGGTGGCATGGTGGCTTAGTGGTTAGCACTGCTACCTCACAGTACCAGGGTTCCACGTTTGATTCCAGCCTTGGGTGACTGTCGACATGGAGTTTGCACATTGTCTGCGTGGGTTTCCTCCCACAGTCCAAAGATTTGCAGGTCAAGTGGATTGATCATGTTAAATTGTCCATAGTGTTAGATGCGTTAGTCAGAGGGAAATGGGTCTGGGTGGGTTACTCTTCAGAGGGTCGGTTTGGTCTTGTTGGGCTGAAGGGCCTGTTTCCACACTGTAGGGAATTTAATCTAAACCATATACCATCTCAACCTGGAACTCCATCTGGATCTATATTCCTGCACTATCATTGGATCAGTCTTTGAACTGTTTCCCCTAACAGTAGTGTGGGTGTCCGATACCCCAAGGACTGGAACAGCTTGCCACCATCTTCTGCAAGGCACTCTTGACAAGGCCCTATATCCCATGACCAAATAGCTAAAATATAAGTGTAAGGTTTTCGTCATTTCCATGAGCATGGTGTCAAATATTGTGTAAAAAGCAATGCTGTGAAACACTTTGGGGCATTTCATCTTGTTAAAGGTGCCATACAAATGCAAGCCATTGTTGCAAAGCATGAGAGATTAACAACAACATTGAAAACAAAACCATTTGTGTGAACCCTTTCCCAACTGACATGCTTAGTGCAAGACAATTCTGATATCACTCCTGGAGAACCCTCCTAAAATTCATTTAAGATGCGTCTGGAGAGATGCATGAGAAGGTGGGGAGCAGAGGGATACAAATGCTTCGGAATTGAGTGACAGGTTTAGACAGTACATTTGGATCGGCTCAGGCTTGAAGGGCCGAAGGGCCTGTTCCTGGGCTGTAAATTTTCTTTGTTCTTTGTACTTCCATTCACTCCCAACTTCAGAAAGCCTTTGGCAGGCCTCACTCTGAGTCACTCCTCACACGGGGTTCACTGCTGGTGCCATTGATGAGATTTTAACTTCAGTGAAAAATAGAGAGCTCTGGACCTTTGTAGAATCACTGTCTGAATTGTCTAACGATGCAAGAATTGTTCTGATCATGTTGACATTATAAACAGATCACACAGACACCCGTAAATGTATTGAAAACCAGCTTGCAGCTTGCTAACACATTCTCAAATTATATTTTTGAATCTTATGGCAAAATTACGCTGTACTGCAAATTGCTTTTTTGTTAGAAAAAAGGAAAAGTCTGATTTCAGATTAATAGTCATCAACACCCATGTCTTTCGGCATGTTGTGGTTTTGCATTTTTATGGAACATTCATTGTTATTCAGATTGTCTCTAAAGAAATGTCAGTGTGGAGCTACTGAGAATGTGTTTGGAGGCACATCACCATTGCCTAATAAGTTGCTTTCAAATGCAGAGTTATGACTATTTGGATTGAATGCCTCTCAGTGCCAGGCAGATCCCAGCATGAATTATTACCATTTTGTACAACCGCAGAGGTGATGAGGGATTAAGGATTTGAAATAGTGAGCAGTTCATAATGATTAGTGGGGTTTCTAAATCCTCAGGCAACACTGTGCATATTCACTACAAACTCACACAGGAATAATTGCTTCAGTTTCAAACTCTCGCATTCTGGATTCCAGTTTGATTTGTTTCTTTCTGTTGTGTCGAGGCAACAGAATAAACCATCTTTGCCACTGGAAATAAATTTCACTTTATGCTTTATTCTCACTGACGTGATCGTAGTTGTAGCTGACATTTTCCAGAACCAAAGCCCATAATCTAATAAGCAAAAAGTTCTCTGTGCATCAAGTTTTAACAGTGATAAAAGGTGCCCACTATATTGGCTCAGTGGTGAGCACTACTGCCTCACAGCTCCAGTGTCAGGTGACTGTCTGTGTGAAATTTGCCCATTCTCTATGTGGGATTTGCCCATTCTCTGTGTAGAATTTGCACTTCTCTGTATGGAATTTTCCCATTCTCTGTATGGAATTTGCCCATTCTCTGTACAAAATTTGCCCATTCTCTGTATGGAATTTGCCCATTCTCTGTGTGGGTTTCCTCTGGGTGCTCTGACTTCCACCACAGTCCAAAGACGTGCAGGTTAGGAGAATTGGCCACGTTAAATTGACCACAGTTGCCAGGGATGTGCAGGTTAGGAGGATTGGCCATGTTAAATTGACCACAGTTGCCAGGGATGTGCAGGTTAGGAGGATTGGCTGTGTTAAATTGCAGTGGCCCATCGTGTTCAGGGATGTGATGGCTAGGTGGGTTAGCCAGGGGAAATGCAAGGTTATAGGGTTGGGAGGTGGGTCTGGGTGGGATGCTCTTTGGAGGGTCAGTGTGGACTCAATGGCTTGATTCCAAACTGTCGGGATTCTATGATTCTATGCATTTAGGAGTCAGTCGTTCAGTTGGTTCAACAGGTAGCAGCAGCAGAGCCAGGGTCTCCTGGGCCATCAGCATCATCGCTGGTGTTCCCAGAGTGGGACTCCTTTAGGACTGGATCACCTTGCAGACTCCCTGAAGCCCGGCTTGAGACCCAGTCTGAACAGAAGATGAACTCTTCAGTAATTTCTTCTTATTCTTTTTGTAACTCAAAATAGTGCTGATGAAAAAGTAACTACACATAGGGTGGTGTCCCATCACCAAGTTACCCTTTAATTGCATATGCACAGTACATGGACTCTGACCACTGAACTCAGAGCCAGTCCCGAGACTGAAGAGGATCCCTGTTACTCCTGTTTATGCCTGGTTAACAAACCCAATCAGAGAGCTCACACTCAATAAAATTCACCTGGCCAACCTCATTCCAATCACTATATTTCCTGGATATATGTGACAATAAAATAATTCATTTATTCGTTCATTTATTCATTCATTCATTCAGCATGGGTTTAATTCCTGGTGACTGAGGTCATCATGAATGCTCAAACTCACCTCAGCAATGATGACACTCAGGTTAAACTCATGACCTCAGGTTAAATTCATCTCTCTCTCTCTCTGTAATGAGAGTGCAGTCAATAACAGCTTTTCACTTTTTGCATTTGTGTGTGGAGTGAAAGCAAACTGTAGGAGAAACTAGTCTATAAACCAGCGGATAGACTTACTGTCTACATTTAGAGAATGGCAATAAATGCTGGTCAGCCAGGGACATCCACACCTCACAAGTGAATTTAAACAAAAATCATCCTCTACTCAGTTGAAGCGATCACTGAATATACATGCTTTCCCTTATATGCACAATCTCGTACATACGTTAGAGTGTGCATTAACTTATCACTCAAGTTAGAGCTAAATTAATGCAACATCTGCACCAATTATTGGTGTAAAAAAAACCCCACTGGAGATTTCTGAGTATCTTGGGTAGTATTTAGCCCCACTTAAATCTAAGTATCAGGTTATTATTTCATTTCAATGTAGCTTCTCCTTACTTGGCTTTTGCTTTTCCTACACCATGACAACTACACTTCAGAAAATATTAAACTGGCTGTCAATACGTTAGCACTTCCTGATGTCATGCAAATGTACTCTAAATACTTGACTTTATAGGAATCGTATTTACCTTTTGCCATAATGTAATTCAGGGAAGGAAACCTGGAATTAAAAACTGGATTAATGGTGAACATGTAACCATTGTTGATTGTTAGTAACAACCCATTCAGGGAATGAAACTGCCACCCTTATCTGAAAACAAAACACGCTGAAAATCACAGCTGAACTCAAAATATTAGCTTACTCTCTCTCCATGGATGATGTCTGACCCACTGTGATATCCAGCATTTGTTGTTTTCAGTACAGATTCCAATATCTGCAGTAATTTACTCCTGCCACCCTTATCTGTTCTGACTCATATGTGACTCCAGATCCACAGATTTTTATTAGCCCTCTGGGCAATTAGGAATGGGCAATAAATGATGGCCAGTGGTGCCTACATCATGTGAATGAATTTTAAAAAAGACTATTTGTATATTGACCTTCTGAGTGATTTAATTAGATTAGATTCCCTACAGACCCAACCAGTCCACACCGAACCTCCGAAGAGTAACCCACCCAGACCCATATCGCTCTGAATGATGCACCTAACATTATGGGCAATTTAGCATGGCCAATTCACCTGACCGGCACATCTTTGGATTGTGGGAGGAAACCCGTACAGACACGGGGAGAATGTGCAAACTCCACACAGACAGTTACCTGAGGCTGGAATCGAAACTGGGATCCTGGTGCTGTGAGGCAGCAGTGCCAACCACTGAGCCACCATGCTGCCCCTAAGAATGCCACAATGCATTGTCCAGGAATCAAACCCCGGGCCACCCTCGTACCACTGAGCGACTGATGCAATTGCTCAGCTAGAAGAGATTTAGGAATATTCAACATGATTGATTGATATCATATGAGGGATACAGGTAGGAGTCAGGGGAATGTTTAGATTACTTACAGTGTGGAAAGAGGCCCGTCGGCCCAACAAGTCCACACCAACTCTCTGAAGAGCAACCCACCCAAACCCATTCCCTTACATTTACTCCTTCACCTAACACTACGGGCAATTTAGCATGGCCAATTCACCTGACCTGCATATCTTTGGACTGTGGGAGGAAACCGGAGCAAATCCACAAAGACACAGGGAGGATGTGCAAACTCCACACAGACAGTTACCCGAGGCGGGAATTGAACCCGGGTCTCTGGCACTGTGAGGCAGCAGTGCTAACCACTGTGCTACCATGCCGGCCATGACAGTTCAATTTATTTGATAACATGAGTACATTGCACATTAAAACCAGCAGCATGGAATCAATCCCTGTATTAATTGTGATAGATCATGCACAGTCTGCCTCCTCACCGATTTGTGGTGTGGTGTCCCTTACATAACTGATTATCTCTCTCTCTCATGGCGAGAGATTTGTTTGGATTACCTACAGTGTGGTAACAGGCCATTTGGCCCAACTAGTCCACACTGACTCTCCAAGAAGTAACCCACCCAGACCCATTTCCCTCTGACTAATGCATCTAACACTATGGGCAATTTTAGTATGGCCAATTCACCTGACCTGCACAATCTTTGTGGGAGGAAACCAGAGAAAACCCACACAGACACGGGGAGAATGTGCAAACTCCACACAGACAGTCACCTGAAGCAGGGATTGAAACCTGGGTCCCTGGCGCTGTGAGGTAGCAGTGTTAACCACTGACCCTCCATGCACCTCCCCCCCCCGCCCCCGCCAAATGCAACAGCTCTTTGTGGATTTTTGGTTAATCAACTTGCCTCACTTTTTGTGTATCTTTCTTATAAGGATGGCAGGTTTCCTTCCCTACAACCAGATGGGCCTCTCCTTATGATCATTCATAGTCATCATGAGACTTCTGAAGTTTTTAATAAAGTTTTTATAAAATTCACATTGCACCACCTGCTATGGTCGAAATCAAATTCAGGCCCTTTGACCCCAGTTGTGACTAGGCCAAGTGATAACTGCAGCTGTCATCTCGCTCGTTATGTGAATCACCTGCACTCTGGCCCCTGCTTGGTTCCATTGGAGCCTGTCCCAATGGATCTGCTCCCTCTTTCCAAATTAGTTACCAAATTAATTTGTTGTTTGGGCCAGTTTTCAATATTCACTGTGTCTCTGTACTCACTGCTACCTCTGTGTTAGAAACATGGAGTCCCAAGCCACACAGCAGGCCATTTTATTGCCAGTCTTTAACAGGTCAGTCCAAGTCATCTCAGGCACTAGGAGATTTCTCCTATACAATTTCAGGCTCTATTTCCAAAACTAATGCAATGACAATTGGCATGTAGGTCCTAGGAGCATGACCATTCAATAAGACCAAGGTCAATTTGATTGTGATCTGGACTCCAATTCCCTGCCTCAGCACCCCCTCCCTATCCAGATCTTATCACTTCCTTCTCTAATTCTGCCTTGATCTAATTCAATGATCCAGCCTTTAATGTTCTCTGGGGAAGAGAATTCCAGGAGTAATGACTGTCTAAGAGAGAAAATAAAATCTCCACATTTCCATCTGATAAGGGAGACATCTTAAACTATGTCCCTAGTTCCCTTCTCCCCTTTCACATCACTTCGATATAAACCCCGTCAAGTCCCCTCAGGATTTCATATGTTTCAGCTACATCAGATTAACCATGTTTGAATAATTGTAGACTTTCAGAAATTAGACCATTCGGCTCATCCTCCGCCATTCCATTATGGCCGATATGTTTCTCAACCCCATTCTCCTGCCTTTTCACCATAACCCTTAATCCCCTTACTAATCAAGAACCTATCTATCTCTGTCTTAAATACACTTAGTCTCTACAGCTTTCTGCGGCAATGGGTTCTACAGATTCACCACCTGGGGGTGGTGAACCTTCCAGTTCAGCAGGCAAACTTACATCCCGATTCACCACCCTCTGGCTGAAGAAAGAGCTCATCTCTGCTCTGTAGGTCGTACACTCACTCTGAGGCTGTGCTCTCAGGTCCTAGTCTCTCCTACTAGTGGAAACATCTTCCCCACATCCACCCTATTCAGGCCTCTCAGTATTCAATCAGATGCACCCCCACCCCCCCCCCTCCCCATCCTTCTAAACTCCAGCAAGTGTAGACCCAGAGACCTCAACCACTCCTCATATGACAAGCTTTCATGCCCAGGATCATTCTTGCAAACCTCCTCTGTACCCTCTCCAACGCTGGCGCATCCTTCCTTAGGTACAGGACCCCAAAACCGTTCACAATATTCCAAATGTGGCCTGACCAGAGTCTTATCCAGCCTCAGCAGTAAAGCATCGCTCTTGTATTCGAGCCCTCGTGAAAGGAATGCTAATGTTGTATTGCCTTTCTAATTGTCAACTGAATCTGTATATTAATCCTGAATTAGGACTCCCAGGCATCTTTGTGCTTCAGATTACCAAAGTCTTACCCTATTTAGAAAATAGTCAGTGCCCCTATTCTTCTTACCAGGGAGAATAACCTCACAGTTTCCCATATTGTATTCTACCTGCCATTTCTTTGCACATTCTCTTCAACTGTTCATAATCTTCTGTGGACTCCCCGTTTCTGCAAAACTATGTGTTCCTCCACCTAGTTGTTACTTATCTTATTGGAAAGCAGACGTTAACATACGAATCGGGAACTCCTAGTGGCTTTGCTGCTATTAGTATTATGCTATCAGTCCAAGTAATACTCTGGGAAGCCAGGTAGTTGGTGGAATTTCAATTTAATAACAATCTGGATTTACAAATTTAATGATGACTGTGAGTTGATTATCAGGAAAGGCCTTTCATGGTCCTTCAGGGAAGGAAATCTGCC
This sequence comes from Chiloscyllium punctatum, assembly GCF_047496795.1. Classification (NCBI taxonomy): domain Eukaryota; kingdom Metazoa; phylum Chordata; class Chondrichthyes; order Orectolobiformes; family Hemiscylliidae; genus Chiloscyllium; species Chiloscyllium punctatum. Next base: position 12,364,691 of record NC_092743.1, read on the forward strand.
GTCCTTGTCAGGTCTGGCCTACATATGACTCCTGGCCCACAGCAATGTGATTAACTTTTAACTGCCCTCTGGGCAATTAGGGACCGGCAGTAAATGTTGCCTCCTCTCCCCCAGCCAGAGATGCCCGCATTCATAAATAAATTTTTTAAAAATCGCTATTTCAAACAGGATCGTGTTCACAGACCGGTATATATATGAAAACTTCATAGGTTCACTGGGAATTGAGCAAATTTCAAACACAAGACTTGAGCATTTATTTAGCACTTTTCATGACCTTAGGATGCCCCAAATCACTTTACAGCCAATGATGTAGTTGTTGTTGGAGTGTAGGAAATGCAGCTGTTGATTTGCTCAAAGGAAAAATCCAGAATAAGCAATCTGACAACAGCCCTTCAGTCAAGTATCATTCAAGGACAAATATAACTCAGAACACTGGCAAGTACTCTTCTTCCTCTTTGATAATGCTATTTACACAGACTTAGAGTCCCCCAGCATGGAAGCAGACCCTTTAGACTAACCATTCCATGTTGACCATAATCCCACCTGCCTGTGCTTGGCGCATATCCCTCCAAACATTTCTTAATCATATACTTATCCAAATCTCTTAAAAATTGTTATTGTACCCATATCCACCACTTCCTCTGGAAGTTCATTCCACATACAAACCACTCTCTGTGTAAAAAAAAAAGCCCGTCATATATATATATTTAAAATCTTTCTCCTCTAACCATAAAGATGTGCCCCCAGCCTTGAAATCCCTTCCCTTAGGGAAAAGACACCTGTCATTCACCTGATCCCTCCCCCTCATGGTTTTATAAACCTCCATAAGGTCACCCCTCGACATCCTATGCTCCATTGAAAAAAAGTCCTAGCCTATCCAGCCTATCCTTAGAACTCAATTCTTCCATTCCTTAGTCTTGGGAACTTTTAATTTACCTGACGGGTCAAATGAGATTTGGATGCACAATCTGGCTTGTTTAGAATATTTATTGCACTGAAAACATTGCAAATAAACAACGTTACAAGTTGTAAGAAACTTTCAAACGCTGGAAACGTGCTTCTGTAAGAGTCATAACATCTTTACAGGAATACTAAAGAAGATATGTAAATTTGAAAATTATGAGAAATTCCAGTGAAAGGTATACACCTGAAACCCCAGCCTTTCCAAATTCCCGGGGTTTGTAGGATCTGCCCTGTAAACTTCCAGCTGCTATATTTTATTCAACATTCAATAAAACCTTGATGTTATTACCACCTAGTGGATTTGTATCAGCATTACAATGCTTTTGTAAATTACAACGCAGACAATTTATCCAGACTGCTGTGGTTCTAACTATAAGCTTCTTTATAAAAAAGGTAATTCTTTTTCCTCAAGTCTATTAACCTGTCTTAGTTATACACTCAGAGGCATATAGAACAGAAACAGACCTTTCGGTGCAACTCGTCCATGCCAGCAAAATTATCCTTGGTGGCACAGTGGTCAGCACTGCTACCTCACAGCACCAGGGTCCCAGGTTCAATGCCAGCCTTGGGCAACTGTCTGTGTGGAGTTCGCACAATCTCCCTGCATCTGTGTGGGTTTCCTCCCACAGTCCAAAGATGTGTGGGTCAGGTGAATTGCCCGTAGTGTTAGGCGCATCATTCAGAGGGAAATGGGTCTGGGTGGGTTACTCTTCTGAGGGTCGATGTTGGGCCGAAGGGCCTGGTTCCACATTGTAGGGAATCTAAACCAAACTAGTTCCACCTGCCTGCATTTGGCCCATATTCCTTGTACCGGTCCAAATTTGTTTTGAATGTTGTAACTGTACCTGCATCCACCACTTCCTCTGGCAGTTCATTCCACACATGAACACCCTCTGTGTGGTAACGTTGCCTCTCAGGTCCCTTTGAAATATTTCTCCTCTGACCTTAGATTATGCCGTCTAGTTCTGAACTCTCCCACCGTAGGGAAAAGAGCATTCCTATCTTCCTTATCGATACCCCTCATGATTTTATAAACCTCATAATGTCGATGAGTGCCAAGCTTCTAGGAATTCCCTGGCTGTTCTCTGTTTGGCTTGGCCTATAATAGTAGTAGAAGCAGCAGATTCAAACCACTACAAATGCCGGAGGAAAGATCACAGAAGCGCTTCACAGGAGGCTCCCAAGCACTGAGGGTGTCACCTAGACAGGGGACGAAACGTCTGCAACACAAATTCCCAGCTCGGCGAACAGAACCACAACAACGAGCACCCGAGCTACAAATCTTCGCACAAACTTTGTGAATAGGTGCAGTATTGTTTGCAGATAGTACATTGTGTCTGAGTGATGGAAGGATGCATGTTGAGTTTGATGGAGTAGGCACAAGTGAAGTGGCCCACTTAGTCTTGGATGGTGTCAGGCTCCTCAAGTGTTGAAGCTGCTCCTATTCAGGCAAGAGGAGACCATTTCATCACACTCCTGACTTATAGATAATGGGAAGCTTTAGGGAGTCAGGAGGTGAGTCACTCACCACAGGATTGCTAGCCTCTGACCTGCTCTTATAGTCATAATATTTGCATGGCTGGTCTAGTTCAATATCTGATCAGTGGAAACCCTTTCAGGATGGAGTTAAATTCACCATAAAGGTCCTGCATTTTCAACCTTGCCCCTCACTTGAGACTTGGTGAGCCTCAGGTTAAACTCATACTAGTCGTCTCTCTCTAGTGAGGGAGTAACCTTATGGTCCTCTGGAAATGTGGTGGATTTATCTTATGTGATAGTGGGGCATTCAGGGATGGCAATGCCATTGGATATTAAGCAGTGTTGGTTAGAGTCTCTCTTAATGGAGATGGCACATTTGTGGTATGAATGTTACTTGCCACTTATTAGCCCATGCCTGGATATTGTAGAGATCTTGCTGTAAATGGACACAGACTGCGTCAGTAGCTGAAGAGTAGCCAATGGTGCTGAGCATTGTTTGCTAATGATTGCACATGCCCAATCCTGGCCATGCGGTGGAGGGAAGGTCATTGGTGAAGCAGCTGAAGGATGGATGAGTCTGGACACTACTTTGGGGAACTCCTGCAGGGATATCCTGGAGCAGAGGTGACTGGCCCCCAACAACCACAACCTCTTCCATTGTATTGGGTGCAATAGCAACCAACAGAGACTCACAGAATTGTTATGGTGTAGGGGGAGGCCATTTAGTCCAACATGTCTGTGCTTCTCTCTAAGCATTTTAACATGGTGGCCATCCTCATAATCCTGCACATTTCATTTTTTAAAATAATCATCAATGCCTTCTTGATAGCCTCAACTGAACCTGCCTCCACTCTACCTCCAGGCAAAGTAATCCATCCTCTAACTACTCGCTGTTCGGGGAATGATTTCTCTCACCTCAGAAGCATTTGTTTCTTTCACAAAACACTTCAAAACTGTATATCTTGGTTCTTGATCTGCTCACAAGTGGGAACAGTTTCTCCCTGTGCATTCCCTCCGGAACCCTCCCTATTTTGAAAACGTTTATCAAATCTCTTCCAAGGGAAGCATCTGGATCAGCAGAATACAATCAAGCTTCTTAAGTGTTGTTGGAGCTGCACCCATCCGGGCGAGAGGCAAGTATTCTATCACACTCCTGGCTTGTGCCTTGGAGATGGTACGCAGGCTTTGGGGGAGGGTGTCAGGAGGTGAGTTACATGCTGTAGGATTCCTAGCCCACATTATTGGTAAGAAAGGGGTGAAAGGTTGTTAGGGGTTGACAGGGACATGGTGTTGAGGTTACAATCAGATCAGCCATGGTCTTATTGAATGTTAGAGCAGGTACAAAGGAAGGAGTGGTATGGTTCTGCTTCTGATTCACATGTATTGTGATTGCAAATTGACAGTCGAGAAATCAAACTTTGCTTCATCTTATATTTATGAGGCATCTTCGGCCAAATGGAACATTTCAAGGTGCTTCCCAGTAACCATACCGAATTCATGCAGAATTCTGGAATTCTCGTTTACACACTATCTGCTCCCAACAGCTTGTCAGGAAACAGGATCACTTCTGAAATTTCTCCAAAGCCTTTCTCAAATGTTTACCTTTTAACTTGAACGACTCAGATTTGCTCAGGTCTCAACCACTTGAATGTCTCCTCCTGCTGGTGCATCAGAGGCATTCAGCTCCACTGCCCACTTTGTCCTTCAGAGCAGAGATTTGAAAGTCCTCAGGGGGCTGGCCTACTTTTTTTTTTAAACCTCCTTTGACCCTCAAATCCATCCTGTGACTTTGAGAGTTTGACTCTGGCCTAATCTGTCACTCATGCCCTACTTTCTCCCTTGGCCTCACTGTATGGCCCAGCACAGACATGATGGACCAAAGGGGCTGCTGTGTCTATGATCCTCTGAAATTTTCATTTGAATCCCTTCCACTTCGATTTCCATTTTCATAAGCTTTCTGAACACACATCTTTTTCATGTTTTTAATCACCTCACCAACATATACTTTCTGCTTCAGGAATCGTCTTCCTTTGTAGTTTATTTCTTTTGGTTTTATCTCAATTTGTGAAATACCTTGTGTTGTTGATGAACAATTATTAAGCTGACGCTACCATTGTGCTATATCTCAAAAGATTCTGTACAATATATCTTTTGAGGAGATGCTCTTAATATCACTGCACTGTTGCACTTGACCCTATGATATAAAAATCTCCATCTCCATCTTACCAAGGCCACTTGTAGCATGACATGCTGAGGGAAGCATACCACAGCTTAAACCAAATTGCTCAGTGTTCACCCAGCATCTATAACTGTAATACACAGGAATAAAGATTTATCAATATTTCAGTACTATGTTACCACAACTAAATCATATCTCATGGGACCTAACATAAATGTTACCCATCAGGTACAGATATCCACTGCAGGTATAAAGCCAATTATGATACCCATTGCAGATTGTAAGGGCAGAACCAATCATTGATTTATTGTTGTCATGCATACCGAGATACAGTGAAAAGAGTTGTTTTGCATTCTCTACAGGCAGATTGTACCATACAAAGTTCATCAGGGTAGCAAAACAGAGTGTAAAATAGTGTTACAGCCACAAAAAAAGGTGCAGAGGGAGAGTGAGATCAGAATTAACATTTGAGAGCTCCATTCAGATGTCTGATCGTAGCCGGGAAGAAACTGTTCCTGAATCTGTTCGCACATGTATCCAAAGTTTGGTGTGTAACATCACTAATTGCCCAAGAAAGTTTCCAAGACCCTTTTTTGCAATTGCTTGGAACTTTCCCTGAAGATTAGATGTCTCAAGCCTTCAGTACATTTGGAAGAACAACAGCACAAGGTTATGTGAGTACAGATCTGCAAATTAAATAGCCGTGAGGCAGACTCACCTCCCTTCCATTTCAAGTTTAAATTTAAACTAGTGGCTCTGCATCATTCCTGCAGAGAAAAGAAATACCAGCAGTCTGTCAATTTAAAAATCAAGATTTGACAGTGAAAAGGGCTTCCTATAACTTTAAAGATAAATACAACAGTGAAAAGCTACATTCGGTTTAAACAATGATTCCCCCTGTTCAAAACCAAATGGGGCCTTAAGCATTACATGAACGGAAGAAGCTTACCTTTGAGCAGAGGTTGGCTAGTTGGTTTTGCCACTTTAATTCAGGTTATTTTCTCCGAAGTTGTGGAGGCTGAGGGGAGACTTGATGGAAGTCGATAAAATTATTGATGGTCAGAATCTTTTTCCCAGGGTTGAAATGTCTAATACTATGAGGCATGTTTTCAAGGTGAAAGGGGGAAATTTCAAAAGAGATGTGAAGGGAAATTTTTAAAATCTCTCTGTGAGTGGTAGGTAGCTGGATCACTGCGGGTGGTGGAGGCAGATACGATACGGGCATTTCAGGGTCTTTTAGATAAGCACATGAATAAGCAAACAGTGGAGAGTTATGAACCATGGGCAGGCAGATGGGCAAAAGGCCGATTCCTGTGCTGTACTGTTCTGTGTAGGCCCTGCATGGCATTTTAGAGCAAAAACAAAGCAAAAACAACTTTAATTAGAAATGGAACACCAATATTTAACTATAGATTGGATAGCAAGTGACATCTTTACTGAATTACAGCTATTTAAGCAGCATATGCAGCTTCACTTCATAGATCAATAGATAAATGATCACATGATGAGATCTCTGAAGATGTTACTTGCTACCAGCAAGGTGATATGATGCAGTATAAATATATGTAGCCTTTCCCAGGACAATAAAAATAATTCTGAAAAGACCTGGAGAGTACTTAAAGCTCAGGGCATGGATTAACTTTAGGATTAGCAGATCCCAATTTCCATCATACAGACAAAATACTCAAGTGTGTATTGATGCATTTGTTGTGAGTATGGATTGTCTGAAGAATAACTTGCAGGGAGGGATATGTTCGTAATTGTCTCGCCATCCATTAAAGACTTCTGCAGAAATCTTCTGGGCAAGAGAAAGGTCCATACCACTGTATCTAATTAACAATGTAATTCCAGCTACCACCCCTCCATGGAAATGCAGTGTGCCCACTCAGAAGATTCAAGTGGACCTCGACCAGATGGTGTGAAATGGTATTACTCAGGGGGTCAACCATCACACAGACTGGTGTAACTCTATCAGAGGTATCTTAAAGAAAGACAGCACATATTGATCAATGTTCCCATGCACGGTTTCTTCTTCTACGTGAGCCTCCAAGGTCAGGACGCCATAGAGATTTCAATGTTGCAAATGGTGTCGACTCAGCGATCATCACATTGAGAATAGGATATGGAGTAGACCATTCAGCCCTTCAAGCCTGCTCCACCATTCAATATGATCATGGCTGACCATCCAGCTCAATGCCCTGTTCCCACTTCTCCCCATATCTTTGGATATACTACTCTTTGTAGTATATCCAAATCCTTCTTGAAATCATACAATGTTTTGGCCTCCACTATTTTCTGTAATAGTGAATTCCACCCTTTGGGTGATTAAGTTTCTCCTTATCTCAGTCCAACATGGTTCACCCAGTATCCTGTGGTTGACCCTTAGTTCTGGACTCTCAGCATTTTCAGAGATCTCTTCATGTGATCAGTTACGTATTGATCGATGAAGTGAAGCTGCATATGCTGCTTAAATGTTGGGATGCTCAGAGTGGCCATTCAGCTCAGATTATAAATATACCTCACCATCGACATAAAATGTTCACGCTAGAAGAACCAAATCCTAAATTTCCTGGCGAAGAATTCTTCTCAACCTGATGCCACTACTCATGGTTTGTCTAGTTAGCAGAAGAATCCCAAGAACTCATAACATTTAGGAGATCATTCGGACATTTCTGTTCCTGGTGGTTGCCATTTGACCTTACAGATAGCCAAGGCCTATTCAGCAGCACACATTTAACATTAGTGAGAGTGGACCTGGATGCGTTTGTTTAGCTGAGAATATCACAGTGATGGGTCAGATAAAGGCAAGGGTCCCTACTAATGGCTAAAGCAGAGAATTAACATGGATTAGCATTTAGCAGCATTAGTTCCAGAAACTGTTTCAGGTCCACTTACTCTCCACATGGATTCAAACCTGATCCAAGTAAGATTACAGATGGTAAACAAACTCCAGCCCCACAAGATAAAGCCAAGCTGTGGCATGGCCTCAGAATTTTCAACTTCCTTAACCTACATTGAGCTTGTGGAAAAGGGTATCTCCACAGGGAAAGTTACACAAGAAATAACACATCCCTAATGCGTGGTGAGGTGATCACCAGCCCAGCTCCAATTACAGTCAGTTCTTCTACAACATCATGGTTGCACTTTAGAAAAAGCGCTTAAAGTGTTGGCAATGTAATCATGTTAAGCCAACGCCAATTTTAAAAACTCGCGTTACAGCGAATTCGCATTGATGAAGCACACGTTATAGTGGAACAACATGTAATCAAGCAGGCTGGGTGAACAAAATCCTGTTTAGCACAGTGATATGACCCCAGGAAAGTCATAATTATGAAGGTGGACACATCAAAAAAAAAGGTTGAGGCACATGTCCTTTCCAAGGCAAAGCACTGATTGGAGAGACGTTTCTGTGGTGTTAATGCTATTGAGCTCCTCATGCAGAACCACAAGTTACTGATCTGGGAATATGGGTGTGAATCTTCACCACAGTGAAATTTGAATTAAAAGGTATCTAAAACACAAAGCTAATCTAATGGTGAGCCTGAATCCGTTGTTAATTGTTTTAAAACCCTATCTGGTTCACTAATGTTCTTTATTTAGTCTGGCCTATAAGTGACTCCCTAGTTTTTGATTAGATTAGATTCCCTATAATGTGGAAACAGGCCCTTCGGCCCAACAAGTCCACACCGACCCTCCGAAGTGTAACCCACCAAGACGCATTTCCCTCTGACTAATGCACCTAACACTATGGGTAATTTAGCATGGCCAGCGCACCTGACCTGCACATCTTTGGACTGTGGGAGGAAACCGGAGCACCCAGAGGATACCCACACAGACACGGGGAGAATGTGCAAACTCCACACAACCAGTTACCTGAAGCTGGAATTGAACCTGGGTCCCTGGCGCTGTGAGGCAGCAGTGCTAACCACTGAGCCATCATGCCACCCCTAGCATTACTATTGACTTTTAATGGCCCTCTGGGTGGTTACAGAGTGGGAAATGAATGTAGGCCTAGCCACATGCATAAACAAACAAAGTTACTCCAATATTGAACACGAGTCATTAACTCTAGCGAGTGCGGTTTCACACTGATTTATTCAGAAATTTACTGTTGAGACAGCTCACACATCACTCAAACAATCTCTCACTGTGTCTCTGACAGATTGTGTGTGCAGAACAGGTTAGTCACTAGCCAGTGGCTTGAAATGATAAACCTGGTTAATATTTTGTCTCCTTCACTCAGGGATGATGAGGTTGATCCTATTACAATTGCAATTCAGCCAACGATAACTATAGACATAACATGGGCACATTCATGTGATGGCCTTGGATCAGGAGAGTTAACTTGTTGTCATGGGTCTGATTCCATTGTGGGAGCTTATGAAATTGAATTCAATTCGTCTGGCAACTTCTGAGCTAGAATGTGGGGTAAATAGACAAGACAAAAGCTGCTAACTTACTGGAAGAATAACTAGCTCACTAAGAAGCTAAAGGGATAATACCACTACTATTAGATAGACCTACACTTCCAATATTGTCACTTAACACTCAATAAAGTAAGTTGACAGCTCAGCTATAAAACTTGTGCAGTTACAGATAGGGGGGTCAGTGTCACCTTCCAAAGACAATTACAATGGGCAGTTGCTACAGCCTTTCTAGCATCACCTACAGGACCAGATAATAAGGGCTGCTGAGTGTTCATTGTCTGCAGTGGACAATGTGTTTGCCCGCTAAATGCTCTGCTGCTTTTGGTCTAACACACACTGAGTCCTATTCGCCTGTTACCCCATACTCAATTGGCTCCGCCTCCAGCTACACACTAATTTTGAAATTTGCATGTTTTTAGGAATCCCTCCATGTCCTCTCCTCCCCCTGCCTCTGTGCTACCCTCCAACCCTTTGACTCTCAGATATCGGAACTCCTTGATCCTGAACATCCCGGTTTTATCACTCCATCGTTGGAGGCTGGACACTGAAAGCCTCACTCTCTAAACGTCGCCACTTTCTCTCTTTCAAGTTGCACCTTAAAACCCATAACCTTGACCAAGCAGTTGGGCATCTTTCTCACAAGGTTCACTGTCACATTTTGTTTGAAAGCACTCCTGTGAAGTGCCCTGGGACATTTTGCAATGTTATACATTGTTGTAGCAAGTTTCAAGTCATTGTTGAAGAAAGTTGGTCCGTCTCCTTAAACAGTCTACATTTGCCCTGTACATAGGGAGTTGCAGTGTTCCTCTATCTTGGGTCAAGTCCTATCGGCCCCAGATGAGTGTTATAACTCACCTGAAGAGGCTGGTTAAATATATCTACAATTTCCCTGTAGCTGATAGACTCTAGCAGGTCCTGGGATACAAACAGCATTTGTTCTTGAGTTCACTTCCAAGTCAAATTATACGCACAATATAACGTGATTATTTGTAAGTAGAAGGAAACATTAGTATTTTGGATATTTAAAATTACAGCCTTGTATGGAATCACATTCATAAACATGAGCATTCATAAAACAAAGAGCCCTGTAGTAATAAAGAGACTAGTTTGTCTTTCAACGTTTTAATAATACCTATTAAATATTTAGCCTGCTGCCATACTTCAATTGAGTGGTATCAGTAAATATTGCAAGATTGAGAGAATATTGAATGTTTGAGTTCACTCAGACTGTCCTCACCTGTTCCTCTGCCACATTGACATCTGCCAGTTTTGACAATATCTCCATTAGGATTTCCCTTGAAAGACGTTCCGCAATCCTACAGTGGCCATTGCTTTCCTGAGGATCAAGCTCTCTCCAGGGAAGTGCTCATCCAACTCAATAAAAGTTAAATGAATTCCCTGTTTTTGAAACTAAACACATTTTTATGTTCAACAAAAGACTTTGATTTCCCTTTAAACTTGGCATTTGCTGAATCAAACTTGGAGTTGACTCAGTGATTGGTGCGAATTGAAGTTAAATAAATTATAATCCACTGGGGAAAATGATGGGCAGACTCAGTCCTCGTTTCCTTTCTGCCTTTCAATCAATGCTGCAGCATGACAAACAAGATTCAGTCAATCCTCGCCACACACTTCTCAAACAGTGCTTTAATCAACCCATCCTCAGCCAGTTTCTCTCTTTGTTGAAATTCATTGTTTATTCCCATCAGTGAGTTTAAAGGCAGTGCACCTGTTCTGACTTGATGAGAAAATGCTGGAAAATCTCAGCAGGTCTGGCAGCATCTGTAAGGAGAGAAAAGAGCTGGCGTTTTAAGTCTAACTGACCCTTTGTCAAAGCTTTATAGTCCAACACATTTATTTGGAAGCACTAGCTTTTGGAGCACTGCTCCTTCATCAGGTGGATGAAGTATAAGCTTATACTTCACATCCACCTGATGAAGGAGCAGCGCTCCAAAAGCTAGTGCTTCCAAATAAATGTGTTGGACTATAACCTGGTGTTGTGTGATTTTTAACATTTTTTAAAAGTTACATTCTTAAGTGCACTTTAACAATTGGTGTCATGTCGGCCCAGTTAAGGTATTGAAAGTGTTAGCTCCCTGTGAGGCTGTCTGTGCCACAATGGCCAGACTGATTTTAATCTAAAAAAACGGATTTAATAGAACCTTACATTGCAGAATACTTGCAGAATTACATTTTACTTTGCTCAAAAGCTGCATGAATCCACGTAAGATTCTGTAAATCCGTTTTTTTAGATTAGAATCAGTCGACCATTGTGGCACTGACAGTCTTACACAGGGCACCTCACATCTTCAATACATTATCTGGGCCGACATGACACCAATTGTTAAAGTTCACTTGAGAATGTAACTTTTAAAAAAGGTTTTGCGATTTACGTATGAAAGAACTGAACCAACTTGGTTATTCTAAAAGATGAGAGACTTCACAAATAATCTGGGTCTTTGTCAATATATAACTTCAGTTACATCACACTGTAAAGTTTTGCTATAAATTCTGTGTCTTACAATCTTTTTCTCCAAAATCACCCGTTGAAGGAGCAGTGCTCCGAAAGCTAGTGCTTCCAAACAAACCTGTTGGACTAAAGTCTGGCGTTGTGTGATTTTTAACTTTGAACACCCCAGTCCAACCCTGACGTCTCCAAATCATAACATTATGGATCACACTCCACTGGTGCACTGGCAGAGTGCAGTGGTATCAGATGGGGCTGTCTCTCGATTGGACCTCAAACCCAAGCTGCACCCACCTGCTCAGTTGATGGGGAAAGGTCCCACACCAGGGCACCATCCAGCTGACCTCAGCACCCAATATGGATCACATTGACATTCATGGGAGCTTGCTGTGCTGAACTTCCCACACTACATCAGCGATTACACTTCACATGTTGGTTGCACAGCACTTTGAGACATCTGGTAGTCATACAAAGCACAATATAACTGCAATCCTCTCACAATGTCATTGTTTGTTGAGAAGATCCAGGGTCTTTGGCTTCAGTCAATTTCATCTCACCTATTATTGCTTTCTGCCCATTATCAAGTAATCTCCTTCCTTCCCATAGCTCAAAACTAACGTTTCTTGTACCAAAGCACTGACTGTTCAGATGCTGCATGATAAGAGATAACTGGCACTCAGAGTCACTCTGGATTATAGATACTTTTGAAATTTAGAGTCATCGAGATGTACAGCACAGAGACAGACCCTTCAGTCCAACTCATCCATGCCAACCAGATGGCCTAACCTCATCGAGTCCCATTTGCCAGCACTTGGTTCGGATCCCTCTGAAACCTTCCTATTCATATACCCATCCACATGCTTTTTAAATGTTGTAATTGTACCAGCCTCCACCACTTCCTCTGGCAGCTCATTCCATACACGCACCAACTCGCCGCTTAGGTCCCTCTTATATCTTCCCCCTCTCACCGTAAACCCAGTGGAAGGGTTTTACACTGGAGAGGTGGTGGAGATGGGGTGGAGGGGCTCATGGGGAGATATAATGCTTTAACAGATGGAAGGCAATTTGAAGGAGCTGGGAGGGTCCAAAAGAACAGTGACCACTCACCAATCCTGGCTTCTCTTTCTGGTTTGGAGTTTTACAACAACAGAATGTGTTCAGTTGGCACATTCTATTGCATTAAAATCTACCCAAAGTATTTGTCTGAAAGGTTATTCAATAAGGAAGCATTGACACTGAACTTAAACAATCAGCTAGATACGCCATAGTCTGACCAGATCTTAACACTGCTCTCTTATTGGAGAGAGTCAAGTGGTAGTGGCTTAACCTGAGGGTCGCCATGCCTCAGGTGAGGGGAGAGGTTGACAAGGAGAGTTCTTCATGGTAAGCTCAGCCACTGGGGGAATTGAGCCCACACTGATGACACTACTCTTCACTGTAAACCAGCCATTCAGCTATCTGAGCGGCCCAACACCAGGGTTAATGAGCAAAGTCTGGGTCAAGAAAGCAGCTCATTAGCAATGACTGTAAGACATAGAGGCAGATGCAGGCCATTCAGCCCATCAGGTCCACTGCATCATTCAATGAGATCATGGCTGTCCCTCAACTTTACTTTCCTAATTTTGTCACATCCCTCCCTGATTAAACATCTCTCCATCTCAGAGCAAAGAGTGACTGAGAGGTGAGCAGGTTCAGGGAAATGCAGAGATACAAGACAGATGATTTTTAAAAATTGACTTGTGGGATGAGGGTGTCACTGTCTGGGCCAACTGTTCTTGCCCATCCCTAGTTACCCTTAAGGAGGTGGTGATGAGCTGACTTCTTGAACTGATGCAGTCCACGAGTTCATGCATAGAAATATAGAAAATCACTAGGGTACGTTCTGGATTTGTCTGAACGGTGTGTGCTTTGTCTAACAATAAACGATGAGCTGATCACAAGTTAGAAATACCTGACTAAAGTTGTTCAAGTTTTATTGAGACCTTTGTTATTTTATTTCCATTTTTATCATTTATGGGTTGGAACTGTGAGCTGAAGTTGAGTCAAACTTTGAACTTTGAGCAGCGACTTGTTATGGAAACGAGAAGAGAGCAAGCAAACTGATGTTTGTGAATGGGAACTGGCCTGGAGAGATAATTGCAGGTTAATTATTACTCAAAAAACACTGCCGATGCTTCAGCGCTGAGATGTTCTGGCATCAGGACTGGCAGCTGGCTGGATTTTGAACTGGGGTTTAGATTAGAGTGGTACAGGAAAAACACAGCAGGTCAGGCAGCATCCGAGGAGCAGGAAAATCGACATTTCGGGCAAAAGCCCTTCATCAGGAATGGATTTTGAACTGGTCAATGAAGGGTAGATCAGTGGTGGCCAATCAATCACAGACAATGTTGGTAGAAGGGGGGAAGATTGAACCTGTTCCGACTAGAGGTTTTTGAAGCTGGGCATGGTTTGTTTTGAAAAGCGTCTGAATGATGCTGCTGTCTCTCTCTCTCTCTCTCTCTTTGGTTCTCACTGCAATTGTTTCTTTGTTGGTTATTCTGATAAGAAAGTACCCCTCTGTAAGATGTGGATGAAGAATCGTGCAAAGCTATTGGACCTGTTTAGATGAATTGGTTACTTTGGAATTCAGGCAGGACCTACAGCTTAATTACCTGTCAACAACTCAACAAACCATGGATTTCTAAAGATCAGCTACCTATTGTGAACAGTAAAATTACAACCCTTTCTCTTCTTTTCTCTTTTGGGTTTATCTTTTCTCTGTGTCTGCCAAGTGTGGGTGGGAGTTCTGGTTAATAAAGATTGGGTTTAAGTCATAATATTAAATAGACTGCCTTGTTAGTTAGCCATGATGTGCAAAAGTTACATTATTAATAAATTGTTAATTTCTGTTTAAGTTATGAACTCTGTGTCTATTAGGGTGATTTTGAGGGTCATTGAATGCTTTAATTTCATTATGTCGTGAATTCAGAGACAGGGAGGCTGATTTGGTTTGGCGTGCTTGCCCTGCTTCTGAACAGCTTATAAAGTTGGTGTACCAGGTGGACTGGCTAACTAGCCAACCTGCATGGGACTTTTGGTCGCAGTTAAACTCTATGAAAGCCTTTTTGAAGTGCAAATCATGCGAGAGCGAAGACAGGGTCTTAGCTTCTGGGTCCCTGCAAATTCACTGAAATATTGTTTGTGGAGGTCGATACCCTTCCGCCTCTGTTCAGCAGTTCATTCCTGCCTGAAAACATCAATAGATTTTTCGCCCCAAGGAAGATTCCACTTGTTATTTACTGTTGATCTATGATATGGAGAAGTGTAGGCAAGTCGAAAGAGTTCATCATTTGATGAGGAGGAGGAGAAAAGAGATCAAAAGGAGTGGTGTGTCCAAGAGAGTTTAGCCTTTAGTACAAATGTTGACTTTTCATTTCTGTATCATTGGTGCACACAAAATGCCTCAGGAGGATCAGACAGTAAAAACATAACTACACCTCAGTGTGTGCTGAGGTCTAGTCCCTGCCTGCTCTTATTTTCCCTTTAGGGCCCATGTGGGAATCACTAATTAATCTCCCTGTGGAACGCACCGAGTATGGGTTTCCTTGGTAACAGGTAAAGGCCTGAACCCTTCACAAAGCAGATCCAGGAGAGGGCTCTTGTGCTGTCATGGTATTGTCTGTCCCTCTGCACCAGAAGGCCAAGGTTGACAGTCTCTCAACTGTTCCAGGAGTTTGTAATCATATCCCTGAAAAGGCTGATTACAAAATAGATAAAAACGATTAGCAGATGGGAAACAAAGCATAGGAATAAATAAGTTATTTTTCTGAATGGCAGCCATTGGCCAGTGGGACAGCACAGGACTTGGTACTAGGACCACAGCTAGTCCTAACATATGGTTAATGAGAGAATTCATTGTAATATCTCCAGGTGACAAGGTGAAACCAAGCTAAGTGGAAGGATGCATTGGGATTTGGACAGGCTGAGGGAGTGAGCAAATCTATGGCTGGTGTAGCAGAATATAGATAAATCCACTTTGGATGCAGAAACAGAATGGCAGATTATGACTTGATTGGCTATAAATTGTGGGAGACTGGTACAGTTGAGAACAGAAGCGAGTCAAACAGTCAGGCCAAACAGGGACACGGTAGGACTAATAAATTAAACTGCATTTATTTCAATGCAAGGGGCCTAACAGGGAAGGCAGATGAACTCAGGGCATGGTTAGGAACATGGGACTGGGATATCATAGCAATTACAGAAACATGGCTCAGGGATGGGCAGGACTGGCAGCTTAATGTTCCAGGGTACAAATGCTACAGGAAGGATAGAAAGGGAGGCAAGAGAGGAGGGGGAGTGGCGTTTTTGATAAGGGATAGCATTACAGCTATGCTGAGGGAGGATATTCCCAGAAATACATCCAGAGAAGTTATTTGGGTGGAACTGAGAAATAAGAAAGGGATGATAACCAGCTATCTGTAAGAATAATAGGGTGGCTATGGAAGGGGATTTTAACTTTCCAAACATAGACTGGGACTGCCATAGTGTTAAGGGTTTATTTGGAGAGGAATTTGTTAAGTGTGTACAAGACAATTTTCTGATTCAATATGCGGATGTACCTACTAGAGAAGGTGCAAAACTTGACCTACTCTTGGGAAATAAGGCAGGGCAGGTGACCGAGGTGTCAGTGGGGGAGCACTTTGGGGCCAGCGACCATAATTCATTAGATTTAAAATAGTGATGGAAAAGGATAGACCAGATCTAAAAGTTGAAGTTCTAGATTGGAGAAAGGCCAATTTTGACAGTATTAGGCAAGAACTTTCGAAAGCTGATTGGAGGCAGATGTTCCTAGGTAAAAGGACAGCTGGAAAATTGGATGCCTTCAGAAATAAGATAACAAGAATCCAGAGAAACTATATTCCTGTCAGGGTGAAAGGGAAAGCTGGTAACTATAGGGAACGCTGGATGACTAAAGAAATGAGGGTTTGATGAAGAAAAGAAGGAAGCATATGTCAGGTACAGACAGGATAGATCGAGTGAATCCTTAGAAGAGTATAAAGAAAGTAGGAGTATACTTAAGAGGGAAATCAGGAGGGCAAAATGGGGACATGAGATAGCTTTGGAAAATAGAATTAAGGAGAATCCAAAGAGTTTTTTACAAATACATTAAGGACAAAAGGGTAACTAGGGAGAGAATAGGGCCCCTCAAAGATCAGCAAGGCGGCCTTTGTATGGAGTTGCAGAAAATGGGGGAGATATTAAATGAGTATTTTGCATCAGTATTTACTGTGGAAAAGGATAAGGATATAGACTGGAGGGAAATAGATGGTGACATCTTACAAAATGTCCATATTACAGAGGAGGAAATGCTGGATGTCTTGAACGGGTAAAGGTGGATAAATCCCCAGGACCTGATCAGGTGTACCCTCAAACTCTGTGGGAAGTTAGAGAAGTGATTGCTGGGCCTCTTGTTGAGATATTTGTATCATCGATAGTCACAGGTGAGGTGCCGGAAGACTAACATAGTGCCACTGTTTAAGAAGGGCGGTAAGGACAAGCCAGGGAACTATAGACCAGTGAGTCTGACGTCGGTGGTGGGCAAGTTGTTGGGGGGAATCCTGAGGGACAGGATGTACATATATTTGAAAAGGCAAGGACTGATTAGGGATAGTCAACATGGCTTTGTGCATGGGAAAACATGTCTCACAAACTTGATTGAGTATTTTGAGGAAGTAACAAAGAGGATCGATGAGGGCTGAGCGGTAGATGTGATCTATATGGACTTCAGTAAGGCGTTCAACAAGGTTCCCCATGGCAGACTGATTAGCAAGGTTAGATCTCATGGAATACAGGGAGAACTAGCCATTTGGATAAAGAACTGGCTCAAAGGTAGAAGACAGAGGGTGGTGGTGGAGGGTTGTTTTTCAGACTGGAGGCCTGTGACCAGTGGAGTGCCACAAGGATCGGTGCTGGGTCCTCTACTTTTTGTCATTTACATAAATGATTTGGATGTGAGCATAAGGGGTACATAAGAGTGAGCTTGCAGATGACACCAAAATTGGAGGTGTAGTGGACAGTGAGGAGGGTTACCTCAGATTACAAAAGGATCTCGACCAAATGGGCCAATGGGCTGAGAAGTGGCAGATGGAGTTTAATTCAGATAAATGCGAGGTGCTGCATTTTGGGAAAGCAAATCTTAGCAGGACTTATACACTTAATGGTAAGGTCCTAGGGAGTGTTGCTGAACAAAGAGACCTTGGAGTGCAGGTTCATAGCTCCTTGAAAGTACAGTTGTAGGTGGATAGGATAGTGAAGAAGGTATTTGGTATGCTTTCCTTTATTGGTCAGAGTTTTAAGTACAGGAGTTGGGAGGTCATGTTGTGGCTGTACAGGACATTGGTTAGGCCACTATTGGAATATTGTGTGCAATTCTGGTGTCCTTCCTATCAGAAAGAAGTTGTGAAACTTGAAAGGGTTCAGAAAAGATTTACAATGATGTTGCCAGGGTTGGAGGATTTGAGCTATAGGAAGAGGATGAACAGGCTGGGGCTTTTTCCCTGGAGTGTCTGAGGCTGAGGGGTGACCTTATAGAGGTTTACAAAATTATGAGGGGCATGGATAGGATAAGTAGACAAAGTCTTTTCCCTGGGGTCAGGGAGTCCAGAACTAGAGGGGCATAGGTTTAGGGTGAGAGGGGAAAGATATAAAAGAGACCTACGAGGCAACTTTTTCACACTGAGAGTGGTACGTGTATGGAATGAGCTGCCAGAGGATGTGGTGGAGGCTGGTACAATTGCAACATTTAAGAGGCATTTGGATGGGTATATGAATAGAAAGGGTTTGGAGAGATATAGGCCGGGTGCTGGCAGTTAGGATCAGATTGGGTTGGGATATCTGGTTGGCATGGACGGGTTGGACTGAAGGGTCTGTTTCCATGCTGTACATCTCTATGACTCTATGACTCTAATTAATCTCAGGTTGAAGGAGAAACTGAGTTCACAAGTGTCAATGCAATTAATTCTTGAAAGGTGCAAACTTTTGTTTGTATAATGCAGACCATTTGCATCAGATAGCATCACAAATCCTTTGAAAAGCCGATTCAAATTTAATTGCAATTTTATGTAATAGTGCATTGTAGAATTGTCTGCAAAGGATTGATAAAGATTAGCCCTTTTTTATTTATACATTATTCTATCACACACTTCCCAACTTCACCGAACACCGTCTATTCCAACTGACCAAATCTATTCAAGGAATTGGAAGGGCGAAGGGGAAACAATTCTGATCCTGTCAAAATGTATTGAAAGAAAGAGAGAGAGAGAGAGAGAGAGAGATAGACAGAACCAGAAACAGAGAGAGACAAAGACAGAGACAAAGAGAGAAAGAGAGAGATGGAGAGAGAGACAGAAACAGAGACAGAGAGAGAGACAGACAGAACGAGAGAGGGAGACAGAGAGACAGAGGCAGAGAGACTGAGAGTGACAAAGACAGAGAGAGACAAAGACAGAGACAGAGGGAGAGGGAGAGAGAAGCAGAGAGAGTGAGTGAGAGCGAGAGTGAGAGACAGTGAGAGAGATAGAAACAGAGACAGAGACAGAGAGAGAGAAAGACAGACAGAGACAGAGAGACAGAGACCGAGAGAGAAAGACAGAGAGAGAGAAAGACAAAGACAGAGAGAGAAAGAGAGACAGAAACAGAGAGACAGAAACAGAGACAGAGAGCGCGAGAGACAGAGACTGAGAGACAGAGGAGGAGGGAGAGAGAAACAGAGAGAGAGAGAAACTGAATAAATATCTATTGCATTTATATAGCCCCTTCAGACTATTCCAAAGCACTTCACAATCAATGAAACAGCTTTGAAGTGTTGTCACTGTTGGAATGTGGGTTGTGCAGCAGGCAATGGGCAGAGGAAGATCCCACTAAACAACAATGTGAAAAGGACTGGACAATTAGTCTTGCAGTCATTGACCGAGGCATGAATGTTGGCTGGAGAGAATTCTTCTGCTCGTCTACAGTGAGTTTTCTCGGGTAGTTTTTAACCTCTCCCTGAGAGCTAACAGAAGACAAAGAGAGAGAGAGAGAGCTGGGGAGATGAGAAACATGAGTCAGAGTAGCAGAGACGTTATTGTGTGGTGTTCACGGGATTGGGACAGAGAGTGAAATAACGGTGGAAGGCGAAGGAAGTGTTTGTGCCAGAAGGGAATTGATTTTTTTATTGTGCCCGAGCAATCTCAGGGACAGCCAGGGAGACATTGTAGACTTACACGGAAGCAAAAGCAGACTCTGTCGGTGCACTGGAAATATTTTACGAAAACAGCTCATGAGCTTTCATTTTGGTGGTAAGTGATGGTCATCACCTTTGTAGTTTTTTTCTATTCCATCACACAATGTGGGCATCACTGGCTGGGCCAGAATTTATTGCATGTCCTTAGTTGCCTCTTGAGAAGGTGGGGGTGAGCTCCCTTCTTGCACCGCTGCAGTCCGTGTGCTGTAGGTAGACTCACAATGCCCTGAGGGAGGGAATTCCTGGATTTTGACCCAGCGACAGTGAAGGAAGGGCGATATATTTCCAAGCTAAGGAAATTTGTCATGTCCACAATGACTCTTAGCAATTTTTATGGATGCACCATAGAAAGCATCCTATTTGGATTCATCACGGTTTGCTATGACAACTGCTCCACTTAAAACTGCAAGAAACTAGAGAGTGTTGTGAACGCAGCCTGTGGTCCATCACACAAACCAGCCTTCCATCCATTAACTCCATCTAGACTTCTCACTGCCTCAGGAAGCAGCCAACATCATCAAAGACCCCTCCCACCCCAGTTATATTCTCCTCCACCCTCTTCCATTGGGCAGAAGATTCAAAGGTGTGAAAACATGTACCAACAGATTCAAGAACAGCTTCTTCCCCGCTGTTATCAGATTTATGAACAAACCTCTCATATATTAGAGTTGATCTTTCTTTTCACCTTCTCTCTGGCCGTAACACTATATCCTGCATTCTGTTTTGTTACCCTGATGGACTGATGTTAAGTAAGATTTGCCTGGATAGCACACAATACAATACTTTTCACTGTATCTCGGTGCATGTGACAATAATAAATCAAATCAAGTTAAAGTTGAGATGGTGAATGGCTTTGTGGTGTTCACATATATCTGCTGCCCTTGTCCTTCCAGATGCTGGTGGATTTGGAGGGTGCTATCTGCGGATCTTTAGTGAATTTCTGCGGTGCATCTTGTAGATAGTACACACTGCTGCTACTGGACATCGGTGGTAGAGGGAGTGGATGTTTGTGGATTTGGTGTCAATCAAACGGGGGCTGCTTTGTCCTGGATGGTGCCAAGCCTCTGGAGTGCTGTTGGGGGCTGCATCATCCAGGTTGCTATGGACCAGAGCTGAAAATGTGTTGCTGGAAAAGCGCAGCAGGTCAGGCAGCATCCAAGGAGCAGGAGAATCAACGTTTCCGGCATGAGCCCTTCTTCAGCTCCTCGGATGCTGCCTGACCTGCTGCGCTTTTCCAGCAACACATTTTCAGCTCCGATCTCCAGCATCTGCAGTCCTCACTTTCTCCTGCTATGGACTAGACCAGGCCACTCAAAACATTCTTAAGCAGCCAGCCCAGACTGTAACTTTGCCACTTGTTTCATTAAGTGTACAGTGAAAATTACCCAGAGAGTAGTAAGGGTGAGTCTGTCAATGTAATCAACTCACCCACATTGGATGATGATGGGATAGTGTAGGGGGATGGTCTTAGATTAGTTCACAGGTCAGTGCAACATCAAGGGCCGAAGGGCCTGTTCTGTGCTGTATTGTTCTATGTTCTATACCGGAATAAGTTAGCTAGGTTAACTACCAGGCTTTAAAACAGACAAACATTATTCACAGAATTACACAATGAAACACAAAAGAACAGAATAAAGAACCCCTACAGAACTCAGTCTATCCGAACTAGACTTAATTATGCTGTTCCGAATATACACAACAGCCCCAATAAACAAACCCCCTTAAACACAGAGTAAAACTGGAACAGAGGCTTACAGTTTGAAGTTAGAAGGGCAGAAGGAGAGAGAGTCCAGCAGCCTGTTTTCACACACAGCTCATCCCACACTGAAATAAAAGGATTCAGCTTTCAGGACTGACCACGCCCCTATCATTATCCATGTCACTTCTAAACCTCGGGCCTAAAGTCTCATCTGTTCACAAATAAACAAAAAGGCCTCTCAGCAAACTCAGTGGGCGGCACGGTGGCACAGCGGTTAGCACTGCTGCCTCACAGCACCAGAGACCCGGGTTCAATTCCCAGGGAGTTTGCACGTTCTCCCCGTGTCTGCGTGGGGGTGCTCCGGTTTCCTCTCACAGTCCAAAGATGTGTAGGTCAGGTGAATTGGCCATGCTAAATTGCCCATACTGTTAGGTTAGGGGTATGGGTGGGTGGGGCCTTGTGGACTTGTTGGGCCGAAGGGCCTGTTTCCACACTGTAGGTAATCTAATCTAATCAAACTCTTTCATTCCTGTACTAAACCAGCTGATTTAGAGCCAGGCCTGTTTTATCAATCCCTCTGAATAAAAACCAAGTATCCTTGAGAAAAGGGAACAGCTTTTAGTTAAAGAAGGACTAGCTTTGTGACAAGGTAAGTGGGGAGGATTCCATCACACTCCTGACTTGTGTCTTGTAGATGGTGAACATGCTCTGGTGAGTCAGGAGGTGAATTACTCATCCCTGTATTCCCAGTCTCTGGCCTGCTCTTGTAGACACTGTATTTATAGGGCTAGCCATGTTGAGTTTCTGGTCAATGGTAACCCACTGGCGTTGCTATTGGTTATTAGACAATAAGTGCAGGAGTAGGCCATTCTGCCCTTCGGGCCTGCACCACCATTCAATATGATCATGGCTGATCATTCCTAATCAGTATCCTGTTCCTGCCTTATCTCCATAACCCTTGATTCTACTATCCTTGAGAGTTCTATCCAACTCTTTCTTAAATGAATCCAGAGAGTGGGCCTCCACTGCCCTCTGGGGCAGAGCATTCCACACAACCACCACTCTCTGGGTGAAGAAGTTTCTCCTCATCTCTGTCCTAAATGGTCTACCCTGTATTTTTAAGCTGTGTCCTCTGGTTCGGGACTCACCCATCAGCGGAAACATGTTTCCTGCCTCCAGAGTGTCCAATCCTTTAATAATCTTAAATGTCTCAATCAGATCCCCTCTCAGTCTTCTAAACTCAAGGGTATACAAGCCCAGTTGCTCCAATCTTTCAGCGTAAGGTAGTCCCGCCATTCCAGGAATTGACCTCGTGAACCTACGCTGCACTCCCTCAATAGCCAGAATGCCTTTCCTCAAATTTGGAGACCAGAACTGCACACAGTACTCCAGGTGTGCTCTCACCAGGGCCCTGTACAGCTGCAGAAGAACCTCTTTGCTTCTATACTCATTGATCGAGATGAATAACCTCCAGCAACCCCAATCATCTTCCTTTGTAACAGGTATAACTCTAACCAGGAGAGAGTTTTCATCTGATTCCCATTGAATGCAGTTTTCCTTGGATCCCTTAATGTCTCTCACGTCCTCTCAATGGTTCAGAAGTTCTGAAATTCCATAGTTCTGAAGAAGATATACTACCTTAAAAATGCTTACATTAAATATCCTTACATTACACTTAATGGATATGAAACATTAGCTCTGTTTACCTGTTCACAAATACTGCCAGACTTGCTAAGTTTCTCTAGCATTCATTGCCTGTCTTATAGCTCATTGCCTGCCCAACATTTTGGAACACGCTGTGTTTGTGAAGGAGCTGAATACTGAAACAAACACTTCTCTCTCGAACCGTTCCTTTTGCAAGAAACATTTGTTGGATGAAATGTGCATTTTGTAATGTTCTACCACCCTCTGGTGGATATTTTCAGTACAGCAGCTAAAATAACAGTAATGCTTCAGGGTCAGAAGTCACAGCAAATGACGTTAGAATCTGAAGGGTTTATTTGAAATCACAAGTTTTTGAGCGCTACCCCTTTGTCAAGTGAAGTCACCTGATGTCCTTGTCCACCCAGTCCCATATCGACACCTCCATGTTAAGGGTCAGTGCTCATGGCTTGAGGTCCAAACAGAAGTACAGTTAGTTTGCAGATGACACCCAAATTGGAGGTGCAGTGGACAGCGAAGAGGGGTACCTCAGATTACAACAGGATCTGGACTAGATGGGCTGAGAATTGGCAGATGGAGTTTAATTCTGATAAATGCAAGGTGCTGCATTTTGGGAAAGCAAATCTTAGCAGGACTTATACACTTAATGGGAGTGTTGCTGAACAAAGAGACCTTGGAGTGCAGGTTCATAGCTCCTTGAAAATGGAATCAGAAGTAGATAGAATAGTGAAGAAGGCATTTGGTATGCTTTCCTTTATTGGTCAGAGTATTGAGTACAGGAGATGGGAGGTCACGTTGCGACTGTACAGGACATTGGTTAGGCCACTGTTGGAATATTGCGTGCAATTCTGGTCTCCTTCCTATTGGAGAAATGTTGTGAAACTTGAAAGGATTCAGAAAAGATTTACAAGGATGTTGCCAGGGTTGGAGGATCTGAGCTATAGGGAGAGGCTGAACAGGCTGGGGCTGTTTTCCCTGGAGCGTCGGAGGCTGAGGGGTGACCTTATAGAGGTTTATAAAATTATGAGGGGCATGGATAGGGTAAATAGACAAAGTCTTTTCCCTGGGGTCAGGGAGTCCAGAACTAGAGGGCATAGGCTTAGGGTGAGAGGGGAAAGATATAAAAGAGACCTGATATAAAAGATATAAAAGGGGCAACTTTTTCACGCAGAGGGTGGTACGTGTATGGAATGAGCTGCCAGAGGATGTGATGGAAGCTGGTACAATTGCAACATTTAAGAGGCATTTGGATGGGTATATGAATAGGAAGGGTTTGGAGGGATATGGGCCGGGTGCTGGCAGGTGGGACTAGATTGGGTTGGAATGTTTGGTCGGCATGGACGGGTTGTACCAAATCGCCCTGAATTGTTATGGTAACTCCCCATGCCAGTGTATTAGTCCCCTTTCAATTCATGTGCAATCTGTTCTTCTTGTACAGGTCACTTCTACCCCAGAAGACATTTCAATGATTCAAAAATGTTTATCCTTCTCTCCTGTACCTCAGCCATTGCTCTATCCTCCTCTTCCTCCCCTCTCTAGATCACAGGGAGCACTAGCCATTTGGGTACAGAACAGGCTCAAAGGTGGAAGACAGAGTGTGGTGGTGGATGGTTATTTTTCAGACTGGAGGCCTGTGACCAGTGGAGTGCCACAAGGATCGGTGCTGGGTCCTCTACTTTTCATCATTTATATAAATGATTTGGATATGAACACAGGAGGTATATTTAGTAAGTTTACAGATGACACCGAAATTGGAGATGTAGTGAACATTGAAGAGGGTTATCTCAGATTACAACAGGATCTTGATCAGATGGGCCAATGGGCTGAGAAGTGGCAGATGGAGTTTAATTCAGATAAATGTGAGGTGCTGCATTTTGGGAAAGCAAATCTTAGCAGGACTTAGACACTTAATGGTAAGGTCCGAGGGAGTGTTACTGAACAAAGAGACCTTGGAGTGCAGGTTCATAGCTCCTTGAAAGTGGAGTCGCAGGTAGATAGGATAGTGAAGAAGGCATTTGGTATGCTTTCCTTTATTGGTCAGAGTATTCAGTACAGGAGTTGGGAGGTCATGTTGCGGCTGTACAGGACATTGGTTACGTCACTGTTGGAATATTGCGTGCAATTCTGGTCTCCTTCCTATCGGAAAGATGTTGTGAAACTTGAAAGGGTTCAGAAAAGATTTACAAGGATGTTGCCAGGGTTGGAGGATTTGAGCTATAGGGAGAGGCTGAACAGGCTGGGGCTGTTTTCCCTGGAACGTTGGAGGCTGAGGGGTGACCTTATAGAGGTTTACAAAATTATGAGGGGCATGGATAGGGTAAATAGACAAAGTCTCTTTCCCAGTATGGCGGAGTCCAGAACTAGAGGGCATAGGTTCAGGGTGAGAGGGGAAAGATTTAAAAGGGACCTAAGGATCAACTTTTTCATGAAGAGGGTGGTACGTGTGTGGAATGAACTACCAGAGGATGCGGTGGAGTCTGGTACAGCTTTTAAAAGACATCTGGATGGGTATATGGTTTTGGAGGGATATGGGCCAAGTGCTGGCAAATGGGAGTAGATGAGGATTGGATATCTGGTCGTAATGGACGAGTTGGACCGAAGGGTCTGTTTTCGTGCTGAATGGAACTCTGACTCTGTTGTGTTTCTCCTGGGTGTTTCTGGCAGGAGTAGCACAGAGGTTGATCCAGAATAGCTGGAATCTCCCTGATGTTCATCCACCTGCAGCTCATTCTTGCCTGTTATCCCCATCGGGGAGAAATCCCACTCTTCACCCCTAGATGGTGATGCACTTGACAGTTTGCAAAGCCAGCTCCGACCATGTTGAGTGCTGCGGTCAGCCTATGGAGAGAATTGGATTTTTTGACTCCTCCTTGCAATCCTAACCAATTGTGAAGCAGAGATCGTCTGGTATGACAGGCTGAAGGAACAGAAGTGACAAATGTACAGGGCTGAAGCAACACCTTCAAAGGGCTCCTGTGTTGCAGTGGTAGTGCCCATACCTCTGCGCCAGGAGGCCTATCTTCTAGTCCCACCCATCCCAGAGTTGTGTAATACCATCTCTAAGCAGGTTAACCTGGGAATATTTCGCTTGTCCTTATGTAATGTACACCAATCTAATGGTCACAATCTAATCCATGAGATTATTTGATATTTCTCCAAAATTAATAACTTAAAATTAATTAATAACTGGACTGTAACAAATACAATTCACATCTAGGTGGTGCTGTTACAGAATGGGCCACTGAGTTATGTAAGGGCATGAGGTAGAGTTTAAAGACCGTTAAGGAGAGACAGATGGAAGGGTTTTGGATGGAATCTCACAGCCTTGAGGTAAAAACAATGACTGCAGATGCTGGAAAGCAAATACTGGATTAGTGGTGCTAGAAGAGCACAGCAGTTCAGGCAGCATCCAACGAGCAGCGAAATCGACGTTTTGGGCAAAAGCCCTTCATCAGGAATTGAGTCTTGGCTCTAGTGCTACTGATGGACTGATAATGATGACAGATGCGGACAAGGAGAAAGTGAGGACTGCAGATGTTGGAGATCAGAGCTGAAAAATGTGCTGCTGGAAAAGCGCAGCAGGTCAGGCAACATCCAAGGAGCAGGAGAATCGACGTTTCGGGCATAAGCTTATACCCGAAACGTTGATTCTCCTGCTCCTTGGATGTTGCCTGACCTGCTGCGCTTTTCCAGCAACACATTTTTCAGGTGTGGACAAGGCTAGAATATAGCAGTGCTGAGGTTTCACAGGATTGTAGAGATACAGGAGGCAACAGACATTGGGAGATCCAGTCACCAGAAGGTGGATGTTGCTTCTTAGATGGTGTTAGCTCAGGATATGATGGAACACTGACCATTAACACAATTGCAAGTTATATTTAGACACCAATTGCCCTCTGGAATTAATGACAATGCACTTTAGATCAGAGGAAATCAGAATTTACGGGCATTTGGATAGGAATAGACATTAGCTGGAAACGTACCTTACCTTTAAAGGAATTCACCTTTAAGGTCTCCATATGTACACAATTAGATTAGATTACTTACAGTGTGGAAACAGGCCCTTCGGCCCAACAAGTCCACACCAACCCGCCAAAGCGTATACCACCCAGACCCATACTCCTACATTTACCCCTTCACCCAACACTACGGACAATTGAGCATGGCCAATTCACCTAACCTGCACATTTTTGGATTGTGGGAGGAAACTGGAGCACCCGGAGGAAACCCACGCAGACACGGGGAGAATGTGCAAACTCCGCCTGAGTCGGGAAATGAACCCGGGTCTCTGGCGCTGTGAGGCAGCAGTGCTAACCACTGTGCCACCGTGCCGCCCACAAAGTGGCAATCTGACAGGATTCTCTGGGTCACCTTCAGGAGTGAGTCTGCAGGCTGCACACATAGAAATCAGTCATTTGCTGGAATATTACTCTGTGAATTACAATGTGTTTTACTCCTTTAAATGTACAAATCCACAGAGTGAATCAACACTGGATAAGTGATTGGATCTTAGACCCTTATCATTAACATGGTCCCTTCACCCTGTTTTACCACACAGTAAAGGTGATGGCTAATCTGTGTCCTAACTCCATCGTCCCAAATCCTTTGACCCATGTCCTCTAATATTTTCGAGAAAATCTAAGTCTATCAAATGCAGATTTCAAATTAGCAAATGATCATTTGCCATTTCCAAAAAAAAATGGGGGTTTGAAATTTCCATTACCCTTTGGCCAGGATCGTGTTCCCTTTGGAGGAGATCTGCAGGGAATCCTATGCCAGTCACCTCTGGAGAGGTCCAACAATGTTCAAAACATTGGAAATAAGAGTAGGCCCTTTGGCCCTTCCACCCTTCAACATGACCAGGGCTGCTCTTCCAACGCAGCACCGTTCCCGCCTTCACCCTATATCCTTTCATCCCTTTTGCCTTGACGTCTTCTTGAAGATAGCGCCACAGGAAATGGTGGCTGCTACTGGTATTGCTTTGATGATCAGCCCAAGGACTGTCACTGGGCACAGGGAGATGGGAGCAGGATGGGGCTTACAAGGAGGGGAGTGGTCGCTGTCAGTCGCAGCAGGAGCAAAGGGGGCAAGACTGGGAGGGTAACTTTCAGCTGCCCCAGCCCACCCAGTGCCAGTCCCCTCCATCAGGAACTGAGTGATGCTGTGATAATGGAGGCAACCTGACAGGAGAAGTCTGAGAACATGGAGACACCCGTTAGATCTCAGGTTATCACCCAGTTGTGTGGGGGTTCAGGAATAAAAGGCGTCTTGTTGCTCATCATCAACTGAATTGACATTATCCCACCGTTGATGGGTGTGATTCCCAGATATCAGCATTCCCACCACCCCCCCCAGCTTCATTTAGGATGGTTGCCTAAACCAAGATTCCCTAATCTGTGGAAAGGAATCTCTCTAACTACTAAGGAAAAAAAAATGCAAATGCAACCGCAGATGCTAGAAATCAGAAATAAAATCAGAAATTGCTGGAAAAGCTCAGCATGTCAGGCAGCATCTGTGGAGAGAAAGCAGAGTTAACATTTCAGGGTCCAGTGACCTTTCTTCAGAACTGATTGCAGCTGAGGAAGAGAATCAACGTTTCAGGGGAAAAGCCCTTCATCATGAATCAAACGTCGATTCTCCTGCTCCTCGGGTGCTGCCTGACCTGCTGTGTTTTTCCAGCACCACACTCTCGACTCTGATACCCTTCCTATAACTGGGAGACCAGAACTGGGCACAGTATTCCAGAAGTGGTCTCACCAAAGTCCTCAACATGACTTTACAACTCTTTTACTCAAAGGACTGAGCATTGAAGGCAAGTGTGGTGTTAAATACCTTTTTAACAACGTCTGCAGTGCTCACCTTCACCCTGTAGCTTGGGAAGGGTTGGTGTATATGCTGGAGATGAGGTGGGGGAGAGGGAGAGGAGTAAACATTAGATGGGAAGGGGGAAAAACAGTTGGCCAGACAAGGGGATGGATAAACTAACTACCTTCGGTGTGTGGTGTTTCACAGCTAACATGCTAATGACACCATCACCACATTCTACTATGATCTAAAGGCCTCAGTTTCCATCTTACTGGATGCAATTTGGAGCAGGACATAGAGCACACAGTGCAGAAACAGACCCTTCAGTCCAACCAGTCCATGCCAAACATAATCCCAAACTAAACTAGTCCCACCAGCCTGCTCCTGGCCCACATCCCTCTAAATCCTTTCTATTCACGTATCTCTCCAAAAGTCTTTTAAACATTGTAATTGTACTCACATCCACCACTCCCTCAGGAAGTTCATTACACACTCAAACCAGCCTCTGTGTAAATAAAATGCCCCTTGTGTCTGTTTTAAATCTTTCTCTTCTCACCTTCAGAATATGCTTCCTAGTCTTTAAACCCGCCCCCCCCCCCCCTTTCTTAGGAAAAAAGATATCTACCATTAACCCTATCTATACCCCTCTAAACTCTGTAATGTCACCTCTCAACCTCCTACACTCCTGTGAAAACAAAATCCCTGCCGATCCAAATGTTCTTGATAATTCAAACTTTCCACACCTGGCAACATCCTGGCAAATCTCCTCTGAACTCTCTCCACTTTAATAATACCCTTCCTATAACTGGGATACCAGAACTGGATACAGTATTTCAGAAGTGGTCTCACCAAAGTCCTCAATATGACTTTACAACTCTTATACTCAAAGGACTGAGTATTGAAGGCAAGTGTGTTAAATACCTTTTTAACCACCTTGTCTATATGTGACACAAACTTCAAAGAATTATGTGCCTGAACCCCCAGGTCCTTCTGTTACACAACACTGTCCATGGCCTTACCATTTATTGTGACCAAATTACTCAGTATTAGCCCATATACAGCAACTCCTGTGTTTCTGAAATATATAGACACTAGGAGCTGTAACAAACATCTCATGAATCTTTCAATTCCACACCCACTTTATGTCTCAATCTTATGTTGCAGATGCCAACATCAGATACAAATGCCTCACTGAAAGTCAAAATCCCATTACTGTTTCTACAACAGATTGTGAGGGCACATCAGATCATGGTTAGCAGCAGTGGTCAGTTATCAAGAGGTGACTCCCAGATACCATGTCATGCTGGGTATGGTGGGGGTAAGCAGCAATAACTTGTAGCTTGTACAATACTGTAAGATTTAACTCCCAGACTCTTGGAATCCCACTGAAGATCAACTGGAGAACAACCCTGGGCTGCAAAGCATTTGAGAGGTGAGCAACAATTTATGTGAGCACAGACCTGTGAATTAAAGCCTTGTACCTCTTTCCTACCTTAAGTCTGCACCTTAACAAGCTATAAGCCCTGTATTATGCTCACCAAACAGCCTAATTCCCAACTTAAAGGCCTCTTAGAGACTGAAAACAAAAACTGGCATCAAACTTACTGCCAATTTAAGTACAAAACCCTTCTGTTAGAAAAGAAAACAAAAATTTAAGCTTTAAAGGTGGTCTAAAAATGTTTTTTTCTGAACTGAAGAAGCTTACCTGCATGCAGAGGTTGGTTGGTTCCGCCATTTTGTCTCTTCAATTCAGCACCAAAGCTAACGTTGTCATTCCTTATTTGATCAGAAAGCTCTCTGATGGCTGAAAGCTGCTACTATCGACATTTATTCTTTAAAGTTGAGAGGCATGATGAGTCAAAATATAGAAAGGTGGTAGAGGGCTTGGTGTCATCGTGAAATGATAACAAACTCTCTCTCAATATCAGCAAAACTAAATAACTGCTCATTGACTTCAGGAATCAAACAGGAGAACATACCCCCATCTACATCAACAGGTCAGAGTTTGAGGGAGTGGAGATTACGTCACAGGGACGATAACCGACAATCTGTACTGGACCTTCCTACCAAGATGCTACAGTCGAGAAGTCACAGCAACACCTCTTCTTCCTTAGGCAGCTAAAGAAATTCAGCATGTCCATTAGGACCCTCACCAACGTATACAGATGCACCATAGAAAGCTTACTGTCCAGGTGCGTAACGACCTGGTACGACAACTGCTCTGCCCGGGACTGTAATAAACTACAGAAGGTTGTGTGCACAGCCTAGACCATCATGGAAGTCAACCTTCCATCCATGGACTCCAGCTACACTTCTCGTTGCCATGGAAAGGCTGCCAACATCATCAAAGACCCCTCCCACCCTGGTAATGCTCACCTACAACCTCTTCCATCCGGCAGAAGATACAGAAATTTAAACACATACCCCAACAGGTTTAGGAACAGCTTCTTCCCTGCCATTATTAGACTGATGAATGGATCTCTAACTTCAAATAATGTTGATCTTGCTTTGTGCACCTCCTGTGCAGTGGAACTGTCTACTCTGTCTAAACTTTTGTAAACCTCTATAAGGTCACCCCTCAGACTCCGACGCACCAGGGAAAACAGCCCCAGCCTGTTCAGCCTCTCCCTGTAGCTCAGATCCTCCAACCCTGGCAACATCATTGTTAATCTTTTCTGAACCCTTTCAAGTTTCACAACATCTTTCCAATAGGAAGGAGACCAGAATTGCACACAATATTCCAACAGTAGCCTAACCAATGTCCTGTACAGCCACAACATGACCTCCCAACTCCTGTACTCAATACTCTGACCAATAAAGGAAAGCATATCAAATGCCTTCTTCACTATCCTATTTACCTGCAACTCCACTTTCAAGGAGCTATGAACCTGCACTCCAAGGTCTCTTTCTTCAACAACACTCCCTAGGACCTGACCATTAAGTGTATAATCCTGCTAAGATTTGCTTTCCCAAAATGCAGCACCTCACATTTATCTGAATTAAACTCCATCTGCCACTTCTCAGCCCATTGGCCCATCTGATCATGATCCTGTTGTAATCTGAGGTAACCCTCTTCACTGTCCACTACATCTCCAATTTTGGTGTCATCTGCAAACTTACTAACTGTACCTCTTATGCTCGCATCCAAATCATTTATGTAAATGATAAAAAGTAGAGGACCCAGCACCGATCCTTGTGGCACTCCACTGGTCACAGGCCTCCAGTCTGTAAAACAACTCTCCACCACCACCCTCTGCCTTCTACCTTTGAGCCAGTTCTGTATCCAAATGGCTAGTTCTCCCTGTATTCCACGAGATCTAACCTTGCTAATCAGTCTCCAATGGGGAATCTTGTTGAACGCCTTACTGAAGTGCATATAGATCACATCTACCACTCTGCCCTCATCAATCCTCTTTGTTACTTCTTCAAATAACTTTAGCAACCAAAATTCAGGCAAAACTTCTTCAAAATCACAAGATGGCAGCAGTGGAGTACGCATTGTCTGGGCTCCTGTGCCCGGGATCGTCCTCTTCACCCGCTTTATTCATTTTCCTTTCTCCTTTCTTCCCCATCTTCTTATCTCAGTTTTACTTAAAGTTTTCGCTCAAATGTACCCTTTGGTAGGAAGGCAGCATCGACGGGTTCCGGAGTGGCAGCATAGAGTCATGGAGATGTACAGCACGGAGATTACACTTCGGTCCAACCCCGTCCATGCCGACCAGATACCCCAACCCAATCTAGTCCCACCTGCCAGCACCCGGCCCATATCCCTCCAAACCCTTCCTATTCATATACCCATCCAAATGTCTTTTAAATGTTACAATTGTACCAGCCTCCATTACATCTTCTGGCGGCTCATTCCAACATCAGTTGTGTTTGTTAACTTTCCCAGATGCACTCTGAGTGATACATGGATTCAAAAAGCAAAAGCAGCAACTGCACAGGTTCACTGCTGGGCCAGTTAGCAGTGTGGGTTTCTCTCTCTCTCTCTCTTTCTCTCTCTACACCCCACTCTCTCTCCTGCACAGACCATGTGCTGACTTTGTCTGTTCCACTCCCTTTTAAAAGTGCTGTTGTTTTGGCTTTTTGTTTCCTCCAAAGTTCCAAAACAATGTTACACCATATAAACCAGTATTTACTGCTCCAGAAAGTCAAGGAAATCACCTCCACCACCTAAAATACCTCAAAAAGGAGCTGCCTGTTACAGCCAGAAATTTTTCCTGGCCGACACCTTGGATTATCCAGACTCCTGTCTAACGAGGGAGTGTGGCTACAGAGACGACTGGTCAGCCGGTGTAGCCTGGAGCAGGGACTCTGACAATGGCATGGTGTGGGCTGGTGTAGCCGGGAGTAGGGACTCTGGTTATGACATGGTGTGGGCTGGTGTAGCCGGGAGTAGGGACTCTGGTGATGACATGGTGTGGGCTGGTGTAGCCGGAAATGGGGACTCTGGCAAGGACATGGTGTGGGCCGGTGTAGCTGGGAGCAGGGACTCTGACAATGGCACGGTGTGGGCTGGTGTAGCCGGGAGTGGGGACCCTGGTGATGACACGGTGTGGGCCAGTGTAGCCTGGAGCAGGAACTCTGACAATGGCACGGTGTGGGCTGGTGTAGCCGGGAGTGGAGACCCTGGTGATGGCACGGTGTGGGCCGGTATAGCCTGTAGCAGGGACTCTGGTGAAGGCACGATGTGGGCCGGTGTAGCTAGGGGCGGGGGCTCTGGTGATGGCACGGTGTGGGCCGGTGAAACTATGAGCAGGGACCTGGCAATGGCACAGTGTGTGTGTGGTGTAGCTGGGAGCAGGGTCTCTGGTGATGGCACGATGTGGGCCAGTGTAGCCGGGAATGGAGACCCTGGCGATGACACGGTGTGGGCCGGTGTAGCCTGGAGCAGGGACTCTGGTGATGGCACGGTGCGGGCCGGTGTAGCCGGGAGTGGGGACTCTGGTGATGGCACAGTGTGGGCCGGTGTAGCTGGGAGTGGTGATTCTGGTGATGGCACAGTGTGGTCCGGTGTAGCTGGGAGTGGGGACTCTGGCAATGGAACGGTGTAGGCCGGTGTCGCCGGGAGCGGGGACTCTGGTGATGGCATGGTGTGGGCTGGTGTAGCCGGGAGTGGGGACTCTGGTGATGGCACGATCTGGGCCGGTATAGCTGGGAGCGGGGACTCTGGTGATGGCACGGTGTGTGCGGGTGTAGCCTGGTGTGGGGACCCTGGTGATGGTACGGTATGGGCCGGGGTAGCCGGGGGCGTGGACTCTGGCAATGGCACGGTGTGGGCCGGTGTAGTTGGGGGCGGGGGCTCTGGTGAAGGTATGGTGTGGGCTGGTGTAGCCTGGAGCAGGGTCTCTGGCGATGGCACGATGTGGGCCAGTGTAGCCGGGAGTGGGGACTCTGGCGATAGCATGGTGTGGGCCGGTGCAGCCGGGAGTGGGGACTCTGGTGATGGCACAATGTGGGCCGATGTAGCCGGGAGTGGGGACTCTGGTGATGGCACGATATGGGCGGGTGTAGCCCGGAGCGGGGACTCTGGTGATGGCACGGTGTGAGCCAGTGTAGCTGGGAGCAGGGACTCTTGTGATGGCACAGTGTGGGCCGGTCTAGCCAGAAGTGGGGACTCTGGCAATGGCATGGTGTGGGCCGGTGAAGCCGGGAGCGGGGATTCTGGCAATGTCACAGTGTAGGCCGGTGAAGCCGGGAGTGGGGACTCTAGTGGTGGCACGATGTGGGCCAGTGTAGTCGGGAGTGGGGACTCTGGCAATGGCACTGTGTGGGTCGGTGTAGCCGGGAGTGGGGACTCTGGTGATGGCATGATGTGGGCCAGTGTAGCATGACATGGGGACTCTTGTGATGGCGCGGTGTGGGCCTGGGTAGCCGGGAGCGGGGACTCTGGTGATGGCACGGTGTGGGCTGGTGTAGTTGGGGGCGGGGGCTCTGGTGAAGGTATGGTGTAGGCTGGTGTAGCCTGGAGCAGAGTCTCTGGCGATGGCACGATGTGGGCCAGTGTAGCCGGGAGTGGGGACTCTGGCGATGGCATGGTGTGGGCCGGTGCAGCCGGGAGTGGGGACTCTGGTGATGGCACAGTGTGGGCGTGTGTAGCCTGGCGTGGAGACTCTGGTGATGGCACGATCTGGGCCGGTGTAGCTGGGAGCGGGGACTCTGGCGATGGCATGGTGTGAGCCAGTGTAGCTGGGAGCAGGGACTCTTGTGATGGCACAGTGTGGGCCGGTCTAGCCAGAAGTGGGGACTCTGGCAATGGCATGGTGTGGGCCGGTGAAGCCGGGAGCGGGGATTCTGGCAATGTCACAGTGTAGGCCGGTGAAGCCGGGAGTGGGGACTCTAGTGGTGGCACGATGTGGGCCAGTGTAGTCGGGAGTGGGGACTCTGGCAATGGCACTGTGTGGGTCGGTGTAGCCGGGAGTGGGGACTCTGGTGATGGCATGATGTGGGCCAGTGTAGCATGACATGGGGACTCTGGTGATGGCACGGTGTGGGCCGGTGTAGCTGGGAGCAGGGACTCTGGTGATGGCACGGTGTGGGCCAGTGTAGCCGGGAGTGGGGACTCTGGCGATAGCATGGTGTGGGCCGGTGCAGCCGGGAGTGGGGACTCTGGTGGTGGCACAGTGTGGGCCGGTGTAGCCTGGAGCAGGGACTCTGGTGATGGCACTGTGTGGGCCGGTGTAGCCTGGAGCAGGGACTCTGGTGATGGCACGGTGTGGGCCGGTGTAGTCTGACACGTTGACTCTGACAGCGGTACGGTGTGGGCCGGTGTAGCCATTACGGTGACTCCATCAGTGGCGATGGCATGGTATGGGCTGGTGTAACACGGAGCGCGGACTGTGGCAGAGGCACGGTGTGGATTGGTGTAGCCCTGAGTATCCCTGGCAGCAGCATGTCATGATTTGGGAAACATGTTATAGGCATGAGGCAGCGGACAAGGAAAAGTTGGACTCTCTTTAAGTTGTCTTTCTTTGTATTTTATTCTCATTTGAGTTAATGTGAATGGCCCCGATACATGGCAATGGTACACACTTTATGATATTTTATGATGAATGCATGTGACAATAAATGATTCAATTCCATTTCATTCCAATTCCCACTAAAGCGTGATTAAAATGCGAAACTCCCTATAAAAGTTTGAGGGGTCTTGATTTTAAAAGGAAGCTGGTTAAGTGTGTGAGAGAGAAAGAAATGGTAGGATGAGCAAATGGGCTTTAATGAAACTGTGCTTGTTCTTCCAAATGGCCTCTTACTTTCGATGCAATTCAACGTGAAGAGTCAGAAAAATCCACTTGCTCTCCCAGCCACAGGCCGTGAGGTTGAATGATACTTTACCCATTGCTTTGTAAAGTAGATGCATGTACACTCAAGATGGCGGATCGTATGACCATGAATGACCTGGGTATTGGCCACCCTTCATCATACTCTGACATCAACACTGGCATTAGGTTTTTTTCCATCTCAAACTGTGTCTGATTCTTTCTTCAATGTCTCTGTCACTTGGAGTATCTCTGAAGTGAATGCACTTAGAGTCATAGAGTCATAGAGATGTTCAGCATGGGAACAGACCCTTCGCTCCAACCCGTCAATGCCGACCAGATATCCCAACCCAGTCTAGTCCCACCTGCCAGCACCTGGCCCATATCCCTCTAAACCCTTCCTATTCATTATACCCATCCAAATGCCTCTTAAATGTTGCAGTTGTACGAGCCTCACCACTTCCTCGAGCAGCTCATTCCATACCCGTACCACCCTCTGTATGAAAAAGTTGCCCCTTAGGTCTCTTTTATACCTTTCCCTTCTCACCCTAAAACTATGCCCTCTTGTCCTGGACTCCCTGACACCAGGGAAAAGATTTTGTCTATTCACCCTATCCATGCCCCTCCATAATTTTGTAAAACTCTATAAGGTCACCCCTCAGTCTCCGACACTCCAGGGAAAACATCCTCAGCCTGTTCAGCCTCTCCCTATAGCTCAAATCCTCCAACCCTGGCAAAATTCTTGTCAATCATAGAAGAATACAGCGCAGTACAGGCCCTTCAGCCCTCGATGTTGCGCCGATCAAAGCCCACCTAACCTACACTAACCCACTATCCTCCATATACCTATCCAATGCCCGCTTAAATACCCATAAAGAGGGAGAGTCCACTACTGCTACTGGCAGGGCATTCCATGAACTTACGACTCGCTGAGTGAAGAACCTACCCCTAACATCAGTCCTATATCTAACCCCCCTTAATTTAAAGCTATGCCCCCTTGTAATAGCTGACTCCATACGTGGAAAAAGGTTCTCACTGTCAACCCTATCTAACCCCCTAATCATCTTGTACACCTCTATCAAATCACCCCTAAACCTTCTTTTCTCCAATGAAAACAACCCCAAGTGCCTCAGCCTTTCCTCATAGGATTTTCCTACCATACCAGGCAACATCCTGGTAAACTTCCT
The DNA here is from genome assembly GCF_047496795.1 of Chiloscyllium punctatum. NCBI lineage: Eukaryota > Metazoa > Chordata > Chondrichthyes > Orectolobiformes > Hemiscylliidae > Chiloscyllium > Chiloscyllium punctatum. The sequence continues at coordinate 12,402,081 of NC_092743.1, forward strand.
CTGCACCCGTTCCAGTGCCTCCACATCCTTCCTATAGTATGGCGACCAAAACTGCACACAATATTCCAGATGCGGCCGCACCAGAGTCTTATACAACTGCAGCATGACCTCAGGACTCCGGAACTCAATTCCTCTACCAATAAAAGCCAGTACGCCATATGCCTTCTTCACTGCACTATTTACCTGGGTGGCAACTTTCAGAGATCTGTGTACATGGACACCAAGATCCCTCTGCTCTTCCACACTACCAAGTAGTCTACCATTAGCCCAGTAATCCATCTTTTTATTACTCTTACCAAAGTGAATCACTTCACACTTAGCTACATTGAACTCCATTTGCCACCTTTCTGCCCAGCTCTGCAGCTTCTCTATATCCCGCTGTAACCTGCCATATCCTTCCTCACTGTCTACAACTCCTCCGACTTTCGTATCATCCGCAAACTTGCTCACCCAACCTTCTAACCCTTCCTCCAGGTCATTTATAAAAATGACAAACAGCAATGGTCCCAAAACAGATCCTTGCGGAACACCGCTAGTGACGGCACTCCAAGATGAACCTTTGCCATCAACTACTACCCTCTGTCTTCTTCCAGAGAGCCAATTCCTAATCCAAACCTCCAACTCACCCTCAATGCCATATCTCTGTATTTTCTGCAGTAGCCTACCATGGGGGACCTTATCAAACGCCTTACTAAAATCCATATATACCACATCTACCGCTTTCCCCTCATCTACCTCCTTAGTCACCTTCTCAAAGAATTCAATAAGGTTTGTGAGGCACGACCTGCCCTTCACAAAACCATGCTGACTATCCTTGATCACATCATTCTTATCCAGATGTGCATAAATCCTATCCCTTACAATTCTCTCTAAGACTTTGCCCACAACAGAAGTGAGACTCACTGGCCTATAGTTACTAGGATTATCCCTGCTCCCCTTATTGAACAAGGGATCCACGTTTGCTAGCCTCCAGTCCTCTGGCACTACTCCTGTCGACAAAGAGGACACAAAAATCAAGGCCAATGGCTCTGCAATCTCCTCCCTTGCTTCCCAGAGAATCCTAGGATAAATGCCATCAGGCCCAGGGGACTTATCTATTTTCACCCTTGCCAGAATTTCCAACACCTCTTCTCTACATATCTCAAAGCCATCCATTCTACTTATTCGTGCCTCAGTATTCATATCGACAACAATGTCCTGTTCCTGAGTGAATACTGACGAAAAGTATTCATTCAGCGCCTCCCCAATCTCTTCAGCCTCCACACGCAACTTCCCATTACTATCCTTGATTGGACCTATTCCTTCCCTAGTCATTCTTTTATTCCTAACATACCTATAGAAAGCCTTAGGGTTTTCCCTAATCCTACCAACTAAGGACCTTTCATGTCCCCTCCTTGCTGCTCTTAGCTCTCTCTTCAGGTCCTTCCGGGCTACCTTATAACTCTCAATTGCCCCTATTGAACCTTCACGCCTCATCTTTACAAAGGCCGCCCTCTTCCATTTAACAAGGGATTCCAACTCCTTATTAAACCACGGCTCCCTCACACGACCCTTTCCTCCCTGCCTGATAGGTACGTACTTATCAAGGACACTCAATAGTTGCTCCTTGAACAAGTTCCACATATCAATTACGCTCTTGCCTTGGAATCTACTTTTCCAATCCACACATCCTAAGTCATGCCTCAACGCATCATAATTTCCCTGCCCCCAGCTATAACTCTTGCCCTGTAGAACACACTTATCCCTCTCCATCACTAGAGTAAAAATCACCGAATTGTGGTCACTGTCCCCAAAGTGCTCACCTACCTCTAGTTCTAATACCTGGCCTGGTTCGTTACCCAGAACCAAATCCAGTATGGCCTCACCTCTTGTTGGCTTATCTACATATTGTGTCAGGAAACTCTCCTGCACACATTGCACAAACACTGACCCATCTAACGAACTTGAGCTATAGCTTTCCCAATCAATATCAGGAAAGTTAAAGTCTCCCATAACAATCACCCTATTACTGTCACTCTTCTCCTGAATCATCTTCGCAATCCTTTCTTCAACGATTCTAGGACTATTAGGAGGCCTGTAAAAGACTCCTAACAGGGTGACCTCACCTCTCCTATTCCTAACCTCAACCCAAACTACCTCAGATGGCAAATCTTCGTCCATCTTCCTTTCCACCGCTGTAATACTATCTTTGACAAGCAAAGCCACACCCCCCCCTCTTTTGCCCCCACCTCTGACCCTACTAAAACATTTAAACCCTGGAACCTGCAACAGCCAATCCTGTCCCTGATCTAGCCATGTCTCTGTAATAGCCACAACATCGAAGTCCCAGGTACCAACCCACGCTGCGAGTTCACCTACCTTATTTCGTATACTTCTGGCATTAAAGTATACACACTTCAAGCCACTCTTCTGTTTACAGGCACCCTCCTTTAAGATTGATGCCATATTCCTAACCTCCCTACACTCCAGGTCCTGCACCCTAAAGCTACAGTCTGGGTTCCCATGCCCCTGCAGAGTTAGTTTAAACCCCCCCCAAGTGCACTAGCAAACCTCCCCCCAAGGATACTGGTGCCCCTCAGGTTCAGGTGCAGACCATCCTGTTTATAGAGGTCCCACCTTCCCCAGAAAGAACCCCAGTTATCCAAGTACCGAAATCCCTCCCTCCTGCACCATCCCTGTAGCCACGCATTTAACTCTTCTCTCTCCCTATTCCTCGACTCTCTATCACGTGGCACGGGTAACAAACCAGAGACAACAACTCTGTTCGTTCTAACTCTGAGCTTCCAACCTAGCTCCCTAAAAGCCTGTCTAACATTCATTTCTGAACCCTTTCAAGTTTCACAACATCTTTCCGATAGGAAGGAGACCAGAATTGCACACAATATTCCAACAGTGGCCTAACCAATGTCCTGTACAGCTGAAACATGACCTCCCAACTCCTGTACTGAATACTCTGACCAATGAACGAAAGCATACCAAACGCCTTCTTCACTATCCTATTTACCTGCGACTCCACTTTCAAGGAGCTATGAACCTGCACTGCAAGGTCTCTTTGCTCAGCAACACTTCGGAGGACCTTACCATTAAGTGTATAAGTCCTGCTAAGATTTGCTTTCCCAAAATGCAGCACCTCACATTTATCTGAATTAAACTCTGACTGCCACTTCTCAGCCCATTGGCCCATCTGGTCAAGATCCTGTTGTAATCTGAGGTAACCCTCTTCGCTGTCCACTACGCCTTCAATTTTGGTGTCATCTGCAAACTTACTAACTGTACCTCTTATGCTCGCATCCGAATCAATTCTTTTTATTACCTAGCTATTTCTTCCAATAATGTCTTTACTCATTGACCTTGCTTTACTCTCTTGTCTGTGGTATCTCTTGACACACATATCCCCTTCTTAAATCCTTAAGTTTCAAAAAAAAATTGCTATTCATCTCTCTACCATTCCCATGTTGATCCTTATATTCCACTTATGAATTTTAATTCAGGAAAATAGCATTGTTCACCTTGCACTTGCCTCCTTCCAACTGAAGCACTTCTCATTGTGCAATCATTTGAAATTCACACCATATTTTAATGCTATTTAGTCCCTCATCACGCCTTGCTTTCAACCAATACATCATTCTGTTTGCAATTAAATCATCCAAAAAAAATGTATATCTTCCACAATGTTGTGCAGCCATTTAGAATATAACTCATATGCAGCTCCATCAGATGAAAGTGAAGTTGTTTCTTACACCAGTTGTTAACGTTCATCTCTTAGTTTGTTAATGTAGGGGTGTTTTGTCTGAACATCAGCTTGGAAAAGTGCAACATGGGTACAGGAGGAGGATATTCAAGCCCTTGAGCCTGTTCTGCTATTCAACTCGAACATTGCTGATCCCATTGTTTATAGAATCATAGACTCATACAATACAGAAGAGGCTCCTTGGGCCATTGAGTCTCCACCAATGAAAGCTACTTTAAAGCTCAATCCCACTTTCGAATACTTGGCCCATTGTCTTGAGTGTTCTGACATATGAGTCGGACTGATGGGTCTGTTTCCATGATATATAACTTCATGACTCTGTGATTGAACAAAGAACAAAGAAAATTTACAGCCCAGGAACAGGCCCTTCAGCCCTCCAAGCCTGAGCCGATCCAAATCCACTATCTAAACCTGTTGCCCAATTCCTAAGCAGCTCTATCCCTCTGCTCCCCATCTTCTCATGCATCTATCCAGACGCATCTTAAATGAATCTACCGTGCCTGCCTCTACCACCTCTGCTGGCAATGCATTCCAAATGCCCACCACCCTCTGTGTGAAGTATTTGCTGCGTGTATCCCCCTTGAACTTTTCACCTCTCACCTTGAAAGTGTGACCTCTCATTATTAATCCTTCATCCTGGGAAAAAGCTTATCTCTATCCACCCTGTCTATACCCTCCATGATTTTGTTGACTTCAATCAGGTCGCCCCTCAATCTCCTTTTTTCTAATGAAAACAATCCTAACCTACTCAACCTCTCTTCATAGCTAGCACCTTCCATACCAGGCAACATCCCCGTAAACCTTCTCTGCACCCTCTCAAAGCGTCCACATCCTTTTGGTAATGTGGCGACCAGAACTATACACAGTATTCTAAATGCGGCCAAACCAATGTCTTGTACAATTTTAACATGACCTGCCAGTTCTTATACTCAATACCCCGTCTGATGAAGGCAAGCATACCATATGCCTTCTTGACCACTCTATCCACCTGTGCAGCCACCTTCAGGGTATAATGGACCTGAGCTCCCAGATCGCTCTGTCCATCAACTTTTCCCAAGGCTCTTCTGTTTACTGTATAATTCACTCTGGAATTAGACTTCCCAAAATGGATCACCTCACATTTGCCTGGATTGAACTCCATCTGCCACTTTTCCGCCCAACTCTCCAGTCTAACTATATCCTCCTGTATCCTTTGACAGTCCCTTATGCTTTCTGCTACTCCACCAATCTTCGTATCATTTGCAAACTTGCTGATCATACCAACAGTGCCCTCTTCCAGATCATTTATGTATATTACAAACAACAGTGGCCCCAACACTGACCCCTGTGGAACACCACTGGTCACCTTTCTCCATTTCGAGAAACTCCATTCAACTACCAATCTCTGTCTGCTGTTGCTCAACCAGTTCTTTACCCATATAGCTAGAACACCCTGCACATCATGGGATTTCACTTTCTCCATTAGTCTACAATGGGGAACCTTATCAAACGCCTTACTAAAGTCCATGTATATGACATCCACAGCCCTTCCTTCATCCATCAACTTGATCACTTCCTCAAAGAACTCTATTCAGTTGGTAAGGCACGGTCTCCCCCACACAAAACCATGTTGCCTATCACTGATAAGCCCATTCTTTTTCAAATATAAATACATCCTATCCCTTGGTACCTTCTCTAGCAACTTTCCCACCACTGACATCAGGCTCACTGGTCTGTAGTTACCCGGAATATCCCTACTACCCTTCTTGTACAGGGGGATAATATGAGCAACCCTCCAGTCCTCCGGCCCACATCACCTGTATTTAAGGATACCACAAAGACATCTGTCAGGCCCCAGCTATTTCCTCTCTCACCTCCCTCAGCAACCTGGGATAGATCCCATCCCGTCCTGGGGATTTGTCCACCTTAATAACCTCTAGCCTACCCAACATATCTTCCCTACTTATGTCAATGCGGTCCAGTCTAAACAAATTTCTATCTCTAATCTCAACATTCATCATGTCCCTTGCCTCAGTGAACACTAATGCAAAGTAATCATTCAGAATTTCACCCATTTTCTCAGGTTTGGCACACAGCCTTCCTTTGTTAACCTTTAGTGAACCAATCCTTTCTCTAGCTACCTGCTTGCTTCTTATATAAGAATAAAGTGCTTTGGGATTCTCCTTAATTCTGCTTGCTAAAACTATTTCATGACCCCTTTTAGCTCGCTTGATTCCTTGTTTAAGACTTATCCTACTCTCCTGATATTCCTCCAGGGCCCGTTCTGTTCTTAGCTGCCTGGACCTTACGTACACTTCCCTTTTCCTCTTGGCTAGTCACACTATTTCTCCTGTCATCCACAATTCACGAATCTTGCCTTTCCTATCCTTTGCTTTCAACGAGACATGCCTATTCTTCACTATCTTTAACCTATCTTCGAAAGCCTCCCACATAACAAATGTGGACTTCCCTTTAAATAGCTGTGTCCAATCCACATTTCCCAGCTCCTGCCTAATTTTGATTTAATTTGCCTTGGCCCAGTTTAGTACTCTTCCCTTAGGACCACTCTCATCTTTGTCTATGAAAACTTTCAGAATTGTGGTCACTGTTCCCAAATAAATCCCCCACCCCAACTTCTACCACCTGTCCTGACTCGTTCCCCAATACCAGGTCCAATACGGCCCCTTCCCTCGTTGGACTATTGACATACTGCTCTAGAAAACTTTCCTGGACGCTTCTTACAAATTTTGCCCATCTGACACTTAGTGTATCCCAGTCAATGTTGGGAAAATTAAAATCTCCCATCACCACCACCCTGTTGCCTTTACATCTTTCGATAATCTGTTTACCTATATGTTCTTCTACCTCATGCTCACTGAAATAGTCTGCCGTTTCACGTTCTGAGGGCTAAAGGAATCAAAGGGGCGAAAGGGAGTGCAGGGATCTGAGTTGGATGATCAGACATAATCATATTGAATGGGAGAGCAGGCTTGAAGGACTGAATGGTCTACTCCTGCTCCTGTTTTCTCTGATCTGTGCCTTGCCTCCACATGTAGGCCTTGGTTCTATGACCTTTCCAATACATGGTGAAGGATACACAATCTCAGTTCTCAAGATTTCAAGGAGCTGCACCCAAAATCCCTAACCACCCTCAGCACATACCCATCCACCCAAAATCTCCCATTCCATAAATCACCCTCCCCCCAGCCCCACTCCAGCTTCAAAGACATGATGGGAGAAAGACTTGCAGATTTCCATTATCCTTAACGATGAGATGTGCTTCCTGATAGGACCCCAGAGAAGCCGAGCTCCAGTCAGTAGCTGTAATTGCCTGTTCGGTTCACTAATGCCTTTCAGAAAAGGAGATCTGCCATCCTTATGTGGTCTGGCTTATTGTTGACTTCAGACCCCCAGCAATAAGGTCGACTGTCAACTGCCATGAGAAGTGGCCTCGCAAGTCATTCAATCCAAGGGGAATTAGTGATGGTGACACATTCTGGTCTTTCCAACGATACCCACTTCCCAGAAAATAATAAAGAGAAAGATTATTTTCTTTGATTATTGGAAATGTAGATTTCCCTTCATAGACTTGTACAAATTTGGACCATTGCAGGTAAGACTGATAGTTCTCTGCTTTGCATAAAGTATGGAAATGGGACAATGTATTTATGGTCTAACTGAGTGAAACAACAGGCTTGAAGAGTCCAATGGGATCCTCCTGTTCAAGTGGTCTCTTTTCACTTCTTTGTTGAATATTTTTATCATTGCGTTTCCGTGAAATGTCAGAGTGGTGTAACCAATTAATTGGGTTTTGTTGAAATGTGGGAAGCAATTAGGTCCTGTTAATCGCTGCATCATAGCTTACATTGAACTGATGGCACCCAGGGGCAGGAGAATCGATGTTTCCAGCATAAGCCCTTCATCACCTTCCTGATGAAGGGCCTCACTTTCTCCTATTGATGGTATCCAGACTAGTTTCCAACATGACTCTGCTTTAGCACTGTGACTCAGGACCACAACAAAAATAAAGCAGTCAGCAATAACGCAAAATAGTATGTTCTATTTTTGATGCATCAGATAAATATGATTTCGCTGATGTAGGTATGGCTACTTAGGCCAGAATTTATGGTCCTCCCGTAATGCTCAGTAGGAGGTGGTGATGAGTTGCTTTCCTGAATCATTGCAGTCCATTTGGTGTAGGTACGTCCATAGTGCTATTAGGATTAAGGTTCCAGGATTTTGACCCAGTGCCACTGAAGCAACAGCAATGTCTTTCCAAGTCAGGACCGTGTTTGACTTGAAGGAGAGATTGGAGGTAGTGCTGTTCCCATGTATCTGCTGCGTTTGTCCTTCTAGGCGGTAGTAATCGTGGGTTTGGAAGATGCTGCCCAAGGATCTTTGGTGAATTTCTGCAGTGCATCTTGTAGATAGGACACAGTCCTACTACTGATCATCAGTGATTGAAGGGGAGTGCATGATTAGGTGTAGATATGGTGTCAATCAAATCCAGCTGCTTTGTCCTGGATGGTGTCAAGGTTCTTGAGTGTTATTGGAGCTGCGCTCATCCAGGCAAGTGGGGAGTGTTCCATCACACTCCTGACTTGTGCTTTGGGGAGTCAGGAGGTAAGCTACTTGATGCAGAATCCCTAGTCTCTGACCTGGTCTTGTAACTACAGTATTTATATTGGTTGTCCAGGTGATTTTCTGGTCAATGGTAACTCCCAGAATGTTGATAGTGAGGAATTCAGTGATGGTCAAAGAGCTATAGTTAGTTTCTCTTTCGTTGAAGATAATCATCATTTGGCACTTGCGTGGTGCAAATGCTGTTTGCCACTTAGCAGCCCAGCCTCTATATTATCCATGCCTAACTATATTGGGACATGGACTGTTTTTCAGTAGTCACATTGCCGCAATCATCAGTGGACATTGGCTGCTTCTGGAGCACAAGTCCTTATTACTATAGCTAGGAAGTTTCTGAAGCCAATAGCCTTTGGAGTATCCAGTGGCTTCAGGACTGAAAATCTGTACTTTTAAAGTGCCGAACAACCTTGCTTATCCGAATGTCAATTATCCGAATTTTGAATTACCCAAACAAGATCTCAAGGTCCCGTAAAAACGTTTTCTGTTATCCAAATAATCAGTTATCCGAACAAAATATTCCCCGCCTGTCTAACTTGGATCATCGAGGTTGTTCTGCACTTTGAATAATATGTTGTTATTTTATGTACTTGCCAGTCAATCACTTTATGTGAGTCTCTCCAGACATGGACCTTGTCCAGGAAGCAACAGAACAATTTGCTGAGGGCATTGATAGGAGAGAATTTCCCCCAGGACCAAGGTGATGGTGTTAGGCTCTGACAAGCTGCAGTTCAGCAGTGGGGTCATCTTCACCTGTTCCATATTGGTACCAGGGCTTTGAGAGTCAGTAGATTGCTTTGGGAGGTGTGTGTGTGTGTGTGTGTGTGTGTAGGCAGCAACTTACAGGACAGAGATAAGGTCAAGGTTTGATCCAACCTGAGGGTCAGTGCACATGTGGTACTATTTGCCTATCAACCTCTCTAACGCAGGGAATGAACAAATCAACGTGTGGAGACTCACCCCTTCAGGCACTGAATCATTGCTGGAGATTCTTCTATCATTCTGTGCTCCAAAGTAGGTCCGACTGAATGCACACCAGTTTCCCCCAGCGATCAAACATTTTGTCTCAGGCCCCAGTCTGATCCATGTTGGCTATCCAGCCAAATGAGTTAGCTGGCCCCTGAAGTGTTTGTGTTGCCAAAGCAGCATACACTGTTACTTGCCTGGAGCTATGGATAGTAATGGCAGGAAGACTAATGTCATCCTGTCAAATAGCTAACCAGGCGTCTTTCCCACTGTCACAGCCTGCCATTGGTGGAATAAAAGCTGTTATCTCCATTACGGGCACTCTCCCTGGGGTGGAACTCACACCCAGAGTATCTGTCTCAGTGTTTAGAGATCTATGATGTGAAGGTGCCGGGGTGTTGGATTTGGGTGGACAAAGTCAGAATGCTGCCTGACCTGCTGTGCTTTTCCAGCGCCACTCTAATTTAGACTCTGATCTCCAGTATCTGCAGTCCTCACTTTTGCCTAAAGTCAGAAGTCCCAGAATGTCAGGCTATTGTCCAACAAACGTATTTGAAATCTCAAGCTTTTGGAGTACTGCTCCTTTGACTTCACCTGAGGAAGGGGCAGAGCTCTGAAAGCCTGTGATTTCAAATAAACCTATTGGACTCTAACCTGGTTTCGAATGACTACTGACTTTGGAAATCTATCCAATGCACTTCAAGACTTCCCTTGGAGATCCATAAAACGTGAAGATTAATTTTCTATCTTCTTCTTCTTGTCATTTTCTCACCTCACCCAATCCAAACTTAGGGCAGCACGGTGGCTCAGTGGTTAGCACTGCTGCCTCACAGCACCAGGAACCCAGGTTCAATTCCCACCTCAGGCGACCGTGTGGAGTTTGCACACTCTCCCCATGTCTGTGTGGGTTTCTTCCGGGTGCTCCAGTTTCATCCCAAAATCCAAAGATGTGCAGGTGGAAGTGAGGACTGGAGATTAAAGTCGAGGGTCGAAAAGTACAGCAGGTCAGGTAGCATCCAAGGAGCAGGAGAATCAACATTTCGGCAAAAAGCCCTTCATCAGGAATGTGCAAGTCAGGTGAATTGGCCATGCTAAATTACCTGTAGCGTTAGGTGCATTAGTCAGGGGTAAATATAGGGTGGTGGAATGGATCTGAGTGGATTGCTCTTTGGATGGTCGGTATGGACTTGTTGGGCCAAATGGCCTGTTTCCTCACTGTAAGGATTCTAATTTAAAGGGTGGCGTGGTGGCTCAGTGGTTAGCACTGCTATCTCACAGCACCAGGGACCCAGGTTCAATTCCAGCCTCAGGCGACTGTCTGTGTGGAGTTTGCACATTCTCCCCGTGTCTGCGTGGGTTTCCTCCGGGTGCTCCGGTTTCCTCCCACAGTCCAAAGATGTGCAGGTCAGGTGAATTGGCCATGCTAAATTGCCCATAGTGTTAGGTGCATTAGTCAGAGGGAAATGGGTCTGGGTGGGTTACTCTTCGGAGGGTCGGTGTGGACTTGTTGGGCCGAAGGGCCTGTTTCCATGATGTAGGGAATCTAGTCTAATCTAATCTAAAACTTTCTTTGCTGCTTTCTGTGGTGTTTGACAAGGCGTTCACCAATTCAGCTTCATCCACATTCTCAGTCCTTCCTTGATTTACCAGGATGGCAAATACCCTTGCCAACTTTTATAGGTGCACCATCGAGAGCATTCTGCCTGGATGTATCACTACCTGGTAATGGCAACTGTACCATTCAAGGACGGAGACAGTTACAGAGAGTGGTGAACTCAGTCTGGACAATCACAAAGGCCAACCTCCCGTCTACAGAATCCATCTACCAGGCCCACTGTCAAGGAAAGGCCACCAACATTCTCAAAGATCCATCCCACCCTGGCAATATTTTTCTACAACCTCTACCATCGGGGAGAAGGTACAGAAGCTTGAACACATGCACCAGCTGATTTCAAAACAGTTTCTACCCTGCTGTTGTTAGAATACTGAATGGATTCACAAACTCTTAACATTCTCCTATGCCTGTGTTTTGGTTTTTGCCGCTGTTTGTCTATAATTTACTTATCTATGCTACTTAACTCTGTGATCTGCCTGTATTGCTCGCAAGACAAAGCTTTTCACTGTGCCTCGGTACACGTGACAATAAATTCAATTCAATTCAATTCAATTCAATTCGATTCAATTCAATTCGATTCAATTCGTTTTAATTCAATGTCCTTGGTTAAGGAGATAAAAACATTGTGCACCACATTCCCAGATGCCCCATTTCCTCCACTACATCAGTAATTCAACCACACTTACGTCAATTTTATGGGCAAACTTCTGCAGAGCTGAAGGGTGCAGGAAGACGTCTGACTAAGAGCCCAGTAAATCATTGTGTCGGTAATACAGATATTGGCAATCAGAGGTGTTAGAGAATGAATTGAAATTCCTTTCATGGTGACAACTTTTCTAGTTTAAAAATCAAAGACTATCAAAGTCATTGCTGTGAGCCTGGAATTAATGTGTCATTCGAGAACCCCAACATTGCAGAATTAACTGTGCAATTTCATACTTGCTTTTGAAAAAATACACCTGCCATTATAAATGTGAGTGACTGGCCAGTGACTCTGCATCAGGTCGAATATTTCATGACTGGTTTGCGGATTTCGTAGTTTAATTTGCAAAATGGTCATTTCTATTCATGGGAGTCTGTGCTGTATACCTCTTTATTAATCATTCCTGCCCTACACAGGCCGGAATTGCTTTTGAGAGTTATGTTCACATCGCACCTTTGCCGAATAATTCATAAGAATGTTCCAACATCATCGTAAAACACAGGAGACAGATTACTTTTATGCTGCTTGACCTGCTTCTTGTTATTAAGTGGTTCCTGTACCATTTTCCTTCATATCCCTAGTGAAGTATCTGATGCCTGAGCCTGTAGTAGGTTTCATTGGCCAATCATTAATTAGCATTTTAGTTGAGTTTTGTAAATGCTACTTTGCTTTCTCAGGATCCTGTCCTGTGTGTCATACATAATACATTGTGTATTCATGAACCCTTTAAACTAGCCTTTCACCACGATTATATTTTTCACTGATCTCTTTGTTTGGTCCGTTTTTTCCTCTCTACCTGCCGTGCTCCATCAGAGACGGTTTGTTCTCCAGCTATTTATTATAGAGATCGCTCCTGCTGAATTGCAATTATTGTACTGACTTAATGGCCCCAGTGGGGCAAGCCATCATCGGGTTAAGAGAGGTCGAAGGGCTAGTTAATGGTTGAATAGTGAAATCAGATCCCAGCAGGGTAATATTCTCTTGTAACAAATTCCCATCACAATTTCACTAATGTCAAATGTACCTGCAAGTTTTAGTAATGTGCTAAATTAAAATCTATTCCTCATCGTAATCACCAGCTCATGCAACTTGTCAAAAAAAAGTTCACTTTAATACCTTATCAGATAACCAGTTTGCTCCACTTGTTTTCATTCACACATTCTGGACAATTGTTTGCAACCTCTGCCCTCTCTTCTGGTGAAACATGACTGTGTTGTTTCAGCGATCTGCACGTTTACAATGTTGTTCAAGTGCAGAGCTAATGAGCCTCTGATGGGCTCCCCAAGGAAGTCAGTCACTTCAAGACACAACAAAACAGCTGAATGGTCCATGAGGTTGGGTCTGAACATTTGGAAGATGCATGAGTGACATTGCCTCTTCGATCCTCAATTAGAGTCATAGAGATGTTTCCTGGAAATGCCATAGAACTCTCTGCAAACACCTACTCTACAGCAGTGCCTCAATGTGTGCTCATTTTCATTGGCTGGTCCCTAATTAGCATTTCAGATGAGTTTTCTAAATGCACAAGGTAAAAACAAGAACTGCAGATGCTGGAAACCAAATATTGGATTAGTGGTGCTGGAAGAGCACAGCAGTTCAGGCAGCATCCAACGAGCAGTGAAATCGACATTTCTGGCAAAAGCCCTTCATCAGGAATAAAGGCAGTGAGCCTGAAGCGTGGAGAGATAAGATAGAGGAGGGTGGGGGTGGGGAGAGAGTAGCATAGAGTACAATGGGTGAGTGGGGGAGGGGATGAAGGTGATAGGTCAAGGAGGAGAGGGTGGAGTGGATAGGTGGAAAAGGAGATAGGCAGGTCGGACAAGTCCGGACAAGTCAAGGAGACAGTTACTGAGCTGGAAGTTTGAAACTAGAATGAGGTGGGGGACGGGGAAATGAGGAAGCTGTTGAAGTCCACATTGATGCCCTGGGGTTGAAGTGTTCCAAGGCAGAAGATGAGGCGTTCTTCCTCCAGGCGTCAGGTGGTGAGGGAGCGGCGGTGAAGGAGGCTCAGGACCTCCATGTCCTCGGCAGAGTGGGAGGTGGAGTTGAAATGTTGGGCCACGGGGTGGTGTGGTTGATTGGTGCGGGTGTCTCGGAGATGTTCCCTAAAGCGCTATGCTAGGAGGCGCCCAGTCTCCCCAGTGTAGAGGAGACCACATCGGGAGCAACGGATACAATAAATGATATTAGTGGATGTGCAGGTAAAACTTTGATGGATGTGGAAGGCTCCTTTAGGGCCTTGGATAGAGGTGAGGGAGGAGGTGTGGGCACAGGTTTTACAGTTCCTGCGGTGGCAGGGGAAAGTGCCAGAATGGGAGGGTGGGTCGTAGGGGTGTGTGGACCTGACCAGGTAGTCACAGAGGGAACGGACTTTGCGGAAGGCGGAAAGGGGTGGGGAGGGAAATATATCCCTGGTGGTGGGGTCTTTTTGGAGGCGGCGGAAATGTCGGCGGATGATTTGGTTTATGCGAAGGTTTGTAGGGTGGAAGGTGAGCACAAGGGGCGTTCTGTCCTTCTTACGGTTGGAGGGGTGGGGTCTGAGGGCGGAGGTGGGATGTGGACGAGATGTGTTGGAGGGCATCTTTAACCACGTGGGAAGGGAAATCGCGGTCTCGAAAGAAGGAGGTCATCTGGTGTGTTCTCTGGTGGAACTGGTCCTCCTGGGAGCAGATACAGCAGAGGGGGAGAAATTGGGAATACGGGATGGCATTTTTGCAAAAGATAGGGTGGGGAGAGGTGTAATCCAGGTAGCTGTGAGAGTCGTTGGGTTTGTAAAAAATGTCAGTGTCAAGTTGGTCATCACTAATGGAGATGAAGAGGTTCAGGAAGGGGAGGGAGGTGTCAGAGATGGTCCAGGTAAATTTAAGGTCAGGGTGGAATGTGTTGGTGAAGTTGATGAATTGCTCAACATCCTCGCGGGAGCATGAGGTGGCGCCAATGCAGTCTTCAATGTAGCGGAGGAAGAGGTGGGGAGTGGTGCCGGTGTGATTACGGAAGAAGGTGTAACTACGGTGAAACAAGGACAGAACGCCCCGGTGCTCACCTTCCACCCTACAAACCTTCACATAAACCAAATCATCCGCCGACATTTCCGCCACCTCCAAAAAGACCCCACCACCAGGGATATATTTCCCTCCCCACCCCTTTCTGCCTTCAGCAAAGACCGTTCCCTCCGTGACTACCTGGTCAGGTCCACACCCCCCTATGACCCACCTTCCCATTCTGGCACTTTCCCCTGCCACCGCAGGAACTGTAAAACCTGTGCCCACACCTCCTCCCTCACCTCTATCCAAGGCCCTAAAGGAGCCTTCCACATTTATCAAAGTTTTACCTGCACACCCACTAATATCATTTATTGTATCCGTTGCTCCCGATGTGGTCTCCTCTACACTGGGGAGACTGGGCGCCTCCTAGCATAGCGCTTTAGGGAACATCTCCGAGACACCCGCACCAATCAACCAAACCACCCCGTGGCCCAACATTTCAACTCCCCCTCCCACTCTGCCGAGGACATGGAGGTCCTGGGCCTCCTTCACCGCCGCTCCCTCACCACCAGACGCCTGGAGGAAGAACGCCTCATCTTCCGCCTCGGAACACTTCAACCCCAGGGCATCAATGTGGACTTCAACAGTTTCCTCATTTCCCCGTCCCCCACCTCATCCTAGTTTCAAACTTCCAGCTCAGCACTGACTCCTTGACTTGTCCGGACTTGTCCGACCTGCCTATCTCCTTTTCCACCTATCCACTCCACCCTCCCCTCCCTGACCTATCACCTTCATCCCCTCCCCCACTCACCCATTGTACTCTATGCTACTCTCTCCCCACCCCCACCCTCCTCTAGCCTATCTCTCCACGCTTCAGGCTCACTGCCTTTATTCCTGATGAAGGGCTTTTTCCCGAAACGTCGATTTCGCTGCTCGTTGGATGCTGCCTGAACTGCTGTGCTCTTCCAGCACCACTAATCCAGTATTTCTAAATGCACAATCAGGCCATTTGGGCCACTTGCTCCCTGTCAGCATTGATGCTTCACGTGACCTTATACCCACTCCCCTTCTTCCAATCACATCAACAAATCTTTCTATTTATTTCTCCCTGTTCTGTTTATCTAGCTTCCCCATAAATGTACCTATGCCATTACTTTTATGTTACAGACATTACTAACCATTGACTGCAGGAGTCTTCAGTACCGATTTAGGATCATTTACTCAAGCCTGTATTCGAGTGTATTCGAGGGCTCGCCTGAATAACTGAGGAATACAAGATATTTTTTGCTATGTGTGCACCTCAATGTCCAAGTTCCAACCTTGCTTCATAAAAACAATGGAATTAGGTTTTGTTGCCGCGTGTACTTAAATACAGGGGTCTGGAAGTACAGTGAAAAGTGTACAAAGTCACCATTCTCAGGCATCATCTTAGGTACAAAATTTTAGGTATAAAGTGGAAAAATATGTTACTTTGTTGACTTTGCCTTTGGTTTAAGTTCAAACTGCCCCATGGACCTTCTTCCATGGGTTTTCATGTCTGTTGACATTCATTGAAAGCAGGTTTGGCATCGTTTTGCATGGCGGTGCGGGTGGCGACGTTTCGGTCCGAGGACCAGTTAGCAACTTTTTTGAGACGAAGGTTTGGCTATTGGTAAACTCGAAGTTCAGAGGTAGAAAAATAAAGTCCAAGGCGAAATTGCTAACTGAAATTGATGAATAATGAATAAAAAGGACCATTGTTATGACTCAGAAACAGACAGCTGAGCCAGATCAGCCTCTGTATTTACAACACGGTAAAATTGAACCATCAAAGATTCCAAATCATCACTCCAATGATTCCTAACTTGAGTTTTGAATAGCTAATCCCCGCCTTTGCAAGTAATTATTCCCAGACATTGGTTTTCTGTCTGAAACAAGATACTTAATAATTTATTAAATACACAACAGCTATCGCAGAGGAAAAAAACTACAAGGCATTTTAATTGATGTCTTTGTTTTAAAGCTGAAATGTTCATTTTCAGCCCCATTCGCATCAAGGACAACAGGCAGACAAACGTAGTTAAGGAATAAATAAAACAAAATGACAAACGTGATTAATTACAACATTTAAAAAACATCTGGATTAGGACATGAATAGAAAGGGTTTAGAGAGGTACGGACCAAGTGCTGGCAAATGGGGCTAGGTTATTTTAGGATATCTGGTCAGCATGGATGAGTTGGACTGAAGGGTCTGTTTTTGTGCTGTGCACTTCTATGATTCTATGCCTCCATGATGACATTAGTTAAATGGTTTTCATGATGTGTTGTTACACAGGCATAGAGGTGGACTCCTCAGTTGCTTTTCTGGAAACATTGACTAGGTTCACCCTTTCAGTTCCCTCAGGTACAGGTAGGAACACCTCAAAGTCAGATTTCTACTCTTTTGGGTTCTGAAGATTAGGCTTTCAAATCTTCATTGTTTGTCATTGGTAGTCAAACACATCTCCGCAGAAAACACAGATCAAAATAAAATCCTTGAACCTTGGTCCCTGCCTGATTGACTGAGGATCTTTTTCTGAGGCCTCAATTGCCTTCAACATTTGCTGTCTGCTTGAACATATGGTTTCTTCCAAACTTGCCAGAACCAATTCCCAGGTACTGACCATGTTGATGGCCAACTTCTGCCAACTATTTAAAAACAATGCTCTTCCTGGAGTCTATCAAATGCAGTTAATCAAGACTCAGCCTGCAATTAACCTCCAGGCCTGGCCTTGCAGATAAATAAGGCTTTTTTTGGCCGTTCTGTTCCTTTTATCATAAACTGTTACCCAAAGTCAAAATGTCATCTTGAGCTCACAATTCCAGTTCAGAGATCTAAGCCAACGCTGATAAAAGATGAAAAATAAAAATAGTGAAAACCTACTGTTAAAAAGTGCCAAGCAGCAGAGCCAGATAACGTCATAGAATCCCTACAGTGTGGTACAGGCCATTTGGCCCAATAAGTCCACACTAACCCTCTGAAGAGTAATCCAACCAGATCCA
This sequence comes from Chiloscyllium punctatum, assembly GCF_047496795.1. Taxonomy (NCBI): domain Eukaryota; kingdom Metazoa; phylum Chordata; class Chondrichthyes; order Orectolobiformes; family Hemiscylliidae; genus Chiloscyllium; species Chiloscyllium punctatum. The sequence goes on from NC_092743.1 coordinate 12,419,738, forward strand.
TTCCCCTACTACTGTACATTTACCCCTAACTAATGCACCAAACTTACACATCCCTGAACACTACGGGCAATTTAGCACGGGCAATTTAGCACGGCCAATTTGCCTAACCTGTACACCTTTGGTTTGTGGGAGGAAACCAGGGCACCTGGAGGAAACCCACGCAGACACGGGGAGAATGTGCAAACTATGAAAGCTTCTTTTGGCCACTTCAGTTCAGTAACAGTGTTTGAGTAAGAAAAAGATCAGACCCAGGCTGTGAATATTAGGGAAGGGATGGGGATCAAACCTAAACCAAATTGGGTGGAAGTAACATTGATTTTGCGTTTGCCTTAGTTGAAGCACAGTCCATGCAGGATTCAGTTGGAATTCATATGCTGGGGGAGGGGGGTGGGGAGGGGGGTGCTGGTGTGGTGATCAAAAGTTGGTTCTGTTACATCTTGGGTTTCCCTCCACTGCGAGTCTGATTTATTGACAGGTTTTTGGAAAGAGAGAAGGAGGAGGAGGAGTGGGACAATGAGTGTGTCACCAGCTCATTCTCAGTCTTAAGAGTCACCCAGTTTCTGCCTCCCCCATGCACACTGACACTCACTCACAGCATATCCCTCACTCACACGTTCACTTTTACTCAATTTCTGTCCGTCCATCAGTCAGAGTGAGGGACGCACTGGGAGGCAATGATCGAATGGTATTATTGCTCCATTATTAAGACCCTGGTTCAAATCCTGCACGGTATATGGTGGAACATCAAAACAAAATCTAAAATTAAAAGTGTAATGATAACAGTGAAAGTGTTATCAATTGTCAGGAAACACCCCCCTGTGCTCAAGAATGTGTCTTACAGAAAAGAAACTATCATCGCATATGAGAGAAGAGGGGAGGACTCAAGGTTATCATTCATATCACTGAGGGGAGTGGGTGATGTGATGACTCTATGAGGGTGACGCAGTGTCACTGAGGGGAGTGGGTGAGGTGATGACTCTTTGAGGGGGAGGAAGTGTCACTGAGGGGACTGGGTCAGGTGATGACTCTTTTGGGGGTGAGGCAGTGTCACTGAGGGGAGTGGCTGAGGTGCAGACGCTATGAGGGGAGGCAGTGTCACTGAGGGGAGTGGGTGAGGTAATGACTCTTTGGGGGCGAGTTAGTGTCACTGAGCGGTGTGGGAGAGCTGATGCCTCTATGAGGGTGAGGCAGTGTCACTGAAGGGACTGGGTAAGGTGATGACCCTATGAGGGATAGGAAGTGTCACTGAGGGGAGCGGGTGAGGTGATTACACTATGAGAGTGAGGCAGTGTCAGTGAGGGGAGTGGGTGAGGTGATTACACTATGAGAGTGAGGCAGTGTCAGTGAGGGGAGTGGGTGAGGTGATGGCCCTATGAGGGGGAGGCAGTGTCACTGAGGGTAATGGGTGAGGTGATGTCCCTATGAGGGTGAGGTAGTGTCACTGAGTGGAGTGGGTGAGGTGATGACGCTATTTGGGGGATGCAGTCTCACTGAGGGTAATGGGTGAGGTGATGTCCTTATGAGGGGGAGGCAGTGTCACTGAGTGGAGTGTATGAGGTGATGACGCTATGGGATGGAGGCAGTGTCAATGTGGGGAGTGGATGAGGTGATGACGCTATGAGGAGAAGGCAGTGTCACTGAGGGGAGTGGGTGAGGTGATGACGCGATGAGGGTGAGGAGGTTTCACTGAGAGGAGTGGGTGAGGTGATAACGCTATGAGGTGGAAGCAGTGTCACTGAGGAGACTGGGCGAGGTGTTGTCCCTATGAGGGTGAGGCAGTGTATCGGAGGGAAATTGGTGAGGTGATGACACTTTGAGGGTGAGGTAGTGTCACTGAGTGGAGTGGGTGAGCTGCTGACCCTATGAGGGTGAGGCAATGTCACTGAGGGGAGTGGGTGAGGTGATGACGCTATGAGGGGGAGGCAGTGTCACTGAGGGGAGTGGGTGAGGTGATGACGCTATGAGGGGGAGGCATAGTCACTGAGGGTAGTGGGTGAGCTGATGACTCAATGAGGGGGAGGCAGTGTCACTGAGGGGAGTGGATGAGTGATGACCCTATGAGAGTGAGGCAGTGTCAGTGAGGGGATTAGGTGAGGTGATGTCGCTATGAGGGGCAGGCAGTGTCACTGAGGGGAGTGGTTGAGGTGATGACTTCTTGAGGGGGAGGGAGTATCACTGAGGGGAGTGGGTGAGGTGATGACTTCTTGAGGGGGAGGGAGTGTCACTGAGGGGAGTGGGTAAGGTGATGACCCTATGAGGGGGAGGCAGTGTCACCGAGTGGAGTGAGTGAAGTGATGACTCTATTGGGGGAGGCAGTGTCACTGAGGGGAGTGCGTGAGGTGATGACTCTTTAAGCAGAAGGAAGTGTCACTGAGGGGCGAGGGTGAGGAGATGACTTTTTGAGATGGAGGGAGTGTCACTGAGGGGAGTGGGTAAGGTGATGACTCTATGAGAGTAAGGCAGAGTCACTGAGGGGACTGGGTGAGATGATGACGCTATGAAAGGAAGGCAGTGTCACTGAGGGCAGTGGGTGAGGTGATGACACTATGAGGGGGAGGCAGTGTCACTGAGTGGAGTGGGTGATGCGATATCCCTATGAGGGTGAGGCAGTGTCACTGAGGGGACTGGTTGAGGTGATGACGCTATGGGATGGAGGCAGTGTCAATGTGGGGAGTGGGTGAGGTGATGACACTATGAGGGGAAGGCAGTGTCACTGAGGGCAGTGGGTGAGGTGATGACGCTATGAGGGTGAGGAAGTTTCACTAAGAGGAGTGGGTGAGGTGATGACGCTATGAGGGGGAGTCAGTGTCACTGAGGGGAGTGGGTGAGGTGATGACGCGATGAGGGTGAGGAGGTTTCACTGAGAGGAGTGGGTGAGGTGATAACGCTATGAGGGGGAGTCAGTGTCACTGAAGGGACTGAGTGAGGTGATGACCCTATGAGGGGAGGCAGTGTATCTGAGGGGAGTGGATGAGGTGATGACCATTTGAGGGTGAGGTTGTGTCATTGATTGGAGTGGGTGATCTGATGACTCTATGAGGGTGAGGCAATGTTACTGAGGGGAGTGGGTGAGTGATGACACTATGACGGTGAGGCAGTGTCACTGAGCGGAGTGGGTGAGGTGATGATGCTATGAGGGTGAGGTAGTGTCACTGAGTGGAGTGGGTGATGTAATATCCCTATGAGGGTGAGGTTGTGTCACTGATTGGAGTGGGTGAGGTGATGATGCTATGAGGGGGAGACAGTGTCATTGAGGGGACTGGGTGAGGTGATGACGCTATGAGGGGGAGGCAGTGTCACTGAGCGGAGTGGGTGAATGATGAACCTATGAGGGTGAGGCAGTGGGTGATGTGATGATGCTATGGGGGAGGAAGTGTCTCTGAGGGGAGTAGTTGAGGTGATGACTCTATGAGGGGGTGGCAGTGTCACTGAGGGGAGTGGGTGAGGTGATGACTCTTTAAGCGGGAGGAATTGTCACTGAGGGGAGTGGGTGCTATGATGACGCTATGAGGGTGAGGCAGTGTCACTGAGGGGAGTGTGTGAGGTGATGACGCTATGAGAGTGAGGCAATGTCAGTGAGGGGAGTGGGTGAGTGATGACCCTAAGGGCGGAGGCAGTGTCACTGAGGGGATTAGGTGAGGTGATGTCGCTATGAGGGGGAGGCAGTGTCACTGAGCGGAGTGGTTGAGGTGATGACTTCTTGAGGGGGAGGGAGTATCACTGAGGGGAGTGGGTGAGGTGATGACTTCTTGAGGGGGAGGGAGTGTCACTGAGGGGAGTGGGTAAGGTGATGACCCTATGAGGGGGAGGCAGTGTCACTGAGTGGAGTGAGTGAAGTGATGACTCTATTGGGGGAGGCAGTGTCACTGAGGGGAGTGCGTGAGGTGATGACTCTTTAAGCAGAAGGAAGTGTCACTGAGGGGCGTGGGTGAGGAGATGACTCTTTGAGATGGAGGGAGTGTCACTGAGGGGAGTGGGTAAGGTGATGACTCTATGAGAGTAAGGCAGAGTCACTGAGTGGTGTGGGTGAGTTAATGACGATATGAGGGGGAGGCAGTGTCACTGAGGGGAATAGGTGAGCTGATGACGCTATGAAAGGAAGGCAGTGTCACTGAGGGCAGTGGGTGAGGTGATGACACTATGAGGGTGAGGAAGTTTCACTAAGAGGAGTGGGTGTGGTGATGACGCAATGAGGGGGAGTCAGTGTCACTGAGGAGACTGGGTGAGGTGATGACCCTATGAGGGGGAGGCAGTGTCACTGAGTGGAGTGGGTGATGCGATATCCCTATGAGGGTGAGGCAGTGTCACTGAGGGGACTGGTTGAGGTGATGACGCTATGGGATGGAGGCAGTGTCAATGTGGGGAGTGGGTGAGGTGATGACGCTATGAGGGGAAGGCAGTGTCACTGAGGGCAGTGGGTGAGGTGATGACGCTATGAGGGGAAGGCAGTGTCACTAAGAGGAGTGGGTGAGGTGATGACGCTATGAGGGGGAGTCAGTGTCACTGAAGGGACTGAGTGAGGTGATGACCCTATGAGGGGAGGCAGTGTATCTGAGGGGAGTGGATGAGGTGATGACCATTTGAGGGTGAGGTTGTGTCATTGATTGGAGTGGGTGAGCTGATGACTCTATGAGGGTGAGGCAATGTTACTGAGGGTAGTGGGTGAGGTGATGACGCTATGAAGGCGAGGCAGTGTCACTGAGTGGAGTGGGTGAGTGATGACACTATGACGGTGAGGCAGTGTCACTGAGTGGAGTGGGTGATGTAATATCCCTATGAGGGTGAGGTTGTGTCACTGATTGGAGTGGGTGAGGTGATGATGCTATGAGGGGGAGACAGTGTCATTGAGGGGACTGGGTGAGGTGATGACGCTATGAGGGGGAGGCAGTGTCACTGAGCGGAGTGGGTGAATGATGAACCTATGAGGGTGAGGCAGTGGGTGATGTGATGATGCTATGGGGGAGGAAGTGTCTCTGAGGGGAGTAGATGAGGTGATGACTCTATGAGGGGGTGGCAGTGTCACTGATGGGAGTGGGTGAGGTGATGACTCTTTAAGCGGGAGGAATTGTCACTGAGGGGAGTGGGTGCTGTGATGACGCTATGAGGGTGAGGCAGTGTCACTGAGGGGAGTGGGTGAGGTGATGACACTATGAGAGTGAGGCAATGTCAGTGAGGGGAGTGGGTGAGTGATGACCCTAAGGGCGGAGGCAGTGTCACTGAGGGGATTAGGTGAGGTGATGACGCTATGAGGGGGAGGCACTGTCGCAGAGGGGAGTGGTTGAGGTGATGACACTATGAGACTGAGGCAGTGTCACTGAGGGGAGAGGGTGAGGTGATTATGAGAGTGAGGCAGGGTCACTGAAGGGAGTGGGTGAGGTAATGACAATATGAGGAGGAGGTAGTGTCACTGAGAGGAGTGGTTGAGGTGATGACGCTATGAGGGGGAAGCAATGTCACTGAGGGGAGTGAGTGAGGTGATGACACTATTTGGGGGAGGCAGTGTAACTGAGGGGAGTGTGTGAGATGATGATCCTATGAGTGGGAGGCAGTGTATCTGAGTGGAGTGGGTGAGCTGATGACTCTATGAGTGTGAGGCAGTGTCATTGAGGCGAGTGGGTGAAGTGATGACGCAATGAGGGGAGGCAGTGTCACTGAGGGGTGTGGGTAAGGTGATGACCCTACGAGGGGAGGAAGTGTCACTGAGGGGATTGGGTGAGCTGATGACACTATAAGGGGGAGGCAGTGTCAGTGAGGGGATTGGGTGAGTTGATGATGCTATAAGGGGTAGGCAGTGTCACTGAGCGGAGTGGGTGAGGTGATGACCCTATGAGGGGGCGGCACAGTCAGTCAGGGGAGTGGGTGAGGTGATTACACTATGAGAGTGAGGCAGTGTCACTGAGAGGTGTGAGTGAGGTAATGACAATATGAGGGGGAGGCAGTGTCACTGAGGGGAGTGGGTGAGGTGATGACACTTTGATGGTGAGGTAGTGTCACTGAGTGGGGTGGGAGAGCTGATGACTCTATGAGGGTGAGGAAGTTTCACTGAGAGGAGTGGGTGAGGTGATGACGCTATGAGGATAGGAAGAGTCACTGAGGGGATTGGATGAGGTGATGACGCTATGAGGGGGAGGCAGTGTCACTGAGAGGAGAGGGTGAGGTGATTACTCTATGAGATGAGGCAGGGTCACTGAAGGGAGTGGGTGAGGTAATGACAATATGAGGGGGAGGTAGTGTCACTGAGAGGAGTAGTTGAGGTGATGACTCTATGAGGGGAAGGCAGTGTCACTGAGGGCAGTGGGTGAGGTGATGACGCTAGGAGGGTGAGGAAGTTTCACTGAGAGAAGTGGTTGAGGTGATGACGCTATTTGTGGGATGCAGTGTCACTGAGCGGAGTGGATGAGATGATGACTCTATGAGTATGAGGCAGTGTCAGTGAGGGGAGTGGGTGAAGTGATGACGCTCTGAGGGGAGGCAGTGTCACTGAGGGGATTGGGTGAGTTGATGATGCTATGAGGGGTAGGCAGTGTCACTGAGCGGAGTGGGTGAGGTGATGACCCTATGAAGGGGTGGCACTGTCAGTCAGGGGAGTGGGGTGAGGTGATTATTCTATGAGAGTGAGACAGTGTCACTGAGAGGTGTGAGTGAGGTAATGACGATATGAGGGGGAGGTAGTGTCACTGTGGGGATTGGGTGATGTGATGTCCCTAGGAGGGTGAGGCTGTGTCATTGAGGGGAGTGGGTGAGGTGATGATGCTATGAGGGAGAGGCAGTGTCACTGAGGGAATGGCTGAGGTGATTGCTCTATGAGAGTGAGGCAGTGTCACTGAGAGGTGTGGGTGACGTAATGACGATATGAGGGGGAGGCAGTGTCACTGAGGGCAGTGGGTGAGGTGATGAAACTTTGAGGGTGAGATAGTGTCACTGAGTGGAGTGGGTGAGCTGATGTCTCCTTGAGGGTGAGGCAGTGTCTCTGAGGGGAGTGGGTGAGGTGATTACTCTATGAGAGTGAGGCAATGTCACTGAGAGGTGTGGGTGATTTAATGACGATATGAGGGGGAGGCAGTATCACTGTGGGGAAGGAGTGAGGTGATGATGCTATGAGGGGGAGGCAGTGTCACTGAGGGGAGTGGGTGAGGTGATGACTCTATGAGGGGGTGGCAGTGTCACTGAGGGGAATGGGTGAGGTGATGACTCTTTAAGCGGGAGGAATGGTCACTGAGGGGAGTGGGTGCCGTGATGACGCTATGAGACTGAGTAAGTGTCACTGAGGGGAGTGGGTGAAGTGATGATGCTATGAGGGGCAGGAAGTGTCTCTGAGGGGATTGGGTGAGGTAATGACTGTATGAGGAGGAGGCAGTGTATCTGAGGGGAGTTGGAGAGGTGATGACTCTATGAGGGAGAGGGAGTGTCACTGAGGGGAGAGGGTGAGGTGATGACGCTATGAGGGTGAGGCAGTGTCACTGAGGTGAGTGGGTGAGGTGATGCCGCCATGAGGGGAGGCAGTGTCACTGAGGGGAGTGGGTGAGGTGATGACGCTATGAGACTGAGGCAGTGTCACTGAGGGGGGTGGGTGAGGTAATTGCTCCATGAGAATGAGGCAGGGTCACTGAGGGGAGTGGGTGATGGGATGACTCTATGAGGGGGAGTCAGTGTCACTGAGGGGAGAGGGTGAGGTGATAACGCTATGAGGGGAAGGCTGTGTCACTGAGGGCAGTAGGTGACATGATGCCCCTATGAGGGGACGAAATATCACTGAGGGAAGTGGGTGAGATGGTGTCCCTGTGAGGGGGAGACAGTGTCACTAAGGGGAGAGGGTGATGTGGTGACTCAATGAGAGGGAGGCAGTGTCACTGAGTGGAGAGGGTGATGTGATGACTCTGAGGGGAGGCAGTGTCAGTGAGGGGAGTGGGTGATTTAGTGACTCTTTGAGGGGGAGGCAGTGTCATTGAGGGGAGAGGGTGAGGTGAGCACTCTGTGGCAGGCAATTAGAGAGAGCCAGATTCACTGGAGCGGATTGAAATTGGTTTTCGCTCTCCGACTGTGAAAAAGTTTGTTTGATCAATCTCTGGTAAGCCGGTAATGTATTTGCTTTTCTTACATTTTAGCAGGCTAAAGCATGGTAAATTTAATAAAATGTAGAACAGAACGTAATATTGTTGTGATCCAGAGGAAATTATACAGTGATCGGCAGGACCCTTTGGGGCATTGATATTCAGAGGGATCTTACGGTGCACGTCCATAGCTCCCTGGATGAAGTAATGCAAATAGATAAGGCAATAAAGAATGTGTATAGCATGCATGCCTTCATCGGTTTGGTCACTGAGTTCAAATGTTGGCAAGTCATGTTGCAGCTATATTAGACTTTAGTTGGACCACATTTGGAATACTGTATGCATTTCGGGTCTTATGGGAAATACGTAGAGGCTTTGGGGAGGGTGCAAAAGTGAGTCACAACGTTGCCTGGATTGGAGTGTATTAACTATGACAGAAGGTTGGACAAACTTGGATCATTTTCACTGGAGTGTCAGAGGGTGAGGAGCAATCTGATAGAAGGATATAAAATGGTGAGAAGTGTGGATAGGTTGGATAGTTGGAGTTTTTCTTCCAGGGTGGCAATTATTAAATACTAAGGGGCACAGGTTTAAGGTGAGAGTGGGGGAAGTTAAAAGGCAATGTTCTTACACAGAGGGTGGTGGGTGCCCGCATTATACTGCCTGGAGAGGTGGCAGAAGCAGATAGGACAGCAACGTTTAAGAGGCATTTGGACAGACATGTCAACTGGTAAAGAATGGCAGATACTGACCATGTGCAGGCAGATGGGGTTAGTTTATTATGGTATTATAGTGGTGGGCCAAATGGCCTCTTCCAGTGCTGTTGTAATCTATGTTCTCCGTTCAAACATAAGTCTTTGATGTTTGAGTAGCTTTAGCTCAGACTTTGTGAGCTAGAGGCTGAACTACAGACAGCACGACACATTAAGGAGAGGAAATGTGCCGGGAGACGAGGAGTTTGAAGGAAGTGAGGATAGAAATTGTGGGGAGACTGGTTATAATCTTTCAGTCTTCAGGGGCAGTGCCAGAAGTCTGGAGGGTTGCAAACATTACAGCCTTGTTTAAGAAAGGTTGTAAGGACAATCCCAGCTGTAGCAGACCGGTTAATTTATCTCCAGTGTTGGAGAAGCTTCCAAACACATGTATTCAGTATAAAATTAGTAGTTGTGTGGAAAAACGTGGGTTGATTTGCAAGAATTAGCATGGATTTTTAAAGCGGAAATTGCTTTTTTCTTGAGATTTTGAAGAGGTAATGGAAAGGGTTTTTTTAAAGATTAATTCATGGGATGAAGGTGTCACTGGCTGGGCCAATATTTATTGCCCATCCCAGAGGGCAGTTATGAGTGAACCACATTGCTGTGGGTCTGAAGTCACACTTAGGCCAGACCAGGTAAGGATGGCAGTTTCCCTTTCCAAAAGGCCTGAGTGAACCAGATGTTTTTTTCTGACAATGGTCAATGGTTTTGTGGTCATCATTAGAACTTTAAATCCAGACTTATTTTGAATTGAACTTCCACCATCTGACATTACCCTAGCCTAGCGATAACATAGTGTATTAACTATGACAGAAGGTTGGACAAACTTGGATTATTTTCACTGGAGTGTCAGAGGGTGAGGAGCAATCTGATAGAAGTATATAAAATGATGAGAAGTGTGGATAGGTTGGATAGTTGGAGTTTTTCTTCCAGGGTGGCAATTATTAAATACTAAGGGGCACAGGTTTAGGGTGAGAGTGGGGGAAGTTAAAAGGCAATGTTCTTACACAGAGGGTGGTGGGTGCCCGCATTATACTGCCTGGAGAGGTGGCAGAAGCAGATAGGACAGCAACGTTTAAGAGACATTTGGACATCGCTAGGCCATCATCGCCTCCATCAGTGTTGATGTGGTCTATGTGGATTTTTAGAAGGTCTTTGACACATAACAGATGTGTGGGGGAGGTTATAGGTCATGGTATAAAAAAGATATCTGTGATGTGGGTACAAAATTGGTTGAGTGACAGGAAACAGAGATTAGTGTTCAATGAATATTTTTTTGTGCTGGAGGAAGGATTGCTTCACAGAATTCCCAAGGGATCAGCATTGGGACCCTTGATATATATTAATGATGTGGGCCTTGGTATGCAGATGACACTGAGATTGGAAACTTTGAGGACACCGATATGAAATTCCAGAAGCACATTGACAAGTGGACAAAGTGGACAGATGAGGTTCAATGTAGAAAAGTGTGATGTGATGCACTTTGATAAGAGGAACATTGAAAGACAATATAAAATGGAGGGTACAATTCTAAAAGGGGTGCAGGAGTAGAGGGACCTGGTCTTATATGTGTACAGATCATTGAAGATGGAGGAACAAATGGAGAGAACAGTTAATAAAACACACAGAATCCTGGTCTTTATTAATTGAGGCGTAAAGTACAAGTGTAAGATGATGATGTTGAACTTGTACAAGACATTTGATGGACCTCAGCTGGAGTATTGTGTAAAGTTGTGAGCACCACATTCTGGGTAAGGTGCGAATGTGCAGAATGGAAAGAGCCCAGAAGTGGTTTTCAAGAATGGCTCCAGGAATGAGAAATTGCAGTTATGATGAAATATTGAAGACGTTGAGACTGTTCTTCTTGGAGAGAAGGCTGAGAGGAGATTCGATCGAGGTTTTCAAAATCCAGAGTGGGGCTGGACAGAGTAAATTGGGAGAATCTGCTCCTGCTTATACAAGGAACAATGATGTAACAGCATGGACAGGAGGTGATGTGCAAAAGAAGCCAAGGTGATGTGAGAATAAAACTCACCGAGTAGTTGAGTGTGGAATGCCATGCCTGGAATCGTACTCAAGAACTAGTCAATTGAAAAGTCCAAAAGGGCATCGGATGGTTATTTGGATAGAAATAATATTCAAAGACATGGGGAAAAGATGAGAGATTGACACAAGTTAATGATGCTCATTTGAAGAGCTGGTATCAGTGCGATGGACTGATTGGCCTCCTTCTGCCCCATAACAAGTTCTGTGATTCTGTGAACTTCTGCATTTCCACATTTAGTTGAGTATCTACCAAATACACAGATTTCAGTAGAATAATAACGGCAGATTCTGATGATGGCAAGCACAAATTTGGACCAGAACATTTGCTCTTGCTGTTGTGAAAAACTAGCAATACTTTAATGTGGGTCTCATTTGGTCATTAGTGAGCTTTAACTTTTTTTTAAAATGTGTGATTCTGAACCAATTTCCTTTGACATTCCTGAGGATAGAATGCAGCTGGTCTACTCTGAATCACCAATTTGGCTTTATTTTTATTTCAAAGACTTCCACCATCTCTTGCAAGAGATTTGTGTTCTCTGAAGTAATTGCAATAGCCTAAATTCAAATTTACTCAATGCATTAGCACAAGTTTTATAACATTAATTTCATTCTGACCTTGCAATTGCCACTGTATACTCATCTTTTCCTCCTAATTTCATAGCCATTTCATCTTCTTTGAGAGAGAAGCAGGTTGAAAATGTTACATGTGTCCATGCAATTATCTCACTCTTCAAAGGAATAGCATTTCCCTCTGAATGGCAACCTGCAGCTTTCAGTGTTATATTCAAGACTCCAGCAAAGTTCCAGGAACATTTTCAGACATTTGAAGAGCTCTATATTATTTGTATATGGACTCATCCAGTGATAAAGGCTTTCTGGGTATTGTTATCTGCTGAAAGTCCAGGTAATAGTATTGGTAGTGATGCATAGAGAGCTCACCTTTCTAGTGTATACAGTTAGTAAATGGCTCTCATTACAAACCATAGGGAAACCTTTCTTTGCTGTCAAGAGACAATAGGTCTACTTATCCCATTCTGTTGAAGAAGGTAATTGCAGTCAATTTAACAGGACACTGAGACTGGCTGGCTTACAATTTCAAGTTTTCAGGCACAAAATTGAGCAAAGTACCATCATTGTGAAAACTGAGGCAGCTGCAGAGATTAATACCAACATGTACCATGCTAGTACTATTTCTAAACTTTCCTCTGCACCCTTTAGCTTTCGGTTGTAGTTTCGGCTATATCCAGGGGCTGTGACAAGAGTTATACCAATGTGTATTCTATTAGTTGGTCACACAGGCCTTTCGGATATGTTGGCCCAGCAAGAATATGTATATCTTTTAAAGACAGCTTCATTTAGGGGAGATAGTAATAAAGTGGCAATGTTAGATTAGATAGGGCGGCATGGTGGCACAGTGGTTAGCACTGCTGCCTCACAGCGCCAGAGACCCGGGTTCAATTCCCGCCTCAGGTGACTCTCTGTGTGGAGTTTGCACATTCTCCCCGTGTCTGCGTGGGTTTCCTCCGGGTGCTCCGGTTTCCTCCCACAGTCCAAAAATGTGCAGGTTAGGTGAATTGGCCACGCTAAATTGCCCGTAGTGTTAGATGAAGGGGTAAATATAGGGGAATGGGTCTGGGTGGGTTGCGGGTCGGTGTGGACTTGTTGGGCCGAAGGGCCTGTTTCCACACAGTAAGTAATCTAATCTGTTACTAAACTAGCAATCCAGACCCCAGATTAATGGGGACTTGGGGTTTAAATCCCACCATGGCAGATAGTGAGCATTGTATTTAATAAAAATTTGCAAAAGAAATCGAATAACGACCTGTCAATTGGTTAAAACAAACTTTCATCTCGTTGACTTTAAGGAAGGAAACTGTCCTCCTTACCTGGTCTGTCCAATGTGGTTGCCTCTTAACTGTCCAATGGACCATTATGTGGAGGTACCACTGTTGGATTGGGGTGGACAAGGTTAGAAGTCACATAACACCAGGTTATAGTCCAACAGGTTTATTTGAAATCACAAGCTTTTTCAGTGCTGCCCCTTGGTCAGGTGAAGTGACTTCATCTGATGAAGGAGCAGTGCTCTGAAAGCTTGTGATTTCAAATAGAACTGTTGGACTATAACCTTGTGTCACGTGACTTCTAACCTTTGTCCTATAGGCAACTAAGGAATGGGCAATAAATGCTGAACTGGCCAGTGACATTCACATCCCATGCATAAATATATAAAAAAACTGTGCAAACATATGGGCATTGAGTGAGTGAAGGGGGTTTATTGAGTGGTTTAAGCGCAGAGTCGGACTGCTGCAGAAGTCATGGGTTGAGTTGGTTTGCTTTCATATGGATTGCTGAAATTGTAAAGCATTTTTAAAAAATTAAATATCTTAAACATCCCCTAGGTGTCACCAAACATCAACTATCTGAACTGTGCATTTTTTCAAAAATGTGCAGCATGTATACTGTCAGAAGAAATTGTTTAGCTTATTTACTTACCACACTTACCACTTACCTGGTGTTACGTGACTTCTAACCTTGTCCACCCCAATCCAACACTGGTACCTCCACATAATGGTCCATTGGACAGTTAAGAGTCAACCACATTGGACAGACCAGGTAAGGAGGACAGTTTCCTTCCTTAAAGTCAACGAGATGAAGGTTTGTTTTAACCAATTGACAGGTCGTTATTAGATTTTTTTCCCAATTTTTATTAAATACAATGCACACTAGGCCTTATCGCATATGCCTTAAAATCTGTCGATCTTTATCAAACCAAAAAATACCGTCAGTGATTGTGTTCATTAATATAAAAACAGGCACATTTTGCTGCAAAACAAGACCAATTGAGAAGCATTGAGGAGAGATACCAGAAAAAAAAGTCATAAAAGTCTAAGTTCAAAGTCACAACATAGCTGAATACCTTAAGAAGAAACCCTTAAAGACATCCATTTAACAAAGAGCTGCAAACTTTACAAGGAATATAAACCTCACTTATGCTGTGAGTTAGATAAAGATTGTTATAAGAAGCTGATTATTAGATAAAAGATCTTTATAAGAAGCTGTAGAGGATAATATGTTATCATGGAGGGAACATTGTCTGACCTGTAGAAGCCAGAGTGTAGGCATAAATGGGTCTTTTACATTAGCTGGATATGAAAAGTCAGGTTCCGTAGGAGTCTACGCTTAACTTCCTACAATTGATGTTAAAGACTTAGATGAGGAGACGGGAGGCACATTTTCTATACTTGCAGATGACACCAATAATGTTGTGAAAAATGATATATCCAGGAAGCAGACTGATATACATAAGAGCTATAATTGAGCAAGTGTGGTAAAGTTGTTCACTTTGGTGGGAAGAATTACAAAGCAGAGTTTTGGTTAAATGGAGGATGACTGCAGAAGTCTGACGTGCAGAGGCGCCTAGGTGATCATGTGTGTGAGTCACAATAAGTTAGTTCACAAGGTACCGCAAGGGAATACGAAGGTTAATGGGATGCTGTCTTTTTTTAATGGGAGAAATTAAGTATTAAAAACAGATGCTCTGCTCCAGTTAGCTGAAGATGAAGCCGCGCTCCAAAAGCTAGTGTTTCCAAATAAACCTGTTGGACTATAACCTGTGTTGTGTGATTTTTTAACTTCGTCCACCCCAGTCCAGCACGGGCACATCCACATCATGCTCCAGTTACACAGGGCATTGGTGCGATAACATCTTGAATATTGTGTGTAGTTTTGAACTCCTTATTAAAAAAAGGGCATTACTGTGTCAGAGACTGTTCAGAGGAGGTTTACAACACAGATGCCTGAGACATGACCATTTGATTGGAGATTATGCAATGTATTTCCAGGTAAACCGCTAGTACATGGTACAGCTGTGGGAATGACAAAATACTGTGCTGGATAGCAACATGTCCACCTCCTTGACTAATCACCACTGACAAGCTGCTTGGCTTTGTGTCTATGCTAACACTAAGTCAATATGGAAGTACCGTCAGATTTTAAGCTCTGGCTGAGGGGGAAAGCACAAAGCAGCGACGTAAGGCAGAGATGCTAAGAGTCTCCAAGTTGGTGCAGAGTCAGTGAGTGCAAAGAGAGTAAGCGAGAAACTCTAAGATGTTGCCTGGTTGAATTCCATGAGCTGGGTGCCTTTCCCTCTGCATACACTGTTCAAATAGCATCATTACAATGGAAGGTGCCCCAAAAGGTGTGCTCCAAAATGCAACTTTGAAAGAGAGAACTGTATGGTGAGATGTGTCATGAGTGTAATTTGAGGTAAGTACCTGCTTGATGCCAGCACCCATGGATGAGGTGCCCTGAGAGGATGGTTTTCTTATGTCCAACATGGAGGTCTGGGGGAACAAGGGCGTCTGAAGGTACCCCCTCAGACTTTCACGTTGAGAAATGCCACCATCTGGAAATGGCACATCGATGAGGAGAGGTTAGGAAAGAACAGCAGGCTAGTGGATCCAAATTGGCCTCTGTCCACTCACCACAAGACATTGTCTCACGATTCAAAACTCAGTTGGAAATTGGACTTTCCCCTCGACATTGTGAATCTCCTTACTGCTAATATCAACCTCTTTTTCCAACGTTCTCATGCCATTTTGAGTTTGGAATGATTCTGCCCACATGTCTGATTCTTATCAGACCAGAAAATGTATCCTGAGCCTGGGGAGTTGTCCAAATAAACAACAAAGTCAGGAGCCTTCCCGGATAAAGCAGATCAGACAATGCACCCATTCTAAAGTGAACTGGGTCAACTTTCATTCAATGCCAACTGCTGTAAAGGCCTATGGGTCAGGCTAATTAGCAAGTGGGTGAGTGTTGAGGCTAGGTCAGTGGTTGAGGTTGGGGAGGTGGTGAGTTGGTAGTTGTCATTCGAGGATAGATCAGTTGGATATGGGTGGGTTGTGGTCTTGTGGATGGGGGCAGGTTGGGTCAGGCCCACATCGGAGCAGAGGAAGTCGGTAATCAGAGTATGTCCGCAATGAGGCTGGAGTCTGAAGCTGGAATGGGTGTTGCAGAAATGGGTCTGGCCAAGTTGGGAGTGAGCTGGAGCTGTTTTGTTGGTCTGGCTGTGGCCATGATGGGAAGTTTATATGTGTTTTTTTCATTCATTCATAGAACCTGGCATTGCTGGCTGAGAAGGTGGTGTTGAGTTGCCTTCTTGAACCGCTGCAATCCATGTACCGTAGGTAAGCATGCAATACCCTTAGGGAGGGAATTCCAGGATTTTGACCCAGCCACATTGAAGAAATGGTGATTAATTTTCTAGTCAGCTTGATGTGTGTCTTGAAGAGGAACACATTGATGGTGGTGTTCCTATGTATCTATTGCCTTTGCCTCCTAGATGGAAGTAGTTGTCAATTTGGAAGGTGCTGTCTAAGGATCTTTAGTGACTTCCTGCTGTGCATCATGTAAATAGTACACTCTGCTGAGACTGACTGTTAGTGCTGGAAGTAGTGGATATTTGTGGATTTGATGCTAATCAAGTGGGCAGCTTTATCTTGGATGATATCAAGGTTTCTGAGTGTTGTTGGAGCTGCAATCATTCAGGCAAGTAGGGAGTATACTCCTGGCTTGTGCCTTGTCAAAGCCAGACCAGCTTTGGGCAAGTTGAACATATGAACCTATGAAAATGAACAAGTCTAGGCCACTAGGCCTTTGAACCTTGTCCACCATTCAATGAGATCTTGGCTGATCCTCAACTCTACATTCCTGCCTGTCCCTATAACCCTTGATTTGTTTACTTCTAACCTCGAGCACCCCACTGTGGTAAAGAATCCCACTGATACACCACTCTCTGAGAGAGAAAACAAGCTTCCTCATCTCTGTCTTAAAATGGAACACCAGGCGATAGTGAGGACTACAGATGCTGGAGATCAGAGTGTGGTGCTGGAAAAGCACAGCAGGTCAGGCAGCATCCGAGGAGCAATGAGGATTCCTGATGAAGGGCTTATGCCCGAAACGTTGATTCTCCTGCTCCTCAGATGCTGCCTGATCAGCTGTGCTTTACCATCACCACACTCTTGACACTTTACTGGGACACACCTCATTCTGAGATAATTTTCCTATGGTTGTAGGTTCTCCCACGAGGGGTAAACAAGGTCTCTGCATTGACCTGATCAAGTCCTCTACAAATCTGTATGTTTCAATGAGGTCACCTCTCATTGTTGTGATGTTTTTATGCTTCTATGAAATATACATAAGCCTTGGAAGATGTACAGTGTAGACTCACCAATATAGAAGAGTTAAAAAACAAAGGCAGTTGTGAAAGTCTGGCCTATTGTCCCCTGGGTTCAGTGCCACTATTCCAGGACAATAATTCAATTGCATGTGCAAGATGTAGAGAAAGATGTCAGTGGTGTTATATCTTCAACTATTGCACGAACATGTGCAGAATTATATGAGAATATAATTCAAAATACATGGCATATTGCTTATCAGTAAACAATTTAATTTTATGAATTCAGGTTTCCCTTTTGGAAATGAAAGATTTGAAAATCTAAAGAGATTTCCATTCAGAAGGTTACATGTATTTTACACACTGGATGAAAGGTAAATGTTTGAAATGGAGAATTAACAAACTGATAATGAGTGTTGTTATTTGTCATGGTAGTGTGATACAAGGATTTATCTAAGAGAGGATAAATCAGGTTCCAGCTCACTATGAATCATGTCACGTATAGCGCTGGAAGTGTACTGTTAATCCCTGAGTAGGTCTTGGACAGGTTTCATAAAAGGGCAACTTGCATTTAATGACTGATCAAGACCTGAGGCTGAATTTCTGCTATCTTTATTAGCTCCTAGCAGTGGCAAGGAGTAATTATAAAGGCATTTGCTAGTTACTTACAAAGCAAGTGCACTTTTTTAAAGCTGGTAATGTTGTTTTAGTTCTAAAACTTAAGTAGAAAAGAGAGACGCAGCAAGCAAAGAGAACTTGTAAGACACAATAATGAACACTCCTCGACAATCTTTCCCAGCGTGATCATTTTTCTGTTTAGCTGTGCAATGACAACAGAAATGTATCATGATCATGGCACTATCTTCCTAACAATGATACCTTCAGGGCCTTGTAAATTCACCAAGTTTCAACTTATGATCTTGTTTCTTTTATCATATTGTCACTTAATTGTTTTCCAACCTCAACAATACTCAAGAAACTCAAGACAATCCAAAACAAAGCAGCCCATTTGATTGGCACCACATCCACAAACATTCTCGCCCTCCACTGCCGATGGGCAGTGACAGAAACATGTTCCATGTTCAAGATGCACAGCACCAACTCACCAACTCACCTCTGACAGCAACTTCCAACTGCTACCACCTGGAAGGATGAGGGCAGCAGATACATGGAAACACCATCCTCTGCAAGTTCTCCTCCAAACCACTGACCAGCCTGACTTGGTAGTATTTTGTCGTTCTTTCAGTGTCACTGGGCCAAAATCCTGGAACTCCCATCGTAAGGCCAGTGTGAGTCTCTGTACAGCACATCGACTGTAACAGACAGATCACCACCACCTTCTCAAGGGAACCTAGGGATGGCAATAAGTGTTAGCTCAACCAGTGACTCCCACATCCCAATAAAAGATCAAAATAACTTTTATTTTGTTGATTTTTCACATGCAACTTAGATCTAATTTGCCACAGAAAGGTAGAATTTGTATTTTGTAGTGTTAATACTCTCTCAGATAATTTCTAATCATTCTGCTCAGCTTTGGTATCGCATACCTCTGGAGTAGTTGGGACACGAACCTGACCTTGCTGAGTCAAAGGTAGAGACACTTTCACAGTGCCACAAGATCCCCATCAAAGTAATAACAGTGATGCGGACTTAATATCATATTTATTCTGTGATCCTTGCTACAACACCTTCTTATTGCTGTGAAATTTATTAATCTGTCTGTCTTAGAAAATAAATAATTTTAATCTGGTCAATCTCATTTTTCAAAATTAGTACCAGCATGGATCTGTTGGGCTGAATGATGTGTTTCTGTGCTGTGACGAATCTGTAGAATTATAATGAGGTGGATCACATTGAGTTCCTTAATTGGGGCTGTTAATCTGTTCCAATCAAAGAGCCCTGGCTGACAGATATAAACAGGAATGGTTGCCCGGGTGTCCTTGGAGAAGGAGCACGCGGGTGTCCACTGACACCCTGGAGTTGTGACTGGCCACTTGAGTGTTTCCTTCCCTGCTGGAGAGATTGGACCACTTCTGTGACTGTGACTGTGACTGTGCGAGGACTGTTCCTGTTGCTGCTTGGGGCCTGCCTCCCTGCTGCTGCCTGGGACTTGCCTTGGGGGCCCTCCCCAGGACCTCCACCACCACCACCACTGCTGCTGTGGCCTGAGGAGAGGCCTGCCTCTACTGCTGCTGCTGCCCGAGGCCTGCCTCCGCCTTTGCTGCCTGGGACTCGCCTTGGGGCCCCTCCCCAGGACCTCCACCACCACCGCTGCTGCTGTTGCCTGAGGCCTACCTCCACCACTGCTGCCTTGGGCTCGGTTTTGGGGCTGCCTGGGACTTTCCTTGGGGACCCTCCCCAACAGGCCTGCCCCCCACTGCTGTGACTGGAGGAACTGCCTGGGACTTGCCGAAAAAAAAAAAAAAAATAAACAGGAATGGTGTCTCTGGAGAAGGAGCATGCAGTCTCCACCAACACCCTGGAGTTGTTCAGGGAGAGAGGCCACCGCAGGGAGTGGAGTGCATTATTTCCCCCTCCAACTCTATTTTGATTTAGTCCCTGCCCTCTCCTTCACTGTTTTGATCACACAGCATTGCCCTTTGATGTGAAGGGCACTGGTTGTCACTGGCCAATCGGGTGTCTTCTTATCTTCCTGGTGGTGGAAACTGAATAAAGATTTGTGCACCTTGTGCCTTTCACTGTGTCTCACACCTGCACACACACACCATGGGTGCTGAGAGAGAAATAGTACTGCAGTTAGGCGGGAGTGTGGGGTGGAAAAAAAAGGAAAAAAAAGAAAAAGGAAAAAGAACAGAAGTGTCAGACATCCTGTTCACTCTGACATCTGGCTCTGAGGGAGCTGGATCTGTGTCAATGAGTCTCCACATTAATAAAAGGAAAAAAAAAACAGGAGTGTTGTCCCTGGAGAAGGATCACGTGGTGTCCATCAACACCCTTGAACTCTTTAGGGAGAGGTGGGCAATGCAGGGATGGAGTGTATTATTTCCCCATCCAACTCTATTTTGATTTAACCCCTGCCCCCCTCCCCCCTTCACTGTTTGATCACACAGCATTGCCCTTTGATGTGAAGGGCACTGCTTATCGCTGGCCACTTGGGTGTTTCCTTACTTCCTGGTGGTGGAAAATGAATAAAGATTTACACACTTATTGTTCTTCACTGTGTACGACACCAACACACACACAAGAGGAATTAAAAAGTAAACACGATAAAAAAAGCCAAGAGTGTCAGAGGTTCTGCTCACTCTGAGAGCTTCTTCTGAGCGAGCTGGATCAGTGTGAGTAAAGGATCCTGCTCTTTTTTCCCTGTATTATAGAGGAGAGGAGACTGTTTCTGTTGGTGTCTTCCCATTGAGCAGGAGTTTATATTAAAAAAAGGAGTGTCAGAGATACTGTTCACTCTGAGAGCTGGCTTTGACGGAGCTGGATCAGTGTCAAGGACTGTCTGTTTGTAAATAAAGGGGGACTCGGTAATGAGGTACTGGTCTCTGTGGAGTTATTTCAATATTATATACATCTTAAAGAAGATTAAAGACTGCACCTATACAGCTGACAGTTATGTTTTACCTAGATAACTCTTAAACATTTATTCAGAAAACACAACTTGAATTTATTCCACAGCATTAACATAAAGATATCCTAAAGTGCTTTAAAAAAAAAATGAATGTGTGTGGAACCAGCTGGAGACCAGGCAAGGAAAAGATTAAGAAAAACAACAAAAAGCTTAGACTAAAAGATAAATTTGAGAACGTTGTGAAGGTGGAAAAGGGAGAGAACTAGAGAAGATAAGATGGAACAGCGAACTGAGAGAGGTCTTTAAGAGGTTCGATAGGGTAAATGTTGAGAAGATGCTTGCATGTGTGACAGAGATCCAGATCACTCTGCATTATCCAAGAGAGCCATTCCGTTCAAAGACAATAAGAGAATGGAATAAGAATATGTAAAATAATAAAGAAAATAAAAGATGTCCCTGTATAAGATACCTACACAAACCTGGCCCACCTCTCAGGTATATACTGCATGTTATCAACATTCATTGAATACCACACTCACAGAATGAGCAGATACCAAGAAGCTGTCTGCATCAGATGGAACAGCTACATGTTAATTATCCTGGACGGTTTTATTCTTCAATTAATATCTGTAAAATAAATGATCCTGCTATTGCTGTTTGTTGGCCCTAGCTCTTTATAGATTGGCTATTGGATATCCCTGCATTAAGACAGTGATTATGTTTCAGGAAATAAAGATATATAATTGGATAATTGTTGGCTATGTATCCAAATATCTTTGGATCAATACTTTGAATATCTGATGATCTCTAGTTCTCTGGAGTTGAGAAATTGAAAGATTCACAAGTGTTTGACTCAAGATAATTCTCTTCACCCCAGAACTTAATGGCTGGCCCCTAGCTTGGAGAAATATCCTCTCAACATTGATCATGTCAAATATGTTTCAATGAGACCTCCTCTCATCTTCTTAAACTCAAGGGAAGTTCTTCCCGAAAGTTTTCTCACTGGGAGACCACTTCATGACTTCAAAGGTTTTGTGACCATTCAGTGAGAAACGGGAGAGGTTTGTTTAGGGGGGGTGGGGGAATGTGGTGGGATATGGAGGTGGCTGTGAGACCAAAGTTGTTAGAGAAGGTAGGACAGCTATTCCAGGTCACTCAGACCTCCACTCCAACCACTGCTGACTCAGAACCTGTAACCCCAAACGTTTAACCTGAGATACAACTTGGCATCCTAACCTGTACTTCTGAGATCCTGCTCCACAAACCCACTGAACATACTCGCTTCTCAAAGGAGGATTTTCACAGGCCAGGAATCAATCTGGTGAACTCTTAGAATACAAACATCTCCTTCCTTAAATAAGGAGATCCAAACAACACTCCAAATCTGGTCTGTACTGAGGCCCTAACTGCAATGAAACTTGATTAGTCTTGTATTTCAATCCCTTTGTAATGAAGGCTAATATATCACTTGTTTCCTACTTGTCTGCTGTACTTGCATGTCCGTGATTAATGTAAAACATCATCACATTTTATGCTTTCTGACCCAAAAGAACTAAATAATTTAAAAAATCTTTTTCTGAAATATTTCTCCTAAGTGCCTATGTGGGAGAATAGAGATGATCAGAGGTCTACTGAGAGCATATGGAATGGGAAGGCCTCTGTGAATTGAGAAAAAAGATAGAGTGGCCTGTTTCCTTGCTAAATGTTTTATTGGTATGAGGAGAAAGAGGGACAAGGGACTGAGTTGGATGGTCAACCATGATCCTGTTGAATGGTGGAGCAGGTTCAAAGGGTTGAATGGCCCGTTCCTGTTCCTATTTTCTCTGTTTCCACCTCTTTTTTTTATATATTTGATGTATTTCTCCACTGGGCCTAATCTCACGCAACAGAGAGGTATCATCAGAGTTTGCAGTCCATCTATAATTCAGTTCACAAGTCAATGTTGTCCTGCTTCATCCATAGAGAATGGGCATAGAGTCACAGAGTCATATCGCACAGAAACAGCCTCTTTGGTCCAACTAGTCCATGTTAACCATAATCACAAACTAAACTATTCCCACCTGCCTGCTCTTGGCCTGTATCCATCCAGACCTTCCTCATTCATGTATTTCAAATGTCTTTTAAACATTGCAATTGTACCCACATCCACCACTTCCTCTGGAAATTCTGTGAGCCACTCTCTGCCCCATGGTGACTTCTTGAAATCGCTCTCCTCTCGCCGTAAAAATGTGCCCTGTAATCTTGACAATCCCCATCCTTGGGCAGAGACCCTACCATTAACCCTATCTACACCGCTCATCATTTTATGAACACCAAAAGGAACCAAAATCCTGCTGTTGCTGGAGAAATTATATAAAAACAGAGAAAATGCTGGAGAAACACAACCAGTCGGGCAGCATCCGTGGAAAGAGACATAGAGATATAAAGTTCCGAATCTGATAATGACTTCTTCAGACCTGAAGTGGAGTGGTAAAGTATATGCTTTAGACTGTGGAATGCATTGGAAGCAGTTCAGAGCGGGCGTGCTGACCTAATTGATGAGTTGTCTTATGAGCAGATGTCCGGCAAGTTAGACTTGTATCTGCAGGTTCAAACAGCAAGAGGTGATTTGATTGAAACATTTAGGATTCTGTGGGGTCATGTCAGAATGAATGTGGAAAGGATATTTCACCTTGTGGGAGAATCTAGAACTAGAAACCACAGCTAAAAAACAAGGAGTCAACAACAAATCCCTACATTGTGGAAACAAGCCATTCTGCCAATTAGGTCCACATGGTCCTCTGAAGAGCATCCCATCCAATCCCTGCTTATCACATGGTTAATCCACCTTGTCTGCACACTATGGGCCATTTATCATAGCCAATCCACCTAACCTATACATCTTTGGACTGTGGGAGAAAACGAGAGAAAACCCATGCAGACATGGGGAGAATGTATAACCTCCACACAGACAGTCACCTGAGGGTGGAATTGAGCCCACATCCCTGGTGCTGTGAGGCAGCAGTGCTATCCACTGAGCCCCACGAGTCTTTGGAAACCTCTTTCCAAAAGGTGACGTGGGAAGCAGGGTTCTTGAAGATATTCAAAGCAGAGAGAGATAGGTTTTTGATAGAAATGGAGGGAAAGTACCAGAGCATGACGCTGGTGAGCCGTGATCTTATTGAAGGTACACTCAGAACGAATTTCAGGAGGAACAACTGGAACAGAAGGTAAGGTCAGGCAGAAGGTAAGGCAACAGAAGGTAAGGCAAAGATGTCCCAGTACAAAAAGCAAGGGGAGTAATGGTGATAGAGCAGTGACATAGGCCCAGATTAAGGTACATAACAGAACAGAGGTCAGCATTTCTGAAAGTAAATTTATACTTGCAGATGACTGTGAGTGTGCGTGCATGTGTGCATGTACATGTCTGTGTGTGTACGTGTCTGTGTGTGTACGTGTGTATGTGTATGTGTGCATCCATGTGTGTCTTTGTGTGTGTGCACTTGTGTGTGTACGTGTGTCTGTGCTTGTGTGTGTGTATGTGTGTGAATGCATGTGAATATATGCACATCTGTGTGTATGTTGCTTGCCTGGGGCAAGAGGTATAATCAAAAGTGGAAGGAAATAATAGAAAGGCTGATCAGTCCCTTGGTTAAAATGGTGTATTTTAAAGCAGGAGAGCGAGTGTGGTCAAGAGGGAAACAGATTTAAGGAGGTATTTCCAAGCTGATACATAGCTTCCTATGGTAAAATAATGAAAATAGAAGATGCAGAATTGGACAAACACACATAGGAGGGTTGTGAGGCTGGAGGATATTACAGAGACAGGAGAGGGGAGAG
Organism: Chiloscyllium punctatum; assembly: GCF_047496795.1. Classification (NCBI taxonomy): domain Eukaryota; kingdom Metazoa; phylum Chordata; class Chondrichthyes; order Orectolobiformes; family Hemiscylliidae; genus Chiloscyllium; species Chiloscyllium punctatum. The sequence goes on from NC_092743.1 coordinate 12,444,119, forward strand.
GCCATGGAGGAATATGAAAATGGGGATGAGAGTCGGAAAATCGAACTCTTGTTATAGTGAGAGTCAACCATTAGGCAGAGGCATGGTGTGAACTTGTTGTGAGTTGGGGACAGACATTACTCAGGAAATATTTAATACACAACTATCACATGGAGTGAGATTACCATATATTGCTGCAGTGAGAGTAGGAGAGGTTCCTGGTCATGTATCTGACTGAAAGCAATGGCAAACCACTTCAATAGTTGCCCATGGGTGTGGACCAACCAATGGAAATCTTTGGCCTAACTATCAGAAATCAGGGCAGGAAAAATGATGGACGGGTAGTCATATGTGCTTTCTCATTTCCAGTCAAATTTATGAAACCAAATCAGCAATATTGTAAGCATCTGTATGTGAGGACAAATCATTTCACTCAAAAGGTGATGGGAATCTGGGACTCACTGCCTGGAAGGATAATAGGGGTAGAAATCTTCATAATACTTTGGAAGTAACTAGCTGCAGACTTGTGATGCTGAGGTATGCAGGACTATGTGCCAAGTGCTGGAAAATGGGATGAGAATAGTAAAGTGGCTGTTTTGGTTGGATGCAGATATGATAGGCTGAAGGGGCTTTTTCTCTGCTGTAGTTCAAAATCGCACAACACCAGGCTATAGTCCAACTGGTTTATTTGGAAGCACTAGCCTTCAGAGTACTGCTCCTTCATCACAACTACCTGATGAAGGAGCAGGGCTGCGAAAGCTAGTGCTTCCAAATAAACCTGTTGGACCATGTTGTGAGATTTCTAACTTTGTCCACCCCAGTCCAACACCAGCACCTCCAAATCTTTCTCTGCTGTAGACCTCTTTGGCTCTGTGACTCTTATATTCTGTATCGTCTGACTGGTATTAAGATCCTCATACTGGTTTTTTTTACTTGGAGCAGTACTTATAAATAATGCTAACACAAGAAGGAATTCTGCTTTCTATTAAATAGGAGTCAATAACATCTTGATAGACTAAATTTAGTAAGAACGAATCCGTGGTTTGTTTGCACACAGATTTATGTTGTCAAGACAAAATGTTCTCATTCGTGCCACAAAATAAACAAGAAAACACACAACATTAGCTCAGGTAACATTTTAAACTCCCAGAATTTCTGGGGAATGAGGGACATTTTTCATGAGACTCTAGAACAGGTCAGATCACCTGATCCAACTGAACCAGTGTAGTAAATGGACAAGATTCAATCAAACGATTAAATGTTAAGAAATAAATCTGTTGCAAGCCAGAACTCCCATCAAGACAGGACAATTCTTATCATACATGATTATTATTCCAGGAGTAATTATCCCAGCACTTGTGATTGTCCAACCAAGTGGAAGGAGTTTCACATACGTGAGTAAGTGCTCATCATTAATGCCTAATGAAAATAATAGCCCAGGTAACTATCTGCTACAGTACAGTCAGTCAAAACTATACAATATTCAGAAATGTACTGGGGGACAAACTGATGAGACGATGATATGTGTTTATTCATCAAATCAGAGCACTATCAGGTTTTTTTAACGTTATTCACAGGCCAGTACTTATTGCCCGACGTTGGAGAAGGTGGTGATGATTAGATTACTTACAGTGTGGAAACTGGCCCTTCGGCCCAACAAGTCCACACCGCCCCGCCGAAGCGCAACCCACCCATACCCCTACATCTACCCTTACCTAACACTACGGGCAATTTAGCATGGCCAATTCACCTGACCTGCACATCTTTGGACTGTGGGAGGAAACCGAAGCACCCGGAGGAAACCCACGCAGACACGGGGAGAATGTGCAAACTCCACACAGTCAGTCACCTGAGGCGGGAATTAAACCCAGGTTTCTGGTGCTGTGAGGCAGCAGTGCTAACCACTGTGCCACCGTGCTGAATTGCCTCCTTGATTCATTGCAGTCCACGAAGTGTAGTTGCATCCACAGTATTGTTAGGAAGGGATTTCTCCCATTGGCATTTGTAGGGTCGCACAGTGCAAAAAGACAACAGTCAGACCATCAGGACTGTGTTAGCTCTTTTGAAAATGTTAACAGGTTAGTCCTACTCATTCCCCTCCTTTCTCACGATAATTTCTTTCCCACCTTTCTAAGAATTCATCCAATTCACTTTTTCACTAGTTACCGTTGAGTCCGCTTCTTGTAAGCAATGTATTCCATATCGTACAAACTTGTTACAGAAGAAAAACACACTTCTTATCTCATGATTCTTTTGTTGAGCATCTTCGACTTGTGCATTTTGGTCACCTACCTGTCCCTCAGTTGAAACAATTGCTTCTTAGCCGCCCTGTCATGCTCAAGAACAGCATATTTTTTGAGAGAAAGCAATTGAAAGCCTTGTGAATTCTGACAGATATCAATGTGTTCCTGTAAGCTTCTGCACCTTGAGTTAAACTCCAGAATAGTAACTTGTCTGTGCCAAAACAGTGTCTTATTATCCTGCATTTACGCCTCGAACAAATAAACAAACTCAGTAGATGTCAGCCCGTAACCCAATGATGTAATAGAATTTGACCTACGTTCAGCTCCAGCATAATTAATTCTATTTTCTTAAAAATTCATTTTGTGGGATGTGGGTGCCACTAGCTGGGCCAGCATTCATTGCCCGTCCCGAGCTGCCCCTTGAGAAGGTGGGGGTGAGCTGTATTCTTGAACCTCTGCAGTCCACTTGCAGTGGGTTGACCCACAATGCCCTTAGGGAGGGAATTCCAGGATTGTGACCCAGCGACAGTGGAGGAATGGCGATATATTTCCATGTCGGAATGGTGAGTGGCTTGGAGGGGAACTTGCAGGTATTCCCATGTATATGCTGTCCTTGTCCTTTCAGATGGAATTGGTTGTGCGTTTGGAAGTGCTGTCTGCGGATCTTTGGTGAATTTCTGCAGTGCGTCACACATTAGTCTCCCCTTGCAATTCAGAGGAGGTTCATGAGATTAACTCCAGGGATGAAAAGCTTGTCTCACGAGGATAGTTTGCACACTTTCGTCACTCGAGTCTGGAAGAATGAGAGGAGGTTTATTTGAAGTGTATGAGATGCTAGAGACTAGGAATAAATGCTGACCAGCCAGCAACACTCATGTCCCATGAGTGAAATTTAAAAAAAGGGTTTGACAAAGTAAACATAGAGTTAATGTTTCCCCTTGTGGGGAAATCTGGTCATAGTTTTAGAATAAATAATGGTAGATTTCAAACAGAGCTGTGGAGACATGACTTCTCTCAAAAGGTTGTGAATCTGTGAAATTCACACCCCAGCATGCACTGGATGCCAGAACACTGATTAAATTAAGGAGGAGACAGATTTTTAATTAGTAACCATGAAAGGGCTGGGGGAGCAGGCAGGAAAGTAGAATTGAGGTTAAGATGAGATCAGCCATGACTGCATCAAATGATACAAAAGACTGGAGGGGCTGAATTGCCTACTCCTGCTCCTTGCTCTTATGGTCCTTCACACAGAGGCAGTACACATTGCTAAAGATTCGGGGTCACTATTTCTTATGCGCAAACAGATGCCCGTTCTTGTTGCTCATCATTATTTTGGGAAGGGGGAGAATTATGCAGCCCTTGTCCCAGCAGATTTAAAAATTTTATCCATAGCTGCATGTCTGAACAGTTGCGTGGCTGTGATTCTCTCTTCTCAAGCACCCCACCCCCTCCCCTCCCGTGTCTCACCCTCACCCATCCCAAACCCACCTCCACCAATAGGAGACAGTTCCTTGCGAGCTGAAAATTTGGGTCCGGGGCCGTCATGCTTGAAGGGTTAGTTAGAGAGATCGTAACTACATCAGATCAAATATAGAAGTACAAAATCTCTGAGCTCAACGCCCATCTCTTCGGGCGCATGCAAACTAAAACCGATATCCCATCTTGATGTGTGCATTTGTGGTTGTCTGTCTTTCCTCCTCAGAGTCACTGATCAATATTTGGTTCTGCTCTGACTGTGAACACTTTATGCTTCCTCCAAAGAGGAATGTGTGGAAAATAATGAGAGAAGCCCTTGTATTTATTGAGCACCCTTCATTCTATCTGGACATCTCAAAGGTCTTTACAGCCAATGACGTGCTTTCGAACTGTAGCCAATGCTGTCAGGCAGCAAATGTGGGAGCTAATTCGCTCAAAGAGGTTTTTATTTTCCCTGAGAAAGAAATGAGGTCTGGTATCACAGCGATCAGCTCTTATTGCTCTGCTTTGCCCCTGGGAAAGAGACACTCGCTAGAGTGTGAAACCAGGGAAATTTGCTCAATTTAATCCATAAACAGTTGCGACATGTGAAATCCCAAATTGGCCATAGGGTGACTCTTAGCTTTAGTGATCATCATCAAGCCCTAAGAATCCTAATAGCCTCTGGCTTTTCGCTCATAATTGCACAGGAAACACATGAATTGTAAGTCACTCCAACCTTGCAAGAGAGCAACAAAGATGGAACTAAGTAGCAAAAATGAATTGTTAGCTTTCAGAGCGATCTCTGAAACGCACATGGCACCAGCTAGAGCGTGTTGAAGTGAACTGCTGAAGAAGTGAAGGAGCACTATACTCAGGCAACACAAAGATTTACCGTTTATTTTTATTGGTGGACTTCCCAGTGCATTTACACCAGATTTTCAGTTGGGGCATTGAGAAGCAGCATGGTGGCTCAGTGGTCAGCACCAGGGACCTGGGTTCAATTCCAGCCTTGGGCAACTGTCTGTGTGGAGTTTGCACATTCTCCCTGTGTCTGCGTGGGTTTCCTCTGTTTCCTCCCACAGTCCAAAGATGTGCAGTTTAGGTGAATTGGCCATGCTAAATTGCCCATAGTGTTAGATGCATTAGTCAGGGTGGGTTGCTCTTCAGAGGGTTGGTGTTGGGCCAAAAGGCCTATTTCTACACTGTAGGGAATCTAATCATCGCTTTGAAAACTGAATTTCTGTTGTATTTACTGCTCAGCATAAGTTTTAATTTCGAAGCTTTTACAGCAGTAATTTCTGATGAAGAGCTTATGCCCAAAACGTTGATTCTTCTGCTCCTCAGATGCTGCCTGACCTGCTGTGCTTTTCCAGCACCACACTCTCGACTCTGATCTCCACCATCTGCAGTCCTCACTTTCTCCTTATTACAGCTGCACTTAACTTCCCAAAACTCCAGTATAGAAAGCAAGGGGAACAGTTACAAAAAAACATGAGGGTCATGATGTTCATTGTACAAGCATCAATAACATACCTGCTGCCAAACCGTGTTCATTTTGGAAGGGAGAATGGAAAAAAAAACAGCATGTTATTTAAATGTAGAAAAGCTGCAACATAAAGGGGCTTGGGGTTGCTTGTGCATGAATCACAGAAAGCTAGCGCAAAGGGGTAGCAGATAATCAGGAAAGCAAATGGAATGTTGGCCCTTATTACAAGGGGGTTGGAGTATAAGAGAAGAGAAGCCTTATTGCAACTGTACAAGGTGCTGGGGAGCCCACATCTGGCATGTAATGAACAGTTTTCGTCCCTTATCTTACAAAATATATTATTTCACTGGAGGCAGTTCAGAAAATGTTCACTTGGATGATCCCTAGTCTGGAGGGATTGTCTTCCGAACAAAGGTTAAGCAGCTTGGAAATGTACTCATTACAGTTTAGAAGAATGACAGATGATCTCATTGAATTCTTAATGGGTTTGACAGAGTGAATGCTGACAGTTCTGAGGAAGGGTCACCAGACCCGAAACGTTAGCTTTGATTTCTCTACCCAGATACTGCCAGACCTCCTGAGATTTTCCAGCAATCGGTGTTTTTGTTTCCAATTTCCAGCATCCTCAGTCCTTTCATTTTCTTAAAACATGCTGAGAGGCTGTTTCCCTTCATGGGAGAACCTAGGACCAGAGGTCACAGTGTCAGAATAGAGAGGCACCAATTTAACACTGAGGTAACGAGGAATTTGTTTTCTTTCAGAAGATTGTTAGTCTTTGGAACTCCTTGATCGAGAGAACTATGGGTCAGGGTCCTTGTGTGTTTTTAAGGCTGAGATAGGTAGATTCTTGTGGACTTCAACAGCTTCCTCATCTCCCCTTCCCCCACCTCATCCTAGTTTCAAGCTTCCAGCTCAGTTACTGTCTCCTTGACTTGTCCTACCTGCCTATCTTCTTTTCCACCTATCCACTCCACCCTCTCCTCCTTGACCTATCACCTTCATCTCCTCCCCCACTCACCCATTGTACTCTATGCTACTCTCTCTCCACCCCCACCCTCCTCTAGCTTATCTCTCCATGCTTCAGGCTCACTGCCTTTATTCCTGATGAAGGGCTTTTGCCCGAAACGTTGATTTCGCTGCTCGTTGGATGCTGCCTGAACTGCTGTGCTCTTCCAGCACCACTAATCCAGTATTTGATTTTCAGCATCTGCAGTCATTGTTTTTACCTTCTTGATCAGTCAGGGAATGAAGGGCTATGGGGACAGGACAGGCAAGAGGATATGAGGAGTGTCCGATTAATCATACATTGAATGTCAGAGTAGGCTCAAGGGGAGAAACAGCCGATTCCTATTCCTATTCCTTATGGTCATCAACCCAAAGGAAAAACAAAGTCCACAAAAGGCTACTTGGCCTTGGGGATACACTGGGCCTCTACACTTCCTTCCAACAGAAGGTCTCTGGGACTGATAATGTGTTCCCATTTACCAGGAAGGAGCAAATTACTGCAGATGCTGGAATCTATACTGAAAGCAACAAATGTTGGAGATCACAGAGGGTCAGGCAGCATCCATGGAGCAAGAACAAGCTAATGTTTCAAATCGAGATGATTCTTCATTAAATATGTGGAGGTAATTACACTCCTGTTGTGCCCAGGATTAGTACATTTCCTGTGTATAGGAAGAGTTGATTCTTCTAAAGGTGGTGTTGCTTTTTGAGTAATGAGGATAATCAAAAAAAACTTCATAGATCTGGAAGCTTTCTTGTGTATAGTTGATTTTCCAGTATAGTTATGTAATGTGGATGCTCAAATGTTGTTTTGACAATGTATCATTAAGATTGCATAAAGGGAGCTTTACATAGGCAAATCTAATTCTTTTTTTTTCTTTTTGTTTGTTTTATGAAGTGAGGCTGTATTTAATCACAGCTTCAGCTCATGAATAAACATTAAGGGCAAAGCTCAGCATCCGTTAAAATCTTGTAAGAGTGAAATTGAATAGGGGCTTGTGTAGCTATACCTATATATTGGCAGTGATTGTATATGAAAATATTGGAATGAGTGTGACTGTCTCGCCTGTGTTAAACTCCCAGAAGCTGCTGAACTGACTGTTCCTGCTAGATTAGAGTGGTGCTGGAAAAGCACAGTAGGTCAGGCAGCATCCGAGGAGCAGGAAAATCGAAGCTTCGGGCAAAAGCCCTTCATCAGGAATAGAGGCAGGGTGCCTGCAGAGTGGAGAGATAAATGAGAAGGGAGTGGGGGTGGGGGTGGGGAGACAGTAGCGTAGAGTACAATAGGTGAATGGGGTGGGGATAGGTCAGAGAGGAGGGTGGGGGAAGGTAGCAAAGAGTACACTGGGTGAAGAGCTTCAGGGCAGAGGAGATGGCCTGGGGGTTGCAGTGGGAGAGGGACTCCCTGAGATTCTTGTAGAGAGAGGAGGAAAACTCCTTCAAGGCAGGCATCCTTGCAAGAGGATTCGCAGTAAGGTTAAAATCAACGAGGTAAAAACAAGGACTGCAGATGCTTGAAACCAGAGTCTAGATTAGAGCTTCTTGGATGCTGCCTGACCTGCTGTGCTTTTCCAGCCCCACTCTAATCTAGACTGTGGTTTCCCATCCACAGTCCTTGTTTTGACCTAGCTGACTTGTTTCTGCTGTTCAGGCCAGGCTCTTAACTTGAATTTGGGTATCCACTCCATATGTTTTTTATTTGGAGTAGCAAATTTCTGTTGGCTACAAGTTTCCCCTTGCATGAAGTCATGGAGATCGAATTGGCACCATCTAAATTTAAAGCTGCAAAAGGTAGATTACCCCATTTTATTAGTCTTCTGGTCTCTGAGTTCTAAGGTGTCCAAGATTCCAAAGTATATGGTTAAATTAGGTTTGGTTATTGGCCTTTAGTGGAGGAAAGGCAGAGTTTGGATAGGGTTAAGGTGCTATAGTGGAGTTTTGGTGGGAGAGTGATTGAATATCTAACTGAGGAAGTCTTCAGGGCAAGTAGAAATGAAAGGACGTGATCCAATAAGATGTTTATAATTTATTGTAATGTAGTTGCTATGTTCACCAGAGGTGTAGTAGGACTCATTGTGGGTACTTGGTGATATGCACATCAAATTCCTACTTATAAGAAGGAACTAGAAACTTCTCAGGTACAAGTTCATATTCTGCTTGCAGATCGAGAAGTTCCATGCAAAGAGCTCCTTTCATGGTGTCCGCACCACAACAAATGTCTTCAAATGAAGAACATTTACTTTGTTTTCACTGTGAAAATAGTTGTAACCTGCAAGTGACCAAATGCATGTTGTTTGAGGGACTAATGTTGGCTAGGACACACGGAAAACATGCCTGCAGTTAGACTAGTGCTAGGAGACTTCTTTTTTAAGCTTGCACTTCTGGGCAAATGGGGAGTCGTGTGTGTGCATTGGCACCCAACGAGGCAGGTGGGACTAGTTTAGTTTAGGATTATGTTTGGCATGGACTGATTGGACTGAAGGGTCTGTTTCCATGCTGTAGGACTCTAAATCTATATCTAATGTGAAGTGTGGAGGGGGCAGCATTTATGTAATAGTTTCAGGGGGGTGGTCTGCGGGTGGAGTGTGTAGGGTGGTGGGGGAGAAAAGATTCTGATAGTTCAGATTACATGATCGGAATGTGAGAATGACAGAAGAACGGTGTGTCTAACTGCCAGACTGGAAAGGACAGACAGTCCCACTGGGGGAGGGGAGAGGGGAGAGAGGACATGGTGACAAAATGTTAGAATGACTGTCATGTCCATAAGACCATAAGACATAGGAGTGGAAGTAAGGCCATTTGGCTCATCGAATCCACTCCGCCATTTAATCATGGCTGATGGGCGTTTCAACTCCACTTACCCGCATTCTCCCCGTAGCCCTTAATTCCTTGTGACATCAAGAATTTATCAATCTCTGCCTTGAAGACATTTGGTGTCCCGGCCTCCACTGCACTCCGCGGCAATCCCTTTCCAGTCTAACAGTTAGACACAGCATTACACCGCCATCCTCACATTCCGATCACTTACTCTGAACTATCGACATCGTTCCTCCCCCAACACTCCATCCCCCCCCCCTTCATGGGCAGCTCTGATGAAGAGTCATCTCGCCTCGAAATGGTAGCTTGCCCTCTTTCCATGGATGCTGTCTGACCTGCTTTGGAGATGCCGGTGTTGGACTGGGGTGTACAAAGTTAAAAATCACACAACACCAGGTTATAGTCCAACAGGTTTAACTGGAAGTACACTAGCTTTCAGAACGTCGCTCTACCACCTGATGAAGGAGCGACTCTCCGAAAGCTAGTGTGCTTCCAATCAAACCTGTTGGACTATAACCTGGTGTTGTGTGATTTTTAACTTTTTCTGATCTGCTGTGATCTTCAGCATTTCTTATTTGCATCTGCCATGGGTTATTTATTTCCTTTCTTTGCCTATTTAACAAATGTACTATATTTAAATTGCTGTTTCCTAATAAACCATCAAAACATTGGTGTAAGTTGTTGACTCATTACATTATGAACCTCTGAAGACATGGGTTATTCAGACCAATTGGTCAAATCAGTAATTTATGCTCCATGTGAGCTTCAAACCACATCTTATTCATCTTACTCTGGTTATAACATGAGGTAAAATCCTCTGCTGATTTAAATCAGCAACACAGGAAGGATTCAGCCTGCACCGTAATCTGTTAAAATTTGGGAGGCAAAGAACTATCCCAAAAACTGCTATTTAAAGTAAAAATTAACAACCTTTTTAAAAAAGTCTAAGACAGAATAATTTACTGACAAATATTTACAACTCTCTTCTCTAAACCTATCTTTTACCGTCTCCTTTACAATACCAGTCTGATAGAAAAATCTCGATTACGATTTACAAAAAAACATAATCATGTTTCAAAGCCAGTCAGCTTTGCCGAGTGTCCTCTGTAGATCTTCCTCTGCTTCTTTTCTTCTTCTTTGGGATTCTGCTTCCCAGGTCGTTGATAGATAAAGGAACCTTTAAGAGAGTAGACATTTCTGTAAGCAGTCTCTCTGATTGTTCGTGCTAGCTGCTTTTTGCTGCTCTGGCTAACTGTTCAAAATTTCTGATATTTATACCCAAAAACAATGGATGACGTAATTGGTTTAGTGTTGTCAAAGGATTATTTTTTTCAAATTCAATTGGTGCTTGGTAACTTGGGGCACAATTTAAACTGATTGGCTAAACTCAAACTTGTTTTTGTATCCTGACAACACAGCTCTTAGCTGTTTTAGCCAAATGTTACATTGTTACCTTGTTCCAGACTTTCTGTGTTTCTCTAAGTCCTTGCTAGCTTTTCAACTCTCTCAAAAGGTACAGTACCCCTACACCTTACCTGTCAAAAAAACTTTCTTTTCCTTATTTATCACTCACATATTTATCTGACCTTCTCTCGAAATTAATCCATGCTATTCACTTGAGCCCTTTTCAGTGGTAATAAATTCTACTTTCGAACACACTTCTTACACATTCTGCATAAGCAGTTCCTTCTTAATCCCTTATTTGATTGTACTCATCCCTATCTCAGACATTTATGACAAACAAGTGAATGAAGGCCTCCCAGGAAACTACGTCACTGATTCATCACTGTCAGTGATTGAAAATCCAGGACCCCCCCTCCTTAGCAAAACCAAAATCACTGTGGTCACACTCTCTCAATGTCAAGAGATAGGAAGGTGAACCTGAGGTCACCAGGCCTCAAATGAAGGTTGAGGTCAAGAAGATCACACCTTCATTGTGACCTCAGGCACAACAGGAATTGAACCTGCCCTACCTTGCTGTGTTAGCCTCATTCTGCATCACAAACCAGCCATGCAAGCATCCCACCTCCTGTATTAACAATGCTAACAGTACGATAGGTGTCCTTAGACCACAGGGACAGTAGGGGTGAAAGATCGGTCTTCAGGGCAGCAAAGTATCAGGGCAATTAGGGGACATTGTTTAATGTTTTCCATGCCAGCAACACCTGCGTAGGGTGGCACGATGGCTCAGTGGTTAGCGCTGCTGCCTCACAGCACCAGGATCTTGGATTCGATTCTGGCCTTGGGTGACTGTCTGTGTGGAGTTTGTATATTCTCCCCGTGTCTGCATGGGTTTACTCCGGGTGCTCCGGTTTCCTCCCACAGTCCAAAGATGTGCAGGTCAGATGAATCGGCCATGCTAAATTACCCATAGTGTTAGGTGTATTAGTCAGAGGGAGATGGGTCTGGATTGGTTGCTCTTCAGAGGGTCTGTGTGAACTTGTTGGGCCGAATGGCCTGTTTCCACACTGTAGGGAATCTACTTAAATGTAATTGCTGATAATCTGAAAAATGCAACCAACAAACTGAGCCAGAACATCAAACACTCTTATCCTAACAACTGTGTGTGGCTCAGTGGATAGCCCCGCTGCCTCACAGCACCAGGGACCTGGGGTTCAATTCCAGCCTCGGGCAACTTTGAGGAGTTTGCACATTCTCCTCATGCCTGTATGAGTTTCCTCCAGGCGTTCCGGTTTCCTCCCACAGTCCAACAACGTGCAGGTGAGGTGGATTGGCTATTCTAGATTGTCCGTAGTGTGTAGGTTAGGTGGGTTAACCATGGGAAATGCAGGGTGAGTCTGGGTGGGACCCTCTTTGGAGGGTAGGTGTGGAATTGATGGGCTGAATATCCTGCTTATGCATTGTAGTGGTTTTGACTGGGGGAGAGTATCTTTGCAATGGATAGATACCCCAGTCATTGGACTCATATCAAAACAGAGGGGAACAGAATTCCCTGTCTTTAATCAATGGTACAATTGACATGTATCTTAACCAGAATATCCAAGATAGACACCTTGTAGAGAAAGTGTTTATGAAGATTGTAGAAAATATTAAAAGAATACAATGGATTATCATCTTGTCATAGATTGACCTGCTGTTTGGGATCTGCGACACTGAAATAAAAAGATAAGCCCTGCATTTATGTAGCGCCTCTCATGACCACTAGCTTTTACAATAATAGCAGTAGTTTTGATGTGTAGTCAGTACTATAATTGAGGAAACACAGCAACCAATTTGAGCACAGCAAGCTCCCACAGACAGCAAATGACCGGGTGTAGTTTTCTTTTCAATGTTAATTGAGGGATATCTATTGGCCAGGAATTCGAAGTAGCACTATGGAATATTTGACAGTTACCCGAGAGGACCTCAGCTGGCTCTTTCATCTAAAGGACTGCTCCTCACACGAGGCAGCTCTCCCTCAATACTTTTTAAAATTTGTTCACAGGATGAGGGTGTCACTGGCTAGGCCTACACTTACTGCCCTTCCCTCATTGCCCAGCGGGCAGACAAGTGCCGCCACATCGCTGTGGGTCTGGGGTCACATGTAGGCCAGACCAGGTAAGGGTGGCAGTTTCCTTCCTGAAAGGACATTTGTGACCCAGATGGGGTTTTTTTCTGAAAATCGACAACAGATTCATGGTCTTCATTTGACTCTTAAACCCAGATATGTATTGAATTTAAATTGCTGTAGCAGGATACAAAACTGGTCCCCCAGAACATTACCCAGGTCTGTGAATTAACAGTCCTGTGATAATACCAACAGGTCATGCCAACCCCCCCCCCCCCCCCCCCCACCCCCCACCCTCAGTCATGCAAGTACAAAAAATGGAAAGAGACAATGAGGTGAGTGACAATTGCATTGGAAATAACTTTTGCAAAAGCTTTGCCAGTCGTTGAAGAAGTGATATTCCAAAATTAAAAATCACACAACGCCTGGTTGTAGTCCAACAGATTTAATCGGAAGCACTAGCTTTCGGAGTGCTGCTCCTTCATCAGGTGGTTGTGGAGCACACAATTGTAAGACACAGAATTTATAACAAAAGTTTACAGTATGGTGTAACTGAAATTATACATTGAAAAATACCTTGATTGTTTGTTAAGTCTCTCATCTGTTAGAATGACTCTGCAAGTACAAATTCACCCCACAAACGTATGTGTGTGTGTGTGTGTGTGTGTGTGTGTCTGGGGTGGGGGGTTGTGGGTGTCCGTGAGAGGGAGTGTATATGTGTGTGTGAGTGTAAAGTGCCTAAATCTGTGAGAGGATTCATGCACACTCCTACACTCACATATGCACCCTCTCACAGACATAGACCTCTTTACACTCACACACACAAACCCTCCTGCACACATACACATATACATTTGTGGGGTGAATTTGTACTTGCAGAGTTACATTATACTTTGCCCAAAGACTGAATGAATCCATGTTAGACTTAACTCATGTTTTTAGATTAGAATCAATCTAAACATTATGGCACAGACAGCAGCACACAGGGGGCTAACACCTTCAACATCTTAACATCTTGTCTGGGCTGACACTAATTGTTACAGTTAACTTTTAAAAAAAGTTTTGTGATTTACATATGAAAGAAGTTAAACTATCATGGTCATTCTAACAAATGAGAGACTTAACAAACAATCAAGGTATTTTCAATGTATAATTTCAGTTACATCACACTGTAAACTTTTGCTATAAATTCTGTGTCTTACAATTGTGTCCTCCACAACCACCTGATGAAGGAACAGCGCTTCGAAAGCTAGTGCTTCCAATTAAACCTGTTGGACTATAACCTGGTGTTGGGTGATTTTTAACTTTGTACACTCCAGTCCAACACTGGCATCTCCAAATCGTATTCCAAAATGATTGTCACAGATGCTGTTGCTTCCTATTGATTGATTTGAGTGAAAAAACATCCTTACAAACTTGGGGTGCCGTGCTCTGGTAACAGATTAGGTGAAGGTGACTGGTGAGTTCCCTGAATGAAAACAGCAAACGCTGCACAAACCCAGCATCATACTCAAAACATTCAAACTTGACAGGAGTGTTAGACTAGAGCTCTGTGCTCTGATCATGACTATGAAGTCGAGAGTGTGGTGCTGGAAAGACACAGCAGGTCAGGCAGCATCTGAGGAGCGGGAGAATTGACGTTTTGGCATAAGCCCTTTATCAGTAATCATGATGAAGGGTTTCTGCCCGAAACATTGATTCTCCTGCTCCTTGGATGCTGCCTGACCTGTCGTATCTTTCCAGCACCATACTCTCAACTCTGATCTCCAGCATCTGCAGTCCTCACTTTTGCCCTATGAACCTTGAACCTTTAATTTGAAGTTGTCTATCACTTGATCCAGAAGCCTCAGTAAGAGTGAGCAATTTGTTAATGGTACCATTCTTTAGCTGGAACGTTAAACAAAGACATTTTCTGTCCTCTCAAAAATATTCCAGTGTACTTCAGTTATCCCAGAATGGACATCATTTAAAGAGTTGAGCTGGTCATCATCACATTGCTATTTCCTGGGTTTTGTTGACTGACAATTAGCTGCTGTGTTCCCTGCATTTCAATGATGCCGACTCTTCAAATCGTACTGCATTGTTTGCAACGCACTCTGGAACAAGCTGAAGTCATCAAAGATGCTATATAAATGCAAGTTCCATCTTTCTTTACGAACAACATAAACCCTAAACGTAACAAAGAAAGCGAAAGATTACTCCTTTAATTCATTTTTAAATTGGCAACCTTAAAAAAAACGCTTCTGCTTACCAGGCTGATGAGAGACAGAAATAGAACATTAGCACAAAGTTAAAACATACAATTTTCAGGGCATTAACTGAGGCACCCTGTGGCGGACCTAATGGGATAGAAAATCAGTCCTCGCCTTCACATTTGAATAAATGATCATTGAATAATCAAAATGATTGTGGGAATGGTTTTTATTACCACACTCAAATAAATTATTACGTTGGGGTTAAGATTGAGAAGTTTTGATGATGCTGACAAACACAATTTTAAGTAAATTATGAAGTTGGCAAGACCTCAAAGTTGAGTCAATGTTGCATTCATTGCCAGCGACTTCTTACTGCATATCAATCGCTCAATGCATTCAGTCAAATGGAAATGTACATGCTGCAATATCACATTGGGTAAAAGTGCCATAGTTCCAGAGGACCATAGGACTCCTCCCATCATTAGACACAGATAAGTGCCAATGGGTTTAAGCTGAGGGTTACCAAACCTCAGGAGAGGAGTGAGGTTGAGAATGTGATCTTCACAGTGACCTCAGCCACTTTGGGAATTCAGAGAATCCCTACAGTGTGGGGGCAGGCTATTCAGCCCATTGTGTCCACACCAACCCTCCGAAAAGCATCCCACCCAGGCCCACTCCATCCCCAGTAACCCTGCATTCTCCATGGTTAATCCACCTGGATTGCAAATCCCTGAGTACTATGGGTGATTCAGCATGGCCAATCCACCTAACCTGCACATCTTTGAACTGTGGGAGGAAACTGGACCCCCTGAAGAAGCCCACCCAGACACGGGGAGAATGTGCAAACTCCATACACAGTCACCCAAGGCTGAAATCAAACCCAGGCCCCTGGTCCTGTGAGACAGCAGTGCTAACCACTGAGCCACCATGCCACTCAATAGATGATGGCGTCCCTCTACATTACATGCTAGCTGTCCAGCCAACTGAGCTAGCTGAATCCCTATTACTTAAGAAAACAGATTCAATTGGCCATTTTGAAAAGTGAAAATAGAAATTTGATGACACTGTCATTGATGAGCATTGAGCGCCCATCTAAGTTTTCAATATCAGGTATTGAGCACATTCCCATTGGGTGGAATCTTCTGTCCTGCAGAGGTGGGTATGGAGACAGCATTAGGCGTGGAAATGTTATTTTTCAAGAAATGCTTCAGAGTGTCTCATCACTTGAGAGTTGATTGAGCAGGAACAGAATGGAAAAGGAGATAGGTATAGTTCTAAGGCTAAAGGATCAAAAGGTACCAGGCAAACCTGGGGACAGGGGACTGAGTTGGATGATCAGCCACGATCATATTGAATGGTGGAGCAAGCTCAAAGGGCAGAATGGCCTACTCTGCTCTGAGAGTCATAGAGATGTTCAGCATGGAAACAGACCTTTGGTCCAACTCATCCATGCTGACCAGATATCCTAAATTAATCTAGACCTATTTGGCCGATAGCCCTCTAAACCCTTACCATTCATATAGCCATCCAGATGCCTTTTAAATATTGTAATTATCATTCTATGTTGTTGTAACCTGGTGTGGGAGGTGTTTTGTTACCATGGGGCACAGTGTCCAATCCAGAGGAGTGTATTTCATCTGGAGTTTTATGTAAATTCTCATGAAACTGGCTTCAAGGAGAACATCAATGTTGGTTCAGTGGCACTCCCACTGAGAAAGTGGCAGAGGTACTGCTGATGGAATTGATCTCATTCTCTCCTGTACTAATACACCATCCAGGTCCTACTATAGTGCAAGGACATGAGACTCTGCTGTATACTTGGAATCTCGCAGAATTGCAGATGTCTTCATGATCAACACTCACTGCTGTAGATTGTAGGAGGCTGAGCTGGTGCAGGTGACCTGCCGTTGGATCTCCTCATCAGTGCCAGCCAAAGAGTCTAGGCAAAAGTGAGGACTGCAGATTAGAGTCACGATTAGAGTGGTGCTGGAAAAGCACAGCAGGTCAGGCAGCATCCGAGGAGCAGGAAAATCGACTTTTCAGGCAGGAGCCCTTCATCAGGAGTCAGAAATCAAGGATCATCGAGAATCAGAATTCCTGATTCCTGATGAAGGGCTGCTGCCCAAAACATCGATTTTCCTGCTCCTCAGATGCAGCCTGATCTGTTGTGCTTTTCCAGCACCACTCTAATCTATCCAAAGAGTCACTTAGCCCACACGGCGATGTACCAGGGTCCACATGTCTCTAATTACAAATGTGTACCTGAAAATGACAAGGCCCTTTTTCATAGGTGTCAGCCCCTGTGCCATCATTGTTGGCTCGATTCTGGAGACTTGAGCATCGAATCCAGGCCAACACTGTGGCACAATGCCAGGGGAGAGCTCCTCTGTCTTCAGTGCCGTCTTCACATGGGGACCTTAAACAGAAACAATTTCTACTCTGGCGGGTGGATGTAAATGCTCATTTTGAAGATGGATTTAAAAGTTATCGCTGGTACGCCGATGCCACTAGACCTGATGACCTGGCTGTTAACCAGTTGTTTTCTTGGGAATTAGCTGTGCGCACATTTCTGCCATTACAAGAGTGATCAGACTTTGAAAACTACCTCATTGTCTGTAAAACAATTTGGGATACTCCCTAATTCATGAAAATCTCCATAAGAATTTAAATTTCTCTTTCTCCTTTGGTGATCTATACAAGTAGAAAATCATTTGTCTTTTCTTCCCTTGTGAAATGGATTATCTTCAGATGCTTAGCTGTTTGTTACTTTGTAGAAACACAATAAATTACAGGAAAAGTTCTGTAGTTCATTGGGCAGTGCCAGACACAAATACTGCTCAGATACCAAGTACATATTCCATTTCCAGTGTACTATCTGCCTCCATTGCACCTATAGCATCCTGCTCCACATATTTGCCACCCTCTGATGGTACATTGAAGCCATCAATATACTGTACCTGTAGTAAAGTGCGACCATACCATGGTTTTGAGAGGTATGAACAGTCTTTTCTTTTGTGAAGAAGGTTGAGACAGAGGTGCAGAACAGTTTGCTCAAAGTCAATAGAGTAAACATTCTGTGAGCCCTTTGTTTTTTTTTCTAATTTGGAACAATAGAAGCAGCCTGAATGGGTGGGGTCAGTCTCCCAAGACCAGGACTTTTAGTTTCAGCTTTCCGCAGTTGCTGGGTTCTTGAAGATGGATGTGGAAGCTCTTATTCCTCTTCCTGATTCAGCTAAAAGCTGGGGTTTCCTTCCTGCTACTAGAACTACAAGTGAGACAATTGATTTTACTGAACCTGCCTTCACCAAGGGTGTGTTTTTGGGATGTTACTATATCAGAACAGTTACTGTTCAGTAGTTAAATAATCTATTATTCTGTTAAATTTTCCAACAGAGTTAGATTATTGCAATTCTTTCTTTTGTTACATTTCAACTATAGTATGAATCAAGTGTGTTCAGGACAAAATACATCTCATAAAGCCATTGCATCAACACAAAAGAACAAAAATAAAAATATGGAGCAAGAGCGATAAATCTTATATCCTGGGCTATGCCATGCTGAGTTTGAGCTTTTTTCAGCCTTGACTGGAATTTTAAAGTTCTTTTTGAAAGTGTGTTTATGTGGTTTGGGTGTTGCTGGCTGGGCCAACATTTATTGCCCATAACTAACCCCATTGGGGGAGATGTCAGGGAGTAGCCTCCATAAGCCATTGCAGTGCTTGGGGTATTGGGACACCCACAGTGCTGACTGAAAGGGAATTCCAGGATTCTGGTCTGGGATCACTGGAAGAATGGCGATGTATGTCCAAGTCAAAATGGTGAGTGGCTTGGAGGGGAACTTGCAGGTGGTGATGTTCCCATGTATCTGCTGCCTTAGTCCTTCTGGATAGTGGTGATTGCAAGTTTGCAAGGAGCTGTCAGAGGGTGCTTGGTGAGTTACTGCAGTATACTTGGTATCATGTTACACTATGTGTTGTAACCATGCAGTTGGGACAACTGATTACTGGCAGGGCACAGAGAATGTCTCCTGTAATGATGTTAGGTATAATGTTCAGTTATTGATGGTGTGAATCTCTTGATTATTGCTGTTTACTGTGCTCACTTAGTTAGGTCTTCCTTACAGAATCACAGAATTATTACAGTGCAGAAGAGGCCATTTGGCCCATCGTGTCTGCATTTGTTCTATCGCCCAGTGGCAATCTCCTGCCTTTTCCCCATATTCCTGCACACCATTTTGATCCAACTAACCATCCAATGCCCCTCTAGAACGCCTCTATTGAACCTACCTCCAGCACATGCCACGCGGTGCATTCCATAACCTATCTACTTGCTAGAAGAAAAAACGTTTCCCTCACCTTACCCTTGCTTCATTTCCTTTACATCTATGTTTGCCCCATTTTTTATTTTCTTTTATGAGCAGGAACAGCTTCTCCCTATCTATTTTGTTGAACCGCCTCATGATTTTGAAAACCACGATCAGATCTCCTCTCTGCCTTCTTCTCTCAAAGGAGAACACTCCTGACATCTTCCATCTATCCACATCACTGAAGTTTCTGGAAGCGATAAGCAAACATTTTGAAGCATTGTCCATAAAGTATGTTACACACATAAGATGCAAAGATAGATTAGATATATATAACACGGGGATCAAAGTGACGAACAGGGAGGCATGCTGGCTCAATGGTTAGCACTGCCGGGGACCCAGGTTCAATCCCATCCCCCCACCCCCGTGCAACAGTCTGTGTGGACTTTGCACCTTCTCCCTGTGTCTGTGTGTGTTTCCTCTGTGTACTCTGGTTTCCTTCCACAGTCCAAAGATGTGCAGGTCAGGTGGATTGACCATGCTGAATTGCCCCATAGTGTTAAGTGCATTAGTCAGAGGTAAATATAGAGTAGAGGAATGGGTCTGGGTCTTCAGAGGGTCAGTGTGGACTTCAGAGGGCCTGTTTCTATACTGTAGGGAATCTAATCTAATCTAAATCGACCATCGTGTCCAGGGATATGCAGGCTAGGTGGGTTAGCCACTAATTAGCTATGAGTGTGGTTACAGGAACGAGGTAGAGCTTTGGATGGAATGCCCTTCAGAGGTTGGTGTGGACCTGATGGGCCAAATGGCTTCTTTCCACTCTGTCAGGATTCTATATGAAGAGAATGGAACAGATGATGTTTGCATTAGAAAAGAAAGAGGTGCAATAACAGCTTGTTAACATTTTGAAGATTCTAAGAGTCTTAGCTGTAGTAAATCTTATATGTCAGACAGCCATTGAGTCTGCAGCTCATGAGACAGAACAAAGCATCAAGAGACAGCTGTAAAGCTGATGGCTGAAAGGGAATTATCTATTGATTGGCTGCAATTGGCTCAGTGGCCTTAGCAAGTTCAGAAAAGAATTGAATGTTAAATGTTCAGTCTGTCCAAAGGAATGGCAAATATTTTAATCTTTTTTGTGCCCTCATACAACTGAATTACAGTCTCACAGCAAAAAAAAGAGCACTCAGTGCATCATATCCGTGCCAATGCTTTGAATGAGCTGTTCACTTCACCTGTCATTCAACACCTTTCTCCCGCATTTCCTTGCAAATTAGTTCTCTTCATGTACACATGAGTTGGATTGAAGGGTCTGTTTCCCTGCTGT
The DNA here is from genome assembly GCF_047496795.1 of Chiloscyllium punctatum. Taxonomy (NCBI): domain Eukaryota; kingdom Metazoa; phylum Chordata; class Chondrichthyes; order Orectolobiformes; family Hemiscylliidae; genus Chiloscyllium; species Chiloscyllium punctatum. Next base: position 12,464,442 of record NC_092743.1, read on the forward strand.
CTGACTCTATCAAGTGAAACAAAACTAACAACGTTCTGAGAGAAATGAACTTCATCTTAAATGGGGGGGCCTCTTTTATTTTAAAACATGTCCCATTGCTGTAGACTCTCTGTTAAAGAGAAACATCCTGTTAGAATCTACCTTTTCAAGTGATCTTAGGATCCTCAATGTTTCAATTAGATTAAAGAAATCGTGTACACATGTCTTTTGAACGCTCCTTTAAAATCTGAATCCCCCACCTTTTCTGACAATGTGCTCCAAATCACGGTAATGCTCTGTATGAAAATAATTCTCCTCAGTTTCTCTCTGGTTACTTTAATTACAGAACCTCCGGTGACCAACTCACTTGCCAGAGGAAGCAATTTCATTTTAATTGTTCTCACAAAGTCTTGTCAAAGATTTGGAGACTTGAGTTATGACCCCATTAAGAGAACAATCACAGTTTATCCATTCACATCATGAGGGGCATAGATAAAGTGAATGATTAGATTCCTTACAGTGTGGAAACAGGCCCTTCGGCCCAACATGTCCACACACCGACCCTCCGAAGAGTAACCCATCCAGACCCATTTCCCTCTGACTAATGCACCTCACACTATGGGCAATTTTAGTATGGCCCTTTCACCTGATCTGCACATCTTTGGACTGTGGGGGGAAACCGGAGCACCCGGAGGAAACCCGCACAGACACGGGGTAGAACGTGCAAACTCCACACAGACAGTCGCCCGAGGCTGGAATTGAACTTGGGACCCTGGTGCTGTGAGGCAGCAGTGCTAACCACTGATCCACCAATCGCAAAGGCCGTTCCCTAGGGTGGGGGAATTCAAAACTAAGGGGCATATTTTTAAGGTGAGAGGACAGGGGACCTGAGGGGCAATGTTTTTATGCGATTCATATGTGGAATGAACTGCCAGAGGAAGTGGTGGATGTGTGTAGAGATACAACATTGAAAAGACATTTGGGTAGATACATGAATAAGACAGGTTTAGAGGGATATGGGCCAAATGCAGGCAGGTGGGACTAGTTTAGTTAGGGACTATGGTCAGCATAGATGAGTCGAACTGAACAGTCTATTTCCACGCTGTATGACTCTGTGACTAAAATTCCTTGCACTCAGATCTTTCTGGGAACTGTCCATTTATCCATTCCAAGGCCCCTTTAATTATCTGAAGGCCACAGTTGAACAAACTTGTGTTGCTGTAGATCACAATCACCCACTGCAATGCAAGGGCAGGTCTAACTCTGAGAACTCTGTGACACCTCCTCACTCCCAGATACTGTCCATCATCCACCGGGCACATGCCAGGGATGTGATGGAACACTCCCCACTTGCCTGAATGAATGCACCCCCAACAACATTCAAGAAACTCAGCTCCATTCAGGCCAAAGTCACCTGCATGATTAACATTTCGTCCACCACCATAAATAATCACAACATTGCGGCAATTTACTAATGGTAATTACAGGAGGCATTTTTTGATTGCACCTTCTAAACTCACAATCTCTACCGTCTAGAATAGCAATGGCTTTGAAAATGCCGCCAGCTGATAGCTTCCCTTCAACCATACATCACCCTGACTTGTAAACGTATTGTTGTTCCTGCATTGTGGTCAGGTCAAAATTCTGAACCTCCCTCCGTAACAACACTGTGGTGTCGCTAAATCCCAGTAACCACTGCAGTACAGGCTCGTACCTCATCACTGCCCCTATGAAAAGGGAAATTAGGGATGGGTAAGAAAAACTGGCCTAGACAGTGACATCCACATTAGAAGAACATATGAAAAGGGAAGGTTTAGAGGGACATGGACCAAGTGCAGGCAAGTGGGGGTAGTTTAGTTTGGGAATCTTGGTCAGCATGGACGAGTTGGATTGAAGGGTCTGTTTCCCTGCTGTCTGACTCTATAAACTGAAACAAAACTAACAACATTATGAGAGAACTGAACTTCATCTTAAATGGGGGGCCTCTTTTATTTTAAAACATGTCCCATTGTTGTAGACTCTCTGTTAAAGAGAAACATCCTGTTAGAATCTACCTTTTCAAGTGATCTTAGGATCCTCAATGTTTCAATTAGATTATAGAAATCATAGGAATAAGATCATAGCAAACTAGAAACTAGCAGCAGGAGTAGGCCATTCGGCCCTTCAAGCTTGTTCCACCATTCACTATGGTTACAGTTGATCTTCTAACTCTATAGCTAGTCCCTCATATCCTTTGATCCCTTTAGCCCCAAGTGCTATAGCCAACCCCTTCTTGAAATCATTACAAAGTGTTGGCCTTGACTGCTTTCTGTGGTAGTAAATTTCACAGGGATTGGAGCACTCAGTGTCACCTCAAAACACAGTATGGAATCAATGCAGTGCGAAAACCCTCTCAATCCCACCTGTCCCAGTCTTCCTTCATAAACTAACCTTTTCGGTTCAAGTGTACAAGTGCCAAGGAAAGTGCTATTCAGAACTGCAGCCCCTCTTGCTGTTTCTTTCCCTACACTGAAGAAGACGAAGGAGGAAGAAACAAGCAGCCAGTTTATCAGCCTGATAATAAATGCCACAATATGCATAAGCACATCCATAAATGTTAATACCGCCATCAATCACAATGGCAAACTATTGGACAAGACATCTCAGTTACAACCTTTCGCCACAAGATAGATGATGGATCAGATATAGCATTCAGTCCTTTAATAATTTATTGGTTGGTGAGTTACGATTTCACCCGATTAAAAATTATTAAATTGTTTGCACCTCAGGCAAAACTAGAATGGCTGAAATTAAATAGATTCCACAAACACATTAGAAGTTCCATTTATTTTGTACAGAATATGAGACATAATGCATGATATATGGTTGATTAGCACTTACAGTCAGGAGATCTATAGCATTTGCAGTTCCAGAAAAAAAAAGCATATACAGCAAGCCTGTCTCTATTTTGTTTAAACAGATCTTGACCCAGTTTCCCTCCTGCAGTGCATTCTGAGGACAAACTGATGCAGGGGTCTATAATCAGTTGATGCATGAGATGAGAAAGCAAATTGTATCGAGTTGCTCTGTAAAATGTGATCTGTATAATCACAAATTTCAGTTTAACATTGCACTTTTAAATACAGCAGGGATAGATCAAAATCAAAAAGCTAATCTTTCTCTTACATCCATAATACCAACCTACAAAGACAATAATAATGGTAAGAACATAGAGTCACAGGAAACAAACTAGGCCATTTAGTCTATCGAGTCTGTCCCCATTTATACAATCATGGCTGATCAGTTACATAGAAACAAAGAGCAGGTGTAGCACATTCAGCCCTTCAAGCCTGCTGTGCTATTCATCATGATCATTGCTGATTCCCTGTCTCAATATTATGTTCCCATTTTCTCTCCATACCCCTTCAGCCTTTACATTTACTTCCTGAATATTTCCAGCAACTTGGCCCCCACAGCCTTCTGTGGTAGAGAACTCAAAATCCAATGCCTTCTAAACATCTCATCCCCTAACTCCATACTGCCCTGGTAATCAGAAATCCATCAACCTCTATCTTAAATGTACTTATAGTCTGAGGCTTCACAGCCCTCTGTGGGAGACAATTACCATGGTTCACAATCTGAGTGAAAACAATTCCCCTCATCTCGGATCAAAGTGGTGTCACCCCACCAGCCCCAATATGAGATTTCAAAACCAAGAGAAACATATTGCCTGCATCTGCCCCATCTATCCCTTTACATATTCTCTACCTTTCAGAGAGATCAGCTTCATTCTTCAAAACTGTAGAGAATACAGGCCCACTTTGCTGAATTTCTTTTCAAAGGACAGTCATAGTGGCCTCCCGGTGTGGAGTTGTGACCTCCCGGCCTCCCATAGCAGCCTTGCGGCCTCCCATAGTGGCCTCCTGGCCTCACACAGCGTCTTCCCACAGCAGCCTCCCAGTCTTGCATAGCGGCCTTCTGGCCTCCCATTGTGGTCTCCTGGCCTCCCATAGCAGCCTCAGAGCCTCCCATAGCAGTCCCCTGGCTTTGCATTGTGATCTCCCAGCGTCACATAGCGATCTGTCGGCCTCCCATAGCGGTCTCCCGGCCTCCCATAAAAACCTCCCGGCCTCCCATAACGGTCTCCCGGCCTCCCATAACGGTCTTCCAGCCTCCCATAGCAGTCTCCCGGCCTTGCAAAGTGGTCTCCCGGCCTCCCATAGCGGTCTCCTGGCCTTGCATAGCAGTCTCCCGGTCTCCCATAATGGTCTCCCGGCCTCGTATTGTGATCTCCCAGCCTCACATAGCAGTCTGTCGGCCTCCCATAACAGTCTTCCGGCCTCCCACAATGGTCTCCCGGCCTCGCATAGTGATCTCCCGGCCTCGCATAATGATCTCCCAGCCTCCCATAACGGTCTCCCGGCCTCCCATAGCGATCTCCCGGCCTCCCATAGCGGTCTCCTGGCCTCCCATAACGGTCTCCTGGTCTCCCATAACAACCTCCCGGCCTCCCATAATGGTCTCCCGGCTTCCCATAACAGCCTCCTGGCCTCCCATAGTAGTCTCCCGGCCTCCCAGAACGGTCTCCCGGCTTTCCATATCAGCCTCCCGGCCTCCCATAGTAGTCTCCCGGCCTCGCATTGTGGTCTCCCGGCCTCCCATAGTGACGTGTGTGCAGCACAGTGTGGAGCCAGGGTCAAGTGTTGCCAGTGTGCACTGAAGTTATTGGTGTATTGCTGAATGCTTTCATTCTGTATTGTCTAAAATCTTGTAATGAAAGAGAATGTGCCCTAGTACTTTTGTACCTAAGTTAACACTATAATTGGAGATGTATAGACTTTTCACTGTACTCATTGAGTAAATGTGACAACAATAATACAAAATAGTAATAATAATAATAATCTTTTCTGTTCATAGAACCAGTCCAACTTGTCCATGCCGTCCAGATATTCGAAATTAATCTAGACCCATTTACCAGCACTTGGCCCATATCCCTCTAAACCCTTCCTATTCATATATCAATCCAGAAAACTTTGAAATTTGTAATTGTACCAACTTCCACCACTTCCTCTGGCAACTCATTCCATACATGCATCACCTTCTGTGTGAAAAAGTTGGCCCTTAGGTCCCTTTTAAATCTTTATCCTCTTACCCCTAACCTATGCCTTCTAGTTTAGAACTCCTTGTCTATTCATCTCATGATTTTATAAACCTCTATAAAGTCACTCCTCAGCCTCCGATGTTCCAGGGAAAACAGCCCCAGCCTATTCCACCTCTCCCTCCAACCCCGGCAACATCCTTGTAAATCTTTTCTGAACTCTTTTAAGTTTCACAAAATCCCTCCTAAAGCAGAGAGACCAGAATTGAATGCAGTATTCCAAAAGTGGCCTAACCCTGCCATCCTGGCCTGGTGAGGCTTCACTGCACTCCATCTATGGCAGTAATATTGCTCTTGTGATGAGCAATAGTGGTGGGCTAGTGGTATCGTTGCCTGATTTATTAATCGCGAGACCCAAGAAATGGTCTGGTGCACCTGGGTAAGACTCCTGCTCTGAAAGATGGTGAATTTGATTTTGATTTTTAAAAACACTCTGGAGTTAAGAGTCGAATGGTGACTGCAACTGTCGATTGTTTGGAAAATCCCATCTGTTTCAGTATTGGAGAGGAAACTATTATCCTTGCCTGGTCTGGCTTACATGTGACTCCAGGCCCACAGCGATGTGGTTGACTCTTAACTGCCCTCTGGGCACTTAGGGATGGGCAATAAATGTTGGTCTAGCCAATGAGTGAGATTTTAGAGATTTCGGGAGACAAAAATTGCCCCAGGTGCAGCCTAACCCAGCTCTCAAACAATTGAAGCAAGACTGCACTAATCTTGTATTCAAATCCTCAAAATTACAAAGTCTTCTGTTGGTTCAACTCACGTGCTCAACCACTCACTGTCTAATTTGGTTTTGGCTTATGTCTGATGCTAAAACAAATCCCGATTAGCAAACCTGCTCTGCCCAGGTCTGTAAGAAACTACAGAGAGTTGTGAACACAGCCCATGCCATCACACAAGCCAATCTTCCAAACACTGACTCCATCTATACTTCTCACCACCTCAGGAAGGTAGCCAACATCATCGAAGATCCCTCACACCCCGGCTATAATCTCTTCCAACCTCTTCTGTCAGGCAGAAGATACAAAAGCTTAAACACATGGACCAACAGATTCAAAAACAGTCTCTTCTCTGCTGTTATTAGATTGCTCACCATTTAAATTTTAAACTTAAATGTTGATCTCACTCTTTGATCACCTTGTCCACAGATGTAACATTGTATTCCTCGCACTGTTCTATTACCCTAATGCACTTTGCACAGTACGATCTGTCTGTACTGCATGCAAAACAAAACTTTTCACTGTGCCTAGGTACATGTAACAATAATAAATCAAATCAAACCTAAAGTCTGATTGGACAGAATCTGTTTGCATGTGAAGACACTAGTTGCAGCCCGTTCATACATCCAAGGTAACTGAATCTGCAATCCTCAAATATTGCATTCTCTTCAGGAGATTTCTCCACTTCTTAGAGCATAGCTCATCTCTGGTTTAAGATGTTCCAAAATCCTCTTTTTGTTTGGACTTTGTGTCATTTTGACCTGCTCAGGCTTGAATATACATACCCCGGTTCTGCCAATTTTATTTCTCATTATGTACCAAGCAGCATTGTTTATTTGTTTTACCCAGACACTACTAACATATGATGTATTTTCTTTCTAAAATTGCATTAGTTGGAACGTCTCCATTCCTCTGTTCATATAATTCACAGCATTTTCTATTATAGTGAGAATCATCTTTCTCAAACAATATTTATTTTACCCTCAGAAAAAGCTATATTATTAAATTGGGTTGTACAAAAACAATTTGCATTTATGCAGAGCCCTTTATGATCTCAGGCTCTTTGGAGCCAATGACAGTCCTTCATATTTTAGACAGCACAATATAGGAAAATGGGGTCAGTCAATTTGCTTTCAGGAAGCTCCCACAAACAGCTTTGTAATGATGACCATATAAGACCATAAGACCATAAGACATAGGAGTGGAAGTAAGGCCATTCGGCCCATCGAGTCCACTCCGCCATTCAATCATGGCTGATGCGCATTTCAGCTCCACTTGCCAGCGTTCTCCCCGTAGCCCTTAATTCCTCCACTGGGTCCACTAATTGGGTCCACTGATGTTGAATGCAGCTTTAATACATTCATTTTATTCTAATAGCACTTTGGAATCATTTACACCATTCCGGAAGACAGGTGGGGATTCTGTTCAAGGAATTGCTGGAAAAACAACTAAGAACATAAGGTCATAAGAAATATGACCATTCAGCCCCTTGAGTCTGCACCACCATTCAACAGGATCATGGCTGATCTGACATTCCTCATGTCCACAGTCCTGCCCCTTCCCCATAAACCTTAATTCCCCGACTGAACAAGAATCAATGTTTCTCAGCCTGAAATATACATAAGGACTCTTCCACCAATGCTCTCTGTGGCAAGGAGTTCTCAAGACTCACAACCCTCAGAGAGAATAAACTCCTCCTCATTTCAGTCTTACATTTACACCCCTTTAATCTGAGACTATGCCCTTTGATCCTAGACTCTTCCATGAGGGGAAGCATCCCTCAATCCTGTCAAAGCTCTTAAGAATCTGAAATGTTTCAATGAGATCACCTCTCATTGTCTAAACCCAAGTAAATATTAACCCCAATTTACTCAGCTTCTTAGTTAGGAACTTGCTCACTTGAAAAAGATTTCTTTTTTCATGTGAATTGTTCTCTCTGCTTGGAAAACTCTTTGAAAAAAGATGATGTCTGTTGTATTTTATAAAAGAATGTTCTGGCCAATTATTAGTGTTGAGTTGCATCTCACCATCACTGTGGTTCTGAGTGCTATATTTCTCTTCTAATGATTTCCTGTCTCCCTTACCAACAACCTTTCTAAATTTAGCCACTTCACTGTCTCTTCTTTATGCTCCCCCTCTGCAAAAGACTGTCCTTAAATATTTCTACCCGACAGTGACTGTTTCTCAAGGGATTATGTCTCTTCCTATCCGTGTTATAATTGTCTGTTGAATTCACAAAGGAATTATCCACCTTCCTTTTCTCCTCCTGAACAGCATTTTGTTTCTCAGCATAGCATCGAGAGGCAAAAACACCTCTTCCAACCAGCCACATTTGGTCTATTTATTCTGCTGTTGTCATGTGGGTTTTGTGGATATTCGCAATGCATTGAGATTTTTCCAGAGTCTGAGAACTTTTCAAAGTAACTCTCTTCACATCATGCTAACTATAAGAAGTCTGAGTGGGTGACACAGTGGCTAGCACTGCTACCTCCCAGTTCTGGGGGCCTGGGTTCGTCTTCACCATCAGTTGACTTCTTTGCGTGGAGTTTGCACATTCTCCCTGTGTCTGCATGGGTTTCCTCTGGGTGCTCCGGTTCCCTCTCACAATCCAAAGGTGTGCAGGTTAAGTGGCTTGGCCATACTACATCTTCCACAGTGTGCAGGGATGTATAAGTTAGGTGGGTTAGCCATGGGGAGTGTAGGGGTCCTGGAGATGGGTCTGGATGGAATGGCCTTTGAAGGGGTAGGTGAGAACTCATTCGGCCAAGTGGCCTGTTTCCATACTGTAGGGATTCTATGCAGTAGGCTCACAGACTCTTTGATGTTTACAGCACAGACAGATGCCATTCAGCCTGTTGTTTCCAGGTTCTAACCATATTAATCCCACCTTTCTTCTCTAGGTACATCGTCCTGGAGGGTATGGCAACACAAATGAGTATCCAAACATCATGGAACTACTGCGAGAGTTTCCAACTCCATCATTGTTTCAGACTAATCCAACCACCCTCTCAGCAAAAACATTTCTTTTAAACTCTCCTCTTATTTTACTACCTTTCATCTTCGATCTGCACCTCCTGGTTTTGTCCCTCTGCTAAGGGACAAAAATGTCTTCTTAATTCATTGCCACAAAGGGCTGTGGAGGCTAGGTCATTGAGTATATTTAAGATGGAGATAGATAGGTTCTTGAGTATCAAGGGGATCAAGGATTATGGGGAGAAAGCGGGAGAATGGGGTTGAGAAACTTATCAGCCATGATTGGATAGTGGGGCAGACTCAATGGGCTGAATGGCCTCATTTCTGCGCCTACGCCTTATGGTCTCATCCACACCCTTCAATTTTATACATGTCTACCAGGTCTCCTCTCAACCATGGCTGTTTCTAGGAAAATAACCCCGACCTATGTGACCTTTCCTCCAAGCTCAAACCTCCAGCTGAGGCAGCATGCTGGTAAATCTCCTCTGCACCCTCTTCAGTGCATTCACACTCCTCATGTAATATTGTGACCAGAGCTGCACACAATACTGTGTTGTGGCCGAACCAAAGTTTTATACAGTTGCAGGATAACTTTCCTACATTTGTCCTCCATACCTCAGCTAATATCAGCAAGTAATCCATCTGCTTTACCAGTATGGAGGCGATGACATATTGGTGTTATTGCTGGATCGTTAATCCAGAGACCCATGTAATGTGCTGGTGACCCAGGTTGGAATCCAGCCATGGTAGAGAGTGAAATTTGAATGCATTAAAAATCTGGAAGCAAGAGTCCAATGATGACCACAAAACCATTGTGGATTGTTGGAAAAGCCCATCTTGTTCACTAATGTCCTTTAGGGAAGGAAACTGCCATCCTTACCTTGTCTGGCCTACATGTGAGTCCAGACTCACAGCGATGTAGTTGACTCTTAACCTCTGGGCAATTAGAGATGGGCAATAAATGCTAGTCTAGCTGGAGATGTCTACATCCCATGAATGAATGAAGGATTTCCCTGTTTTGCCACCTGCAGAGTATTCGTGGACATGCAAATCAAGTTTCCTCCGTGATCCTCTTCAGGTATGAAGAAAGAGCTATTTAAAGGGGATTCGGAAAATAGATTAAAGGGAAGATCAGCAGATGTGCAGTGGCAGATGCTGAAGTAGTAATTTCATAATGCTCATCAATTCTGGCTTGTGAGACCAATTGGAAGGGCAGTTAACAGACAACTACGTTGTTCTGGATCTAGAACCTTTTTTGTAAACTGTCACATTTTTACAGCAATTCTGTTCTTTAAAATAATTATCAGGAATAGTAGCACTTTATTCCAAATTTATTAGTTGAACTTGAATTCCATAATTGATAGGATTTCAAAAGTATGAGCTAGAAGGTTCGTTTTCAGATGTTTCGTCACCTTACTAAGTAACATCATAGTGAGCCTCTAATGAAGCGCTGGTGTTATGTCCCACTTTCCATTTATGCGTTTAGGTTTCCTTGGGTTGGTGATGTCATTACTAGTATTAAGGTCAGAATAGATGAACATCAACTGGCCACAAAAAGACATGACCCACTCTCACTAGTATCCTTACATACAGATGAGGAAGGACACCACTTCGACTGGGACAACACATCCATCCATCCTAGGACAAGCAAACAGAGACACGCACAAGAATTCCTGGAAGCATGGCCTTCCAACCAGAACTCTTACCAACAAACACATCGGCTTGGACCCCAACTACAACTCATTGAGAAAAATAAAATGAAATGACATCAGCAACATGTGCAGTGGCAGATGCTGAAGTAGTAATTTCATAATGCTCATCAATTCTGGCTTGTGAGACCAATTGGAAGGGCAGTTAACAGACAACTACGTTGTTCTGGATCTAGAACCTTTTTTGTAAACTGTCACATTTTTACAGCAATTCTGTTCTTTAAAATAATTATCAGGAATAGTAGCACTTTATTCCAAATTTATTAGTTGAACTTGAATTCCATAATTGATAGGATTTCAAAAGTATGAGCTAGAAGGTTCGTTTTCAGATGTTTCGTCACCTTACTAAGTAACATCATAGTGAGCCTCTAATGAAGCGCTGGTGTTATGTCCCACTTTCCATTTATGCGTTTAGGTTTCCTTGGGTTGGTGATGTCATTACTAGTATTAAGGTCAGAATAGATGAACATCAACTGGCCACAAAAAGACATGACCCACTCTCACTAGTATCCTTACATACAGATGAGGAAGGACACCACTTCGACTGGGACAACACATCCATCCATCCTAGGACAAGCAAACAGAGACACGCACAAGAATTCCTGGAAGCATGGCCTTCCAACCAGAACTCTTACCAACAAACACATCGGCTTGGACCCCAACTACAACTCATTGAGAAAAATAAAATGAAATGACATCAGCAACACTAGAAATGACAATAACATAGGAAATGACATCACCATCCCAAGGAAACATAAACACATAAATAGAAAGTGCAACAGAACACCAGCACTTCACCAGAGGCTCACTGATGATGTTACCTAGTGTGGTGACAAAATGTCTGAATACAAGCCTTCCAGCTCAGTGAGCAAACTTATATCCAGAACCTCAACCTGAGCTACTAATCTTCTCAGTATGTCTTCAGCTTCTGAAGCACTAGTTTATTAACGATATCACGATGGTAACATTTCCCTGCCCATGTGCTTTGAAAACCTTGAGCTGGGACCTTCTGTTATATTCTTTATGACTGAATTCTAAAGGGCTATATCCTAAGTAATGGCAAGGTCTGTTGACGTTTTGGAATCAGGATCTTATGTTGGACTCCAACTAAGTGTATTCTTACTATTAATAGCATCACATCAAGGTCTGTATGAATGAAGTATTCAGCAGCTGTTAGAAACCAGAGTAAATGTCACATTCTGTAGGTTAAAACATGATGAAGCTGTGTCATAGAATTAGCTTTGACTCACTTAAAAATGTCATCTTAGTGTGTCTGATTTGCAGAAGTATAATTATATTCATTAGAGTGGGAGGATTCTGGTTGCCTGGTGAAGTCAGAGAGGGAATTATTTCACCTACAATTTTACTGCTTGTCATGACTAATTAAATAAAAATATAATATTGCTGAAAAAGGGTGACACATCGAGGGTGCTGGTGGTGTCTCATGCAAACCAGTGGAAACACTGTTTTTTGATAGAATCCCCACATTGTGGGAACACACTATTCGGCCAACAAGTCTACACCTACTTTCCAAAGAATATCCCACCCAGACCCATCCCTGTAACCCTGCATTTTTCGTGGCTAATGCACTTAACCCAGTTAAAAATCACAAACACCAGGTTATAGTCCAATAGGTTTATTTGGAAGTACTAGCTTTCAGAGCACTGCTCCTTTAAATAACTAGTGGGGCAGGATCATAAAACACAGAATTTATAGCAAAAGATCATAGCGTTATGCACCTGATTCGACACATTGAACAAACCTTGATTGTTGTTAAGTCTTTCAACTTTTAGAATGTTTGGTACCCATTAGGGTGTCCTTAACTGGGACCTTGGGTTCATGTCACATGACGAGTAACCCCACTACACTATATACTCTCAAACACATACTCACACACAAACACACATGCACACACACTCTTACATGCTCACACACTCATGCAGATCCTCTCTCATACACACGCTTTCTCTCAGGCACACACACATACACCCTACACACTCTCATGTACACAGTCTACAAAACACACACACACACAAGCCTGCTCACGCTCTCTCTCTCCTTCACATGCACACACATGTAAGTCTATGGGGTGAATTTGTATTTGCAGAATTAGATACATTCTATTTTGTTCAAAAAGTGCACAATCTGCAGGCAGTCAATTCATGTAATACTTTAGAAATTCCTACTTTGGAAATACAGTCAGTCTGACTCAAAGTTGGAATACAGACAGACTCAAACCGTACACCTTTAATGCACTGAGCTAAGATGTCACCTTTTTTTTATAAAACCTTAAGTTATCTTGGGAATGTGACTTGAAAAGAGTTCTGGGATTTACATATTAATGATTTGATACCTGTAACCCATTCTAAAAGATGAAAAACTTAACAGCAATCTAGGTTTATTCAATATATCGTATCAGTTGCATGACACTATGATCTTTTGTTATAAATTCTGTGTCTTATGATCCTGCCCACTAGTTACCTGCTGAAGGAGCAGCGCTTTGAAAGCTAGTGCCTCCAAATAAACCTGTTGGACTATAGCCTGATGTTGTGTGATTTTCAACTTTGTCCACCCTAGCCCAGTACCTAACCTACTCATCCCTGCACACTTTGTGTAATTTAGTACGGCCAATCCACCTAACTTGCATATCTTTGCTGGTAATGTCATTGGGCTTACCATCCAGTATAAGGCGTGATGGGCTTTCCCAACTATTCTTGTTTGTGTTTCTGACTTCCAGCAGTTCATAGTTCCTTGAAAGTTGAGTCACAGATAGACAGGATAATGAAGAAGGAGTTTGGTATGCTTGCCTTTATTAGTCAGCATATTGAGTAAAGGAGTTGGGATGTCATATTGCGCCTCTACAGGACATTGGTTGGTCACTCTGGAATACTGCATGCAATTCTGGTCCCTCTGCTACAGGAAGGATGTTGTGGAACTTGAAGAAAAGATTTACAAGGATGTTCCTGGGATTGGAGGGTTTGAGCTATATGAGAGGCTGAATAAGTTGGGGCTGTTTTCCCTGGAGTGTCGGAGGCTGAGGGGTAACCTTATAGAGATTTATAAAATGATGAGGGGCATGGATATGGTGACTAGCTAAGGTCTTTTTCCCAGGATAGAGGATGTAGGTTTAAGGTGAGAGAGGGAAGATTCAAAAGAGACCTGAGGAGCAATTGTTTTTTCACACTGATGGTGGTGCTAATATAGAATGATCTTCCAAAAGGGGCGGTGGAGGTCAGTACAATTAATCATTTAAAAGACATCTGGATGGATTCATGAATAAGAAGAGTTTAGAGGGATATGGGCCAAATACTGGCAAAAGGGACGAGATTAATTTAGGATATCTGGCCGCCATGCACAGGTTGGACTAAAGGGTCTGTTTCCATGCTGTATAGCTCTATGACTCTATAACTCTTTGATTCTAAAATACTCTGGGGGTATCCCAAAATTGCAGTTCATGAAATATGAGTTTGACAAAGGAATTCTGGGGGTGGAATTGAACTATCCAACAGTGATTGAATGTGATCACTATCAATTGCTTTAAAAATCCATCTGGCTCACAAATTCTCTTTAAGGATGAAAATCTGCCACTCATACCTGGTCTGGCCTACAAGTGATTCCAGACCCACAGCAATGTGTTTGGCTCCTGATTGTCCTATGGGCAATGAGGGATAGGCAATAAATGCTGCACTAACCAGGTAGAAACAATACAAATGGCCTGTAACACAAAAATGAAATTGTTAAATAGTTTATTGAGGTAACGCTACCTCCAAAACTTCAATAGACTTTACCACGACCTGATGTGGATAATTAGCAAGCAGTGGGCGTGGATTTGAAATTACAATGTAATCAGCTTCAATCTTATGAAATGGTGGAGTAGATCCATGTTGACTGCAACATAGAAATGTAAAATGTTTGAACAGGCGTAGGCCATTTGGCTCTTCAAGCCTGCTTCACCATTCAACATGGTCATGGTTGATCATGCAACTCATTCCCCTGTTCCTGCTTTGCCCCAAACCATTTGAACCCTTTAGCCTTAGAATTGTACCTAACTCCTTCATTAGCAAGTTATGCAGACCCGGCAGGTTGAAACGTAATCAGTTTGTGGACTGGGATTTACGGATTTGGATGTGCATAGCGTGGAACAGACATGGTGAGAGATACACTCAGCTTTGTGCAGCCCCTTCCTACCCCATGTCAGCTTGTTCAATTGAGTGCAGGCAGTCAATTAATGGCAATCTGGTTGGAAGGCAACCAACAAGAGATTAGGGGTTGGGGTGGAGGTCCTCGCAGCCAATTTGGACATGTGCAGGGATGGCAAAGAGGTTGGCATGGTGGCTCAGTAGTTAGCACTGCTGCCTCAAAATGCCAGGGACCCGGGTTCGATTCCACCCTCAGGTGATTGTCTGTGTGGAGTTTGCACATTTTCCCTGTGTCGATGTGGGTTTCCTCTGGGTGCTCCGGTTTCCTTCCACAATCCAGTGATGTGCAGGTTAGGGAGATTGGTCATGCTAAATTGCCCATGGTGTTCAGGGATGTGCAGGCTGCAAATGGGAAATACAGAGTCACAGGGATAGGGAGGGGTGGGTTTGGGTGTGATGATCTTTGGAGGGGATGGGGCTGCATGGACTCAACGGGCTGAATGGCCGACTTCCACATTGCAGGCATTCTACAATCTGATGTTGTAAACAGGAAGGCTGTCGCAGCTAGAATTGTCAAAGCCTCCTGTTCTCGGAACAAGTGTGTATTTTGTTTGATTGAGGGCTCAGACATCATCATTAATGCTGCAACCCTCCCTAATCCCACTCTCCCAACCATGTACCACTTCCTCTTATCTCCCGTAAGACACCCACAAACATAGGTCGCTAACGAGCTGAAGAGCTTGTCGGTGGGCAAATCCAAAATGGCGTGCAGGCTGCCAGTTTCCACGGCCGCTTGGGTCCTGTGATTTGGGAGACGGCCATGCTTACATTATATTGTTAACCCAATGCCACCCTGGCCCATACAGCTGAAGGAATGAGGAAGTGGGAGTGGTGTAGTTGTGAAACCCATCCCTGCTATTCCATCATTCTACCTTTAGATATCAGTGTAGCTTTATGCTGTCGCCTTTTGAAAATAACTTGTCGCGGCCAAAATTAATTTAACTTCCAGCATTACAAGACCTTTACTTCATTGATCGATTGAAGTGTGTACTCTGGGTGCCCATGAATTTACATTTCTCTTGGCGTCGTTCTAAGCTTTAAACACTTTTGAGCATTAAAAATTCCCCTCACACACAGCAACCTCTAAATGAAGCATATACATCAATTTGATCATGAAGTCAAATTGGAAAATAATGCTTGATGAAGCACAGAAAAAAAGAGGTTCAGAGTTGAGAGATCGCTCAATAATTGGTTAAACAGTTTCACAAGAGCTATAACTTTGATGTTGTTCTGGAAGCTGGTCAATGCTCAGTTTTTAAAAGGCTGCAGGTTCAACACAAGAATGTTGAGCACATAATCTTATCTGATGCTCGAGGGCTTTCTTCACTGATAGAGATGCCACCTTATTGATTAGATATTAAACAGAGGACCCTTCTGTTCTCTCCCGGTGAACTCAAAAGAACTGATAATACCAATTTGAAGATGGCTGTTTTGAGTATATCCCCACGTCATGGTCAACATTTATTCCTGAGCCAAAATAACTGAAAGACGTTGTTAGGTGTGGGACCTTGCTGTGCTGAATATGGCTGCCACATTTCCTTCCTTACATCTGTTACTACACTTCAAAGATGCTTCATTGCCTGCTAAATGCTTTGGGAGACCTGTGACATGAAAATTGTGATCTGAATGCCAGTCTGTTTTACCTTTCTCTTTAGAAATGGAAGTCTACCAAAAAAGAAAGTTCCATCAATCAGACCAGATCTTCCCATGATATTCACGTCCACATCAGGATACAGGCCTCAGGGAGTAGGAGCAAGCCTGACACTTCAGTCCTATGGAAGGTGAACACATTGAGACCCTACCCCACACCCTTGCCTATAACCAGAAGTTCAACAGAGATTTGTAAACCTTCTCTGATGCACTTCGTTTTACTGTGTAAACTCATTGACCCATTAAAGGAACATTTGTCACACAAGTTGAATTAATGTTAATTCAGTCCACTGTTGCTCTTGGCATGCATGCATACATTGACGACTGAAGATCAGTGATGTGTGGTTTAGACCATGCTACAATGGCATCTTGAGCTGCTTGCAGTCTTGTTTTTCATTCATGGGATGTGGACTTCGCTGACTAGATCAACATTTATTGCCCATCCCTAGCTGCCATTGAGAAGGTGGTGGTGAGCTGCCTTCATGTCTATTTGCTGTAGGTAGACCCACAATGCCATTAGGGAGAGGGTTTCAAGATTTCAACCCAGCGACACTGAAGGAACGGCGATATGCTTTCAAGTCACAATGATAAGTGGCATGAGGGGAACTTGATGTTCCCATGTATCTGCTGCCCTTGTCCTTCTAGGTGATAGAGTTCATGAGGTTGGAGCCTTCTGCAGTGCATCGTGTAGATGGCACACCCTGCTGCTATTGAGCACCCGCGATGGAGGGAGTGGATATTTGTGGATGTTCTGGGTATTGGTAAGCCTCTTGAGCGTTGTTAGAAATGCACTCATCCAGGAAATTGGGGTGTATTTCATCCTACTTCTGACTTGTGTTGTAAAGATGGTGGACAGGCTTTGGGGAGTCAGGAGATAACTGGATTTGACTTGATTTGAGTTATTATTGTAAGTACAGTGAAAATTTTGTTTTGCATGCAGTATAGCAGATCATAACAAACAAAAACATGAAGATCAGTAGGGTGATTGACCAGAGTGAGGAACACATTGTCACAGCTGTAAAGAAGGTGTACAAAAAGCAAAATCAATTTTCAATTTGAATTTGGAAAAGTCTATTCAGCTTTTTAATAACAGTAGGGAAGAAGCTGTTCTTGAACCTGCTAGAACGTGTGTTTAAGCTTTTGTATCTTCTGCCTGATAGAAGAGGTTGGAAGAGACTGTATTTGGGGTTGAAGGAGTCTTTGATGATGCTGGCAGCCTCCTGAGGCATCGAGAAGTGTAGATGGAGCCAATGAATTGAAGGTTGGCTTCCATGATGGACTGGGCTGCATTCACAACTCTCTGCAGTTTGTTACGGTCCTGGGCAGAGCAGTTGCCGTAACAAGCTGGGTTGCATCCGGAGAGAATGCTTTGTATGGTGTATCTGTAAAAATTGGTGAAGGTAGTTATTGGCGTGCTGAATTTCCTTTGCCTCCTGAGGAAGAAGAGGCATTGCTGTGCCTCTTTGACACTTGCATCAATGGAAGTGGCCCAGGGCAGATTGTCAGTGATCGTCACTCCTGGGAACTTGATACTCTCAATCGTCTCCACCTTAACTCCATTAATGTAGAAAGGGGTGTGTCCCTATGAGTATTCCCAGCCTCTAACTTGCACTTGTAGCCTCCATTTTTATAAGGCTTGACCAGTTCAGGATTGTAGTCAATGGCAACACCCTAAGATCTTTACTCTTTCAGGGATGTGGGCATCACTTTTTTTCTCAATCCCTAAGAGCCTTGAACTGCATGGCTCACGGGGCCATGTCAGGAGGCAGCGACGGTGCTGGGCCCTGGGCTCACAAGCAGGCCAGACCAATTAGGGATAGCATATTACCTCCCCTAATTCATGAACCATTTGGATTTTTACAGCAATCAATGATATAGTGTCATAGCCACCAAAACTGAAATTTCAAATTAATTTGAATTCTCCCAGTTGCCATGTTAGGATCAGAACATTAACTTGAGCCATTGATGACCAGTCAAGTGGTAATACAACTTCAACCACGTCTCCCCTTATCTCCCTGTGATTGGGCTGGACTGAGGGTAACCACACCCTCACCCTCTCCAGTGTGGGAAGGGGAGCTGATCCATGATCCCACCAGCTACTTTACAGCTCCAAATACTGGATTAGTGGTGCTGGAAGAGCACAGCAGTTCAGGCAGCATCCAACGTTGGATGCTGCCTGAACTGCTGTGCTCTTCCAGCACCACTAATCCAGTATTTGGTTTTCAGCATCTGCAGTCATTGTTTTTACTTTACAGCTCCAGCCAAGAGCAGCATTCATTGTGTTAAAGGTGAGACCTCTGTCCTTTCTCCCGTCGGACCCTTCCTTTTAGAACACAGCAGGGCAATCTAACTGACCAGCTACTCTGCGGACCAGCAGTACCAACCAGTAACAGTGCCAATGTTGGGCTGACCATGAGGCAGAGGAGCAGAGTTCAGTCATTCAGCCATCGGCCCTGCTTCCCTACTCATTAATATTATGGCTGACCTGATAATTCTCAACTCCACTTCCTTATTTTACCCACATTACACCAGTGATTCCCTCACTGATTAAAGATCTAGTTGTCTTAAGTCTTGAATATACTTAATGCCCCAGACTGCCTAGCCCCTGGCAGTAATGAATTCCACAGATTCACCACCCTCTGACAGACAAAATTCCTCCTCTACTCTCTCTTAAATGGGCAGCCACTTGTTCTGAGATGATGCCTGATGGTACTAGACTTTCCCACAAGGGGAGACAACCTTTCCACATCTATCCTGTCAAGTCCACAATGAATTTTGTATGTTTCAATAAAGTCAACACTCATTCTTCTTAAAGCCAATAAATACAGGCCTAACCTTCTCAACTTGTCTTTGTAAGGACAGTCCCTCCATAGCTGATAACCACCTATGAACCTTCTCTGGATTGCCTCCAATGTCAGTACCTTTTTTCTCAGATAAAGGGCTCAAAACAGTACACAGCGCTCCAACTGTAATATAGCTTGTGCCTAGTATACTTTCAATAAAATCTATCTATTTTTGCATCCCATTTCTCGAAAATGAAGGATAAAGTTCCATTTGCCTTCCGTATTACCTGCAGCAGTTCGATGCTAGTTTTCATGATTTATGGCTGAAAATGTGTTGCTGGAAAAGCGCAGCAGGTCAGGCAGCATCAGAGGAACAGGAGATTCGACGTTTCAGGCATGAGCCCTTCTTCAGGAGATCCCGAAACGTCGATTTTCCTGTTCCTTGGATGCTGCCTGACCTGCTGCGCTTTTCCAGCAACACATTTTTCAGCTCTGATCTCCAGCATCCGCAGTCCTCACTTTCTCCTTAGTGATTTATGGACATGGACCCCCAAATCCCTCAGTTCTGGAATGTTCTGCAGTCTTTCTCCATTTAAATAATATAGAACATAGAAGAATACAGTGCAGTACAGGCCCTTCGGCCCTCGATGTTGCGCCGATCCAAGCCCACCTAACCTACACTAGCCCACTATCCGCCATATGCCTATCCAATGCCCGCTTAAATGCCCATAAAGAGGGAGAGTCCACCACTGCTACTGGCAGGGCATTCCATGAACTCACGACTCGCTGAGTAAAGAACCTACCCCTAACATCTGTCCTATACCTACCACCCCTTAATTTAAAGCTATGCCCCCTTGTAATAGCTGACTCCATATGTGGAAAAAGGTTCTCACGGTCAACCCTATCTAACCCCCTAATCATCTTGTACACCTCTATTAAGTCACCCCTAAACCTTCTTTTCTCCAATGAAAACAGCCCCAAGTGCCTCAGCCTTTCCTCATACGATCTTCCTACCATACCAGGCAACATCCTGGTAAACCTCCTCTGCACCCGTTCCAGTGCCTCCACATCCTTCCTATAGTATAGTGACCAAAACTGCACACAATACTCCAGATGCGGCCGCACCCAGAGTCTTATACAACTCATTGCTCAACTCCCCTATTCTTCCTGCCAGGGATGCAGGATTTCCTATCAAATTGGGGAGCCCAGCTATTTTGGTGTCAGGGTCCTGGTAAGGGGGCTGAGGAGAGTAGAAACTGAGATTAAGAGGTCAGTGGAAATGATTAAAAGGAAAGAATGGCATTGGAAGTAGGGGATGTATGCACTGCATGAGTCAAAGAGGTTTACCCCGATCCTTTCTGATACACTCATCCATTCAGATGTTCCTAAGAACCTGAATCATTGGCTAAGCTTATAGTCACCTACTTTCACATCTCCTCATGTGGCTTAGTGTCAACTATTGCCTGTTTTATGTTTTAATACAGTGAAGAATTATATAAGTTGCAAGTTGACAGTTGGAAGAAAGTGGGGAGGGTTTCATATCACAACATAGACAAAGGTGATAATCAGGAGACAGTGAGGGTTGCAGGTTGAGGGTTGAGGGAGATCAGAGTTGCCCAAAAAGCACAGCAGCTCAGGCAGCATCTGAGGAGCAGGAAGATCGACATTTCGGGCAGGAGCCCTTCATGAGGAATTCCTGATGAAGGGCTCCTGCCTGAAATTTCGATTTTCCTGCTGCTCTGATGCTGCCTGACCTGTTGTGCTTTTCCAGCAACACACTCTCAAAAGTGACAATCAACTGAACAAGGCTAAGCAGTGTACTGAACCATCCTCTGGAGAAGGTGAAAGTGGAACAGCCTGGAAGAATAAGTGGCTTTTTCTTATTCATTCATGGGATGACAGCATCACTGGCTAGGCCAGCATTTCTTGTCCCTCCCCAATTGCTCAGGGGGAAGTTAAGAGTCAACCACATTGCCATGGGTCTGGAGTCACAGTTAGACTAGCTTAGGGAATCAGATGGGCTTTCCTGACAACAGATTCATGGTCATCGTCGGATTCTTAATTCCAGCATTTTTTTGTTCGAATTGAATTCGAATTCCACCATCTGCTATGGCTGGATTTGAACCCAGGGCCTCCAGAACATTACCTGGGTTTCTGGGCTAACAGTCCAACACTAACACCACTAGGCCATCACCAGCAATGTCAAGTTGCCTCTTCAAGGAGCTGTGTGCACTGTTGGCAGTATACTGTTGTCCCTAGCAATCATGATAATCCACTTCCTTTCCCTCTTTGAAATTCTTGGTGTTAAATCAAAAGCTTGACTATTTAGCTAGACTGCCAGTTTTCGGCTACTGAAACCTTCAGCAATTCAAGTTATTAGCTTGTCAACAATATTCAGAACAAATCTGCCTCGGAGTCTCGCCGATGCGCTTGCAAGGATTTAATATCTGTTTGAATTGATTTGCCAAATTTTCTTTTGTGTATACTGTCCGTTCTTGTAAAGAAAATATTGGTCATTATAAAACAAACATCCATAACCTTTATCGCATTTTATTAAGATGATATGTTGTCAAAGTATTTATAGTCCTATTCAAGTACAGTTGAATAACGCTGAAAAATACCAAGAGCAGAATAAGAAATAGAAAGAAATACTCAAACTGTACTGAGCAGGCAGCTCCCTTGCTGTTATATATGCCCCTCTATTAGTTTGCTATCCATTTTTATTTTTACAGGACTGAGGCATATACAGCACAATTTATCACAGAGTTCTTTTCTGTTTCTCTTTTCTATATGCACGATAGAAGAACCACAAACCAAAAGAGGATTTATTGCCATTGGTTAGACCTCCAGCATTGACATCTTCAATACTGATGCTCTGCCTCAAGGACAATAACAGCAAATTCACCGAACACAGTAACACAGGAGCAGCTGGAAACCAAATAGTCCCTTGAGCCTATTCTGCTATTCAGTCCTCCCATCTCTGTGTACGCATTCAGAGTATAATCAGGTCTGACTGCATCTGGGCAAAGTGGAGTTAGGCAGCATTTAAGGAGTCAGTCTACCAGATTTAATGTTGATTTTCTCTGTGACAATATACAGGTAACTGCAACAGACAGATAAATGTTGTGGCTAACACAGTGGGTCATGATCTGGGAGCTCACCTTATGGCTCCCCAGAACACGGTCAGAACTCATATAACACCAGGTTATAGCTCAACAGATTTATTTATGATTTGGAGATGCCAGTGTTGGACTGGGGTGCACAAAGTTAAAAATCACACAACACCAGGTTATAGTCCAACAGGTTTAATTGGAAGCACTAGCTTTCAGAGCGCCGCTCCTTCATCAGGTAGCTAGTGGGGTAGAATCATAGGATACAGAATTTACAGTAAAAGATCAGAGTGTTATACAACTGATGCAATGCATTGAACAAACCTAGATTGCTGTTCAATATTTAATCACTTAGAACTTGTTGCAGGTTTTGATTCATTAGTATGTAAATCCCAGAACTTCTTTCAAGTCACATTCCTGACATAACTTATAGTTTCATAAAAAAAGCTGACATCTCAGCTCAGACAATGTGTCAAAGGTGCACTCTCTCCCTATTTAAGCTTTCAGAGCATTGCTGCTTTGTCAGGTGAAGTGGAGGGAAGCACACAGGCACAGATTATATAGGCGAAGAGATAATTGCAAGATAATTCCAGGTAATTAAGAGTGTCAACAGATAAGTACAAACAGTCTGAGTGGAGCGTCAACAGGCTGAATAACAAATCTTCACAGGTGATCAAAAGATTCAAATGGTGTCAGTGAAGTGTCAATGGCTGTTGACACTCTTAATTAACTGGAATTATCTTGCCTTTATCTACGAAAGTTTGTGATTTTAAAATAAACCTGTTGGACTATAACCTGGTGTTGTGTGACTTCTGACTTTGTCCACCCCATTCAATACTGACACCTCCACATCATCTCCCAAAAATGTCCAAAGTCTACGTGACACAAGTCCGCCTCACCAAAACTTGAGTGGATTAGATAGAGAGAGAAACTGCTGCTTGATTTTCCTAATCAAATTGTGTAGAGATGTTGCTATAACCGTAGAGCAAGTGGGTTTTGGACTTGGATCTCCCAGCTCAGCAGTCGTGTTTTAAATTTTTTTTTCATATTGGATTGTAAATTGAATTTAAAGATTGAATTTTAAACAGCAAGTTATTTTTAACAAGAAGAGATAAAGGTGTTGGGAACTAGCCTCAAAACTAACCCAACTTAATTTTTGACATAAGGATGGATAGGATAAATAGACAAAGTCTTTGAACTCGAGGGCACAGGCATAGGGTGGGAGGGGGATAGATATAAAAGGGACCTAAGGGGCAACTTTTTCACACAGAGAGTGGTACGTGTATGGAATAAGCTGCTGGAGGAAGTGATGGAGACTGGTACAATTGCAACATTTAAGAGACATTTGGATGGATATATGAATAGGAAGGGTTTGAAGGGATCTGGGCCGGGTGCTGGCAGATGGGACTAGATTGGATTGGGATATCTGGTCGGCATGGACGGGTTGGACCGAAGGGCCTGTTTTTGTGCTGTACATCCCTATGACTCTATGACACTTTAGATGAATCAGCATGGAGTGATTGGTATTGCCTAGGGCTGGAAGCTAGTTGGATGTTGAGTTGGTTAATCAAAGCAGAACCAGTATCAACCATCCAATCACAGAGAATGTTGATTGCAAAGATGAAAAACTGGTTCTGACCGTGTTTTTGGCAGGTGTGTGATTTTGGGAGCTCCTGGAGTCTGCTGCTATGTTTCGCTCTTTCTCTAGTTTTTCTGCTGACTTATCAAATTTTTGACTGTTCTGAGAAAAGAATCCCAGTATGCAAAACAAAAAGTAACCAATTCTCAAAGTCTGCTGAAATTGTTCACATTAACCGGTGACTTCAGATTTAAAGGCAAAATATACAGTTCTACTCGTATGTAAACAGTTTACAGTCCAAAAACTTCATGGTGGAATGCATTATTTGAAAGTGTTTAACAAACTGGCAGATTATTCTTCTTTTACTTTCCTATCAGTTTATCTCATAACTCTGTCCATCTAACTGTGTGAGTGGGCATTAAGATCAAAGGGCTTTGGAGGTAATTAGACAACTTGTTATTTATCTCTGTTCAGATAAATGTACACTGCTAAATATACATTGTTTAATTTTGATTAAACCTTATTTATAAAGTCTGTTTAGGAACCAATTTGGAGGGTCATTGAATATTTTAATTTCACTGCAAATTGCAAATCCAGTGATGGTGAGGCTGATTTGGTTTGGCTTGCTATTCCTGTGTCATAATAGACGGCCACAAGACAACACAGGCGGAAGTGGGTACGGCAGATGCTGGAGATTAGAGTCAAGAGTGTGGCGCTGGAGAAGCACAGCAGGTCAGGAAGCATCTGAGGAGCAGGAGAATCAATGTTTCAGGCAAAAGCCCTTCATCAGACAACACAACCTGCTGGAGATGGTAAAAAAGATCACCAGCCAGAGCGCAAAGGTTTAAAATGATTTGAAAAGAAGCAATTTTTTTTGTCACACAGCGGGTAGTGCAGGTATGGAATGCACTAGCTACCTTCAGTTTGGGGAAGTGTTAGTGGTCTGAAATGTTAACTCTGATTTCTCTCCACAGATGCTGCCAGACCTGCTGAGCTTTTCCAGCAATTGCTGTTTTTGTTGTATGAAATGCACTGCCTGGAGATGTGGTGGAGACGGGTTGGTCATTTTTAAACCCTTGAAGAGACTATAGTTCTTGCTTTAGTGTCATGACCTGAGCAAAGACAATACAGAACAATTATTTATTTAATACTTCAGCCATGGTGTTTGCCCTCCCAAGTGTAAATTTTCTTTGTGGCCACCAATTGGCCCCCCTCCCATTCATCATCTGTTTACCTTTTGTACACCAGTTGAGAACATTGGGATTCCCTTTTAGGATAGCTGTCAGTTTCAATTCATACTCAATGTTTACACAGAAACACAGACAATAGGGACAGGAGTAGGCCATTTAACCATTTGTGTCTGCATTCTAAACAGTGGGCGGCACGGTGGCACAGTGGTTAGCACTGCTGCCTCACAGCGCCAGAGACCCGGGTTCAATTCCCGCCTCAGGCGACTGACTGTGTGGAGTTTGCATGTTGTCTGCGTGGGTTTCCTCCGGGTGCTCCGGTTTCCTCCCACAGTCCAAAGATGTGCAGGTTAGGTGAATTGGCCATGCTAAATTGCCCATAGTGTTAGGTAAGGGGTAGATGTAGGGGTATGGGTGGGTTGCGCTTCGGCGGGGCGGTGTGGACTTGTTGGGCCGAAGGGCCTGTTTCCACACTGTAAGTAATCTAATCTAATCTAATTCCTCTTACGTATGTCAGTCTTGCTATCCTAAGAATCAGGAGAAAGTGAGGACTGCAGATGCTGGAGATCAGAGTCAAGAGTGTGGTGCTAGAAAAGCACAGCCGGTCAGGCAGCACCCGAGGAGCAGGAGAATCGGCATTTCGAGCATAAGCCCGAAACGTCGATTCTCCCACTAGCGACCTTTGAGAAGATTTGTTGCTCAGGTTGATGAGTTAGCTTGCTGAGCTTCAAGGTTTGTTTTCAGATGTTTTGTCACCATACTAGATAACATCATCAGTGACATCTCTGGTGAAGCGCTGGTGGTATGTCCCACCTCTCTATTTATAGGTCTTGGTTTCTTAAGTTGGGTGATGCCATTTTCCTTTTTTTTTCAAGAGAACGTAGATGGAATCTAAATGGATGTGTTTATTGGTGGAATTCCGGTTAGAATGCCATGCCTTTAAGAATAACCATGCATGTCTTTGTTTCACTTGTCCTACAATGTCTGTGTTGTCCCAGTCAAAGTGGTGTCCTCCTTTGCCTGTGATAGTGGGTCATGTCTTTTGGTGGCCAGTTGGTGTTCATGTAACCTGGTGGCAAGTTTCCTGCTAGTTTGTCTGATGTAGTGTTTGTTACAGTTCTTGCATGGTAAATGACGTTAGGTTTGCTGGTGGTATCTAATGGATCCTTTAGGTTCATTAGTCACTGTTTAAGTGTAAGGATTAGATTAGATTACTTACAGTGTGGAAACAGGCCATTCGGCCCAACAAATCCACACCGCCCCGCCGAAGCGCAACCCACCCATACCCCTACATTTACCCCTTACCTAACACTACGGGCAATTTAGCATGGCCAATTCACCTAACCTGCACATCTTTGGACTGTGGGAGGAAACCGGAGCACCCGGAGGAAACCCACGCAGACAGTCACCTGAGGCGGGAATCGAACCCGGGTCTCTGGCGCTGTGAGGCAGCAGTGCTAACCACTGTGCCACCGTGCCGGCCAGGAAGGCAGTGTGTTGTTAGGTTTGTGAGCTACATGATACCAAGGGGTCTGAGTAGTCTGGAAGTCATTTCTGATATGTCTTTGATGTAAGGTAATGTGGCTATAGTTTTTGGTTGCATTGTGCTTGATGGGGTGTGTTTCTGAGGAATCGGTGGATTGTGTTTATTGGGTACCCGTTTTTCTTGAAAGCGTTGTATAGATATTTTTCTTCTGCTTTTTGTAGTTCTTGGGTGCTGCAGCGTGATGTAGCTTGTTGAAATAATGTCTTGAGGTAACTCCGTTTGTGGGTGTTGGGATGATTGCTTCTGAAGTATTTGGTCTAAGTGTTTTAAAACAACATACACGGATCAAATAAACCTAGCTTCATAAGCAAGAATCGGGATACATGAACACCAACCAGCCCCCAAAAGACACGATCCACTATCATTAGTTTCTATATATACAGGCAAAGAAGGACACCACTTTGATGGGGACAACACATCAGCATGGACAAGTTGGACCGAAGGGTCTGTTTCCATGCTGTCCATCTCTGTGACTCTATATGAGATGAATTTGCCAGCCAATGCCCTTTATAAGCCTAAGGGAGGACCAGCTTACACCCCAATATGACAGTAACAGAGTTCAGGCAGGAAGGCAGTGGGTTAGCTGTCCTGCAAACCCATTGGGAGTTGGCTCACTAAACTGTTCCCCACCCTGGAGAATTTACAGAGAATACACGATGGTAGAACATTGGAATCATTGATGCTGGAAACATCTTATGTATGGGTGAACCTTTCAAAGCAGAATTGATTTGTATTCATTCATGGGATGAGGGCATCACTGGCCAGGCCAGCATTTATTGCCTTTCCCTAATTGCCCAGGAGACAGTTAGGAGTTAACTACATTGCCGTGGGTCTGGACTCATGTGTAGGCCAGACGAGGTAAGGAGAACAGTTTCCTTCCCTAAAAGACATTAGTCAAAAGAAGTGCCAGGATAAAAGCCCAGTTTATATGAGAAGTAGGCAATTTTCCAAATCATTGGGAGATAGATAAGAACATAGGAGCAACAGTACACCATTCAGCCCCGCTGTGAGACTATTGATGGTTATCCATCCCAACACCATCTTCCCATGCAATCCTCATATCTCTTGACATAATTTATAACTATGAATATTAGAATACCTACAGTGTAGAAGGAAGCCATTTGGCCTACTGAGTCAACACTAACTCTGCAAAGAGCACCCCGCCCCAAGAGCCATTTGTTTTCCATAGCCAATCCACCTAACCTACATATCCTTGGACTGTGAGAAAAAGCCCACACAGACACAATTTGCAAACTGAACATAGACAATCCCCTGAGGCTGGAACCGAACCTGGACCTCTGGCACTGTGAGGCAGCAGTGCTGACCACTGAGCCACAGTGCCGCCCTTTTAAGTTTAGGTTTGAACTGACTTACTGACCAAGCTTCTGCAGCCCTCTGTGCTGGAGAAGTCCAAATTCCTATTGACTTGTGCACTAAAGCTGTAAGCATTAAGTAAGCACAGCGATTACCACAGCGTGCAGAGACACCATAATTCATATTGTAAATACCGACTTACATTTGTGCAACCAAGATTCATTTGTCAGAATACTCTCGAGATGCCTTATGTAAATTATGGCAGAAAGGGGGCAATGGCCTGCTTAAATATACACTCATGAATAATCACACTGTAGACCCTATAGCCAGCATCCATCAAGCCTTTCAGCCACACTGACAAATTCCAATTAGCTTCCAAATTGTGGCCTCAAGTTAAAATACATTGAAGGCGCCAACATTCACAGGCAATAAATGTCAAAATAAGTGACCATTTTGCTCTATGCCTGTGTGGATGAGGTTTTCTTTAATATTCAAGTATCGCTGCAAGAGGCATTGGGAAGGGGAAAGATCTTAACAAGGAGCCATTATTACTGCTACACTGCATTGATAATGGGCAGTTTAGATATCGATTTTTGTTGGGGCAATGTTTGTGCCAATTTGGAAGTTTCAATGTAGCTTTAGCACAATAGTAAATCTTGATGTCAGTGAATAAAAATATCTGTTTAGTCAGTCCTGGCACACAGTGGTGTCCAATTAAAGTTAGCGATGCTACAAAGTCAAACAAAAAACAATCAGTGAAGGAGACTTCAGCGTTCAGATACACAAATCTTTCAAAGTGAAAGAGCAGATTGACAGAGCTGTGAAACAAAAGCAGCTGGGTTTTACAAGTCGGCATATTGACCTTAAAAAAATCGAGGTCTTAATGTGTCTGTCTAAGTTTTAGATTTGGTCAAGTTCAGTGGAAGTCATACTAACGTAGGAAGGATACTAGTGCTAAGGAGTGGTTCACTTTTGGAGTGCTGTGTCCAGTTCTGGTCACCCTGTTTTAGAAAGGATATTATTAAGGTAGAGTGGGTTAACAAAAGATTTACCAGGCTGATGCCAGAAATGGAGATTTTGAGTTCTAAAAGGAGCCTGGATAGGCTGGGACCTTTTTCAATGGGGCACAGGAGATTGAGGGGGTGACCTTATAGAGGTTTATAAAATCATGAGGGTTATCTATATGGTGAATAACAGGTGTGTTTTCCCTAAGGTGGGGATTTCAACTCAGGGGGCATATTTTTAAGATGAGAGGAGAAACGTTTAAGAAGACATGGGGGGTGGGGGGGCAACTTCGTTTTTAAAAGAATGGTTCACACGTGGATTGAACAGTCAGAGGAAGTGGCGCATGTGGAAACAGTTACAATGTTTCAATGACATTTGAATAAGTAAATGAATAAAAACATTTGGGGGAATATGAACCAAATGCAGGCTGGTGGGATGAGTTTAGTTTGGGATTATGAGCGGCATAGACTGGTTGGACCAAAGCTCTAGCTTATCTATCCATGCTTCAGGCTCACTGCCTTTATTCCTAATGAAGGGCTTTTGCCCAAAACGTCGATTTCGCTGCTTGTTGGATGCTGCCTGAACTGCTGTGCTCTTCCAACACCACTAATCCAGTATTTGGTTTTCAGCATCTGCAGTCATTGTTTTTACCTGGTTGGACCAAAGGGTCTGTTTCCATGCTGTATGAATCAAGGGCTAGATTGTACACAATAGCAGTATCAGCTCTGGCACCTGGTAACACTCTGGCCTCTGTGTTAGCAGATTCTGAGTGAAAAAGCAAGTAAGAGAAACAAAGAAGAAGGCAAATGGTATGTTGGCCTTCAAAATGAGAGTACTCAGGTACAGGAGCAGAGATGTCTTGCTGCAATTATACAGGTCACTGGGAACACTGTTTTGGTCAGCTTTCGGAAGAAACACGTTCTGGCTATGGAGAGAGTGCAAAGATTTACCAGACTGTTTCTTAGAATACAAGTGTGGTGCTGAAAAAGCACAGCAGGTCAGGCAGCACCCAAGGGGCAGGAGAATCAGTGTGGAAGCTAGCTCGCTGAGCTGGAAGGTTTGTTTTCAGACATTTTGTCACCATACTAGATAATATCAGTGAAAGTCTCCAGTGAAGCACTGGTGATATGTCCCACCTCTCTATTTATAGGTCTTGATTTAATAAGATGTGTGATGTCATTTCTGATTTTCTTCAAGGGAAAAGCGCAGCAGGTCAGGCAGTATCCAAGGAGCAGGAGAATCGATGTTTCGGGCATGAGCCCTTCTTCAGGAATGAGAAAAGTGTGCCCAGCAGGCTAAGATAAAAGGTAGGGAACACTTTCTTCATTCCTGAAGAAGGGGTCATGCCTGAAATGTTGATTCTCCTGCTCCTTGGATGCTGCCTGACCTGCTGCGTTTTCCAGCAACACATTTTCAGCTCTGATCTCCAGCATCTGCAGTCCTCACTTTCTCCTAGATGGTTTCATGAAGGACAGGTCACGCTTAACAAATCTTTTGGATCTCTATGAAGACATTACAAGAACAGTGGACAATGGGTACCCAGTGGATGTAGGGTACTGAGATTTCCAACAGCCCTTCAACAAGGTGCCGCACAAGAGGCTGCTGCATAGGATAAGGATGCATGGCATTTCGGATAAAGTATTAGCATGGATAGAGGATAGGTTAACTAACAGGAAGTAAAGAGTGTGGATAAGTGAGTGCTATGCTGGCTGGTAATCAGTGACTAGTGGTGTGCCTCAGGGATTGGTGTTGGGACTGCAATTATTTACAATTTATACAGATGATTTGGAGTTGGGGACTATGTGTAGGGTGTCAAAGTTTGCAGATGACACTACGATGAGTATCAGAGCAAAGTGTATCGTGGACTGTGAAACTTTGCAGAGGAACATAGATACTTTGATTGGGCAATGGTCTGGCAGATGGCAGAGACCTTGGAGTGCAGATGTTAATCAATGTGAAGTCATCCATTTTGGTAGGAGTAACAGTAAAAAAAGATTATTACCTGAATGGTAAAATGTTGCAGCATGCTGCTGTGCAGAGGGACCTGGGTGTCCTTGTGCATGAATCACAGAAGGCAGGTGCAACAAGTAATTAGGAAGGCAAATGGAATTTTGTCCTTCATTGTTAAAGGGATTGAGTTTAAAAGCAGGGAGGTTATGTTGCAGCTGTATAGGGTGCCAATGAGGCCACACCTGGAACACTGTGTACAGTTTTGGCCTCCTTACTTGAGAAAGGATGCACTGGCACAAGAGGGGGTACAGAGGAGGTTCACTAAGCTGATTCTGGAGTTGAGGGGATTAGTTTATGAGGAGAGACTGAGTCGATTGGGATTATATTCATTGGAATTCTGAAGAATGAGGGGGGAGATCTTATAGAAACATATAAAATTATGAAGGGAATAGATAAGATAGACGTAGAGAGGATGTTTCTACTAGCATGTGAAACTAGGACATAGCCTCAAGGTTAGAGGGAGCAGATTTAGGACTGAATTCAGAAGAGACTTCTTCACCCAGAGGGTTGTAAATCTATCGAATTCCCTACCGAGTGAAGTAGTTGATGTTACTTCAGTAAATGTTTTTAAAGCT
The DNA here is from genome assembly GCF_047496795.1 of Chiloscyllium punctatum. NCBI lineage: Eukaryota > Metazoa > Chordata > Chondrichthyes > Orectolobiformes > Hemiscylliidae > Chiloscyllium > Chiloscyllium punctatum. The sequence goes on from NC_092743.1 coordinate 12,495,920, forward strand.
AAGGTCAACATTTTTTTGAACAATAGAGGGATACAGTGAGAGGGCAGGTAAGTGGAGCTAAGTCCACAAAAAGATCAGCCATGATTTTATTGAATGGCAAAGCAAGGCTGATCATAGATCTCAATACCCTAATCCCAACCACTCCCAATATCCCTTGATCCCTTTAGTCACAAGTGCTACATATGCCTCCAGCTTGAAATCACATAATGTTTTGGCCTCAACCACTTTCTCTGGTCGTAAATTCCACAGGCTCCCCACTCTCTGGCTGAAGAAATTTCTCCTCATCTCTGTTCTAATCACTGTTACAATGTTTTTGCCCTTTAAGGGCAGAGACTTGGTACAGTGATTGTCACTGGACTAGTAACTCGGAACCTCCAGCTAAATATTTAACAGTTAGGGTATGGAGTGCACTGTCTAGAAATATGATGGAGACATGTTCAACTGAGGCTTTCAAGAGGGCACTGGATGGTTCTTTGTAGAAATAGTGTGCGAGGTTATGAAGGAAAGGTTGCAAATTAGCGGTAGCATGCTGATTCGAGGAGATGATGCAGGCATGATGGGTCAATGACCTCTTAATGAACCATGACAGTTCTGTGATTTATTGCCCATCCCTCATTGCCCTTGAGGAGGTAGTGGTGAGCTGCCCTCTCAAATCCCTTTTATGAAAATAATTTTGGCGTCACTGACAGGACCAGCATTGTTGCCTGTCTGTAAAAGGCCTTGAATTGATTGGCTGAATAGGCTATTCAGGCCAGTCGACCATATTGTTGCTTGTCACATGTCACCAAGACTGAGTTTGGAAGGCAGATTCTCTTCCCTTAAGGGAATTAAGATATATATTTACAATAATCACGACATGGACATCATTTTAAGTGAGGTTTTAATGGCAGGTTTGAATTGCATTTACATTTCACTATCTGTTATGATAGGTCACAAACCACAACATTAGCTTGGGTCTCTCGTTTACTCATCTTGTAATTTTACCGCTGCAACATTGCCTCCCCTAATGAAATTGGGTATGTTCACTGTGCTGTGAGGGAAGGAGTTCCAGGATTGTGACCCAGCAACAATGTAGGAACAACAATTACATTCAAGTCAGGATTTTATATGGGTTGGAGGTCACCTGCAGGTGATGGCAGTCTTCCTATGTATCTGCTGCCCTGTCCCTCTGAATGATAAGTGGTTTAGACGGTGCTGCCTAGGAAGTCAAAATAGGATCTTGCAGTGAATCTTGTGGATGGTACACACTGCTGCTACTGTGGATTGACTGTGGACAGATTGAATGTTGAAGGTGATGAATGTGGTGTCACAGGATGTCATTGACTTTCTTGAGTGTTGTTGGAGTTTAAGCCATCTAAGCTAGAGGGGACTATTCCATTGCGCCCATGATGTACGTCTTATTGACGAAAAAAATCCCAATATCCAAAGGGTGCTGAGGATGGAAACGCCCTCCTTCTGTAGAAGGTATGATGGTGCTGTGCACCGTGCAATCATCAGTGAACATTCCCACTTCTGATCTTATGATGGAGGGAAAGTCATTGATGAAGCAGCTGAAGATGGTTGGGCCTCGGACACTACCCTGAGGAACTCCTGCAGAGATGTCCTGTAGCTGGGGTGATTGACCTTCAATCTTTGTTACAGGTATGGCTCCAATCAATGGAGAACTTTCTCCTTGATTCTCATTGACTCCAGTTTTGTTTTGGGCAGCTTGACACCACAATCATGATGATGGTCAACTCCTTGATGATGTCAAGGAATAATTTTTTTTTTGACCATGTTTGGATCAAGGCTAGAATGAGGTCAGGAGCTATGTAGCCCTATTGGAACCTAAATTGACAGTCAAGGAGCTATCAACCTTCTCCAATAGTCTTCCATGACTCTGCTGATGATCAAGAGTGGACTGAAAGCATGATTATTGCTTTTCCTATTTATCTTGTAAAGATACCTGGGCAATTTTCCACATTGTAAAGTACATGCCAGTGTTGTACTGGAACAGTGTGTTTATCAGCACAGCTAGATCTGGAGCACAATATTTTAGTATTATTGTTGGAATGTTGCCAGGGCCTACAACTTCTGCAGTATCCAGTCATGTGGAATGAATTGGCTGAATACTGGTGTGCGTGAAGCTGGGGACCTCAGAAAGAGGCTGAGATGGCTCATAGACTTGGCATTTCTGGTTGAATTTGGACCCCCTCTTTTGACACTCTTGTCCACCAAAACCTGATCTTTCCACAACTAGTGACCCTAGTGACTCCCCAAACAAAAGTCCTGAGATGTTTTTGTAAGTCTGGTCTCCATGGATCTGTGCCTCATGTCTCCCTGGAGACGAGCAACAGCCAGCACTGAGTCCTGGTGTTGCTTACCACAACTTATGGCCCTCATTAAATTCACCTTAACATCATCCAACATGTGATGGTTCGTACTCCTTGCTCTACATTAGCCATTCCATTGACATCTCAATTTTACGGTTCACATCTCTGTTTTTAATTCTCTCTGTCGCCTCACGTCTCCTTCTCTCTGTGACTGTCACCAGGTCTACAACCCTCTGATGTCTCTGCTTCTGCAATCCTGACTTGCTGTGTATTTCCAATTTTAATCACTCCTCATCTCTGTAACTATACCCTGAGCTCTAGACTTCCCTCACAAAACCTCTCTTCCTCTCGGTCTTTAAAAAATGTTGTTTTTGGTCAAGTATTTTTTGCTGTATGTCCCAAGATGTCAAACATTACCAGTTGTGGTTAGGGTGCTTTTCTGCAAACATCCTCATTTTGTAGGAAAGGCGCCCAGTTGGCTTACAGTGCTAAAGAAAAACTACTTGTAAGTCAATGTATCCCGAGGTGTCATTTATTGTATGACAACAATCAAGTGCTAGTTGCATATTAGACATTGTTCGTATGAATCCTCCTCGACCTCTGAATTTAGGACTTCATCATCAAAATTCTGATCTTTTCTGCCCTCCGCCACTGAGAGACCTGGGTAGAATGGACATGGAGATAGAGTAGGAGAGACTAGCTCCCGAGGGCACAGCCTCAGAATGAAGGGACAATGCTTTAGAACTGAGATGAGGAGGAATTTCTTCAGCCAGAGGCTGGTGACTCTGTGAAACTCATTTCTGTGGAAGGCTGTGGAGGACAGTTCATTGAGTGTATTTAAGACAGAAGTAGATAGGTTCTTGATTGTACAGGAAACAAGAGTTACAGGGAGAAGGCAGGAGAATGGGGTTGAGAAACATATCAGCCACGATCGAACGGTGGACAGACAGGAGGTTGGAATAACACAGCAAGCCAGTTAGCATCAGGAGGGATGCAGAGGTCAACGTTTCAGGTGTAATCCTTCTTCAGGAAGGGTACACCTGAAACATAGACTTCTGCATCTCCTGATGCTGCTTGGCTTGCTGTGTTATTCCAACCTCCTGTCTGTCCACTTTGAATTCCAGCATCTGCAGTTTTTTTTGTCTCTAACCATGATCAAATGGTGTAGCAGACTCAATGGGCCAAACAGTCTAATTCTGCTCTGATGGCTTTTAGTCATATGGTCTCATGTCATTATGACTTCAGTTATGGTCATTGAGTCATAGAGATCTACAGCACAGAGAAACAGCCTTTGGCCCATTACACTTGTGCCAGTCAAAATCAACCAGCTAACTATTCTGATCCTATTGTCCAGCACAAGACCCATTACCTTGCATGTCTTAGCATAGGAAGTGTACATCTGAATACTCCTCAAATGTCCTGAAGGTTTCTATTGTATCACCCTTGCAGACAGTAAGTGAAAAAGATTTTCTTCACATTTACTCTAAACTTGCTGCCCTTACCTTAAATCTATTGATAAAGTATTTGAGAAATAATAACTGAAACACTTCAATTTGTGAGTCTCCATTTTGAAATAATAACTTGACTTTTAAAATGGCTAAGCTCAGTGACCATAGGAATGGAATAAGGAATGCATGAATTTTGGTAAAGGCTAGCATTTACCTCTTTCTTATGACATTTGCTACAACAAAATGGCTACAATACAGATTGTAACATAGGCATTAATCTATAACTGATGTAAATAAAGCCTCAAATGTCTTTTGTTTAACCTATGTGAAACTATTCTGAAAGCATTAATTATCTGGTTCATATGCAGTGACTCAAATAAAAGCATGTCAGCAGTTTGGTTTAACAATACTAAATTTATGAATTATATAATGAGAACCTAATTAATAAAGAAACATTATATGGCGAGAATTAGAGAAAATGAGATAATCACGCACTGTAAAAGTATAAGTTATGCTGCAACCTTAATAGAATCTTTTATTATATTGAGGGATATCGATGATTAGTACTCTGGATTATTGACTATTGATCTCTCACTGGCTTACTTACAATAAAATGTGTTTTTTTGTAACTTACATGTTGTCTGAGAATTTCTGAGTTAACATTTTGGTACCGTTACTCGGACCCCAACATAGGGAACGTTTCTCTGGGCTGATTAAGCGACTGAAGGTTGGTGTCACACTCAACACTGTGGCAGGGGTGCCCTTCAATTGTCTTACCTAATGACCACTCATTGTGTCCGAACTGACAGTCTGCCTCTCACCTATTGAAACATGTACCTTAAAGGGATCAAATGAACCACTTGGACACGTCAGTTTAAAGTAAATTTCAGTCTCTTCTGTTTTTGTTTAATACGGTCAGTAGGAATTTGATACTTTTTGTTTAATGTAACTGTTTGAAATTTGATATTTCTTGTTTAAAATGACTGGTTGAAATTGGAGACTTCTTGTTTAATACAGTGAGTTGAAATGTCTCTTTTGTTTACTGTGAGGTGACCTTGACTTTTCTGTACTCGGCGTAGAGAGCTGACTCCTTCGGATATGGCCAGTTGAACTTATTAGATTATAGAAAAAGGAGGACAGTCTCAGTAAATTTATCACTCTTTAGTTTTTGGCTGCTTTAATGTTGTTTATTGTAGATCAAGGAGTCATAAAATGCAATGGGATAGTCCCTTGATGTAGATGGAAAGGCTTTCAGACTATGTGTGAAGGAATACCTGATCAGGAAAATGATTTATCATGTTTAGAGGTCCCCTCAGATAAACTGGACATTTTGTTAAATCCTTTGTGTGATCTGGGCAACTTGTTAAATTTTAGTTTACGTTTTAAAGGACATCCTATTTGAATTATTGAATGATTGTGATGGTGTGTGTGACAGTGAGAGAGACATTTCAATAGAATGGTGAACTGATTCCAAAATTATGACTTTGTCAAAGAAAAATGGGTGACACGGACAGAAATAACTGAGAAGCCACTTCCGCATGATGGCACATTTAATTGCGATCTCATAAAACAGTTGGCAGAAATTTTGACAACTTCAAATAGGCAAAGGTAACAGAAGAAGGCAGAGAGAGAGAGAGAGAGAGAGAGAGAATGGCTGGCTGCCTTCACTGATCAAAGTGTTAACTCTTTGTCTTCTGTTTTGAATATACTTTTGTTCATTGGTTACAAGTTGCCCTAAGTAATCTTTGTTTTTTTTTTGGTCCCCCTGAACTCGAGATCTGGGAACTTTTTGATTTAAATCTGCATTTTGGATACCCATGGTGATTTTATAGTGTTGTCTGTGCCTTTTATTAGTTTAGATCCTGCATGGTTATTGCTATTTCCTTTTGAGGGACTCTCTGTACTAATTTGTATTGACATCAGCCAGCAAGGGTGCATTTAAAAATAAATGGGCTGTAAAGATTGGTTAAATTTATCTCTTGGAATTTGAATTTATCACATTTGGAATTTCATTTTCTAGCCAGAGTGAATTTCCAAACAGGATAAACCAATCATTTATTTCTGGGAATGCAATCCCTTTGAACTAGGTTTTGGTAAAATTTTCTTCAAAGATCTGAGAAAACTGATCTAGATGTGGGGGTGACATTTAATGCTATTCGAGTTTGGAGAGAGATGCGGGGACACCTGCCCTTGTATGTGCTGTTGTAGATCAAAAATCAGTTATGTCATAATAAACATCTCTTTAGGCTATTCTTAAAATCAAACTCTCCCTTCTCTGGAAATAAAAGGTAGTCTTCTGCTGTGGTATTGAGATGTAGGCATTTCAGCCAGTATTCATGGATATATGTTATGATTTGGAGATGCTGGTGTTGGACTGGGGTGTACAAAGTTAAAAATCACACAACACCAGGTTATAGTCCAACAGGTTTAATTGGAAGCACACTAGCTTTCGGAGCGTTGCTAGTGTGCTTCCAATTAAACCTGTTGGACTATAACCTGTTCTTTCAACTCTGCTTTACTATAGTAGTCATTGAAGCATTTCACCTATTGTACTCTTTGTTACCTTCTCACCAGTCCCAAACCCCCCCCTCCCATTTATCTCTTCACTCTGGAGGCTCCCTGCCTCATTCCTGATGAAGGGCTTTTGCCCAAAATGTTGATTTTCCTGCTTCTCGGATGCTGCCTGACCTGCTGTGCTTTTCCAGCACCACTCTGATCTAGTCGAAGCTGTGAGTACATTGAAACTTTTATGACATAACAATACTTTATGAACTTATTTTAGATTGTTGTTAATTTAAAATGGACGTGCTAGTTATGTTACTTATGACTGTACTTTGTTTATTTGAACACTATTATACGATGTATATCTTGCATCTGTACCCTCTGTATACATCAGGAAAGTCGGGACCTGGGATGTGGCCTCTTGTTAAAAGGCAGTAAACCTAATTTGAAATAAAAATTGTGAGTAATAGTGTTAATTATTAATTAAAGAATGGAGGATAGTGCCAATATTAAATGGAAATATACCTTGCTGACCATTTGGAGGTATAATGTATGTGGATTGGGGATAGAGGTATGTCTAACTGATAGAACTCCCAAATGCTGGGAGATATTAAGAGTTGAGTGTGAATGGGTAGACAGAGAGATACATTATAGGGCACTAAGGCTTAGGAGTTAAAAAAAGGGTTGAAGCAATAACACTATAAATATAATCTAAGCTCTACTCAGGATCCCGAGCGTATGTCTGGCGTACCAACACGATTTGAGGGAGCAGATGACATTGATAAGGATGAGAAATGGGAAATTTATCCCAGGTTACCCACTGAGCCCCAAACATCTCCTGATAGTCCCTGCACACCCCCTGACTCTGAAGATGAAGAGTCCGATATCGGTCGCTGGCTTCATAGCCGACATCATGGGGATGAGTGGCCTGACCATCCTCAACCAAGGGCCCTTCCGGGAAACAGAGTAATGATAAAGAACCTTCCCCTGCCACTGCAGCAATTGCAAAACCTGTGCCCACACCTCCTCCCTCGCCTCCATCCAAGGCCCTAAAGGAGCCTTCCACATCCATCAAAGTTTTACCTGCACATCCACCAATATCATTTATTCTATCTGTTGCTCCCGATGTGGTCTCCTCTACACTGGGGAGACTGGACGCCTCCTAGCGGAGTGCTTTCGGGAACATCTCCGGGACACCCACACCAATCAACCCCACCACCCTGTGGCCCAACATTTCAACTCCCCCTCCCACTCTGCCGAGGACATGGAGGTCCTGGGCCTCCTTCACCGCCACTCCCTCACCACCAGACGCCTGGAGGAAGAATCCTCATCTTCCGCCTCGGAACACTTCAACCCCAGGGCATCAATGTGGACTTCAACAGTTTCCTCATTTCCCCTTCCCCCACCTCACCCTAGTTCCAAACTTCCAGCTCAGCACTGTCCCCATGACTTGTCCTACCTGCCTATCTTCTTTTCCACCTATCCACTCCACCCTCCTCCCTGACCTATCACCTTCATCCCCTCCCTCACTCACCTACTGTACTCTATGCTACTTTCTCCCCACCCCCACCCTCCTCTCACTTATCTCTCCACCCTTCAGGCTGTCTGCCTCTATTCCTGATGAAGGGCTTTTGCCCGAAGCGTCGATATTACTGCTCCTCGGATGCTGCCTGAACTGCTATGCTTTTCCAGCACCACTCTAATCTAGACTCTGGTTTCTAGCACATGCAGTCATTGTTTTTACCTAATGATAAAGAACCAAGCCCCTGACCACGAGGAGAAACCGGCCCAATTAAATCAATTTGTCTGAAGACAATATAGATATATAATTAACTTCCACAGGACAGCCTTTCAGAAATGCTTTTTTTTCTCTCATAACCTCTTGTAAGTTTTACAATTACCAGCCAGTCTAGTGGTTTAGCTCACACTGCTATTATGGTGACGGTCTTTTCAAGCAATGAGTGGGTAGACACTGATGCCAAACAGGCAACCTTACACTACAAACTTCTCATCCTGTTGGGTTCCCTGCAAAACCTGGTTACAAACAATTTAAGGATGTGTATGGCACAGCACGGTGGCTCAGTGGTTAGCACTGCTGCCTCACAGCACCAGGGATCCGGGTTCGATTCCAGCCTCGGACGACAGTCTGTGTGGAGTTTGTGCATTCTCACCGTGTCTAAGTGGGATTTCTCTGGGTGCTCCAGTTTCTTCCCACGATCCAAAGATATGCAGGTTAGGTGAATTGGCCATACTAAATTGCCCATAATGTTAGGTGCATTCGATTACCATACAGTATGGAAACACGCCCTTCGATTAGTCAGGGATAACTGTAGAGAAATAAGGGAATAGGTCAGGGTGGGTTACTCTTCCGAGGGTTGGTGTGGACTTGCTGGGCTGAAGGGCCTGTTTACACACTGTAGTGATTCTAATTATGCCAGACCTGAGTGAGGTCCAGGATGAAGCTCCTGCTGAGGAGCACAAACTATGGGCTCAACTGAAGTCTTCCCTCAATACTCACACCAAGCTATGGCTTACCAGTGTGGGACAAATCTGTGCTTCTTCTTTGCCCCTACCTATCTTAATTGATTATGTATATAATTGTACACACTTGGGCAAGGAGGGGATGGTTAGTAATTTATTACGAACCTGGGGGCACCCAGATTTCCAGAAGGCAGCTGAGAAGAGAGCTGAAGCATCATTGACTTGTAAAGAGATGGATAAGAGATGCCCTGTGGGCCCCAGCTATGCCTGTCTCTTTGTTGGCTACGTAGAGCAGTTGATCTTCCGTAATTACACCGGCACCACTCCCCACCTCTTCCTCCGCTACATTGATGACTGCATTGGCGCCACCTCATGCTCCCGCGAGGAGGTTGAGCAATTCATCAACTTCACCAACTCATTCCACCCTGACCTTAAATTTACCTGGACCATCTCTGACACCTCCCTCCCCTTCCTGGACCTCTCCATCTCCATTAATGACGACCGACTTGACACTGACATTTTTTACAAACCCACTGACTCCCACAGCTACCTGGATTACACCTCTTCCCACCCTACCTCTTGCCAAAATGCCTTCCCGTATTCCCAATTCCTCTGCCTCCGCCGGATCTGCTCCCAGGAGGACCAGTTCCACCACAGAACACACCAGATGGCCTCCTTCTTTAGAGACCGCAATTTCTCTTCCCACGTGGTTAAAGATGCCCTCCAACGCATCTCGTCCATATCCCACACCTCCGCCCTCAGACCCCACCCCTCCAACCGTAACAAGGACAGAACACCCCTGGTGCTCACCTTCCACCCTACCAACCTTTGCATAAACCAAATCATCCGCTGACATTTTCCCACCTCCAAACAGACCCCTCACCAGGGATATATTTCCCTCCCCACCCCTTTCTGCCTTCCTCAAAGACCGTTCCCTCCGTGACTACCTGGTCAGGTCCACACCCCTCTACAACCCACCCTCCCATCCTGGCACTTTCCCCTGCCACTGCAGGAACTGTAAAACCTGCGCCCACACCTCCTCCCTCACTTCTATCCAAGGCCCTAAAGGAGCCTTCCCCATCCATCAAAGTTTTATTTGCACAACCACTAATATTATTTATTATTATCCGTTGCTCTCAATGCGGTCTCCTCTACATTGGGGTAACTGGGCGCCTCCTAGCAGAGCGCTTTAGGGAACATCTCTGAGACACCCACACCAATCAACCACACCGCCCCGTGGCCCAACATTTCAACTCCCCCTCCCACTCTGCCGAGGACATGGAGGTCCTGGGCCTCCTTCACTGCCGCTCCCTCACCACCAGACACCTGGAGGAAGAACGCCTCATCTTCCGCCTCGGAACACTTCAACCCCAGGGCATCAATGTGGACTTCAACAGTTTCCTCATTTCCCCTTCCCTCACCTCACCCTAGTTCCAAACTTCCAGCTCAGTAACTGTCCCCATGACTTGTCCGGACTTGTCCGACCTGCCTATCTCCTTTTCCACCTATCCACTCCACCCTCTCCTCCTTGACCTATCACCTTCATCCCCTCCCCCACTCACCCATTGTACTCTATGCTATTCTCTCTCCCCACCCCCACCCTCCTCTAGCTTATCTCTCCACACTTTAGGCTCACTGCCTTTATTCCTGATGAAGGGCTTTTGCCTGAAATGTCGATTTTGAAGTTCCTTGGATGCTGCCTGAACTGCTGTGCTCTTCCAGCACCACGAATCCAGTTCTGGAATCACCCCCTTGCTCGGTGGGCCTTTTACTTGCCTACAACTTGATTTTATTGAATTACTTAGAGTACATTATTATAAATAATGCTTAATAATCGTAGATACATTTAGTAGATGGATTGAAGCCATCCTAACAACTGATAATCCTGCTACCACTGTGGTGAAAAAGTGGGAAAATATCTATATAAGTTAATTGAAACTCGTCAAAGTTTATATTCACAGATACACTGAGCCTATCATTACAGAGAGACTACCCTACCGTTGAACCTGGAGATTATGTCCTGATTAAGAACTGGGACCAGGGAAAATTGGAGCCAAGATGGAAAGGACCATTTCGGGTGTTGCTGACCATCCCACAGCTGTGAAAGTGCAAGGATAATTCCGCTGATTCATCGAACCGACTGTAAATGACTCAGTGAAGGAACAGACAAGGACTAAGAAAAAATGTGTTGGATACTAGTGACTTTGATGACTTTGAGAGGATTTGCTTTGGGGGAAAAAGGCTTTCTTGCCAACACTGATTTTTCCCTGGGAGGGCGACTAAGACGATCTATACATCATATTGTCTTGTTGTATTTGGCTTCTCAAAGTGCCCAAATAATGGGAAAAGTAACTGGTTATTGGGTATGTACTCATTGTTGGCCAATTCCCAGGGGACTATCCCTCTGTGGCCAGTCTCCTTTAGCTGGCCCGAGGTGGCCAAAGGTTAGTATACCGGAACTCTTCTGGTGATTCCGATAAAATGAAGGAAATATAGGAATGGCAGTCAGCAGAGTCTGAAATGACCCTGTTCAGGGAATGCTACCAACCTGTTTACAACAGATCCCAAATACCCCCTTTCTGCATTACTCCATAATAATACAATTAATGGCACTATTTGTATTAGTAAAGACAGGAATTTCTCCAGTGACTTATATATGGGGGCAAGTTGACGTTCCTTCACTATCCCATAGATTGAACCAAGCCAAAATTTGACAAAATTTGTTTTTTTTTGTTTGATTTGTCCTCAGTCCTTAACATAAGATCAGGATCGGTTTGGAAGGGCTCTGTTTCCAGGGCTTGGAAAGATGGATACTTGAGCTTAACTGCCCAGAACGGCACCTATTTTGTTTGCAGACTCAAGGCCCATCAATGGCTCCCCCCAGACTGGTAGGGATCATGTTATATAGAGAATGTTGCTCCTCTTATGGGGGTGTTAGACAGGTTGCCTTCACCCACGAGGACCAAGAGGTACCTCTTTGCTCTGTTCTCACTTATTGGAATGGCTTCTCCTCCTATTGGCTTTCATTTATAGGGCTCTGAATTAAGCAAATTAAGAACAATACTGGAAATTGTACAGCAAATATTACTCTGGCTAATATCAATGCAGAAATGGTTGCAATCAGGTCAGTAGCCCTTCAGAATTAGATTAGATTACATACAGTGTGGAAACAGGCCCTTCGGCCCAACAAGTCGACACTGACCCTCCGAAGAGTAACCCACCCAGATCCATTTCCCTCTAATTGTTTGGCCTTGAACTTTTTATTGGCTAAGGAGGGAGGGACCTGTGCCATTGTAGGAAAGGAATGCTGTACCTACATTCCGAACCAATCCTCCAACATCACTGATCTCTCAAGGCACATGACCCTGGAAGTTCAGAAACTAAAAAATATAGGTTATAGTGAGGTAGGTAGTCTTATGGGATGGTGGCCATTTAAGGGTTTCTTTGGAAATATTGGGAGCATTCTTTTTTATTTTGGCACTATTATTCTTACTGTAATTATCTGCATTGTCTTATTCAAATGTTTAAGGTCTCTGATGTCAAGATGCATTTGTCGTAACCTGTAGGAATGGCCTGATTGATCACAAAATGATCAGAAGGATGGAATGATAAAGTATTGGAGAAATAATAACTAAATCCTCCATTTTGTGAGTCTCCATTTTGAAATAATAACTTGACTTTTAAAATGGCTAAGCTCAGTGACCATAGGAACGGAATAAGGAATGCATGAATTTTGGTCAAGGCTCGCATTTACCTCTTTCTTATGACATTTGCTACAACAAAATGGCTACAATACAGATTGTAACATAGGCATTAATCTATAACTGATGCAAATAAAGCCTCAAATGTCTTTTGTTTAACCCATATGAAACTATTCTGGAAGCATTAATTATCTGGTTCACATGCAGTGATATAACTAAAAGGACATCAGCAGCTTGGTTTAACAATACTAAATTTATGAATTATCTAATGAGAACCTAATTAATAAAGAAACATTATATAGTGAGAATCAGAGAAAATGAGATAATCACGCCTTAAGAGTATAAATTATGCTGCAACCTTAATAGAATGTAGAGATCTTTAATAACATATTGAGGGATATCAATGATTAGTACTCTGGATTATTGAGTATTGATCTCTCGCTGGTTTACTTACAATAAACTGTGTTTTTTTTTGTGTAATTTACGTGTGGTCCGAGAATTTCTCAGGTAACACTATAACACCCCCGTCATTGATTCCCTCCAACAAGAGGAAATGTTTCTTCCTGTTTACCCTATGTCCCTTATAATTTCATATATCTCAATCATGTCCCCCCTCAGTCTTCTCTGCTCTGTGGAAGGCATCGCCTTCTACTCAATCTTTCTCAAGAACTAATCCTCTCAAACTCAGGCAGCATCCTGGTCTATCTCCTCTGCACCCTCTCCAGTGCAGTCACATCCCTCCTATACTGTGGATTCCAGAACTGCATGCAGTACTCGAGCTGTGGTCTAACTGACTTTTTCAGCAGTTCCAGCCTAACCTCCCTGTGTTTAAACTCCAGAGCTTGGCTAAAAAAAGGCAAGTATCCCATATGTCTTCTCATATCCACCTGTCCCACTACCTTTAAGGGATTGCTGAATATATACACACCAAGACCCGTCTGATCCTCAGAGCTTCCCACGGTCCTGCTGTTCATCGTAGATTCCCACGTCTTGTTTTCCATGTTCAGGTGCATCACCTCATGCTTATCCAGCTTGAATTTGATTTGTAATTGATCAGCCCAGCTCACCAGCCCAGCTCTATCCTCCTGTAATCTAAGGCTGCCCTCTTCAGTATTTACACCAATGTTTGTATCATTTGGGAACTTACTGACCAACCCTCTTACATGCAAGTCTAAATCTTTTATACATACCAAGAGATCCAATGGTGAACCCTGCAGAATTCACTGGACACAGGCTTCCAGTGACATAAAAAACACCCATCAACTGTCACCTTCTGCTTTCAGCTGCTCAGCTGATTCTGTATCCAAATTGCCAAATTTCCTTGAATCTCATAGGCTCTTACCTTCACTATCAGTTTCCCATTGGGACTTGATGAAAAGCCTTGATGAATTCCAAGTAGACTGAGTGGACTCGATTGAGTGGAGCTTAATGCAGCTCCAACATTAACTCTTTCTGAATTTTATTATTGTTCTACAGAGATGCCAACATCTAAAATTGCAGCAGATGCCACCCAAACTCCTGAATCAATTTATTTCATGTGATTAGATTCATTCTTTGAGACAAAGCATTACTTAGTGTAACAAGGAACCAGGAGCTGGAGCAAGAAAGGAATGGGGTGTGAGCATCATTGATAAATGGTTTCGGGTTTATCGTTGCAATTGGCTCAGTTTGTAAGGGCTGTATCACCTCTTGCAGGTAGAAGTACTGAGACTGCAGTGTCCTTTTTACCCAAAGGATACCTACAACCTTGAGAAGCATCTCCATAATCAAATGACAACTTTTAAAATAACCACTGCCAGTTCAATTAAGTGAACGAGTACGGGAAACAAATTGACTGCAGGTTTTATGACAAAGGGAAGCTCCTAATTGAATCATCATAAAACTGTCACAATCAGTCTGATCAAAGTGACAAAAACAACGTGTTTAATTGCTCCTTGCTCCATTACATAAGGTATGTACATCAGTCATGTGAATCGGTCCTTTTGACAATTAATGCTTGAGTGATTTTCTTATTCATTTAATCATTTAAAGTAGAACACTCTCAATGGATGAGAGCTCCTTTACACAAAGACCCATTCTTCATAGTATTGTCCCTTTTTGAAAATATATTCCCTCATGACGAATTTAAGCACAGAGAGTTTTTATATTCAGATTATGCAAATTAACTACCATTGTATTAATCGGTAATTACTTTTGTAATCAGCAAGTCGTTCATTCGGTGGGCTAATTTCTGCCATTGGCACTGACAGTCAAAAGTGCTGCTAACGTTTTAATGAGTTGAAGGACTCGGAGTCTTGAGACTTGGGGTAACTGAGTAAAGGTCAGAGGGCATATCTCCATGAGTGAGGATGGTGGAAGCTTACGACCCCTTCTGCAAGCAACAAGTGATGTAAGATTGATTCCTCATGTCTGCCTGCGATCAGTAGATTCTTGCAAACCAAAGTATTGGGGGTTGTGGAGAAAAAAAGAGCAAATATGGCGTAGATCATTGCTGTTTTCATTGCATGACAGAGAAGACTCAAGGGGCTGAATTGCCTAATCCTGCACTTCTTATCTTCCTAAAGTACGCAAAGCTTTATGGTTCAATTAATGAAATACAATGAAATACTGTTGTAAAGAAGGACAGGGAGAGCCAATTTGCACACAGTAACCTCCCACAAGCTGCAATGCGACAAAGTCCAGTTAATCTGGGTTAAAAGTTTGATGTTATTCAATGACAGATGTAAAGCTCTAGAATGACAATATATCCAGGCAAATCGAGACAGGCAGCATTAAGTGTGTCACTGACTTGTTGTACACTCAACTGGGGTTCCAATGATAGCACATGCATCAGGTTTGATTCCACCTTTGAGTGAATGGCTGTGTGCACTTTGCACATTCTCCCCATGGGTTTCCTCCGGGTGCTCTGGTTTCCTTCCACAGGCCAAAGGTGTGCAGGCTAGGTGGATTGACCATGCTAAGTTGCCTCATAGTATCCAGGGATCTGTAACTTAGGTGGGTTAGCCATGTGGAGGAAGTGGGATGCTTTTCAGAGGTTTGGTGTGGATTTAATGGGCCGAATGGTTTGCTTTCACAGTGTAGGGATTCTTCTGTGAAACCCCTGTAACCTCACATTTCTCATAGCTAATCAACCTAGCCTGCACATCTCTTGACACTATGTGCAATTGAGCATGGCTAATTCGCCAAACCTGCACTTCTTTGGACTGTGGAAGGAAACCAGAGCACCAAGAGGAAACCCATGTATACGTGGAGAATAACACCATAAAGCATAGGAGCAGAAATTAGGCCATTCAGCCCATTGAGTCTGCTCTGCCATTCAACCATGGCTGACAAGTTGGTCAATCCCATTCTCCCACTTTCTCCCTGTAACTGCTGATCCCTTTTGCAATCAAGAACCTATCTATTCCAGTCTTAAATATATTTAATGACCTGGCCTCCACAGCCTTCTGTGAAAATGAATTCTCTAGATTTCAGATTGCAGATGTTTGGGTGAAGATGTTTCTCCTTATCTCCATTCTAAAGAGTCTTCCCTTTACTCCAAGGCTATGCCCTTGGATCATAATCTCTCCTACCAATTGAAACATCTTCCCAACATCCACTCTGTACATACCATTCAGTATTTTGTATGTTTCAATTAGATATTCCCTCATTCTTTTAAACTCCATCAAGTATAAACCCAGAGTCCTCAAACGTTCTTCATATGTTAAGCTTTTCATTCTTGGGACCACACTCATGAACCTCCTCTGAACATGCTCCAGGGTCAGTACATCTTTCCTGAGATATGGGGCCCAAAACAGCACACTATACTCCAAATGTGGTCTGACCAGAGCCTTATAGAGCCTCAGAAGTACATCCCTGCTTTTATATTCAAATCCTCTCAAAATAAATGCCATCATTGCATTTGCCTTCCTAATTACTGACTCAACCTGCTCGTTTACCTTGAGAGAATCCTGGAGTAAAACTCCCAAGAGCCTTTGCAGTTCAGACTTGTGAATTTTCTCCCCATTGAGAAAACAGTCCAGGCCTCTATTCTTCTTTGAAAGTGCATGACCTCACACTTTCCCACGTGTACCCCATCTGCCACTTCTTTGCCCATTCTCCTAACCTGTCCAAATCCTTCTGCAGTGTCTCCAACTCCTCAATGCTACCTGTCCCTCTACTTGTTTTTGTAACATCTGCAAACTTAGCCAGAATGCCCTCAGTTCCTTCATCTAGATCGTTAATGTATATGTTAATGTGCAAACTCCACACAGACAGTCACCCGAGGTTGGAACTGAACCCAGGTCTCTGGTGCTGTGAGGCAGCAGTGCTAAAACGAAGCTACTGTGCTTCCCCAAACTGATCTAGTCTCATTTGCCAGCTCTCTAAACTCTTCCTATTCATGTCTCCATCCAGATTGTTATGGTCCAGACCAGACCTGATCCCATCAATATATAATAAGAAGGTATCCTGGACCCTAACTTATTTTTATTTTAAAAGTAAATGTGAAGTACTATGTTCCAGGTGCAATTTGATTGGTCAAATACTCAATGTTAAACAAAACACAGTTTATTCAAAGACTGTGGTTAAAATACAACAATAGAAAGAGGAACCTGGAATAACTTAACTCTTTTGGAAAACTTAACAGACTAATAAATTATTTTACTAATAAATAGTAATAGTTCCAATGTGGTAATGACCCATAAACACACTCTTGGCAAAGGCAAATTCAGAAAACAGATTGTCTTACATGCAACTCCAGCAGACCAGGGGAAAACCATCCAGTGAAAATACAGAAGAGAGTGTGTAGCAGCCCAGAGAGAGTCACTGCTTTCCAACCCTGCTGAGACCCCAGCAATAACTGCTGATTAAGCAAACTAAAAATCCTGGGTGTATGTAAGACCGCAACCATAGCAAATCAGGTGCTTCGATTCTTCCTGACTTGAAAAAAAAACCCCCAAGGCCTCAGAAGCTGTTTAATTCACTGGCTTTTCAACTAGACTGATCGTCACCTCTGTCTTAAAGTCTTTCTTTAAAAAGAAGAACAAAATAACGTCCTTAAGCAGCAGCAGCATCGTCACAAGATGCCTTTTAAATGTTGTAATTGTACCAGCCTCCACCACCTCCTATTCTGTACACTGACTACTCTTTGTCTGAAAATGTTGCCCCTCAGGGCCCTTTGAAATATTTCCCCTCTCACCTGAAACCCATGCCCTCTATTTTTGGACTCCCTACTCTGGCGAAAAGAGCTCGGCTATTCATCCTGCCTGTGTCCCTCATGATTTTGTAAACCTCTATAAGGTCACTCCTCCAACACTTGAGAGAAAAAAGCCCCAGCGTATTCAGCCTCCCCTGTAGCTGGAACCTCCCCCCCCCCCCCCCCCCTCCTCCCCCTCCCCCCCCCTCCCCCACCCCCAGAACTGGCAGCATCCTTGTAAATGTTTTCTGCACCCTCTCAAGTTGAACAATATCCTTCCTATAGCAGCTTGACCAGAATTGAACACAGGATTCTAAAAGTGGCCTAAATCAGTGTCCTGTACAGCCGCCACATGACCTCCCAACTCCTACACTCAATGCACTGACCAATAAAGGCAAACATGCTCAACACTTCTTCACTATCCTGTCTATGTGGGCCTCCACTTTCAAGGAAGAGTGCATCTGCATCCCTCGGCCTCTTTGTTCAGCAACACTCCCTCGGGCTCTACCATTCACTGTATACATCCTGCCTTTGTTTACCTTACCTTGTCATAGTAGAACACCTCACGTTTATCTAAATTAAATTCCATCTGCCTCTCTTCAGCCCTTTGGTTCATCTGATCACGGTGCCATTGTACTCTGAGGTAACCTTCTTCACTCTCCACTACATCACCTATTTTGGTGTCATCTGCAAACTTACTAACCATACTGCCTATATTCACATCCAAATCATGTGTATAAATGACAAAAAGCAGTGGACCCAGCACTGATCCTTGCCGCACAGTGTTGGTCACAGGCCTCCAGTCTGAAAAACAACCTTCAGTGTCACAACCACCGTTGTGTCCACTGCTTTTCATCCTTTATGCACATGATTTGGATATGAATATAAGAGGTATGGTTAGTAAGTTTGCAGATGACACCAAAATAGGTGATGCAGCGGTCAGTGAAGAAACTAATTTTGAGCCAACTGAGCTAACTAATCTTCTGTGATATTAAGGAGCCCTTGAAACTCAAGTTATTAGGAATCAAGTGGAAAAATCCTCTGCTGTTTCAATTTCATACCTAGTACAGAGAAAAATGGTTGTGCTGATGAGGTCAGTTATCTCCATAAACCATAGGATATCAGGAGTAGTCTTTTCAATCCCTCCAGCCTGCTATGCCACTCAGTAAGACCACGGTTATTTTGACATTCCTCATATGTATTCTCCTGAATTTTTACCCATAACCCTTGATCCCCCCACCTGATCAAGAAACAGTCTATCCCTGCCTTAAATATACACAAGGACTCTGCCCTACTGCTTTCTGTGGCAAGAAGTTTCAAAGATTCATGACCGTCTGAAAGAAGCAATTCCTCTTCATCTCAGTCTCTTTATTCTGAAACTATGCCCTTTGGTCCATGATCCTGGCGTGAGGGGAAGCATCCTCTCAGCATTGACCCTGACAAGCCCCCTAAGAATCTGATATATTTCAGTGAGATCATCTCACCTGTAAAGCTACTTCCTCGTCCAAGTTTTCGGTCGTGTACCCCATTCTCCCAGACAGAGTGGCATGGTGGCTTAGTGGCTAGTGTCACTAATTCACAGCGCTAAAGAGCTTGGTTCGATTCTACTCTCAGATGAGCGTGTGTGTGTGGATTTTGCACGTTCGCCCCGTGTCTGCGTGGGTTTCCTCCGGGTGCTCCGGTTTCCACCCACAGTCCAACGTTATGCAGGTTAGGGTAGATTGTCCATCGTGTTCAAGGATGGATTGGCTAGGCCTGTTAGTCATATGAAGTGTGAGGTTACATGCATAGGGTAGAGGGGTGGGTCTGGGTGGAATGCTTTTCAAAGAGTCAGTGTGAATGTGATGGGCTGCATGGCCTGGTTCTGCACTGTAGGGATTCTATTCTATTCATGGTATTAAAGGCACTGTATTGAGTGCCTGAAGGAAAATCACACTGGACTCAAGACGTTAAATCCAATTCTCTCTTGCTTGACTTGCCAGATTCTCCAGAATTTTCTTTTTTTATTACATAAATTGAAGCTGTAGCTGCTGTCTCATAGTTTTTTTGTGTGTGATGAAAATGAGAATGAGATTGAGCAGGCTTTATATAGTTTCACTAACTGTACTTTAAAACAGCAATAGCCAGCTGTGTCTCTGGGATGCTTTTAATGAAATTATCTTTCTTTTGTGACAAAGCCTGTTGGTGGCCAGTCTCTGTTATGCAAATAACCTTCGTTGCTTTTAGATTGATTCCAAACCCTTGGTTGTTCTGTCAATTGAATTCATCAAGCTGCCTTATTGTCAACGTATTCTTGATATAAATGCATCTTGATCAACATTTTTTGAACTAAATCTGGCTCCCCAAAACGCACCTCATAATTTGCTTCCATAGAAACTTCCACAGGCCGCCTCACGCGAATCATTCTGGTAATGGCTTTCTAATTTCCAACTGTTTTCTTGTGATCAAGGCAGGCTAATTGAAACATGTGAGAGGAGAGACAGGATTTCCAATCCATCATCTTGTCATTTACTGAGATGTCAAGCTGGTGTAGAAAAGTTCTAAAGGGCTAAAAGAAAAATAAAATCCAAAGAATACTCCACATTCATGGCCAATGAAACTGAAATGCAAACCTTATTATTTTGACACAGCTCCAGCTGGAGGTCTCACCTTCAAGTGCATCCAGAATATTCTGTAACGACAACAGACCATAGGCAAATTTCAGTGACGGGATGATAGATGTTGCTTAATGTCATGATTAGATTCAATCATCTGAAAATTGCATCAATGTTTCTGATATAATTCTTTGTATTGTTTCCTGCTCTGTCAGCTGTGCCTGATTGATTGCAATCATAGCACAGAATCCACAGCTTGACCAAGCAAAGAAACCAAGGCTGATTTTGCAGTACAGTACTGACGGAGCTCTGAACTGTCAAGGGTCACTGTCCTTCAAAGGTGAGAGTTTAAAATGAGGCCGCATCTGCCAGCTCAGGAGCGTTGGAAAGATCCCATGGTTCTGTTATGAAGAAGAGCAGTGTGTAAGACACCATCGCAGTGTCTTGATCAATATTAAAGCAAAAGCTATACCTGGCTGTCGAAGATTATAGAATCATACATGACAGAAGAGGCACTTTGGCCCATCGCAACTGTACCACCACAAATTTACGACCCAAACTAATCTTGTTTTCCCACACTAGGCCCAGAATGTTATGACATTTCAAGGGCTCATTGAAGTACTTTTTAAAAGTTGAGAGGTTTCACATCTCACTACCTTCCCAGGAAATGCATTCCAGCTCCCTACCACACTCGAGGTGAATATGTTTTCATATCCCCTCTAAACCTCTTCGTTGTGCGTAAAGGGAGGTGATGGCCTAATGACATTGTCATTAGTCTAGTGATCTGGAGACCCAGGTAATTTCCTGGGGACCTGGGTTTGAATCTCAACGTGACAGAGGGTGGAAATAGAATTTAATAAAAATCTGGACTTAAAAGTTTAATAATGACCATGAAACAATTATCAGGGGAAAGAATCTATCTGGTTCACTCATGTTCTTTCGGGGAGGAAGCTGCTGTCCTTACTTGGTCTGGTCTACATGTGACTCCAGACCCACAGCAATGTGGCTAACTCTCAACTGGCCAATGATTACTGATAGTGATGCCCACATCCTATGAATGAATTTTAAAAAAAAACTTTGACTTTCTAACATGATGTCAGTGATTCTACTTCAAAAGAGCTCATTGTCTGGAAAGAACTGTTCACGTTGCTCATACGTTTTTTTTCACACAGGTTGATGTACTTATGGGTTACTACATGTTAGCCCACAGAAAGTCAACCGCAAAGAAGTGGGTTTGTATTGAGTCAGATATCAAGCTATATCTAATAACTTAGCTGCATATACTTTTAGAATTAGAATCCCAACAGTGTGGAAACAGGCCCTTCACCCCAACAAGTCCACATTGACCCTTGGAAGAGTATCCCACCCAAACCCGTTCCCCTACGTTTACCCCTGACTAATGCATGTAACATACACATCCCTGGACACAATGGGACAATTTAGTTAGGCCAATCCACCTAACCTGCATATCTTTGGACTATGGGAGGAAACCCACTCAGACGCGGGGAGAATGTGAAAACTCCAAACAGACAGTCACCCGAGGCTGGAATTGAACCCACGTCCCTAGTGCTAACCATTGAGCCACCGTACCAACCAAACTATCTGGGTTTGATGTTTTAGATTGCTATTACAGTAGAAATATCTTGATTGGCTGACTATCTGGCTGTTTGCCAACAGACTAACAGGCCAAAAGAATGGGAAGTAAAATGGAAACCTTTTATTCTACAGCATCATATATTCTGATGTGATCTAGCCATCTTAAAGGATTAGTGCCTTCCTGAGATGAATAATGCAACATCCCCCTTTTTCCTTCTGAAGTCTGGGAAACCTGTGCTGATAAGTAATGATGTTACCTTTATACATTAATATAATGCCTTGGTTGATGTATAGCATGTAGAGTCCTGATACAATAATCAGCCCTGAGCTGCATGGCTTCACTCTGTGGTACAATATATATCATTGTGGACTAATGGGTGTTATGTGATATCTGATTACTGCCTGATAACTGTTTGCAAGCTCATTGGTCATGCTCTTGCAATGGTTTCTAATGTCTTTCCAACAATGCACATATACATTATGGTTGGTTGGTAAGAGTGTGTGAGAACTGTATTGATCTGTCTTCCAAACATGAGAGCTACCAGGGAGACATTGCACTGATGAGTAATCTTCAAGATGTTGATCGTGGGGATTCAGTGATTGTCATGCTATTGAATATCATGGGTGATTCTTTCCTCTCTCCAGATACAGATGGTTACTCCCTGGCATTTGTGAGGCATACATGTTGTTTGACACTTGTTAACTTAAGCCTGGATATTGTCCAAGTCTTTCTGCATTTGGACATGGATTACTTCGGTATCTGAGGAATCTCAAATGATGCTGAACATTGTGCAATCATTGGTGAGCATCCCCACTTCTGACTTTTTGATGGAGGGGAGGTCATTGATGAAGCAGCTAAAGATGGTTAGGCCTAGGATACTACCCTGGGGAACTCCCCAAGAGATGTTGCTGGGACTAGAGGGTTTGAGTTAAAAAGATAGGCAGGGTAGGCTGGGATCTTTTTCAGTGGAGCGTAGGAAGTTGAGGGGTAACTTTACAGGGGTTCATAAAATCATGAGACATATAACTAAGGTAAACAACAATGGTCTTCTCCCTCAGGTGGGATAGTTCAAAACACAGGGGCACATTTTTAAGAGGAGGAAGACTTAAAAGGGACCTGAGGGGCAACTCTTTCACATAGAGGATGGTTTGTGTGTGAAATGAACCCTAAACCTATGACCTCTAGTTCTGGACTCTCCCAACCCAAGGAAAAGACTTTGTCTATTTCCCCTAACCATGCCCGCCATAATTTTAGAAACCTTCATTAGGTCACCCTCAGCCTCCGACACTCCAGGGAAAATAGCCTCAGCCTATTCAGCCTCTCCGGATAGCTCAAACTCTCCAACTCTTTCAACATCCTTATGAATCTTTTCTGAAGCCTTTCAAGTTTAACGCCATTCTTCCTATAGCAGGGAGACCAGAATTGCACACAATATTCCAAAAGTGATCTTACCAATGGTTCAAACATTTAAAAGAAATTTGCAGAGGTAGATGATTAGGAAATGCTTTGAGGTATCTGGGCCAAATACAGGCAAGTGGGACCAGTTTAGATTGAGAAAGTTGGTTAGCATGGACTTGTTGTACTGAAGGGTCTATTTCTATGCTGCGTGACACTATGACTCTATGTCCTGGAGCTGAGATAACTGACTTCCAATAACCACAGCTGTCTTCCTTTGTGTGATTCCAACCAGTGGAGGTTTTACCCCTGAGTCCGATTGATGGGGTTGCTTGTTTCCACACTTAGTCAAATGTAGCCTTAATGTTGAGGGCACTGAGTTTCACCTGCCTTCTGTAATTCAGCTCTTTTGTCCATTTTTGGCTGTAGTGAGGTCAGCAGTTGAGTGGTCCTGGCAGGAACCAAACTGAGAGTCGGGGAGTAGACTATGCTGAGTCTTGTTTCCCTGCTGTTGCCATGATTCGATGAATGATGTGCTCATGTTTTGCTCAGGGGTGACTGCATATTTCATTCATATGTTGCTGAAATATATTCTGGCTGACAGACAATCCAAATGTTAATCTGAGAAAATTTCAACTATAATTTCTTAGAATTAGCTTTACTGTCACATGCACTCACATGAGTACAATGACAAATTTACAAGTCAGCAGTTATGGCGCCATCTTTGGTACAAAGGTACCTAGGTACAGATTCTTAAGTACAAATTCTTAGACAAGAATAAAAGAAAAATAGAGATAACAAACCCAGCTTTACAGATCATTGGAATCAAATTAAAAAAAAGAAATAAACAATTCAGAATAACAGTCCTCCCAACCCATTGGGCAGCATGGCGGCTCAGTGGTTAGCACTACAGCCTCACACTGCCAGGGACCCATGTTCGATTCCAGCCTCGGGTGACTGTCTGTGTGGAGTTTGAACATTCTACCCCCCACCCCCCCCCCCAACCCGTGTCTATGTGGGTTTCCTTCGAGTGCCCCAGTTTCCGCCCACAATGCAAAGATGTGCAGGTTAGGTGGATTGACCTTGCTAAATTGCCCATAGTGTTAGGTGCATTAAGTCTAGGTGGGTTACTCTTCAGAGAGTCAGTGTGCACTTGCTGGGCCAAAGGGCCTGTTTCCACACTGTAGTGAATCTCATCTAACCTGGTCCATACTGGCACCCACCCTCTAGTCAGACCTGGCCTTCATTTCAAGGTTCTCAAGCCAGGAGACTGCTCTGGAATCATTTCAAGGCCAGACATCTACACTGAGGCCATAGGCGACAACCACACCAGGCCGAGTGGCCACCATGCTGGGTCCTTACTGAGGCCAAGGATCTAAGGCCTCAGTGAGGCTGGGAGACTGAGTCTGCACTGGTTCAGGAGTTGAGGACGTCATCTGAAGAAAAAGGAGAAACAAAAAGAGTAAAAGAAAAGAAATGGACAGAGTGGACGAGCTCTAGCTGAGGAGTCCTACTCCGCCACTAACTTGGATCTGACATGGTGCCATTGTATCCACTGGGAAATGTCTAAAAGTTGTCAGCTGTTGTGATTCTGGGGAGGATGCATCGACCAATGTCCATCCTTAACATTGAGTTGGGAAAAATACTTTGCATTTGAAAAGGGATTCAGCTATTCTAGGATAGGAATCTTGTATAGATATACTTTTTAATGCAATGGTCAGCTGCCTGGAATCTATACATGCAGTTAAAAAGCATAATTCCTTCAAAACACAAGTCATATAGCTACACTAATCAACGGACTGTTCAACCATATAAATGTTCTTGTTTTCCCCATGGAATCTAACTCTAGTTTGAGCTTATCTTGAATGCAAATGGTCCAATTCTAAGGAGGAACAATGCTGGGATGGACATTGTTATAATCCCAGTTGATGTTATTACTGGACAAGTCAGACCCCAGACTGACATCTAGCTTGATAGATCATATTTTGATTTGTTTCGATTTGAACAAAGTTGTATCTTACAGAAACTTAAGTGTGTAACACTGCAGAGTTTGCTTTAACAATAATATAGAAGGTTATTATCAAAAGAAGTGAAGATAAAAAAATCCATTTACTTATAACACAAAATCAAAGATTTTAAACATGCACGAAAAGTATGATTTTGTGAAATAAAGCATGCCTTTATAAATTGAAAATAAAAACAACAGTATTTTTACAATAAAAAGTGAAAGAACTGTGGAAGCTGGAAATCAGAAACGAAAACAGAAATTGCTGGGAAGGCTCAGCAGGTCTGGCAAAATCTGTGGAGAGAAAGCAGAGCGAGAGGAGCTCTGAGGAAGTGCCACTCTACCTGAAATATTAACTCTGAATTATCTCCACAGAAGCTGCCAGACCTGCTGAACTTCTCCAGCAATTTCTGTTTTTGTTTCTGAGCATTTGCTGAACAAAGAGACCTTGGAGTGCAGGTTCATAGCTGTTTGAAAGTGGAGTCACAGGTGGATAGGATAGTGAAGAAGGTGTTTGGTATGCTTTCCTTTATTGGTCAGAGAATTGAGCACAGGAATTGGGAGGTTATGTTGCGGCTGTACAGGACATTGGTTAGGCCGCTGTTGGAATATTGCATGCAATTCTGGTCTCCTTCTTATCAGAAAGATGTTGTGAAACTTGAAAGGGTTCAGAAAAGATTTACAAGGATGTTGCCAGGGTTGGATGATCTGAGCTATAGGGAGAGGCTGAACAGGCTGAGGCTGTTTTCCCTGGAGCGTCGGAGGCTGAGGGGTGACCTTATAGAGGTTTATAAAATCATGAAGGGCATGGATAAGGTAAATAGACAAAGTCTTTTCCGTGGGGTCAGGGAGTACAGAACTAGAGGGCATAGGTTTAGGGTGAGAGGGGAAAGATATAAAAGACACCTATGGGGCAACATTTTCACACTGAGAGTGGTACGTGTATGGAATGAGCTGCAAGAGGAAGTGGTGGAGGCTGGTACAATTGCAACATTTAAAAGGCATCTGGATGGGTATATGAATAGGAAGGGTTTGGAGGCATATGGACCAGGTGCTGGCAGGTAGGACTAGATCTAGTCAGCATGGATGAGTTGGACCGAAGGGTCTGTTTCCGTGCTGTACAGCTCTGTGACTCTATGACTCTCTTTGTATAGTACTGTACACGGCTTGTACAGTATCCAGAAACATTACTCATACTGTACTCACTCAAGAGTCCCTTTTTCCAACACCTTCATAACTTTAAGTTGCTTGTGACTTTAACTTAAAGAATGGAACTACAGATAGCTTTTTCTTGGAGCAATTAAACACATGAGTGTGAACATACTCAGGGTGAAGTAATCTCTTCAAGGTTTTATCCCAACACTTCTAGTTTAGGACTAAAACGCACTCTTCACTCTAAGATAATTCAGTTTCACTCTACCCTTCCATTCTCAGGAGTACTGATCTATACAACCATCTTTATCCAAGAACATTACTGGACCGAACAGAGTTCAAAGCAAAACTAAGAAAAAACCCAACATTCTCCCTTTTAGCTATGAGAGTTACAGAAGTCTCTAATGAGTCATGAGGCATCATCATTTATATCATTGGGTCTTAAGGTCAACAAAAATGAACTTGTGGTGCTCAAAATCCCAGTAATTGTAAAGCTAGACCTCAAAAACTGCTTCATAAGAAATTACCATGTCAACAGAAATATTGACATGTTAATAATTTACTTCAGACTGACTGAAAACCTAACCATTGCTAACACAAAATCCAAAAATCCAACACTATAATAAATTATATTAAAATATATAGAAATCATGTAACACACATGAAATAACTGCACAGAGGCTGATATACCGTCACCAAGTCACTCTTTATTTACATGTGTACAGTACATGGGCTCTGACCAGCCAGGTGAGAGCGAGTCCCTAGACTGGGGATACTCTCTGAATCACCTGTTTATGTGTCAGCTAGGGCTCCCTCATTGCGTCAGGTTAACTCCAATCCAGGATCTCATAGGATGGAGATCCACCTGGTCCTGGTTCCAATCACTACAGTGCATCACAAAAACATCTTTCAATGTAATACTCAATCATCTTTAAAGTTGCCAGTAGAATCAATCCATCAGGGGGAGGTTAGTCAGGTCCTGGATAGAAGGTTTGTGGTCTAGAATTTTTGGTCTTGGGATTGTTATATTCATCACCATGTGGATCATCATAACGTATTGACCTGTGCATGGTGGTAGGTTAATGACAGAAGCTTCTGCTACATCCATAAAGTACAAAGGCTCTGGCATCCATCCCAAGGACAGTATGAATATTTAGGATAGATAATGTCAATGCATTAGATTCAGACTCATTGCATGTGGTTAGATTATTGTGTGTTGACTACACCATATTTTGTCTGTTTCCTGACTACACTGTGTGTAAAGGGATGTGATTTCCACTTGCACACTGTTAACAGAGTCATAGAGTTTTAACAGCACAGGAAGAAACCTTTTAGCCCATTGACTCTGTGCGAGTTTTCAAACATCCATCTATTTTGATCTGATTTTCCAGTGCTTGGCCCATAGAATTTATGCTATGACATCTCAAGTGTTCATCTAAATACATCTAAAATGCTGTTACAGTTACTACCTATACCACCCTTTTAATTAGTGAGTTCCAGAAACCTTTGGGTAAAAAAACTATTTGTTCAAATCCCCTCTTAACCTTTTGCTCCTTACCTTAAAACTGTGTCCCTCATTATTCACCACTCTACCAGGGGGATACATTTCTCCCTATTTATCCTGTCTATGCCCCTTAGAACTTTGCACACTTCAATCACATTCTCTCTTAGCCATCGCTGCTCTAAGAAATATAGAAACGTTGACACATAGAAGGTAGATGGAGAAAGTGAGGACTGCAGATGCTGGAGATCAGAGTGAAGAGTGTGGTGCTGGAAAAGCACAGCAGGTCAGGCAGCATCCGAGGAGCAGGAGAGTTGATGTTTTGCCTGAAAAATCGATTCTCTTGCACCTTGGATGATGCCTGACCTGCTGTGCTTTTCCAGCACCACTCTCTCGACATAGAAGAAAGAAGCAGGAATAGACCATTCAGCCCCTTGATCTCATGGTTGTTCTTCCATCTCAATACCCTAATCCTACCCTCCCCCATATCCCTTGATCCCTTGAGCCACAAGAGCTACATCTGTGAGCTTCTTGAAAACACAAAATGTTTTGGCCTCAACCGTTTTCAGCAGCAGAGAATTCCACAGACTCCCCACTCTCTAGGTGAAGAAACCTCTCTTCATCTCAGTCCTAAAAGGTTTACTCGTTCTTCTTGACCTAAACTCACTGGCCTGTAGTTTCCTGGTTCACTTCTCCAACCTTGTTGAATAATGGTACTGCATTAGCTTTCTTCCAATCCTGTTACACCTCCTGGGTGTCCAGAGAAATTTTGAAAATTAATGTCAGAGCCTTAGCAATCTCCTGGAATACATCTCATTTGAACCTGGAGATTTATTCACTTTCAGACCTACTCAAACTGTTAATACCTTCTCTTTCTCAATGCTCATCCATTCAAGCACATCACAGACCCCTCCCTGATTTCTATGCTTACATCTTCCTTCTCGACAGTGAATACAGGTGTAAATATTAATTTAAAAGCTCATCTATGTCTTCTGGGTCCACACACATTTTAATTCCTAATAGGCCTTACATTTTGCCTGGTTATACTCTAGCTCCTAATATGGTTACATCATGGTTTTTGATTTTCTTTAACGCTGTCCACAATGTACTTTCATGTTCCCTCTGTGTGCTCTGAAGTTATGTTTTAAGTAATCTCTTGCACTTTCTATATTCCACTGGGGCACTGTGCCTTTGGTATCGACCATAATCTTCCTTTTTTTATTTCTCTTATCCAAACCAGGATGCCCTTAATGTCGAGGAGTTTCAGACTTGTTTGCCCAACCTTTTTGGGGATAGGCTAGCCCCGCCCTCTTACTGTTATTCGATGTCTCCCACTGTTCTGATAAGGGTCTTCTTCCAAATAGTTTCTCCAAATCCACTTTGGCCAGATCCTATCTGATCATATTAAAATCAGCCTTTCCTCAATTCTGAACTTTTATTTCTGGACCATCTTTGCCTCTATCCCCAATTGTCTTCAATTTTACTGAATTAGGGTCACTATCACCAAAATTCTCCCCCACTAACACTTGTCTGGATTCTTTCACTGTAATTGGGTCCAGCACTGCCTTCTCAGCCGAATGCCTTTCTATGTGCTGGCTGAAAAAATCTCTCAACTCACTTTAAGAATTCACAGTTTGTCTCTTCCAGTTAATGCTGGGGAAATGAAATCCACTATGATTATTGCCCTGTTCACTTTTATTATTATTATTATTGTTACCTTTTCACTTCTCTGAGACCTTATCATGGACGGAAGGTCATTGATGAAGCAGCTGAAGATGGTTGGGCCAAGGACACTACCCTGAGGAACTCCTGCAGAGATGTCCTGTAGCTGGGGTGATTGACCTCCAACAACCACAACCTTCCTTCCTATATGCCAGGCATGATTCCAGCCAGCAGACAATCTGTCCCCTGTACCCATTAATCCCAGTTTTGCTTGGGTTGCTTGATGTCAAGGGCTGTAACTCTCACCTCACCTCCGGAATCAAGGCTGTAATGAGGTCAGGAGCTGAGTGGCCCTGGCAGAACCCAAACTGGGTGTCACTGAGCAGGTTATTGCTGTGCAGGTGCTGCTTGACAGCACATGATTGAGAGTGGATTGATGGGGCTGGGTCGGATTTGTTCTGCTTTTTACGTACCAAACATGCCTGGGCAATTTTCTACATTGTTGGTAAATGCCAGTGTTATAACTGCACTGGAAGAGCTTGGCTCAGGGAGTGGCAAGTTATGGAGCACAAGTCTTCAAGTAATATTGCGAAAATGTTGTCAGGGCCCACAGCCTTTGCAGTATCCCAATGCCTCCAACCATTTCTTGATATCACATGGAGTGAATTGAATTAACTGATGACTGGTATCTGTAATGCTGGGGACCACTGGATGAAGCCAATATGGACCATCCACTTGGCACATCTGACTGAAGATTATTGCCAATTCCTCAACCTTACCTTTTGCTGGGGTCCCCCATCATTGAGGTTGGAGATATTTGTGAACCTTCTTCCTTCACTGAGATGTTTACAATCTGTTCTGATATAACACGATAATTCCATTCCCTTGCGATCCCATGTTATGAGAAAATCATGTAATAGCAGCACCATTTAAACCAACTGGACTGGAGCCAATACAGGAAGGGAAAGTTCATGTTCTACAAATAATAGTCTGAATTCTTCAATCGGGTTAAAACCAATTCGCGCTGAAGAAACACACCTTAAGCAGAACCAACAATATTGTCAACACTTTTCATCATTAAATGTGGCTGGTCCACAGAGCTTAGATCTAATCTGCTAGCTGTGGGATTGCTTTGCCTATCACTTGCATTCTAATGCACGGTGGCTCAGTGGTTAGCACTGCTGCCTCACAGCACCAGGGTCCCAGGTTCGATTCTAGCCTCGGGTGACTGTCTGTGTGGAGTTTGCACATTGTCTGCGTGGGTTTGCTCTGGTTTCTTCCCACAGACCAAAGATATGCAGGTTATGTGAATCGGCCATGCTAAATTGCCCATAGTGTTAGGTGCATTAGTCAGAGAGAAATGGGTCTGGGTGGGTTACTCTTTAAAGGGTCATGAGTTTGCAGGTTGCATTAAAGTAGAACTCAGCTGCTCCTGATGGTCCACAGTGTCTCAAGAAGGGGGCAATGGTTACACTCTGTCTGGTTGGAAATGGTATTCCCCTGGCGTTTGTGCTGTATAAACTTTTCTTGCCATCTGTCAGCTCAAGCCTGCATATTATCCGGGACCTGTTTCATTTGAACGTGGAGGAGTCGCGAATGGTGCTGAATATATCAGCAAGCAACCCCACATCTGACCTTATGATAGAGGGAAGTCATTGATGATTGGCAGAGATACCACATCGTTGCCAACTTATCAGAGTAAGAGCTCTTTAGAAATACATAATAAGCTGCAAAGCGCTTGTGAATGTTGCTGTGTTAATGCAAGCCTTTCTTTCTTCAAACGTTTTGGGAGGCAGACATGAGACTGCCAGGCAACATCTAACCAAAACACTTTGCTCCTCAGTCTCTTTGTATGGGGCATGTTGGAAGCTCAGCGGTATCAGTCAGTCTGCAGTACATCACTGAAGAAGACTAGTGATTGATTACTTGTTTGCCAGCGGAAAGCCAACAACATCAGTCTCCTTATATCCAGCAGAGAAGCTTTCAAATGTCAGGATTAAAGGTGTCATTAATGGGACCAAAATAGTGTCTTAAGCTCCTGCAGGCAGGAGTACCTCAGAAATGAACAGAAGGAGCTTCTAACTAATCAATACTCACCTTTTTCTGTGAGCACTTGCACCAGATATTACAAATCAATATCCAGCTCCTCAACTGCAGAAATGATTCATTCTTTGTACCTGGTATTACTTAGAACTCTATGTGAATAGGCTGTTTGGTTCAATCTGTGCTTATGCCTCATATTGCAGAAAAAGAGACACATTTTGTTAAATATTTTCATCCTGCAATTTTCAGGACAATTGACAAGAATGTCAAGATGAAGGGGAATTTGAAAGAGAATGCTGATTGGTTGACTAGTGAAATCTGGATGCCATCATCCAACTGATACATACTTCTTGGCATCATCCCTAATAAGCAGTGTCCACTTGATAACCAATCAGTTATCTTCTCTGGTATCATAGAATCTTTGCAGCGCAGAGGGAGGCCATTCAGCCCATTGAGTCTGCACTGACCCTCTGAAGAGCATGCTCTCCAGATCTTCCCTGTCCCCATAATCCTGCATTTCCCATGACTAATCCTACACATCCTTGGACACTATGGGACAAATTAGCATGGCCAATCCACCTAACCTGTGCATCTTTGGACTGTGGGAGGAAACAGGAGCACCCAAAGGAAACCCACACAAATACAGAGAGAACATGAAAACTCCACACAGACAGTCGCCAAGTGTGGAATCAAACCAGGGTCTCTGGCGCTGTGAAGCAGCTGGGCTAATGACTGAGCCACTGTGCTATCCTGATGGGAATGGTATAAACATGTCTTAGTATTCTTGTCAATTGTTCTGATGAGTGCAAAATGGAAAGCTTTAGCAACAAGTATCTTTTTCAGAAACGCTGGGGTTTTGAAGGATCATATGACTCTTGTTTGTACTTCACTAAATCTCTTCCCATTCTTCCTCCCTCCCGTGATTACATAGTGCCCCTTAAATGTATCTGAGCCACATCCAGTCTTCGTGAGATGAATTTCTGATCTATATGCTGAATGCAAGTTTCCCATGTTATCGTGGGGAGATTCAAACCCATGTGATTCAGAGCACTATCCTGGTCTTCGGGATTCCCAGCTGCTGGGACATCACTACTTCCCCCGTCTCTGACAGCCTCATGTTTGTCTTGTGTCTAGTATCTTAGCCCCCAGGGACAGCTCTGTCACTAATAATTCCAGAGTTGTCTGGAATATCTCCTAAGGAGCAGAAGTTGATCAGATGGATACTTGAGCCTATTTCCCCATTCTAAATGTTTGTAGCTGATCTTGGGTTTGATTTCTTCTTTATCCACTCCTTACAATTTTTAAAAATTCATTCACAGGTTGAGGAAGTCACTGGCTGGGCCAACATTTATTGCCCATCCCTAATTGCCCAGAAGGCAGTCAACCACATTGCTGTGGGTTTGGAGTCACATGTTGGCCAGACCAGGTAAGGATGGCAGTTTCCTTCCTGAAAAAGCATTAGCGAATCAAGTGTTTTTTTTCCAGCAATCAACAATGGTCATCATTAGACTCTTAATTCCAGATTTTTATTGAATTCAAATTCCACCATTTGCCATGGTAGGGTTCGAACCTGGGTCCCCTGGTCATTACTTGGATTAACAATCCGGTGGCAATCTTACTATAAATATCCCTTAGACAGCTACATGATGAAATATCTACCCATTCCAAACTCAAATCCTCTCAACAATGAAGACTCCATGACCCACAATTCCAAAGATTCACTGTCCCTTCAGTGAAAGAATTTCCCATCTTAGTCCTCCAACCAGGGACCATTGCCTCCTTCAAACCCCTTCAGAAACTTGGAGTTTCCAATGAGATTGATGCTTGTTTTTCTCAACTCCAGAAAATATAAACATAACATCCCTTCAATTTTCAGGAGAATGGTGCCAACTGTTTACAATATTTCAATGCTGTGTGCATTGATGGCAAGAAAATGAAGAGGGTAGCCCAACTCTTCTTTATGTCCTGAACTCAGCTCTGCACATATTACTAGAAGTAAGTCGCCTTTAATTTGGAAACTGCCTGAATCCCGTGGGAAATGGATTTAGGAGCAAACCGGATTGGCCAGTTTCAGAAAGTGATGTTGAGTTGGAGTTGCAGCGTGACCTTGCCCACTTATCTCCCAGGCACTGAGAGGGATAGCAGCATTGAGAAAGAAAGAGAAACCTCCTGATCTGTCAGGAATGTAACAGATTGATGATGTGAAGAAGCCAATTATAAGGCTCATTAACCCTGATTCCTGGTCTTCCCAAGTATGGAAATTGACCCTCAAACTGTCAACATCTCGCCAATTATCACTAAGAGTAACACATAGTTGGAGACAGAGCTCTTTCAAAGCTGGGAAAGCTCAGACCAGTTAGACTGAAGAGCTCCAACCATGGGCTAGATAAGAGGCTGCTGTTCAAAGAACCTTTCTCTCAGAGGCTACATGCAATATTTGACATGTGATTGCCAACTCCTAGAAAGGTCTAACACTGCACTCACCTTCAACTGTTCTTCCCTGTTGGTAAAAACAATGACTGCAGATGCTGAAAACCAAATACTGGATTAGTGGTGCTGGAAGAGCACAGCAGTTCAGGCAGCATCCAATGAGCAGGAGCCTTCCACATCCATCAAAGTTTCACCTGCACATCCACCAATATCATTTATTGTATCCGTTGCTCCCGATGTGGTCTCCTCTACACTGGGGAGACTGGGCGCCTCCTAGCAGAGTGCTTTAGAGAACATCTCCGAGACACCCGCACCAATCAACCAAACCGCCCCGTGGCCCAACATTTCAACTCCCCCTCCCACTCTGCCGAAGACATGGAGATCCTGGGCCTCCTTCACCGCCACTCCCTCACCACCAGACGCCTGGAGGAAGAACGCCTCATCTTCCGCCTCGGAACACTTCAACCCCAGGGCATCAATGTGGACTTCAACAGCTTCCTCATTTCCCCTTCCCCCACCTCATCCTAGTTTCAAACTTCCAGCTCAGTAACTGTCTCCTTGACTTGTCCAGACTTGTCCGACCTGCCTATCTTCTTTTCCACCTCTCCACTCCTCCTTGACCTATCACCTTCATCTCCTCCCCCACTCACCCATTGTACTCTATGCTACTCTCTCCCCACCCCCACCCTCCTCTAGCTTATCTCTCCACGCTTCAGGCTCACTGCCTTTATTCCTGTTCTTCCCTGTTGCCAGCCTTCATTGTCTGTGCAGATCCACCTTCCATCTTTGATGTGAGACAAGACGAGAATTCACCTTTTCGAATAGCATGTGCTCTTAACCAGTGTAGGCTTGAGGGGTCGAAGGGCCTTCTTTTGTGCTTTAAACCTCTATGACCCAAAACCAGGAACAACATCAACTGTTCTCCCCTCAGCCATAGGAGGGGGAAGGTCAGTCTTACAACTGGTGCTGGATGGAGGCTAAATCACAAACACAGGGTATCTGATCTTCGAGAGCATAAGTTCACTTGATATGTGTGAACATCAGTTTCTCATGAGCAGATCACTGTAGACCGCCAGAGCAGGACTCTCTTCCCAATAATACAGCTGGATTTGCATTGCAAGTGATTGTCACTGCCCCACGGTCCCTTAACCTTCAGTATGGCCCCATCTGTCTCCACCACTGCCCAGGCAGTCTGCTTCTCTTTTGCTCTCATCTCCTCTATTCCCTTTCCCAATCCAAAAATGATAGCAAGCCTATCAGTTCATTTGCGGACTGAGCTATTGCATAAAGATATACTTGCTACCTTATGATCACAGCCAGAAAGCCATTAGCTGTGGTAGCGACAGACAGAGCTTATTACATGGAGAAAGTGAGAACTGCAGATGCTGGAGATCAGAGCTGAAAAATGTGTTGCTGGAAAAGCGCAGCAGGTCAGGCAGCATCCAAGGAGCAGGAGAATCGACATTTCGGGCATAAGCCCTTCTTCTTTAATTCCTGAAGGAGGACTCATGCCCGAAACGTCGATTCTCCTGTTCCTTGGATGTTGCCTGACCCGCTGCACTTTTCCAGCAACACATTTTACAGCTTGTTACATCTAAACATCTTAAGATGTTAACTATTATTTGTGCAATATGACAACTTAGAAAGGCCCGCATCTTGAATAGTCAAAAGATGCAATGAGACTCCAGAATTATATTTTGTAACCTATTTCTCTCATCACTTGACAATAATAAGGATTTCTAGCAGAGTTCATTTCACTGCCATTAGGTAATTATTGGATAGTCTTCTGCACTTGTGCAAAAAAAATAGATTTTCCCTGCTCATTAACACTTAATATGGCTTGTGAAAATTTCATTCTCTTAGAGACCAAATGGCTTATTTGAAAGGTCACGTCAGAACTGCTGTGTTCCATTATAAAATGTTGGAATGTTGTTCTGTATTATAATTGGAAGTGTTCAAATTTCTGAAGAGGGGCTGCAATGCTATTTTAGCAAACCCAAGCACCACTTACTACCTTCTATCAACAATCACTGCTAATAACCTCATGTAACCAGGCAAGATGATCAACACAGTGTTATTGATGCAGCTCCTGGCCAGTGATGCACAATGAACTATGGGGTTAAGATAAAGATTAGCAATGATCTAATTAAAAAACAGAGCAGATTCGAGGGGCTGGTTGGCTGACTTCTTGTCAGAGCTAAAGGTAAGACTGAATGCTTGCCCTGGCATGAATGAGGAGGCTGGTGGGTGCTATATAAGTGTAGGTTTTTCTCTTCTTGCATCAGCCCAGACACCAGGACTAAAATGAATAAGTGGGTGAAACATTTAGCATGAACTCTATCCATTATTTCTGAAAGGAACTGTGTGATTGCTATTTGTAGTGACATTATATCTGTATTGATTAAAGATCTTTTCTCTTTCATAGTTGTAAAGGAATTTTAAAATCTTTCTTCTTGACTCGATGATTTATCCTTTTGCAATAGCAACCAACTATCATCTTTCTGAACAAGTTTAATATATTGTTGTAGCCAGCAGCCTGAGCAATTCTGTATGCACGGGGGTGGGGGGAAGGAATTAGGAAATGCACGGACAGTGCATAAAACTAAGCAACTTTAGTTTTGTGTTATTTATGCTTGGATGACAAAGTTGCATTTATTGCTCTGATATGGTTGTCATGAGAATCCGGAGCTGGATTTTCTGTTAAATTTGTAACGTATGAGAGGTGGAGAAGTACAGCTGACACTGTCACCACAAAGGCGACAGCTTTAATCAATAAAAAGAAAATACTTGCTACTTGTCAGCTGGAGCCTGGATGTTGTTTAGTTTTCTGCATTTAGTCATGGACTGCTTCAGTATCTAAGGAGACGGGAATTTTGCTGATCATTGTGTAATCGTGAATGAACATCCCCACATCTGACGTTATGATGGAGTGAAGGTCATTAACGAAGATGGTTAGGCCTTGGGCTTTACCCTGAGGAACATCCAGTAGAGATGTCCTGGAGCTGAGATGATTAACATCCAACAACCACAACCTTTGTGACTCCAAACAAGGGAATGTTTGTCCCCTGATTTCCATTGGTTCCAATTTTGCTCGGGCCCTTGATATCACACTTGGTCAATTACTGCCTGTTGTGAAGTGTAATCATTCTCAGCTCACCTCGAACAAAACTTTACACCAAAATATCACACAAAGTTGAGTTTCATCATAATTAGTATTTTACATAATTGTCTAACCAGAGGCTGCTTGTCTTTATTGGTTAATTGTCTCACAGGCAGTGGTGAAGTCACCCATGGTATGTGCCATTGTCTGAATCAATGCACAATAGTAGCATTGACAGATCTTTCTCGTGACTCAACACCTTTTGAGAATTGTAACACGTTCCAATATTTCTGTTGAATCTCCGTAATAATCTTAAGCAGATTCTTACAAATTGCTGCAGCTTTTGTGACCCTGGCACCTGTGTGAAACAAGAATGAGAAAGTAGCAACTTGAGCAAACCTACCATCTCACAAGCCTCTTCCACCATTTGAGTAGGTCATGGGCTGATTTTCTATCTTGCTGTCACTTTCCACGTTATCAGCATATCCCATGATGTCATTTATATCTAAAAATTAATCAATCTATTTCTTAAATATACTCAATGACTATGGCTTCTCACCTGGGTTAGAGAATTCTGAAAATTAACCATTTTGTTAGTGGTTAATTTTAACCCTTGTTAGAAATGGTATACCTCTTAAACAAACTCATAACTGTGCTGACAATTCAACAGCACAATTGGGTATGAAGTGCTTTGTGTTGTCTTGGTGTTTTAAATGTACTCATAAGGAGTGGGCATTGTTGGAGAGACCAGCATTTATTGCCCTGGAAAAGATAGCGGTGAGCTGCCTTTCTCAAACATGAGTCCTTCAGGTGTAGGGGCACCCAATGTAGTGTAAAGAAGGCAGTTCCAGGATTTTGACCCAGTGATAGAGTCCCAAGTCACAATGATGTATGGCTTGGTGGGGTACCTGCAGTGGTGGTGTTTCCATCCATCTGCAGACCTTGTCCTACTTGGTTGATGTTATGAGTTGGGAAGCTGCTGTTGGAGGAAACTTGGTGAATTACTGCCGTGCATTTTGTAGAAGGTATACGCTGCTGCCACAGTGTGTAACAGTGGTGGAAGAGGTGAGTGCTGACGTTTATGGAAATGGGGCCGATAAGATGGATTACTTTGTCTCAGGTGGGGTTGAGCTTCCTGAGTGTTGTTGGAGCTGTACTCATCCAGGCAAGTGTACAGTGTTTTATCACACTCCTGGCTTGTAGATGGTGAACAGGCTTTGGAAAGGCCTGTTCTCTGAGCCGGTCTTACAACTATTGTGTTTATATGGTTTGCCCAGTTTAGCTTTTGGTCAATTTTAATCTCCAGGAGTGTTGAGAGACATTGCAATGGGTAATGGCTTGATTCATTCTTATTGGAGACAGCCATTGTCTGGCACTTGTGTGGTGCAAATGATACTTGCCCCTTATCAGCCCAAACCTCAATATGGTCAAGATCTTTCACCTTTTGGACGCTGGCTGCTTCAGTATCTGAGGAGCCACAAATTTTGTTGTACGCTGTGCAATCATCAGTAAACATCCCTCTGTCAGATCTAATGGTGGAAGGAAGATTAGAAGATAGGGATCCTAGCAGCGATGTACTCACCACCTGTCTCCTCAGTACTTGAGGGTGATGGACTTCAGCGCTGCAGATAGATTGCAGAAGGTAAGAGTGGGACTGTTTTCCAGAGTGCTGAGTGGAGATTTGAAAGAAGTGTTCAAAATCAAGAGGGGCCTGAACAGAGTAGATATAGAGAGGCTGTTCCTATTGATGGAAGTGTCTCGAATAACAATTACATGAGATTTGAATAGATAGGTGGCCCAAAGATCATGAAGCAAAAATTCTTTATTCCATTGACATTAGGTAATTACATTCATGAAGGGAAATGAAGGTGAAACAAGGAAGAATTTACATAAAATGAAGCCTGTCTACAGACATTAATTGCATGCCCCTCTCTTTTTTTAACCAGAGAGGGTCCATTTGCCTTCACCTGCTGTCCTCCCTCAATGTTGCCATCTGCTGGATGTTCTGTTATGGGGAAAGACAGGCAGCCAGCAAAGCAATGGAATAAATGGTTTCTCTCTGTCTAAAACCATCGGATTTAATTATGGATAAATATGGAGCTTTGGGTGACCTCAGACCAGCAATGACCTACTGTAACATTTTTTTGTCAGTGGGATAAATTAGTGAGGTAAAATCTAAAGCAGAGAAAACTGAAAAATCTTGCTCAGTCCTGACTTCAGTCCTGATGTAAGAAGACTTGAATGTTTTAATGCAGAGTTGATTCAAGTTTGCTCCCAATGATTAAATGCCACTGGTAATTCCTTTTCCTAGTTTCCCCGCATTGCAAAGTTCCTTCTTTCTAACTGGCAGAATGGACAACCTGAGATTCAGAGCTTGAGGGATCGCATTGGCAAATCTCAAATTTGTGAAAACTCTTGTCAGAATTCCAATTTTAATTTTATCAGGATGATCATAATTTCAAACAATTTCCTCTATCAATTTTAAGCAAGGCATCTGCTGAAGGGCTTCCATATTA
Source organism: Chiloscyllium punctatum (assembly GCF_047496795.1). NCBI lineage: Eukaryota > Metazoa > Chordata > Chondrichthyes > Orectolobiformes > Hemiscylliidae > Chiloscyllium > Chiloscyllium punctatum. The sequence continues at coordinate 12,535,535 of NC_092743.1, forward strand.
CTGTCTCGCATTCCTTTCTTATTCTTTTGTGGGATATGGACGTCACTTTTTGACTGTCTTTAATTGCCCTTTAACTGTGTGGCTTGCTGGGCCACTTCAATGGCCAGTTAAGAATCAATTACATGGCCATGGATTTGGAGTCAAATGTAGTGCAGACCGATTATGAATAGCAGGTTTCCTTACTTAAAAAGTTGTTAATGAACCAGATAAGCTTTTATAACAACCGATGGAAGTGTGGTGAAGGGAGGTTTATTGGAGGCATTCATGAATGCATTAGATGACTGTTTAAAGTGAAGTAATGCTGCAGAGTTACTGGGAAAAGCAGGAGCTTGACACAAAGTCAAAATGCTCAGAGAGCACCATAGACATGATGGGCCAAATGGAACCCGCTGCACTCTAACAGTTCTGTTGTCGCTTCAACCTCAACATTCAGATACTAGCTTTCAACCGATGGATTGTTATGAGTGGAAGTTCAATTCCTCCAATTGCAATGGTGGGACTTGAACCCCATGTTCACCGCTTCCCCTACCCAAAGCATTAGCTTGGGTCACCAAGTTAATAACCCAGAGATATCACTACTATACCACTGTCTCTCTTGATGCCTGCACTAAATCTTGACATCGTGGATTGTATTTTGCATAAAACACTTTGGATGGATATCAATCTGTTCAGTTATCAATGTCAATGTGACATTGATATAAGCAACTGTTTTATAACTATCAATCACAGCACATACTGCATTCGCTTCATTAAAATTGCTTACTGTGCTAATTCTGACCTCCTTCTGAGAAATACAAAGAAACCCAGTTCAAACATAATTAATTCTGTCATATAAATTTGCTAAGTTTAACTAAGTTGTCTTTGAGGCACGCAAACAGACATTTAAACCTTACTTGTTTTTGTTCTATTGACAATTGACTAGGTACACACATCTGCAGAGATGGGCAGTTTATTTCGTCTTAACAAAGCTGCAGTGTTGCAACAAAAATTATATTTCAAGGTTCAGAATTTCCCTTGGGATGAAACCAAGCTAAAGACTTTTGACAAAGTTATCTTCCTTCTGACATAGATCAATCTGAAACAAATAGTAACTGAATGAGAAAAGTGTCTTATTTTTCCTCCTTAATGCCACAACGATAGTTATTTGCCTTCCAAGAGGCCATGAACAGTATATACGGCCCCAAATGTTTTGAAGGAACAATTATCAAACAGAATTGGACATTGAGACATTAGGAAAAGCCACAAAAGCTTTAGTCAAAGAGGTGGGTTCTTAGGAATGTCAAAGGAAGAGGGATGGAGAGATTTAGGGAAGGTATTCCTTTAAGGTGGGGTAGCTGAATACATGAACAAAAATAATGTTAGAAGGGAAAAACTGGAGAATTAGCGGAAATGGTTAGAATTAGCGGACTGCAGAGACCTTGGAGGGTGGATGGTTTACACAACATTTATTAGCATGTGATCCATTCTTGGGCTACCAGAGCTAAGTTTCAAAAGTGCTGCCCTGACTGTAAAGTACCTGAGGATGTCCTGATGTTATGAAAGGCGCTGTATAAATGCAAGTCCTACTTCCAGCCAGTGCAATTCCGTAACCCAACAATCCAAGTGAAACACGGTTAATTTGAATTTTCTGTACCAAAGACAAATGCTTGATAAAATATTATGTCGTGCCTCTTCCAACATAGCAAACAAATATTTTTCATTTGAGTGTATTAAATATTTGAATGTTTTTCATTACACAGTGTTCATAAGGAGCTGATTGAAGGGTGACGTCTGAATGAATAGAAAATATGCAAACCTTTGGAAATAATTAAAAAGCCAGGGCCACTGGGAATTTATGGGATGGAAACAAATGCAAATGAGCCAAAAGGGGTGGTGCAAATGCAGCAGATTTCTAATTCAATAAATCACGGTAGGAAGGCCATATTTAAGATTCAGGAGTAGCCATTGTCATCTTGCTTTGTGTTTGTATCTCAGTGTAGGTTTACTGTGAAATTGTCATTTTAATTCGATTGGATATGGTTGTACTTTACATACAAATGAGGGTGTTCAAATGTAGACAAATGCAAATTCCTATATTCCAACGACAGGATAATTTATAACAGATCATTAAAGCTCATGCAAAAGGAGTCGTCTTCTTAGTTACACTGTCCCCAGGAGAGTAATGGATTGAGTTAATTATTCCATTCTAACAACGATTATGCACTAAAGTACATTTATATTATGTGGAAAAGAAAGACTATTTGGTTATAAGTCTACTTTGACATCAAGGTTGTTCTTGCTAACATCATAAAGATGGAGCAGAGAAGAAGGCAATTCGGTCCATTGTGCTCTGCTGGCTCTTTGTTTGAGGTTATCACTTAGTCCCACTCTCTCTCTCTCTTTCTCTCACCCTGCTCTTCCCCCATAGACCTGATTTACAAATGATTGTGCTGCTAGTACCTAACTCATCCATCTTTTGTGAGCAGCCATTCATGACACATTGTTGGTTTGATGTTTTTTTCTCTTGATGAGTCTGGCTGCCTGCTAATCGAATGAGCTGATCAACTGGGGCCCTGTTGGAAATGTCTGTGGAGTTGATGAAGCCCCAGTCAGAGAAAATAGCCAGGCGCCTTTGACAATTGGCTGCTGATGTCTGAAGCCAGTGGAGCAGATGAAGCATTGATTAGTGCTGGCAAAGAGGTGGCAGTGTTGACCTCCTTAACACGGAGATGCATACTGCAGACTGTGAGACGTTGAGGTGCCCAATAGCTGTTTAGAAACAGGTAGGGGAAAAGAGATTGAAGGCTATAGGGTGACAGAGGACTCACTGGCAGAGAGGACAAAAATTCCCCTGACAGCAACGATTCATTCATTCAGACAGCCGACCTAGTGACCTCAGTCACGACCTGTTGGGTCAGTGGCCATTTCCAGGCGGACCAGAGGAAGGGTGTTCTGGCTATGGAGGGAATGCAACAAAGACTCCTGGGAAGGTAGAAGGGATGTATGAAGAGGGACAGGATCGGTAAAGATTATATTCACTAGAGTTTAAGAGAATGAGGAAGGTGGGATGACATGGAAACCTATAAAATTCGAATAGGACTAGACAGGAGGTAATTGCAGGAAAGGTCTACTCATTGAGCAGGGAGTCCAGAATCAGGGGTCACAGTCTAAAGAAACTGAAGTAAACCATTTATGTCTGAGCTAATGAGAGAGTGGCGAGCCGATAGCATTCTCAGCCACAGGAAATGTTTGAGGCCAAAATGTTGAATGATTTCAAGAGGGAGTTTGATATAGCTCTCAGGGCTGAAGAGATCACAGCGTATTGCGGGAAAGGAGGAATAGAGGACTGAGTTGCATGGTCAGACATGATCATAATGAATGGTGGAGCATGTCTGAAGGGCCAAATGGCCTACTCCTGCTCCTATTTCCTATGTTTCAATGTTTTCAACCTCCAACATTCACCTGGTGCATCCTGCTCGCTAAAGTTCCTGAGGCTGTTCGTTTTCCTTTTCCTGAGGCCCTTTTCCTCCATTTGTACAGTTAAAAAGAAAATAGAGAAAGCTTGAGGTAAATGAGCAAAATACGAGGCAGCTAAAGTATAATGTGGGTAAAGTGAGGTTGTCCTCTCTGGTGGCAAAATACACGAAGGCAGGTTATTCTCTAAACGGAGATAGATTGGGAGAAGTGCAATAAGATCTGGGCGTCTTAGTACACCAGTCGGTGAAGGTAAACATGCAGCAGGCAAGAGGTGGTGAAGAAGGCAAATAGCAAGTTGACTTTCATAGTGAGAGGATTCAAGTACAGGAGCAGGGATGTCTTGTTGAAATTATGCATGGTTTTGGTGAGGTCACATCTGGAGTATTGTGTGCAGTTTGGTCTCCTCATCCGAGGAAGGATGTTTTGGTGATGGAGGGAATGCACCAAAGGTTGAGCAGTACTGACTCCTGGGATGGCAAGACTAATTTATAAAGAGACTGGATCAATTAGGACTGCATTCACTGGAGATTAGAAGAATGAGGGGATCTGGGAGAAACCTATAAAATTCTAACAGAACTAGACCATGTAGACACAGGAAGGATGCTCTCAATGTCCAGGGAGTCCAGTCCTCGGGGTCAAAGTCTAAGGATAAGGGATAGGCCTTATAGGACTGAGATGAGAAATCTCTTCACCCAGAAAGGGTGAGCTTGAAGAACTTTCTTGTGGAAACTTTTGGGTCCAAACATTGAAGATCTACAAGAAAAATGTAGACCTAGTTCTTTGGGTTAAGGTGTTCAAAGGATATGGGAAAAAAGTGGAAAATGCTATCAAGTAGGTTGATCAGCCACGATCCCATTGAATGATGGAGGAGGATCAATGGGACAAAGGGCCAAATGGCCTATTCTTGCTCCTACTTTGTGTTTCTGAGTACGTCAAAGCAGCAAGATTCATATTTATACAGCATCTTCAATATAAAGAGTGTTATGAGGTTCTTTGCAGGAATGTATTCAAGCAAAATTCAATCGTAGTTCACATAAACTGTGAGTAATGCACCCTTTGACCCCTCCATCATCTAGAAGGCAAAGGGCAGGAGTGTAATGGGATATTCTACACTTGCCTGGATGGGTGCAACTCCAACAACACTTAAGAAGCCTGGTACCAGGTTAATTAATCCAGATTAATCAATTAAGTCCAAGAACTGCGGATGATGAAGATCTGAAACAAAAAAACCCACAAAGTGCTGGAGAAACTCAGCGGCGCAGCGGCTCAGTGGTTAGCTCTGCTGTCTCAGTGCCAGGGACCTGGGTTCGATTCCAACCTTGGGCGACTGCATGGAGTTTGCACATTCCCCCTGTGTCTGTGTGGGATTGCTCTGGTTTCCTCCCACAATCCAAAGATGTGCAGGTTAGGTGAATTGCACATGCTAAATTGCCCATAACATGAGGTGCATTAGTCAGGGGTAAACATAGGGGAATGAGTCGGCATGGACTTGTTGGGCCAAAGGGCCTGTTTCTGTACTGTAGGGAATCTAATCTAATCTCTTAGCATCTGTGGAGGAAAAGCAGACTTATTATTTTGAGTCTGAAGAAGGGTCACTCAACTCAAAACATTAACTCTGTTTACCATCCAAGGTAAAGCTTGATTTGCATCCCATCATTTATCTTGACCATTCACTCTCTTTACCACTGTGACAGCAATGTGTACCTACAAGATATGCATTAAAGACATGGACAGAGAGCTTTTGATAACATTAATGGAGAATAGAATTTGACAGGTTAGCCGAGAGTACATTGCAATGCTGAAGCTGGAAGGAAAAGCCAGGGAACTGTAAACTGGTGAACCTTATGTCAGGAGTTGGTAAGTTATTGGAAGGAATTCTGAGGGACAGGATTTATATGTATTTGGAAAGGCAAGGACTGATTGGAGATAGTCAATGTGGCTTTGTAGGTGGGAAATGGTGTCTCACTAACCTGACTGAGTTTTTTTGAAGAGGTGTCAAAGAAGATTGATGAAGGCAGAGTGGTAAATGTTGTCTAAATGGACTTCAGCAAAGTGTTTGACAAGGTTTTGCATGGTAGACTGGCTAGTAAGGTTAGATCACATGAGATCCAGAGGGAGCTAGTCAATTCAATACAAAATTAGCTTGAAGGCAGGAGATAGAAGGTGGTGGTAGAAGGTTGTTTTTGGTCTGGAGGCCTGTGACCAGCTGTGTACCACAAGGATCGGTGCTGGGTCCACTGCTTTTCATCATTTATATAAATGGTTTGTATGTGAATGTAAGAGGTATAATTGGCAAGTTTACAGATGATGCCAAAACATGTGGGCAATGAAGAAGATTATCTCAGAGTACAACGGGACCTTGATCAGATAGACTGATGGGCCAATGAGCTGAGGAATGGCAAATGAAGTTTAATTTCGATAAATGTGAGGTGTTGCATTTTGGTAAGGCAGAGCAGAGCAGGACTTAAACACTTAATGGTACTGCTCTGGGGAGTGCTGTGGAACAAAGAGACCTGGTATTCAGGTGCATAGATCCTTAAAAGTGGAGTCATAGGTAGACAGGGTGGTTAAGAAGGCATTTGACACACTCGCCTTCAAAAGTCAGAATATTGAGTATGGGAATTGGGACGTGTTGCATTGGTGTGGTGACTTTTGGAATACTGCATACAAGTCTCCCTGCTATAGAAAGAATGTTGTTAAACTTAAGAGGGTGCAGAAAAGATTCACAAGAATGTTGCTGGAACCCAAGGATTTGTGCTATAGGGAGGGCTGAGTAAGCTGGGGCTATTTTCCCTGAAGCATCGGAGGCTGAGGGGCGGGGGGGAAGGGGTGACCTCATAGAGGTTTACAAAATCATGGATAGGGTAAATAGACAAGGTCTTTTCTCTGGTTTGGGGGAGTCCAGAACTAGAGGACATAGGCTTAAGGTGAGAGGGGCAAGATTTAAAAGGGACCTAAGGAGCAACTTTTTCATGCACAGGGTGGTGCATGTATGGAACGAGCTGCCAGAGGAAGTGGTAGAGTCTGGTATATCAACAACATTTAAAAGGCAGCTGGATGGATATATGAATGGGAAGGGTTTAAAGGGATATGGGCCGGGTGCTGGTAAATGGGACTTGGTCAGATTGATATCCGGTTGGCACAGATATGTTGGACTGAAGGGTCTGTTTCTATGCTGTGTAACCCTATGACTCTATGACCCTATTAGTCTAAAGGTAACAAAAGGTCTAGATAATAATAATGGGAATAAAAATATGAGTAGAGGAATACCCAGGAAGGCAATACTGTGGAAAGTGAAAGAGCAGACATGCAATAATCACTTCATTCTCACTGTGTGGCCCTCCAGTAGAACATCAATAAGTTTGTGAACACCAATTCTCTTGGGTTTTACCAATGGGTTTCAAGATGGGGAGTTAAAATTGCAGTTCAGTTCGGAGATTTGGACAATGTGTTCAAAATTCCAAGGAACATTGACAGAGTAACTATTGGCAGAGAAATCTTTAATGCAAGAGTTGAGAACCAGAGGACACAGAGTTAAGGTCATTGGCCAACAAAATACTGATGAGAATTGGAGAAGCTATTTATCTGGGGTGAGTTGGTTAGTGATTCCCTGAGAATTTAGGACAGGCAATTTCAATATTGGAGTTCAGAACAGGGAATGGGATTGCCATTTGAAGAGGAAAATTTGACAAAGGTTGGAGAAACAGACCAGGAGTTGACACTGAATATGTTGCTCTTGCAATCAGCTGGCACAGACACAATGGGCCAAATGGCCTTGTTCCTACACTATAACCATCTATGATTCTATGACGGTATGATTGTGCTGTGACGTTAACCCAATAACATGGGACAAATTCTAATCCAACAAATGGTTTAGTCAGTAAAATAATGTGGGGTTGGTCAATTGGGAGGGGGAGATGGGGGTGGTTGGGGGTGGGGGATGTGGTTGTGAAATGTTGTGGAAGCAAGCCATTCTACCTTCTACCCCTCCCCCAAATCCATGGTGAATTTTAACTCATTCCCTGTCCTTTCACAACAGTGCAGCTGGGTTAAGATTGGACCATACAGGGACACTTTATATAAACATAAACGCACACATGCCCATCAAGTCTGTTCCACCAAAACTACAGTAAATCTACAATAGGACCACCTTCCGAGAATACACCGCTAACCTTGCATGTTACAGCACTTCAAATGTTCATTTTTAAAGGTTGTGAGGTTTCCTGCCTCAAGTACCTTCCCAGGTACTGCATTCCAGACCCCCACCACACACCACGTGATTTCAGTTTTACTCAAATTCCCTGAAAACCTCCTGCCTTTCACCTTAAATCTGTGCCCCCTTGTTCTTCAACCCAGGGGCACAGCTGCTTTCTATTCATCCTGTCCATGCCTCTCACAATCGAGCCTTCTGTTAGCCCTATCCCTCCAGCATCTCCACTCCAAAGAAATTAACCCAAGCTTCTCTAGCCTCTCCTCATCCCTTGTAAACAATTACGAATAATTGGATAGAATTCTCATCTGAACAACAGCTCAATCTCAATTGCAGGGAAGTTCGAACTGATTGTGCATGGTGACTGGAAACCTGGCAGATAGAGTACAAACTCATCTCACCATTCCATCAAGTAGAAATGCAAGAAGAAAAGAACTTTTCTCTCTGGCATTTCCAACCCTGTTCACTTGTCAAACACTGTCTGTACTTTTGATGCATTAAGTGTAGAAGATGGTATCAGCAATAACATTAGCAAATTTGCTGATGACACAAAGCTAGGTGGTAGGGTGAAATGTGATGAGGATGTTAGGGGATTACAGGGTGACCTGGACAAGTTAGGTGAGTGGGCAGATGCATGGCAGATGCAGTTTAATGTGGATAAATGTCTGGTTATCCACTTTGGTGGCAAGAACAGGAAGGCAGATTACTACCTCAATGGTATCAAATTAGGTAAAGGGGCTGTTCAGAGAGATCTGGGTGTTCTTGTCCACCAGTCAATGAAGGCAAGCATGCAGGTACAGCAGGTCGTGAAGAAGGCTAATAGCATGCTGGCCTTCATAACAAGAGGGATTGAGTATAGAAGCAAAGAGGTGCTTCTGCAGCTGTACAGGGCCCTGGTGAGACCACACCTGGAGTACTGTGTACAGTTCTGGTCTCCAAATTTGAGGAAAGACATTCTGGCTATTGAGGGAGTGCAGCGTAGGTTCACGAGGTCAATTCCTGGAATGGCAGGATTGCCTTACACGGAAAGACTGAAGCGACTGGGCTTGTATACCCTTGAGTTTAGAAGACTGAGAGGGGATCTGATTGAAACGTATAGGCTTATGAAAGGACTGGACACTCTGGCAGGAGGGAACATATTTCCGTTGATGGGGGAGTGCCGAACCAGAGGACACAACTTAAAAATACGGGGTAGACCATTTAGGACAGAGATGAGGAGAAACTACTTCACCCAGAGAGTGGTGGCTGTGTGGAATGCTCTGCCCCAGAGGGCAGTGGAGGCCCAGTCTCTGGATTCTTTTAAGAAAGAATTGGATAGAGCTCTTAAAGATAGTGGAGTCAAGGGGTATGGAGATAAGGCTGGAACAGGATACTGATTAGGAATGATCAGCCATGATCATATTGAATGGCGGTGCAGGCTCGAAGGGCAGAATGGCCTACTCCTGCATCTATTGTCTATTGTCTATTGTCTATTGTCTTCCATCATCAAGGAATGTCACTTAACAGAAACATTTGTTTTCTGATGGAAAAACTTAAGGTTGCAAGATCAGCAGAACTGTTGGATGGTCTCCGAATTTTAGTTAATAGAAACAGGAATGGTAGATTATGGGTGGCAGAGTGGCTCACAGTGCCAGCTTCAATTCCAGACTGGGGTGACTGTGTGGAGTTTGCACGTTCTCCCTGTGCCTTTGTGAGTTTCCTCCAGGTGCTCCGGTTTCTTCCCACAGTCCAGCAACATGCAGGTTAGGGCGGATTGGCCATGCTAAATTGCCCATCGTGTTCAGGGATGTGCAGGGTGGGTGGGGTGGGAGAAGATGGGATTCTTTTCCAGGCCAGAGTGGGGTGATGTCGGTGCGGACCTGATGGCTGAATGGTATGTGCACATGGGGATTCTATGATTATTTCCAAACCTTTCTGAATTGAATAGACTCCAACCAGCAACCTTGTTAATAAACCAAGCAGATCAAACTTGCTGGGGTGAATATTTCTCTTCGCTGTGTAAGTCTATTTGCAAGAAGCCACCCATTACTGAACCAGTTCAGTTTCCTTGCAGGTGCTGTGAAGGTGAAAATTTATTCACATTGCTATTGCTTAGAATCTTGCAGCACACTGCAGGAAGCTTTCCAACCCATTGATTCTGTCAATGGAATGTACAATGGAAAATGGTACAGAGGTTAAATGACTATTTTACACCTCTCTTCAGGGACGAAGTTGCAAGATATCTCCCAGAAATAAAGAGAGATTTACCCCCACAGCTCTGTGTGGCAAGGCGTTCCAAAGACCCACAGGCCTCGAGAGAAGGAATTCCTACATATTTTGGTCTGAAATTGGTGCTCCTTTATTCTGAGACTATGCCCTTTAGTCCTAGATTCTCCCATGAGGGGAAACATCTTCTCAGCCTTTACCCTGTCAAGCCCCTTAAGAATCCAAAATGTTTTATCAAGATAACTTCTCATTCTTGTCAATTCCAATGAGTAGTGTCCCAAGCTGTTTAGCCTTTGCTCTTTAAAAAAAGTCCTTCCATTACCATGGATCACCCTAATGAGTTTTCACTGGATAATATATCAATTAAATACTAATATTTTCTTAGATAAGGGACTAAGGTTGCTCTCAGTGCTTTACATGTTTTCTCACCAATGCCTTGGTACAGTTGCAGAAAGATTTCCCTACTGCCATAAGCCACCTTCTTGAAATAAGATTCTGTACTGGTCTCTGCAGTTTGGAGGGTCGCAAATTTAACCACACCATTTAAGAAAAGCAGGAGCGAGAGAGAAAATGGAGATCTTTCAACCTGTTAGCACAGCGAGAGAAAATGGCAGACTCGATTATACATGATGTAATATCTGAAGAGTTAGAAAGTAATGATCTGATTGGGCAGAATTGACAAAGATTAATGAAAGTGACAATTGTATTTGACAAACCTGTTGGAGTTTTTGTTCCCTGTTACTAGCAGAGTAAATAAGGGGCGACCAGTCATGTCTGTAGATTTTCAGAAAACTCTTGATAAGGTCCCACACAGGAGGTTAGTAAATATGGGGAGTATAGGGGGTAAAGTACGAGCATGGGTTAACTATGATGAACACAAAAAGAAATAAAGTGGAACTTATGATATTTTGTGATTATGATTTTTGTCACGTTTCACGGAGAACTTCTCTCTGCAAGGCCTAGTCAGTTTTCAGACATGATCGTTTGCCTCATTAACTACCTACTAACCCAGAGGGTGCTCCTCTTCATTTGATGCTAACTCAATACTACCACTGTGGCCTGAGGAGCTCTTCACTGCCAGGACACCCTGAAAGAGACCAGCATTCCTGGTGCCATCTTTATAGGCCATTGATGACCCAGACAAGTATTGGCTATCCTGCATCATTCATGACATTTTATTTGAACTGAGCAGAGATGGTGGAATTGGTACCCTGCATTGTAGACTACGACCTGGAGGTCTTGCTGGTTGAGTGATACAGAGGTTGGATGCCCCAGAACTGACAATGGAGGACACAACACTAGACCTGGTCCAAATTACTAATTGGGTCAATGTCGTCTCAGCCATATGGAGAAATGCCCAAAAGTGTAAGAAGAATACTAGTGACTCCATCACAATATCATCATCTTCTTCCTGATACCTCGCTCAGTCTATTGCTGTTACAGTACCCACCTCCCATCAAGACTCATGAACTACCACTCTCACTATTATCCCAGGGACACATGCACAAAACAACCTCAGCACCCTGTGGCTGACCACTTCAACTCCCCCTCCCACTCCCCCAAGGACATGGGAATCCTGGACCTCCTCCACAACCAAATCCAAACCACCAGACATCTGGAGGAAGAAAGCCTCATCTTCCGCCTTGAGACCCTTCAACCACATGGCGTCAACATCGACCTCACCAGTTCCCTTATCTCCACTCCCTCCCACCTCAACCTTAACCCTCCAACTCAGCACTGCCCTCTTGACCTGTCCTACCTGCCCATCGTCCTTCCCACATATCCGCTCCATCGTCCACTCACTTATCACTACCACACCCCCCCCCCCCAACCTACATGCACCTAACACCTTTACAGCTACACCCCCAGCCTCCTTTTATCTTTAAGCTTCGCTCCCATTCCTGATGAAGGGCTTATGTTTGAAACATCGACTCTCCTGCACCTCGGATGGTACCTGACCTGCTGTGCTTTTCCAGTACCACACTCTTCAACTCACTGTCACCTACAGCATCTTCCCTCACTGACTCTCACTGGAGGTGAATCTGTTACCTATTTATGTTATTCAAGCCATTTGGTTTATCTCTAGCATCTACTTATTTCTGATTATTTGTAATTATCTCTCTGCCTTAATTAATCAGTCCATAGGCCATCCCTTCACTTGGTTTCAGCTGCTTACACTTTACTCATGCAGTCTGACACTTTTGATCATCTGCGAAGACTTGTTATTCAGCCTGTTGACACTCCACTGGCACTATTTGTACTTATCTGTTGACAGTTTTAATTACCTGGAACTATCTTGCGATTATCTCTCTGCTTGTCCATTCAGTGCCTGTGCTTCCCACCACTTCACCTGACTAAGGGGCAGAGCTCCGAAGGCTTGTGAGTTTAAATCAACCTGTTTGACTATAACTTGCTGTCTTGTGACTTCCAATAGTTCAGAGAGGCTGGTATGTCTTGAATGCCAATATACAGTCACTGGATTAGTGGTGCTGGAAGAGCACAGCAGTTCAGGCAGCATCCAATGAGCAGCGAAATGGACGTTTCGGGCAAAAGCCCTTCATCAGGAATAAAGGCAGTGAGCCTGAAGCGTGGAGAGATAAGCTAGAGGAGGGTGGGGGTGGGGAGAGAGTAGCATAGAGTACAATGGGTGAGTGGGGAAGGAGATGAAGGTGATAGGTCAAGGAGGAGAGGGTGGAGTGGATAGGTGGAAAAGGAGATAGGCAGGTTCGACAAGTCCGGACCAGTCAAGGAGAGTGTGCTGAGCTGGAAGTTTGAAACTAGGATGAGGTGGGGGAAGGGGAAATGAGGAAGCTGTTGAAGTCCACATTGATGCCCTGGGGTTGAAGTGTTCCGAGGCGGAAGATGAGGCGTTCTTCCTCCAGGCGTCTGGTGGTGAGGGAGCGGCGGTGAAGGAGGCCCACGACCTCCATGTCCTTGGCAGAGTGGGAGGGGGAGTTGAAATGTTGGGCCACGGGGCGGTTTGGTTGATTGGTGCGGGTGTCTCGGAGATGTTCCCTGAAGCGCTCTGCTAGGAGGTGCCCAGTCTCCCCAATGTAGAGGAGACCACATCGGGAGCAACGGATACAATAAATGATATTAGTGGATGTGCAAGTAAAACGCCGATGGATGTGGAAGGCTCCTTTAGGGCCTTGGATAGAGGTGAGGGAGGAGGTGTGGGCACAGGTTTTACAGTTCCTGCGGTACTGTACCCTGACAGGATGGCTCTGCGTTTCCCAAGATGGTGATCCTGAGGAGCAAGTGGTAAGAGCTGGAGTTGGCACAGATCCAATGGAGCATAAGAACGTAGAAGCTTGTGACCACTCTGACTTTCATGTCAGGAACTCCTGCCGTCTAAGTTTCTCTCCGGCGCACAGTGTACAGAACAAACTCAGTTATCTGAACATCAGTTATCCGAATTTCGGATTATCCAAACAAGACCTCAAGGTCCTGAAGTTTGAGATTGGAAACCGGACTCTGTCGCTTCCTGCAGAAACTCTCTTTCCAAGACAGACTGCCCACATGTCAACTCAGCAACGTCACTCCCGCTCTGCCTCAGTCATTTATTTTCTTTCTTTCTGCTTCTTGATTTAAAATATAAAACGATTGAGGTAAGTTTAAGAGTAGAGGATCCGGTTGTCTAGCTCCCGCAACGGGTTTCCAGAAGGTGGTGGAACTATTGTGCGAGGACCCGGAGGGAGACGACGTTGCACCTGCTTTGTGCCTTGGCCCTGGGACCGTTTGTGCGAGGCCGCAGTTTCTACCCGGTGGCAGTGGAGGAAGCACAGGGCGGTGGTTGCTAACGGGAGAGAACCGAAGAAGAAGAAGCAAAGGAAAGGAGAGGGGAGGGTGGCTTTGGAGTCCGGTTAAAGAGGTTGGAGACCGCAGCTCGGTGTACACCCGAGGGTGGTCTTCCCACCAGCTGAGCTGTCTCTGTCTGGTGCAAGTGTTTAAATATTAAATTAATTCAACCTCCTGTTCGTGTTAACTTGATTTAAGATATTTATCCGATTGTGATCATTTATCCGAACATTCAATTATCCGAACAAAATACCCCCCGCCCGTGTCATTTGGATAATGGAGGTTGCCCTGTAATGGGAATCTATGCATTAAAGAGTTGAGGTTCTGTGTTAATGAGGGTGATTTGAGTGACAATCCTTCATCTCACTGTGGCCCAGTGAGAATCTCATCCCAATCCCTGGAAATCAATTGGAAAATGCAACTTGTTGCTCCTGGCATTGAGAAAAAACCTCACTGGATTTCTCCTGTGCTTGTCCCAGATTTCCCACCATGATCCATGTTGTTCAGGCCTCTGTAAGATCCATCCAGAGAGTAGGAGTAACTCAGCAGGTTGTGACTAGTGGAGTGCCAAAATGATCAAGGCTTGGGTCTTAGCTTTGCACAATCTCTCACAGTGATTTGGACGTGGAGATTAAATTTAATATTTCCAAGTTTGTGGATGACGCAAAGCTAGATGAGAATGTGAGTTGACAACCAAGGGACCTCAGGGGATTTAGCCAGGTCAAGTGAGTGGGTAAGAAAATAGCAGATAGAGCATAATGTGGATAAATGTGAGGTTATCCACCTCGTTTGAAGGAATTCTTATAGGGTGAGCATGTTGGGAAGTATTGATGTCCAATAACACCTGAGAGTCCATGAATCACTGAAAGCTAGCAGGTGCAGGAAGTATTTAGGGAGTGAACTTACCTATTGGTGTTTATTGCAAGAAACAGAGCCAAAGATATCTTGTTTATTTCATGCAACATTGGTGAGACTACACCTGGATGGCAAAGGAAAGGGGTTGAGGTAGGTGCTCAGGTATGTTTGAGAATGGTGGATTGATAAAAAAGGTTCTATGTTCCTCTGCTCCCTTTGATCTGTACCAGTTTATCAACAAGGAGGCAATTATTCCCACTTATCTGCTGTTTCTCTGTCTCCTTCCAATTGTTCATTGTCAAGTAAACACCTCATCTCCTTCTACTATTGAATCTCCTTTGATCACAGTTTCTGACAGTGAATTCCAGAGCAATGCAATAAAATACTCTCATTCTTGTGAGGGTCCTTTTGCCAGTTAATTTGTGGAGTCCAGCCTGTCGGAGTGTCTGAAGTATTTGCATTCTACCAGAAGTGCCAACTGGTTAATACATCCTGTCCATTCCTGTGAGGTCCCCAGCATCTCAAATATTAGTCTTCAGCTAATTTGATTCACTCCATGCGATATCAAGAAATTGCCGGAGGCACTGGATACTGCAAAGACTATCGGCCCTGACAATACTCCAGCAATAGCACTGAAGATCTGCATTCTTGAACTTGCTCCTAGCCACACCTGTCCATACAGTTTACAACACTGGTATCTAGCCAGCAAATGTGGACAATTGCTCACACAAGTTCTACACAAAGGAAATAGGATAAATCCAAGCCGGCCGATTACCACCGCATCAATCGACTCTCATTCACCAATAAAATGATGGAAGGGGTCATCAATATTGATGTGAAGTAGCATGCACTTGGCAAATATCTGCTCATTGATGCTCAGCTTGGGTTCCACTAGGGTTGCTCAGCTCCAACCTGTTGACACAGCCTTGGTTCAAACATAGAAAAAGAGATGAGTTCAGGTGTCACTGTCTTTTATCATTAGATTAGATTACTTACAGTGTGGAAACAGGCCCTTCGGCCCAACAAGTCCACACTGCCCCGCCGAAGCGTAACCCACCCATACCCCTACATCTACATTTACCCCTTACCTAACACTATGGGCAATTTAGCATGGCCAATTCACCTG
This sequence comes from Chiloscyllium punctatum, assembly GCF_047496795.1. Lineage (NCBI taxonomy): Eukaryota > Metazoa > Chordata > Chondrichthyes > Orectolobiformes > Hemiscylliidae > Chiloscyllium > Chiloscyllium punctatum. The sequence goes on from NC_092743.1 coordinate 12,551,185, forward strand.
GCCTGCACATCTTTGGACTGTGGGAGGAAACCGGAGCACCCGGAGGAAACCCACGCAGACACGGGGAGAACGTGCAAACTCCACACAGTCAGTCGCCTGAGGCAGGAATTGAACCCGGGTCTCAGGCGCTGTGAGGCAGCAGTGCTAACCACTGTGCCACCGTGCCACCCACACATTGAGTCTGAATTTGACCAAATGTGGCCTTAAGGATCCTGAACAAGATTGAACTAAATGGAAGTTAAGGTGCAAAGTCTCCAATGATTGGAGCCCTATCTAGGACAAAAGAAGATTTGTTGGAGAAGTATTTCAGGGGTCCCCGGATAATGCTGTATGAGTACCTCAGGCTATTATCTTAGGCCTGAACATCTCCCATTGCTTCAGTCGTGACCTTCTCTCCATTATCAGGTCAGAGGTGGGATATGTTCAGCATCATTCACAATTTCGGTGGTGAGTAAAGCAGGCCGAATTCTCATCTAGGCTTGGGCTGATCACTTGGAGAAAGTGAGGACTGCAGATGCTGAAAATCAGAGTCGAGAATGTGGTGCGTGAAATTCACAGCCAGTCAGGCAGCATTCGAGGAGCAGGAGAATTGACATTTCAGGCGTAAGCCCTTAATCAGGAATGAGGCTTGTGGGCTAAGGGACTGAGAGATAAACGAGGGGGGGAGGGGGGGGGTGATGTGTGGTGGGGCTGTGGGGAGGGTGGTTGAGAATATGATGGGTAGATGAAGGCGAGGGGTGATGGTGATAGGTCAGAGAGGAGAGTGGAGCAGATTGGTGGGAAGGAAGATGGGCAGGGAGGACAGTTCAAGAGGGTCGTGCCGAGTTGGAAGGTTGGAACTGGGTTAAGATGGGGGGAGGGGAAATGAGGAAACTGATGAAATCCACATTGATGCCGTGTGGTTGGAGGGTCCCAAGTCGGAAGATGAAACGTTCGTCCTCCAGGTGTCAGGTGGTTAGGGTTTGGTGGTGGAGGAGGCCCAGTCCTGGGCCATTTATTCCTCAGCCCCCTTGGCCCACAAGCCTCACTCCTGATGAAGGGCTTAAGCTCAAAACATCAGTTCTCCCGCTCCTCTGATGCTGCCTGACCTGCTGTGTTTTTCCAGCTCTGCGCTCTTCAACTTTGGGCTGATAACTTGTACATTCCTTGACACAATGGGCCATTTTACAGAAACATAGAAAATAGCTGCAGGAGTAGGCCATTCTACCCTTCAAGCCTGCACCACCATTCAATATGATTATGGCTGATCATGCAATCCCAGTATCCCATTACCACTTTCTCTCCATAGCCCTTGATCCTTTTAGCTGCAAGGGCCACATCCAGCTCCCTCTTGAATGTATCTAATGTACTGGCCCCAACAGCTTCCTGTAATGGAGAATTCCACAGGTTCACAACTCTCTGAGTGAGGAAATTCTTCCCCATCTCAGTCTTGAATGGCTTACCCCTTATTCTTAGAGTGCGACCTCTAGTTCTGGACTTCCCCAACATCAGGAACATTGTTCCCACATTTAGCCTGCCAGTCCCATCAGGGTTTTATATGCACTGATGAGATTTCCCCCCTCATTCTTTTAAATTCTGGCAAGTACAAGCCCAGTCAATCCAGTCTTTTTTTAGCACAGCTAATCCAGTCAACCAGCACATCTTTAGACTGTGGGAGGCAACCAGAGGTCTCAGAGGAAACCCATACAGACAAGAGGAGAATGTACAAACTCCACCCAGACAGTGACCCGGGGTGGAATCGAACCTGGGTCGCTGGTGCTGTGAATTGGCGGGGCTAACTGCTGAGCCACCGTACCATTCATAAAGACAAAATAAAATATGGGATTGAATTGCTATCAGCCATGTTTCAGCTCTGTTGAGCAATTTTCTCAATGATTTCTCCAATTGATTTTGATCGTTTAACACTAGCACTTGCTTCCCTTTAAAGCTGCTTTTGATCAGAGTTCTAAAAAAGTGAATGAATGAATGTGTCCAATTAATAATCCATCAACATCCAATTTCTGTTTCCCTTAAGTATTTCAAAGTCTGCTTTCTTTTCTTGTGATTTGCTTTGCAGTTTGAGACAAATTTTCTATTGATTAGTTGAGTAAATTACTGTAACCTGGTGAACTATGCCACAACCTGGGAACAAAAACATTTGGATTACCACCAAACTTAATAAGCAAGCAATCCAAGAGTTAATGAAGCTATATGGGATGAAAAGAATATTGTAACTGACTGCTTCTCCTCTGTTCACATGACTGGATAGTCAAAGTGCAGGCAGTGGACTCACACTTCATTACTCTCAAACATTAAGCTGAGCTTTCTGGCCTTTCAAACACAGCTTGGAAAGCAGCAGATCTTTCCGATCATAGCAAGTATGGAATTTCTAAACAATTCCAAGGATATAACAACTCACTTCAGAAGAAAAGAGAGTGGGGTGCTTCTGCAGATTTCAACATTGAAGGTTAAGGAGTGATGGTCTCTACCTTAAACCACCACCAAGATTCCTGGATTCGCTACCTCAGCTGATTTACTGCCCAATGCCAGTTTCACACATCCATCAAATGCTCTACAAAATGATTGGAATAGAATTTCCTCCTCAAATACCTCTGCAACATCGGGCAGAAGCTGGATGCAAAGCCCAGAAGGACTGAGTTCATAGAATCATAAAATCCTCACAGTGTGGAAACAGGCCCTTTGGCCCAACAAGTCTGCACTGACCCTCCAAAGAGTAACCCACCCAGACCCATTCCCCTACCATTTATATCATTTACATATATTGTAAAAAGCTGTGGTCCCAGCATGGATCCCTGCGGTACCCCACTGGTCACTGCCTGCCATTCCGAAATGGAGCTGTTAATCACTACCCTTTGTTTCCTATTAGCCAACCAATTCTCTATCCAATCTAGTACTTTGCCCCCAATACCGTGCGCCCTAATTTTACTCACTAACCTCTTGTGTGGGACTTTATCAAAAGCTTTCTGCAAGTCCAGGTACACTACATCCACTGGATCTCCCTCGTCCATCTTCCGAGTTACATCCTCAAAAAATTCAAGAAGATTAGTCAAGCATGATTTCCCCTTCATAAATCCATGCTGATTCTGTCCTATCCTGTTACTATTATCCAGATGTGCCATAATTTCATCCTTTATAATAGACTCCAGCATCTTTCCCACCACTGAGGTCAGACTAACTGGTCTATAATTTCCTGCTTTCTCCCGCCCACCCTTCTTAAAAAGTGGCACAACATTAGCTGCCCTCCAATCCTCAGGAACCAACCCCCGATTCTATTGAACTCTGGAAAATAATCACCAGCGCATCCACGATTTCCCGAGCCAACTCCTTCAGTACCCTGGGATGCAGGCCATCAGGTCCCGGAGACTTATCAACCTTCAGACCTAACAGTCTCTCCAACACCAAATCCTGGCAAATATAAATTTCCTTAAGTTCAGGTCCTTCAGCCACTGTTACCTCAGGGAGATTGCTTGTGTCTTCCCCAGTAAACACAGATCTGAAGTACCCATTTAATTCCTCTGCCATATATTCCCCTGTTTCTGTCTTCAAGGGCCGAATTTTTGTCCTAACCATTTTTTTGCCTTGGACATACCTAAAAAAGCTTTTACTATCCTCCTTTATATTCTTGGCCAGTTTACCTTCGTACTTCATTTTTTCTCTGCGTATTTCCTTCTTACTAATCCTCTGTTGTTCTTTAAAAGCTTCCCAGTCCTCAGTTTTCCCACTTATCTTCGCTAAGTTATACTTTTTCTCTTTTAACTTTATATGTTTCTTTACTTCCCTGGTCAGCCACGGCCGCCCATGTCTCCTCCTGGGATCTTTCTTCCTTTTAGGAATGAACTGATCCTGCAACTTCTGCATTATACACAGAAATATCCGCCATTGTTGCTCCACGGTCTTCCCTGTTAAGGTATTGCACCATTGAACTTTGGCCAGTTGCTCCCTCATAGCTCCATATTTCCCTTTATTCAACTGAAATATTGTCACTTCCGATTGTAACCACTCCCTCTCAAATTGCAGATTGAAGCTTATTGTATTATGGTCACTACTTCCCAATGGCTCCTTCACTTCGAGGTCACTGACCAATTCTGGTTTGTTACACAATACCAGATCCAGAATCGCCTTATCCCTGGTCGGCTCCAGCACCAGCTGCTCTAAAAATCCATCTCTGAGGCACTCCACAAAGTCTCTTTCTTGAGGCCCGATACCATCCTGATTCTCCCAGTCTACCTGCATGTTAAAATCCCCCATAACAACTGTAGTAACATCTTTGCGACAAGCCAATTTCAGCTCCTGATTTAACTTACATCCGACATCCAGACTACTGTTTGGGGGCTGTAGATGACTCCCATGAGGGTCTTTTTACCCTTAGTGTTTCGAAGCTCTATCCACACTGACTCTACATCCCCTGACTCTAGGTCCCCCCGCGCAAGGGACTGAATATCCTCCCTTACCAACAAGGCCACCCCACCCCCTCTGCCCGTCAGTCTGTCCTTACGAAAGCACGTGTAGCCTTGAATATTCATTTCCCAGGCCCTGTCCCCATGAAGCCACGTCTCAGTTATCCCCACAATATCGTATCTGCCAATTTCCAAAAGAGCCTCAAGCTCATCCACCTTGTGTCTAATGCTTCGTGCATTCATATATAGAATTTTTAATTTGTTTCTGCTCTCACCCTTCCCCTCAACCCTTATTTCACTCAACTTTACAGCATGATGCCTTTTCCAGTTTTCTGCCTCCTTGATACAGTTGTCTTTCTTGACTTCTCTTGTTCTAACTACCCCTTCAATTTCCTTTTTAAACATCCAGCTTGTTCCCTCCCCCCCGCTACTTCGTTTAAATGTAGCGGTGTTGCAGCAGAAAACCTGCCTGCCAGAATGCTGATCCCTGATCTATTAAGGTGCAAGCCGTCTCTCTTGTAGAATTTATGGTTACCATAAAATATACCCCAGTGATCCAAGAACTTGAAACCTTGCTTCCTGCACCAGTTCCCCAACCACACGTTCAAGTCCATTATCTCCCGGTTTCTGGCCACACCAGCCCGAGGAACTGGAAGCAAACTGGAGATAACCACCTTGGACGTCCTGCTTTTTAGCCTTCTTCCTAGTTCTCCGAAGTCTCGCTGTAGTATGTTCCTTCTCTTCTTCCCGACATCATTTGTGCCGACGTGTACCACCACCTCGGGCTCTTCACCCTCGTCCTTGAGGATGTCCTGCACTCTGTCCGCGATGTCTTTCACTCTAGTACCAGGAAGGCAACACACCATCCTTAAATCCCGTCTGCTGCCACAAAAGCCCCGGTCAATTCCTCTCACGATGGAGTCCCCTATTACCACGGCTCTGTGCGATGTCCGACTCTTCCGCTCTGCTTCTGCGGCAACTTTTGATTGACAAACATGGCCGCTTTGCGAACTGGCAGTGTCATCAGACTCTACTGTTTCCAAAAGCTTCAACTTGTTCCAGACAGGTACTTCTCCCGGCGTCTCTTGCACCTGTCTCCTCTCTGCCTTCCTCATCGTCTGCACTCTTCTGCTCTCTTTTGGCATGATTGGTGTAATAACATCACTGAAGGTCTTGTCCAGAAAGATCTCGTTCTCTCGGATGAGCCGAAGGTCTTCGAGTTCTTTTGTCAGTGCTGCAATATGCTCGGTTAATTGCTGAATGTGCGCACACTTTCCACACATATACGAGCCAGACACACCAGAGTCGTTGACCTGCCACATCAAACACGTAGCGCACTGAACCAGCTGAGCAGTCATGTCTTCACCCTCTTCAACTGTGGCGTAATCTCTTTACTCAACCTCCTTATCAAGATTCCTGAGCTGAAGCCTCACTCTTCAATCTAAACTTCCTTAGACCCTCTTCCTATGGACTCTTAATTAAGGTTAGAGGAGGAGGGAGGGAGGGAGACCCTACTTTGTAGGACCTGGAGTTTAGAACACACCCACTCTAATAACAATCACTTACCTTCCCGACCGGCTTTGCGCTCCGTCTGAACTTCCGCCCAGCTCCCGCCGCTCTCTGCTGCAAAAAGCCTCAACTAATGCACTTAACCTACATATCCCTGAACACCATGGGTAATTTAGCATGGCCAATTCACCTAATCTGCACATCTTTGGATGGTGGAAGGAAACCCATGCAGACATGGGGAGAATGTGCAAACTTCACACAGACAGTCACCTGAGGCTGGAATCGAACCCAGGTCCCTGGCGCTGTGAGGCAGCAGTGCTAACCACTGAGCCAATGTGCCGCTCCAACATTACTATAGAGATCTACAGCACAGAAAAATGTCCTTCAGCCCATCGCTTCCATGCCAGTCAAAAACAACCAGCTAATTGTCTGACTATCTCATTATTCTGGATTAGTGGTGCTGGAAGAGCACAGCAGTTCAGGCAGCATCCAAGGAGCTTCGAAATCGACGTTTCGGGCAAAAGCCCTTCTTTATTCCTGATGAAGGGCTTTTGCCCAAAACGTCGATTTCGAAACTCCTTGGATGCTGCCTGAACTGCTGTGCTCTTCCAGCACCACTAATCCAGAATCTGGTTTCCAGCATCTGCAGTCATTGTTTTTACCTCGTTGATTTTAACTATTTCACTATTCTAACCCCAGTAATGACCATGGTCTGAAGTTAGGGCAGAAGAGTGTGAGAATATTTCGATTACCTCCTGTGAGAATTTATAGGATACAGACACCATCTCCCCAGATCCTCCTTGTCATTGTCATGAGTGTGGAACACCGTCTAGGTCTTGGGAAAATTCACACCACGGCAGTGAAGTTTAGCTTTCGGAGAAGGGGTTTTTTTGGCTGGGTCTGTATTCAAGAGAGATTAGAAGGATGAAATAACTCCACAGAGGCAGGTATCCCGTCAACACGTTCCCCCTTTATTTACACATGGAGTGTCCTTGACACTGATCCAGCTCCCTCAGAGCCAGCTCTCAGAGTGAACAGAACCTCTGACCTTCCTGTTTATATCTGCCAGCCAGGGCTCTCTGATTGGACCAGATTAACAGCCCCAATCAGGGAACTCATATTCTATGAGGTCCACATGGCTGACCTTGTTACAATTGCTGCATCCCTCCCCCTCTGAGGCTGAGGACCAGGGATGGTTCTTTTATTCGGTAGCCTTTCCAACGCAGCCTCAGACATGGGTAGCATGTAGCAGATAGTAGCCCATCTCTTGCGCCCAGACCATCTCAGAAGAAATTCATCCTCATCTTTAGGCGGGAAAGGCATTGCGGTTATGACATCCACTGTGTCCAACTCAGATGCCAAGGTCTCTTTGAAGAGAGGTGGAGGGGGAGAGTCCACGGGTTCTGATGGCCTTTCTGGCAGTTCCAAGGGGCTGGGTATGCTTTGCTCCTGCCCCGTTTGTGAGTTTGCAGCTTTCAAGTGGTCCACATGCTTGTTCAAGACCACCTCACTAACCCGAACTTTGTACGTCAGGGGACCTGACCTCACATCGATCATACCTCTTACCCATGCAGGGCCATTCCCATGGTGTCTGAATCTCTCATTTAGCAGAGTTTTGTGTCCTACATTGGCTGTATTGATGCCATTTCACTCTCCCCCCATGACCAGGATGATCATATTTAATCTGGTACAGAATCTTCTCCCCATTAACAATGTAGCTGGAGCTGTCCCGAGGTGTGGTCCAATAATCAAATAGGACCCAGGACAGTTTGGTGTCAAGCGAATCTGTAGGCCGTTCCTGCAATCACTCATACAGCCGTGCCAGTATCAACCTCCATTAGAATTGAGCAACCATTTAACCAGGCATTTATTTTGATTGGTTCTGAGTTGGATGTTGCTCAGCAATTTAACTGTTCCAAGCCAGATGTAGGTGGGCTTTCCAGGCTGTGCACTCTCCTGGATCATGGCAATGAGTTCTCTGACTCAATTCAGGTCCAGTGGACTCTTTTGCTGCTCAAGTTGACGAACCCTCTGCAACTACAAAGGCTTCCCAGCCTGGATTCTGAAGAAAGCGTTTACCGTTTGCTTGATTTTGTTTTGGGGTTTTGCAGTGAGTTCAGCTGGATTCCCTCTGTTCAGGATATTTGTCCTGAGTGAGGCTGTGCAATTGCCCTCACTCAAGTGGGGTTCCTCAAGCTCATTCAGACTGGTGAGGGTGTCCACTTCCATCAGAATATCCTGCAACTCTTATGCTCCACTTGCTGCAATTGTCAATGATGAAGGCAGTCGGAGTGCCTATTTGAAGTCCAGTTGGGTTTCAGCTAGTCAGCACTTCTGCATGGTTATGTCATCAATCTCAAATACCAAACAGTCTCTGAGCATCTCATTAAAGGCAAAACCAAAGTCACATGCCTCTGCAAGTCTTTTTAACCTTGTCAAAAATCCCAATAGAAATTCCCCTGGTTCTTGAACTGCCAAATAAAACTGATAGCATCTCTTAGAGGACGTTTGGGACGATGATATTCCTTAACTAAATCAGTCAACTCTTGAAAACTTTTAGGATCTGGTGCCTCAGTGAAAGTTAGGCTCCTGATAACTAAAAAAGCTGTGGGTCCACAAGGTTTCAGGAGGATTACTGCCACAGGTCATTCTGCTCTAATGCGCGTTTGCTTGACACGATTGACAAACTGGGGATGCTATTTGTAAAGTGTAAGCTTTTAAAGCACGTGTTGGCTGTAACGTGATCATATCACCAACAGTTAAAGTGCTGTTTCTAAAGTGCGATTTTTCTATAGCATGGGTTTGCGCCACGTTATGGAAGAACTGACTGTACAGAAGTCATTTTCTCCTACAGAAGGCTGTGTGGGCCAAGCCATCAAATATAACTTTTGTGTTCCAAAAAAAAAACACAAAAAGAACTCACAGAAGCAGAGTATTTATTTTTCTAATGGAGTTTGTGTGTGAGAGGACCGCATGTGTTTGTCGTGTCTTGATCTGGAGAAGGATCTTTTATATGTTGGAAACCTCATACTTCAAAAAAGAAATTTGCGTGAGAAAATATGTACACGAAAAAGGAGAGCTTGTTTTGCAAGTGGAGATTGTGGAGAGGCCTACATGGGGATAGCCGTGGAGAGAATTTCTTTTTTCTCCAGAGATTGAAAGCTAACAGAGGACTTGATTGTTTCAGTTAACTGCTTGATTTGTTTTTAAAGATTTACATTTTTTTATATATCTGTTGCATGATGAAGATTCAAATCTGTGGGTAAGGAAGGGTAGTTTAGTTTTCATATATAAGGCACTGTTGAGAACTTATTTTTCAGGTTAATGAAATTGAGGGCATTGATGACTCACTGAGTTAGACAGTGAGCACATTTGGAGAAGTGATTACACAATAGGATCAGTCAGATGGATGGATGACTCTCAGGGCAGGTAAGAAGTTCATTCAGAAGTCTCCCATGGCTATTCCTCTCTCAAACGGAGACTTAGTTTTGGGTACTGTTGAGAAGGATGGTCTCTCAGAGGAAAATAGAACAGGCAGCCAGATCTTGGGCATTAAGAATGAATCTTGTGTTCAGGGGTGGTTGTGAAGATTTAAAAGAATAATAGTTACAGGGGATTCCCCGGTCAAAGGCATATAGAGGCGATTCTGCAGCAGTGAGCATGAATCAAGGATGGTATGTTGCTTTTTTGGTGCCAGGGTGAAGGACATCTCAAAATATTTGAAGCATTTTGTCAAAGGGGAGAGTGAGAAACTGGAAGTTGTTGCACACATTGGGAGGAACGACATAGTTACAGAAAGAGTTTAGCCTTTGCAGAGTGAAAAAAGTTGAAGGCTAAAAAAGAGAAACTCAAAAGTAGTCATCTTTGGTTTACATCAACGAGGTAAAAACAATGACTGCAGATGCTGGAAACCAGATTCTGGATTAGTGGTGCTGGAAGAGCACAGCAGTTCAGGCAGCATCCAAGGAGCTTTGAAATCGACGTTTTGGGCAAAAGCCCTTCATCAGGAATAAAGGCAGTGAGCCTGAAGCGTGGAGAGGTAAGCTAGAGGAGGGTGGGGATGGGGAGAAAGTAGCATAGAGTACAATGGGTGAGTGGGGGAGGGGATGACGGTGATAGGTCAGGGAGGAGAGGGTGGAGTGGATACGTGGAAAAGGAGATAGGCAGGTTCGACAAGTCCGGACAAGTCAAGGAGACAGTGCTGAGCTGGAAGTTTGAATTTAGGATGAGGTGGGGGAAGGGGAAATGAGGAATCTGTTGAAGTCCACATTGATGCCCTGGGGTTGAAGTGTTCCGAGGCGGAAGATGAGGCGTTCTTCCTCCAGGCGTCTGGTGGTGAGGGAGTGGCGGTGAAGGAGGCCCAGGACCTCCATGTCCTCGGCAGAATGGGAGGGGAAGTTGAAATGTTGGGACACGGGGCGGTGTGGCTGATTGGTGCGGCTGTCGCGGAGATGTTCCCTAAAGCGCTCTGCTAGGAGGCGCCCAGTCTCCCCAATGTAGAAGAGACCGCATCGGGAGCAACGGATACAATAAATGATATTAGTGGATGTGCAAGTAAAACTTTGATGGATATGGAAGGCTCCTTTAGGGCCTTGGATAGAGGTGAGGGAGGAGGTGTGGGCGCAGGTTTTACAGTTTCTACGGTGGCAGGGGAAAGTGCCAGGATGGGAGGGTGGGTTGTAGGGGGGCATGGACCTGACCAGGTAGTCACGGAGGGAACAGTCTTTACAGAAGGTGGAAAGGGGTGGGGAGGGAAATATATCCCTGGTGGTGGGGTCTGTTTGGAGGTGACGGAAATGTCGGCGGATGATTTGGTTTATGCGAAGGTTGGTAGGGTGGAAGGTGAGCACCAGGGGCGTTCTGTCCTTGTTACGGTTGGAGGGGTGGGGTCTGAGGGCAGAGGTGCGGGATGTGGACAAGATGCATTGGAGGGCATCTTTAACCACGTGGGAAGGGAAATTGCGGTCTCTAAAGAAGGAGGCCATCTGGTGTGTTCTGTGGTGGAACTGGTCCTCCTGGGAGCAGATCCGGTGGAGGCAGAGGAATTGGGAATACGGGATGGCATTTTTGCAAGAGGTAGGGTGGGAAGAGGTGTAATCCAGGTAGCTGTGAGAGTCATTGGGTTCGTAAAAAATGTCAGTGTCAAGTCGGTCGTCATTAATGGAGATGAAGAGGTCCAGGAAGGGAAGGGAGGTGTCAGAGATGGTCCAGGTAAATTTAAGGTCAGGGTGGAATGTGTTGGTGAAGTTGATGAATTGCTCAACCTCCTCGCAGGAGCACAAGGTGGCACCAATGCAGTCATCAATGTAGCGGAGGAAGAGGTGGGGAGTGGTGCCAGTGTAATTACGGAAGATCAACTGCTCTACGTAGCCAACAAAGTGACAGGCATAGCTGGACCCCATACATGTGCCCATGGCTACCTCTTTGGTCTGGAGGAAGTGGGAGGATTCAAAGAGAAAATTGTTAAGGGTGAGGACCAGTTCCGCCAAAGGAATGCGAGTGTCGGTGGAAGGGTACTGTTGGGGACGTCTGGAGAGGAAAAAATGGATGGCTTGGAGGCCCTGGTCATGGCGGATGGAGGTGTAGAGGGATTGGATATCCATGGTGAAGATGAGGCGTTGGGGGCCGGGGAAACTGAACTCTTGGAGGAAGTGGAGGGCGTGGGTGGTGTCTCGAACGTATGTGGGGAGTTCCTGGACTAGGGGGGATAGGACAGTGTCGAGGTAGGTAGAGATGAGTTCAGTGAGGCAGGACCATGCTGAGACAATGGGTTGGCCAGGGTGGTCAGGCTTGTGGATCTTGGGAAGGAGGTAGAACCGGGCAGTGCTGGGTTCCCGGACTATGAGGTTGGAAGCTGTGGGTGGGAGATCTCCTGAGGTGATGAGGTTCTGTATGGTCTGGGAGATGATGGTTTGGAGATGGGGGGTGAGGTCATGGTCGAGGAGGCAGTAGGAAGAGGTGTCCTCGAGTTGGCGTTTGGCTTCAGCGGTGTAGAGGTCAGTGCGCCAGACTACCACTGCGCCCCCTTTATCCGCTGTCTTGATGGTGAGGTTGGGATTGGAGCAGAGGGATTGGAGGGCTGCGCGTTGTGAGGGTGAGAGGTTGGAGTGGGGGAGGGAGGTAGACAGGTTGAGGCAGTTAATGTCCTGGCGGCAGTTGGAAATGAAGAGGTCGAGGGCAGATAATAGGCCAGTGTGGGGTGTCCAGGTGGATGCAGTGTGTTGGAGGTGGGAGAAGGGGTCCTCGGAAGGTGGGCGGGAGTCCTGATTGTGAAAGTATCAGGAGGACCAGTTCCACCACAGAACACACCAGATGGCCTCCTTCTTTAGAGCCCGCATTTTCCCTTCCCACGTGGTTAAAGATGCCCTCCAATGCATCTCGTCCACATCCCGCACCTCTGCCCTCAGACCCCATCCCTCCAACCGTAACAAGGACAGAACGCCCCTGGTGCTCACCTTCCACCCTAACAACCTTCGCAGAAACCAAATCATCTGCCGACATTTCCGCCACCTCCAAACAGACCCCACCACCAGGGATATATTTCCCTCCCCACCCCTTTCCACCTTCTGCAAAGACTGTTCCCTCCGTGACTACCTGGTCAGGTCCACGCCCCCCTACAACCCACCCTCCCATCCTGGCACTTTCCCCTGCCACCGTAGAAACTGTAAAACCTGCGCCCACACCTCCTCCCTCACCTCTATCCAAGGCCATAAAGGAGCCTTCCACATCCATCAAAGTTTTACTTGCACATCCACTAATATCATTTATTGTATCCGTTGCTCCCAATGCGGTCTCCTCTACATTGGGGAGACTGGGCGCCTCCTAGCAGAGCGCTTTAGGGAACATCTCCGGGACACCCGCACCAATCAACCACACCGCCCCGTGGCCCAACATTTCAACTCCCCCCCTCTCACTCTTCCGAGGACATGGAGGTCCTGGGCCTCCTTCACTGTCGCTCCCTCACCACCAGACACCTGGAGGAAGAACGCCTCATCTTCCGCCTCGGAACACTTCAACCCCAGGGCATCAATGTGGACTTCAACAGTTTCCTCATTTCCCCTTCCCCCACCTCACCCTAGTTGCAAACTTCCAGCTCAGTAACTGTCCCCATAACTTGTCCGGACTTGTCCGACCTGCCTATCTCCTTTTCCACCTATCCACTCCACCCTCTCCTCCTTGACCTATCACCGTCATCCCCTCCCCCACTCACCCATTGTACTCTATGCTACTCTCTCCCCGCCCCCACCTCCTCTAGCTTATCTCTCCACGCTTCAGGCTCACTGCCTTTATTCCTGATGAAGGGCTTTTGCCCAAAACGTCGATTTTGAAGCTCCTTGGATGCTGCCTGAACTGCTGTGCTCTTCCAGCACCACTAATCCAGAATCTTTGGTTTACTCCCAGTGCCAAGTTTTAATAAAGGATGGAATAAATGGATACAGCAGGTAAATCACTGGCTGAAGAGGTAGTACAATGTGCAGGGATCCAATTTCTTGGGAATTCTTGGGATCTCTTCTAGGGTAGCAAAAACTATTGAAAAGGTGTGGGTTTGACCTGAATTGGAAAAGGACCAGTATCCCAGTGGGAAGATTTGAGGATGTTTCTGAATCAGAAAACAACAAGTTAATCAGAAAAGACAGACAACAGCGAGACAGAGAGAATGAAATAACTCTGAAGAATTAAATTGCATGTCTTTCAGTGCAAAAGGAAAGCTGATGAACCAAGAAGTGGGGTGTCAGCTATTACAGAAACTTGGCCGAGCTAAGGTCAGGATGAACAGCTCAATATCCCAGTTTTAGTTCCTATAGGAGGGAAAGAAAGGGAGGCAAGAGATGAGGGGAATGGTGGTTTTTGATTAAGGAAAACATTATTACTGTAATTAGCGAGGTTATTTCTGAGGGATTATCCAGTGGAAATATATATGGGTTGAAATGAGAAATAAGGAAGGAATGATCACTTTGCTGGGATTGTACTATAGGATTCCCCCAATAGTCTGAGGGAAATTGAAGCACAGAAATGTTGAATGATCTTAAACATCTGTAAGAATAGTAAGGTTGTAATAGTAGGAGATTTTAATTTTCCAAACATTGACTGCAACTACCATTGTGTAAAAAGTTTCAATGGTGAGGAATTTGTTAAATGTGTTCAAGAAAATTGTCTTCATTAGTTCCTACTAGAGAAAGAGGAAAACATGACCTTCTCTTGGGAAATAAGGCATGGCAAGTGACTGAAGTGTTAGTTGGGAGAATACTTTGGGACTAGTGATAATAATACTATTAGTTTTAAAACAGTTATGGAAAAGGATACTGGAGTAAGTCAAGTTTTAATGGTATGAGACAAGAACTTTCTTAATTTGATTGCATGGACTGTTCACAGGTAAAGGGATGACTGATAAGCAGGAGGCTTTCAAAAGTGAGATAATGACTGTTCAGAGACATTATGCTCCTGTTCGAATGAAGGGTAAGTCTGTTAAGAGGAGGGAACAATGGCTCAATAAAGATAGTGAGGTTCTAGAATACAAAAGATTCATATATTGGGTATAGACAACAGGAATCAAACGAATCTCTTGAAGAGTATAAGGAGTATAGGGGCATACTTACAAAGGAAATCAGGGAAGCAAAGAGGGGATATGAGATAGCCTCGGCAGATAAGTTTAAGGATAATCTGAAGAGATTCTGCTCATGCATTAAGAACAAAAGAGTAACTGAAGAGCGGCAAATGGAGTTTAATTTGGATAAATGTGAGGCATTGCATTTTGGAAAAAAAACCAAACACAATTATCCAATTAAAAGTGGTCCTTGGGCAATGTTGTACAGCAGAGAGATAATAGACAATAGACAATAGACAATAGACAATAGACAATAGATGCAGGAGTAGGCCATTCAGCCCTTCGAGCCTGCACCGCCATTCAATATGATCATGGCTGATCATTCCTAATCAGTATCCTGTTCCAGCCTTATCTCCATAACCCTTGACTCCACTATCTTTAAGAGCTCTATCCAATTCTTTCTTAAATGAGTCCAGAGACTGGGCCTCCACTGCCCTCTGGGGCAGAGCATTCCACACAGGGGATCTAGGGGAGGTTTGCATGACAAATATTAAGGCGGTTAAGAAAGCATTTAGCACGCTTGCCTTCATTGCTCCCACCCTTGATTATGCTATGTTGAGGGTGAATAGACCGTTGGTGTGGCCTCTTCTGCAATACTGTGTCCAGTACTGGTTGCCTCGTTATAGGAAGAATATTAAACTGGAGAGGGTTCAGAAAAGAATTTATTCGGATGTTACTGGGATTGGAGGATTTGAGTGATGAAGAGAGGCTGCATATACTGGGAATGTTTTTCACTGGAGTGTAGAAGGCTGAGAGGTCACCTTTTTGAGCTTTTTAAAATAATGAGGGATATAATTAAGATGAATGGCATGTGCAGAGGCTACGGCAAGGGATGAATGGACAACACACAAGAATCAACAGACAGGAGTGTTCCCTCCCAGTCGGAGAACACTTCAGTGGTCCGGGACATTTGATATCAGACCTTCGGGTGACTGTCCTCCAAGGCAAACTTTGGGACAGGTAACAACAAAAAGTGGCCGAGCAGAGGCTGATAGCCAATTTCGGTACCCATGAGGATGGACTCAACTGGGACCTTGGCTTCATGTCACACTACAGGTGACCCCATTTCACTGTACATACACACAAAGACAGACGTACACACACTCCTATAGACTTATATACTCATGCAGTCCCTCTCTCATACACTCCCACATACACTCCCACACTCACACCTTCACCCTCTCACTGACTTATACCCCTTTACACTCACACTCACACACAAACACACTCTCTCTCACTGACACATACACCCACATGCACACATACACATATAAGTTGGTGGGGTGAAGTTGTACTTGCAGAGTTACATTGTACTTTGCTCAAAAACTGCATGAATTTATGTAAGATTCTGTAAATCCGTTGTTTAGATTAGAATCAGTCTGACCATTGTGGCACAGACTGTCTCACAGGGAGCTAACACCTTCAACACATTATCTGGGCCGACATGACATCAATTGTTAAAGTTCACTTGAGAATGTAACTTTCAAAAAAAGTTTTGCGATTTACAAATTGAAACCAACCTGGTCATTCTAACAGATGAGAGACTTAACAAACAATCTAGGTCTTTTTCAATATATAATTTCAGTTACATCGCACTGTAAACTTTTGCTATAAATTCTGTGTCTTGCAATCTTATACTCCACAACCACCTGATGAAGGAGCAGCACTCCGAAAGCTAATGTTTCAAAATAAACCTGCTGGACTATATCCTGGTGTTGTGTGGTTTTTAACTTTGTCCACCCATCATGTCTTTTTCTCATGTGAATGCTAATGAAAAGTATTCATTTAGTGCTTCCCCTATCTTCTCTGACTCCATGCACAACTTCCCACTACTATCTTTGATTGGTCCTAATCTTACTGTAGTCATTCTTTTATTCCTGATATACCTATAGGAAGCCTGAGGATCCTATCCTCCAATGACTTCTCATGTCCAATCTTGGATCTTAGCTCTCTCTTTAGGTCTTTCCTGGCTAACCTCTAACTCTCAAGTGCCCTAAATGAGCCATCACATCTCATCTTAACATAAGCCGTCTTCTTCTTGAAGAGAGATTCAACTTCCTTAGTAAACCATGGATCCCGCGCTCGACAACTTCCTCCCTGCCTGAGCTGTACAGACAATAGCTAATCCTTGAATACGCTCCACATTTCAATCGTGCCCATCCCCTGCAGTATCCTTTCCCATCCTCTGCGTCCTGAATCTTGCCAAATTGCAGCATAATTGCCTTTCCCCCACCCATAACTCTTGCGCTGCGGTATGTACCTATCCTTTTCCATCGCTGAAATAAACATAACCATTTTGTGGTCACTATCACCAAAGTGCTCACCTACTTCCAAACCTAACACCTGGATGTGTTCATTACCCAGTATCAAATCCAATGTGGCCGCACCCCTTGTTGGCCTGTCTACATACTATGTCAGGAACCCCACTGCACACATTCGTCAAAAACTGACCCATCTAAAGTACTTGAACTATAGTATTCCCAGTCAATATTTGGAAAGTTAAAGTCCCCCATAACTACCATGTCACTCTCCTATTGAGGATCACCTTTGCTAGTCGGTGAATCATCGGTGGAGTTGTGGATAGTGACGAAGGATATAATAGTTTGCAGAGAGACATAGATAAGATGCAGAGCTGGGCTGAGAGGTGGCAAATGGAGTTTAATGTGGACAATTGTGAGGTGATTCACTTTGGACGGAGTAACCGGAATGCAAAGTACTGGGCTAACGGTAAGATTCTTGGTAGTGTAAATGAGCAGAGAGATCTCGGTGTCCGCGTACACAGATCCCTGAAAGTTGCCACCCAGATTGACAGGGTTGTTAAGAAGGCATACAGTGTTTTGGCCTTTATTAATAGAGGGATTGAGTTCCGGAACCAGGAGGTTATACTGCAGCTGTACAATGCTCTGGTACGGCCACACTTGGAGTATTGTGTACAGTTCTGGTCACCGCAACATAAGGAGGATGTGGAAGCTTTGGGAAGGCTGCGGAGGAGATTTACTAGGATGTTGCCTGGTATGGAAGGAATGTCTTCCGAGGAAAGGCTGAGGGCCTTGAGGCTGTTCTCGTTAGAGAGAAGAAGGTTGAGAGGTGACTTAATAGAGACATATAAGATAATCAGAGGGTTAGATAGGGTGGACAGGGAGAGTCTTTTTCCAAGTATGGGGACAGCAAATACGAGGGGACACAACTTTAAAGTGAGGGGAGATAGGTATAAGACAGATGTCAGAGGTAGTTTCTTTACTCAGAGAGTAGTAAGGGTATGGAATGCTTTGTCTGCAATGCCAAGTTTAAATGCATTTAAGTCGTCATTGGACAGGCATATGGACATACATGGAATAGTGTAGGTTAGCTGGGCTTCAGATTAGTATGACAGGGCTGCGCAACACCGAGGACCGAAGGGCCTGTACTGTTCTGTAATGTTCTGTGTTCTATTCTATCCTTTACATCATTGGAACTATTTGAAGGTTTATAGAAAACCCCCAACAGGGTGCCCTCTCCTTTCCTGCTTCTAATCTCAGCCCATACTACCTCAGTAGAGGAGTCCTCAAACACTGTCCTTGACTAACAATGCCACCATCACCCCCCCACCCCCTTTTTACCATTTTCTCTAATCTTACTGAAACATCTAAATCCTGGAACAAGCAATAACCATTCTTGTTCCTGTTCTAACCATGTCTCTGAAATGGTCACAACATCAAAATCCCAGGGACCAACAAATGCTGCAAGTTCACCCACCTTATTCCGGATGCTCTTGGTGTTGAAGTAGGCACACTTCAAACCAACTTCTTGCCTGCCGGTGCCTTCTTGCGATCTTGAAATCTTCGTTCTAACTTCACTACTCTCACCCTCCCGTATATTCGAGCTACAATTTCAGTTTTCATCCTCCTACTGAATGGGTAGGGTAGTGAAGAATGCACTTGGCACGCTTGCCTTCATTGCTCAGACCTTTAAGAATAGGAGTTAATACGTCATGTTGAGGTTGCACAGGACATTGGTCAGGTGTCTTCAGGAGTACTGCATGCAGTTCTGGTCACCCTGTTATTGGAAGGATTTGTTTTAAACTGGAGAGGGTTCAGAAAAGATTTACCAGGATGTTTATGGGAATGGAGGATTTGAGTTATAAAAATTGGCTAGGACATTTTTCACTGGAGCCTAGGAGGTTGAGAGGTGACCTTATAGAAGTTTATAAAATCATGAGGGGTGTACATAAGGTGAATAGCAAAGAGATTTCCCTAGGGCGGGAAAGTTCAAAACTGGGAGGCATGTTTTTTAACATCAGAGGAGAAAGATTTAAAAAGGATACAAGGGGCAACCTTTTTACACGGAGAGTGGTTCATGTGAGAAATGAACTGCCAGAGGAAGTGATCGTTGCAGGACAATTACAATGTTTGAAAGGCATTGTGATAAGTACATGAAGAGGAAAGATTGGGAGGGATATGGTCCAAGCGCAGGCAGATGGGGCTAGTTTAGTTTCGGAGCATGGTCAGCGTGGACTAATTGGACTGAAAGATCTGTTTCCATCTGCATGGCTATATGATTCATTATTGATAAAAGAGGTTTTTTTTTAGATTTTAAAGGCAGCAAGGGAAGTGGGCAGAATGGGGAATATGGCATTGAGATAGAGGGTCAGCCATGATATACTGAAATGTGGAGCAGGCTTGAAGGACCGAATAGGAGAAAGTGAGGACTGCAGATGCTGGAGATCAGAGCGGAAAATGTGTAGCTGGAAAAGCGCAGCAGGTCAGGCAGCATCCAAGGAGCAGGAGAATCGATGTTCCAAGGAGCAGGAGAATCGACGTTCCAAGGAGCAGGAGAATCGACAAGAAGAGCTTATGCCCGAAACGTCGATTCTCCTGCTCCTTGGATGCTGCCTGACCTGCTGCGCTTTTCCAGCAACACATTTTAAGCTTTGAAGGACCGAATGGCCTACTCCTCCTCCTGGTTTCTATGTTTCCATGTTAATATGATTTTACAAAACAAGGGTTAGTGAGTTGGCAGCTAGCTCACTTTAATTGTTGTCCAATCTGATTTTGAACAGACATAAAAGAAAATGATAGAGGTGTACAAGCTGATTAGGGGTTTAGATAGGGTTGACTATGAGAACTTTTTTCCCTTATGGAGTCAGCTATTACGAGGGGGCATAGCTTTAAATTAAGGGGGGGTAGATATAGGACAGATGTTAGGGGTAGATTCTTTACTCAGCGAGTCGTGAGTTCATGGAATGCCCTGCCAGTAGCAGTGGTGGACTCTCCCTCTTTATGGGCATTTAAATGGGCATTGGATAGGCATATGGAGGATAGTGGGCCAGTGTAGGTTAGGTGGACTTGGATCGGCGCAACATCGAGGGCCAAAGGGCCTGTACTGTGCTGTATTTTTCTATGATCTATGATCTATGATTTATAAATTATTCTCGAAGCAAAAGGAGAGGAATTGAGGATTCTGACAAGTTTAAGTCCAGTGGACAAAGAAATGTTCCCATTAACCGATGTCACACGAACTAGGGCTGATAGATTTAAGGCAACTTGGGTCGTGTGGAGGGAATATGAGGAAGAACTTTTTTGCGTAGCTCTCTGCTCATATGATCATGGAGTTGGAGATGGGGTTGGAGCAATTCGGATGAACTGAACAGTGCTGCAGAGAGTCAGCAGTCACTGAATTGGCTGAATGGCATTGCCGTTGTAATCCAATGAGCCAGAGGTTTAGAGAATCAAGGTGACTCCACAGATCGAATATTTGCAGGAAAGTCCACGGAGTGGAAATCCCACCTCACTTCTGGCATCACCTTGGGGTTCAAGGCTGAGATAGATGAGTTTTTAATCAGTAAGGGAATTGGTAAGATTGCCCGCAAAAGGCAGGAAAGTGGAGTTGAGGATTGACAGATCAGCCATGATCTCATTGCATGGCAGAGTGGAATTGGTGGGCTGAATAGTCTACTTCTGGTCCTTTATCTTGTGGTCTTCTGGTTATTTATTGACTGAGATCAAATGGACAGAAATCCCTTTCGGTCACAGGATGTTTGCAATGCCATCTGATAATCCTCCGCCAGGTCTTCACCCGTGAATCCACACTGGATGGTGGTACTGTCCAAACTTTCCCCAAGACACTGTGGAGAGGCCTATTATTATCAATGAATGACTCTCAATGACAGAGCTGTAACAAACAATCAGGTGGATGACAAATAACTAAAGCCTGCAGCTCAGTATTCCTTCAGAGGGGATGGGTCTTTGCTCAGATGAAGGCCCATACGCTCACCCTATGTTTTTGAGAGGGAAACAAATTGTCCAAAAAAGTGGCAATGTGACTGTCTGCAAGAAGAAAGATGCACATGTTGTGAAAACTATTGACCTATTGCCAAAAGCAGGGAAAATCCTGACCCACTGTCTCCTGAATTAACCAATTCCATTGCCTGAGGAAATCCTCCCAGAGACACGGTGTGGTTTTATGTAACATTTCACGTGGTTTATGTTGCCAGGTAACCCACAATAAAATGCTGAGAATAAGCTGTAGCTCCTCTTTATTGCAATCAATGACCTGACCAGCACATTTGATTCAACAAACCACAAGGCTGCATATTGTGATTCAGAGATTTGGATATCCTTGAAACCACTTCATGATACGTACCTGCTACTGTCTTAAGTTAAAGATCTGAAATTGGTGTTGTCAAAATCCAAAATGGTGTGAAGCAAGGCTGTTTACGAAAGGATCATTTACAATCTGTCTGATATTGAATACTCAAAGATTATCAAAAGTTATCTCTCATCTGGAGTCAGTATTAAATACTGTGTAGATGGAAAATTCTCAGCATTTTTTTATGGGTTACGTAGCAACGTAAACCATGTGAACGATTACATAAAGCCACGCCATATCTCTGGAAGGATTTCTTCAGGCACTAGAATTGGTTAATTTACAATCTATCTGACAACGAATAATCAAAGGTGATCAAAAATTAGCTCTCACCTGGAGTCAGTGTTGGATATTGTCGAGATGGAAAATTCATTAACCTTCTTGCCAAAACCTGTCGGACCTACATATATGAACATACTATGACAGAGGTACATGATCTAAAGACTGAAATTGACTATTGACACCAGATTTACCATCCTTGCTCCAACACTTCAATACAGAAGTGTTAACCTGTCCTCAAATGTTGCCAAAATAAAGCTCATGCATCAATCTAGATTCTGTCAAATATTCCACCTCACACATCCACTGAAGGAGAGAGTCTGGAACATACTGAGCCTTTCCTCACCTGTCCCTCAGGGCCATCAGAAGGAAATCCAACAGTGGATCAGCTGTACCAGCTCTGCCTCCGACACACCACAGCAGAAAGCATTGTCCAACAAAGATCTCCGCAAGTCAGCAGATGTCCCTAGAGTAGACAGCAGTTATTGTCACCCCATTTCCGTACTGTGGGTGAGACCTGGACTGTGTAGAGGCAACATATGGGAATGCTGGGGAAATCCCACCAGTAATGGCTCGCCAGCATTGTCCAATTTCCACAAGAGGATCATCGAACAAATGTCAATGGTGGTCTTAAAACCAACCCTGCAAGCATTCAGGTCAAATTCCTTTAAAATCTACTTTGATGTGTTGACATGATCATTGGAAAGCATCTCCCAAGTCAGATCTTGTTTTCTCAACTCTCAAATGGCCACTGTCCGGAGGAGGACAATGAAAAACACTGTCAAGACCTTCTGAAGCTCTCCTTGAAGTCCAGCATCAACATCAATGTCCAGGAGCAGCTTGTTACTAAATGGAGATATCCTGTCTGTCAGACTGCTGCACTCTTTGAGTGCGATGGCCAACATGATAACGTAGATCTGAGGTGGAAAGGAAAGGAAGCAAACCCTGTCCATCAGCACCCCCTGCAGAGTCCTGCTCTACATACCAACCAACTGTGGGTCAAGAATTGACCTCTTCAGTCACATGAAGACCAACAATACAACCATGTGACCCTGAGGAGACATCATCCTCAAGTCAAGGGACAGCAAAGAGAAACCTGGATGTCTTTGTCGGGTGAAGAGATTTCCCAGCTTGAACGATGTGTCTTACGGGTGACACTCCATTTTGTTTCCAGTCTGAAGCAGCTCACTCATTTGGGAAAGATGTCTGTGAAGAGTTGATCATAAGCCACACACAGATTGTCTTGAATGCTACCTTATCACTGACATTTCTCAAGTTTATGAGAAAGAATGACATTACAAAGAACTGACACAATAAAAAGACCAAACGTTCTTTCTTTTCATTTCCATTTAGTTTCTGGGACCTTTTACATTTAACATAAGTTATCCACAATCTCCTGAAGATTCTGTATGTGATGTGGCTCGAACCAAGATGATGCTGACGACTAGGGCTCCATAGTTTAATTGTGAGTTCAGAAGAAAACAATAAAATGCTGTGTCTTTTCAATAAAATCTTTTTAAAGAGTGGAGATCTCTGTAGGAATCATTTATGAGACTAGGTGAAGCAAAATGGAAACCAACTTGATACTGCTACTGACATTGAGCAGTCTATTGTTCTCATTTAACACAAACTACTCCTATCATTTGAATAAATGAGCTTGATTAATAATGCACTGAACAATCAAGCCTCACAGACATGTTACTGTTATAATTCCAATATTACAGGTAAGGTTTACATGCATTATGATGTACGTTAATTGTTAGTGCAAAACAATGGGCTACACCTGACAGGAAAAATGATGTTTTAATTGTGCATGATGTTAGAAATATGCAACTGTTATGGATCAGACAAGACCCCCTCCAAACATTAAAAGAAGGTAGGCTATACCTAGACCCTATTGTTTTCTTATGTTGAAGCAAATGTAATGTGCTGTGTTCCAGATGCAGTTCGATTGGTCAAACCACTTAATGTTAAGCAATACACAATTTATTCAAACATTGCAGTTAAAATACAACAAAGAAAGAAGAACTTAGAATTACTTAACTCTATTGGAAAACTTAACGCTATTGGAAACCTTACCAGATAATAGATACAGTAACTATTACTAATTAACTGTTCCAAAACAGTAACACCCCTTGGCAAAAAGGTAAATTCAGAAAAATAGATTTGTCTCACAGGTAACCCAGCAGCAGAGAGAAACCCCAAGCTTCTCGCTGTAACTGAGAGAGGCACAGCCAGTAAGGCAGCATCTGAGAAGCAGGAGAGTTGACGTTTCAGGCATAAGCCCCTCATCAGGAATCTTATGCCCAAAATGTTAACTCTCCTGGTCCTCAGATGCTGCCTGACCTGATGTGCCTTTCCAGTACTATACTCTTCAACTCTGATCTCCAGCGTCTGCAGTCCTCACTTTCTCGTCACTGAGAGAGGGAAAAACTACCTTCTACTTCTTCAAAACAGTAGCAGTATCTGCTCTGTTAAGACTATGACAGCAATTACTTAAAGCGAAATCTAAAAACTAAAAAAGAATCCCAGTCTGTGAGAGCTAGCCACACCCATCTAGGCTGCTTCTATTGTTCCAACGTTTTAAAAAAAAACCAAGACCTCACAAGCTGTTGACTTTACTGGCTTGTTAAGTAGACAGCTTGGCATCTCTGTTTTAAATAAAAAGCAGGTCAAAATAATCTCTTACAGCCACAGCATCATCACACAATTTAACAAGAATGTTCAGGGAATGAAGAGATACAGTATGGATTGGCTGATTTACAAATGCAAAATACTGCTGATTATACAAAATGGTAATAAAGTTTTGGATATACTCAGCAGCTTGCATGTCGGGATGAGCAGTATTAATATTCTGGATCAATGACCTTACATTTGATTTACATTGCTCTGTTGTCGGCCCAATTAACATTTAGCCATTAAACCTTTCTCCACCACCACCCCACCCTCTCCAATTATTTGAAAGAACAGACAGCATTTGCACATTAATTGGACTGTAAGTTCACTGGAGTTCAATTCAACCTCAAATGCATTTTGGCCCAGCAGTGGAACAATTTCAGTTATGGGAGCTCAGTCCTTCAGGACCTGAATTGATTTTGGATATTTTTTTAAAAAGATATATAGTTCCAATTTTTCCTTCCTGTCTATTTTCTTTTCTCTCTTAATCACACGTTTCTCTCCCTCAGCTTATTTCACTTACATTTTGTGATTTGACTCAATTAGGCAACCCTGACTTCCTTGCCCTCATTTTTTGACATGCTCTTCTTTAAGTCGGTAGAGAGCCAGTTGCACCATTATCTGCTCATACATAACACTGTGAGACAGAATACTCGAGAAAGATCCAGCTCACTGAAGCTCATCATTGTGGAGATGGAACTATTGAGTTGTTCATTCAGTGCAGAGTGTGAGAAAAAGCAAAACAGAAGCCAACCATAAGCCTGTGTCCTGCTGTAACTCATGAACGGATGAGTTGAGTCAAACATTGAAATGTGACTTTGATAATTTTTTTTATTGCTCAATGTTTTAAGTGCATTGCCTTTCACAAGGAAATTCAAGAGTGAATATTGTCGATGGGACAATTCAATGGTGACGAATAATATGATTGTTTTATCTCAGCATCTGGTGTTCCAATTTAAAAAACATAATATCTCAAGGGTGACAGCTTTCTACCCTCATTGACTCAACCAGTTAGTCCAGCATTCAAAAGTAGAGTTATAGAGATGTACAAAACGGAAACAGGCCCTTTGGTCCAACTTCTCTGTGCTGACCAGATATCCTAGACTAACCTCGCCCCATTTGCCAGCATTTGGCCCACATCCCTCTAAACCCTTCCTATTCATATACTCATCTGGATTCCTTTTAGATGCTTTAATTGTACCAGCCTCCACCACTTCTTGTGGCAGCTCTCTCCATACTCACACCACCCTCGGTGTGAAAAGGTTGCCTCTCAGGTCCCTTTTAAATCTTTCCCCTTCTTAAATGTTATGAGGGTTTCCGTCTGTCCCACACTGACAGGCAGTGAGTTCTAGATTTACATCACACTCTGGGTGAAAGGGTTCTTCCTCACATCTCCTCTATAACTCCTGCCCCTTCACTTAAATCGATACATCCGATCCCTGTACCAAGAGGAAACGTTTATCCTGTCTACAATCATCTCAGTCATCTCTGCTCTCAATCACCTTTTTTTCTGAGGGAAGTAACCCTGGTCTGTCCAATCTCCCTTCACAACTAAAGGTTTCCAGTTCAGGCAACGTCCTGGTAAATCTCCACATACAGAAATCATGAACAGCTATAGGATCTATACAAACAACGATTGGGAAAGTTAATTTAGAACTGCAGTTAGCTAGATATAAGCAAGGAAGTATTGGCTGCGTCCCTTTTATCCGACTTCGGTTGATTTCCTCCAATACAATAGACAGGTGCAGGAGTAGGCCATTCTGCCCTTTGAGCCTGCACCACCATTCATTATGATTATGGCTGATCATCCACAATCAGTATCCTGTTCCTGCCTTATCTCCATAACCCTTGATTCCACTATCCTTAAGAGCTCTATCCAACTCTTTCTTGAAAGTATCCAGAGACTTGGCCTCCACAGCCTTTTGGGGCAGAGCATTCCACACAGCCACCACTCTCTGGGTGAAGAAGTTTCTCCTCATCTCTGTCCTAAATGGTCTACCCCGTATTTTTAAACTGTGTCCTCTGGTTTGGGACTCACCCATCAGGGGAAACATGCTTCCTGGCTCTAGAATGCCCAATCCTTTAATACGCTGATCAGAATTAGCAATAAGATGAAAATGTGTTGCTGGAAAAGCTCAGCAGGTCAGGTAGCATCCAAGGAGCAGGAGAATCAACGTTTCGGGCATCCTGAAGAAGGGCTCATGCCCGAAACGTCGATTCTCCTGCTCCTTGGATGCTGCCTGACCTGCTGCGCTTTTCCAGCAACACATTTTCAGCTCTGATCTCCAGCATCTGCAGCCCTCACTTTCTCCTAGAATCAGCGATAAGCACTATAAACAGAATTTTTTTAAAAAATGAAATAATTGTGGGTGCTTTAAATCAGAAACAAAACCAGAAATTGCTGGGGAAAGTCAGCAGATCTGGCAGCATCTGCGGAGAGAGATCGTAATGACCCTTCCTCAGAAAATCAGAAGAGTAGAAACAGAGAAAATGTCTCCTGTTACTCAAGAAATTGTAACCAAAAATGAATTTTCCCTCCCACTCCTGCAGGATGGCAATTCTGGAGAACATTTTAATAAATGTTTCAATGGTATTTATATTTTTATCGAAGAAAACTATCTTCTTGAGACTTCCCTTGATTTTGAAATGCTCACCTAATTATCTGAATTGGCTTTAGTGTCAGACTTGCATTTCTGGAGTGTGGAAGACATCTCAGTAAGATACTTATTTCCTGATAAATGGCTCCACTTTGTGTTATTATGATACTAGTCTCTAAATTCGATCATCAATTTGCTTTAAAGCTGCAAGATAGATCTGTATTTATATCCTCTTGAGAACCATGCGTCAGCATTACTCCACAATGATGACACCCACAATAGCCTCTCTCAGTCTTCATGGTTTGTATTTCTGCATTATGTGTAATGGGCAATTTAAGGTTAGGGTGAAAAACCGTGTTGTTAACATCAGGAGATGAATGAGAATAAATTGGCGAGTGAATTCTCAGCACTGGGATGGTTTCTCTTTGCTGCTTGCAGTTTGACCCCATGATCTCGTGGATGCCATCTAAGAGTTTGCTTCCTGATCAGTCAGGAATGCGACCCTGCTCCCTTTGGCAGGACAGCAGAATGGCACTTTGTGCCAATAGGCCATTGTGCTCAGTTCTTGTTGAGTCAAATTTGAGTCAGAGTGAGTGACGTTCTGGTCTGCCCCCACCATTTCAGCTCTGGGTGGTTGTAGAGGGGGCTGGTCTTGAGATGGGGTCAGGGGAGAGGTGGCAATAACAGCTAAGAGGGAATCAAGGTTTATAAGAAAAAGGTGGGAAAGTGGAGGCGGGAATGATTAGATCAGCCACAGTGACGTTGAATGGCAGAGAGGTCTCAATGGGCTGAGTGGCCTTCTTCTACTCTGACATCTTATGGTCTTAGGGAAGCAGAGTACAGGTGCACATTACATGTGCATTTTTATCCTCCATTTATGAAATCTGAGTACTCCCCAGAAGTTCAGGGAAGAACATTGACTGACTGCAGGGAACAAGAACAAACTTAGAAATCACAACAGAAAGTGTTGGATAATATCTATCATACCATGAGGGCATTGCCTCCCCATTAGAAATGAAGAAAGGTTTCCTCATCTTAGTCCAACGTGGCCTACACCAATCCTTCAACTGTGCCTCCTGGTTCTGGAATTCCTTATCATTGAGAACATCTTTCCTGTGTTTGCTCTCTAGTCCTGTACAATTTTGCAGCTTTCTCTGAGATTCCCCCTCGTCCTTTGATACTCTAGTGAATATAGTCTTAACTGAACTAATCTGTCTTCATATGTCTGTCCTGTCTTCCCAGGAATCGGTCTGATAAACCTTTGTTGCGCTCCTTCCATTGCCAGAACATCCCTCCTCAGAGTCATAGAGATGTACAGCATGGAAACAAACCCTTCGGTCTAACCTGACCATGCTGACCTGATATCCCAGTCCAATCTAGTCCCACCTGCCAGCACCCAGACCATATCCCTCCAAACCCTTCCTATTCATATATCCATCCAAATGCCTCTTAAATGTTGCAATTCTACTAGTCTCCACCACTTCCTCTGGCAGCTCATTCCATACACATAGCACCCTCTGCATGAAAAAGTTGCCCCTTAGGCCTCTTTTATATCTTTCCTCTCTCACCCTAAACCTATCCCCTCTAGTTCTGGACTCCCCGACCCCAGGGAAAAGACTTTGTCTATTTATCCTATCCATGCACCTCATGATTTACCTGTGCACAATACTCCAGGTGTGGACTTGCAAGACGGTGTGGACCTTTGGGCGGCACGGTGGCACAGTGGTTAGCACTGCTGCCTCATAGTGCTAGAGACCCGGGTTCAATTCCCGACTCAGGCGACTGACTGTGTGGAGTTTGCATGTTCTCCCCGTGTCTGCGTGGGTTTCCTCCGGGTGCTCCGGTTTCCTCCCACAGTCCAAAGATGTGCAGGTCAGGTGAATTGACGATGCTAAATTGCCCGTAGTGTTAGGTAAGGGGTAAATGTAGGGGAATGGGTGGATTGCGCTTCGGTGGGTCGGTGTGGACCTTGTTGGGCTGAAGGGCCTGTTTCCACACTGTAAGTAATCTAATCTAAGACATCCCTGCTCCTGTATTCAAATCCTCTCGCTATGACAGCAAATATATCACTTGCCTTCTTCACTGTCTTGTATCTGTACATTTCACTGCCAGGTGTACAAGGACACTCCAGTCTTCTTGCACCTCTCCCTTTCCCAATCTGTCACGTTCAGCTAATACTTGTTTGGGCGTTTCTTCGTCATGGCACCAAAGTGGATAATCTCACATTTATCCACGTTATACTTTATCTGCCATGCATTTGCCCACACGCTCAACTTGTCGAAATCATGCTGAAGCATTTCTGCATCCTCCTCACAGTTCACCTTCCCACCCAGCTTTGTGTTGTCTGTAATTTTAGAGATGTAACATTTCTTTTCCTCATCTAAACCATTAATTTATATTGTGAGTAGCCACACTGAGCAACCATTTGTCGCCCTTCCCCACTGAGGTACCAGTTGAAGAGTCAATGAAGCTCGTTAGCATCACTATTGCCTGTCAGTTATGGGTTCATAGTTGTAATCAAATAACTTAAACAGAAAATCAAGGTGATACCGCAGTACAGTATGAGGGGGGTGCTGCACTTTTGGAGCATTGTCTTTGAGATGCAATGTTAAACCAAGCATTTATTGCTCATCCCTAGTTGCCTGTGAGAAGGTGGGGGTGAGCTGCCTTCTTCAATCGCTGCAGTCCACCTGCTGTGGGTTGACCCACAATGCCCTTAGGGAGGGAGTTCCAGGATGTTGATCCAGCGACAGTGTTGGAAAGGCGATATATTTCAAAATTGGGATGGTGAGTGGCTTGGAGGAGAACTTGCAGAGGGTGGTGTTCCCATGTATCTGCTGCCCTTGTCCTTCTAGATGGAAGTGGTCATGAGTTTGGATTGTGCTGTCAGAGGAACTTTGGTGAATTTCTACAATGCATCTTGTAGATGGTACACACTGATGTCACTGAGCGTCGGTGGTGGAGAGAGTAGATGCTTGTGGATGTGGTGCCAAACAAGGGGGCTGCTTCGTCCTGGATGGTGTCAAACATCATGAGTGTTATTGGAGCTGCACTCGTCCAGGCAGGTGAGGAATATTCCATCAAAGTCCTGATTTGTGCCTTGTCAATGATGGAAAGGCTTTGGGGAGTCAGGAGGTGCATTATAGGAAAGATATGAAATCACTGGAGAGAGTGCAGAAGTGATTCAGAACAATCATTCCAGGAATGAGAAACTTCAGTTATGAGAATGTACAGAAGAAGTTGGGACCGTTCTCCTTGGAGAGAAGAAGGCTGAGAAGAGATTTGATAGAAGTCTTCAAAATCATGACTGGGCTGGATAGAGTCCGTAAGGGCAAGCTGTTCCCATCCGGGCAAGATAAAAGAATGAGAGGGCATAAATTTAAAGTGATGTGCCAATGAAGTGGTGGGGGGGAGGGGGGGGGGGAGGGGGGGTGGGGGGTGATGCACATGAAAGCTTTTTCACAGTAGTTGGGTAATGGAATCCACCCCCTGGAAATGTGTTTGGAGGCAGGTTCAATTGAGGCATTCAAGAGAGCATTGGATGGTTACTTGGATAGAAATGGCATTGCAGGGATGTGGGGAAAAGACAGGAGATTGGCGTGAGGTAGTGATGCTGATTTGAGGAGCTGGCGCAGACACAATGACTGAATGGCCTCCTCTACCCCACAATAATTCTGTGGTTGTGTGATTTTGAGGTTAGAAACAATAAGATGGAGAAACAATGAGTCAAATCTGGAAATAGATTTTAACATGAATGACCAGGTGGGATTGGGCGTCGGGATGGATGAGTGAGCAAAAATTCTGGTTGCAAGGGCCAATAGAAGGACTTGAGCCTTGCAGAGGTTGAGGTGAGGACCACCTTGAGAAGATGTCAAGTGCCTTTGCAGGGACTTCCTCATACAGGGCAAAGGTTAGCAGGAGAGCTTCCTCCAGTCACTCCCACCAGCTGGTCCACCAGATGGAAAAAGATATCCACACCATGCCCCCACCCCCAAACAAACTCTCCCCATGATGGAACTGGGGACTGGGCCTACCTCATGTGACTCCTGCATGCACCCTCTCCAACTGGGAGGCAAGGCTAGCCAGTAGGGCAGGGAGATTGTGTGGGATAGAATTTGCATGTGCAGGAATTTCAGACTTGCGTGCTCCTCATACGCTTGAAGAAACCATTCTCCCCACCAATTCTCCATTCCCAGTGTGTCAGCATTTCAAGATCCCTACCTTCTCCAAAAGATTCAGTGATGTTACACCTGGCTATTAGAATCAATATTCTATGTGAAGTTGTATTTCTGGCTGTTCAAGGCCTTAATTGGGATGCATCACAGTGGTCTCCTGTGACAGGTCACTAAGTTTCAATTTTGAGAAAAGAGTAAATTCTGGGCAAGATCGGGATAGAGGGGGCACAGCCTCAATTCAAGACAACATGGAACGAGACATAAAAGCAAAATAACGCAGATGCTGCAAATCTGAAACAAAAACAGAAGCATAGAAGCAAGCGACAAGATTGGCCTTTTGGCCTTTCAAAGCTGTTCTGCTTTTTAATAAGATCATGGCTGGTCTGATTGTAACATCAACTCTCCATTCCTGCATATCTCTGATAATCTTTGATCGAGGAACAATCTATCTCTGTTTTAAAAACATTTAAGGATTCTGCCCTTTGAGAAAACTGAATTCAAAGACTTACAAGCCTCTGCAAACACATGCTTTCTCCCCACATTCCTGTCTTGAATCGGTGACCCTATGCTTTTCACCTCTGCCTGTCTCGTTCTCGAAGCTCACAAAAGGAAATGTCCTTTCCACATCCACTCGATGAATTGCCTTCAGGAAAGTGCTGGAGACACTCAGCAGGACTGGCGGCCAATGTGGAGAGAGAGAAACAGGGTTGAATATTCCTGTCCGATAAGACTCTTTGTTTGGCTGCGGTGTTGCTTTGCAGATTTTGGTGCACTGAAAATGACCGGTTATCTTCTCAACTACAAAACCAGACAAGCATTTCTGACATGACTGGAACTCTCTATAGCTTGAGGGTCATGTTAAACCAGTGAAGCAGTAAATAGCTTTGAAAGACATGCAAGAAAACTCCCTGGGTTTGCTTCTGCCTTCAAGCTGCCTTTCAGTTCAGGATTATTGAGAAAAGCAAGTATCATTGACCAGGTGCCCAATGGAAGTTTTGCGGAATGGGTTAATGTCAGGCCACTGGAAGGAGTGTACTCCACACTTGATGTTTGGGATGGACTCTGCTATTTGCTCTTCATCACCTTTCCAGCAGCACTCTAAGGAATAGATTGTGTTTCTGTTAGCAGCAAACAACTAACGTCTTTGGAAACTGCAGGAGTTTCCAAAGGATGACCAATAACGCTGTGATGCCTTCGCACCTAGATTCTAATTTCCTTCAGAATGATGAGGACAGTTTCTCTATAGTAGCAACCGTGAGATCTTTGCAAAAGAGTCTCAACAGGGTACAGAATTAAAGCGATTTGCAAAGGCAGCAATGTGAGAGAGAGAGAGGGAGGAGGAAAATAAGAAACTGTTTTACACATCAATGGGTTGGGGTTTGGAATCTTCGCTTGGAGCACTTCAGTCCCACGCTCCTGATCTTCGGGCACCCGGTATGGAGGAGGGAAGGCAGGTCTGAAGACCTCCTCGTGGGTCTGCTCCTGGGCCTGGCCAAACTGGCCATCAACAGGTCCAGGCAGTGGGCTGTGGAGGGGGTCGTTAGGGCCGACTGCCTGCCCCTCTTCCGGGGTTACGTTAGAGCCCGGGTGTCCTTGGAGAAGGAGCACGCGGTGTCCACCGACACCCTGGAGTTGTTCAGGGAGAGGTGGGTGCCGCAGGGAGTGGAGTGCATCATTTCTCCCTCCAACTCTATTTTGATTTAGTCCCTACCCTCCCCTTCACTGTTTTGCTCACACAGCATTGCCCTGTGGTTGGAAGGGCAGTGCTTGTCACTGGCCACTCGGGTATTTTTCATATCTTCCTGGTGGTGGCAATTGAATAAAGATTTGTGCACTTTGTGTCTTTTCACTGTGTCTCACATCTACACACACACACACCA
Source organism: Chiloscyllium punctatum (assembly GCF_047496795.1). NCBI lineage: Eukaryota > Metazoa > Chordata > Chondrichthyes > Orectolobiformes > Hemiscylliidae > Chiloscyllium > Chiloscyllium punctatum. Next base: position 12,583,927 of record NC_092743.1, read on the forward strand.
TGGGTGCTGGGGAAAAAATAAGCACTACCGCAGTTAGGTGGTAGTGTGGGGGTTAAATAGAAAGAAGAAAAAAAAAATAAACAGGAGATAAGGGCAGTGCTTGTCACTGGCCACTTGGGTGTTTTTCCCCCTTTTGGAGATTGGATCAGTGTATGACTGTGTAAAAAAAAATAAACAGGGAATTACCCTGGAGTTGTTCAGGGAGAGGTGGGCGCCGCAGGGAGTGGAGTGCATTATTTCTCCCTCCAACTCTATTTTGATTTAATCCCTACCCTCCCCTTCACTGTTTGATCACACAGCATTGCCCTGTGGTTTGAAGGGCAGTGCTTGTCACTGGCCACTCGGGTGTTTCCTTTCTTCCTGGTGGTGGAAAAAAAAGAAGAACAAAAAAAAAACAGGAGTGTGCACTTCAGTCCCACGCCCCTGATCTTCGGGCACCCGGTACGGAGGAGGGAGGGTAGGTCCGAGGACCTCCTCATGGGTCTGCTCCTGGGCCTGGCCAAACTGGCCATCAACAGGTCCAGGCAGCGGGCCGTGGAGGGGGTCGTTAGGGCCGACTGCCTGCCCCTCTTCCGGGGTTACATTAGAGCCCGGGTGTCCTTGGAGAAGGAGCACGCGGTGTCCACCAACACCCTGGAGTCGTTCAGGGAGAGGTGGGCACCGCAGGGAGTGGAGTGCATTATTTCTCCCTCCAACTCTATTTTGATTTAGTCCCTACCCTCCCCTTCATTGTTTTGATCACACAACATTGCCCTTTGATGTGAAGGGCAGCGCTTGTCACTGGCCACCCGGGTGTTTTTCATATCTTCCTGGTGGTGGCAATTGAATAAAGATTCGTGCACCTTGTGTCTCTCACTGTGTCTCACACCTGCGCACACGCACACCAAAAAAAAAAGATCTGCCCTTTGATGTGAAGGGCAGTGCTTGTCACTGGCCACTCGGGTGTTTTTCCTATCTTCCTGGTGGTGGCAATTGAATAAAGATTCGTGCACTTTGTGTCTTTCACTGTGTCTCGCACCTACACACACACACCATGGGTGCTGGGGAAAAAATAAGCACTACCGCAGTTAGGCGGTAGTGTGGGGGTAAAAAAAAGGAAAAAAAATATATAACCAGGAGACTAAAAAGAAGATAAACAGAAAGTTTCTCCCCTCCACTGTTTTGCTCACACAGCATTGCCCTTTGATGAGAAGGGCAGTGCTTGTCACTGGCCACTTGGGGAAAAAAAGAAAAAGAAAAAAATAACCAGGGGATTCACACAGCATTGCCCTTTGATGAGCAGGGCAGTGCTTGTCACTGGAAAAAAAAAAGAAAAAAAATAAATAAACAGGAGTGTGCACTTCAGTCCCACGCTCCTGATCTTCGGGCACTCGGTACGGAGGAGGGAGGGCAGGTCCGAGGACCTCCTCGTGGGTCTGCTCCTGGGCCTGGCCAAACTGGCCATCAACAGGTCCAGGCAGCGGGCCGTGGAGGGGGTCGTTAGGGCCGACTGCCTGCCCCTCTTCCGGGGTTACGTTAGGGCCCGGGTGTCCTTGGAGAAGGAGCACGCGGTGTCCACCAACACCCTGGAGTCGTTCAGGGAGAGGTGGGCGCGGCAGGGAGTGGAGTGTATTATTTCCCCCTCCAACTCTATTTTGAGTTAGTCCTTACCCTCCCCTTCACTGTTTTGATCACACAGCATCGCCCTGTGGTTTGAAGGGCAGTGCTTGTCACTGGCCACTCGGGTGTTTTTCCTATCTTCCTGGTGGTGGAAATTGAATAAAGATTCGTGCACTTTGTGTCTTTTCACTGTGTCTCACACACCATGGGTGCTGGGGAAAAAATAAGCACTACCGCAGTTAGGCGGTAGTGTGGGGGTTAAATTTAAAAAAAAGAAGAAGAAAAAGAAAAAAAAAGAGAAGAAAACAAAATAAACAGGAGTGTCAGAGATTCTGTTCAGTTTGACGGTTGGCTCTGAGGGAGCTGGATCTGTGTGAAGGACTCTCCATGTCTAAGTTAAGGGTGACTTGGTGATGGGATATCGGACCATGTGGAATTATTTCAAGGCTATTCTGAAGAAGAGACACTGGGCTCAAAACTACATCTCTGTGTCTCTCCACAAATACTGCCAGAGCCTGCTGTGTTTCTGTTTTCATTTCAGTTTCTAATTCTAACGAAGTATGAGCCTTTTTTTCATCAGCTTCAGGCTGGGCTGAAACTTCTTTAAGCCTCAATATGAGAGATGATAAACTTCTCACCTGTCTTGACAATACACTTTGCAACTACTATATCCAGAGCTTGGGTGGCCTTTTGGACCCTGAGGAATCTCTTGCTTAGTGCCTGTCATTGTTTGACTACCCATTCTAAGTTCAATTCCCCTGGGTTCTACTCCATCCCTTTAACTATAACAGTTTGAGATTAAACCAACCTCTCATGGCAAGGTACTGATGTAGAGGTAATGCCACTGTAATTCAGTACGCCTGGCATCATACTCTGGAGAACGTAAGTCTGAATTTCAACATCACAGATGGCAAAATTTGAGTGAAATAAAATCTGGGGTTCAAAATGAATTTAAAACTTGTAAAAATAGTTAAAAACCCATATGGTTCACAAATATCCTTGAGGGACAGAAATCTGCCAATCCTTGTCTGGTCTGGCCTACATGTGACTCCAGACTCACAGCAATGTGGTTGACTCTTAATTACCCACTAAAATGAAATCCACTCAGTTCTTTTTTTTAAAATGCATTCATTTGTGGGGTTTAGGCATCACTGACTGGGCCCAGCATTTATTACCCCTCCCTAGTTGCCCTTGAGAAGGTGGGGGTGAGCTGCCTTCTTACACCGCTGCAGTCCCTGTGCTGTAGGTAGACCCACAATGCCCTTAGGGAGGGAATTCCAAGATTTTGACCCAGTGACAGTGAAGGAATGGCGATATATTTCCAAGTCAAGATCATGAGAGGCTTGGAGGGAACCTCGAAGGTAGTGGTGTTCCCAAATTGTAAACATAGAAGTGTAACAAATGTTAGCCTAGTCACCCACATCCCACGAGAAAAGTAAAGTCAGTCAGTTCACAACCTTGGTGTCAAGTTTGACTCAGACATGAGCTCCCAACTATTTATCTGCACTACCATTTAACACCATTATTTTCACTTTTTTAGATCCACCTTCATGACTACCTCTGCTTAACTGCTGTTGAAAGCTTCATTACCTTTATACCTGACCCACCTGGCCTCCTACGCTCCAGCTCTCCAAAACTCTGCAGGTCACATTACAGTCTCGTTCCCACTCATTCCTGTTTTCCCTGACCTCAATTGGCTTCCAGCCAAGCAACATTTTGATTTTAACAGTTTCATCCTTTTTAAAAGTCTCTCTGCGGTCTTTACCCGCACCCCACCCCCACCCACCCTTATCCTTATAGTTTCCTCCAGCCCAGCATCATTGCAAATTACCTGCACTCCTCCAGTTCTGACTTCTTGTGCACTTCCAATTGTAATTGTTCCTCAGTTGATAGCTGCATCTTTCAGTTACCAACACCACAATTCCCCCCTCACAACACGCTGCCTCTCTACCTCACTTTTTCCTCCTTCACACACTCTTAAGGAGTACTTCTTTTCTGACCTTCGAATATAAGATCACCTTATGTACCTTATAATCCCAGCTGATTGTACAACCTGACTTGGTCGACCATTGGTTTTCATTTTTAGTTTTGCTAACCAGGAGGTCAGTCCCTGAAACATAGTCACATGATGCTTCGTACTTTTGTTTTTTTTAACAGCAGAACCAAAGTTTATTACACAAAAGATAAAAACAACCATGTTATCTAGGTATAGAAGAGAGTTTAGACAAATCTTGAAAGAAATATCAGAGCAAAATTTTTGATCCATTTCCCAACGGTATCAATTTGTAGAGATTCAAGCCCACAAAAATTCCCCCTTTAGACAAATCATTAAATTCTATTTCTCTGATACTCCTGAGTTTCATTCCCCTGAACTATGGAGTGTTTCTACGTGAACACCCATAAAATGGAGAGTTTAGCTTTTCTCAGCTTCTAATAACCTTTGGATTTATAACCAAACGCTCTTGGTTTTGATGCTGCACAAGTTACATGTTTCTACAGTGATGACTTTTTGTTTTCTGAACTGAGCAAAATGCCCTTAAGGAGAGAAACTAAATTTGCTTCTGACCTGATCAGGTCTCCTCTGAAATGTCCTAAAACCCTTCAAGCTCTGGACTTTCCAAATTAATAGAAATCAATTCTTGATCAATATGGACGGAAACCAAGCTAATGGCCTTCATTGCTTACCCACATGGCATGAACCATTGCAGTATCAAACATTTACAGCCATTTGTTTTCTGTGCAATGCTGGAATAAGGTTGCAATTTCATGGCTCCTCTGAACGTGATTCAATTTTAATAGAAAAAAGTCACATTCATCTGCCTCTATGGTAAAATTAGTTTTCCAAAAGCTCCATTAAAATATAAGTTGTATATCCTTCATCACATACCTTGGTGTAATACCTTATTTCATAATGCTTGTGTGAAGCACTTAAGAATGGGTAGCTCCATTAAAGGTGCCACACAAATATCAGTTGTTGTTGTTACCATTGATTCAGCTCACTTCCTTGTCTTTCAGATATTGTGTGGAACTTGCAGAAAAAAATAACCTTTGGCTCCACTCATTCTGCTCATTGTAGACTCCAGCTGGAAGTGCAATTCAGGGCATTGCTTTGATGGGCCTAGACACTTTAATTCCTCATGCTTATCTCCCCAGCAATCTCGTGGCTTCTACTAAGCCAGAAGAACATCAGCAAAATGTGCCCTTGCTCTGAAACATCCCTGGAATGTGATCAAGATTTAACAGAAGTACATTGCACAGTCAGGCAGAACAAGGCATTGGTTGTTGGGCTCTCTCTATGGTCCAGGGTGATGTGTAAAACTGCCCGACTTCTTCATTGTTCAAATAACATTCTTCAATGCGTCATGTCTCCTGGCATGTGGGTCAGAGTCATAAAATTTAACATCAACAGGCTTATCTTCCCCATCGAAACTAATCCACGCCCTCAAAGTTCAGCCCTCAAATGAGTCAGTGCAATGATTTCCTACAAACGGTTAATACTTTCACCAAAATGAGTTATCTTGTGTCACTCATTTATTAAATGTGTCAGAATGGGGCCTTCTGAAGATAGAATACTTTAATAACTTGCTGACATTATGCAGAATATACGAACATACTTTATTCCGATGAGTTTGATGTTTAATTCGTTCAGCAGGGATTCATGTGAGGCAAAATGGAATAGAAAGCTGTGGCAGTTGGGAAGATGGTGAGGTGACTAGAGAGAGGGGAGGGTTCCTGTTGAGTTTAAACACCAGTAGGAATGAGTTGGGCCTAATGACCTCTTTCTGTATGATAATTGCTCTGTGACTCATTGATATTGCGAAATTCTCTTGACTACTCTTGCCAAACCCTGGGATCATCTGTGCTTTCTGAAAAAACCTGGTGGGTACCCCTTTTCTGTGAGCAGATAAAATAAAGCAAGAGATAACCTTACCCAGTTCCCAGTTGGATCCTCCCACTTTAGATTTGAACCTCTGGTGAGGGGGCATTAAATGGTTCAATGGAGTGCACTTTAAATCAATTTTTTAAAATGAAAAATCTTGCATCTTCGCCATGGCAAGTTGATGTTTAATCTGGTCGGAGGTTGACCATTTGGCACCTTTCTCACTTCCACCATGATTAAAACCATGGATGAGGTTGTCTTTCATGGATCTGAGAAGTTTGGAGAATGGAATATGGTTGAGTTGGACACAATTATGAGGGACATAGATTGGACGCTGTCAGAATACTGAGAGGCCTGGATAGATTGGACATGGAGAAGATGCTTCCATTCGTAGAAGAGACGAGGGTCAGAAGGGAACAGCCTCAGAGTGAAGGGACCACCTTTAGAACTGAGATAAGGAGGAATTTCTTCAGCCAGAGGGTAGTGAATCTGTGGAGCTCATTGTCACAGAGGCCTGTGGAGGCCAAGTCATTGATCGTCTTTAAGACAGAGATAGATGGGTTCTTGATTGGTAAGGGAATCAAGGGACAGTGGGAGAAGGCAGGAGGACGGCGTTGAGAAATATATCAGCCACAATTGAAAGGTGGAGCAGACTTGATGGACCAAGTGCGCTAATTCTGCTCCTATGTCTCATGATCTATGGCAGATTGCGAGAATGTTTCCCCGGCAGAGACATACCAGGATCTTGTCTGGGCTGACGATTTTTAGCTTCAAAGAGAGATTAATCAAACTGGAATATTTTCCTTGGAACAGAGGAGACAGAGGGGGAGCATGATTGAAATATATAACATTATGAGGGGCACATATAAGGTAGACTGGAAGAAGTGTCTCCCCTTGACAAAGGGTTCAATGACCAGGGGACATTGATTTAAGATAAGGGGCAGGTAGTTTCAAAAGGATGTTAGGAAAACTTTTCTCACCTAGTGGCTGATGGGAATCTGAAACTCAGTGTTGATATGAGTGATAAGGGCAGAAACTCTCATAACATTGAAGTATTAAGATGCACACTCAAGGCATACAGGCTATGGACCAAGTGTTGGAAAATGGGTTGGAGTCGTTAGTAGTTGTTTTTGTCCAGCACAGGATTAATGGGCCAAATGCCCTTTCTCTGCACTGTAGACCTCTATTGCTCCAAGATCCTTAGTTGTTGGGTGAATAAGACTCAAGTTTAAGGTAAGGAGCAGGAGATTTAGAGGGCATTTGAGGAAACATTTTTTCACCAAAGTTTTGAATATTTAGAACTCACTGTCTGAGACGTTGGTAGAGGCAGGAGCTTCGAGATATTTAAGAACCATTTGGAGAAACACTAGAAATGCCATAATGTACAAGAGCACAATCCAAATATTAAAAAAAAAAGTGAGATAGATGGATGGAGATAGTGAGGACTGCAGATGCTGGAAAGACAGAGGCTATAAAGTGTGGAGCTGGAAAAATCACAGCTGGTTAAATAGCACCAGAAGAGTCAACAGTTCAGGTCAGAATATTCATCAGGAGGTTTGATAAACAGTACGGGCATAATGGGTTGAAAGGCCTCTATCTGAGTTGTAAAATGTTGATAACTCAATGGTGGGAAAGCATGTGCACACCTTTTCCACTCTGTCACCAACTGAGGCCCTTAAAGGGTCTGTTAATACTTGCTTACCAGTGTCTGCATTTACCCAGAGTTTCATTAAGACCTATGAAATGTTTGACTGGTAATCTTTTGATTAGCTGTTTCTTGACTTCAGCTTGTTTTACTCCTTCTGTCATTTCAAGAAGATTTATGTCAAGACAGGGCTCTCAAGAATGAGCATGTTTAACTTCTACATGACAGAATTTTTCTCCAACCTTTCTCTACTTCTTGTTTGGTGAGTTGCTTGTACTATACCTTTTATCTTTTATCTTAAGTGCTATATCTCCTGGACCATATGGCTAGTGTTGTCAACTGGAGACAATGTCTTTTCAATCATAGTTCACGATTTGATAATATAGTGACACCTGTCCTTGTATCAAGCTTGAGATTTGTGAGATATCCATTGACATAAATATCCTCAGGTTAAAGGCCAAGGCCTAGATCACTTATTTACCATTATTGTAGGTAATACTACCTCATTATCTTCTTCATCTTGGTAGCCATCTGACTTCTTGCTTTTCTGTGATTTTGTCCTACTTTGCCACATTTTCTGAAAGTGTTCTATTGGATTAGAAATAAAGCATTTCTTTTCAATATCTGGGCATTGCCTATGCTTGTGGGGTTTCCTTTCACCTCAGTGCTGACAAGAACCTTTAGTATTAAGTATCTGTTTGCTTCTCTGTACCACTTCCTTAAACATGTCTTTTGTGGTTTTGTAGTCTTAAGATGTGAATGAACTTTGCTGATTTCCCATGATAAGGTTAATCTTCCCATCTTAAAATTGGTCCGTGTTGTGTCCAGACTTCAGCTTCACTCACCAGGTGGATGGCTTTCTCTAGAATCAAATCTTCTTTTGACTGTAATAAAGCTGACAAAGACTCATCAGCAATTACAACAACTATTAATGAGCTTTGGTTTTCCATCACCATTGTTGTATTTTGCCAGCTAATCTGTAGTAATCATAGAACATTGAACAGGCCCTCTGTCCTTGATGTTGTGGAACCAATCTGAAGCCCATCTACCCTACACTATTACTTTTACATCCATATGTTTATCCAATGATCATTTAAATGCCCTTAAAGTTGGTGAGTCTACTACTGTTGCAGGTAGGGCGTTCCATGCCCCTACTACTCTCTGAGGAAAGAGACTACCTCTGACATTTGTCCTATATCTATCACTCCTCAAATTAAAGTTATGCCCCCTTGTGCTAGTCATCACCATCCAAGGAAAAAGGCTCTCACCCTATCTAACCCTCTGATTATTTTATATGTCTCAACTAAGTCACCTCTCAACCTTTCTCTCTCTAATGAAAACAACCTCAAGTCCCTCAGCCTTCCCTCATAAAACCTTTCCTCCATACCAGGCAATATCCTCGTAAATCTCCTCTGCACCCTTTCCAAATCCTTCCTATAACGCCATGACCACAACTGTAGGCAATACTCCAAGTGTGGCCATTTCAGAGTTTTGTACAGCTGCAGCATGACCTCATGGCTCTGAAACTCAATCCCTCAATCAATAAAAGCTAACACATCGTATGCTTTCTGAACAACCCTATCAACCTGGGTGGCAACTTTAAGGGATCTATGTACATGGATATCGAGGTCTCTCTACTCATCTACACTACCAAGAATCTTACCATTAGCCCAGTTGCTTTATTCCTGTTGCTCCTTCCAAAGTGAATCACCTCACACTTTTCTATATTAAATTCAATTTGCCACTTCTCAGCCCAGCTCTGCAGCTTATTTATGTCCCTTTGTAACCTGTAATATCCTTCAGCACTATCCACAATGTCACCAACCTTAGGATCATGAATGAAATCATCGATGGACTCTCCTGTTGTTGGATTCTTCTGTTAAAGCTCCAATATCAATAGTTGTTATAATGTTAAAATAATTGACAAAGGCTTAAAACACTTTTCAAAAGTTCATGCTGCTTTTTTTTTAACACTTGGCTCCAACGCTATGCACGATATTCCCAATTGTGTATGGAAGTGTTCTAACTTGTTCAGCTTCTGATTTGGTATCTAATTTGAGACTGAATGAATCCCTCTTACTGAAACTGTAATAAACAATACCCACTTTAATCTGCAACTGTAATGATAATCATTGTTTCTTTCATAGCCTTTCCTGGATGAATCCCACTCTGTGTCTGAAGTAGATGTTTCTCACCCTTTCTGCTTTGATAATAATGAATTTTCTTTCTGCAGCCTCTTAACTTTCTTCTTCCATTAAGCTTGTCTGTTGGAGCAATATTGAACCCAGGCATTTCCAAAGTTTTCCCTTAACCACCTTAACTCAAAAGATTTTAAAGGCCATTTGCTCACAGGCGGAACCACTGAGGACTGGTCTGAGATAACACTGTCCCTAATGTAACCTGTAAGTGCCTTGGCATGAAAAATACTCTAGATCCAGTGAGTTCCTAATCCACCTGCTGCAGCATGTCTCTTACTGCGACAGGAAGGATGTTATTAAACTGGAAAGGATGCAAAAATAATTTAAAAGGATATTACTGAGACTGGATGGTTTGAGTTATAAGGAGAGGCTGGTTAGTTAATGTTCCCTGGAACGTAGGAGGGTGAGGGGTGACCTTATAGAAGTTTATACCAATATCCTGACAGAAAGTTTTGGTAGTGTCATTTGGAAGGTTTTAAAGTAGTGTTGTAGGGGGATGGGAACCAGAACAGCAGGTCAGGAAGTATAGAGACTGGGGAAATGCTTGAGAAGAAGGCAAATATAGCTAAGAGGTGGAGCAGTCAGGGAAATGTTGCTGAGCTCAGTGGAACTGGAGGCTTGGACTGTATTTGCTTCAATGTAAGATTATAACAGGAAAGATGGATAAACTCAAAGCCTGGATTAATGCATGCAATTGTGATGTTGCTGCTATCACAGCGAGGTAGTTGAAAGAGGGGCAGGATTGGCAGCTCAACGTTTCAGGGTATCAATGTTTTAGATGAGACAGGGGAGGAAACAAAAGAGGTGGCAAAGTTACATTACTGGTTAGGGAACATCTCACAACTGTGTTGAGGGAGGACACCCTGGAGTGAGGTATTCTGGGTAGAGCCCGGGAATAGGAAAGGCGCACTCACAATGCTGGGATTGTACTACAGACCTCCCAGCTTCCAGCAGGAGAAAGAGGAAGAGGCATGTAATCAGATCCTGGAAAGATGTGAAAATAAAAGGGTTATGGTGGTGGGAGATTTTAACTTCCCCCATATTGACTGGGGCTCCCTTAGTGCAAGGGGATTGGATAGGGAGCAAGTTATTAAGTATGTTCAGGAGGGTTTATTGAAATAGTTGAAGGATAGTCCAATGAGGGCAGGAGACCATACTGGATCCGGTATTGGGATCAAAATTTCAGTGGGGGAGCATTTGGAAACAGTGACCATAATTCCATTAGGTTTTGGATTCTCATGGATAAGGAATGAAGTGGGCCTCAGGTGAAGGTGTTAAATTGGAGGGAGGCCAAACATAACCAAATTAGGCAAGAAATGGAGAATGTGGTTTGGGAGTGGCTGTTTGAGGGTAAATCCACATCTGACATGTGAGAGTCTTTTAAAGATGACTTGATTAGAATGTGTGTTCCTATGAAAATGAAGGACAGGAATTGTAGAATTTGGTAATCTTGGTAATTGGTAATTATCAATTTAGTCAAAAAAAGGAAGCACACCAAAGATCTGGGAAACCATGAACAAAGTCCGAGAAGAATATTGAGAAAGTAGGAAGGAGCTCAAACAGGGAGTTAGGAGGACTAAAAGGGGTCATGGAATGCCCTTGGCCAGCCGGGTTAAGGAGAATCCCAAGGCATTTTACAAATATATTAGGACCAAGAGGGTAGCTAGGGAAAGAATAGGCCTGAGTGTGGTGCTGGAAAAGCCCACATTCCTGATGAAGGGCTTTTGCCCAAAACATCGACCCTCCTACTCCTTGTATACTTCCTGACCTACTGTACTTTTCCAGCAGCACAGTCTCGACTCTAATCTCCAGCATCTGCAGTCCTCACTTTCGCCTAAAGTGTAAGCCTGCTCAAGTATAAAGGAGTGAGGTTATGTGTGCACCAGAGGAAGTGGGTGAAATCCTTAATGAGTACTTTACATAGATATTCACCAAAGAGAGGGACCTGAAGGATGTTAAGTTGAGGGAAAGGTGTGTGAATACTCTCCAGTGGGTTAACATAATGAAAGAGGAAGTGTTGGATGTCTTGAAATGCATTAAGGTAGACAAATTCCCAGAGCCAGATGGGATCTATTTCAGGATACTAGGGGAAGCAAAGGAGGAAATATCTTTGCATACACTTTGGTCTCAGGTGACGTTCCCGAGGACTGGAGAATGTCCAATGTGCTTCCTTTGTTTCAGAAGGGGAACAGAGATAATCCAGGTAATTATAGGCTTATGAGCCTGATGTCAGAGGTGGGGAAGCTGTGGGAGAAGATACTGACACAGGATTTGTTCATGTTTGGAAGTCAATGGGCTTGTTAGTAACAGGCAGCATGGGTTGATGTGGGGAACATCATGCCTCAGCAACTGTTGAATCTTTTGAGGAGGTGACAAGATTGATTGATGCGGGAGGAGCAGTGGATGTTGTCTAAATGGACTTTCATAAAGCATTGGATAAGGTGCTTCATGGCAGGGTGGTATGAAAGGTAGAGTCTTCTAGAATCTAGGGTGAGCTGGCTAGATGAGTACAGACCTGGCTTGGTTATACATGACAGAGAGTAGCAGTGGAAGGGTGCTTTTGAGAATGGAGATCAGCAACTACTGGTGTTCTGCAGGAGTCAGGGATCTGTTGTTTATGAAATGTATAAATGATCTGGAGGAAAATATAGTGGGTCAGATTACTAAGTTTGTGAATGACACCAAAATTAGCGGAGTTGCAGAGAGTGAGGATGATTGTCAAAGGATACAGCAGGATATAAATAGATTGCAGATTTGGGCAGAGATATGGCAGATGGAGTTTAATCCAGACAAATGTGAGATGATGCATTTTGGAAAATCCAATTCAAGTGCGAATTATATAATACTAAGGGGAGAACCCTTAGAAGCAGTGACAGATTGTGGGATCCAGGACATTTCGGGAATGGGGACCCTGGGATCATCATCATCGAGTTTTGTTAAAAGCCTATCTGGTTCACTCATGCTCTTTAAGGAGGTAAATCTTTACCTGGTGTGACCTCCATGTGAGTCCAGGCGTACAGCATTGTGCTGGATTCATTACTGCTGTGTCAAATGGTCTTGCAAGCCAAACAGTGGGAGGACAATTAGGGATGGGCAACAAATTACTAGCTATGCTGGAAACCAATGAAAGAATGAAAAGGAAAATGAAATATAATGTATGAAATGAAGGTGGCATGCAGAGAAACAGGACCACTCCAACATCAGATTAGGTCAGATCTCAAATAACGATGAGACAGAATACAAGAAAGAGAAGGTTAGCTTAGTGGCATGGTGCAAATACAACAATCTCTCCGTCAATGTCATCAAAACAAAGGAGCTGGTCATAGACTTCAGGAAGCAGACTGGAGGACTGGCTGTATCAATGGTGCTGAGGTAGACGTGTTTGAGAGCTTGAAATTCCTAGGAGTAAATATCTCCAACAATCTGTCCTGGTCCATCCATGTCAATGTTACAGTCAAGAAATCACACCAACATCTCTACTTCCTCAGAAGGCTAAGGAAATTTGGCATGTCCTCAATGACTCTTAACAATTTTAGTGGATGCCCCATAGAAAGCACCCTATCCAGATGCATCACAACTTGGAATGGCAACTGCTCTGCCCAAGACCACAAGTGAGTTGCGCACACAGACCAGTTAACCACCGAAACCAGCCTCCCGTCCACTGATTCCATCTACATCTACCACTGCCTCGGGAAAACAGCCAACATAATCATAGAACCCTCCCACTTCGGTTCTACTCTCTTCCACCCTTTTCAAGAGGCAGAAGATACAAAAGTTTGAGAACATGTACCAGCAGATTCAAGAACAGCTTCTTCCTTGCTGTTATGAGACTAATGAATGGACCTCTCCTACATTAGGGTGGATCTTTCTCTGCAGCTGTGACACTGCATTGTGTTCTAAAACCCTGATGTACTTATGTAAGGTTTGATTTGTCTGGATAGCACACAAAACAATACCTTTCACTGTATCTCGGTGCCTGTGACACAATAAATCAAATCAAATTAAATATGCCATCTTTTCTAGTTTGAGGATATAATTCTGGGGGCCAGTAATCAGGTTTGAGCTCTATTGATTTCAATACATATTGCTCAATACCAGTTGAAACAAATTCAGCGTTTGAACTAAATTGTCAGACCAAAAGAACTCAAATGGAAAATCAGATTTGTTAGATTTTGAGCATTCAGGCAGCACTTTGCTGGTCTGAGCTGGACCATGCGTAACTAAATAGCTGGTCTCATTAGGCTGACCTCTTCCAGTTAGTCATATCGCTCATCAATTTCTTGCTCTTGAGGTCTCCAAGGAGTGCGGTGAATGCAGCTTAAGTCATTTGGCGTTTATTTTGTGGTGATTTTGTTGGAGATAGCAGCCACTGTGCATGTGCTGACATGTTGTAAAGCTGCACACACAGTGAGTTATAAAGTGGCAGGATGGCATTGGAGACGAACTAAAGACCATAACACACTCTGGCTGGGGCATTGTGTGTAAAAGCTGGCGAGTCATATTGCACAGCTGTATAAAACTTTAGTTCAGCCACATTTAGAGCATTGTGTGGTCACTGCACTATAGGAAAGATGTAGAGGCTTTGTAGAGGGTGCAAAAGAGATTTCACAGGATGTTGCCTGGATTGGAATGTATTCGCCTCAAGAGAGGTCCAATCTACTCAACCTCTCCTCAGCCCAGTGAACCTTATCTACACTGCCTCCAATGCCAGGAGGAAGGGACGCAAAGATGTTTACTGTACTTCAGCTGTTGTCTGACTAGCACCTTGTTCAGTCATAAGGAATCTTCGAACAACACTAAGTTAAAAATCACACAACACCAGGTTATAGTCCAACAGGTTTGATTGGAAGCACACTAGCTTTCAGAGCATCGCTCCTTCATCAGGTGGTAGAGCGACGCTCCGAAAGCTAGTGTGCTTCCAATCAAACCTGTTGGACTATAACCTGGTGTTGTGTGATTTTTAACTTTGTACACTTCAGTCCAACACCGGCATCTCCAATTCAAACACTGTTCTGCAAGGAGCAGCCCTCCAGAATTTGTAGCCAGATTAATCTGTTGTGACTTCCTCAACCTTTTTATAGCATGCAGAAGCTGAATATGCCTAGTAAGGAATTCAGTCCAATTGTGCAGAAGGTAGATTCAGAAAGCTTACTGGAATTGATTAAAGCAATCCTCCGTAACATTAGCACAGCCTAATTCTATGCCAGGTAAGTTAACCCATGACTTTAAGAACTCGAGGTGAAAGACACTTAACTTTACGCCCACGTTATGCTGCTCAATTTTTACTCACTTAAGATTGCTCTACAGCGCAAAGTTTACATTAATGGCAATGACACTTTATATTACGTTGCATTTGTCACTGATCAATATTGCAGAGTTCCTGATGCTGTCTGACAATTCTTGATTGCTTTCCAATGATGTTTTTGATCAGGTTACTCTGGTCAAAAACAAAACACCAATTCAGCTGTCTTCAAAAGGAATCAAATCCATTACAAATTTCAATGGAGTGTCACTTTCTGAGTGCAGCAATCAAACCAACTTAATTCACATTTCTGGTCATTTCAAAATAAATGTTAGATCCTGTTTCAGATGAAAAAAAAATTGACTCCCTCGTTTCCCACAATAAATGTCATAATATTGAACTCTGTCATTATTAAATCTAGTTCATGGCAACAAAATGCCATTAAATTATTATGAGATCTGGTTTCCTGTGAAGTGGCTGATTAAGGTTACAACCAGCTTCATTGCAAGTTCAAACTGACTGCAACATTAAAACAAATTGCAATTGCAGCCCTTGATGTCTCTGGA
Source organism: Chiloscyllium punctatum (assembly GCF_047496795.1). Taxonomy (NCBI): domain Eukaryota; kingdom Metazoa; phylum Chordata; class Chondrichthyes; order Orectolobiformes; family Hemiscylliidae; genus Chiloscyllium; species Chiloscyllium punctatum. The sequence goes on from NC_092743.1 coordinate 12,599,057, forward strand.
ACTCCCTTCCTCAAAAGGCAGAATCTTTAAATATTTCTAAGGCAGAGGTAGTTAGATTCTTGATCACCAAGGGAATGAAAGATTAATGGGGGCATATGTAGAGTTTAGATTAAAAATCAGATCAGCAATGGCCTTATTGAATAGTGGAACTGACCAAAAGGGCCAAATGGGCTATCTTTAATCCTTGTTTGTCTGTTCATATTTTTAATAGCTCCTTGCCCCACTAAGGTCTCCCCTGGTCACAAGTTTGGGGAGAGATGCCACACAAAGTGTGGTCTAGAATTTCTAATAGCAGAACAATAGGCAAATGAGGACAGCATGCCTCACTCTGGGGAAGCAGAAGAAGGCTGCAATGGCAAAATGGGCCTGATCATCGCAGCTCAAACAGTCACCAAAATCTGATCACCAGCTGGTCAAGATCATGTGGACAATGACGGTGCCCCAAGGTCCCAGCTTTGATGTACCAGTTTCCACCAGGATATGCTTTCAAAGCGCCGTGGTGCTGAGGAATTGATGGCAGTGCCATACTGTGGACCCGGGGGACCCGATCCAAGGATCTGCACATGGGTAATTAATGCATGGAAATCTTTGGACAGCTCCAATGTCTTTGGACAGCAGCATCCACGAGCAAACAGACGTGTATCACACAAGGAACAAAAAAACGGCAGCAACTCCTGCACTCCAGCTTGCACTACTTTGTGAGACATCCTGAGTCAGGTGTCCGAAGCTGAAAATGTGTTGTTGGAAAAGCGCAGCAGGTCAGGCAGCATCCAAGGAGCAGGAGAATCGACGTTTCGGGCATCAGCCCTTCTTCAGGAACCTGTAGATCGAGGATCAGCCTGAACAGTCGCCTGAAGATGCACAGCAGAGACGCAAACCTCAAGAAGTCAATAAAACATAAAGCAATAATACTTTGGAGCTGAGGAAGGCCATTCGGCCCATCCATTCGATTACATCATGGTGATCTGATTTTTCTCAAATCCACTTTTCCCCATAACCCTGAACTCATTTACTGGTTACAAAGCTTTCGATCTCAGCCTTGAATATACTTAACCATCCAGCCTACATAGCCCTGTGTGGTAAGGAATTTCTCAGATTCACAACGCTTCAAAAGAAGAAATTCCTCCTCGTCTCTGTCTTAAATGGCCAACCCCTTATTCTCCGATTACACCCTCTAGTCCTAGACTCTCCCACCAGGTGAAACTACCTCTCCACATCTAATCTTTTCAGTCCCCTGAGAATCTTGCACGTTTAAAGAAAGTTGCTTGTTATTCTTCTCAAATCCAACCAAGGGCAGGCCCAAAAAACAGAAATTGCAAGGAAAGGTCAGCAGATCAGGCAGCAACTGTAGACAGAAAGCAAAGTTAGTGTTTCGGGTCCAGTGACCCTTCCTCAGAACTGGAGTTGCTGGAACCGGAGTATTAACTCTGATTTCTCTCCACACATGCTGCCAGACCTGCTGAGCTTTTCCAGAAATTCCTGTTTATGTTTCTGATTTCTAGCAGTTCTTTAGGTTTTTATTAAGTACAGGCCCAATCTACTCAACTCCTTCTCATAAAACAAACCCTCCATTCTAGTGAATATTATGTAGATAGTCTCCAATGCCAGTATTTCTTTCCTTAGATAAGGGTCCAAAACTGTTCCTAATACTCCAGTTGTGATCTGACTAGTACCTTAGTTTTAGTAAAACCTCTCTAATTTTATACTCCTTTCCCTTTGGTCAAGATTCCTTGTACCTTTCCTATCACCCACTGAACTTATATTCTCGCTTTTTGTGATTTTTACACAAGGATTCCGCAAACTCTCTGTCCTGTTGCTTTCTGCAGCCTTTCTCCACTGAGGTAACATTCACCTCCTCTACACTTCCTGTGAAATGCATAAATTCATATTTTCTCCATTCTAATCCATCTTCCAAATGTTTGCCCATTTGCTAAACCGGTCTACGTCACTCTGCATGATCCTCACCGCTTGCCTTCCGATCCTTGAAGGACCTTGATGATGTTGAGAGATATTCCTGTATCAAATGTTCCTGTGCCATTTAAGGTATTATCCTCATGACCAGTGTGATAAGGTCGTGGTGGGATGTGATGGGGAGGAGAGAGTGGGGGGTATCCATGTTGGGAAAAAGCAATGGTGAATTTGTTTTCTTAATGGCATGGTCAGGGTTAAAGCTGGGCCACATGAAGAGGAACCTGAAGTAAATTTGAGGAGAATCATCCCCATAACTAGATTCACCTGACACCTGTGGTACAGATGTTTGGGAAAGTCTTCCTCATAAATATAGGATTTTACAATCATGGAAGAAATTACTGGAGTGCAATGAATAGAAGATGAATCAGAGTTTGTCTTCACTGGGAACAAAGGACAGATAATCATCGTTGACCAAGTTTTGAGAACAATGTAGATATACAGTCCTCATAGTTTATACATGCTCTAAATGATAACCACTTTATCTGATCTTCTGGGGACCATTATTTAAAAATGGTGAAATGAAACCATCTACAAATAAATGTTTCATTAGTATAAATAAGCAGTGGTCTCATATAAACTTCTTAAAGGGATTGACAGGGTGGATGTGACAGGGTATGGAATCTATAAACAGTGGGCATAATCTCAAAATAAAGTGCAAACCATTTGAACTGAGTGATGAGGCATTTGTTCACTTAAAAGGAGGTGAATCTTAGAATTCTCTGCATTAGACGCCTGTGGAAACTCAACAATTGAGAATATTTAAGACTAAGATGAAGAGATTTCTAGAGACGGATGACAATGAAGGATATGGGGATAATATGGAAAAGAGGTGTTGATATATATAAGAAGGCAAAATTTAACTGGAGGGTGGAAGAGGCTCAAGGAGTGGAATGGCCTGATGCTGTTCCTATGTTTGTAAATAATACAGGAGATGCTCATAGGAATATCTATGTCACTGACCAAAACGGGTTTCAAGGTATGAAAATAGATTGAAATAACTAGGACTTTTCTCACATTGGAACATAAGGGGTTGCGGCAGTGACCTTTTGACATTTATAAAATCATGAAGGGCATAGATAAGCTGATTGACAAGGGTCTTTTCCTTAGGGTGGGAGATTTCAAAACTAGGGAGCATATTTTTAACGTGTGAGGAGGAAGATTTCAAAAGGAAATGAAGGGGCAACTTTTTCACACATTAGGGGATTGGTATGAGGAAGGATCTTCCAGAGGAAGTGGTGGATGCAGATACAGTTACAATGTTTAAAAGACACTTGGATAAGTGCATGAATAAGAAATGTTTGAAGGCATATGGGCCGAGCGCAGGCAGTTGTGACTAGTTTAGTTTGAGAATATGCTCTGTTCTGACCGAAGGGTCTGTTTCCATTCTGTATAACTTATGACTCTCTAAGTTAAAACAAAAGTTTGAGGTTCATTGGTTCTTGTGGTCATGTGACAATTGCTCATAGTCCTGGAGTGTGTTCACCTTTGACATCACAGAACAGCTGGAATGAGAATGTGAATGGTTATTGTTTTTTGTTAGCTATAAACCAAAGCTTGCTTTAAGTGAAGGAATGTCTTCAGTAATGATTCGTGTATGTTGACTGTCTTCAGTTGCCATGTTCTGAATAAGCAAAAACCTTTTCTCACCCTGTGGAGATTGGGGCAGCTATGTGTCATTCTGCATAGCACAGCTTTGTTGCCCTGTATTTATGGTTCATATTCAAAGGCAATTGCCTCTTCTCAGCTGAATCACAGTTAAGGGCCAGTGAATCTGAGACAGACAAAGACAGTCAGACAGGTAGGTGTAGTGTGATAAGAAAAAATGCTTTATGAATCAATTAGTGAGCTGGCTTTAATACAATGTTCCAACCAGTCCCCGCCTGTTCCCAGGATTCTTAGTGGAATACTTTCAAATGGTTATGTTCTTGAGAATAAGAAGAAACAGGCTCCCTTTCTTATTTCAAAATCTCTCTCTTGATTTGATGCTAAAGAAGCAATTCCACAAAGGATCCCTTCCCTTGCGGATACTTCTTTTTCCCAATCCAAATGTATTTCTTTTTCAAAAGGAACCTATTTCACCAGGTTTTTTTTCCAGAGGTGAAGAAAAGGTTTATGTACTACAAAATGCCATAAAAGGTTTTTTTTAAATGCAGCACACATGCATTAGATTAGAAATGTGAATTGAGTTAAAAATATATATATGAATCAATCTCTGTGTTCCATAAAAATTAGATGATGGAATCTTGTATTGGATAATAACAGTAACAGAGTGAAAAGGTGTGCTGCTGGAAAAGCACAACTGGTCAGGCAGCAACTGAGGAACAGGAGAGTCGACGTTTCGAGCATTAACCCTCCATTAGGAATGTGGGGAGGTCCAAGGGGGCTGAGAGGTAAATGGGAGGGGAATAGGGCTGGGGGGAAGGCAGCTGGGAATGCGATAGGTAGATGAAGGTGAAGGGTGATAGGCATGGCTCAGAGTGGAGGGTGGGCGGATAAGTGGTAGGACAGTTCAAGAGAGCGGTGCCAAGTTGGAGGGTTGGATCTGTGATAAGATGGGGGCAGGGGTGATGATGAAATTGGTGAAATCGACATTGATATCATATGGTGGAAGGTCCCAAGGTGGAAGATGAGGTGTTCTTCCTTCAGGTGTCGGGTAACTAGAATTTGGCGGTGGAGGAGGCCCAGGACTGGCATGCCCGTGGGGATTGGGAGGGGGAGTTGATAGAGCAGTTGATTTCAAGATCCTTGCCTTCTAGCATGAAGAACAAAGGAGAGAGATATATTTTGACCTGCAATGTAGGGGTGTCTAAAGTTTGCCCTTAATGCTAGCATGACCTTCAGATACAATAGTTCACACCAGTTTATCATTCCACTAACACACACAGACCAGGGATTCCAATCAGCTTTTAGTCCCTTTATTTGTCTAATCCTACAATGGCAAAAAAAGTATCTGGAGTTTGTGACATCATTCGCAAGAGATGTCTTTCTTCTGAGGAGAAACTTCTTTAGTTGGTAAGTTATTAGGATTTAGAATGCGTTGCCTGGGTGTGTGGTGGAGGCAGATTGCATAGGTGGTTTCAAAAGAGAGCTGAATATATATTTGAAAGTCATCAACATAGATGACTATGGAGAATGGGACAAACTGAGTAGCGCTTTAACCTTGCATATGTGATCCCATTTTGGTAGTCAGGCATAATATCTTGGGAGTATATAGTGATGCCCTTTCTTGGATGGCCGCCCCAACATCAGATGATGGGAGGTATACCTGGAACAGTCGGTTCCTGAATGTGGGTGAGAGCCTCACTCAATGGTCTGTACTGCAATGATCGCATTGCACTGTCATTACCTGTTCCTCTTAACATGGGTTTGCTGGTAGAGGTGATACGCCTGTCAATGAGTGAGGCAAAAACTCAGACAAGGCACTCCGATGTTTCAAAAGAGCCAGTACAGACATGATTGGCTAAATGGTCTCCATCACTTCCTCTGGCAGCTCATTCCATACACACATCACTCTCTGCGTGAAAAAGTTGACATTTAGGTCCCTTTTAAATCTTATCCCTTTCATCTTAAACCTATGCCCTCTAGTTCTGGACTCCCTCAACCCTGGAAAAAAGACTTTGTCTATTTATCCTTTCTATGCCCCTCATGATTTTATAATCCTCTACAAGGTAACCCCTCAGTCTCCAAGCTTCAGGGAAAATATCACCAGCCTATTCAGCCTCCCCCTGTAGCTCAAACCCTCCAACCCTGGCAACATCCTTGTAAACCTTTTCTGAACACTTTCAAGTTTCATAACAATCTTCTTATAGCAGAGACCAGAAATACAAGCAATATGTCAATAGTTCCCTAACCAATGATAGGGAACTATTGCTGCAACTATAGCTGAAATATAGCTGCAACATGACCTCTCAGCTCCTAGACTCAATACACTGACCAATAAAGGCAAGCATATCAAACGCCTTCTTCATTATCCTGTCTACTTGTGACTCCACTTTCAAGGAGCTATGAACCTGCACTCCAAGGTCTCTTTGTTCAGCAACACTCCCGAGGATCTTACCATTAAGGGAATAAGTCCTGCTCTGATTTGCCTTTCCAAAATGCAGCATCTTGCATTTATCTGAATTAGACTGTATCTGCCACTCCTTGGCCCATTTGCCCATCTGATCAGGATCCCTTGTAATCTGAGATGACCTTCTTAGCTATCAACTGCATCAGCAATTTTGGTGTCATCTGCAAACTTATTAATCATACCTCCTATGTACACATCCAGATCATTGCTATAAATTATAAAAAGCAGTGGACCCAGCACTGATCCTTGTGGCAATCCACTGGTCTCAGGTCTTCAATCTGAAAAGCAACCCTCCCCCACCATCCTCTGTCTTTTACCTTCAAGCCAGTTCTGTATCTAAATCGCTAGTTCTCCCTGTATTCCATGTGATCTAACCTGCTGACCGTGAGGAACATTGTCAAACGTTTACTGAAATCAGTATAGATCATGTCCACCGCTCTGCTCACATCTTTCCTCTTCATTACTTCTTCACGAAAACTCAATCAAATTAGTGAGGCATGATTTACCGCACATAAAGCCATGCTGACTATCCCATATCCGTCCCTGTTTTTGTAAATACATGTAAATCCTATCCCTCAGGATTCCCTCCAACAACTTGCCAACGCTGATGTCAGGCTCACCGGTCTAATGTTTCCTTGCCACCTTTCTTAAATTGGCCCATATGTAGCTCCCTATCTGTCAGAAACACCGTCAGCTGTAATAATGCCATATGGGGCAAAGACAGAAGAGGACAAATGTGTAGCACATTAACAGGATGAGTTGTAAAATAAACTTTGCACAATATGCATGAGGGAGACCATACAGCTAGTTCTTAAAAGTTTTCAGTTACAGGACAAATTTGGTAGATCTCCACTCCCGGAGTGAAGCTTCACTCATAAGAATGTGCATTTACAAATTTCTGATTATTTTAAAGCAAACAATTGTAGTGTTCAATGGTTTGGTTGTTCTGCATTTGATTATGTGAGCATGGTAATAATCCATGTGCACTTTGCTGCTTGACTGGTTAAGTCTGGTTAAAGGGCCTTAGTTTCAGGACTCAAACACCAACATCTAAGCTGCCAGTTCATGACAGTATCAAGAGAATGCTGTACTATCAGAGGCACTATCTTCCTAATTTGGCCACTCAGGTCTATCAAATGTTCTGACAAGACTCTTATATCACTGGCATTTGCTATGCTTTCCTTTATTGGTCAGAGCATTGAGTATAGGAGTTAAGAGATCATGTTAAGGCTGTACAGGACATTGATTAGGCCACTTTTGGAATATTGTGTGCAATTATAGGTCTCCCTCCTAAAGGAAAGATGTTATGAAACTTGAAAGAGTTCAGAAAATATTTCCAAGGATGTTGCCAGGGTTGGAAGGTTTGAGCTATAGGGTGAGGTTGGGCCCATTTTCCCTGGAGCATTGGAGACTGAGGGGTGATCTTATTGAGGTTTATAAAATCATGAGGGGCATGAATAGGGTAAATAGACAGGGTCTTTTCCCTGGGGTGGGGCAGTCCAGAAGTAGAGAGCATAGGTTTAAGGAGAGAGGGGAAAGGTTTAAAAGAGACCTAAGGGGCAACTTTATCACACAGAGGGTGGGTGCGTGTATGGAATGAGCTGCCAGAGGAAGTGATGGAGACTAGTACAATTACAACATTTAAAAGGCATCTGAATGAACATATGAATAAGAAGGGTTTAGAGGGATATGGGCCAAGTGCTGGGAAATGGGACGAGATTAATTTAAAATATCTGATCGGCATGGACAAGTTGGACCAATGAGTCTGTTTTTGAGCTGTACATCTTTATGACTCTAGTAATGCCACTACCCTTTGAGACAGGAGACCTGGACTGAAGTCCCACCTTCTTCACAGCTATGTAAAAACTCCTCTGAGCAGATTTATGATACAATCTTTCATTCCTTAGAAATGAAACCATGAAAAGGATGCTGGGTATTCCAAGATGGAGGACGGGAAAAAATTGTGGGCTGCATGAGCTGCTCCTTTTTTTGATGTACTTTAGGTGTTGGAGGTGTTTTCCTCAAATTCCAGAAGTGGCAATTACTGTTTTATATACTGTTTTGGCACTTTGGGGAGAAAAGATCAAAATACAGCACTTTTAAATGGAGGAAGACAGACAAAAGGCAGCAACCACATGATCAGTGTAGGAGAGGGACAAAGAAACCTACACTTCTGGCTGACACAGCAGTGAATCTGCACAGTTACTGCCTCTGCTCTTAGAGTTCATGTAGCTCTGGACATCAGAATCTGTCTTGGAAAAACTAACAAACAGCAAAATTCACGGGTGACCTTAGAGGAACCAGTGTGGGTGAGCTGTCAGCACAGGAAGAGATAAGTGCATAGTTTTAAGTGTAACCTTGCTGTAAGTCTACAATAGTGAGTAGGGTGGGTTGTTGATTATATTTTTTAGTAAGATTTGTCCTTTGATTAAATTTTAAAAATATAAACCACAAGTACTAAGTTAGCCTGGAGCACTGTTTTATTTAGAGGAATAAGACGGTTATATTTTCTGAGTCTGTAGATTATGAAGGAGCAAAGATGGCCTTTAGTAGAGTGATATGCTCTTCCTGTCAGAAGTGTGAGATTGGATTAGATTAGGTTAGATTCCCTACAGTGTAGAAACAGCCCCATGGCCCAACAAGTCCATACCGACCTTCCAAAGAGTAACCCACCAAGACCCAATTCTCTCTGACTAATGTACCTAATACAATGGGCAATTTAGCATGGCCAATTCACCCAATTTGCACATCTTTGGACTGTGGGAGGAAACCGGAGCACCCGGAGGAAGCCCAAACTGACATGGGGAGAATGTATAAACTCCACACAGACAGTCGCATGAGGCTGGGGTCAAACCTGGGTCGCTGCCACTGTGAGGCAGCAGTGCTAGCCACTGAGCCACCATGCCGGGAGAGATTAGGGAGAGTTTCCATGTTACTGATGATTATGTTTACAGGAAGTGTCTTTGGTTCAAATCCTATCAGATTGCATGGATCAGTTGGAGTGGCAGTTAGAGGCAATGATAAATTTACAAGAGCTAGGGGTTGTAATGGACAACAGAAGGGAGAAAAGCTGCAGATACAGTCAGGTAGATGGGTTAACTCCAGGAAAGATAGAATGAGTCGGCAGGTAGTGTAGGAGTCTCCTGTGGCTATCCCCATCTCAAACAAGTATGCTGTCTTGGAAAACGTAGGGGGTGATGGACTCTTATGGGAATGTAGCACAAACAGCCAGGTTTCTTATATCGAGACAGGCTCTAATGCAATGAGGGCTACATCAGCTTCCAAGCAATCAATTCTGTTAGGAGATTCTGTGGTCAGTGGTACAGACAGATGTTTCTGTGGCCAGCAGCGAAAAGTCAGAATGGTGTGTTGCCTCCCTGGTGCCAGGATCAAGGATATCTCAGAGAGGGTGCAGAATGTTCTTAAAGGGGAGAGAGACCAGCAGGAGGTCATTGTACATATTGGAACTAACGACATAGGAAGGGAAAAGGATGAGATTCTGAAGGGAAAATTTCGAAAGTTAGGCAGGAATTTGAAAAGGAGGTCCTTGAGGGTAATAATATCTTGATTACTCCCGGTGCTAATGTGGGTAGGAATAGAAGGATGGAGCAGATGAATATGTGTCTGAGGAACTGGTTTATGGAAGAAGGATTCACACTTTTGGATGATTAGAATCTCTTCTGGGGTAGAAGTGACCTATACAAGAAGGGTGGACTGCACCTGAATAGGAAGGGGACTAATATACTGGCAGGGGGATTTGCTAGAGTTGCTCGGAAGGTTTGAAACTAGTAAGGTTGGTGGTTGGGGACACCAAAGAGAAATTGTGATGAAAGAGATCAATCTTAGAATGGTGCAGTTGGGAAAAGGAGTGAGTCAAACAGTCAGGGCAGGTACGAACAAAACAGAGAACAAGGCAGGATTGATAAATTAAACTGCATTTATTTCAATGCAAGGGGCCTAACAGGGAAGGCAGATGAACTCAGGGCATGGTTAGGAACATGGGACTGGGATATCATAGCAATTACAGAAACATGACTCAAGGATGAGCAGGACTGGCAGCTCAATATTTCAGGATACAAATGCTACAGGAAGGATAGAAAGGGAGGCAAGAGAGGAGGAGAAGTGGCATTTTTGATAAGCGATAGCATTTCAGCTGAACTGAGGGAGGATATTCCCAGAAATACATTCAGAAAATTATTTGGATGGAACTGAGAAATAAGAAAGGGATGACCACCTTATTGGGATTATATATAGACCCCTTAATAGTCAATAAGAAATTGAGAAACAATTTTGGAAGGAGATTTCAGTTATCTGTAAGAATAATAGGGTGGTTATGATAGGAGATTTTAATTTTCCAAACATAGATTGGAACTGTCATAGTGTTAAGGGTTTAGATGGAGAGGAATTTGTTAAGTGTGTACAAGAATATTTTCTGATTCAGTATGTGCATGTACTTACTAGAGAAGGTGCAAAATCTGACCTACTTTTGGGGAATAAGTCAGGACAGATGTCAGTGGGGGAGCACTTTGGGGCCAGTGACCATAATTCTTTTCATTTTATAGTAGTGATGGAAAAGGATTTACCAGATTTAAAAGTTGAAGTTCTCAATTGGAAAAAGGCCAATTTTGACGGTATTAGGCAAGAACTTTCAAAAGCTCATTGGGCGCAGATGTTCGTAGGTAAAGGGACAAGCTTCAAAAGTGAGATAATGAGAGTCCAGAGACAGTATATTCCTGTTAGGGTGAAAGGAAAGGCTGGCAAGAGGGAATGCTGGATGACTGATGAAATTGAGGTTTTGGTTAAGAAAAAGAAGGAAGCATATGCCAGGTTTGGACAGCAGAGATCAAGTTAATCCTTAGAAGAGTATAAAGGCAGTAAGAGTATACTTAAGAGGGAAATCAGGAGGACAAAAAGGAAACATGAGATAGCTTTGGCAACTAGAATTAAGGAGAATCCAAAGGGAGAGGCTGAACAGGCTGGAGCTGTTTTTCCTGGAGCGTCGGAGGCTGAGGGGTGACCTTATAGAGATTTATAAAATCAAGAGGGGCATGGATAGGATAAATAGGCAAAGTCTTTTCCTTGGGGTGGGGCAAGTCCAGAACTAGAGGGCATAGGTTTAGGCGAGAGGGGAAAAGTTTTAAAAAGACCTAAGGGGCAACTCTTTTCTCACAGAGGATGATGCATGTATGGGATGAGCTGCCAGAGGAAGTGGTGGTGGCTGGTACAATTACAGCATTTAAAAGGCATCTGGATGGATCCATGAATAGGAAGGGTTTGTCTTGTATACCACTATTCAGAAAATGAACAGGTATGCTGTACCCAGTGATCTGCTGAATAACTGGCTTTGAGTCAACCTCACTTAAACAGATTATTTCATTATTATTGCTATGCTGTTAACAGCTTGGCTGCTGCATTCCCTTCATTATTCTTCGAACATGCGAAATTGACTTGAGAGCAGTCTTGCGATTGTGAAAGTTGCCACATAAATGCAACAGTGTTATCATTGACAACGTTTGTCCAAACCACACACTTCCTTCAGGCATTCCATCGTCAAGGTCTGTCTGATTTGTCACTTTTGCAATGGGTGCTGCACATCATTCAACTGAAACTAAATCGATGCGGTATGTTCACTGCCCATGTCCTGTTAGCTCAGTTTGCGGCCCCTAATTACAGTTGTGCCAGTTTATTTTGTTGTAAACCGTGCAACCTGTTAATGAACATGGCCCTGTCATTCAAGGTTTACCTCAGGCAGACAGACTATATTTAAGTTTGAAGTAGCCCATTCTCAATGACTGCAATAACTTGTAAGATGATTGATGCACTTTGTTGCAACAGCACACATGACTGCTTTGTTTGAAGGTCCCACATTTCCCAGTGGAAGCTGATGCCTGGAATCTGCTGAGGTTCTGTAGTCCTTGCATATTAACAAATGCCATTCTGACCTGTGCTGACCTTTGGGATCACTGCTCTCAACGTTAGCCTCCGCAGCATCCCTGCTTTGTTAATCGCCTCACCAGCGTTTGCTGTGCCCCAAGCTCTGATGTTCTCTCCCATAATCTCTATGCCCTGTTATGTGATTTGTAAAGAGCTGGAAACGATGTAAGTATTCACCCAGGGTGCCACACATTGCAGTCTTGCTGCAAGCAACGATATATCAGTTCACCGTGTCAGTTTAGATCTGTGACCATTGGTGAGGCAGAAAACCAAGGCATCTTTCTTGATTGAAAAAGACACATTTTGTAAAAGATTTTCCTTATGGCCCTACCAGGATAGTTTGCAAGAATAATGATGCATAAAGAATCACAACATTTCTACAGCATAGGAGGAGAATGCTGATTTGTTCACAAATGGACCAGGAATTAGGGGCTGAGGGGTGACCTTATAGAGGTTTGTAAAATCATGAAGGGCATAGATAGGTAAATAGACAAGGTCTTTTCTCCAGGGTGGGGGGAGTCCAGAACTAGAGGCCATAGGTTTAAGGTGACAGGGGAATGATTTAAAAGGGACCAAAGGGACAATTTTTTCACACAGAGGGTGGTCCATGTATGGAATGAGCTGCCAGAGGAGGTAATGGCGGCTGGTATAATTACAACATTAAAAAGACACCTGGATGGGTATATGAATAGGAAGGGTTTGGAGGGATATGGGCCAAGTGCTGGCAAATGGGAATAGGTTAATTTAGGATTCTGGTCAGCATGAACGAGTTGGACCAAAGGGTCTGTTTCCATGCTGTACATCTCTATGGCTCTATAAAGCAGGAACGTTTTGTTAAAACAGAATAAAGCATCAGTCTGAGCACAACTGGAATGTAATTTTGAGCCCCTTATCGAAGTAAAGACATACTGGCATTTCAGAGGAGGTTTATGAGATTACTCCCAAGTATTGAGAGATTTTCTTATAAGGAGTTGAGTACACTGGCCTTATACCCTTTGGAGTTGCAGTTCCCCAGTCCTGAGCAAGAGTCACTGGATCTGAAACATTAACTCTGATTTCTCTCTAGAGATGCTGCTAGAACTGCTGAGCTTCTCCAGCAATTTATGTTCTTATGCTCATTAGAGTTTTGAAGAATGAGAATAGAGCTCATTGAGGAATGCAATATCCTGACATGGCTTGATAGGGTAGATGTGGAAAGATTGTTTCCCCGTGTGGGAGAGTCCAGAATGAGAGAGCATCATCTCAGAACAAGAGGTCACCCACTTAAAACAGTGTGGGAAGAGGTTTTTTTCTCTCAGAGAATTATAAAGCTGTAGAAAATTTGACCACAAAGGGCTAATGGAACATAGAACAGAGAACATAGAACAATACAGTGCAGAACAGGCCTTTGAGCCCTCAATGTTGCATTGACCTGTGAACTAATCTAAGCCCATCCCCCTACAATATCCCATCATCATCCATCTGCTTATCCAAGGCCTGTTTAAATGCCCCTAATATGGTTGAGTTAACTACATTGGCAGGCAGGGTATTCCACACCCTTATCACTCTGAGTAAAGAATCTGTCTCTGAGATCTGTCTTAAATCTATCAACCCTCAATTTGTAGCTATGCCCCTCATACAAGCTGACATCATCATCCTGGGAAAAAGACTCTCACTGTCCACCCTATCTAATCCTCTGACTATCCAGTATATCTCTATTAAATCCCCTCTTAGCCTTCTTCTCTCCAATGAGAATGGACCCAAGTCCCTCAGCCTTTCCTCATATGACCTTTGCTTCAGACCAGGCAACATCCTGGTAAATCTCCTCTGCACCTTTTCCAATGCTTCCATATCCTTCCTGTAATGGGGCGACCAGAACTGCACACAAGTGAGGCCGCACTCGCGTTTTGTACAGTTGCAGCATGACATTACGGCTCCAGAACTTAATCCCTCTACCAATAAAACGTAACACACTGTATGCCTTCTTAACGGCATTCTCAATCTGGGTGGTAGCTTTCAGGGATCAATGTACATGGACTCCAAGATCTCTCTGCACATCCACACTGCCAAGGTTCTTTCCATTGACCCAGTATTCTGCCTTCCTGTTATGCTTCCCAAAGTGAATCACCTCACATTTATCTGCACTAAACTCTATTTGCCACCTTTCAGCCCAGTTCTGCAGTTTATCCAAGTCCCCCTGCAACCTCCAACATTCTTCCACACTGTCCACCACTCCACCAACTTAACTATCATCTGCAAACTTACTAACCCATCCACTTATGCCTGCATCCAAGTTCTCAAGTCATAGAGTCACAGAGTACAGCATGGAAATAGACCCTTCGGTCCAACCTATCCATACCGAACAGATATCCCAACCCAATCTAGTCCCACCTGCAAGCACCCGGCCCATATCCCTCCAAACCCTTCCTATTCATATACCCATCTAAATGCCTTTTAAAATGTTGCAACTGTACCAGTCTCCACCACTTCCTCTGGCAGCTCATTCCATACACGTACTACCCTCTGCATGAAAAAGTTACCCCTTAGGTCCCTTTTATATCTTTCCCCTCTCACCCTAAACCTATGTCCTCTAGTTCTGGACTCCCTGACTACAGGGAAAAGACTTTGCCTATTTACCCTATCCATGCCCCTCATAATTTTGTAAACCTCTATTAAGTCACACCTCAGCCTCCGACGGTCCAGGGAAAACAACCCCAGCCTGTTCAGCCTCTCCTTTTAGCTGAAATTCTCCAACCCTGACAACATCCTTGTAAATCTTTTCTGAATCCTTTCAAGTTTCACAACATCTTTCCAATAGGAAGAAGACCAGAATTGCACGCAATATTCAAACAACGGCCTAACCAATGTCCTGTACAGCCGCAACTTGACCTCCCAACTCCTGTACTCAATACTCTGACCAATAAAAGAAAGCATACCAAACGCCTTCTTTACTATCCTGTCTACCTGCGACTCCACTTTCAAGGAGCTATGAATTTGCACTCCAAGGTCTCTTTGTTCAGCAACACTCCCTTGGACCTTACCATTAAGTGTATAAGTCCTGCTAAGATTTACTTTCCCAAAAAGCAGCACCTCACATTTATCTGAATTAGACTCCATCTGCCACCTCTCAGCACATTGGCCCATTGGGCGAAGTTCACAGCACAGAAGCAGATAAGTCTATTGTTTTTAAGTGTGTCCTATAGAAAGTCGACAGTAGTGATTAGAGTGGATTCTTTCTTGATTATATGTTTTTTGAGATATGTTTCTTAATTAAACTTAAAATATAAGACATAACTATTAATTTAACCTGGGGCAGTGTTTTATAGAGGAATAAGATGGTGTTATTTTCTTGGTCTGTAGATTGTGAAGGAGCAAAAATGGCCTTTAGTAGAGTAATATGTGCTTCTTGTCAGATGTGGGAGTCTAAAGGGAATTTAAGGGTTACTGCAGATTATATCTGCAACAAGTGCTTTTGGTTGTGAATCTTATCAGATCAAATGGATTGATTGGAGAGACAGTTAGAAGCAATGAAGAATTTGCAACAGCAACAGTATGTGATGGGTGGCAGCTATAGGAAGGGGGGAAAGTCTCAGGTACAGTCACATAGATGGGTTAACTCCAGGAAAGGTAAGAGAGGTAGGCAGCTAGTGCAGAAACCTTCTGTGGCTATACCCATTTCAAACAAGTATGCTGTTTTGGAAAATGTAGGGGGTGATGAATTCTCAGAGGAACATAGCACGAACAGCCAAGTTTCTGGTATTGAGACTGGCTCTAATACAATGAGGGGTACATCAGGTTCCAACAGATCAATTGTGTTTGGGGACTGTCTTGTCTATGGTATAGACAGGCGTTTCTGTGGCCAGCAGCGAAAAAAGTTCAGTTGTTTATAAAAATAAAATAGCAGTGGTCCCAAACCAGATCCTTGCAGCACACCACTAGTAACCACATTTCCAGGTTGAATATTTTCCATCAACCATCACTCACTGCCTTCTTTCAGAAACCCAGTTTCTAATCTAAACTGCTAAATCACCTTCAATCTCATGCCTTCACGTTTTCTCCAGTAGCCTACCATGTGGAACCTTATCAAAAGCTTTACTGAAGTCCATGTACACCATGTCAATTGCCCTACCCTCATCCACGTGCTTGATCACCTTCTCAAAAAACTCAGTGAGATTTGTGAGGCATGACCTGCCCTTGACGAATCCACGTTGACTATTTCGAATCAAATTGTTGCTTGCTCAATGATTATCAATCCCATTTCTTATGATCCTTTTCAAAACTTTTCCTACAACAGACGTAAGGCTCACTGGTCTATAATTACCTGGGTTATCTCCACTGCCCTTCTTGAATAAGAGCACCTTTGTAATCCTCCAATCCTCTGGTACTAAACCAGTCGAGATAATTCAAAGATTAAGCCAAAGGCTGAGCCACCTCCTTCTTAGCTTTACAGAGAATTCTCAGAAAAATCTATCTGGCCCAGGGTACTTACCTAACTTCACTCATTTTAGAATTGATAACACCTCTTCTTTACTAACCTCAATCCTTTCAAATCTAATTGCCCATATTTCAGTCTTCACCTCTACAATATTCTCCTTTTCCTGAGTGAAAATACCTCTCTGATCTCCACAGGGTCCACACACAACTTCCCACTTCTGCTTTTGACAGGACCTGTTCCAACCTTCATCATCCTTTTATTCCTCACCTATCTATCGAAAGCTTTAGGGTTCTACTTCGAAAGACTGCTCATGTCCCCTCCTTGCTCTTCTTAAGTCTCTCTTTAAATCCTTTCTAGCTAATCTGTAACTCTCCATTGCCTTAGGGGAACCATCTCATCTCAACGTCACATAAGCCTCCATCTTCTGCTTAACAAGAGATACAATTTCTTTAGTAAACCACAGTTCCCTTGTCTTATCTCTTCTTCCTTGCCTGACAGGGAGATACCTATCTATTCCTTAAACCAGCTCCACATTTCCATTGTCCCCATTCCCTGCATTTTGTTGCCCCATTCTATGCCTCCTAAGTCTATCCAAATCGCATTATAATTGCCCTTACCCCATCTATAACTCTTGCCCTGTGGCATGTACCTATTGCTTTCTATTGCTAAATTGAACATAACTGAATTATGGTAAAAACAATGACTGCAGATGCTAAAAATCAAATACTGGATTAGTGGTGCTGGAAGAGCACAGCAGTTCAGGCAGCATCCAACGAGCAGCGAAATCGACGTTTCGGGCAAAAGCCCTTCATCAGGAATAAAGGCAGTGAGCCTGAAGCATGGAGAGATAAGCTAGAGGAGGGTGGGGGTGGGGAGAGAGTAGCATAGAGTACAATGGGTGAGTGGGGGAGGAGATGAAGGTGATAGGTCAAGGAGGAGAGGGTGGA
Organism: Chiloscyllium punctatum; assembly: GCF_047496795.1. Taxonomy (NCBI): domain Eukaryota; kingdom Metazoa; phylum Chordata; class Chondrichthyes; order Orectolobiformes; family Hemiscylliidae; genus Chiloscyllium; species Chiloscyllium punctatum. The sequence goes on from NC_092743.1 coordinate 12,616,392, forward strand.
GTGGATAGGTGGAAAAGAAGATAGGCAGGTCGGATAAGTCCGGACAAGTCAAGGAGACAGTTACTGAGCTGGAAGTTTGAAATGAGGATGAGGTGGGGGAAGGGGAAATGAGGAAGCTGTTGAAGTCCACATTGATGCCCTGGGGTTGAAGTATTCCGAGGCGGAAGATGAGGCGTTCTTCCTCCAGGCGTCTGGTGGTGAGGGAGCGGCAGTGAAGGAGACCCAGGACCTCCATGTCCTCGACAGAGTGGGAGGGGGAGTTGAAATATTGGGCCACGGGGCAGTTTGGTTGATTGGTGCGGGTGTCTCGGAGATGTTCCCGAAAGCGCTCTGCTAGGAGGCGCCCAGTCTGCCCAATGTAGAGGAGACCACATTGGGAGCAACGGATACAATAAATGATATTGGTGGATGTGCAGGTGAAACTTTGATGGATGTGGAAGGCTCCTTTAGGGCCTTGGATAGAGGTGAGGGAGGAGGTCACTCTCATTCGTTTGGCCGAACTGGTCCTCACCCTTAACAATTTCTCCTTTGAATCCTCCCACTTCCTCCAGACCAAAGGCATAGCCATGGGCACACGTATGGGCCCCAGCTATGCCTGTCTCTTTGTTGGCTATGTAGAACAGTTGATATTCCGTAATTACACCGGCACCACTCCCCACCTCTTCCTCCGCTACATTGATGACTGCATTGGCGCCACCTCGTGTTTCCGCGAGGAGGTTGAGCAATTCATCAACTACACCAACACATTCCACCCTGACCTTAAATTTACCTGGACTATCTCTGACACCTCGCTCCCCTTCCTGGACCTCACCATCTCCATTAATGACAACCAACTTGACACCGACATTTTTTACAAACCCACCGACTCCCATAGCTACCTGGATTACACCTCTTCCCACCCTATCTCTTGCAAAAATGCCATCCCGTATTCCCAATTTCTCCGCCTCCACCGGATCTGCTCCCAGGAGGACCAGTTCCACCATAGGACACACCAGATGGCCTCCTTCTTTAGAGACCGCAATTTCCCTTCCCACGTGGTTAAAGATGCCCTCCAAAGCATCTCATCCACATCCCGCACCTCCGCCCTCAGACCCCACCCCTCCAACCGTAACAAAGACAGAACGCCCCTGGTGCTCACCTTCCACCCTACAAACCTTCGCATCAACCAAATCATCCGCCAACATTTCCGTCACCTCCAAACAGACCCGACCACCAGGGATATATTTCCCTCCCCACCCCTTTCCACCTTCCGCAAAGACCGTTCCCTCCGTGACTACCTGGTCAGGTCTACACCCCCCTACGACCCACCCTTCCTTTCTGGCACTTTCCCCTGCCACTGCAGGAACTGTAAAACCTGTGCCCACACCTCCTCCCTCACCTCTATCCAAGGCCCTAAAGGAGTCTTCCACATCCATCAATGTTTCACCTGCACATCCACCAATATCATTTATTGTATCCGTTGCTCCCGATGTGGTCTCCTCTACATTGGGGAGACTGGGCGCCTCCTAGCAGACCGCTTTAGGGAACATCTCCAAGATACCCGTACCAATCAACCAAACCGCCCCATGGCCCAACATTTCAACTCCCCCTCCCACTCTGCCGAGGACATGGAGGTCGTGGGCCTCCTTCACCGCCGCTCCCTCACCACCAGACGCCTGGAGGAAGAACGCCTCATCTTCCGCCTCGGAACACTTCAACCCCAGGGCATCAATGTGGACTTCAACAGCTTCCTCATTTCCCCTTCCCCCACCTCATCCTCGTTTCAAACTTCCAGCTCAGTAACTGTCTCCTTGACTTGTCTGGACTTGTCCGACCTGCCTATCTTCTTTTCCACCTATCCACTCCACCCTCTCCTCCTTGACCTATCTCCTTCATCTCCTCCCCCACTCACCCATTGTACTCTATGCTACTCTCTCCCCACCCCCACCCTCGTCTAGCTTATCTCTCGACGCTTCAGGCTCACTGCCTTTATTCCTGATGAAGGGCTTTTGCCCGAAACGTTGATTTCGCTGCTCGTTGGATGCTGCCTGAACTGCTGTGCTCTTCCAGCTCCACTAATCCAATAACTGAATTATGGCCACTCTCTCCAAAGTGCTCACTGACAAATAAATCAAACACCTGGCCTGATTGACTACCAAACACCAGATCCAGTGTGGCCTTCCCTCTTGGCCTTTCAACATACTGTGTCAAGAAACCCTCCTGCACATATTGGACAAAAACTGATTCTCCGACGTACTAGAGTTATAGCATTTCCAATCAATGTTGGGGAAGTTAAAATCCCCCATAATGACCACCCTGTTCCTTTCACTCCTACCCAGCATTGTTTTGCTGATCCTCTCCTTCACCTCCCTGGAACTCAGTGGAAACCTAAAAAACCTCCCAGCAGTGTGACCTCTCCTCTCCTCTCCTGTTTCTAACCTCAGCCCATACCACTTCAGTAAACGTGTCATCGTCAAAGATTCTTTCAGCCACCATTATATCGTCCTTGACTAAAAAAGCCACACCTCCCCCTCTTTTACCACCTTCCCTGATCTTAATGAAAGGTCTAAACCCTGGAACCTGCAAAATCTATTTCTGACTCTGCTCTATCCATGTCTCCGAAATGGCCACAACATCAAAGTCCCAGGTACCTATCCATGCTGCAAACTCACCTACCTTATTTTGGATACTTCTGACGTTGAAGTAGACACACTTCAAACCAGTTTGCTGTCTGCCAGCACACTCCTGTGACCATGAAATCCTGTCCCTGTCCATCCTGCTCTCATCCTCCTGTGTACTGCAACTACAACTCAGGTTCCCATCTCCCTATTGAGCTAGTTTAAACCCACCCGAATAGCACCAGCAAATTTCCCACCCAGGATGTTGGTACCCCTCTGGTTCAAGTGAAGACCGTCCTGTTTGCCGAGGTCCCACCTTCCCCAGAATGAGCCCCAATTATCCATAAACCTGAAACCCTCTAATAGGGTGCGTCATTAAGTATATTAAGGCTGAGATGACAGATTTTTAATCAGTAAAAGAGTCAAGAATCATGGAGAAAAGTCAGGAAAGTGGATTTGAGGATTATCAGATCAGGTATGACCTTGTTGAATGATGAAACAGATTTGGGTTTTCACTGGAGCACAGGAGGTTGACAGGTGACCTTACAGAGATTTATAAAATCAAGAGGGGCATAGATAAGGTGTCTTTTCTCTATGGTGGAGGATTTCAAGGCAAGGAGACATATTTTTAGGTGAGAGGCAAAAGACTTAAAACTTATTTACACATTAAGTGGTTCATATGGGGACTGGATCTCCAGAGGAAGTAGTGGATGTGTGTGCAGTTACAATATTAAAAAGACATTTGGATAAGTTCATGAGTAACAAATATTTGGAGGGATATGGGCCAACCATAGACAAGTGGGCCAATTTAGTTTGATTACATTACAGTGTGGAAACAGGCCCTTCGGCCCAACAAATCCACACCGACCCGCCAAAGCACACAGCATCTTTGGATTGTGGGAGGAAACCGGAGCACCCGGAGGAAAGCCACACAGACACGGGGAGAACATGCAAACTCCACACGGTCAGTCGCCTGAGGCGGGAATTGAACCCAGGTCTCCAGCACTGTGAGGCAGCAGTGCGTGCCACTGTGCCACTGTGCCACCAACTGTGGTCAGCATGGACTGATTGAACTAAAGAGTCTGTTTCCATGCTGTATGACTGTGTGATTCAATGTCTTATAATCCTATGGATGCTGATTGGTAGAGACACTGTGGTGGACAGTGCGCCAATCAATGATGCTTGATAGTTAACTGCCAGGTTTAATTAAAATTTGAAACCAGACTGATATTATTTGGTCTGGGCATTTCCCTGAAATAAACCAGGAAATGACTGTCATCTACTTTGTTTTCTTGTAACTGGTATAGTGAGTGTACAAGTACTGTTTAACTACAACTTCTGTCTGCAACATCTCCTTTTTGTTGATAGTTGTTTTTTGTGAGTCACTTGATAGAATGTAAATGATATTCAAGATTTGTACTAAGAGTATTTAACTACCAGTCATCACTAGCTAGTGCATTCACTGTGCAAACACCTCTATCAAGGATCCAATGTCTCCCAAACAGCATTCTCTTCTCTTACAATGCATAGGTTGTTTTCCCATTACTTTGGTATTTGTTACAATTTTTCCTGATGTGTGCAAGGTGAAAAGCAAGCTATATTTTTCTTCAGTTTTTTAACTATTCAGTCTCACAGATTCTTCCACTCACCATCTGTTCCCCCTTTGCATCTACACAGTCAATTAATTAATCAACTGAGCCCAAACATTAAGAACAGAAATTGCTGGAGAAACTCAGCAGATTGCCAGCATCTGTGGTGAGAAAACAAACAGAGTTAATGTTTTGAACACAAAACAAAAAATGCCGGAGAAACTCAGCAGGTTGAGCAGCATTTGCAAGAAGAGAGCAAAGTTAACACTTTGAGACTTGTAACTCTTCATGACAAATGTTAGTGAGGAAAAAGTAGTATTTTTGCTGAAGAAAAGGTGGGGGGAGAGGTGAGTGGATAAATGGAGGTGTAATCATAATTTTTAAGTCTGATATTGTATGTAGCTTAGCTACTTGCCATGTTAACAGATCAGCCACTTGGACAACAGTAGGAAATACGTTGGCTGAAATTTGAGCATTTTGAGTCTAAATGACTGGCCCTGTGGTTTTTCTCATACAAAGCAGGAGTACCACTGTAAAAACACAACCTGGCATTGGATCAGTTAGGACGATATTCACTGTGGCTTAGAAGAATGGGGAAGGAGCAATCTCATAGCAACCTGTGAATTTCTAACATGACTTGACAAGGTAAAAGTAGGAAAGAAGTTCTTGATGACCAGGAAGTCCAGAACCAGAGTCACACTTTAAGGAGGAGGAGGAGTAAATAATTTAGCACTGAGATAAGGGGAAAAAAAGTCTTCACCCAGGGAGTGGGGAGCCTGTGGAATTCTCTGCCATAGGAAGAGTTTGAGGCCAAAACATTGAATGTTTTCAAGAAGGAGTTGGATACAGTTCTTAATGCCAAAGGGATCAAAGGGTATGGGGAGAAATTGGGAATAGGGTACTGAGTTAGAAGGTCAGCCATAATCATATTGGATGGTGGAGCAGGCTCAAAGGGGTGAATGGCCGACTCCTGCTTTTATTTTTAAAAAAATACCTTTTACCATGGGACTACTTCAATTTAAACTCTATTATTGGGTGAGCAATCCAATGTTTTCTGAATTCTGCTTTGGAATGATATGAAAATATTACATCAAAGTGTCAAAAAGCCGAACACCTGGACTCCACCAACCAGTTACCTCTAAGCTAACCTTTTTGACATCTCCTCAACTTATTAAGATACAAAGCAGCATACTGAGGTCCTACTTTCACACTCTATTCAGGCATAATTGCAAGTAAAATACTTTAGATTTTCATAGAACATAGAACATAGAACATTACAGCGCAGTACAGGCCCTTTGGCCCTCGATGTTGTGCCGACCTGTCATACCAAGCTGAAGCCCATCTAACCTATACTATTCCATTTACATCCAATGACAACTTAAATGTACTTAAAGTTCGGAATCCTCTTGCTTTTTGACACTTTGATGTAATATTTTCCTATAATTCCAAGGCAGAATTAGGAAAACATTGGATTGCTCACCCAATAATAGAGAGTTTAAATTGGAGTAGTCCCATAATAAAAGGTCTTTTTTAAAAAGTAAGAGCAGGAGTCGGCCATTCATCGCTTTGAGCCTGCACCACCATCCAATATGATTATGGCTGACCTTCTAACTCAGTACCCTATTCCCAATTTCTCCCTATACCCTTTGATCCCTTTGGCACTAAGAACCGTATCCAACTCCTTCTTGAAAACATTCAATGTTTTGGCCTCAAACTCTTCCTATGGCAGAGAATTCCACAGGCTCCCCACTCCCTGGGTGAAGACTTTCTTTCCCCTTATCTCAGTGCTAAATTATTTACTTCTCCTTCTCCTTAAAGTGTGACTCTGGTTCTGGACTTCCTGGTCATCAAGAACTTCCTTCCTACCTTTACCTTGTCAGTCATGTTAGAAATTTTCCCAGTCCTTTATCCTCTGAAATACTTTTCCTTCATTCAACTGTCGAAGTTTATTAAGTGCCAGTATAGTTTCTGCCTCAGTAAATGACTCTTGTGTCTAGTTCCACAGCTTCGCAATTCACTGGTTTCTCTTCTGTTCAAAATCTCTTTTGTAGCTGCATTGGGGAAGGTGGTGATTAGTGAATATTACTCTCCATCTCTCCCGAAACCAGCACCTTCATTTGATTCTGGATCTAGGAAGTTAAACGTTTTAATTGGGCTAAGCGTAAGAGAAAGTGAATTTGGAAAACTACAAGCACAAAACAAGTCGAGACACATTAACTAAAATGAACAGTTTAAACAAGACACCCAATAGATTGAAATGAACAATTTAAACAGGACCCAACAGATTGGTAAAGAGGGGAACAGTGGATGTTTTTTGTTTGATTATAGTGGATATCTGATACCATTGCTTCCCACTTCTATAATATGTGGGTGGGTCAGGTCATTTGATGCATCCTGGATGGCCAAGTGATAAAGTGTCAGCAGCTGCTTCAGTTCGGATTTCCAAGCTGGAGTTAATGTAAAGCAGCAGGGAGAGGATGAGAGTGTTTTGGATCATCAGGAGGTAGTCATCTCACAGGCAGTGGGATGTCCAGATAGTCGATAGAAGATGAAGAAGTGATGGGCAGTGTCTTAGGGGTGCATGCCACTCTCTAACAGATACTCAGCATTAGAGAACACTTGGAGTGTCTATTTGCTGAAAGTGTGTCTGGTCCTGACCCTGGCTGTGATGGTAAACAACTCAAAACATCAAAGTGTACAAATGCTATTGTTAGAGAAGATGCGACAGTTCTGGGGCACAGATGAGCATTTCAGCTCCTGTTATCAAGGGTCCCACATGGCGTGTTTACTCCTTGTCACTGGAATAAAGGACATCATAGAGGGGTTACTGAAGATTCTGTAAGGGAGGGAAGCAAGGGCTGGGTTATTGTGAGAAGCAATAATGTAGTGGTAATGTCGCAGAAGTTGAAGTCTCAATGCCCGAGGCTAACGTTCTCGGAGCATGGCTTCAATTTCCACCATGACCAATAATGAAATCACAATTCAATTGGAAAAAGTTTAATCTCAACTTGGATGAAATATTGACTTAAAATTGGATTTTCTTTCAGATTGTAATGGTACTCCCTATGGGTCAATGTTAGGATTGATGTACGGAAATGATTTGGATGTTGGAATACAGAGTAAAACGTTGTAATTTGCCAATGTCAGTGAACTTGAACAGAAGGTTAACAGTGAAGATGATGCTAATCAACTGCAACAGGACATCAATATGCTCAAGGGGATGGGGAGGTGTGTGAACTAATGAATCTTGACAGAAGAATGACCTAACACGCAGACTTAGACAATGCACTGGGACAGAGAAATCCATGGTGAATGTTGTAGATGTTTGAAGGTGGCAGGATGTATTGAGAGAATGGGTAGAAAAACACGTGGGGTTTGGTCTTCATAATTAGAGATATTGAGTGTTGTATTCTGGCATAGATTTCATGCCACACAAGCACTGTACCTTTAAGACAATTAAAAGAGTTCACAAGACATGAGATTCTGGAACAAAGGTTACCCACTTCAACTTCACCCATTCTCCCTGTGTCACAGACTCATTGTTGCATCTTTAGTCAGTCAGCTTAGTGCATGTAATGTATAGTAACATTTGTAACTAGAGAACCCAGACCGTGTGCAAGTGATTGTAGCCATATAAATAATTGGTGTTGTTTATAAACTTCAAGAAATTGCAACAAAAACAATACCCTGTGAGTTAACATGGGTAAACATGTGGAATATACAAAGACAAACACAAAATGCATCGTGGTGATAAGCAAATGGGAACAAACATCTCGCCCTGACTGCTCTAAGTGGATGGCGGTGGTGGGTACTGCAGATGCTGGAGATTAGAATCAAGATTAGAGTGGTGCTGGAAAAGCACAGCAGGTCAGGCAGCATCCGAGGAGCAAGATGATGAAGGGCTTTTGCCTGAAACGTTGATTTTCCTGCTCCTTGGATGCTTCCTGAGATGCTGTGCTTTTCCAGCACCACTCTAACCTTGCTGTAAATAGATGCTGAGAAGGTAACAATGGGAAGGCAATTGTGAAAAGTCTTTGTCCGATCAGTAATCCATCAACCTGTCTGAGCTCAGACCTGAAGATATAACTACAAGCAAGATTGAAATTCAAGATGACAAACTATAATAAAGCACAGAGTAGTTTACATTCTCCCTTTACAAAAGAATCATCAGTTTTAAGGGCTAATGAACAGCCCAAATGTAGGAAGTCAGCTTTGAAATTGAAAGGCATCATCTGTCTCTGGATGTTGGTCAATTCTGCAATTTTCATTTCTAAAAATAGCATGAGAATAAAGCACATACAGCTCAAACAATGACTGTCTATGTTTAATTGCAAATGCTACCTATCGGTGCACAGCTACATCTTTTAACAAAATAACTTGCAACAGGCAAAAAAAAAAGTTAATATCAAAATAAATTACAGATGCTCCCACTGACATTATAAAGAGCACAGCTACATGAAAAGCCAATACCTCACCATGGATTGGCTCACCATTGACTTTCTGACTTTTATGGAGCAAACCAAACCTCTCAAGTTATGTTGAGAACTAGCCTAGACCCTGAACATTTTTGTACTTTGAACAGCAAGTGTAAAGTGTTCCATATGCAATTCAATTGGTCAACTTACTAGACCTGAAGCAAAACATACTTTATTCTTACATTATTGTTAAAATATGAACTGAAGAAAGGAGAATTGGAATAACTTATCTCTATTGGAAAATTTAACAGAATAATTAAAAAAAAACTATTAAACAGCAACAGTTCCAATATACAACATCCCCAAAACACATCCTTGATAAAGGCAAATTCAGTAAAATAAATTGTCTCGCATGCAATTCTAGCAGTAGGAAGACAACCCCAGCTTTTATCTATAACAAAGAGAGGGATAATCCGGCTTCACAAACCCAGCTACTGCAGAAAGCTGAAACTAAAATGCTGGGTTTTATGGGAGTTTGACCCCCACCCCTTCAAGCTGCTTCTATTGTTCCAACTTTAGAACCACCCAAATCCTCACAAGCCACTTACTTTACTGTCTAGGAGCAGACTATTTCGTACCTCTGTCCCAATCTCTCTTCATAAAACAAACCCAGGGCAAAATACACCTCTTAAACCCATAGTTACACTTCTATCCTTAAAAAAAACCATCAATATGCAACATTCTGAAGAATGATCACTAGATCCAAAATGTTATCTCTGATTTCACTCCATAGATAATAGTACTTTTGATTTTTCATCAATATACAAAGATGGCTTTATTTTTAAAAATCTATTAATATACTACAGTACATATACATTACATTGACTTGAAGCATGCAGACATTCAATATTACAGCCCATTTCAATCAGCTGTTTCTGCCACCAAACTCCTCCATCTTTACTCATCAAAGTCATGACAGTTAAGTTCTCTTGTCCTGTTACTTGCATAATTTTCAAATTGAATGGCTGCAATAATAAATTCAATTTAAATATTATGGTATTTTCATCCTTTTTTTTCAGAAACTTTAATGGATCATGATCAGGATATACAATTGTCCACGACACATTACTGGTAGCATAAATCTTGAAATGTTGTAATGCCAACATCAAACTCAAGGTCTCCTTCTCAATTGTGGAATATTTCTGTTGATGAATATTCAGCTTTTTGGAAAAAAATACCTAATTGATCTTTCCATCTGTTCGTCGCCATCTTGTTCCAAAACTCATATCACTCGCAACAATAGCCACTTTGAATAGCTTTTCGTAATTAAGTGTGGCTAACATCAGGGCAGTGGTTGGCACATCTTTCAGGCTGTCAAATGCCTTCTGATAGTCCTCCATCCACTGAAAGTTCCTGCTCTTCTTCAGCAAATTAGTCAGTGGAGCTACCACATTGCTAAAATTCGGCAGAATTTCCAATAAAATAAATAGATGTTATATGTGTTATATGTTTCTTTCTGATAAAGGTCTGAAAATATTTACTTCACCAGTCAAACCACCATAATGGACTCGGATATCCAGCCTGATCAATAGCTCAAGGAAATAGGCTGTGTGTGATCCACAGGGGCCAGTGCAACATCGGCAGATCCAGGACACAGTCAAGAGGGAGAAACCATCTGGCTGAACAGAGGCTCTCTCTTCCAGTTAGAAATCCATCTCCTACATCAAAAACCAGCATACCACAAGAAAGAAAATGCTTATTTTGACAAAGCAGCTATTATCCGGATAAGATGTTTGGAGATTCAGGGTCCTCCAGACAATATACTGGATCAATAACAAAGTCTACAAAGGGTAATATTCTTTTCAAAGGTTATTCACAGCAAAAATGATCCTTCAGCAAATAAATTATCCAAAGATCAGAAGCAAGATACTTTGATTTCAAGCAAGAGACCTTCTGTTCTTTCAATTCTGATGAGAGTGCATTCTTGGAAAACTGAAATATCCAGACCATCTGCATTTGTGAGCTTGGGAGAGGTAAACATAATATTATACAGTTATATACATAATTGTATCACACAATAGTTGAAGGGTGCAACTTTAATGTTTCATTCCCTTCAGTCATTCTGTAGATACCACATGCCATCTGTGGGTAGAGAGAATGGGTTCTACTCTTGACTTTGGAAGAAGCAGATGTGACTCTAACAGTTCCCTAGGGTTCTACAAATTATACCTGAGCAATTGCAGATATATTTATTGCTATCCAGCAATAAATCTGCAGAATATCTGAAAAGAGTATCTCTTGTGTCGATACTCTAGTCCAATGTATCCTTGACCACTATTTATTATATAGGGCCAAGAGAAAGCAAACACACCATGCAGATTGATTGGGGTAATAGGTACCCGGCATAGTACCTATCAATAAGACTGGATGGTGTCAAGCTTTTTGAGTGTTGTTGGAGCTGTAGAACATAGAAAAATACAGCACAGAACAGGTCCTTAGGCCCACGATGTTGTGCCGAGACTTAATCCCAATGTAACATAACCTACACATCCCACAACTCACTGCTATTCATGTGCATGTCCAACAGTCACTTAAATGTCCCCAATGACTCTGCTTCCACCACCACAGCTGACAATGCATTCCATGCACTCACAACTCTTTGCGTAAAAAACCTACCTCTGATGTCTCCTTTATACCTTCCTCCTAATATCTTCAAACTATGACTCCTCATACCAGTCAATCCTGCTCTGGGGAAAAGTCTCTGGCTATCGATTCTATCTATTCCTGTCATTATTTTGTACATCTCGATCAGGTCTCCTCTCTTCCTCCTTCTCTCCAGAGAGAAAGGTCCGAGCTTATTCAACCTTTCTTCATACGGCAAGCCCTCTAGTCCAGGCACCATCCTGGTAAACCTTCTGTGCACCCTCTCCAAAGCCTCTGTATCTTTCCTATAGTAGGGCAACCAGAACTGGACACAATATTCCAAGTGTGATCTCACCAGGGACTTGTAGAGCTGCAGCAAAATCTCGAAGCTCTTAAACTCGATCCCCTTGTTAATGAAAGCTGAAACACCATAGGCTTTCTTAACAACTCTATCCACTTGGGTGGCAACTTTGAGGGATCTATGTACTTGTACACCCAGATCCCTCTGTTCCTCCACTCTGCCAAGAATCCTGTCTTTAATCCTATATTCAGCATTCGAGTTCGACCTTCCAAAATGCATCACTTGGCATTTATCCAGGTTGAACTCCATCTGCCATTTCTCAGTCCAGCTCTGCATCCTGTCTATGTCAAGCTGCAACCTGCAGTAGCCCTCTATACTATCGACGACACCTCCAACCTTTGTGTCATCTGCAAATTTACTAACCCATCCTTCAACCTCCTCATCCAAGTCAGTTATAAAAACTACAAAGAGCAGAGGCCCATGAGCAGAACCCTGTGGGACCCCACTCAACACTGACCTCCAGGCAGAATATTTTCCATCAACAACCACTCTCTACCTTCTGTTAGCCAACCAATTCTGAATCCAGATAGACAAATCTCCCTGTATCCCATACTTCCTGACTTTGTGAATGAGCCTACCATGGGGAACCCTATGAAATGCCTTGCTGAAATCCATTTACACCACATCAACTGCTCTATCATTGTCGACCTGTCTTGACACCTCCTCAAAGAACTCAATAAGATTTGTGAGGCAGGACCTGCCCCTCACAAAGCCATGCTGACTGCCTTTAATCACACTATTCTTTTCCAAATAGTCATAAATCCTATCCCTTAGAATTCTTTCCACAACTTTGCTGATCACAGACATAAGACTGACTGATCTGTAATTGCCAGGAATTTCCCTATTCCCCGTCTTGAAAAGAGGAACAGCATTCACCTCCTTCCAATTCTCTGGTACGACTCCCGTGGAGAGTGAAGAGGCAAAGGTTCTCGCCAGCGGCTTAGCAACCTCCTCTCTCACTTCCCGGAGCAGCCTAGGATAAATCTGGTCTGGCCCTGGGGACTTATCAATCTTAATGTTTTCCAAACTATCTTGCACATCAACTTCATCAATCTTGATCTGATCGAGACTGTGTCCCAGCTCCTCTAAGTTTTCATTTACAACAAGTTCCCTTTCCTTGGTGAAAACCGAAGCAAAAAGCTCATTTCGGGCTTCCCCTATCTGCTCAGACTCCACGCACAAGTTCCCTCCGCTATCTCTGATCGGCCCTACCTTCTCCCTGAGCATTCTCTTATTCCTCACATATGAGTAAAATGCCTTTGGGTTCTCCCTAATACGTCTTGCCAAGCCTTTTTCGTGCCCCCTCCTCAGTCCATTTCTGAGCTCCTTTCTAGCAAGCCTGTAATCCTCTAAAGCTGTGTTAGATCCTTGCTTCCTCCACCTTACATAAGCTGCCTTCTTCCTTTTGACGAGAAGTTCCTCTGTTCTCGTCATCCAAGGTTCCTTAATCTTACCCCTTCTTACCTGTCTCAGAGGAACAAATTCACGCATCACTCGCAACAACTGCTCCTTAAATAGTCTCCACATGTCTGCTGTTCCCTGTGGAACAATTGTTCCCAGTCTGTACTTCCCAACTCCTGTCATAATTTCCATTTCCCCAATTAAATATCTTCTCTCGGGAACTGTTCCATTCACTCTCCAAGGCTATGCTAAATGTGAGGCAGTTGTGATCACTTTCACCAAAGTGCTCTTCCACTGCGAGATCTGACACCTGTCCTGGCTCGTTGCCGAGCACCAAATCCAAAATGGCCTCTCCCCTCATCGGGCTGTCTACATACTGAGTAAGGAAACCCTCCTGAACACACCTGACAAAAACGGTTCCACCCAAACCATCTGCACTTCGGAGGTTCCAGTCGAAATTGGGAAAGTTGAAATCACCCATAACAACAACCCTGCTAATTTTGCATTTTTCCAGAATCTGTCTGCCTATGAGATCTTCAATCTCTCTACTGCTATTAGGTGGTCTGTCGAAATCCCCCAATGCAGTGGCTGTTCCCTTGCTATTTCTAACTTCCACCCATACTGACTCAATAGACAAACCTTCCTCAACAACCTTCGTTTCTACAGCTGTGATGCACTCTCTGATTAGCAATGCTACACCCCCTCCTCTTTTTCCACCCTCCCTGTTCTTTTTAAGTGTTCTAAACCCTGGAACATCAAGCAACCATCCCTGCCCCAGTGAAACCCACGTCTCCGTTATGGCCACAACATCGTAGCCCCAAGTACTGATCCATGCTCTAAGTTTGTCACTCTTATTCCGGATACTCCTTGCATTAAAGCAGCCACACTTTAACCGATCCCTATGTTTCATCGCATGAGAAACCTTCCTGATAGATTCAATAAATCCTGTCACTGTCCTGTCTGCAACTGACCCCCTCTCTTTGATTCCCACCCCCCTGTCAAATTAGTTTAAACCCCCTCCCAAATCGCACAAGCAAATGTCCCACCCAGGACATTTGTGCCCCTCCAGTTCAGGTCCTTCATGTACATGTCCCACCTTCCCCAGAAGGTATCCCAATGGTCTCGGTATCTGAAGCCCTCCCTCCTGCACCAGCCTCGCTGCCACGTGTTAAGCTGCATTCGCTGCCTGTTCCTCATCTCACTATCTCGTGGCACCGGTAGCAAACCTGAGATCACTACTGTACACGTCCTGCTCTTTAGCTTCCAACCTAACTCTCTGGAGTCACTTTTCTGATCCTCAATCCCTTTCCTGGCTATATCATTGGTGCCAATATGTACCATGATTTCTGGCTGCTCACCTCCCCCCCTTCAGAATCTTGTAAACCCGATCAGCGATATCCTGGACTCTGGCACCAGGATTCCGGGAATCCCGTTCCTGACCACAAAACCTCCTGACAATCCGTCTAACTATTGAGTCCCCTACCACTAGAGCTTTTCTATTTTGCCCCCTTCCCTTCTTAGCCATAGAGCCAGAGACCTGACAACTGTGGCTTTCCCCTGGTAGGCTGTCCCCACCATAGAACATAGAACATAGCACATAGAAGAATACAGTGCAGTACAGGCCCTTTGGCCCTCGATGTTGCGCCGATCCAAGCCCACCTAACCTACACTAACCCACTATCCTCCATATGCCTATCCAATGCCCGCTTAAATGCCCATGAAGAGGGAGAGTCCACCACTGCTACTGGCAGGGCATTCCATGAACTCACGACTCACTGAGTAAAGAACCTACCCCTAACATCTGTCCTATACCTACCACCCCTTAATTTAAAGCTATGCCCCCTTGTAATAGCTGAATCCATACGTGGAAAAAGGTTCTCACGGTCAACCCTATCTAAACCCCTTATCTAAACACCTCTATCAAGTCACCCCTAAACCTTCTTTTCTCCAATGAAAACAACCCCAAGTGCCTCAGCCTTTCCTCATACGATCTTCCTACCATACCAGGCAACATCCTGGTAAACCTCTTACGCACCCGTTCCAGTGCCTCCACATCCTTCCTGTAGTATGGCGACCAAAACTGCACACAATACTCCAGATGCAGCCACACCAGAGTCTTATACAACTGCAACATGACCTCAGGACTCCGGAACTCAATTCCTCTACCAATAAAAGCCAGTACGCCATATGCCTTCTTCACTGCACTATTTACTTGGGTGGCAACTTTCAAAGATCTGTGTACATGGACACAAAGATCCCTCTGCTCATCCACACAACCAAGTATCCGACCATTAGCCCAGTCCCCCATCTTCTTGTTACTCTTACCAAAGTGAATCACCTCACACTTAGCTACATTGAACTCCATTTGCCACCTTTCTGCCCAGCTCTGCAGCTTATCTATATCCCACTGTAACCTGACACATCCTTCCTCACTGTCAACAACTCCTCCGACTTTTGTATCATCCGCAAACTTGCTCACCCAACCTTCTAGCCCCTCCTCCAGGTCATTTATAAGAATGACAAACCGCAATGGTCCCAAAACAGATCCTTGCGGAACACCACTAGTAACGGCACTCCAAGATAAACCTTTACCATCAACAACTACCCTCTGTCTTCTTCCAGCCAGCCAATTCCTAATCCAAACCTCCAAATCACCCTCAATGCCATACCTCCGTAGTTTTTTCAGTAGCCTACCATGGGGAACCTTATCTAATGCTGTACTAAAATCCATATACACCACATCTACCACTTTACCCTCGTCCACCTCCTTAGTCACCTTCTCAAAGAATTCAATAAGGTTTGTGAGGCATGATCTGCCCTTCACAAAACCATGCTGACTGTCCTTGATCACATTATTCCTATCCAGATGTTCATAAATCCTATCCCTTACAATTCTCTCTAAGACTTTGCCCACAACAGAAGTGAGACTCACCAGCCTATAGTTACTAGGGTTATCCCTACTCCCCTTCTTGAACAAGGGAACCACATTTGCTAGCCTCCAGTCTTCTGGCACTATTCCTGTAGACAATGAGGACATAAAAATCAAGGACAATGGCTCTGCAATCTCCTCCCTTGCTTCCCAGAGAATCCTAGGATAAATGCCATCAGGCCCAGGGGACTTATCTATTTTCACCCTTTCCAGAATTTCCAACACCTCTTCCCTACATACCTCAAAGCCGTCCATTCTAATTAATTGTGACTCAATATTCACATCTGCAACAATGTCCTGTTCCTGTGTGAATACTGACGAAAAGTATTCATTCAGTGTATCCTCAATCTCTTCAGCCTCCACACGCAACTTCCCACTACTATCCTTGACAGGACCTATTCCTACCCTAGTCATTCTTTTATTCCTGACATACCTATAGAAAGCCTTTGGGTTTTCCCTAATCCTACCAACTAAGGGCCTTTCATGTCCCCTTCTTACTGCTCTTAGGAGGGGACCAGCAGTATCCAAAACAGTATACTTATTGCTGAGGGGAATAGCCACAGTGGATCCCTGTTCTGATCATTGGTTCCATTTCCTCCCCTTGACAGTAATGCAGCTGTCCTTATTCTGTGTCTGGAGAGTGACCACCTCCCTCTACATCCTCTCAATTTCCCTCTCAGCCTCCCAGCTCATTCAGTATTCCGTCGCACTCCTGACTTGTGCCTTGTAGATGTTGGACAGGCTTTGGGGAGTCAGGAGGTGAGTTCGTCACCACAGGAATCCCAACCCATGACCCTGTGCTCTTCGATTCACTGTATTTATAGAACTGGTCCAGTTACTTTCATTGGACACATTGTTGAAATGGAGTGAGACCATTGACGTGCTTTCACTGTTTTCAACTTCCTGTGCTATCATTCCAGATACAGCAGTTGCCCTCCATGAGGTCTTCAAATCTGGGGTGTTGCTCAACCCAGTCTGAACACAAATGGAGCAACATGTACTGTCACACTTTTCACTGTGCCTCGGTACTCGTGACAAAAAATTCAATTCAATTCATTCTACATTCTAGTAAAGAATATGGAAGCTCTTGAGAAAGTGCAAGGAGGAATTATAAGTGTGACGTCAGAACTGAGAGGTGAGGCCCATCAATCAAATCAAAATGGAAGTGCAGTAAAAGGATGATTACATTGTTATTTGCTTTTACTCTTTCATGGGGATGAGGGTGACTCTGGCTAAGCCAGCTCCCCATCCCAAATTGCCCAGATGACAGCTAAATCATTACTGTAGGCCTGGAGTCACATGTGGACCAGAAAAGGTATTGATGCCAGCTTTCCTTCTCAATAAGATATTTGTGAACTAGATGGGTTTTTATGACAATCAACAGTGGTTTTGTGCTTTCCTGGTTGTATGGCTATTATTTGTATTCAGCATTTATTACGGGCAGATTCAAATGTCCAGAGCATCAGCCTAGCTGACTATCCCAGTGACATTACTATGTCACCGTCACCTCTAACATTGATGCAATATAGACCCAGCACAGACTTATTGGAATGCATGACCATAAGAAACAGGAACAGGCATAGGCTATTCAGCCCCTCAAGCCTGTTCCACCATTTAACAGGATCTTAGCTAATCTGACGTTCCTCACTTGCCTGCCCCTTTCCATGATCCTTGATTCCCTGACTGATCAAGAATCTGGATCACATATAACCTATACTGTCATGGATTTTACAGATAGACCCATTACTGTTCTGCAAATACTGTGCAATTTGATGGGGATGTTATCTGTGGCATGGGTATTGACATGAAAATTGAAATTGAGTGTGAGGTGGCTATCAAACTTTAGGGGCCATTACAGGCAAGCTCAATTTATCGTGAAGCTGAGGGAGTTGGAACTGAAGTGTCTTCATGCCTGTGAGTGGTGAGCCTGTGGAATCCACTGCCACAGATAGTAATTGAGGTCAAAACATTGAATGATTTCAAGAAGGAGATAGATATGATTCTTAGAGCTAAAGGGATGTAAGAGTATGGGGCAAAAGTGGCATCAGCATGTTGGATGGTCAACTATGACCATATCGAATAACTATGACCATGCTCGAAGGGCCGAATGGTCTATTCCCACTCCTATTTTCTATGCTTCTTTGTTAGCCTGAGTGTGCACCTCACTAGTACCCCAAGGCTGTAACCTGCACTGTATGAAAACACTCTCAGTGTGACTGCCTTTGAGCTCCTCAGGTTGGAGAATGAAACTTAGTCTTCTTCAGAATGGGGCCTCACTGTGCTCTGGTCATCAACGATTGATCATAATTTAGTCAACATATGAACAAGCTCTCAGTCAGACATGCAATGAGGTAAATGTGAGAGAGGTGAAATAGCCATGTCTGTTTCTTCTTGCCTTCTTTTCCCCTAGAGTCTCATTAAGGCAGAGCAGAAGCTGACAAGGCTGCACTTTCAAAGCCAGTTCAGAAAGATCCCAGGCACCTTCACCTCTTGCTTCCTTTTTTTTTCACATTGGTTTTCCATCAATGCCTATCACTACAAGTCACAACACTATTCTTAAAGGGACAGTCACAGCATAAATATCGATTTATCTATTTGTAGAGATAATTTCAATGCATTTTTCATTGCTAATTATTCTCTCTCTCTTCTCTCTCTATATATAATACATATATATCTATATATGTTTCACAAAACACAACTTTACAATAACAGCCTAATATTATCATCTATTCACACAATGCATTATTAAGCAGAACATATCAAAAGTAAATTACATACTGGAAGCTTTTTTGCACATTTCAGGGAAAAGAATAACACTATTGTATAATCTATTAAGCTTCATAAAGATTTAGACATTGTCATCATTAAAATTATGAAAAGTATTGTAGATAAGCACTCTTGCTTGAACTCTCTATTCTCTGTTATTATTTATGTAAGTCTCCAATCGCTAAAGTGTGTGTTTTACAGAATGATGGCATTTTGGTGTTGTAAATCCTTTAAGTCTGCAGTCATTAACAATGACAGCTCTATACAATGACAACAAATAATACTGCAATAAAACTGGTGGTGTTCCTTAAAACATAGTATCCCACTGACAATATTTGTCATCTATGTGTACAGTAAGTCAAAGTTGTCCAAACATGATCCTCTGTGAAGATGAGGAATTAGTTTGCATTAAAGACATAACCTGGAAATTATTGTGAAAAGTCACGAGGCTCTGGATGTGACTCAGTGAATCGTGTTATTTTCTCTGGGTTAGTCAGTCATGATTTTGATCTCATAGGCCTGCAGCATAAAATCCAAGACGATGTTTTGCTGTGGTCAGGAGGGCAGATGTAGATTCATCTGTTTGTCAAGCAGAACAAGTTGTCATCTTTTCATACGGTCTTTTGGAAGAGAGGTAATGTCAAGGCTTAACTCTGCACTGGAGTAGAAGGGAGCTGTTCAGGTGGGATGGGCTACTCTTGAACTATGCTGGGGCCAGTATCCCAGCAAATTGACTAAAGAGGGCTATAGAATCATAGAATCCCTACACTGTGAATGCAGGCCATTTAGTCCATCAAGTTGTTATGGACCAGGCCAGACGCCCTTAAAACAGTGCAAGAAGGTAGGCTGGACCTTTTAGTTGTCCCGTCCTTGGCTTTTGTGTCAAACTCAAGCTGCTTTATTTTCAATTGAATGTTAGCCATCTCTAAAGATTCTGATGGCCTTTCCAGCAAATCTAAATGCCGAGTTATTGTTGTAATCATCACTCCTTTCCTCACGGAAGAAGGCAGCTCCAACGCCAGATTGTCGGCTACTTGCAGCAGCTTGGCTTTATTTAACTTTTTAAAGGCCCCCAGAGTCACTTCTTCCATCCCAAGAAAGCCCTTGGTGATGGAAAGAGCCATGATTATCACAAACCAACTGAATTCAACACCCAGAACAAAAGATACCAACACCTACCACCCGCTACCTCTGAGTCCAAATCGGAACTACAGAACAAATCCTGGATGAACCCCCAATCTGTTATGGACCAGGCCAGACTCCCTCAATGCAGTTCAAGAAGGTAAGCCAGACCTTAACTTTTCTACTTATTTTGAGCAGATGTACTGTGGATATTCCAGGAGTGTTGCAGCTTGTCAAAACCCTTTAGTTCTAAACAAAACAGAATTTACTTACAGAGTACCAAATGAAACACAAACAAAATAGAACAGAATGCAGAATAATATAACCTTTCTGAAAACCCAACAGATTATCCCAACATAATGATGCTCCATCAAATACTAGCAACAATCCCCATAAACACCCCCTTGGCTCAGAAGGTGAAACCAAACACAGGGTCTTACAGGAGAGATGTCAGAGAGACAGAGATAGCAGAGAGATTCAGCATGGAACACCTTCTTCCGTGTAGCTGTTTCTTTGACCAGCAGCCTCAGAGAAACCATCTGCTTACTTTGAGCAGCCGGACTGCTAAATCCAAACCCAACCAAACCAGAGAAAGGCTGAGCTTGGAGAATTGGTCACACCCCTTTCATTGTACAATTTTGTTTTAAACTTACAAGTTTCTTCAGGTAGATAAACGAAGATAAAATGGACCCTCCGTCTTTATGACCCCTCTGAAAAAAACCCATCTTGTTAAAGAAGCAGCATCATCATAAATTCCATGCCAACATTTCCAAGATTGTCCCAGTAAGACCCCACCTACCCTCTAACCCTGCATTTCCCATGGCCAATCCACCTAACCTGCACATCTTTGAACTGTGGGACGAAACCAGAGAATCCAAAGGAAACCCATGCGGATACAGAGACAAAGTGCAAACTCCACACAGACATTCACCCAAGTCAAAATCTGGTCCCATGTGCTATGATGCAGCAGTGCTCACCACTGGGTCACCATCTTGCCTGTGGTGAGCGAGCTTTAAACTAAGTCAGGGGAGTGGAAGGCTTAAGAAGGGGTAAACAAAAAGATGTACCAATATTGTTTTGATAATGATACCCAAAGCAGGGCAGTCAGAAACCGAGTGTACAATGAAAAGAAAACAATACAAATGGGGTCAAAAAGGACGGAAAATGGTAAAACGATAAGAATCTGTGCGTACTTGAATACACATAGTATTCTAAATAAAAGAAATGAATTAATGGCACAAGTATAGGTTAATGGATATGATCTTATAGATATTACACAGACAAGATGATAAGGAGATCAAAACTAGGAATTAATTATGCTGGGTTTTTTGATGTTTTGAAAGGGCAGACAGGAAGGAAAGAGTGGAGTAGATTTTTTGTACAAGATTGAATAAATGTGAAAACAAGAAAGAAAGTATGATCTTAGACCAGATGATATAGAATCCATCTGCATGAAATAACAAGGGGCAGAAGGCACTAATGGGGGTGGTGCATAACCCTTACCAGTAGCTGCTATGTTGGGTTAAGAATAAATCACAAGATAATGAGGGCATCTAAAAAAGATTATCCATTAATAAAACATATCATTGACTATAGATCTTCATGTAGATTGGGAAAATCAATTTGGCAAGTGTCTGTGTGGGTTTCCTGCGGGTGCTTCGGTTTCCTCCCACAGTCCAAAAATGTGCAGGTCAGGTGAATTGGCCATGCTAAATTGCCCGTAGTGATAGGTGAAGGGGTAAATGTAGGAGAATAGGTCTGGGTGGGTTGTGCTTCAGCAGGTCGGTGTGGACTTGTTGGGCCAAAGGGCCTGTTTCCACACTGTAAGTAATCTAATCTAATCTAATCTAAACTATGAAGAACTCAGTGTGTTTGGGATAGTTTCTAACAGTATTTTTTGGATCCAACCAGGGA
Organism: Chiloscyllium punctatum; assembly: GCF_047496795.1. Taxonomy (NCBI): domain Eukaryota; kingdom Metazoa; phylum Chordata; class Chondrichthyes; order Orectolobiformes; family Hemiscylliidae; genus Chiloscyllium; species Chiloscyllium punctatum. The sequence goes on from NC_092743.1 coordinate 12,638,129, forward strand.
TCAGGCTACTTCAGACATGGTAATATGTAATGAGGTAGATTGAATAATGGCCTCAGAGCAAGAGAACAGTGATCATAACATGTTAAAATATAGCATTCAGTTTAGGTGAAAAACTTGGGCCATAAGCACTGTCCTAAATTTGAGTATGGGTAATAACATAGGATTGCAAGGCAGAGTTGGTTGCAATGGATTAAAAAATTAGTTTAGCATAATAGAAGTTTGATGAACAATAACAGGTGTTTAAGAAAATAGTTTATGATTCACCAAAATAATACATGCCAGTGAGGAAGAAAGAGTGTAAGGAGGGAAAAAAAAACAGTGGTTAAACAAGGAAGTTATAGATAATATCAAATTGAAAGGAAAACATACAATATAATCGAGTCGTGTGCTGGACTAGAGGATTGGGAAAGGTTTATAAACCACAAAAATGGCCAGAAAATGATCAATGAGTGCATGCTAACAGGTAAAACAGAAACAGTCAGCTTTTCTTTAAATATGTGAAAAGCAACTGAGAAGCCAAAAAAAACGTAAGTCCCTTAGAGAAAGAAGCTAGTTTTTATAACTCATTTATGGGATGTGGGTGTCGCTAGCTGGGTCAACATTTATCGCCCATTCCTAATTGCCCTTGAGAAGGTGATGGTAAGCTGCCTTCTTGAACTGATGCTGTCCACCCACTGTAGTTCCATCCATAATGCCATAAACGAGGGAATTCCAGCTACCAAATTACAGCAATATATTTCCAAGTCAGGGTGATGAATGGCTTGGAGAGGAACTTGTAGGTGATGGTGTTCCAATGTACCTACTGCCCTTATCCTTCTAGATGGAAGTGCTTGTGGATTTGGAAGGTGCGGTCTGAGGACCTTTGATGGATTTCTGCAATGCATCTCATAGATTGTTCACACTGCTGCTACCAAGCATTGGTGCTGGATGGAGTGGATGTTTGTTGATGTAATGCCAATCAGAGGGGTTGCTTTGTACTCGATGGTGTCAAACTTCTTGAGTGTTGTTGGAGTTTCACCCATCCAGGAATATTCCATTATACCCTTGATTTGTGCCTTGTAGATGGTGGACAGGATTTGGGGAGTCAGGAGGTGAGTTACTTGCCACAGCATTCCAAGCCTCTGACTTGCTTTTGTAGCCACTGCATTTATGTGGTGTGTCCAGTTGAGTTTCTGGTCAGTGGTAACCGCCAGGATGTCAATAGTGAGGGATTCAGAGATGGTAACACCATTGAATGTCAAGGGGAGATGGTTACATTGTCTCTTATAGATGATGGTCTTAACTTGGCATTTGTGAAGCACTTGCCACTTGTCAGCCCGAGCTGACTTTGTCCAGATCTTGTTGCATTTGGTCATGGATTGCTTCAGCATCTGAGGAGTCATGAAAGATGCTGAAATTGTGCAATCATCAACGAACACCCCACTTCTGACCTTATGGTGGAGGGTTGATCATTGATGAAGCTGCTGAAAATAGTTGGGCCGAGGACACCACCCTGAGGAACTCCTGCAGAGATGTCCTGAAGTTGAGATGACTGACCTCCAACAACCACAACCATTTTCCTCTGTGTCAGGTATGATTCCAATCACTGGAGAATTTGCCCCCAAAAACCCATTGATTCCAGTTGTGCTAGAGCTCCTTAATGTCACACTCAGGCGAATGCAATCTTGATGTCAAGGGCTGTCACTCTCATCTCTGGAATTCAGCTCTTTGGTCCATGTTTGAACCAAGGCTGTAATGAGGTCAGGAGCTAAGTGACCCTGACAGAACCCAAACTGGGAATCTGAAACCAAAAGGGAAAATGCTGGAAAATCTCAGCAGGTCTGGCAGCATCTGTAAGGAGAGAAAAGAGCTGACATTTTGAGTCTAACTGACCCTTTGTCAAAGCTGAGCTGAGCTTTGACAAAGGGTCAGTTAGACTCGAAACGTCAGCTCTTTTCTCTCCTTACAGATGCTGCCAGACCCGCTGAGATTTTCCAGCATTTTCTCTTTTGGTTTCAGGTTCCAGCATCCGCAGTAATTTGCTTTTATCCAAACTGGGTGTCACTGAGCAGGTTATTGCTGAACAAGTGCTGCTTGATAGCACTGTTGATGATACCTTCCATCACTTTACTGGTGACCAACAGTAGACTGATGAGGTGGTAATTGGCCAGGTAGGATTTGTCCTGATTCTTATGCTACAGGACATAATTGGGCATTTTTCTACAATGTTGGGTAGCTGCCAGTGCTGAAATTGTACTGGAATGGCTTGGCTAGGGGAGCAGCATGTTCTGGAGCACAGGTCTACAGTTCTATTACCGTTATGTTTACAGAGCCTATGACCTTTGCAGTATCCAGTGCTTCCAACTGTTTTTTCATGTCATGTGATGTGAATCAAATTGGCTGAAGACTGGTATCTGTGTCCCCTCACATTCAGGATTGGATGTGATAGGGCTGCAGAGCTTAGATCTGCGCTCTTGGTTGTGAAATCACTTAGCTTTGTCTGTCAATTTCTGCTGATGCTGGTTGGCATGCAAGCAGTCCCCATTTGGTAGCTTCACCAGATTGACACCTCATTTTTAGGTATGCCTGGTGCTGCTCCTGACATAGCCTCCTGCACTTTCCATTGAAAGAGGGTTGATTCCCTGGCTTGATAATAATGATTGAGTGGGGGATGTGCCAGTCTTAACGTTGCAGATTGTGGTAGAGTTGATGGCGCACAGCGCCTCATGGATGTCCACTCTTGACTTGCTAGACCTGTTCGAAGTCTGTCCCATTTAGCATGGCGATTGTGCCACATAACACAATGTGGGACTTTATCTCCACAAGGACTGTGTGGTGGTCGCACTTACCGATAATGTCAAGGACAAATACGTCTGCTGCCAGCAGATTGAGAAGGATGAGATCAGGTATGTTTTTCCCTCTTGTTGATTCCCTTACCATCTGCCACAGACCAGGTCTCGCGACTATTCCTTTAGGGTAGGACAATAACACTTGTTCCTGTATTTGAATGCAAAGTCAGTAAAATATTAATTGATGTAGACAAGTTCTATTTCTTCCAGCTCATCTGGATGAGTTGGTTCCCCAAGGAATGCCTTGATTATCTTCTCCACTTAGGGCATCTCATCAAAGGCAGAGAATTTTTCTAATTTTTTAGATTAGATTAGATTACTTACAGTGTGGAAACAGGCCCTTCGGCCCAACAAGTCCACACCGCCCCGCCGAAGCGTAACCCACCCATACCCCTACATCTACATCTACATCTACATCTACCCCTTACCTAACACTACGGGCAATTTAACATGGCCAATTCACCTGACCTACACATCTTTGGACTGTGGGAGGAAACCGGAGCACCCGGAGGAAACCCACGCAGACACGGGGAGAATGTGCAAACTCCACACAGTCAGTCGCCTGAGGCGGGAAATGAACCCAGGTCTCTGGCGCTGTGAGGCAGCAGTGCTAACCACTGTGTCACCGTGCCGCCCACAATGGTGATGGACATTCTACTTTGTAGATTTTTTTATATGTGTGGCCACTTCTAGTATTCTGAAACTGTGTTTTACTTCTGCACCTCTTTGGAAGTGACCTACAGTTTTGTAAATATGACATTCCTTCATGATGTATTGAATATTGCCTCTGCCTGTGTACCCTTGTTGCCCTGCATTTTTGACATTGACCTTTCACATCAAGTGTTGGTTTGGCTTTTTCTCTGTGCAATTTTGGCACTGTGTCTCTCGACTGACCTTATATGATCAAGTGAATGGACTGTCTTGCACCCCATCCCCCCCCCCCACCCCCCTCCACAGATTGGTCTTCTCCTCTTAGAATCTGTATGTAAGCCTTCTTGATTTATGCTTCTAGTCCATAAAAAGTTTTCTTCAAAATTAAATCTTCCTTGGACTGTATGAAATCTGGTTAAGTTTCTCCAGAACTTCAAAAACATTCTGCCTCTGATGAATTCTGATGTCAAGGCTTCATTTATATAAAACTGTAGATAGGTTTTATGCAAATTAGGGCAGCACGGTGGCTCAGTGGTTAGCACTGCAGCCTCACAATGCCAGGGACCTGGGTTCAATTCCAGATCAGGTGACTTTCTGTGTGGAGTTTGCGCATTCTCCCTATGTGTGTGGGTTTCCTCCCACAATCCAAAGACATATAGGTCAGATGAATTGGCCATGCCAAATTGTCCATAGTGTTCAGAGATGTGTAGTTTAGGGGTAAATGTAGAGTAATGGGGAATGGGTTTGAGTGGGATACTCTTTGCAGAGTCAATGTAGACTTGTAGGGCAGATGGGTCTATTTCCACACTGTTGGCATTCTATGGGAAATTAGATTGTAGATTGTATGATCTCATAAGTGAGATTGTCGATTGATTCTTCTGGAAGCTGAACTCTTCTGTTCCTAATTGCTAGATATTTGTTGATAAATAAAGTAATTATCTAAAGTTTTTTGGACTTTTTTTTATAAGTGTTCATATATATTTTCTGAATTAACCTGCTCATTAATTTTATAACATATCTCTGGAGCAGGCAGGACCTGAACCCAGATTCTCTTGAATTAGCACATAAGCACCTATTTATAAGCATCTCTTTGATGTTTTACCTCTTAAAACAATATTGTCATAACCTAAGTGGGAAATGCGTGCTGATATTCATGTCCGAGTGTCCCAAATGTTGCCACAAAATGTATAAATGTATAAAATATCATTGAGATCTTCAAAATGATCAATTTGCTTCTCTGACTATGATCAGGAGTAAAGCAATTCACACCAGGTTTTTCAGTAATGGAAAACAAAAACTTCATTTATTGTAACACACTTAACTTTAACAAGAACAGTTGAAAGAAAGCATTTCTAATTTATGCAGCTTAAACTATATCCATCAAATGAAAACATCAGATACATACACACACTCAATCATGATTAAGACAGACAAAAAACTAACTTTTTGTACTTGTTCAACAAGTACTTTGGGTGAAGAAAAGAATGTATGTAGTGCAAACAGAATTTCGGAATACAAAAAAAAATCACATAGTGCAAGTTAGTTTTCTGTCGTAGTTCTAATATTTCTTGCAATGATGTGATGTTGTTTTATGCACAGTGGTGTTTTCTTTCTAATTGATGGTTGATCAGGTGATCTCAAGTCTTTTCTTGTGTGAATTCTTTCTTTTTTCCCCCACTGGAGGAGTAGGAGAGAGAGTGAGCAGTTGCTGTCTGTCTGCAGGTTCTGGGTGATTTTCACTCTGTCTTGCTCTTGGGGTTTACAGTTGCACTGGACTCACACTTTCTTTGTTATTGCTTCTGAGAGGCACCTTGGATGTTTCGTTTGATCAAACCTGGTGTATGAATATACATTATTAACATTGCTATAATGTAGGGGCCATTGTGGACAAGTGAAAAAGTGTGGCGCTGGGAAAGCACAGCAGGTCGGGCAGCATCCAAGGAGCAGGAGAGTCGATGTTCTCTTCATCAGGAATGAAAGGCTTATGACAGAAGTGGCGACTCTCCAGCGCCTCGGATGCTGTCTGACCTGCTGTGCTTCTCCAGCGTCACACTTATCAACTGACTCTCCAGCATCTGCAGTCCTCACTTTCTCTCAGACATTGTGAATAATGTCGGCAGAGCTGATATCGCCTCACTGCCATGTTGCATCAATGCCTGCCTGAAGTGTACCCCTAGACCAATCAATACAGTGCCATTACATTCAGCAAATAGAGTGAGATCCTAGAGACCAATCATGGTTCAGTTGGGAGCAATCATACGTCTCTGAGGAAGGAAATTGGTGAGTTCAAGTCCCACTTCAAGAACACAGTTAACATGCCAGGTGCAGTACTGAGGGGGAGCAGCACTGTCAGAGAGGCAGTCATTTATATGATAGGTTAATCTGAGGCCCTATTATCTGCATGGAGAAGACCCCAAAGTGCTATTTGAAGGTGAGCAGGAGAGATATTGCCATATTTATCCTTCGATCTGCCATTGCAGTTTATACAGTGGCATCTATGGGAGCTTGCTGCATGCAAATTGGCTGCTAAATTTCCTAAATTCAAGCAGCGGATGCACTTAAAATGCATCACATTATCAATAAACCACCCGAGGCCATCTTGTGTCTGTGGAAAGCACAACATAAATGCAAGCTTTTCATTTTTCTCTGATAATTAAAAAGATTGCAAGTCCCAGGGACATTTACGGATCAGCAAATAATAGCATGCGCTGTTGTTCCAAATATATTATGAGTGCAGTAACGTAGTAACAAACTCGAGGAATACTACCAGATGCAGATGAATAAGGTAGATGGCAATTTTCAATTCATATCCTGGAGCAGCACATCAGTAGATGGACAGATTTGCAGAAAAGACAGACAGGTGAACTAACAGTGCATCAAGCTGATTGCATTACACTCTCCTCTTCCTTATGTGCTGATCACTAGATAAGTATTTTCTCTGAAGCTCTGTACATCATTATGAAGCTTGCAGGGTTTCTATTTTAACAATGTGCTAAAATCCAATAAAGTCTTATAAATATGTTAGGAACAATTGATTTCCAAAAGTAATAAAATGTAACGCAAGGACAACAATTAAAGATCACCAATAAAAGAACTGGATCATCTATGTTTAATCTCCATGTTCATCAAGGATTGATTAAATAACCAACTTAGGTTGAGAAATAATTAATTACTTTTCAACTTCAATGTAATTAACAACATAAAGAATGGCTTAGAAATTATTCATGAAGTATTCACGGTCAATCAGAAGTGGGAATGGAAAAGTAAAAGGTATTTATTGAAAACACTAAACTAGTCACATTTTAGACTTCATCTTAGATTAAAATAATTCCCCTAAAGTGTAAAAAGAAATTGATTTTTGTCATAAATTTAGTCACTTTTAATATATTGGTCTATATGACTTAGGCATAATTTGTAAAGATTTGCAAAGTTACATTGACTTAGAAACATTTCGCTTGCTTTCTGCTTAATACGTCCCCTTATCTACATTCTTACAGATAAAAGTCATATGGCATAGGAATAAAGTCAAAATGTATCGCTTGATGAACCAGCTACATAACTTCATGGTAAAAAGACGGCTGGAATAAGCAGAGCTAACAAGTAGCATGAAGCAAATGCATCCAGTAATGGTGCAGTGCTTCTGTGAACCACACCCAGCTCTGAGAGCACCTCACTAACACTGAATACTCTGACAGTGAACAGTAAAAGAAAAACATTCAGCAAAAGCAAAAAAGGAATCTGAGGTTGGACTGATGATCAATCATGAGATTAGAATCTGAAATGAATGGACAAACCATCATCCACATCTTAGTTTCCCCTCAGCGTGATGATTCCAATACTCTCCAGGATCATCGATCAACTTGAGCTCATTCAAACCTCAGCTGCTCAGACCCTAAATGTCACTAACATCTCATCAATCTACCCCATTGCTCGCTGACCAACCCCACTCAGCAATGTGTTATTTTGGAAATTCTCAGTTTTTGTTGACAAATCCCCTCAACACCCTCATGGTTTTCCATCACTAGGAACTCCTCAAAAGCTGTTGACCTTTGACCTCTCTGCACTCCTGAAATTCTGCTGATCCCTATTTTAATTGCTGCACCATTAGTGGCCACACCTTAACACCATAAAGTTCTGAGATTTCCAACCAAACCCTCTCCAGGTTTCTGCATCTTTTATTTTGATGGTTTTGAGGTTTGCTCGCTGAGCTGAAAGGTTCATTTTCAGATGTTTCATCACCATACTAGTAACATCATCAGTGATCCTCAAGCTGAAGCACTGGTGGCATGGTCCTCCTTCTATTTATGTGTTTCAGTTTCCTTGGGTTGATGACACCATTTCCTGTGGTGATATCACTTCCTGCTCTTTTTCTCAAGGAGTGGAAAATGGGATCCAAGTCAATGTGTTTGTTGATAGAGTTCCAGTTGGAATGCCATGCTTCCAAGAATTCTTGTGTGTGTCTCTGTTTGGCTTGTCCTTGGATAGATGTGTTGTCCGAGTTAAAGTGGTATCCTTCCTCATCTGTATGTAAGGATACTAGTGAGAGTGGGTCATGTCTTTTTGTGGTTAGTTGACATTTATGTATCCTAGTGGATAGTTTTCTGCCTGCTTGTTCAATGTAGTGTTTATTACAGTTCTTGTAAGCTATTTTGTAAATGACATTAGTTTTGCTTGTTGTCTGTTTCGGGTCTTTCAAGTTCATTAGCTGCTGTTTTAGTGTGTTGATGGGTTTGTGGGCTACCATGATGCCAAGAGGTTTAAGTCTAGCAGTCATTTCCAAGATGTTCCATTTAGGAATGGCAGTTTGTTGTTGTTTTCCTCCTCTTTAGTGAATTTTATGCCAGTAAGGGTATTATTGATGGTCTTGAAGGTTTCTTCTAATTATGGGGAAATTCGAGGAAACCTTCAAGACCATCAGTAATACCCTTACTGGCATAAAATTCACTAAAGAGGAAGAAAACAACAACAAACTGCCATTCCTAGATGTCACAGCAGAGCGAACAGCCAATGGGGAACTTCAAACCAGCGTCTACAGAAAAACAACACATACAGACCAAATATTGAACTACAGAAGCAATCATCCCAACACCCACAAACAAAGCTGCATCAGAACATTATTTCAATAAGCCACCACTCACTATAGCACAGAGGAACTACGCAGAGCAGAGGAAAATCACCTATACAGTGTATTCAAAAAGAACGGGTACCCAATGAACACAGTCCGCCAATTTCTCAGCAACAAACCCTAACAAGCAAACAAGACACATCCAGAAACCCTAACCACTCTCCCCTACGTCAAACACATCTCAGAAATGACTGCTAGACTACACTGACGTCTTGGTATCATGGCAGCCCACAAACCCACCAACACACTAAAAAAGCAGCTTATGAACTTGAAAGACCCGAAACAGACATCAGCAAAACTAATGTCATTTACAAAATACATTGCAAGAACTGCAACAAACACTACATTAGACAAACAGGCAGAAAACTAGCCACCAGGATACATGAACATCAACTAGCCACAAAAAGACATGACCCTCTCTCATTAGTATTGTTACACACAGATGAGGAAGAACACCATTTCAACTGGGACAACACATCCACCCTAGGACAAGCCAAACAGAGACATGCATGACAATTCCTAGAAGCAAGGCATTCCAACCGGAACTCTATCAACAAATAAATTGACTTAGATCGCCTTTACCACCCTATGAGAAAAAGAACTGGAAATGACACCACCACAGGAAATGACGTCACCACAGGAAATTGTGTCACGAACCCAAGGAAACCAAAACACATAAGTAGAAAGCAGGCCATGCCACCAGTGCTTCATCTGAAGGCTCACCGAAGATGTTTGAGGAGAAATTGAGGACTGCAGATGCTGGAGATCAGAGCTAAAAATGTGTTGCTGGAAAAGCGCAGCAGGTCAGGCAGCATCCAAGGAGCAGGAGAATCGATGTTTCAGGCATGAACCCTTCTTCAGGAATGAGGAAAGTGTATCCAGCAGGCTAAGATAAAAGGTAGGGAGGAGGGACTTGGAGGAGGGGCATTGGAAATGCGATAGGTGGAAGGAGGTCAAGGTGAGGGTGATAGGCCGGAGCGGGGGTGGGGCGGAGAGGTCAGGAAGAAGATTGCAGGTTAAGAAGGCGGTGCTGAGTTCAAGGGATTAGACTGAGACAAGGTGGGGGGGAGGGGAAATGAGGAAACTGGAGAAATCTGAGTTCATCCCTTGTGATTGGAGGGTTCCTAGGCAGAAGATGAGGCGCTCTTCATCCAACTGTCGTGTTGCTATGGTTTGGCGATGGAGGAGTCCAAGGACCTGCATGTCCTTGGTGGAGTGGGAGGGAGAGTTGAAGAGTTGAGCCACGGGGTGGTTGGGTTGGTTGGTCCGGGTGTCCCAGAGGTGTTCCCTGAAATGTTCTGCAAGTAGACGGACTGTCTCCCCAATATAGAGGAGGCCACATCGGGTGCAGCGGATGCAATAAATGATGTGTGTGGAGGTGCAGGTGAATTTGCGGTGGATATGGAAGGATCCCTTGGAGGGAAATAAGGGGGGGGGGGTGTGGACGCAAGTTTTGCATTTCTTGCGGTTGCAGGGGAAGGTGCCATGAGTGGAGGTTGCGTTGGTGGGGGGTGTGGACCTGACGAGGGAGTCATGGAGGGAGTGGTCTTTTCGGAACGCTGATAGGGGAGGGGAGGGAAATATATCCCTGGTGGTGGGGTCTGTTTGGAGGTGGCGTAAATGACGACGGATGATACGATGTATATGGAGGTTGGTGGGGTGGTAGGTGAGGACCAGTGGGGTTCTGTCCTGGTGTTAATTGGAGGGGTGGGGCTCAAGGGCGGAGGAGCGGGAAGTGGAGGAGTTGTGGTGGAGGGCATCGTCAATCACGTCTGGGTGGAAATTGCGGTCTTTGAAGAAGGAGGCCATCTAGGTTGTACAGTATTGGAACTGGTCCTCCTGGGAGCAGATGCGGCCGAAGATATTACCTAGTTTGGTGACCAAACGTCTGAAAACGAACCTTCCAGCTCAGTGAGCAAACCTACATCCAGAACCTCAACCTGAGCTACAAATATTCTCAAAACCCGTTAACTAAGGAGAATGGTGATAAACCTGTATATGGATTTAAGACTATAAGACCATAAGCCATAGAAGCAGAAGTAGGCCATTCAGCCCATTGAGTATGCTCTGTCACTCACTGAGAGCATGGCTAATCTGAAAATCCTCAACTCCACTTCCTTGGCATTCCCCCATAATCCTTGATTCCCTTACTGATTAGAAATCTGACTATCTCAGCCTTAAATATACTTAACGATCCTCAATAGCTCTCCATGATAAAGTGTTCTACAGATTCACCTCCGCGGAGAGAAGAAATTTCTCCTCAGCTCTGTCCTCGAACTGACTCCTTTTGCTAGCATCAATAGTCCCTTGTTGATGAGGATTACTCTCTTCCACTCTCAGGGTGAACTCATAGGTGAGTGTACAGACTGATGGGGCTACCATAGGCTCTGTTACTCTTGGTTCAGGTGGTGGTCACGGAGAAGGGGTGGGTGAGGCACTGGTGTGGCAATGCGCTCCTTGTGCTGTTTCACCTGGCTTCCGCATTTTACCGACGGCAAGTCTCGGGGCGCTCGCTGCCTTCCTGGATGCTCCTTCTCCATTTTGGATTGTCTGTGGCCAGTGGTTCCCAGGTGTCTGTGGGAATGCCGGTGAGGCCTTGAGGGTATAACGTTGTGGGTCAACCTTCAGCACGTGGACAGCAGCGGGTCAAACAGGCAGCTCACCACCACCTTCCCAAGGGGCAACTAGAAACGGGCAGCCAGTGATACCCACATCCCATGAGTAAATGAAACAAAAAATATACTGTCAGTAGGTAATTGAGACTATCTTCATCATTAATTCTCATTTAAGCGTCTGCAGCTCTGCACTTGTAAATAACACTACCACATAGCTGAGAACAATAAACAGTTTGAACCAGCAACACATTCAACATCACCAGTATGACAAGGAGGTCTTACTCTGGTATTCCTGATGAAGGGCTTTTGCCCGAAACGTCAATTTCGAAGCTCCTCGGATGCTGCCTGAACTGCTGTGCTCTTCCAGCACCACTAATCCAGAATCTGGTTTCCAGCATCTGCAGTCATTGTTTTTACCTTGCCAGTAATAATGCACCGTCACCAGCATTATTGGCATGTCACCAGTATTAATGACATCATCATCACCAGTATTTTTGGCATATTACCAGTATTACTGATATCATCACCAATATTACTTCATCACCAGTGTTGTTGGCATGATCACCAGTATTACTGGCATGTTGCCAATGTTATTGCCACCATCACTGGTGCTGTCATCAATTTTACAGATTCTCACAACTGGTGAACCCGCCTTCAAATATGACACTATCCAGAAGCAGATGCATGGGAACACCATCACCCACAAGTTACCCTTCAAACAATTCACTATCCTGGTTTGGAAATATATCACTATTCCTTTGGTTCCACTGGGCCAAAATCCTGGAATTGCACAGCATACAAGTTAGATACAAGAGTAAGCCATTGAGCTGCTTGAGCCTGCACTACCATTCAGTAAGATCATGACTGATCTGATTCTTAGTTCAATTCCACATTCCTGCCCACTCCCAATAACCTTTCAAACCCTGGTTCACCACAAATCTAACCTGCTTGCATTAAAAGTTCTCGCTCCTCGGGTTTATGGTCTCACAGTTTAAAACAGGGTTAACCTGCTAAGAGCAGGGAGGAGAGGCAGAGTAAGAGAGAAGGTAAAAACAATGACTGCAGATGCTGAAAACCAAATACTGGATTAGTGGTGCTGGAAGAGCACAGCAGTTCAGGCAGCATCCAACGAGCAGCGAAATCGCTGCTCGTTGGATGCTGCCTGAACTGCTGTGCTCTTCCAGCACCACTAATCCAGAGTAAGAGAGATGCAGATTACTGTCAGTGTTAGTGGGTTAGCCATTCAGGAGCAGCTCACAGCAGAATGACTGAGAATCTCCCACATGATTCTTCAAACAATACAGAAAGACAACTCCATCTCCAAACCCCAGGGTTGATATCAGATGGCAGCAACTCAAGGACCAGAGAGGGAAAGATGAACTTTTGAAGTTGTTTCAGTTTTAGTAATATCAATTTCATTTTAATTTATTCAATATTTTACAATTTCGACAATTCATTCAGTAATTTATTCTGCAATGCCTGAATGTGGCAACATTATACACTTTTCTCCGTGCCTAAGTACAAGTGACATTATGTTAAATGAACTTACTTAAACGTAGTAAACCATTGCATTTAGAGCATTCAGTCCAACTTATCCACCTACTCTGCGGAGTTCCAGTGAGTTTGTTAATAGGCCATTTGGGATATTACACCAACATAACTGAATTCCTTTGGGAGTGTGGTCTAAGACTTCCAGAGAGAAAGCCAGTTGTGTTTGAATTGGTCATTAAGTGGATGAAGGGCAGAGAGTAAAAACTAGCATTCAATTTTTTAAACAAACACTGCAAAACCCCATAACTAGCATTAGTATCCTCTGGATAACCTCCCATATTTCATTTCAATAGTGAGTAGTGATGACATCAATATGCTTGAGTGGAAGAGGGGATGGGAAGGCATGTGTAAGAAACATAGTATTGTTTGAGATGTGAATTATCTGGCATTGGAGTGGATAGTGCAAAGCTGAATCACACTATTTTGGGTGTAGCTTTGGATGAATTATTGGTAAGAATCTAATTTGTTGGCTTCACACATGGTAGCTTAAGCCTTGTAATGTCAGAATGAATGCATTCATATAAATTGAACTCTTAAAAGGCCAAAACTCAACTGTTTGGCCTTTTTCAATGAATATGACATCATTTCAGCTGGCAATGAATAGACAATAAAATAGAATAAAAGCAAACCCAACCTTACACTCATTTAGGAATTATTAATGTTCGTTAAGAAGTGGTGCAATTATGTTCTCGGAAAATCATTCACAGCTATTGTCCATTCCAACGCAGAACTGGGTGGGCATGCCCTGTGTAAAGTACATTGCAATCTTTTGACTATGTGGAAATGTAAAAGCTTAGAATCTATTGGCTCAGTTGACAGAACAATGTTTTCAGTCAGTGAGAATCAAACCAAAAGTAAAAATAGAGAGGCCATGTCATTTCCAGTTGGCATTATCACCAAAGAGAAGGATCAGCTAGGATTGACTTTCTCCCACATTCACAGCAAAAGATTTGGGTGATCAGTTGCACACTCACTATTATCAAGTTCCTCTGCAGTTTTGCATTAGAAGGAAAAAAACCAAGGACATAGATAATGCAGTTCAATCACACAGGCTTTCAGGAACTAGCCACTATCAGTGTTCAGTTCCAATTGTTTCGTTACAGAAAAGATAGAGTCATAGAATCCCAACAATGAGCAAACAGAACCTTTGGCCCAACAAGTCCACACTGACCCTTCAAACAGTCACCCACCAACACTTCCAAATAAACCAATAGGACTGTAACCTGGTGTTGAGTAATTTTTAACTTTGTCTAACCCAGTCCAACACTGGCGTCTCCAAATCATGACCACCAAGATCTATTCCCCTACCCTATTGCCCCACGTTTATCCCTAACTAATGTACCTAACCTATACATCCCTGAACATTATGGGCAATTTATATTGCAGACACACCAAAGATGAAACATAGGTTGGCTGTGGCTGATTTTGGCCCACAATTTGACAGACAGGGGGCAGTAATGAGATGAAAGTCAAAGTGCTCTGTTCCCTTGGTGAATTTCCAGCAACATTTTTCTGAGGATTGACTGGCTGGGCTGGATATGTCCTGATTCTTACTGTGAGAACACAATTATGTGATCTCCCACGTTTAGGCGCAACTACGATTTCTGGTCACGATTTCTCTTCGCAATTTGTTTTTTGAGATTTTCTTACTGAGATCTTGACTATATGGAGACATAGTTCCAAAAGTCTCAGTATGGCCTGAATTTTTTCAAAGTGCAGCCCACCTCATGTGGTCAAGCAGCAGAAGCTGCTGGGATGTGACTTTTCAAATCCACATGTTCTGTTCAAGAATGGAAACGAGAAAGAAGAAAAAAACAAAAGCTTTTGAGAATGAGGAGCTATTTATTCTATCATGGGATGAGAACATTGCTGGATGGACAGCATTTATTGCCCATCCCTGAGTGCCCTTGGGAAGGTGTTGGGGATTTGCCTTCTTGAATTTTGCTACAGTCCATTTGGTATCTGTCATAATGCTATTATGGAGGGAATTCCAGGGTTTGAACCCAGTAATACTGATAAAGTCTTTTCCCCAGGGTGGGAGAGTCCAAAACCAGAGGACATAGGTTTAGGGTGAAAGGGGAAAGATTTAAAAGAGATATAAGGGGCAACTTTTCATGCAGAGGGTGGTGCGTGTATGGATTAAATTGCCAGAGGAATGATGGAGGCTGGTACAATTATAATTAAAAGGCATCTTGTTGGGTATATGAACAGGGAAGCTTTAAAGGGATATGGGCCAAATGCTGGAAAATGGGACTAGATTAATTTAAGATATCTAGTCAGCATGGATGAGTTGGACTGAAAGGTCGGTTTCCGTGCTGTACATCTCTATGATTCTACGACTCCATTTTTCTAAGTCAGGATGGTGAGTGACTTGGAAGGGCATTTGAAGGTAAGTATTTGCTGCCTTTGTCCTTCTAGATGGAAGTGGTTATGGGTTTGAAAGATGTTGTCTAGGAGCCTTGGTGAATTTCTGAAGTGCATCTTGTAGATGGTATGCACTGCTGCTGCTAAGCATCGGTGGTAGAGAGAGTGGATGCTGGTGGATGTGGTGCCAATGAAGCAGACTGCTTTGACCTGGCCTATGTTGACTTTCTTGAGTGTTGTTGGAGCTGCACCCATCCAGGCAAGTGGAGACTATATAAACACACTCCTGACTTGTGTCTTGTAGATGATGAACAGGATTTGAGGAACCAGGAGGTGAGTTACTCACTGCAGTATACCAAACCTCTGACCTGCTCTTGTAACCACTGTGGGAGTCCAGCTGAGTCTTTGGTCAATGGTAACCTCAAAGATGTTGACAACCATGATGCTTTCACTGATGATAGTGTCATAAAATGTCAAGGGGTGATGGTTAGGTCATCTCTTGTTGGAGATGGTCATTGCCTGGCATTTGTGTGGTGTAACATTACTTGTCATTGGTCAGTCCAAACTTAGATATTGTCCAGATCTTGCTCCTTTTGGACATGGATTCAGTTAATATCCGAGGAATCTTGAATGGGGCTGAACATTGTTTATCAGCGAACTTTCCTAATTCTGACGTTATGTAGAAGCAAAGGTCAATGATGAAATAGCTGAAGATGATCTAGTCCTCAGACACTACCCTGAGGAACTCCTGCAGAGATGACCTGCAGCTGAGATGACTGACCTCCAACAACTACAACCATTTTCCTATATGCCAGGTATGACTCCAACTAGTGGAGAGTTTGCCCCCAATACCCAATGATTCCAGTTTTTCTCAGGCTCCTTGATGCAACATTTGGTCATATAAAGTGTAGATGTCAAGGGCTGTCACTCCCTTCTGGTCCATGTTTGAACCACATCGGTAATAATGTCAGGAGCTGAGTGGCCCTGGCAGAATCCAAACTGGGCATCACTGAGCAGGTTATTGCTGAGCAGGTGCAGCTTGATAGCACTGTTGATGACACCTTGCTTCACTTAACTGATGATGGGAGCAGTATTTGACTGGGTTGGACTTGTCCTGCATTTTGTGCACAGGATATACCTGGGCAATTGTTGGGTAGATGCCAGTGTTGTAACTGTACTGGAAGAGCTTGGCTAGGGGAGCGACAAATTGGGGAGCACAAGTCTTCAGTACTACTGCCAGAACGTCATCAGGGCCCATAGCCCTTGCAGTACCCAGTGCCCACACCATTTCTTAGAGTCATAGAATCATAGAGTTGTACAGCACAGAAACAGACCCTGTGGTCCAACTCATCCATGCTGACCAGATATGCCAACCCAATCCAGTCCTACCTGCCAGCACCTGACCCATATCCCCCCAAACACTTCATATTCACAAACCCATCCAGAGGCCTTTTAAATGTTGCAATTGTACCAGCCTTCACCATTCTCACTGGCAGATCATTCCATACATGTACCACTCTGCGCAAAAAAGTTGACCTCTTAGTTCTCTCTTATATCTTTCGCCTCTCATCCTAAACATATGCTCTCTATTCTGGACTCCTCCACCTCAGGGAAGAGACTTTGTCTATTTATCCTACCCATGCCCCTCATGATTTTATAAACCTCTATAAGGTCACCCCTAAACCTCTGACACTCCAGGGAAAACAAGCCCCAGCCAATTCAACCTCTCCCTGTAGCTCAAATTCTCTAAACCTGGCAACATTCTTGTAAATCTTTTCTGAATCTTTTCAAGTTTCACAACATCCTTCCAATAGGAAGGAGACCAGAATTGCACGCAATATTCCAACAGTGGCCTAATCAAAGTCCTGTACAGCCGCAACATGGTTAGATTCCATACAGTATAGAAACAGGCCCTTCACCCCAACAAGTCCACACCAACCCTCTGAAGAGCAATTCACCTAGACCAACTGCCCTACCCTATATTTACCCCTGACTAAAGGACCTAACACTATGGCCAATTCAGCTGACCTGCACATCTTTGGACTGTGGGAGAAAACCGGAGTACCCGGAGTAAACCCACGCAGACACAGGGAGAATGTGCAAACTCCACACAGACAGTCACCAGAGGTGGGAATCGAACCACCTGGTGCTGTGAGGCAACAGTGCTAACCACTGAGCCACTGTGCCACCCACATGGGGAGTGAATCGAATTGGCTGAAGATTCATGCTGGATATCACTGGAGAAGGCTAACATCCGGTCATAACTGGATGTGCTGTTCCTGGCATGCCTTTCTGCCCTCTCCAATGAACCACAGTTGATGCCGTGGCTTGAGGTTGAATGCATTATGAGGTTACAGATTGTGTTTGAAAACAATTCTGCTGCTACTGATGGTCCAAAATGCTTCGTGATCATGTTATTAAGATGTCGGTGAACTATGCCTTTTAAGAGAGTTAAAAGCTAGCAGAGACAGAACCAAGTATTCTCAATAAGACACAATGTAACAAGTGCTCCAGCTAGTGGAGTACCTGGTTGCCTGGAAACAACAAAAACAGATTCAAGTTAGGCCAATCAGTTTAAGTTGTATCCAAAAATACCAAATTCCAATCAAGCTTGAATTGAGTATATTGATAATCTTAAAAGCCAATGACACAATCCAATGCTGTGGGGTATAAGACCGGGGGAAAATTGAACAGTTGGGAGGAGAACTACCAAGCCCCAGCGGGTAAAAGAATGCCTGAAAAATAGCTCTCTTAAAAGTACCTTTTTGATCAGGAATCCGTTAATCAGAAATCCCTAAGAAGAAAAGAAGACACAGGAAGATCTAAATTGAAAAACCGAAAACTGTCTGAAAACCCTCCTGTTTAATTTAAAACCAGGAACACGGTGGCACAGTAGTTAGCTCTGCTGCCTTGTAGCACCAGGGACCCGCGTTCAATTCCAGCCTCGGTGACTGTCTGTGTGGAGTTTGCACATTCTCCCCGCGTCTGTGTGGGTTTCCTCTCGGTGTTCCGGTTTCCTCCCACAGTCCAATGATGTGCAGTTTAGGGTGAATTGGCCATGCTGAATTTCCCAGAGTGTTCAGGGATGTGTGGGTTAGGTGCATTAATCAGGGGTAAATATAGGATGATAAAGGAGGGGAATGGAACTGGGTGGGTTACTCTTTGGATGGTGGATGTAGACGTTTTGGGCCAATTCCAATGGTAGAATTTCAGTCCCTGCCTCAAGTTAGCCTGGGTGATGTCCTCACTGTGGCATTGTCCCCTTTGGGTTGTGGATACATCGTACTGACTGTTGGGTGTGTGTATCCCTTTAAGAGAACCGGTCAGGTGACCCAAAGGCTAGTGCTAGGGGAGGAGTCTAAAACCCATTGTAGAGCTAAGAGGACCTACAATAATATATTCCGTGTTCAAGGTTACTCTGTACCAACCTCGTGTTCTATTATTGTTGTAGAGAACCACAAACATAATACTGTTCTTTGTACAAAGCACCTCATTCACTTATTGTTGATGGTGCATTTTTCCTTGTTTTCTGTCAATTTTATATTTTATCATTGGAATTAAGTTGGAGGAAACAATGGCAGAAATCCCCTATGTCAGGATGAGCAATAAAAGAGGCATAAATAACAGGCAATCTCAAAATGGTGCAATCTGGGAAACTCTGACCCATGCTATACAAGAAAATTTGAGCTGCATTTACTAAAGCACAGGAACTTAAGAACAGAGATGTTCAAAATTGATTCCAAGGAGGTAAAACTATGAGGACTCATGAAAGCATAAGAGGCAAGTTCTTTTTCACAGAGGGGAATTAGAATATGAATGCGTGACCATGACAATTTTTTAGGTGACTGATCTTTCCTTTTGAATTGTTTTAAATACATGTGGGCGTCAATGGCTAAGCAATGTTTATTGCCAATCCTTAATCATGACATTTAAGACCAAAATAGAACATTTAAAATTAGAAATATTAAAGAGAAGTGGAACACTGTCACAGTAACTATCTCTGATTTGGATTTACCAGTGGTACAGGGATAAAGAACACAATTAGAAAATAAAGACTTGCTTTTACATAGCATCTCCTGGGGAATTCCACATCAATTTACAGTCAAAGGAGGTTTTGTGAAGAGTAGTTACAAAGTGGGAAAGGTTTACTGAAATAAAACCTGCAATGAGCAGATAACCTTATGAGGAAACGTTAGACAAGCTCAGTGAAATAATTCCACAGAGGCTGACATCCTGTCACCAAGTCCCCCTTTATTTACCCTTGCATAGTACTTGACACTGATCCAGTTCCCACAGAGCCAGTTCTCAGGGTGAACAGAACCTCTGGCACTCCTATTTCTATCTGTTAGCCAGGGCTCCCTGATTGACCCAGGTTAACAGCCCCAATCAGGGAACTCATATTCTTTGAGGTCAACCTGACTGACCTTGTTTCAATCACTGCCCTGGAGTTTAGCAGAGTCAGGTGTGACTTACTTAAAACTGATGGGACTTGGCCAGGTGGGTGTTGAAAGGATGTTTCCTCTTGTGAGAGAGTCTAGAATTAGGGATCATAGTTTAAAACGAAGGGGGCGCCCATTTAAAACAGAGATAAGGAAAAAAGGTTCTCTTGAAACTCCCTTCTTTGAAAGACTGGATGCAGAATTCTTAAGTATTTTAAAAATAGAGTTAGATAGATTCTCAATTACCAAGAGGATGGAAGATTATCAGAGGATATGCAGAATTGTAGAGTTGAGGTTAAAACCAGATAAGATGGAATGGCAGAGCCGACTGAAATGACTGAGTGACCTATTGTTGTTCCTTGTTCGTATGTCTGTCTGAAACATTGCAGGTAATTTGGACAGACCAGTCTTATATGAACAACATCAGCTAACCAATTTTATTGACGTTGATGGAGGGGGATAAATGTTGGTCAGGACACCAACGAACCACTTGTTCGTTGTCATACTTGTCATAGAACATAGAACATAGAAAAATACAGCACAGTACAGGCCCTTTGGCCCTCGATGTTGCGCCGATCCAAGCCCACCTAACCTACACTAGCCCACTACCCTCCATATACCTATCCAATGCCCGCTTAAATGCCCATAAAGAGGGAGAGTCCACCACTGCTACTGGCAGGGCATTCCATGAACTCACGACTCGCTGAGTAAAGAATCTACCCCTAACATCTGTCCTATACCTACCATCCCCTAATTTAAAGCTATGCCCCTCGTAATAGCTGACTCCATACGTGGAAAAAGGTTCTCATGGTCAAACCTAGCTAAATCCCTAATCATCTTGTACACCTCTATCAAGTCACCCCTAAACCTTCTTTTCTCCAATGAAAACAGCCTCAAGTGCCTCAGCCTTTCCTCATACGATCTTCCTACCATACCAGACAACATCCTGGTAACCTCCTCTGCACCCATTCCAATGCCTCCACATCCTTCCTATAGTATGGCGACCAAAACTGCACACAATACTCCAGATGCGGCCGCACCAGAGTCTTATATAACTGCAACATGACCTCAGGACTCCGGAACTCAATTCCTCTACCAATAAAAGCCAGTACGCCATATGCCTTCTTCACCGCACTATTTACCTGGGTGGCAACCTTCAGAGATCTGTGTACATGGACACCAAGATCCCGCTGCTCATCCACACTACCAAATATCCGACCATTAGCCCAGTACCCCATCTTCTTGTTACTCTTACCAAAGTGAATCACTTCACACTTAGCTACATTGAACTCCATTTGCCACCTTTCTGCCCAGCTCTGCAGCTTATCTATATCCCGCTGTAACCTGCCACACCCTTCCTCACTGTCAACAACTCCACCGACTTTCTTATCATCCACAAACTTGCTCACCCAACCTTCTAGCCCCTCCTCCAGATCATTTATAAAAATGACAAACAGCAATGGTCCCAAAACAGATCCTTGCGGAACACCGCTAGTAACTGCACTCCAAGATGAACCTTTACCATCAACTACTACCCTCTGTCTTCTTCCAGCCAGCCAATTCCTAATCCAAACCTCCAACTCACCCTCAATGCCATACCTCCATATTTTTTGCAGTAGCCTACCATGGGGAACCATATCAAACGCCTTACTAAAATCCATATACACCACATCTACCGCTTTACCCTCGTCCACCTCCTTAGTCACCTTCTCAAAGAATTCAATAAGGTTTGTGAGGCATGACCTGCCCTTCACAAAACCATGCTGACTTTCCTTGATCACATTATTCCTATCCAGATGTTCATAAATCCTATCCCTTAGGATTCTCTCTAAGACTTTGCTCACAACAGAAGTGAGGCTCACCGGCCTATAGTTACTAGGGTTATCCCTACTCCCCTTCTTGAACAAGGGAACCACATTTGCTATCCTCCAGTCTTCTGGCACTATTCCTGTAGACAATGAGGACATAAAAATCAAGGACAATGGCTCTGCAATCTCCTCCCTTGCTTCCCAGAGAATCCTAGGATAAATGCCATCAGGCCCAGGGAACTTATCTATTTTCCCACTTTCCAGAATTTCCAACACCTCTTCCCTATATACTTCAAAGCCATTCATTCTAATTAATTGTGACTTAATATTCACATCGGCAACAATGTCCTGTTCCTGAGTGAATACTGATGAAAAGTATTCATTCAGTGTCTCCCCAATCTCTTCAGCCTCCACACGCAACTTCCCACTACTATCCTTGACTGGACCTATTCCTACCCTAGTCATTCTTTTATTCCTGACATACCTGTAGAAAGCCTTTGGGTTTTCCCTAATCCTACCAACCAAGGGCTTTTCATGTCCCCTCCTTGCTGCTCTTAGCTCTGTCTTCAGATCCTTCCTGTCTACCTTATAACTCTCAATCGCCCCAATTGAACCTTCACGCTCCATCTTTACATAGGCTGCCCTCTTCCCTTTAACAAGGGATTCCAATTCCTTATTAAACCATGGCTCCCTAACATGACCCTTTCCTCCCTTCCTGACAGCTACATACTTATCAAGAACACTCAATAGTTGCTCCTTGAACAAGCTCCACATATCGATTGCGCCCTTGCCTTGAAGCTTACTTTTCCAATCCACGCATCCTAAGTTGTGCCTCACCGCATCATAATTTCCCTGCCCCCAGCTATAACTCTTGCCCTGTAGTGCACACTTATCCCTCTCCATTACTAGAGTAAAAGTCACCGAATTGTGGTCACTGTCCCCAAAGTGCTCACCTACCTCCAATTCTAACACCTGGCCTGGTTCGTTACCCAGAATCAAATCCAGTATGGCCTCACCTTTTGTTGGCCTGTCTACATATTGTGTCAGGAAACCCTCCTGCACACATTGGACAAACACCGACCCATCTAACGTACTCGAGCTATAGCTTTCCCAGTCAATATCTGGAACGTTAAAGTCCCCCATAACAGCCACCCTGTTACTTTTACTCTTCTCCTGAATCATCCTCGCAATCCTTTCTTCTGCGTCTCTAGGACTATTAGGAGGCCTGTAGAAAATTCCTAACAGGGTGACCTCACCTTTCCTATTTCTAACCTCAGTCCAAGCTACCTCAGATGGCGAGTCTTCATCCATCGTCCTTTCCACCGCTGTAATACTATCTTTGACAAGCAATGCCACACCTCCCCCTCCTTTACCCCCACCCCTGACCCTACTAAAACCTTTAAACCCTGGAACCCGCAACAGCCAATCCTGTCCCTGTTCTACCCATGTCTCCGTAATCGCCACAACATCGAAATCCCAGGTACCAACCCACGCTGCAAGTTCACCTACCTTATTTCATATACTTCTTGCATTGAAGTATACACACTTCAAGCCACCTTCCTGTTTACAGGCACCCTCCTTCGAGATCGATGCCATGTTCCTAACCTCCCTACACTCCAGGTCCTGCACCCTAAAGCTACAGTCCAGGTTCCCATGCCCCTGCAGACTTAGTTTAAACCCTCCCAAAGAGCACTAGCAAACCTCCCCCCGAGGATACTGGTGCCCCTCAGGTTCAGGTGTAGACCATCCTGTTTATAGAGGTCCCACCTTCCCCAGAAAGAACCCCAGAAAGAACCGGAATCCCTCCCTCCTGCACCATCCCTGTAGCCACGCATTTAACTGGTCTCTCTCCCTATTTCTCGACTCTCTATCACGTGGCACGGGTAACAAACCAGAGACAACAACTCTGTTTGTTCTAACTCTGAGCTTCCAACCTAGCTCCCTGAAAGCCTGTCTAACATCCTCAGCCCTCCTCCTACCTATGTCATTGGTGCCAATATGGACCACGACTTCAGGCTGCTCCCCCTCCCCCTTAAGGACCCGGAAAACACGATCAGAGACATCACGTACCCTTGCACCTGGGAGGCAACATACCAAACGTGAGTCTCTCTCGCTCCCACAAAACCGCCTATCTGTGCCCCGAACTATCGAGTCCCCAATAACTATTGCTCTGCTCTTCTCCACCCTTCCCTTCTGAGCAACGGGGACAGGCTCCGTGCCAGAGGCCTGAGCCCCGTCACTTACCCCTGGTAAGTCGTCCCCCCAACAACTATCCAAAATGGTATACTTGTTCTTGAGGGGAACGGCCGCAGGGGGTCCCTGCACTGGCTGCTTCCTCCCAGTCCCCCTCACTGTCACCCATCTATCTGCCATCTTTGGAGTTACTACTTCCCTAAAGCTCCGACCTATGACCCCCTCTGCCTCCCGAATGATCCTAAGTTCATCCAACTCCAGCTCCAGTTCCCTAACACAGTCTTGGAGGAGCTGGAGATTGGTGCACTTCCTGCAAGTGTAATCAGCAGGGTGACCATGACATCCCTCACCTCAAACATGTTGCAAGAGGAACATTGCACTGCCTTCACTGCCATCCCTTTAAAAGTAACCTTTTAAAAAAAAACTAGGTCTAAACAATAGAACAAGCAAAATGCAGCACTTACCTCCTTACCACAACGGGTCTTATTATTAGGTTAGAGGAGGAGGGCGGGTGGGGGGCACGACCCCTGTAGTGCCTCGGGTTCCTCTCCTGCACGCTTTTATCGGAAAAAAACTTACCCAGGTAAGCTAGCGCTACACCAGCTTCTGGGTCCGCTCCGCACTTTTTTTTAAAAAAAACTTTCAAATTTAAAGAGTTAAACAAATGTCACTGAGCCTTCAAGCAGCCACTGCCAAACAGCCCTTACCTGCTCTGCTGAGAGAGTCGAATATTGTCAGAATATTGGCTTGGTCTTTGTGCATCCCTCCGACCAGAAACACAAGGCCCTGGTGCCAAAGCTATTAACAGGGGAAGAGATAGAAGGAGGAATGCATCAGATTGACCTTTCAATCCTGCTCTGTCAATATTGGACAGCTAAAAGACAGTCAGTGGGTTTGTACTAATGTCCATGTTGAGTCGGTCACCGGAAATGGAGATGGAGAGGTCTAGGAAAGGGAAGGAGGAGCCCAACATAGTCCAGGTGAAATTGAGGTCTGGAGGAAGCAGACCAGACCAAAGGGGTTGCCATGGGCCCCAGCTATGCCTGCCTCTTCATCAGGTATATGGAACAGCCCATTTTCCACAGCTACATCGGCACCATTCCCCACCTTTTCCTCTGCTACATCGATGACTGTATCTGGGCCACCTTGTGCTCTCAAGAGGAGGTTGAACAGTTAATCAACTTCACGAACACCTTCCAACCTGACCTCAAGTTCACCTGGACCACCTTGGACACCTCCCTCCCCTTCCTGGATCTCTTCATCTCTATTTCCAGCGACCAACTCAACAAGCCCACTGACTCCCACAACTACCTAGACTACACCCCCCTCACACCCTGCCTCCTGTAAAAATGTTATCCCTTATTTCCAATTGCTCCATCTATGCAGCATCTGCTGACAGGAGGACCAATTCCACCATAGAACATCTCAGATGGCCTCCTTCACAAAGACTGAAATTTCTGCTCCCACATGGTCGATAATGCCTTCCAGTGCATCTCCTTCTCTTCCCACACCTCCTCTCTTGAACCCCACAAGGAATCGCAACAAGGACAGAACCCCTGGTCCTCACCTTCCACCCTACCAACCTCCGGATACTTTGCATCATCCTCCACAATTTCCATCACCTACAAACAGACCCCACCACCATATATTTCCCTCTCCAATCCTCTCTGTGTTCTGGAGGACCATTCCCCCCGCAACTCTCTTGTTCAGTCCACACCCCCCACCAACCCACCCTCCCCTGCAATCGCAAGAAATGTAAAATCTGCACCCACACCACCACACTCCCCCCACCCAACTCCCCACCCCCTCTTACCTCCGTCCAACACTCTAAAGGATCCTTCCACATCCAACAGAGATTTACCTGTACTTCCACACACGTCATCTACTGTGTCCATTGCTCCCGATGTGGTCTTGTCTACACTGGGGAGAGAGGATGCCAACTTGTGGAAGGTTTCAGAGAGCATCTTTGGGACACACACACTAAACAACCCCACTGCCCTGGACTGAACACTTTAACTCCCCCTTGCATTCCACCAAGGACATGCAAATCCTGGGCCTCCTCCATCACCAAACTCTAGCCACCTGATACCTGGAGGAAGAACACTTCATCCTCCGCCTTGGGACCCTCCAACCACATGGGATGAATTTCATCAATTTCCTCATTTCCCCTCCCCTCACCTTATCCCAGATCCAACCTTCCAACTTGGCACCACCTTCTTGAACCATCCCACATGTCCATCTTCCTTCCCACTTATCACTTTCACCTTCCTCTACCTATCGCACTCTCAGCTAACGTCTCCCCAGCCCCACCTCCCCTTTATCTCTCAGCCCCCTGGGCCACAAGCCTCATTCCTGATGAAGAGCTTATGCCCGAAACGTCGATTCTCCTGTTCCTTGGATACTGCCTGACCTGCTGTGCTTTTTCAGCACCTCACTATTCGACTCTGATCGCCATCCTCACTTTCCCCGAGATGAGGAAATAATGTAGATTGGGAAGAGGGCAAGTAGGTGGAGCTGAGGCCATGGAAAGATCAGCCATGATCATATTGAATGGTGGAGCAGGCTTGAGGGGCCAGACAGCCTACTCTTGCTCCTAGTTCTTAGATTCTTGTTCTTATCTGTTAACTTCTTTAAAAAAGAAGCCTCATTGTTCAAACAAATCCTTACTTTTCAACTAAGTTCCCTTACTACAATTGCAAACCCTGCTGTTGTACACCAGACCCTTGGTTTTATTGGTGTTTATAATCTGAGTTGACAAATCAATGGTAGCCATATCATTAATTGTTCTTGGAAAGATTGAAGGGAAGCATAGTTGAGCAAAATTGGTCCTCTTGAACTGTTTGTTAATGAGAATGGTCACCTTTATAATCAAACTCAGTTAGTGTGAGGTCATGCTCTTAAAGCGGTCTAACAAGACAAGGACATGATGAATGGTAGGTCCTTAGAAAGTATTGAAGATCAGAGGGATTTTGGTGCACACACCCACAAATTCCAGAAGGTAGCAGGGCAGGTCAATAAGATGGTAAAGAAGGCACATGAGATATCTCTATTGGACAAAGCATAGAGCACAAGAAGAAAGAGGTAATTCTGAAAGTACAATATTCTGGTTAGGCCATAATTGGAGTACTGTGTGCAGTTATGGTCACCACATTATACAACAAATGTGAATGCAGTAGACCGGGTGCAGAGAAGATTTATCAGGATGCTATCTAGGCTGGAGGGTCTGAGCTTTGAGATCCATGTTTCCCACGGAGAAATGAATGTTAGGTTTAGATTTGAGAATGGCACGGAGAAAGTCACTTTTCCCGTTAATAAAGGAATCACTAACTGGAGGGTATAGAATTAAAGTAAAAGGTCTCAGGCTAAAAGAAGAGTTGAATTCTTTTTTTATCACTCAGGGACATTGAGTCTGCCAGAATTTGTGACCCCTGAGTCACTGAGCCCTGGCTAAGGAGACAAGTTTCTTCCTTACTACCTTATCCATAGCCCTCATAATCTTAAACACCTCTTTCAGATCACCTCTCAAACCTTCCCTGTTCTAAGGAAAACAACCCCAGTCTACCCAATCTCTTTTCATAGCTGAATAGTTTCAGCCCAGGTGAATCACCTCTGCACTCTCTCTAGCACAATCACATCCTTCCTATTGCGTGACAACCGCAGTTACAGACAGTAGTCCAGCTGTGATCTAACGTTCTATACCGCTCCATTGTAAGCCTCTTGCTCTTGTGTTCAGTGCCTTCACTAATAAAGCAAGTAGCCCACACACCTTCTTAACCACACTATCTTGCCGTCAAGGATCTATTGATGGAAAGTCCATAATTCCCTGTTCCTCAGTACTTCCTAGGATCCCACCATCCAATGTGTACTCCCTTGTTTTGTTAGACCCCCAAAATGTATCACCTCACAGTTTTCCGGATTAAATTCCACTTGTCACATCTCTGACCGGTCTATCTACATGGTCATCTCACTTCTTTCTTCAGTTTGAATCTCCATCTGAAATTCATCCCTCTGTCCAGATTTCAGTCATATTTTGTTTCTTCCACCTTACCTTGACATTTGTTTCTTTAGCATATTTATTCATCTTTCTCCCCAATCTGTAGTGCACCTTGGATTTTATTTTTGTGTTAATACTATAGTGTACATATACAGTGAAGCTGCAGTGTCATGGACTTCAAGTTCAAATGGGTTCCACATTAGACATTGAATCATCTTATGGAATGTTTCTTTATCGCTTCTAATGTCTATCTGGCAACACATTGATTTTAAGATTTGTATCCTAGCATAGAAACTCCTCAGAGTCCTAAACACTCCATATATCTGTAACCTTCTCTATCTATACACTCTCTAAGCTCCTGTAATTCTGGAATTTTAGATACCCATGATTTTTATCGTTCCAATCCTGGCGGTCATACCTAGCCTCCAAATAAGGTGAAAGGGGAAAGGTTTAGAAGGGTCCTAAGGAGCAACGTTTTCACGCAGAGGGAGGTACGCATATGGAATGAGCTGCCCAAAGAGGTGGTAGAGGTTGGTATTATTATAACTTTTAAAAGTCATCTGGATGGCTATATGAATAGAGAGGGTTGAGAGGGATATGGGCCAACTGCTGGTAAATAGGACTAGATTAATTTAGGATATCCAGTCAGCATGGACTGTTTTCGAACTCTATGACTCTGTGGTGGAATTACCTTCTCAACATTTCCACTTTACTTCCTTTCTTGAAGATGCACATTAAATTCTCCTTTCTTCAACCACTCTCTTGGTTAACTGTTCTAATACTTCTTTATGTGTCTCTGTGTCAATGTGCACTCGATCAAATGCTTTTTGGACATTTTACTTCATTAAGGGTATTCCATAAATGCAAATTGCCACTGTCAGGTGAAAAAAATACCTGATGCCACAGTAAACTTGTTTTGACTCTTTCAGCAGAATTTTACAGGAATAAAGATGAACGGTTTTTGTCATAATTACTTTCCCAGAGCATGTTTGCCACTATGTTATTGCTGTAACACAGTAGAAATAAAATTGCCACTGACTAAACTGAATTTAGTGATCTTCACAATTTCCTTGCTTTTCTCTCAAAGTGACTGGAATATACAAAGGTGGCTGAAGGTGCAAATTACTGCAGATGCTGGAATCTGTACTGAAAACAAAATAAAAGCTGGAGATTACAGTGGATCAGGCAGCATCCATGGAGAGAGAGCAAGCTAATATTTCAAGTCTGGATGACTCTTCATCAGAGCTCTTCTTCCTCTCCATGGATGCTGCATGACCCACTGTGATCTCCAGCATTCTTTGTTTTCAATATAGAGGAGGTTGTTTTGTTCCAGTTTTATGAAATGGATTAGGCTCCATTTTTGGAATAATCGAGTCATAGAGATGTACAGCACAGAAACAGACCCTTCGGTCCAACCCGTCCACGCCGACCAGATATCCCAACCCAATCTAGTCCCCCTGCCAGCACCCGGCCCATATCCCTCCGAACCCTTCCTTTTCATATACCCATCCAAATGCCTCTTAAATGTTGCAATTGTACCAGCCTCCACTACTTCCTCTGGCAGCTCATTCCATACACGTACTACCCTCTGCATGAAAATGTTGCCCCTTAGGTCTCTTTTATATCTTACCCCTCTCACCCTAAACCTATGCCCTCTAGTTCTGGACTCCCCACCTCAGGGAAAAAATAGACTTTGTCTATTTATCCTATCCATGCCCCTCATAATTTGGTAAACTTCTATAAGGTCACACCTCAGCCTCTGATGCTCCAGGGAAAACAGCCCCTGCCTGATCAACCTCTCCCTATAGCTCAAATCCTCCAACCTTGGCAACATCCTTGTAAATCTTTTCTGAACCCTTTCAAATTTCACAACATCTTTCTGACACGAAGGAGACCAGAATTGCACACAATATTCCAACAGTGGCCTAACCAATGTCCTGTACAGCCGCAACATGACCTCCCAACTCCTGTACTCAATACTCTGACCAATAAATGAAAGCATACCAAACGCCTTCTTCACTATCCTATCTACCTGCGATTCCACTTTCAAGGAGCTATGAACCTGCACTCCAAGGTCTCTTTGTTCAGCAGCACTCCCTAGGACCTTACCATTAAGTGTATAAGTCCTGCTAAGGTTTGCTTTCCCAAAATGCATCACCTCGCATTTATCTGAATTAAACTCTATCTGCCACTTCTCAGCCCATTGGCCCATCTGATCAAGATCCTGTTGTAATCTGAGTTCTAGTAGCACACCTCAGGAAGGGGAGATTGCGTTTGGATTGGTTTCAGTGAAGAGTCACCAGAATAATGCTGAACCTAAACAGGGTATCTACTGAGGATAGGTTGCTTGGATGAGGCTTGTACTCCCTCGGATAGAGGAAGTTAAGGGCTGATTTAATTGAAATGTTTAAAGTGAGTTAATGGATTTGGCTAGGTAGATAGTGAGAGACCTCAAAATGGGGAGCCGATAACAAAGAAATTTAAAGGAAAGGATATAGTGGTGTGATGTCGCTGATCTTGCAATACTAAAACCCGGGCTGAAGCTATGAGGATATGAGATTGAATCTAACCAGGGGAGTTGGTGAAATTTAAATAGAAAACTGGAACATAAAGTTATTTAAATTACCATGATTTGAAGCCAATAGGTTCACTAATGTCCCTTAAGGAAGGAAACTTACCATCCTTTCTTGGTCTGATCTCTGGACCTATAGCAATGTGATTGACCCTGAGCGACCCTCTGAAAAGACCCAGCAAACCACCCAGTCCAAGGGCAATTAAGGATATGCAGCTCATCTTCACCAACATGTCAGATTTCCTGACTTTGAGATTGTCACTTGTTTTGCTACATTTGTTCCATTTTAATGAAGGAAAAGGCAGGAATTAATATACATGATGAAAAGTTCCCATTATCCTTTTAAGTTAATTCAGCACCAGTTTAAAAAAATTGAAGAAGCGATAGTGTTCATTGTTGTTTCTGCGTTACTTTTGTTGTTCTGTTGTACCCTCGGGATCATGTTCAGACAGAAAAACCAAGGGGTTCAGGTACATAGTTCTTTGAAATTGGCATCACAGATAGACAGGATGGTAATGAAGGCATTTGACATGCTTGCCTTTATTGGTCGGAGCATTGAATGCAGGAGTTGGGACATCATGTTGCAGCTGCATAAGGTATTACTGGGACCACTTTTGGAGTACTGCTTGCAGTTCTGGTGAGAAACCAAAGGAACTGCAGATGCTGTAATTGAGAAACAACAACAGAAGTTGCTGGAAAAGCTCAACAGGTCTGGCAACATCTGTGAATAGAAATCAGAGTTAATGCATCGGGTCCAGTGACCTTTCCTCAGATCTGAGGCAAATTAAATTTAATAAGGAATGGAATGGATAAAATATGAAAGTCTTGCTCAAAAGCTATGACTCACTAGTCAGCCCTCACCTAGAAACAGTGAGCATTTTGGGCTCCTTATCTAACGAAAGACATATTGGAATTGGAGGCGATCAGAGAAGGTTCACTTGGTTGATTCTAGGCGAGGTTGCGTAGATTGGGCTAATATTCATTGGAGTCTAGAAGACTGAGAGGCAGTCTTTTTGAGACATATGTGTTTTTTGGAAATATTGTTAGAGAGTAGATGCAGAATGGTTCTTTCTCCTTGTGGGAGGGTATAAGCATAATGTCAAAATAAGGAGTAACACCTTTAAGGCAGAGATGAGTTGGACGACCAGCCATGATCGTGATAAATGGCAGAACAGGCTCAAAGGGCCAAATGGCCTCCTCCTGCTCCTCTCTTCCATATTTCTATATTTCTATGTTTCTATGAGGAGGATGAATTTCTTGTCTCAGAGAATAGTGAATCAGTGGGATTCCTATCTGCAGACAGCTGTCAATATCGGGTTGTTAAGTACATTTATGGCGGCGATAGACATTTTTAATTAGTAAGGGAATCAAGAGTTATGGGAGGAAAAGAGAAAAGTAGAATGAAGGATTATCAAACCAATTATGATCTCATTGAATGATGGAACAAACTTAGTGGCATGAATGTTTACTTCTGCTCCAATACATTATGTTTGCACATGCATGCATAATCGTTACATCATGCAGAATTCCGAATGGTAAACAGGTTGGTTTCTTGTATATTATTTGTTAGATATCAGATTATTCCTGGACTGACATTCTGTTCACAAGGAGTCAATCGATGCAAAGTTGGAAGAGCATAGCTGGTCAGACAGCATCCGAGGAGCAGGGAAGTCAACATTTTTGGTTGAAACCTTTCATCCTGATGAAGGGTTTCAGCCTGAAACATTGACTTTCCTGCTCCTTGGATGCTCTCTGACCTGTTATGTTTTTTCAGCTTCACATCTACTGACTCTGACATCCAGCGTCGGCAGTTCTCACTGTCTCCTCGTCAGTTAACAATGCTGTTCCCTTTGTAGGTGTTGTTGCCATGGTGAATGTGTCTGCTGATCCTTTGACCTTTTTGGGGAATGGTGGATCTCTAAATTGATAGTTGTTCTGTATTTTACACAGCCGGTGATGTCTTCCTCATCAGCTGGTTACAGTGAAAGAGTTGCTTCTTTGTTTTGTATGAATGAAACCTTTGAAGAGCAGGTGTGCATGCTGGAATGGATAGAGATAGAGGAAGCTGATGTGCTGAAAATGTTGTCAAACATT
Organism: Chiloscyllium punctatum; assembly: GCF_047496795.1. Lineage (NCBI taxonomy): Eukaryota > Metazoa > Chordata > Chondrichthyes > Orectolobiformes > Hemiscylliidae > Chiloscyllium > Chiloscyllium punctatum. Next base: position 12,670,363 of record NC_092743.1, read on the forward strand.
AAGATTGACAAGTTGCCAGGCCTGGACAAGATTTGTCCTCGGCTGCTTTGGGAAACGAGAAATGTAATTGCTTCGCCACTTGCGAAGATCTTTGCATCCTCGCTCTCCACTGGAGTCGTACCTGAGGACTGGAGGGAGGCAAATGTAATTCCTCTCTTCAAGAAAGGAAATAGGGAAATCCCCGGCAATTACAGACCAGTAAGTCTCACGTCTGTCGTCTGCAAGGTGTTAGAAAGGATTCTCAGTGATAGGATTTATGATCATCTGGAAGAGCATGGCTTGATTAAATGCAGTCAACACGGCTTTGTGAGGGGCAGGTCATGCCTCACAAACCTTATCGAGTTCTTTGAGGATGTGACTAGAAAAGTTGATTCGGGTTAAGCTGTCGATGTGGTGTATATGGACTTCAGCAAGGCATTTGATAAGGTTCCCCATGGTAGGCTCATTCAGAAGGTCAGGAGGAATGGGATACAGGGGAACATAGCTGTCTGGATACAGAATTGGCTGGCCAACAGAAGACAGCAAGTGGTAGTAGAAGGAAAATATTCTGCCTGGAAGTCTGTGGTGAGTGGTGTTCCACAGGGCTCTGTCCTTGGGCCTCCACTGTTTGTAATTTTTATTAATGACTTGGATGAGGGGATTGAAGGATGGGTCAGCAAGTTTGCAGATGACTCAAAGGTTGGAGGTATCGTTGACAGTTGACAGGATGCAGAGATGGGCTGAGAGGGTGGCAGATGGAGTTCAACCTGGATAAATGCGAGATGATGCATTTTGGAAGGTCGAATTTGAAAGCTGAGTACAGGATTAAGGATAGGATTCTTGGCAGTGTGGATGAACAGAGGGATCTTGGTGTGGAGGTATATAGATCCCTTAAAATGGCCACCCAAGTGGACAGGGTTGTTAAGAAAGCATATAGTGTTTTGGCTTTCATTAACAGGGGATTGAGTTTAAGAGTCGTGAGATCTTGTTGCAGCTCTATAAAACTTTGGTTAGACCACACTTGGAATACTGCGTCCAGTTCTGGTCGCCCTATTATAGGAAAGATGTGGATGCTTTGGAGAGGGTTCAGAGGAGGTTTACCAGGATGCTGCCTGGACTGGAGGGCTTATCTTATGAAGAGAGGTTGACTGAGCTTGGACTTTTTTCATTGGAGAAAAGGAGGAGGAGACAGGACCTAATTGAGGTATACAAGATAATGAGAGGCATAGATAGAGTCAATAGCCAGAGACTATTTCCCAGGGCAGAAATGACTAACACGAGGGGTCATAGTTTTAAGCTGGTTGGAGGAATGTATAGAGGGGATGTCAGAGGCGGGTTCTTGACACAGAGAGTTGTGAGAGCAAGGAATGTGTTGCCAGCAGCAGTTGTGGAAGCAAGGTCATTGGGGACATTTAAGAGACTACTGGGCATGCATATGGTCACAGAAATTTGAGGGTCCATACATGAGGATCATTGGTCGGCACAACATCGTGGGCTGAAGGGCCTGTTCTGTGCTGTGCTGTTCTATGTTCTATGTATATGTCTTCAGTAGAGTTGAGAGAGCTGGCCACTCACATTCACCACCTACAATCGAGGTGACAATGACTCTCATCAGGTCCCACCTGGGCTGACTGTTGTACAAAGTGCTGAATGTTTGCATGCTGATCGGCTCAATAAAACTGCCCTGGTATTTTTTCAGTGCAGTGCAAAGGCCAGAATGTGTGTACAACCATTTGAATCTCCCAAAAGATGTTGAGAGTGTAGTTAGAAAACTACCTCTCTATGCCGGCTTGACTCTTATTTAGTCTTACTTTTCATCTAACACAGTAAAGGCTTTTGATTTGGCAAGTTTTGGAAAAAATGCTTCAGTAATTTCTTCAGTACTTTATTTAAGATAATTTGTATCTCCGTGTCTGTGATAGTTTGACAAATAATGGCCATCATGCTAAAAAAAGAGTCACAAGTTTATTTCTGTCTGTCTGTCTGTCTATCTAGCTAAAGCGTACCTTTCAAATTTTCATGTTAATATATTCTTGTCTTGCCTGGGAAATCGGTTAAAAAAGGCTGAAGAGCCTTGCTGAACACTTTACTGTAAACAGCTATGAAAGTACACCATATCATTTGTGAAAATTGAAGAATTCGTCCTTTATTATGTTTTGCTAAAGTGGAAAGCAATCAAAATAGAAGAGATGCAGGCAACAATACCTCTCTCATTGTCCTTATATATTACACATGCTGAAGGAAAGTCTGGTCACGGTCGAAAACATGCAGAGGAAGCCATTACTCAGAAGAGTGACAGGTATTTGTACAGCAGACACTGAGCATTTATCAATGTTGCCTTCTGTGGGTCTCTTTCCATATGGTAAAGTGCTTAGCAGAGGGTTTACAGCAAATTACTGTGTTCTGAGGTGGATTATTGCTTATTTATACAGTGCTTTGTCTGGCTGTGGTTTCGGTGGAAGCAAGGCAGTACATTTCACACTGTGCTGTACAAACTTAACAAGGGAGTCGACACAGATCAGCTGGATAGCAAAATATAAGAAAGTGTAATTTAATCAAAAGAAGCAGCATTATTTACACAGTAGGAACAGACTCCAGTATAGTAGTGCTATGTACACTAATGGCCTTCTGACTGATTGGATGGATGAGCCATCGTGCAACATTGGAATATACAAGTGTCTATAACGCTTAATTATTACCACCATTAACAACAATAAATGCTTTTGCATCATCCTCTCCAACGTGAAAAGATTTCTATATCTGCAATTAGGAATCAATCCAAATCAAGTGTAATTTCCGCTAGCATTCATCTCACATCAGTGTAAGTGGGAATGCAGAATGTTTCTGGATTCCAGAATTAATATGTTGCCTAGTGAAAACATTAATCTAGAGGACACAGACCACCATCAGCCATTTATCCATTAAACTTGGCAATACAGCAACCAGCACTTAACCTCACCTCCCCAATCACTACAGCAACATCCTCCCCTCCCAGATCCTGGATTGATGGCTCATTGTTACATTTCACTGTCAGTCTAGTTTGCAACTCAATACTACTCAAATCTTCAGTGTGGTTTATGTGACTTCTACACAAAACAAGGAATATCTTTCTTCCTTTTGACTATTAATCAACAAAATATTACATTTCTATTCAATTTGATTGAATTATTTTCAGTACCTATTATTATCCCAAGTCCATCTGGCTGCCAAAATTTTTTTAAAATTCATTCATGGCATGTGGGGCTCACTGGTTGGACCAGAATTTATCACCCGTCCCTAACTGCCCTTGAACTGAGTTCCTTGATAGACCATTTCATATGGCAGTTAAGAGTCAACTAGGTCGCTATGGATCAAGGGTAACGTAAGCCAGGACAGGTAAGGATGACAAAGCACATTAGGATAGCAGATAAGTTGCAATGATAATTGACACATGTGGTGCACTGAGAGATGTTTTGGTCCCTTTTTTTATTCATTCATGGGACCTGGGCATCCCTGGCTAGGCCAGCATTTATTGACCATCTCTAGTTGTGGGATGAGCTACCTTCTTGAACCACTGCAGTCCACGTGCTGTAGGTAGACCCACAATGCCCTTAAGGAGGGAGTTCCAAAATTTTGCCCCAGTGACAGTGAAGGAATATCAACATATTTCCAAATCAGGATGGTGAATGGCTTGAAGAGGAACTTAGAGGTGGAGATTTTCCCGTGAACCCCTGCCCTTGACTTTCTCGATGGAAGTGGTCGTGAGTTTGGAAGGTGCTGTCCGAGGATCTTTGGTGAAGTTCTGTCGTGCATCTTATAGATACTCCACATTGCTGGATCCGAGCATCAGTATTGGAGGACTGGATGTTTGTGGATGCGGTGCCAATCACGTGAGCTGCTTTGTCCTGGATGGTATCGGGCATCTTGAAATATGATGGAGCTGCATCCATCCATGCAAGTGGGGAGTGTACCATCACACACCTGACTTGTGCATTTGTAGATGATGGCAGGCTTTGAGGAGTCAGGAGGTGAGTTATTTGCTGTAATATTCCTAGCCTCTGACCTTCCCTAATAGCCACTGTGTTTATATGATGGGTCCAGTTGAGTTTCTGGTCAATGGTAACCCTCAAGATGTTGATTCAATGGTATCACCATTGAATGTCAAGATGGAGTGGTTAGAGTATTTGTTATTCAAGCTGGTCGGTGCCTGACATTCAGGCAATGTGGTGTGAATGTTCCTTACCCACGTATCAGCCCAAGCTAGGGTATTATTCAGATCTTGTTGCATTTGAACATGAATTGCTTCAACACCTAAGGAGTTGGGAATGGTGCTGAACATTATGTTCCCTCAGTGCTTCCTCCAAGTGCTGTGCAACATAGAGATGTACTGATTCATTAGCTGATAGAGGACAGTACATGCTAATAAACAGGAGATTTCCTTGCCCATGTTTAAGCTGAAGACATGTGTCTTCAAGAGGGTCTAGAGTCAATATTGAGGACTCTGAGGGGAAGAATCTCCTGACTGTATATCATTGTGCCTTCCTCTCTGCTCTGTCTGTCTGCCCTGCCGATGGGACAGGACGTACACAGCGATGGTTATGGTGAGGTCTGGGACATTCTCCGTCGCATTTGACTCCATGTGTCTGATTATGTCAGGCTGTTACTTGACCATTTATGAGACAGCTCTCCCAATGTTGACACTAGCCCCCAGACATTAGTGAGGAGGACTTTGTTGGGTTGGCTGGGCTGTTTCTGCTATTGCCCTTCCAATATCAACCCTGTACTTGGTGACCTACACTGACCCTTCACTGGTTGTTCTTGAGAAGGTGGTGGTGAGCTGCCTTCTTGTCATCCTCAGATATGGCCCAGCTAGTTTTGGATGGACTTGTGTATTCAGAAGTTTGAAAGTGCCTGGCCCTATTGGAGCACTGGGGTGGGGAGAATATCATTTTGTAGCTCTGCAGAAAAGATGTGCTTCAGTGCAGCGAGTTTCTGTGCTACCATACATCTAGATAAAGGCTAATACATTCTTTCAAGGTGTTTCTTTATCATGTCAGAATCCCACCTACAGGCAGAGCTATCAGCAGCACTACACAGAACTCTCTTATTATCTGCAATTGTATCTTGTTGTTAAAATGATAGCAATTACATATGAATTATTCAAAAGAAGTCACACATTGAGCTTGCCAAGTTTTAATGCATTCTGAAGAGGGAGATTCTGATTGCAATCTCCTGCCATGTTGAGGATCAATAATGCCAGCTCCTTTGTTACGTGCTTGCTGATGGATGCAATGTGAAGAGGATGAAGTCATATTCAGCTTATTGCTGAACAATGAGCTGTCCATCACACTTTCAGCTGTCTTCCTACTTTGGATTGAAGTCAGTTAGTGTGGCAACCTCCTCACACAAAGATCCTTAGCTGGCTAAGTACGCAAGAGGCCACTCACTGCACAGATATTGACAGATATTCCAGAATATTCCAATAAGCACAGTGTCATCCTTCCTGTTAAAATCAAACATTTTGGCATGGTCTTGGTGGGCTGAATGACATGTTCCTGTGCTGTACTGTTCTTTGTTCTACCTCTTTCATGTTTTTATAACCATGTGTAAGTGAGAGTAATGTACAACCACTGGGAATTCCTGTCAGTTCAAATGGAACTTAGCTGGATGAACTTTTTTAAGTACTCCAATTGCACTCAATAAGTTTGACACCATCCAGGGCAAAGCAATTCAATTAATCACATCCACAAACATTCACTCCATCCACTGTTGACATTCAGTTGCAGCGGTGTGTGCTATTTACAAGGTACAATGCAGAAATTCGCCAACGATCCTCAGACAGCAACGTGCAAACCCACGACCAGTTCCATCTTGCAGGACAAGGGCAGCAGATACATGGGAACAGCACCACTTGCAAAGTCCCCCTCCAAGCCATTCAGCATCCTGAATTGGAAATGTATTGCTGTTTTGTCAGTGTGGCTGGATGAAAATCCTGCAACTCCCTCTCCACACCCCAGTTGTGAGCGTCCCTACACCAAAAGGACGGCAAGGTGGGATGGGCAGGAAGTACCATTTAAGCCAGTGATGTCCATATCCCATGAATGGATAAAGGAAAAAGAAACTCAAGGTGAGCAACAAAAGGACAGGATCTGATCTGGCCTGTAGTGGCCTGGAGATATACTGCCTCTGATAGGTAAGTGATAACAAGTGAGGACACAAAATACCCATCCTTGTAACTTTTTTTTCACGGAATGTGGGCATAGCTGGCAAGAACAGAATTTTATCGTTTATCACCAATTCTTACAACTGATTGGCAGGTTAGGCTAGTTCAGAGGGCAGTGAGCATGTGCCAATTGGCTGGGCTAGGCTAAGGATGGCAGATAGGTAAAAACAATGACTGCAGATGCTGAAAACCAAATACTGGATTAGTGGTGCTGGAAGAGCACAGCAGTTCAGGCAGCATCCGACGAGCAGCGAAATCGACGTTTCGGGCAAAAGCCCTTCATCAGGATATTCCTGATGAAGGGCTTTTGCCCGAAACGTCGATTTCACTGCTCGTCGGATGCTGCCTGAACTGCTGTGCTCTTCCAGCACCACTAATCCAGTATAAGGATGGCCGATTGCCCTCCCTAAAACACCTCAGCGAACCAGATGAGTTTTCATGAAAATTGTGGGCACCATTGCCAGAACTAGCTTCCTTTCCTAGACTTCGGGAATAATTTGAATTTTAAATACCCACCAGGTACTGTAACGATTTTCCCATGGCCTAAATGATACAAGGCCCTAGTTAGACCACAGCTGGAATCGCGTAAGTTTTATTCCCCTTATTTAAGCAGAGATTTGCTGGCATTGGAATAAATCCACAGAAGGTTCATCTGGCTGATACTAAGCTCTTTTTTGAGAAAATGAGAGTTGGAGTTTAGAAGCATGAAAGGCGATTCTATTGAAACATGCAAAATGCTTAGGAGACTTGACAGGGCAAATATGGAGAAGTTGCTTTTGGTAGGAGAATGTTGGACTAGGGAACATAAATCCAAAATAAGAAGTCACCCATTTAAGACAGAGATGAGGAAGACATTCTTCTCTCAAAGGATAGTGAATCTGTGGAATTCTTTACTGCAGTGGGCTGGTGAGATGGGTTGTTATTAATATTTAGGGCTGAGATAGACAGATTTTTAAGCAATGAAGAGACAATGTGTTCTGGGCATAAAGCAGGAATATGGAGTTGAGAATGATCAGGTCAGACATGATCTCTTTGAGTGACAGAGCAGATTTCATGTGCAAAATGATTGACGAATGTTCCCAGATTATTAGCCTAGGTTTCTAGATTACTAATGTAATGACATTATTATTACCCATTGCCCCTCCTGTGTCTAAAACAGCAGGTCAGAGGCTAGGAATCCTGCAACAAGTCACTCACCTCCTGACTCCCCACAGCCTTTTATTCCTGATGAAGGGCTTTTGCCCAAAACATTGATTTTGCTGCTCCTCGGATGCTGCCTGACCTGCTGTGCTCTTCCAGCACCACTAATCCAAAATCCTGACTCCCCACAGCCTGTCCACAAGGCACAGGTCAAGATTGTGTTGGAATATTCCCCCTTCATTGGATACGTGTACTTCCAACCAGACATAAGAATCTCAATTAAGGCAAAACAGCCCACTGGACTGACACTCCATCCAGCACTTTTAAATTTCATACTCTCCACGATCAACCACAGTGGAATGTGCCATCTACAAGGTGCACTGCAGTAACTCTTGAGAAAGCACTTTCCAAACCCTCAAGCATTAAGAAGGACAAGGGCAGCAGATATGTGGGAACACCATCACTTGAAAGCTCCCCTCTAAGCCACTCGCCATCCTGACTTGGAAATACATCACCGTTCCTTCACTGCTGCTAAGTCAATATCCTGGAATTCCCTGTTTAAGGACACTGTTTGTCTAACTACAACGAATGGACAGCTGCTCTTCAAGAAGGCAGCTCACTACCACCTTCAAAGGGCAACTAGGGATGGGCAATAAAGGCTGGCCCAAATAGTGACACTACTGAATAAAAATAAATCATCTCAAGCTTCCATTTCGTGCACCTGGGTGCCAGGCAGTTGTTTATTTCTGTCTTGTAATAAGAAGATGATATTCCAACTGAATCCTGTCATACAAGAGAGATAATTGGGACACAGCAGTGTTGTTGTTTCCTGTCAGAATTTTCAGTTTCAATTACTTTGAATCATTCTGAGATATTTGAAAGAATTCTGTGCCCTCTTCATCTGCTAAAGTCACCTTCGAACTTTCCAGATTAAATTTATCAATTCTTGATGACATTCACAGTGAAAGCTGTGGTACTGAAATGTTATTTAACTTGCTGCGCCTTTCAGGAGATTGTCAAGAATGCCAACCAACCAATTGCCTTTTATGTACATACCGGCCACACTGACATAGATGTCAAGGCAACTTGACAATTGACAATCCATAGGAGCCTCTGGGCAATCCTTCACCAGGTTGTCATGAAAACATGGAGCCATCTAATTTGACAGGCTTAGCGTCACTTGACCCAAAATAACGCCAAAATTATGCAGATAACTGAATCTGAACCAATCAAGTCAAGGCACCTTCCGTAGCTGGTGGTGGAGGGATGTCAATGTTAAAGTATCCTAGCTATAGTGTTGTTACAAGTTTGACACTCAAACCTAACACAAGACTGCAAATAATTTGAGACAAGTAACAAATTCTCATGCTTCTATCATAAAAAAATTGTATTGAAAAGATGAGGGTCTCAGTGTGCAAGCATTGCCTGGTTGAATACAGACTGTATTCTCCTTGTTAAAAGCAACTGAAAGAACACACTGTTTGACTCAATACATGCAGCCTATATAACTGATATTTCACCAGCCCCGAAACTCATACATGAATTTGCTCAGTGATGTGTGGGCAGAAAGTCTTTATTGGCATTGGCAGCAACAGAATGGGGAATACCACACATGTCATTATTGCATAGAGGTGGCTTAGTTAACCATTGATCAAAATCTTGAGGTACTTAGACAAGTATTGCAAATCTGAATGGGGCTCACCAAAGTCGTTTCTCATAAAACCAACAAGTGGTGACAGACACTAGATGTTAAAGGTTGGTTAATCATGGTTAAGGCATATATGAGCTGAAAGTGTGTTGCTGGAAAAGCGCAGCAGATCAGGCAGCATCCAAGGAGCAGGAGAATTGACGTTTTGATGTTGCCTGATCTGCTGCACTTTTCCAGCAACACATTTTCAGCTCTGGTCTCCAGCATCTGCAGTCCTCACTTTCTCCATTAAGGCATATATGTCATGTACGGTATGATTCACACAGAATCCCAATGCACAATCTACTGGATTCCCAGATAGATTTTTCGATTTAAATGTAGTACAGTCAGGGACAGGGTGTTCCTCTAAGAGTGAAGGGCACGGGCAAGAAGTCCAGGAAACCCTGGATGTCAAAGTTTATCAAGAGAAAGTGAGGACTCCAGATGCTGGAGAGTGATAGTCGAAAAGTGTTATGCTGGCAAAGCAGAAAAGCACAAAAGAAACCCAATGCACGATTTACTTGTTCCCCAGATCAGCCTGTTAAGAGATGTTATTACACACTTGTGGAGGATGTAGGACTTAAAAACAGATATCCTGGCTCAGTTGTAGGGACACTACCAATATGCCACCAAAGCCCCTCTTGCTCCTGTATGTGCACCCAATCTTTACCAAATGATTTGGCTTTTAGTATTGAGCCATCTCCTGTTACACAGTTCCATTATGTCTCAGACATCAATACCAGACTGTCCTGAATGATACAAAGTGTCTTAGTCACAACCATCTTCAGTTGCTTCATCAATGACCTTCCCTCCATCATAAAAACAGAGGTGGGGATGTTCACCAATAATTGCCATGTCCAGCAGCATTACCGACTGCTCAGATATTGAAGCAGTCACTGCCCAAATGTAGCAAGAACTGGACTATATCTAGGCTTGGTTTGATAGGTGACAAGTAACATTCATGACACACAACTAGGAGAAAGTGAGGACTGCAGATGCTGGAGATCAGAGTCAAGAGTGTGGTGCTGGAAAAGCACAGCAGGTCAGGCAGCATCCGAGGAGCAAGAGAATCGATGTTTCAGGCAAAAGCCCTTCATCAGAAAGGGCTTTTGCCCGAAACATCGATTCCCCTGCTCCTCTGATGTTGCCTGACCTGCTCTTCATCAGGAATGAAGCTTGTGGGCCAAGGGGGCTGAGAGATCAATGGTAAGGGAGTGGGCTGGGAAGGTAGCTGGGAATGCAATAGGTAGATGAAGGTGGGGTAAAGGTGATGGGTCAGAGAGGAGGGTGAAGTGAATAGGTAGGAAGGAAGATGGACAGGTAGGACAGTTCAAGAGGGCGGTGACACACAAGTGTCAGACAATGTTCCTCTCCAACAAGGGAGTATCTCACTATTGTGCCTTGATAATATACGGCATTATCATCACTGAATCTCCCACTATCGATATCCTGAGGGCCATATTGAACCTGACAGTAATCCCACTGCTTTCAGGCAGTGATATGGAAATGAGGATTCAAATAATAATCTGCAGTTAGGCTTGTTGTTTATATTAGTTCCCTTAAAAATTCTCACAGCTCAAAACGAGCACAGAAAAATGTGTTTCCATTGGACATGTTAGTAGTTGGTGAAGTCCTTACCTTCCCCAAGGGAATTATTGTAAAATCATAACTCCTCATCACCTAAACATATTCCATGAGTTCTTGATACTTCATATGCCCCTCGACATTCAATGCTTGACCATCAGTGAATTCCCCCATCATCAACATTCTGGAACTTACGATTGACTGAACTGGACTAGTTACATAAATACTTTTGCTACAAGAGAAGATAGAGGCTAGGAACCCTGCAGCGAGTAATTTACCTCCTCAAAGCCCGTCCACTATCTAAATGACACAAGGTCTGGAGTGTGATGGAATACTCCCCACTTGCCTGGATTGGTGCAGCTCCAATAATATTCAAGAAGCTTGACACCATCCACCACATTGCAACCTGCTTGATTTGCACCACATCCACAAACAGCCACTCCCTCCACCACCAATAGCATTAGTGTATACCATGTACAGGGGACCGAGATAGCACTTTCCAAACCCACAATCTTTTCCACATAGAAGGACAAAGGCATGGGAACACCAACTTCTCCAATCCATGCACCACCCTGACTTGGAAGTATATCACCCTTCCTTCAGTGTCATTAGGTGAACATCTTGGTATTCCCACTTAACAGCATTGTGGGTCTACCTAAGGACAGGGACTGCAGCGGTTCCAGAGACAGCTCAGCCCCATCTTCTCAAAGACAACTAGAGATGGGAAATAAACGCTAGCCAGCCAGCAGTAGCCACACTTCATTAATTTTTTTTAAGCATAATGGCATCTTATGGCACAGAAAGATTCCATATGGCCCCATCTCACCTGTGTTGACCTTCAGGATTAGCACAAGCCAACATGCAACAAACTAATGTTCCTTTTCTCAACCAAGTGGGAGACAATGGCCGAGTGATATTATTGGTGAACTATTAATCCAGAGACCCAGGCAAAGTTCTGGGGTCCCAGGTTCACAGGTCACCATGGCAACTGGTGGAATTTGAATTCAATAACAAAATCTGGAAATAAGAGTCTTATGAAACCATGAATTTACTCATGGGGAAAAATCCATGTGATTTGTTATAATCCTTTACAGAAGGAAATCTGCCATGCTTACCTGTTTGGGTCTACCTATGTCTCCAACTCTACAACAATGTGGTTGACTCTTAATTGTCCTCTGGGCAATTGGAGATAGGTAATGAATGCTGGCATTAATTCAGCTTGCAATGCTTATATCCTCTGAATAAATTTTAATACATTTCCTTCAATCCATCTACATTTTTCAGCTCCCAATTCCCATTCTTTTAAAAAGTATTTATTCATGGAATGCAGGCATTGCTGTCTCTGCTGTCATTCATTGCCAATCCCCAACTGACCAATTGCAAGTCATGACCATTTTCTGTTAATGTCATTCTCAAATGGAAACTTGTCTACATTTTCCTTACCAAGCACTTACATAAACTTAAATTCCAAGACCAGAACCACAGCACTGCCTTTTATTTTCAGAAGGAAAAAATCTCCCACAGGAGGTGATGGTTTAGTGGTATTATACTGGACTGTTAATGCAGAGATCCAGGCAATGTTCTGGGGACCTAAGTTCAAATCCCACCATAGCAGACAGTGGAATTTTAATTCAATAAAAATCTAGAATTAAGAGTCTAATGATGACCATAAAATCTGTTGTTGCAAAAACCCATCTGTGTCACTAATGTCCTTTAGGGAAGGAAGCTGCCATCCTTACCTGGTCTGGCCTCCATGTGACTCCAGATCTGCAATAATGTGGTTGACTCTTAACTGTTCTCTGGGCAATAAATGCTGCCTAGCCAGTGACACCCTATGAATAAATTAAAGAAACTTGCTTCCCCTTGCGCGATAATGCTGTCTTCTGAGATCTGGTGCCTGCTGTTTTTATTCACTGATGTGTATCCCTTCTCATTCTTCTTGTCATTGGAGGTCAACTTGTCATTTAATCCAATGCTAATGACGAAGTGAAGATGATGTTCTACATGAGATTATCATTGTGGACTCTGTGCAAGAAGTAGCACTTGACCATAAAGTCCCTTCGACTACACTCTCAATGCTGTGGGGAACGGTGCTTCTCATCAATTGCATTGCCGACTATGTTCTTACACATTTCCACACGTGAATGATAAAGGTTCCACTTTTTGTGGGGTTGATTGGCAGGAAGAAGGGATAACTGCAACTGTAGTACTGCTGGTTTTCTTGCTTCAGGTGGTCAAAGACCATTAAGCAAGGATTGTGAGATGGCCGGCTGATTTTGACAACTCCACATGAAAGAGGCGGGCAGTCTGAAAGGAGCTTTCTCCTCCTGATTCCTGTGAAATACGAAATAAAGCAATATGAAACAGTGTGTGCTTACCTTTTAATGGCAACATTAAAATAAAATGCAGCAAAATGCTTCACGGGATTATGAGCGATTAAATTTTGGTGCTGAATCAATGATGAAATGTTTTGACAGCTAACCAGTAGCTTGGTCAGAGAGGTAGATTTAAAATCTTGTGAGACAGTCTAAATTTAAGACCCACACAATTTTTTTTTTCAAATCATCTATTTGCTCTTAGTTTTTTTTTACCTTTTCCAGCACTTCTATATTATCTTGACCACTGGTCAGAGCCCCAAGGTACTGTGAACATTTTTTTTTCCATATAATTCAAAATTACATTTTGTAAAAGAGGGCGTTTAGCCAAAAATGGCTATGGATATAAAGTAATTGGCTGCCTGGAGAGAAAAAGAGACCCACCAAATGTCATTGCCTATGGATGCAAAGGGATCTTCAAGTAACTGCTCTCTAAAATGAGGAATATCCAAGTATAAACAGACCGGGCTATGACCTCTTTTGACTACAAATTGAATAACAGACTGACAACGCAAGCCATCTCTGCAGATTACATCCCAAACTGCAGACATATTTTTGTGATTTTCCCTTTGAAGAAAACACAAATGCAGGCATTAAAAGGTAATTTCTGCTGGAGGGCTCTCCTGGGATGGAACATTCTCATGTGTATAAGCCCGACATTGAGTATTTGTGTGTTGTGGAGGTCACAATTGAACAATTATACCCTAGACACTTCCTTTACTGCAGGTAAAGGAAGACCCTCGCTCACTTTGAGAGTTGCAAACTCATTAAAAAGGGAATCAGGACAAAGGGAATTCAATCACCCTACAAAATCATGAATCTCAAAACCTGGAAGTTGGAAATATCAACAACGGCTCAACACACAATGTTACTGTGTTATTGCAACCTATTAGCCAGAAATCACACAACACCAGGTTATTGGTCAACAGGTTAATTTTAAACCACAAGCTTTTGGAGTGCTGCTCCTACGTCAGGTGAAGATTCACTTCACCTGATAAAGGTACAGTGCTTTGAAAGCTTGTGATTTCAAATAAACCTGGTGGCCTATAGCTTGGTGTCATTTGACTTTTGACCTTGTCCATCTGAGTCCAACACCAACACCTCCACAACATGGCAACCCGTTAATAGCTGCGAAGTCTTACTAACTCAAAGAAAACCTCTCTTATGCTGCTATTTTTTGGACTTATCTCTTATTTATGACGTGTGCATGTGTGTTGCGTTCTTCTCCAGTTTATTAATTAAGACATTCACTTTTTGTTCACACATAAAAGCCTCATTAAATTAGCTCCTTTTAGAACATCTGGGAGGAAGGAAAGGGATCCATTTACAAATTAACTTTGTTGCAACCAACCATGAGAGTGTTCTGAAAAAGAAAAGGAGCCAGTTCATGCATTCTCAACAGGGGTAACAGGTTGAGGTATTCCAGCTGTAATCTTTGGAATCTCTCACGAGTAGCTCTGATTGTAACGATATCCTTTTTGGAATGTTGAGAGTAGAATGTGCATTTTGTGGCATTGTGATCTCTTTAACATTATTCATTAGTAATAAATAATATCATAGTGAAGTATTCTATAATAGGAATGTCAATAATAGTTAGCAACTTGCAAATGCTCATTTGGAATTCCCTGTGTCTATAATTACTTGTTGTGCTTCAAGTAAATAAATTAGTTATTGGTTTTCTGTCGCCTAGAATTCTTTGTATAAAAGCCTATTATTCATATATAGCCGAAAGTCAATTCACAAAGATAATATTTCATGTCTCAGTGTGTAGCTCTTCCATTTCCAGTTGCTCAAGGTTACTCTGATGAAACCATCACCAAACGAATGGCTCTGTTTTGTTTCTTTTCTTTATTCTTTCGTGAGATGTGTACATCGCTGGTGAGGCCAGCATTTGCTGTCCGTCCCTAACTGCCCTTGAACTGGGGTCTTGCTTGTCTATTACAGAAGGTAATTAAGAGTCAACCACATTGCTGTGGGTCTGGAGTCATAAAAAAGTCAGACCAGGTGAGAACAGCAGATGTTTCTTCCCTAGTGGACCAGAGTGAACCAATTTCTTTTTATAACAATCAACAATGATTTCACGCTGATCATTAGACTAACCTCAAAGTAAAGGATGAAGGTGTAGAAGAGGATCCAAAGATTTTAGAATCATGTGGCCTTCAACATCTGATAATGAAGGATTTGGTTGGTGGCCAGTGAGGATGACAGAGTACTCCTCAGTAACAATCAAACTTCATAGTAATGTCCTGATTTTCTATCTTCGATAATTCCACACACAGGGGTCCTCTCTTGTGGGTGCTATTTGAAGTAGACCAAGGGAATTCGTAACTAGGCTCCTCGATAATATTTATCCCTCAAGTCAACCATCACCAAGCACTCATGACCTGTTTTTGTTTCATTGCTGTTTGTGTGATCTTGCTTTGTAAAGCATGGCTGCTGTGTTTCCTGCATTACACCAACTGCATTTGATAGCTACAAAGCACTTTGTGACATTTTGAGGCTGTGAAGAAAACTCTTGCAAATACAAATTATTCGGTTCTGCCCATTCTCTGTGGGCATGATCCCATTAACTGTGTAAAACTGCCTCCATCTCGAAATATGATAAACCTCTTCCTTCTTTGCAAAACAAATAGTCATTCAAAACTTCTACGTCTTGAAGATCTCGAAATATTTTGAGCCCTGTTATTTTGGTATAAAGGCCCAGCAATAAATTCAATGCATTTTCAAAGTTTCATTGGTTGTTTTCCGCAATAATCAACAAAAACAGTGCTGAAATGTCTCCAAATCATTGCCTGAAGTGGGGTGGTTCTTCCTGATGACTTTTACGCTGAGTTTGTATCTCCTTCTATTGTGTCATATATCATAGAGTTTTCACATTTGAAAAGAGGCTCTTCAGCCCATCATACCTGTACTGGTCACCAAATGTTCATCTATTCTAATTCCATTTTCCAGCACTTGGCCCTTGTATGCTTTGACATTTCAAGTGTTAGTTTAGATATTACTTAAATGTCATGAGAGTTCCCATCTCTAACACCCTTTTAAGCAGTTAGTCCAAGATATCCACTACCCTCTGAGTAAAGCACATTTTCCTTAAATCCCCTCAGCGTTTGGATTATTGTGAGCAGTTTTGGGACCTGTATCTAAGGAACGATGTGCTGGCCTTGGAGGGGGGGTCTTAATGAGGTTTGCAAGAATGGTCCTAGGAATAAAGCTTATAAGATACGAGTTGCGGTTGAGGATGCTGGGTCTGTACTCGATGGAGTTTAGAAGATCTTGCTGAAACTTACAGAGTATTGAATGGCCTGGATAGAGTGGAGATGGAGATAGTTCCAAAGGTAGGAGAGACTAGGATCCAAGGATACATCCTCAAAGTGAAGGGACAACTCTTTAGAACTGAGATGAGGAGGAATTTCTTCAGCCAGAGGGTGGTGAATCTGTGGAACTTATTGCCACAGAAGACTATAGAGGTTAGGTCATTGAGTGTCTTTAAGACATGGATGGATATGTTCTTGATTGGTAAAGGTATCAAGGGTTACAGGGAGAAGGCAGGAGATTGGGGTTGAGAAATATATCAGCCAGAATCGAATGGTGAAATAGAACTGGTGGACCAAATGGCCTAATTTTGCTCCTATGACTTGTGGTCTTATGATTGAAACTACATGCTCCTTACTCTAAAACTATTCACCATGGATATTGGGCTCCTTTAGACAGGGAAACTTCTCTCTCTATTTATCCTGACACTGTCGTGGGCGGCACTGTGGCACAGTGCCAGAGACCCAGGTTCAATTCCCGCCTCAGGTGACTGACTGTGTGGAGTTTGCACATTCTCCCCGTGTCTGCGTGGGTTTCCTCCCACAGTCCAAAAATGTGCAGGTTAGGTGAATTGGCCAAGCTAAATTGCCCATAGTGTTAGGTGCAGGGTAAATGTAGGGGAATGGGTGTGGGTGGGTGCGCTTTGGCGGGGCGGTGTGGACTTGTTGGGCCGAAGGGCCTGTTTCCACACTGTAAGTAATCTAATATAATGCTCCTCTGAGCTTTGTACATCTCAATGAGATCGTCCCTCAGCGGACTCCACTCTAAGGCACACCAACTATCTCATCTCTCTTTACAGCTGAATTGCTTCAGCACAGGCAACAACCTGTTGAATTTCCTTGGCACTGTCTCTAGTTCAATCACATCTTCCACACCCACATAGCATGGCAGCCAGAACTACACACAGTACTCCAGCTGTGGGCTCACATCATATATACCATAATCTCCTTGCTCGTGTTCACAGTGACTTGACTCAGAAAGTCAAGTGCCCTATATGCCTTCTGAAGTCCTGATCTGCCTATCCTGATGTAAGGATCTATGGACATGCACACCAAGGTCCTTCTGACTGTCTGTATTTTCTATGGTCCTAATATTCTCAGACTCAGTTATTTGCAGATAGGCAAAGCTTCAATCCCAAAGTATAGAAACAGTACTCTCCCAGTCTCTATCACCCACCCTGCCTGACTGAGAACAATTATTGAGGATAAGGTGAGGACTGCAGATGCTGGAGATCAGAGCTGAAAATGTGTTGCTGGAAAAGCGCAGCAGATCAGGCAGCATCCAAGGAGCAGGAGAATCGACGTTTTTGGCATGAGCCCTTCCGAAACGTTGATTCTCATGCTCCTTGGATGCTGCCTGAAAGGCTGAGCTTTTCCAGCAACACATTTTTCGGCTGAGAATAATTATTGGCAATTTTCTCAAAACACCTCGCTAAGTGAGGTGGTGATTCAGGTGGTGATTCTTCATTCAGTCACTGGATCAACATTAGTGCAGATCCTGCACATTGGGAATGCTTCAACATTCATAGCTGTCTTTGAACTTACTTTCTGACAATTGTATAAAAGAGGTATATGTTTTCTATCACAGGAATTAGAGTCCAGACAGCAGAGAAGGACCATCTGACCCATCAAAGCTTGCCTACCTATTGACAATAGTCCCACTTTCTCTTGAATATTATGATGCTCTGAGTGTTCATCCATGTACTTTTTGAAGGTTGTGAGGTTTCCTGCCTTTATCACTCTCCCAGGCAGTGGCAATCCAGACCCCCACCAACGCCTGGGTGATAAAAATGTTCCTTGAATATCCTCTGAACGTCTTACTCTTCATCTTAAAATTATGTCCCCCTTGTTATTGGCCCTTCAGCTAAGGGGAACAGCTGCTTTCTCGCCACCTTGTCCATGCCCCTCAAAATCTTACACCTCAATCAAGTCCACCATCAATCTTCTCTGGTCTAAAGAAAACAACCTGACTCAATCCAGCCTCTCTTCATATCTGAAATGCTCTGCCCCAGGCAACATCCTGATCAATCTCCTATGCACCTTCTTCAGCACGATCACATCCTTCCTCTCGTGTGGTGACCAGAACTGATCATGGTACTCCAACTATGGATTATTGTGTTAAATCTCACAGCAGACGTACAATATACCTTAAAAGGACATGCTCACGTTGCAATCACCATACAACCCAATGGTGTAAGGCTCTCAGTCTCCATCTTACTGAGCTCTGTCCTCTTGCAACATGACACTCTGAGGAAGTTTACTGCAGTACTTTTGAATTGCTGAGTTTGAGCCCAAGGGTCTGGGACTGTAAGGTACCTAATGTAGTAGGAGCTGTAAGGATGTTTCATTGAATTTTTCAATACCATTTAACCCACGTCTCATCCTAATGTTACAGGAGCTGCCATAGGTAGCATGATAGTGGTAGATCACTCAGTATACTGTGCCACCTAATTTTTAAGACAGCATTAACACATTGTCCGTGTATTTTTTTCTCCTCAATTCCCACCTTGAGCTTTCATTAGATTGGTCCACACTTAACAAGCAAAGTTCTGCCATAGTTTGCTATTACCATCAGAAGGATGGCTGACCAGGAAAACCTCCCACACTTACCTGCTGCCATCAGGCACATTGGAAAGATTTTCAAGCTGATCATCCATCTGCTTGTCCATATTATACATGCACCATCTATTGTCAACAAGAGCTGATGTGGGTCTCAGACTTGGAGCTCCTAGCCCAGAACTAGGGATACGACCACAGTTGTTAAAAGACCTCCTCCAATGTGTGGTGAAATTACAGAAGGAGGCATGAGGGGTTGAACAGTCTGTGTTGGAAACAGTTATGTCAGGAGGGTTTTTTTTGAGAAAAGTGAGGCAAGCAATTACAATTATTTCAGTGAATAGTCTGTGTTCAAAGGATATAACAGATGTGATACAGGGAAGGGGATTGGTTAGCTCGGTTGGCTGGAGAGTTAGTTTGAAATGCAGAATGACATGAACAGCATTTAAATCCCTTCACTGGCTGAAGTTATCAGGAAGGATTCTCATTCTCAACTGCTTGCTTCACCTGAGGTCTGGGGACCTTCGGGTTAAACCAACATCATTCCCCTGTCTCTAATGAGAGAGCAGCCCCCTGGTCCAGTAGGATTAAAGTGAAGTTACATTTACTATTATATTCTGAGGTCTTCGCTCTGCTATGTACCTTAATCCTACACACAGTAGGGAACACGGCTTTGAAGAGCTCGCTCTTCCTGTGTAGTTAGTTTGACTACCTTTGCTGTAGATAAATACTGTTCTTTACACTCTATGGTTCCTTAAATTCTGTAAATCTTGATTCACTAGCAGTCAATATTCAACACACCACTGGTAAATGTAAAATAGTAAGGTCACCATAGTCCCAGGGGAGTTCAGAGCAGCTAAGAGAGGCGACTGGTGGTGAGTTTAATCTGACAGTCACCATGCCTCAGGCAAGAGGCGAGATTTAAGATGTGGGAACTTTATGGTGACCTGAGCTGGTGCAGGAATTGAACCTGCGCTGATCGTATCACCCTATATCTTAAACCAGCCATCTAGCTAACTGACCCCCTCAGGATGTTTCAAATATGTATTTATTATAATCTGTAGCTGTGTATTAACAATGGTTATAAAATATTCTTTGATTCTCAGATTGTTTCCATCTAATTCATTGAGTAACTACCTCCTCCATTTCCAATCCAAAGCTTAAAATCCTTGCACTTATCTTAATTAAATATAAACTGATCTAATTCTACATGCTTGTAAATTTAGTTTGCGCTTTCCCGTTCGAAAATGAATTTTACAGAGGTATCATAATTTACAATGTTGACGGAAGCCATTTGGCCTATTGTGGTGTCAGCTGAAAGCTTTGGAATTATGTCATGTAGACCAAAGTCGAAGTCATTGATATATATCAGAAAGAGTGGCCCTAAAACTGTTATAGTCGAGAAATTCCATTCAGGGTCTGATTTGTTGCTCAGAAACATTACTGCCATATGGAAAAATGGTATCTGTGATCTAAGGGGCCCTGGTTATAACCGACTGCCATATGGTCAAATTCTATCTGTGACCCAAGGGGCCCTGGTTATAACTGACTAACTGTATCCCATCACATAAATCCTGAGGACACAATCAGGTTGAAGCACACTGCAGAAGTTTATCTGCATTTTTGCTGTGTGCTGCATTCTGTATTCAGTGACTAACCAATTAAGAGCCTCATGCCAATACTGCTGGCACTACCATCTCTGTAGATGGGCCCTTCGCCAGTCAGGAGGTAGGAGAAGTAAACATGGGGGGAGTTCCACATTGTCCACCGGGATGTTTTGGGAAGGCAGGTAGGGGGTTGGAAATGGGTTGTTTTGCTGCCTCAAAGGCCCTCCTGACCTAATTCAGGGATAAGTGTAGGAAAGGGGCAGGCTTTCAGGAAGCCTGGTTTCCTGTCCTTGCGCTGACCCTCCTACAACTTCCATTCCCCTCTCCCACCCACCTATGCCCTGATCCAGTGGAACCCTCTTTGGCTTTGGCTTCACCTATAGCCTGGCATGCTGCGTGAGGATGGCTCCTTAACGTTTCCAAAACCGTCTCACTGGTGACGTTGCTGAACAGAAGAGCTGCTGCCCTTGGATTGGCCATGAGCTCTCATTTGGCATGGCCACTTCCCCTCACCCCAGGGTCCTAGTCCAAGGAAAGACCCACTGGTGCCATCTTGGCTGCCTAATTATCTCATCATTCATGGGCAGGTGACTGAGGTGTCAGTGGAGGAGCGCTTTGGGGACAGCAACCATAATTCTATTAGATTTAAAATATTGATGGAAAAGGATAGACCAGATCTAAAAGTTGAAGTTCTAAATTGGAGAAAGGCAAATTTTAACAGTATTAGGCAAGAACTTTCGAAAGCTAATTGGGGGCAGGTAAAGGGACGGCTGGAAAATGGGAAGGCTTCAGAAATGAGGTAATAAGGAACCAGAGAGAGTATATTCCAGTTAGGGTGAAAGGAAAGGTTGGTAGGTATAGGGAAGGCTGGATAACTAAAGAAATTGAGGGTTTGGTTAAGAAAAAGAAGGAAGCATATGTCAGGTACAGATAGGATAGATCGAGTGAATCCTTAGAAGAGTATAAAGAAAGTAGGAGTACACTTAAGAGGGAAATCAGGAGGGCAAAAAGGTGACATGAAATAGCATTGGCAAATAGAATTAAGGAGAATCCAAAGGTTTTTACAAATACATTAAGGACAAAAGGGTAACTAGGGAGAGAATAGGGCCCCTCCAAGATCAGCAAGGCGGCCTTTGTGTGGAGCCACAGAAAATGGGGGAGACACTAAACGAGTATTTTGCATCAGTATTTACTGTGGAAAAGAATATGGAAGGTATAGACTGTAGGGAAATAGATGGTGACACCTTGCAAAATTTCCATATTACAGAGGAGAAAGTGCTGGATGTCTTGAAACGCATAAAGGTGGATACATCCCCAGGACTTGATCAGGTGTACCCTAGAACTCTGTGGGAAGCTAGAGAAGTGATTGCTGGGCCTCTTGCTGAGATATTTATATCATCGATAATCAAAGGTGAGGTGCTGGAAGACTGGAGGTTGGCTAACATGGTGCCACTGTTTAAGAAGGGTAATAAGGACAACTATAGACCAGTGAGCCTGACATCGGTGGTGGGCAGGTTGTTGGAGGGAATCCTGAGGGACAGGATGTACATGTATTTGGAAAGACAAGGACTGATTAGGGATAGTCAACATGGTTTTGTGCGTGGGAAATCATGTCTCACAAACTTGATTGAGTTTTTTTGAAGAAATAACAAGGAGGATTGATAAGGGCAGAGCAATTGATGTGATCTATATTGACTTCAGTAAGGCATTCGACAAGGTTCCCCATGCGAGACTAATTAGCAAGGTTAGATCTCATGGAATACAGGGAGAACTAGCCATTTGGATACAGAACTGGCTCAAAGGTAGAAGGGTGGTGGTGGGGGGTTGTTTTTCAGACTGGAGGCCTGCGACCAGTGGAGTGCCACAAGGATCAGTGCTGGGTCCTCTACTTTTTGTCATTTATATAAATGATTTGGATGTGAACATAAGAGGTATAGATGACACCAAAATTGGAGGTGTGGTGGACAGCGAAGAGGGATACCTCAGGTTACAACAGGATCTGGACCAGATGGGCCAATGGGCTGAGAAGTGGCAGATGGAGTGTAATTCAGGTAAATGCGAGGTGCTGCATTTTGGGAAAGCAAATCTTAGCAGGTCTTATACACTTAACGGTAAGATCGTAGGGAGTGTTGCTGAACAAAAAGACCTTGGAGTGCAGGTAGATAGGGTAGTGAAGAAGGCGTTTGGTATGCTTTCCTTTATTGGTCAGAGTATTGAGTACAGGAGTTGGGAGGTCATGTTGCGGCTGTACAGCACACTGTTTAGGCTAATGTTAGAATATTGCGTGCACTTCTGGTCTCCTTCTATCAGAAAGATGTTGTGAAATTTGAAAGGGTTCAGAAAAAATTCACAAGCATGTTGCCATGGTTGGAGAATTTGAGCTACAGGGAGAGGCTGAATAGACTGAGGCATGAGGCATTCCTTTTTGTGTTTGCTTTACATAACCTCACACTTCTCTGGAATGAATTCAATTTGGCAATTTTCAGCCCACTTGCCCAATCCATTCTGCAATTTGCAGTTTTCTCCCTCACTATCAACCACATGACCATTTTTGAACATCTGTTGTAAAATGTAATAATCTAATAACATCAGAACCAGGAGCAGGATTGGATCAGACTGCCAATCAAATCTGTTCCATTGTTCAATGCGATCTTGGCTGGCCATTATATTCGGCTCCACTTTCCTTTCTGTCTCTATAATCCCTTAATCCCCTGACAGACTACTATCTATCTATGGCAGCATCCAACGAGCAGCGAAATCGACGTTTCGGGCAAAAGCCCTTCATCAGGACCGAAACGTCGATTTCGCTGCTCGTTGGATGCTGCCTGAACTGCTGTGCTCTTCCAGCACCACTAATCCAGTATTTGGTTTTCAGCATCTGCAGTCATTGTTTTTACCTACTATCTATCTATACCATGTTGTAATATATATAATACCAGAGGATCCAAAATACTCTGGGTTGGAGAATTTCAAACTTTTGCAACTTTATGATTGGAATTATTTCTCCTTTTCTCAGTTCTAAATGATTGGCCCCATGTCCTGAGATTGGGGTCCCATACCTTAGATTCTCGAGCCATGGGAAATAACTCATTCTGAACTATTGTTACATAGAATGAGCAGCAAAGGATTCAGCATTATGAGCCCAACTGACGCAGCCTTCCAATCACAAAAACAGCCATTGACAATAAACCCTAGCTTTCTGTAGTTGAGTTATTTTTGGATCCAACTTGTTACTTTACCCTGAATCCCGTGGTCTTTCACGTTTCTGATCAATCTGGCAACTGTGGCACTTTGTCAATAACATTGCAAAAACCAATGAATCCCTTAATAACTCCTCAAGGAAATGCAATAGAGCCAGTAAGATACAACCTTCTCTTAACAAGTCCACGCTGACTGTCCTTGACTAATCTGTGCTTGTCTAAATGATATTTTATCCTTTCCCTCAGAATTTTGCTTGCAATATTTTTCCCACTGAGGCTAGGTTGACTGCTCTATAATTACTGGGTCTTTCCTTTTCTCTCTTTTAAACAATGTTTACAGTGCTCCAAACCTTCAATATCATGTTTATAGCTCATAAGGATTGGAAGACGATCATCAAAACCTCTGCTATTTCTTCTGTTGTGTTTCCTAACAGATGTGTTTCATTCACGTCTGGGGATTTGTGTAATTTCAAACATGCAAATCTATTTGTATTTCTTTGTTGCGATGTTAACTTCATCCAATATTGAACCCTCTTTCTCCTTCATGGACTGCCTGCAGGTTCACACAGCTGATAATGGGAATAGCATGACTGTGCAATGAGGAGTGGTTAAAACTACTGGATCTATTTTCACGTGAGTTTAGAGGGATGAGAGGCGATTTATTGATATGTACAAAATTCTAATAGGGCTAGACAGACTAGGTGCAGGGAGAATGTTTTCCCTGGTCGGGGAGTTTACAGCCAGAGATCACAGTCTCAGAGTATGGGCTTGACCTCTTGGGATTGAGATGAGGAAAAAAAAAATGTCTTCACTCAAAAATGTAGTGAACCTGTGGAATTCTCTACCACTGAAAGCTGTGGAGATCAAGTCACTGAATATATTCCAGGAAGAGATAATACCTTTATAGATTTTAAAGATATTAAAGGGTATGGGGAGAAAGCAGGAAATGACATTGAGATAGACGCTCAGCCATGATCATATTGAATGGTGGGGCAGGCTTGAAGGACTGAGTGGCCTACTTCTGCTCCAGTTTGAATGTTCATTGATAATATTTTTCTTGTTCCTGCATCCCCACCATATTTTGTGAAAAATAAAACACAGTATTCATTAAGAACCATGCTCACGTTTTCCATCTCCATACATAAGGTTTTATGTTGGCCTTTGATTGATCTTGCACTCTCCTTAGTTATCCTCTCATTTTATTTTCTTATCTGTTCATCTATGGACATCACTGGCACTTTATTATCTATCTCTAATTGTTAAGAGTTCAACCACTCTACTATTGGCCTGGAGTCATATGTAAACCAGACCAGGTTAGGACAGTAGTTTTTTTTTTCCTAATACATTAGTGAAGCAAGTTGATTTTTACAATAATTGACAGTTAGCGATTTTTGAGATGATTCATAGCTAAGGTTGATGATGAGTATGTAAGTTAGCTTGCTGAGCTTGAAGGTTTGTTTTCAGATGTTTTGTCACCATACTAGATAGCATCACCAGTGAGAGTTTCTGCTGAAGTGCTGGTGGTATGTCCCACCTCTCTATTTATAGGTCTTCGTTTCTTAAGGTGGATGATGCCATTTCCTGTTCTTTTCTCCAGGGGAAGGTAGACAGGATCTAAATCGATGTGTTTATTGATGGAGTTCTGGTTGGAATTCCATGTCTCAAAGAATTCTCGTGCGTGTCTTTGTTTTGCCTATCTTAGGATATCTGTGTTGTCCCAACTCCACCAAAAAACGCTGTTTTTTTAAATAGAGAAGTGGGACATACCACCAGCGCTTCACCAGAGACTCTCTCTGATGATGTTATCTAGTGACAAAATGTCTGAAAACAAACCTTCCAGCTCAGTGAGCTAACATACATACTTAGAATTGACAATATTTATATTAGACTGGCTTTTCAATTCAAGATTTTTTTATTGGTTCAAATCTCACAATCTGCCATATTGGGATTCGAGCCCATAACCCAGTAGTATTGTCTTGGGATTACGAGTCCAGTGTCATTACCACTGACAATAACTTCTACCCTTGTGCACCTAAAAAACATTTTTTGATATTAATTACAAATACTTTTAATACCCTCCCTTTACTTTCCTAGGTTACCTCTTTAATTCACTTCCATGGGCTTGATCACTTGTTGTATTGAATCTGCAGCATGTGGCATAAACATCCCTTTTTGGACTTAGCTTACTCTGTAAGGTTTTTAATATTTTGAATTACCTGCATTTTGGAGGTACACCTTTTTACTTTTTGGAAACAGATTTGTTTTTGAATGTCAGTCCTACTTGAGATCCTGCCACTTCTCTGATATTGACTTTCCTCCAGGTAACTGCTTCTACCAGTTAAGCTAAACTACACCAAAATTAGCCCATTATCAAATAATATATATACTCTTAGTCTATTATTGGTCTTTTCTAAAACTATACTGAAGCTAATTTCATTTCTCTGAACAATATACTCTCTACAGAATCGTTCTGCATTGCTCCAATGTGTCAGGTTTTAAAGTAATACTCCAATGTACAGACTTCTCCTATATTGTTCTAACACATTGTCTGCTTTCATTCACTGCTGCTTTTTCTAGTGCACTGCACACAGAAGAAATGGTTTGGCAATTGCCACTTACGTCTCCTCTCAAACCATCCTCTACTTCGCCACTTTTTCCATTATCAGCTCCCACTCCACCCCCCCCCCCTATTCCTTGTGCTGTTTTCTGTTCTAACATTTAACCATTCCTTCTCTCCACCTGAGCGCAGGAGTTTTGTACATTTCTCCCCTTCACCCACAACCTTTCTCACTCTTCTATAGACCATTAAAGCTCCAATCTCTCCTGGTTCTTATAAAAAGGTTATGGACTGAAAGGTTCAATTCTGTTTCACTCTGTGTAGAAGTTCCCTAATCTGTTGAGTCTTTCTAGCAATTTCTTTTTTTTTCATTTTGTTCCATTTTCAAGGCTGGTTTATTGTAGTTTGATTGAACAAAGTGTTTGAAGAGGAAATGAGTTCAACCTGAACTTTAACTCCACATACCAGACAGAAAGTACATTTAGTTGGATCTCTGAATCCTGTAGTGCTGAAACTCTCCTGAAAATATTGATTTTCTTTGTTCATTTTCCACTGTTGGGTGTGAGTTTGCAAGCTGAGCAGCAACGGTTAGAATTAGTTCAGTCGTTATTCTGTCTGGAGTCAAAAGACTTCAAGTTGGAAAATGAATTTTGTCTTCCTTTCATGAAAAGAAAACATGTTGTTAAAACTTTTAATCTTGCACTCATTAGCACAGATGCAAGAATGCCAAATTTCAAGTGATCACATCAATGTCACCAGGGGGTGGAATGATGGCTCAGTGGTTAGCACCACTGCCTCACAGTGCCAGGACCCAGGTTCAATTCCACCCTCAGGTGATTGTCTGTGTGGAGTTTGCACATTCCCCCCGTGTCTGCGTAGGTTTCCTCCAGGTGCTCCAGTTTCCTCCTACAGTCCAAAGATGTGCAGATTAGGTCGATTGGCCAGGCTAAATTTACTACGTGTTCAGGGATGTGTGGACCAGGTGGATTAGCCATGGGAAATAGAGGGTTATAGGGTAGGGGGTTGGGTCTGGGTGGGATGCTTTTTGGAGGGTTGGTATGGACTCGATGGGCTGAATGGCCTTCTTCCACACTGTACAGATTCTGATTCTGTGAATTCATGTGGCAGGTTAAAAGGGTGCTGATTTGTTGACAGGTCAACTTTGATTGATTGGCTGAGGAACTTCCATGAAGACAGTAACAAATGAACTGTAGAATTTCAAAGCTCGAAAGTAGGCATAAGCTTGAAACATTTTTGTTTATTCATTCACGAGATTTGGTGAGGTTGGCACTTATTTCCCAGCTATCTCAGAAAGAGTGAGCTGACTTCTGAAACGACAGCAGTCCATGATGGGTACAGGCACCCCATAGTGCTGTTAAGCTGGAATCCCACAGTGCAATACTGGCAGTGAGCGCAGGTCTTGCTCTTACTGCCAGTCCTGTAGATCTGACAGACTTTGAATGACTGGATACACTCTAAGGCAGATTTTAGACCATAAGAAATAGAAACAGGAGGAGGCTGTTCAGCCTCTCTAGTCTGCTTTACCATTCCAACTCTCCATTCCACTCTTCACCAAATGCTGACAGATCTACTGAGCATTTCCAGCAATTTCTATTTTTATTACCTATTTTACTTCATTCATGAGTCTACATCTGGCTGAGAATGGGGGATGTTTGAGGTAAATCAATCATTTGACAAGGTCCCTCGTGATAAACTGGTCCAGAAGACTAAGTCAACTTGGAGTCATGGTGAGCTGGTAAGATTCTCTACCATGTGGAAACAGACCATTTGGCCCAACAAGTCCATACTGACCCTCTGAAGAGTAGTGAGCCTGAAGCGTGAAGAGATAAGCTAGAGGAGGGTGGGGGTGGGGAGAAAGTAACAGAGAGTGCAATGGGTGAGTGGGGAAGGGGATGAAGGTGATAGGTCAGGGAGGAGAGGGTGGAGTGGATAGGTAGGTGGATAGATAGGCAGGTAGAACAAGTCCGGACAAGTCATGGAGACAGTGCTGAACTGGACGTTTAGAACGAGGGTGAGGTGGGGAAGGGGAAATGAGGAAACTGTTGAAGTCCACATTGATGCCCTGGGGTTGAAGTGTTCCGAGGCGGAAGATGAGGCGTTCTTCCTCCAGGCGTCTAGTGGTGAGGGAGCGGTGGTGAAGGAGGCCCAGGACCTCCATGTCCTCGGCAGAGTGGGTGGGGGAGTTGAAATGTTGGCCCACAGGCCGGTGCGGTTGATTGGTGCGGGTGTCCCGGAGTTGTTCCCTAAAGCACTCTGCTAGGAGGCACCCAGTCTCCCCAATGTAGAGGAGACCACATCGCCTACTGCGAATCCTCTTGCAAGGATGCCTGCCTTGAAGAAGTTTTCCTCCTCTATCTACAAGAATCTCAGGGAGTCCCTCTCCCACTGCAACTCCCAGGTCATTTCCTCTGCCCTGAAGCTCTTCAACCATGTCGTGAAACAAACTCGCTACTACAGCCACATTTGCTTCCTCAGTGCATGCCTCCGTAACCAACTCATCCCACACGGACTCCGGACCACCTTTAAACCAGCAGAGTTCGGACCCGAACAGGACAAACAGTACAGACTACAGATTCAAAAACACCAGCAACAGTTCTCCTTTAAGATCCTCCGCTCCACGCTTGCAGCAATGCGCCGGCACCTAACCTCTCTACAGTCAGCCCTGCCTCAGCTGAGGGCCACACTCTCTCAGAATTGCAAAGGACCCACTCTGTACTACATCCTCAGAAGAATTCATACTCTCAACAAACAGTATTTCAATTCCATCTCAAACATCAAAAACTGTAAGTACAACAAACTTTTATCCACCCACCTCCATAACCAGCGCTCCTCAAACATTCCAGAAAATTCCCCTGGCCATGGAATCTATTCCGCCATTAGCCATGCGGCTGATGCAGCTGCCACCCCCACGCTGATTGATGATGTCACGTCCGCCCCCATCATGGCTGCTCCCACAATCACTTCCACCCCTCACAATTCCTCATGCATCACACGTGACATCACTTCCGCCCTTCACATCATCGCTGATGCCCGTGGTCACCACCACTTCCGCCCCCACCAGCGCCACTCACCTGCATTCTGCTGACATGCCCCCCACAGACCCCACTGTCGTTATCCCCAACCCCCAGAACCCCGAGGGGAACACTACCCCTGCTCATGACTCCACCTCCATTTACCCCCACCATCACACCCACTCCAGTTACAGGTTCCGCCCCCACTCCCAGCTCTACACCTACACCAGATCCCAGCTCCCAGCCCTGCCGAGTTTTCACCATCCCCCCAGACCTCCCCCTCACTGAGGACGAACGATCAGTCCTCAGCAAAGGACTCACCTTCATCCCCCTCCGTCCACACATCAATGAATTTAATACACGCCTTGACGTTGAACAATTCTTCCATCGCCTCCGCCTCCGAGCTTATTTTCACAATCAGGACTCCCGCCCACCTTCCGAGGACCCCTTCTCCCACCTCCAACACACTGCATCCACCTGGACACCCCGCGCTGGCCTATTATCTGCCCTCGACCTCTTCATTTCAAACTGCTGCCAGGACATTAACCGCCTCACAACGCACAGCTCTCCAATCCCTCTCCTCCAATCCCAGCCTCACCATCAAGCCAGCGGATAAAGGAGGCGCAGTGGTAGTTTGGCGCACTGACCTCAACACCGCTGAAGCCAAACGTCAACTCGAGGACACCTCTTCCTACTGCCCCCTCAACCATGACCCCACCACCCATCACCAAACCATCATCTCCCAGACCATACAGAACCTCATCACCTCAGGAGATCTCCCACCCACAGCTTCCAACCTCATAGTCCGGGAACCCCGCACTGCCCAGTTCTACCTCCTTCCCAAGATCCACAAGCCTGACCACCCTGGCTGACCCATTGTCTCAGCATGCTCCTGCCCCACTGAACTCATCTCTACCTACCTTGACACTGTCCTATCCCCCCTAGTCCAGGAGCTCCCCCATACATTCGAGGCACCACCCACGCCCTCCACCTCCTCCAAGACTTCCGTTTCCCCGGCCCCCAACGCCTCATCTTCACCATGGATATCCAATCCCTCTACACCTCCATCCGCCATGACCAGGGCCTCCAAGCCCTCCATTTTCTCCTCTCCAGACGTCCCCAACAGTACCCTTCCACCCACACTCTCATTCGTTTGGCCGAACTGGACCTCACACTTAACAATTTCTCCTTTGAATCCTCCCACTTCCTCCAGACCAAAGGGGTAGCCATGGGCACATGTATGGGCCCCAGCTATGCCTGTCTCTTTGTTGGCTACGTAGAGCAGTTGATCTTCTGAAATTACTTCGGCACCACTCCCCACCTCTTCCTCCGCTACATTGATGACTGCATTGGCGCCACCTCGTGCTCCCACGAGGAGGTTGAGCAATTCATCAACTTCACCAACACATTCCACCCTGACCTTAAATTTACCTGGACCATCTCTGACACCTCCCTCCCCTTCCTGGACCTCTCCATCTCCATTAATGATGACACTGACATTTTTTACAAACCCACTAACACCCACAGCTACCTGGATTACACCTCTTCCCACCCTACCTCTTGCAAAAATGCCATCCCGTATTCCCAATTCCTCCGCCTCCGCCGGATTTGTTCCCAGGAGGACCAGTTCCACCACAGAACACACCAGATGGCCTCCTTCTTTAGAGACCGCAATTTCCCTTCCCACATGGTTAAAGATGCCCTCCAATGCATCTCGTCCACATCCCGCACTTCCGCCCTCAGAACCCACCCCTCCAACCGTAACAAGGACAGAACGCCCCTGGTGCTCACCTCCCACCCTACCAACCTTCGCATAAACCAAATCATCCGCCGACATTTCCGCCACCTCCAAAAAGACCCCACCACCAGGGATATATTTCCCTCCCCACCCCTTTCCGCCTTCCGCAAAGACTGTTCCCTCCGTGACTACCTGGTCAGGTCCACACCCCCCTACAACCCACCCTCCCATCCTGGCACTTTCCCCTGCCACTGCAGGAACTGTAAAACCTGTGCCCACACCTCCTCCCTCACCTCTATCCAAGGCCCTAAAGGAGCCTTCCACATCCATCAAAGTTTTACCTGCACATCCACTAATATCATTTATTGTATCTGTTGTTCCCGATGCGGTCTCCTCTACAGTGGGGAAACTGGGCGCCTCCTAGCAGAGCGCTTTAGGGAACATCTCCGAGACACCCGTACCAATCAACCAAACCGCCCCATGGCCCAACATTTCAACTCCCCCTCCCACTCTGCTGAGGACATGGAGGTCCTGGGCCTCCTTCACCACCGCTCCCTCACCACTCGACGCCTGGAGGAAGAACGCCTCATCTTCCGCCTCGGAACACTTCAACCCCAGGGCATCAATGTGGACTTCAACAGTTTCCTCATTTCCCCTTCCCCCACCTCACTCTAGTTCCAAACTGCCAGCTCAGCATTGTCCCCATGACTTGTCCGGACTTGTCCTACCTGCCTATCTCCTTTTCCACCTATCCACTCCACCCTCTCCTCCCTGACCTATCACCTTCATCCCCTTCCCCACTCACCCATTGTTCTCTATGCTACTTTCTACCCACCCCCACCCTCCTCTAGCTTACCTCTCCATGCTTCAGGCTCACTGCCTTTATTCCTTATTAAAGGCTTTTGCCCAAAACGTCGATTTCAAAGCTCCTTGGATGCTGCCTGAACTGCTGTGGTCTTCCAGTACCACAAATCCAGAATCTGGTTTCCAGCATCTGCAGTCATTGTTTTTACCTCCGAAGAGTAACCCATTCCCCTACATTTACCCCTCACTAATGCACCTAACACTATGGGCAATTTAGCATGGCCAATTCACCTGATCTACATATGTTGCGATTGTGGGAGGAAACTGGATCACCTGGGGAAAACCCACACAGACATGGGAAGAAAGGGCAAACTCCACCCAGGCAGTTGCCTGAGGTGGGAATTGAACCTAGGTCCCTGGCACGAGCTACTGAGCCACTGTGCCACTGAGAAGTTGAATGCAACTTTGGCTCGGTCATAGAAAACAGAGGGCAGTTGTGAGCAAAATTTTTCTGACTGGAGATCTGTGATCGGAGGTGCTCCGTAAGGTTCTGTACTGGGACCTGTATAATTTTGAATATAGAAAAATGATTCAGGTCAAAATACAGCTGGTCTAATTAGTAAATTTGCAGATGACATGAAAATTGGTTGAGTTTTGGATAGTGAGGATGGTTGTTTTATATACAGCAAGATATAGGATATGTTGGGCAGAGAAATGGCAGATGGAGTTTAATCTGGTCAAATGCGAGCTGATGCATTTTGGGAAGTCAAATGCAAGTAAACGGCAGGATTCTTCAGAGCATTGATATACAGAGGGATCTTGGGGTGGAAGTCCATAATTCCCTGAAAGTAGATAATGTCGTTAGGAAGGTATACAACATGCTTGCCTTCTTCAATTGGAGGATTGAGTACAAAAGTTGGCAAGTCATCTTGCAGTTGTAAAGAAAAAATCAGTGAGACCACATTTGGAGTATTGTGTGCAGTCCTGGTCACCACACTACAGAAATGATGTGGAAGCTTTGGAGAGGGTGCAAAAGTGGTCTACCAAGATGTTGTCAGTATTGTTCTGTATTAGCAATAGGGAAAGGTTGGACCAACTTGAATTGTTTTCACTAATGTGTTGGAGGCTGAGGGGTGACTTGATAGAAGTATACAAAATTATGACAGGCATTGATGGCGTGGTTAGTCAGAGCCTTTTTCCCAGGATAAGGAATGTCAATTATTCGGGGGATAGGTTTAATGTGAGAAGGGGAAAGTTTAAAGGAGATGTGTGATGCAGTTTTGTTTTTGCCCAGACGGTGGTAGATGCCTGGAACACGCTGCCAGGGGAGGTGATAGAAGCAGATACAATGACAATGTTTAAGAAGCATTTCGACAGATATTAGAACAAAGAGATATGGACCAGGCAGATGGGATTAATTTAGAATGTCAGCATGGTTGGTATAGACAAAGTGGGCCGAAGGGCCTGTTCCTGTGTTCTATGTTTTATGAAATCTAAGCCATTGTGTGGTATGTGCATCTTTACTGATTCCAAATTGTGCCAGGCTAGCCTCCTCCTACACAATATCTCTCATGACTAAAGCTATAGACACACTACAGTTGGAGCTGCAGTCCAGATATATTTGTCTCTGATCAAATCTCATCTCAGGGCTAGCCCCGAAACCCAAACCAACATTGAAACTTCACTCCAAGAAAATGTTGATTTAGACCAAAGCTTTGTCTGTCGTTAAAAGTTTCAGTCAAAACGTGTGGTACTGGAAAAGCACAGCAGGTCAGGTAGCAACCAAGGAGCAGGAGAGTCCTTCATCAGGAATGTGTAGGGGGAAAGGGGCTGAGAACCCCTCTCCCCACCTCATCCCAGCTCCAAACCTCCAACTCGACACCACCATCTTGACCTGTCCCACGTGTCCATCTTCTTTCCCATCCATCCACCCCACCCTCCCCATCGACCTATCACAATCACCCCTCATCTGCATCCACCTATCAGCTTCCCAGCCACCTTCACCCCCAGCCACACCCCCGCTGCCCTATTTATCTCAGTTCCCTTTCCCCCCCTACAATCCTGATGAAGGGCTTAAGCCAAAAACGTTGACTCTCCTGTTCCTTGGATGCTGCCTGACCTGCTGTGCTTTTTTAGTACCACACTTTTTGACTCTGACTCTCCAACATCTGCAATCCTCACTTCCTCCCAGTTGATTAAGAAAAAAAAGGTTGAGCATCCCTCCACAGATAAACAAAAACACCAACAGTGCATAAATGGACTCTGCACTTTTGCCACAGCCCTGGAAATGTTTTTTTTCCCAAAACATTTACAGCAAAACATGGAATTGGAAATGTTGGTCAGGTCAAACAGCACAGTGGATGCCCGTTCTGAGTAAGAGGCTGAGTGTTTGCAACAGAGACTCCGAATGCAGTGCTTTCACTCTTTCCAGCGATTACTGGCTGAGTCACTTAATGACATCTCAGCAACTTCAAAGAGGGCTCTAGCAGCTTTAGTTAAATGGTGCTGGAAAATTGCCCAGTTACCTACGAGATTGTGATGAGGAGGAGGAGGGGAGTGGGGAACGGAGGTGGGAAGATGGGGGCTACATGACAGCTCCAAAGAAAGAAACTGGAGAAAATATTTTTAAAAAAACTTAGGTGGAACTAAGGATCACAGAACAATTCCTGGCAGCCATGAACCCTGTCTTGACGCACTGCATTGAGAGAAAGGTACATTAATTTGACTTGAAATAGCTCCAGGCAAAATTATGATTTAATCATTTAATTTAATGTTGTGTAATTTGATCTTACAGCATTGATCTTAAAAATGACATTTCACGGCGATGTGACAGGAATGGACTTGCAAATAAAAACTGTTTAACATGAAACAGAATTTGCATTCACCACCGCAATTGTCACGCCACAATAAACACACCCGTAAACTGCAAACTATAAGATTATTGTCCTTTTTCTCTTGGTGTATTTTATGTGCCATTCACCACAACAGCTGGAGTCTTTATATAGTATCGTGCCTGTGGGAACATAGGCTAAGGGGCTTTGCAGGGGAGATAACAAACAGAAGTTGACACCTGGTCACATAAAGAGATGTGATCTGATGCTGAATGCAGGTTCAAGATGGAGCCTCGTTGAGCCTCAGAAAATTTCCAGCGAGAGAGAAAGAGAGAGAGTTCCAAGTTCTTCCAGAACAAACCCATGAAAGCTTCCATCTCAAAGGACAAGGGCAGCAGATATATGGGAACACCACCATCTGCAAACTCCTCTTCAAGCCACTCATTATCTTGACTTCGATATATATCAGCTGTTCCTTCACTGTTGCTGGGTCAAGATCCTGGAATTCCGTCCCTAAGGACATTGTGAGTCTACTCACATCATGTGGACTGCAGCAGTTTAAGAAGGCAGCTCCCCAGCACCTTCTGAAGGGGTAATTAAGGATGGGCAATAAATGATGACTAGCTAGTGACATCCATATCCCATGAGTGAATAAGAAAGAAGAAATTGCTGGGAAAACAGGAGTTTTGAAGGAAAGTCATATCAAACTTGAAACATTAACTCTGTATCTCTCTCCACAGATGTTTCCAGACCTGCTGAGTTTCACCAGCATTTTCTACATCTCCTGTCGGACTCTGTCTGTGATGGCTTAAAAATATCTCCTGGATTCTGTTCCTCAGAATTCCCTCTCTTCAATGCCTTGTCTATTGCCAATAATATTGGGGAATTTGAAACCTGCAACTATTCTTGCACTACCATTTTTGCAATTCCCTGAAACTTGCTGACCTAACAGCAAATGTATTAGGGGTGGCAAAGTGGTTAGTGCTGTGCCTCACAGCGCCCGGGATCCGGTTCGATTCCAGATTTTGGTGACTGTTTGCATATTCTCTCTGTGTCTGCATGGATTTCCTCCGGATGCTCCAGTTTCCTCCCACAGTCCAAAGATGTGCAGGTTAGATGGCCATGCTAAATTGCCCGTAGTGTCCAGGGATGTTCATGGGAAATGCAGGGTAACAGGGATAGGGTGGGCCTGGCTGGGATGTTCTTCCGAGTCAAAAAGTATCCTGATGAAGAGCTTATTCTCAATATGCTGACTCTCCTGCTCCTTGGATGCTGGCTGACCAGCTGTGCTTTTCCAGTACCACACTCTTTGACTCTGATCTCCAGTATCTGCACTCCTCACATTTTCCTGGGATGCTCTTTAGAGGGTCAGTATGATTCAATGGACGGTATGGCCTGCTTCCACACTGGAGGGATTCCATACATGCTCTCTGTTTTTCCTGACTGGGGGGTCGACAGTATACTCCTAACATGGAGCCTTTGAACTCCTCTTGAAAACTTGTCCCATAAACCTTTTTTGAAGTTGTCTCAATCTTAAGTGTTTGTAGCCAGTGGTCAAAAATAAGCCACTTACACGATTCAAATTGTATGCTTGGTTCGACTGTTTCAGAAAGACACAGACATTCTACCTCTTGATGTTTTTCCACTCAACTTGTGATCTTTGATTAGGTTAGATCTGATTTCCTAAAGTATGGAAACAGGCCCTTTGGCTGAGCAAGATCGAGAGTGTGGTGCTGGAAAGGCACAGCCAGTCAGGCAGTATCCGAGGAGCAGGAGAATCGATGTTTTGGGCCTAAGCCCTTCATCAGGAATGAGGCTTGTGGGTTGGGATTGAGAGATAAATGGGAGGGGGGGGCGTGTGGGATTAGCTGGAGGTAACTGGGAAAGCGATAGGTGGACGAAGGTGAGGGAGAAGGTGATAGGTCAGAGGGGGCAGTGATGAACGGGTCTGGAGGGCAGTGCCGAATTGGAGGCTTGGGATTATGATAATGTGGGGGGAGGGGAAATAAGGAAGCTGTTGAAATCCACATTTATCCCGTGTGGTTGCAGGGTCCCAAGGTGGAATATGAGGCGTTCCTCCTCCAGGTGTCACATGGCAACAGTTTGGCAGCGGAGGAGGCTGAGGATCTAGGTTAAAAACAATGACTGCAGATGCTGGAAACCAGATTCTGGATTAGTGGTGCTGGAAGAGCACAGCAGTTCAGGCAGCATCTGAGGAGCAGTAAAATCGACGTTTCGGGCAAAAGCCCTTCATCAGGGAAACGGAAGTCTTGGAGGAGGTGGAGGGCGTGGGTGGCGTCTCAAACGTACCATCCATGCCCTCCACCTCCTCCAAGACTTCCGTTTCCCCGGCCCCCAACGCCTCATCTTCGCCATGGATATCCAATCCCTCTACACCTCCATCCGCCATGACCAGGGCCTCCAAGCCCTCCATTTTTTCCTCTCCCGATGTCCCCAACACTACCCTTCCACTGACACTCTCATTCGTTTGGCCGAACTGGTCCTCACCCTTAACAATTTCTCCTACGATTCCTCCCACTTCCTCCAGACCAAAGGGGTAGCCATGGGCACATGTATGGGCCCCAGCTATGCCTGTCTCTTTGTTGGCTACGTAGAACAATCGATCTTCCATAGTTACACCGGCACCACTCCCCACCTCTTCCTCCACTACATTGATGACTGCATTGGCGCCACCTCGTGCTCCCGCGAGGAGGTTGAACAATTCATCAACTTCACCAACACATTCCACCCTGACCTTAAATTTACCTGGACCATCTCTGACACCTCCCTCCCCTTCCTGGACCTCTCCATCTCCATTAATGATGACTGACTTGACACTGACATTTTTTACAAACCCACCGACTCCCATAGCTACCTGGATTACACCTCTTCTCACCCTACCTCTTGCAAAAATGCCATCTCATATTTCCAATTCCTCCGCCTCTGCCGTATCTGTTTCCAGGAGGACCAGTTCCACCACAGAACACACCAGATGGCCTCCTTCTTTAGAGACTGCAATTTCCCTTCCCACGTGGTTAAAGATGCCCTCCAATGCATCTCGTCCACATCCTGCACCTCCGCCCTCAGACCCCACCCCTCCAACCATAACAAGGACAGAACGCCCCTGGTGCTCACCTTCCACCCTACCAACCTTCGCATAAACCAAATCATCCGCCGACATTTCCGCCAGCTCCAAAAAGACCCCACCACCAGGGATATATTTCCCTCCCCAACCCTTTCCGCCTTCCGCAAAGACAGTTCCCTCCTTGACTACCTGGTTTGGTCCACGCACCCCTACAACCCACCCTCCCATCCTGGCACCTTCCCCTGCCACCGCAGGAACTGTAAAACCTGTGCCCACACCTCCTCCCTCACCTCCATCGAAGGCCCTAAAGAAGCCTTCCACATCCATCAAGATTTTACTTGCACATCCACCAGTATCATTTATTGTATCCATTGCTCCCGATGCGGTCTCTTCTACATTGGGGAGACTGGGCGCCTCCTAGCAGAGTGCTTTAGGGAACATCTCCGGGACACCCGCACCAATCAACCACACCGCCCTGTGGCCCAACATTTCAAATTCCCTTCCTGAGGACATGGAGGTCCTGGGCCTCCTTCACCACTGCTCCCTCACCACCAGACATCTGGAGGAAGAATGCCTCATCTTCCGCCTCGGAATACTTCAACCCCAGGGCATCAATGTGGACTTCAACAGTTTCCTCATTTCCCCTTCCCCCACCTCACCCTTGTTCCAAACTTCCAGCTCAGCACTGTCCCCATGACTTGTCCTATCTGCCTATCTCCTTTTCCACCTATCCACTCCACCCTCCTTCCTGACCTATCACCTTCATCCCGTCCCCCACTCACCTATTGTACTCTATGCTACTTTCTCCCCACTCCCACCCTCCTCTAGCTTATCTCTCCACCCTTCAGGCTCTCTGCCTTTTTTCCTGATGAAGGGCTTTTGCCCGAAACGTCGATTTTACTGCTCCTCGGATGCTGCCTGAACTGCAGAGGCTGAGGATCTGCATGTCCTTGAAAAAGTTGTAGAGGGAGTTAAAGGGTTCAGCCAGGGGGCAGTGGGATTGGTTGTCTGAACAAGTCCACACTGACCGTCTGAAGACTAACCCACCCAGATCCACTCCCCTCCCTATATTTATCTCTGATTAATGCACCTAACACTATGAGCAATTTAGCAGTTCACTTGACCTGCACATCTTTGGACTGTGGGAGGAAACCAGAGCACCCGGAGGAAACCCACACAGACACAGGGAGAATGTGCAAACTCCACACAGTTACCCCAAGGTGAGAATCAAACCCAGGTCCCTGGCGCTATGAGGCAGCAGTGTTAACCACTGTGCCACTCTTTATTTCCCTGGTTTTCTGGTGAAACTCCCCCTCCAAGAGACTAGCAACATCTTTTATTTCTTCTCCAGGCAGCTCATGTTTTGAGTTGGATATGACTTTTCTTACTGAAAGTGGCTGGAAAATCATGATTGCTGGATTATTGAGGGGTGAGGGGTTGGGGGGTGTCAGGAAGGAGTGATTGGAGGATGCCCAGAGCAAAGTAGAAATGAAATGCGCATGGTAGTAAAGGAGTTATTTCGATGCAGAATAGGTGTGAATGTCAGCTTGAAAAGGAGAAAATGGTCTGCTCTACTCTGAGCAAAACCAACAACAAATAAAGGGCAGAGAGTCAGAGTCAAAGAAAGGACAGGGGTCATACCCTGATCATGCTGAGCTCAGTATTAGGTCTCCGAGGCTGCAAAGTGTCCAAGTGGAAAACAAAGTAGACAGGTAGGAAGCTGGAGGAACACAGCAAGTCAGGCAGCATCAGAAGGTAGAGATGTCAGTGTAACCCTGCTTCAGGAAAACTCAGGCATTACTCCTGTAGCTTGCCTTAGAGAGTTTGATATGGCAAACAAGTGGGACAGTAAACCCTGCCTGTTTAAAGAAGAGATTTGGAATTCTCTGAGACATTGGGCACTTACCAACATTCTCTGTTTTTTTATTTCTCAAACTTCATCCCTTTGTTTTTTCATCCTTGCTGGTTCTTAATATTTGTCCTGCCTTCTGGTCTACTTCTAATCCTTGCAGCATTTTATGATTCTGAAAGATGAGACTCGAAGCTTTAACTCTGTTTCTCTGTACTGTACTTTGTTTTTATTTCAGTTTTATGCCATCCACGATAGCTTCCTTTATGATCTGATCATTTTAAAATTGAACATCTGATGCCAGTGACTATAGCAGCGGGTGGGTGAATGGGACTTGATGCCAGTTAATGTAATAAAATGTTTTGTCAACATAGAAACGTAGAAAATATGTGCTGATGTGGGAAATGCAGCCTTTGAAATATAAAAACAGATGGAGATACCTGTTATTTCTTTTTACCCAGAAGGTGGTAAATATATGGACCGTGCCGCCTGAGGGGGTGGTGGAGGCAAGTAGTCTCACAACATTTTAGAAGCATCTGGATGAGCACTTAAAATATCAGATCATATTAGGGGACGGATCAAGTGCAGGTAAATGGGGTTGGTGTAATTTGGTGTTGTGTAGTCAGTATAGACATAGAGGGCTGAAGGGCCTTTTGCTGTAAGTTTCTATGTCTCTATTGCTAGTTGGGAATATAATAGATTTTGCACCTGGTAACAAATTGGATTCCAGTATATAAGGACCCATGGTAAAATATATTGAGATGCACTGGTTAAAGTTTATTTGCAGAGTGAACTTGTTGTGGTTCGAGTAATATTGGTTGCAGTCCCAAGCTTGTCACCTGAAAATTCCTGTTTCGTCACAATCATTGGCTTGGAATTTCCTCGCTACTTTGTTTTCATCTCAGTGTCGGAGACTGAAGGATGACCTGGAAGGAGCATATAAAATTAGGAGAGGCATGGATAGCATAGAGTTTTTTTTAATCCCAGGGTGAAAATATCAAATACTTAGGCTTAAAGTGAGACGGGGAAAGTTTAAAAGAGATGTGCAAAGCAAGCTTTTAACACAGAGGGAGGTATGTTGCAGGAAAGTTGGCTCAGATATGATGGACCGTACAGCCTGTTCTATGTTCCTCCTTCATCACTTGAACAAATATTCAGTCTGTCCTTCCAAGCACCACTGTTAGGATAACTCCACTACCTGGGCTGCAGTGATCAGCAGGAAATCAGCTCATTCCCAGATTCTCAAAGGGCAATTAGGGATGGATGATAAATACTAGACTGGACAGTGACAGCCAAGCCTCATGAGTGAATCTACAAGAATAATTTCAGTTTCATAAATCGAGTGTGGTAACTGGGAAAAACTCCACAGCAACTGGAGTGAACGAGCAAAGACTTGTGAGAAGAGCACAAAATTGTTTTGGAAGCCCGATAATTACTGATTTAGAGTTAC
This sequence comes from Chiloscyllium punctatum, assembly GCF_047496795.1. Taxonomy (NCBI): domain Eukaryota; kingdom Metazoa; phylum Chordata; class Chondrichthyes; order Orectolobiformes; family Hemiscylliidae; genus Chiloscyllium; species Chiloscyllium punctatum. The sequence goes on from NC_092743.1 coordinate 12,711,350, forward strand.
CTTTTTTTCTTTTGTCTCTGTTCCTTTCTGAGTAAAGGTGTTACGTTGGTAGAATGTTTCTAGAATCTAAGGATTGTTGGAAGTTTACTATTCACTACCCTTTGCAGCTCCTTCCTTTAAGATCTGAGGATGCATTCCATTGGGTCCAGTTTTACAAGCTGAATCAGAGCTCTTGTTATCACTTATACCTGTTCGATTGGACCGATTAACAGCTTATGGATGTAGTTTGACAGCTGAAACTGGTGACATGTGCCCACCAGATTCCCAGTTAACAGGTTGTATGTGTACTTTGGCAATCGCTGCATTCCCAATGTATAAGAAAGGCATGTAGAGTTTTATATATATATATATATATATATATATATATGTATATATAAAAGAAAATCATACTCTTGCTTTGTGGCATCTGAGCTCTCTTTTAGAATTTCTTTCTGGGGAAATGGACATTTGAACCCCCTGGGGTAAATTAGCTCTCATTTCCCCTCGATCTCACAAGCTCAGCTCATTTATTTCCAAAGATATCAGTCACAGCCAGTCTCCCTGACTTCCAGCTCCCTTAGCTTCTGCTTCATAGGTACTCAGTCAAGCTTCCCCTAAGATGTAATGCACATGCAGTGCTGTAACTATCTGACTTTATTCGGTGGAGAGAAGCAGAGCCTTTTCCCTACTGTTCTGATCATTACTCTGATAGTCTCATATCTTGACTAACTGTGTTTTGTTATTTCTGATGTTTTTCTCCTTCTTTTCTTCCATACACATGTATTCAGAAATGCATGAAGAATGATAGGGAAGCAATTGGGCCACTTTGGTTCTGCATCTGTTGTGTTCTGGGTTGTGCAGGACGAGTGACACATTTCTATGAGTATTTTCCTTTGGCTTGCATACTCAGGAAGCCTTCATCTGCAGAAGAAGAAAGACTTGGAATTATATACAAGACGAATGCATTGGTTTTGTACATTTAAAGTGTCGTCATTATTGCATTGAAGGAAACCTCCAAAGGATCCCACAAACTGCACTACGATAGTGATAAGAGTATTCTGTGGTTGAGGGGTCAATATGTGGATAATTCTCCTGCCCTTCCTCAACTCTCCAAGTGCCGTCAAATCCTATACAAGTAGCAGGGCTGGCAGACTGTTCCCTAGTTCAATGTTTCAATCCTTTAGTATTCTACAGGGCTGTTGTGCAAAGGTTTGTTGATTGGAACCTGAACCAATAAACATCTGACTCAAAGGTGAGCGTACTATCCTCTCACCCTCAGGCACGATGGGCTGAATAGCCTCCTCTGTCATATCTTTCAATGATTTGCTTACTCTCTTACTCTTCTCAGGACATTTCTGCTGCTCCCTCATTTAACTCTCCCTTCTTCTGAGGCTTCCTAATCCTGTGTACAGTTTCAGTACGGCACGGTGGCTCAGTGGTTAGCACTATTACCTCACAGCACCAAGGTCCCAGGTTCCATTCCAGCCTCGGGTGCCTGTCTGTGTGGGTTTTGCACATTCTCCCTGTGTCTGTGTGGGTTTCCTCCCACAGTCCAAAGATGTGTAGGTCAGGTGAGTTGGCCATGCGAAATTGCTCATAGTGTTAGGTGCATTAGTCAGAGGGAAATGGGTCTGGGTGGGTTACTCTTCGGAGGGTCAGTGTGGACTGGTTGGGCCGAAGGGCCTGTTTCCACACTGTAGGGAATCTAGTCATTATTTGCTATAGAAATGACAAAGGTGAGTATTTTGCAATCTACTGGAATTAATTTTACGGCAGTTTATAATTCTAGATTAGACTAGATTAGATTCCCTACAGTATGGAAACAGGCCTTTCGGCCCAACAAGTCCACACCAACCCTCTGAAGTGTGCAATTCTTTTTTGTATCATTTTCCAACTTTAAATATTGCCCATACTTGCGTTTTGAATTATAATTATATGTTTTATTTGTAACATCATCACAACTGACTTGCTGTTTGCTGATTCTTTTCAAGGAGTTAATTTCTTCTCATCTTTCTGTCTATCTATCTATACCATACTCTCCAAATATTTCTGTTAATATATTCCTTGTCTCGCCTGTGAACTTTACTAAACTAGATTAAAAAAGGCTACAGCCTTGTTCAACACTTCATTGTAAGCAGCTATGAAAAGTACACCATATCATTTTTGAGATTGAAGAATCCATCCTTTATAATGTTCTGCTAAAGTGGAAGGCAATCAAAACAGAAGAGATGCAGGCAATGATATTACCTTCATTGTCCCTATACATTACAAATGTGGAAAAATACTCTATCTATTTTTCTACTTATTAATCTATGTACCTGTCTGCCTGTCTGTCTGTCTGCCTTCCTATCTATCTAAGAAAATGTGCTTCGTCCTGTTGTCTGAACTATTTTCATTTGCACAGCTAAGTCTACAATTCCTGCCACTAGCATTAATACAGAAATGAACATGGAAGTTCACTACAAACTCAGTGACTCATCACAAAGAGGGAGAAAGTGAGGACTGCAGATGCTGGAGATCAGAGTCGAGAGTGTGGAGCTGGAAAAGCACAGCAGGTCAGGCAGCATCCGGGGAGCAGGAGAGTCGCGTTTTGGGCAAGAACTCTTCATCAGGAATGAGGCTGGTGAGCCAAGAAGGTAGAGAGATAAATGGCAGGGGGTTGGGGCTGTAGGGAAAGTAGCTAAGACTGTGATAGGTCGATGAACATTGGAGGTAATGGTGATAGGTTGGAGAGGAGGGTGGAGCGGATAGGTGGGAAGGAAGATGGACAGGTCGTACAGGTCAAGAGGACGGTGCTGAGTTAGAAGGTTGAAACTGTGACTACAATGCTTTGACTTTAAAACTCGTATCGCTCTGTGCTTCCACCTCAAAACCCACACTTTTGCCGATCAGTTCAAATGCCAGGAGGTGCAACTAGCTAATCAGAGCCAGAACAACAGTTGCCCAAGCCACTGAGTTTGATATCACATTGAGCAGCAGAATGTTTTAGCAGCTATCCTGGGTTAGACTATTGCCCTGCCTCTTTGTGTCAAGAAATAACAGCAAAAGGAAACCCTCAACATAAACAAACATTGCTGGAAAAGCTCAGCAGGTCTGGCAACATCTGTGGAGAGAAAGCAGAGTTAATGTTTTGGATCGAGTGACCATTCCTCAGAACTGGAGAAAGGTCACTTGACCTGAAACGTTAACTTTGATTCTCTCCACAGATGTTGCCAGACCCGCTGAGCTTTTCCAGCATCCACAATTTTTCTGCTTTACTAAGAGGAAATCGCTGCTCTGCTAATTTAATCTAAACGCACTAACTCACAATATTGAGGCTCACTGTATTAAAGTTCAGACAACAATTTGAATCAGTGTAAATGTTAGAAGCTCAGAACTGATTCCGCAAAATCCGCTCCTGTTAAACCTCAGCTTGATCAATAAGCTTGTCTTGCTACTTCATCTTGCAATTTCCCAGTTGGAAATAAGAACAAAGAAACCGAAGGAATTCCTGAGGCTGTTTTCTGTCCATTTTGATCAAGCTTCCTCTCACAAGAGAAAAAAAACAGGGGGAACTCCATCTGTCAAAGAACAGAACTATAGGAGTCAGGATCGCAACACGCTTACTTGGAGTTTAAAGTGATGAGAATTTTGCTGAGTTGCTGCAAACACACAATGTTAGAAAAGGAAGAGGAAGTCTTCATCACTGGCCGGACATCTTTAATGGGCATTTTGATAACCAATATCGACAAGATGGTTCCATTGCTCAACATATTCCCATGCTTACCATTCTTTCTTCAATCTGTTCCAATCAACGCCTCACCTTTCCATCCAGACTCAGCCCCAACATTGAGCCCAATGAATTTGGATTGAAATCGCTGCTGCAACTTACTCAGATTGCAGTACCCTTCACACTTCCTTTGATCCCACTTTACATTCCCATATATATCCCTTTAGCAGCACCTTTTGACAGGAGCCTTCGTCATTCTGTTTAACCACTCTTGCCTGTTGCACACACTGTCCAGGTAGCTGGGACTCCTTTAACCTCAAAGCAGGAAGGCGTGATCTGGTATCAGCTTGATCCAGAGACTGAGGTCATTGAATATAATTTTATTTCTCATGATCTTGTGGAGTGAGCTTTGAACTTGGGGTTTTGGTTCAGAGACCAGAATGTGAGCCATACGTCCATCTCTGTCAGACGTGGAGATAAATGATCTTAGAAATGCATAGAGCAGTTTGGTTTCACTAATGTTCTGCTGATCAAGCTAATCTCTAGACTGTGTAATAAAGTCCTGCTCTTAGCATGCATGGTAAATAGCACCATTCCGTTTCATAGAACTTAAGAATAGAAAATAATTCAAAGGTGTCAGCGCAAATGGAGTTGGAATAATTTGTTTATTTAAAATATCCAAACTAAATCAGCTTCAGTAATGAATGTAAATAATTTCATTATACAAAAGGACATTTCCCTTACTTGTATTTCTTTAGCAGATGGCTTGGTCCCATTCCAGTTATAGCCTTCAATGAATCTTAGCCAAGCAATTTTTATTTAAGGCTCAAATCCTTACACTGGAAGACAGACAGATTTAGGCCATTTGGTCCATCCAGTCTTCTCTGCCTCTCAATAAGATGATGACTCATGTGATAATCCTTAACTTCATTTTCCTTTTTCCCGTAACCTACTGATTAAAAATCTATCTCATCCTGAACAACGCAAGACTCCGTGATAAAAAAAATTCCATTAATTCACTACCATTTGAAAGAAGAAATCTCTTTTGTTTTGATTTAGTATTGTCACAGTGAAAAATATTGATATGTGTGCTAACCATCTCTGCCTTAAATGTGCAATGTCTTACCCTGAGATTGTGCTCGCTGCTCCCACAAGGGGGACCAATGCTTCCATATCTACTCTGTCAAGCCCTCAAAGAATTCTGTATGTTTCAATGAGATCGCCTCTCATTCTTCTAAATTTCAATGAGTACAGGCCCAACCTATTCCACCTCGTTTAAGAAGGGAGGTAAGGACAAGCCAGGGAACTATAGACCAGTGAGCCTGACGTCGGTGGTGGGCAAGTTGTTGGAGGGAGTCCTGAGGGACAGGATGTACATGTATTTGGAAAGGCAAGGACTGATTAGGGATAGTCAACATGGCTTTGTGCGTGGGAAATCATGTCTCACAAACTTGATTGAGTTTTTTGAGGAAGTAACAAAGAGGATTGATGAGGGCAGAGCAGTAGATGTGGTCTATATGGACTTCAGTAAGGCGTTCGACAAGGTTTCCCATGGGAGACTGATTAGCAAGGTTAGATCTCACGGAATACAGGGAGAACTAGCCACTTGGATACAGAACTGGCTCAAAGTTAGAAGACAAAGGGTGGTGGTGGAGGGTTGTTTTTCAGACTGGAGGCCTGTGACCAGTGGAGTGCCACAAGGATCAGTGCTGGGCCCTCTACTTTTTGTCATTTACATAAATAATTTGGATGTGAGCATAAGTGTTACAGTTAGTAAGTTTACAGATGACACCAAAATTGGAGGTGTAATGGACAGTGAATAAGGGTTACCTCAGATTACAACAGGATCTTGACCAGATGGGCCAATGGGCTAAGTGGCAGATGGAGTTTAATTCAGATAAATGCGAGGTGCTGCATTTTGGGAAAGCAAATCATTGCAGGATTTATACACTTAATGGTAAGGTCCTAGGGAGTGTTGCTGAACAAAGAGACCTTGGAGTGCAGGTACATAGCTCCTTGAAAGTGGAGTCACAGGTAGGTAGGATAGTGAAGAAGGCATTTGGTATGCTTTCCTTTATTGGTCAGAGTATTTTGTATAGAAGTTGGGAGGTCATGTTGCAGCTGTACACGACTTTGGTTAGGTCACTGTTTATTGCGTGCAATTCTAGTCTCCTTCCTATCGGAAAGAGGTTGTGAAACTTGAAAGGGTTTAGAAAAGATTTACAAGGATGTTGCCAGGGTTGCAGGATTTGAGCGAGAGGGAGAAGCTGAACAGGCTGGTGCTGTTTTCCCTGGAGCATTGGAGGCTGAGGGGTGACCTTATAGAGGTTTACAAAATTATGAGAGGCATGGATAGGGTTAATAGACAAAGTTTTTTCCCTGGGGTAGTGGATTCCAGAACTAGAGGGCATAGGTTTAGGGTAAGAACGTTGATTCTCCTGCTCCTCGGATGCTGCCTGACTGGCAGTGATTTTCCAGCACCACTCTCTCAACATTAATCTGATTAAACTATTTCATGCGTGATACCTTATTAAACAAGACAATTGATTTCTATTTCAAGCTCATTCCTTTTGAGACATGGGCAACACCGGTCGCTTCACTATTTGTTGCCCATCACTAGTTGTCGTTTGAGCTAAGTTTCCTGAAGAAGGGTGACACCTGAACGGTTGGACTCCTCCACCTCATAATGCTGTCTGGCTTGGTGTGCTCTTCCAGCCTCCAGCTTGTCTCCTAAAGCCATTTCAGAGGCCAGTTCATCTTCAACAACCTTGCTGTGGGTCTGCTGTCACATGTAGACCCTTCAGAGAAGAACAGCAGATTTTGTTCCATGAAGGACATTAGTGAACCAGATGAGTTTTAAAGACAACCAATGGTAGTTTTCCAGTCACCAATACTGAAACGGCGGGGGGGGGTGAATGTTCCCAGCCTGTGAATGATGTGGGCAATGATGAGACAGTCAGGAATTGATCCTTGATGTCAATTTGGATCTGGTGAAATAAGGTTCCAAAGTTGAGATGAGAATCTCACCAGTGAATGACAAGGGGCCTGTTTGCACGCATAACATCTCATTATTACCTCATCTTGCCTCATTTATGTCACCGTCTTCCCAGGCAGAAGGAGAAACTGGACAGTGACAATTCTCAACATGGGAGTCAGAGCGGTTATCTAGTGGCTGCAGCTCACCGGCATTTTGCCTGGAAATTCATTCTGGTGATTATCCCATGACATCTTCAGAGCATGCTCCATGGGCAGTGACTGCTGAGAGCTTGGAGATTGGCACCAGTCTCACCACGCCATCACATCTCATCACCAAATCACTTAAAATGCAGTTCACCACTTCAATGTTGCACTTTGGAACTGTTCGCCACCTTTCATTGCAACGTTATTGTCAGGACAAGTACAGAGACCAGAATCTATCATGTGCACCAGCATAGGGTACATCATCACCTTCCCTGTTAGCGCCTTTGCATCAACGTCCCTGCTCACAGCATCTCTGCCTTGCCTTTTTGTACATTGCTGATTCATTTAGAACCGTATTTTAGTCCCATCTTGCCTTTTAGTGCATGGACAGGGCCAGGCAGCTTGCCATATTTGCCAGCAAAGATCAGTTAAGCGAGTAGACATGTGGCTGTGCAGCACCGTGTGATGTCAATCTCACTCTTGCACCAGGTCCTGGCAGCTTATGCAACAAACAACACTGTGTGTGCTCCACACAGATGGCTATTCCTCAAAGTGTAGGGTGACTGTCATCAACAATCAGTCAAGGGCATTGCCTAAGCTCAGTGCAGGGGCTTAGACACAGGCAATCAGCCACTGCTGGTGGTCAGGGTCAGTACAGTCCAGGGAGTGGGCTAAAGTCATTCCAACAGCACCATTGCAACCAGTCTGGAGACTAGCAGGAAGTCCGTTTGGGAGGTGCACAGAGATTAGTCCGAGGACCCCATTGGTCAGAGCTGTCCATTCCAAGTAAGGTTGTGGGGATGGGGTGGGGGTGGGGAGGAGGGGGGTGGGGTGATGTTTTGCTATGGGCAGTCCTGGGAGAGGTGTCCACAAGAAATCAACTGCATGATTACCGGGAGCCACTGTGGTGTCGAGCAAATAGCAAAGTGAAGACAGAAACAGAAACTGTTGAATAAGCTCAGCAGGTCTGGCTGAGATCTGTGGAGAGAAACCAGAGTTAATCTTTCAAGTTGGGTGACCTTTCCTCAGAGTAGTAAAATAGTGTTGTTACTAGAATACTACTCAGTGGTCCAGGCTAATGCTCTGGGTATGTGGGTCCAAAGAACAACCATGGTAAATGTTGAAATTTCAATCAACAGAAAATCTGAAAATAAATGATATCCACAGAACATATCATTGTTAACCACTGCAATCTCTGAGAAACAGAAATAATCATTAACAGCCTTGAACATGTCACATTCAGTCAATAATTCCCATTCAAATACCAAAGTCTGATTGGCTGCAGTGCTTTTTCCCAACATCAGAATTATGGATTAACCATGGACCAGAAACTGAACTGGATCAGACATAAAAATACTCCAGTTACTAGAGCAGGTCTGAATGTTAGAATTCTGCAGTTGACTGAACAAAGCCCATACACCATCTATCAAGCACAAGTCAGGAATGTGACGGAATCCCCTTCACTTGTCTGGATGGGTGCAGCTCCGACAACACTCAAGAAGCTCAACAGCACCCTTGGCAAAGCGGCTGGCTTGATTGATGCTACATCCATCACCTTCGACATTAACTTCCTCCATCAGCAATGCCTGGTGGCAGCCATGCCTTTGAGATGAAATGTAACAATTCACCAAGGCTCCTTCAACATCACTGTCCAAAACCCACAGCCACTACAGTTTTTAAGTCACTCATGGGACTTGGTCATCATTGAATGGGCCAGCATTTGTTGGTTGACCTTGAGAAGGTGAGGGTGAGCTGTGTTCTTGAACTGCTGTGGTCAATACAGTCCACTGTCTTGAAGGACAAGGGCAGCAGATATGTAGGATCAACACCCCCAAGCCACTCACCATCCTGACATGGAAATCTATTGTTGTTCCTTCAGTGTCAAACTCCTGGCACTGTCGGTGTGCTTATACCACATGCAGCACAGCAGTTCAAGAAGGCAGCTCAACACCACCACCCCCTTCAGAGTAATTCTGGAAATGCAACAAACATTGACCCAGCCAGTGCCTCCTCCATTTGGTGAATGAATTAGATTAGATTTGATTGCCTACAGTGTAGAAATAGGCCCTTTGGCCCAACCAGTCCACACCGACCCTCCAAAGAGTAACCCACCCAGAACCATTTTCCCTCTGACTAGCCCTACGGGCAATTTAGCATGGCCAATTCACCTGGCCTGCACATCTTTGTTCTGTGGGAGGAAACTGGAGGAAACCCACGCAGACATGGGGAGAATGTGCAAACTCCACATGGACAGTCACCAGAGGTTGGAATCGAACCTGGCAACCTGGTGCTATGAGGCAGCAGTGTTAACCACTGAGCCACTGTGCTGTCCAATTAATGAGACTTAATCGCTACACCTCAAAATATTAGAATAAAATGGAAATGTATAGTAACGTGTACTTTTACTTGAAAAATACAGTGAAAAGTTTTATCAGCTGCCTCACCACAGCACCTATGTCAATGACAGGGATCACATATAATGATAAAAAATGTTAAACTGAGACAAAATTAAAATTGCTCACCAACCAGAAAATTAAGGATCTTCCTGTCACAGATGACAAAAGTATCAGATCAAACCACAGCACTGACATGTCAGAGATGAAGAGTGCGTCTGACAGCAACCAACAGAGTACGTTGCAAAACATCACGCTCAGTGATCTCTCATGAGCACCAGAAAATAATGACAGATTTCATCCTCACCTCGGGCATCCTTCTGCCCACTTGCTTTTAACTTCCTACTCAACATGATGCAGCTTTTGAGAACTTTTTTGAAGCTCAGTCATTTAAAATGGTCAATCACAAAGCTTTTGAGGTTATTTATTTGTACTTTTTACTTAAGGCCTGTGGTAATTCTTGAAAAAATAATTTTAAAAATAGCATCTCTGCTTTGCTTCTGCTTACATTTTTTTGCAAAATTTACAACCGGATAAATCAGGAGCAGGAACAGACAACTTGGCACATCAAGCCCGCAAGATCGAAGCTGATGGGATTGTGGTCTCCCCACTGCATCTGACAATCCCTGACTCCCTTGTTTACCAAACATCTGTCTTACTCACCACGGAATGAACCCAGCTTACTGGGGAAGAATGCTTCACAGACTCACAACCCCCAGAGAGAAAAGAAATTCTCCTCATCTCCACCTTGAGTATGAGTCCCTTTATTTTCAAACCATGCCCCATTGTTCTCGTCTCTTTCTCAACAGTGAACACCTTTTCAGTATCCACCCTGTCAAAACTCCTCAGGATCATATAAATCAATCTTATACGCTGACGTACAGAAACTGCAGATATACTATTTCAACAGAAGAGCCGAGAACATGATCAATCGTTATTTGGTGAGGCATCTTCTCCATTCAATGGTACAAAGAAGGCGGCATGAATGTGATAAAACAAATTAGAGTCCAGTCAAGTGTAGTGATACCCCTTCGATAAGCACCCATCTGTCTTCCTCCTTATTTGAAAACCTATTAGCAATCTGTTCATTAAGCACTAAGAACTGTGAAAGAATTTTCCGAACTCTGTTGACTGAAACATTTCACTACAAGTGTTCCTATTTAACTACAAGTATCTCTAACCACATCGTTCCCTCACAAAGTCTGTTAATTACTATTTCAAGGTCTCCTTGATGTTACTCAAAATGGCGCAGGAGGGCAATGGCCTGAAACTCTCCTGGAACTGTACGTTCAGCAACTGAAATAAGAAAAGTAGCATTGGCAAAGATACCCCAAAGCTCTGAGTATTCGAGAGCAGGTTGCTAATAGGTTTTCACATGAGGAGGAAGACAGATGGATGCTCATCAAAGGGCTATCACTTCCACTTCACTAGAATCTAATTTGTTTTATCACAAACATGACGCTTTCTTTGTACCATGGAATGGAGAAGATGTTTCATCAAATAAGGACCGATAATGTCTCACCGTTTTTCTCCAGAAACAATGTAATAGTCTTCAGCTTGTTGCACCGTATGTTTGATGTTCGGGTAAGGAGATAAGTGGTAAGTAATTCACTTCTTTAAATTACTTCAACAAATTACCCAAAGTGATTTGTAACATAGTTAAAGAATTCCCCAAAGTGAGTTAAAGTAAGTTGAAGATGTACCGAGACACAACCGCCTCATGAAGGAGCAGCACTCCGAAAGCTGGTGGTTCTAAATAAACCTGCTGGACTATAATCTAGCATTGTATGATTTTTAACTTTGTACACCCCAGTCCACCATTGGCAACTCCGAACCATAACTATCATAGTTATTCTTCTTCCTTTATCATCAAATGGCACCAGCTGCCACCGATTTGAAATCTTGCCTGAGCTTTATATTTTGATGAGTTTGGATCACAATGGCTCGGTGGTTAGCACTGCAGCCTCACAGCGCCAGGGACCTGGGTTCTATTCCAGCCTCGGATGATTGTCTGTGTGGAGTTTGCACATTCTCCCCATGTCTGCGTGAGTTACTTCTAGGTGCTCCAGTTTCCTCCCACAATCCAAAGATGTGCAGGTTAGGTGAATTGGCCATGCTAAATTGCCCAGAGTGAACCAGGATGTGAAGGTTAGGTGCATCAGTCAGGGAGAAATGTACTGGGGAATGGGCTTCAGTGGGATACTCTTCGGAGGATCAGTATGGGCCAAAGGGCCTGTTTCCACACTGTAGGGATTCTATTTTATTCTATTCTATCTTAACTATGAGAGAGAAGATTCCTTAAGGGTGGCACGGTGGCTCAGTGGTTAGCACTGCTGCCTCACAGCACCAGAGTCATAGGCTCGGTTTCAGCCTCGGGCATTTGTCTGTGTGGAGTTCGCACATTCTCTCCGTGTCTGTGTGAGTTCCTCCGGGTGCTCTGGTTTCCTCCCATAACCCAAAGATATGCAGGTCAGGTGAATTGGCCGTGCTAAATTGCACATTGTGTTAGATGCATCATTCAGAGGGAAATGGGTTACTCTTCAGAGCGACGGTGTGGACTGGTTGGGCCAAAGGGCCTGTTTTCACACTGTCGGGAATCTAATCTAATCATCATAATGCCAATGGGAATGGGGAATTCCAGCTCAGAAGGCAGGTTAGAGAAGTTGGGATGGATCTCCTTGGAGAGGAGTAGATTAAGTGACTGTCTGTTTGAAATTCTCAAGCTTCTAAACAGAACAGATCAGGAGAAAGCATCTAACTCATTGAAAGAATCAAGAGCAAGATGATATAGATTAGTAATTAGTAGAACAAGCAAATACGATATTAGGAAAAGTTTGTTGACATGGTGAGTGATTACGGCCTGGAAGGTGTTGCCTAGGAGTATGATGGAATTTCAAACGGGGTAGCTGAAAGAAAATTGGATGCTTGATTTTACATTCATTCACAGGATATTTCTGACCAGGCCAGCATTTATTGCCCATCTCTAATTGCCCAGAGGTCAGTTAAGAGTCAACCACATTGCACTAAGTCTGCAGTCACATGTAGGCTATACATGTAGGTAAGCTTGGGAATTTCATTCTCTAAGGGGCATTAGTGAATCAGATAAGTCTTTTACAACAATTGACAGTGGTCACCATTAGACTAATGCTTGATTCTAGATTTATTCAATTTAAATTTCACTATCTGCCATGAAAGTACTCAAACCCCTCTCCCCAAAATATCGACCAGAGGACCTGGGTTACTAGTCTAGTGACTTTACTACGACAGCACCACCACCTCTTTTGGAGATGTAATTAGTCCTTATTGTCATATATATTCGATGAGCACAGTGAGAAGTTTACACATCACCACTTACAGTTCCATCTTAGATACAAAGGTACCTAGGCACAGCTTCTTTTGTTACGAGAGGTCAGAAGTAGAGAAATAAAATGTCCAGCATTGCAGAAAAAGAAGTTCAGAACACCAGACCATGCAGGCCCCTAGTTCCCAGTCCGCACCAGGCCTTGGCTCCTGACCATGCGAGGTTTCACCTTCAGGATCATGAGGCTGGGAGATTGCTTCAGATCGCCACGCCAGTCTCAGTATGCCACTCCAGGAGGCCAGCCTGGTAGGTATCACCACGCCAGGAGGCTGCCATGGGAGGCTGTTGTGCTAGGCCAAGAGTCATCACTGGAGACCAGGAGTCATCATCGGATGGCTGGGAATCATCGCTCTCTAGGGGCTGGGAAATATTGCTTGCTAGAGGCCAGGAATCTTTGCTGGAGAACGGGAATTGTCGGTGTCTGGAGGATGGGAATCATCACTCACTGGAGGCCAAGAATCGTTGCCAGAGGGCCAGAAACTGTCACTCATCAGAAGCCAGGGATCTTTGCTGGAGGTGGGGAATCAGTTGCCAGAAGTCTGGAATCACCGCTAACTGGAGGCCAGGAATCGTTGCTAGAGGTCGGGAATCATCGTTCACTGAGGGTGGGGTCATTTCAGGACATGCTGGAATGGACTCTTGCCAGAGGCCGGGAATCATCGCTCACTGGAAACTGGGTTCATTGCTCACTGCAGGCTGGGATCGTCGCTGAAGGTTGGGGCTTATTGGAAGCCATGAGAGAAGGAGAAACGAAAGGCATTAAGAGGAAGAAAAGAGAAGAAAAAGAAGGAAAGATAATGAAAAATGGGCAGACTGGACAAGCTGGTGGGTGGCATGGTGGCACAGTGGTTAGCACTGCTGCCTCACAGCGCCAGAGACCCGGGTTCAATTCCCGCCTCAGGCGACTGACTGTGTGGAGTTTGCACGTTCTCCCCGTGTCTGCGTGGGTTTCCTCCGGGTGCTCCGGTTTCCTCCCACAGTCCAAAGATGTGCAGGTCAGGTGAATTGGCCACGCTAAATTGCCCGTAGTGTTAGGTAAGGGGTAGATGTAGGGGTTTGGGTGGGTTGCGCTTCGGCGGGGCGGTGTGGACTTGTTGGGCCGAAGGGCATGTTTCCACACTGTAAGTAATCTAATCTAATCTAATCTATTTAATCTAATCTAATCTAATCTAATCTAATCTAATCTATAACAAGCTGCAATCTTGGTGCTCTTCCTTGGAAAGGAAGAATGTACAGGTCAATGAAGAGATGGGGGGTGAGTGACACCAAGCGTAGTGCTCATTTGGACAGCCAACACAGATAGAAGGGTTGAATAGCTCCTTTCTCTACTATAAATACTACTATGATTCTGTTACAGTTTATGCATCAAAAACACATCAATAATTCCTATTATTAACAAGGGTCTAACCTGATGGCACAAAAGAATTTTTGTTCTTCATGGCTGTGTGGTTAATGAGGAACAATAGGAAGATTCACATCTCGATATTGAAGAAATGAAACTTCTGAGCAGGAAGGCAACACATTGGTCCATTAATCATGACTCAAATTTAATACTTCCATTGGATGAGAAGAATCCAGCATTTGGTGTTCACCCTGAATTATTAAGTTTGTCAACTATATCGTGGTTAACGAATTGCAGTTGGAGGGCATTAATTGGGTTGGTACATCAGCTCATTTAAAGACAGCTTTCTGTAAGGGACTCTTGTGGCACAGTAATAATGTCCCTATCTCACAACCTGGAGCCCTAGGTTGAAATCTCACCTGCTCCAATGATGTATCAGAATATGTCTGAGCAGATTGATTTACCTAAAAGAAAACCCTTGACATTCATTTAATGCTTCAAACCTCTCTTTGATGGAGATCTCTCGTCGTGTATTTGCAGTGTCCCTATATCTGATACTAGGAGGTACAGGTCTCACTTACTATAGAGGTGTATTATACCATTGGCCAAGCAGGTTAACTTTTTTAAAACGACATCATTCCACAAACAGCTCCAGGTAATGACACAGGTCATTATTCCCAACTTCCACACTTAGGTTTGTGCCTGACTGTCCATGGAGCAGGATCATACTGTGCCCACTGGAACACCCCAGCCTTCCATGACTAGTGGGCACCAAAGAAGGTATTTCCTTTGCCCAAACAGATGTTTTAACTTAATGTTGCATTCAAACTCTTGATTTTGACCAAAACAACTGTGCCCTTTAAAGGGTTAATAACTCTTAATTTGATTGAATTGGTAAAAAAATTGTTTTCAAAAGAATAAAAGAAGGAATGTCCTCCAGAGGAGTGTAACAACATCTCTGAACAGATTGATTAGAATTTGATGATAGATCGATGGATTTATGGACAGATAGATCGACAGACAGATAGATAGATAGACAGACAGACAAACAGACATATAAATAGATAGATAGATGGTTAGATGGATAGAATCCCATGAGGAAAGAAAATGAAAGGAAGCACTTACTGATAGCATCATGGCATTGAGTTAGAAGGTTTGTAATTGCAATATTTCACTCTGCTACTAAATCTATACTGGGGAGAGATTGGTTCTGAATTATTTCTACATTGTCTGGCCAATAGGAGTCAAACAGAATTGGCCTTGAGAAGGTGGTACTGAGCTGCCCCCTTCAGCCACTGAGAGGATTTGATATCGGTAAGCCCACAGTGTTCTTAGGAGGGGGCTAATAAGATATTGGCTCAGTAGTGAATGGAACAGCATGAGTAGACACTTCCCACCCACTCACCACTCTCTCTCCCTCTCTCCACTACATCCCCACCCTGTCAATGCACACTCAAAGGAATAGCAGAAAGGCATAGGTAAAATCCCAGGGCTTACAGTATAAAAGAAATATACTTGGAGAAATCTCTCTGATCTCCTCAAACAATTGTAGCCTGTCTAAGAACCTAATTGATTATGACAGACTGGAATGTTACATTTAAGCTACAGATCAAGTTGAATAGAACTTCAGTCTGTGCTGTTCCAAAACATGGTCACTGGTCTCAAAATGTTAACTCTGCCTTCTCTGCACAGATGCTGCCAGATCTGCTGAGCTTCTCCAGCAATTTCTGTTTTGGTTTCAGATATCCAGCATCTGCAATGCTTTGTTTTGTTTTGTTCCAGACTATGTAGCATTGGTTTGACTGTCACAAAGCAGTTCAGAGGTAATCAGCAGGTACTATGGTGTGGCTACTGCTGTGTGAAAATGATTTGTGCACAATTCATTTCCTTCCTCAAAGCACCACAAGACACAAATGAGCTGAAACAAGTCTAATTCCCTTCAAAATGACATAACTGAATTACAGCAAGTACTCAGAATGGATTGGAGCTCTAATAAATTGGTAGCTGCAGCAAAATATCACACAATTAGGAATATTTTATTGATCATCACCTACTGACAGTTAGATAAAAAGCACAAACATTTTTGAAAAGATTAATGAAGGGAACGAGTTTGGACAAAGCCATGTTATGTTGAGACAGACCAATTGATTGTGTTGATCTGTGAGAAACAATTCTCTATTTCTGCAAACTAAAGAAGTACAGATAAGTCTTGTCCTTCCACTGGGTAGTCTGTAAGTGAATTGGTACACTCAAATATATTTTGTTGTTTTCTCTCAGCAGTTACAAAAGAACTGAGCATGGATTGACCAGTCTGTTTACATTCCCCACACTGTTATCTCTGACATCAATACT
Source organism: Chiloscyllium punctatum (assembly GCF_047496795.1). Taxonomy (NCBI): domain Eukaryota; kingdom Metazoa; phylum Chordata; class Chondrichthyes; order Orectolobiformes; family Hemiscylliidae; genus Chiloscyllium; species Chiloscyllium punctatum. Next base: position 12,727,666 of record NC_092743.1, read on the forward strand.
TTGTAAGTAGGATTAGGAGTAGGCCCTTTGAGCTTGCTTCATCATTCAATATGATCATGGCTGATTAGACAACTCTGCACCCTGGTCCTACTTTCCCCTCATACCCTTTGACCCCTTTAGCCCTAAGAACGATATCTAACTCCTTCATGAAGACATTCAATGGTTTGGCCTCGGCTATGTTCGGTGGGACAATTCCACAGGCTCCCAACTCTTTGGAGGCCCTTTTGAGCTACTGCAGTCCATTTTGTGTAGGTGAAGCCTCAGTGACCTTAGGAAGGGGGAAGCCTCTCTCTCTGGTCTCACCTCAGTGCTGAACATAAAAGAGAATTATTGCATGCGTGGCGATGATGGTTCAGGGATATTTTCAATGGACTTGACCATCCAGAAGGCCAGCCTAATGCTGTAGCAGACATGGATGCAAACTCTGGTAGAATAAATTTCATTACCAAATTTGGAATTTTAAAAGGTAATTTTAAAATGGTAATTATAACAACCAATCTAATTTATTTATAATCATAGAGTCATAGTCACAGAGACGTACAGCACAGAAACAGATCCATTCGGTTCAACTCATCCATGGCGACCAGATATCCCAAATTAATCCCATTTTTCAGCATTTGGCCCATATCCCTCTAAACCCTTACTATTTATATCTCCAGCCAAATGCCTTTTAAATGTTGTAAATGTACCAGCCTCCAGCACTTCCTCTGGCAGCTCATTCCATACCCCACCACCCTCTGCATGAAAAAGGTGTCCCTTAGGTTCCTCACTGTGTCAGGGCACTGGGTTCAATGCCAGCCTCTGAGTTTGCACATTCTCCCTTTTTCGGTGCAGGTTTCTCCCGGATGCTCTGGTTTCCTCCCACAATCCATAGATGTGCAGGTTAGGTGGAATGGCCATGCTAAGTTGTCCCATAGTGTTCAGGATGTGCAGGTTAGGTGGGTTAGCCATGGGAAATGCAGTGTTAGAAGGATGGGGGAGACGGGGGTGGGTGGTATGCTCTTCAGAGGGTCGGCATCGACTCAACGGGCTGAATGGCCTGCTTCCACACTGTAGGGAATCCATATTCTGTGTTCTAAATCTTTCCCCTCTCATCTCAAACTTGTGCTATCTAGTATTGGACTCCCCTAGCCTGGGGAATAAAAAAGACCTTGGCTGTTCACGCTGTGCTCATGGTTTTATAAACTTCTATAAGATCAGGGCGGCACGGTGGCACAGTGGTTAGCACTGCTGCCTCACAGCGCCAGAGACCTGGGTTCAATTCCTGCCTCAGGCGACTGACTGTGTGGAATTTGCACATTCTCCCTGTGTCTGCGTGAGTTTCCTCCGGGTGCTCCGGTTTCCTCCCACAGTCCAAAGATGTGCAGGTCAGGTGAATTGGCCATGCTAAATTGGCCGTAGTGTTAGGTAAGGGGTAAATGTAGGGGTATGGGTGGATTGCGCTTCGGCGGGGCGGTGTGGACTTGTTGGGCCGAAGGGCCTGTTTCCACACTGTAAAGTAATCTAATCTAATCTAATCACCCTTCAGCCTCTGAGACTCCAGTCATGCCCTTTATTGAAGGAAATCTGCTCTCTTCACTAACTCTGTGTGACCCCAGACCCATGGCAATGTGATTGCCACTGAGCTGCCCTCTGAAATGCCTGAGCAAGCCTCTCAGACCCAGGGCAATTAGGGTTGGGCTGCAAATCTTGGCTTTGCCAGCATCGCGTGAAATAATATGAAAAAAGTGTCACTCAGACTAGCAGCAGATCGACAGTGGCTTTCACATCATTGTGTATGAGGCAAGTCCCACCAGGATTTGTCCCATCTAATTTATATTGGAATGGGTTGCTATGAACAGCTTCTGAATGAAGTGATTCCCTGAGTGGTTCCTTCACAAATCTTCCAGTCTGCAACGTTAAATCAAATGTATTTGCACTGCCTGAAAACCAATTACAGTTGCCTTTAGTCTTATTTTGACCAAAACCATTTTGTACCGAAGCCAATCCCACCAAGAATTAACTGAAAATGTTGGCAGAACATCAGAGCAGGGTTGGACAACAAAGGAAGGGTAAAAATAAAGAAAGGAAATATAGTCTTTCTTTTCTCGTGCCTTCAATGACCTCAGACTGTCCCTGCCTGCTGCGTAGCTGGTTAAATTATTTCCAAGTGTAGTCATAGAAGCATAGAAGATAGGAGCAGGAGGAGGCCAATCAGCCCTTCAAGCTTGCTCTGCCATTCATCACCATCATGGCTGATCGTCCAACTCAATAGTGTTAAGTAGATGTGGGTGAACTATACCTTTTAAGAGAGTTAAAAGTTAGCAGCGTCAGCACCAGTGTTCTCAATAAGACAAAATGTAACACATATTCCAGCTTATGGAGTCACTGGTTGCCTGGAAACAACTAAAAACAGATTTGAATTAGGCCATTCAATTTAAATTATAGCCTGAAAAAATACCAAATTCCAATTAAGTTTGAATTGAGTATATTGACACTCTTAAAAGCCAATGACACAATCCGATGCTCTGGGGTATAAGACCGGGGAAAAATTAAACAGTTGGGAGGAGAACTGCCCAGCTATCAGCATGTAAGTGACTGCCTGAAAAATAGCTCTCTCAAAAATTACCTTTATTGATCAATAACCTGTGACACAGAATCCCTAAGAAGAAGAAAGGAAGACTCAGGAAGATCCAAATAGAAGAACCGAAAGCTGCCTGGTTTTGAGATAAGAAGTTTTGTTTTGTAAATCTTAATTGGGAGTTTTATTGGATGAGTATTATAGAAGGGAAGGTAAAAGATAAGTTAGAGGAAGGACTGTGAATAGTTTTTAGTTAATTATTCTCTGTTATACTTTGAGAAATAAAGTTGTTAATTTTTACTTTAACTAGTTCTTGGCCTATCGCATTTTTACAGATTACTGCACGGGATAATTTTTTTTCTGTGTTGTTGGTTTTAAATTAAGCAGGAGGATTTAACCCATGTCGTAACAATAGCCTAATCCCCCTTTCTCCCCTAACTTTTGGTCCCATTCACCCCAAGTGCTATATCTAGTTGCCTCTTGAATACACTCAATGTTTTGGCATCAACTACTTCCCGTGGTAAAGAATTCCACAGCCACCCCACTCTCTGGGTGAAAAAATGTCTCCTCATCTCCGTCCTAAATAGTCCACCCCAAATCTTCAGACTGTGTCCCCTGGATCTGGGCACACCCACCATCAGGAACATCCTCCCTGTATCTACTCTGTCTAGTCCTGTTAGAATTTTATTTGTCTCGATGAGATTCCACCCCGCCTCCCCTCATTCGCCAGAACTCCAGCGAAAATAATTCTAATCTTGTTAATCTCTCCTCATGCATCAGTCCCACCTTCCCTGGGATCGGTCCTTGTTATGGAGGGAAGGCAGCAGCAAGGTTATGCAGAGCAAGATCCCACAAAGGACAGGGTGATAATGAACAGGTTGCGCTATCAGTCACGGAGGAAGTATTGTCCTGGACACAAGGAGAGCTCCCTTCCCACTCTAGAGCTCGAACAGTGCAGCACCCGCAACCGTGGTTCCAAATATTGAGGCCTTCAATATTTTATTTTTATTATTTTTGTTTGGAGCTGTGAATTGAGAGCTGAAAGTGGCCTTTGACGGTGAGCAACAACTTGTATTTTAAAGACAGAGGGCAAGCAATCTGAATGTTGTTTCTGAGGCCAGTCCTTGAGGTTAATTGCAGGCAGATTGTTGTTGAAAGAATGCTCTGGACCTATCGATGCATTATGCTCAGATGGCAAATGTTGAACAGTAACTGTGGCCCTCATAGCATGATACCCAGCCTGGTAAAGAGAAACCAAAGTTTGAACTGGTTTTAAGCTGTGTTTAAGTCAGAAGGACTGTGCCTGCAAAAGCTGTAGCACGGAGGTTTGAGTCATGGAATGCCTAAAGCCATGTGGCTTATCAGGAGAGCATCCCACCTATAACCCTGCATTTCCCATGGCTAACCCACCTAGCCTGCACATCCCTGGAACCCACAGGTAATTCAGCATCACCAATCCACTTAACCTGCACATCTTTGGAATGTGGGAGGAAACTAGAGCACCCGGAGGAAATCCACGCAGACACGGGGAGAATGTGTAAACTCCACCTCACAAACAGTTGCCTGAGGGTAGACTCCAACCCAGCCACTGGTGCTGCGAGGCAGCAGTGTTAGCCACTGAGCTACTGTGCTTCTGTGCTGTTCTTGCTTCGTAAGGATTACCGCACGTAGGCAGGAGAATGGGTTTGAGAAACATATCAGCCGTGATCAAATGGTGGAGCAGACTCGATGGGCTGAATGGCCTAGTTCAGCTATTATATCTTCTGGTTTTAAGCTATAAACTAGATGTCTGCTATCGGTTATTCAAAAATTCTGGTGAAGAACCAATGGGGTCAGTTTTGAGGTTCTTTAAATGTTGTAATTTTACTGATTTGTGAATGCAGTGATCGGCTGATTTGATTTGGCAGTCTGTTTCCATGTCCTAACTCAAAAGGCATTACCTCTGACAATGCAACATTTCCTCAATACTGTACAGGGACCATCGGCCTGGATGTTGCTCTCAATCTCTGGAAAGGGAGGGACTTTAATACAAAGTTTTCCAAAAAAAAATCCAAGACAAGTATTTGTTTCTCATCCCTAATTTACCAATTCATTGGAAAGGACAGTTTAAGATTCAGTTACGTTGCCATATAAGTCTGAAATTAGGTGGAGGTCAGAGCAGGTAAGGATAGCAGATTTCCTTCCCAGAATCACATTAGTGAACTGGATTGTGTTTTTGGAACAACTAGTGGTGTTTTATGATCACTATTGCTGAGAGACGGCTGAGGTTTCAATTCCAATATTTCTCATGGGATGTGGGAAAAACTGGCAAGGATGTTTTCCATCTCAAATGACCCCTGAACTGAGTGACTTACTTCACCATTTCGGAGGGCAGTTATGCTGTGGGTCTAGAGTCACAAGGAAGCCAAACCCAGGTAAGGATAGCAGATTGCCTTGCTATAACGGATGGATGATGGGATGGGTGTTTATGGCAATCATGTAATTGTCAAGGTCACTGTGACTGGTGCCAGTTTTTAATCTCAGATTTTCTAGCTGCCATTGATCCAATATTTTGGGCCCAATATATTCCACACTCTTTGGGTGTGGAATGTGGAAACAAGAAAAGCAGATGGAGTTCACAGTAACCTTGTTTCCATGTGCATCTGTTTAATTCTCTTCATTGCTTAATCATGTTTTTTGTCTGCCATGTAACAGAGCAAATGTGCTATAAATGCTATTTAGCAGAAGCTGGTGGTACAGTGGTAATATCATTCAGCCTGTACTTTGAGAGCCAATGAGGCAGCATATGTTCAAGTCCCACTATGGCAGTTGATAGATTTTAAACTCAATTAATTCTATAAAGAGCCTCAGTAATAGTAACAGTGAAACTATCGTTGTTTGTTATTTTAAACAACGGGTTCAGCGATGTCCTTCAAGGATTGTATGAATGTAAAGTTGTTAACTATTGATTGCCCTATGAGACGGAGTTCAAAGGCAATTATGAATCGGTAGCAAATGCTGACCGTGACAGCTATGATGATATCCTATGAAAAACATCATTTCAACACTTTAATTTACTGGTAATTTATCAAATATAATGAATATGCATTATCAAAATTGGTCTTTACATAGATAGGAGATCAAGGACAGTCAAGAGTGGTACATAATGGGCTGGCCACATCCCTTTCTCATCACCCACAATTATGAAAATCTACCCCAAACCATAAAGTAGCTGTCAGTAACCAGGGACTAGCAAAGAGGAAGTGGCAAAGGAGATAACTGCAGCAGAGGGCAAGATTACAGAGACAAAATCTCATTACCTATTTGTCAGCCAAATAATCATTTCAACTTATCTTTCTGCCATCTTTTAATGAATATGTGAGTTGTACAATGGAATTTAACAGAATGCCTTTTATAACAATAAAGATTCATTTTAATCAAGAAGCTGAAAGCGCGTCCAATGTTACAAACAAAAGCCTTCAAAGCCTTTTGACATTTCCTGGATTTGCAGAATAGTAATTTAATTATTCAGATTGCAAAATAGAATGATCAAATTTTAAACAATGCCCTCTTTTGAAACAATTTTATTCTGCTTTAGATACTTGGGAATTAATTATTTTGTGGTACTTCTTAAACTTAAAACCTTAGCTATTACATGCTTCAGACTGCAACAAAGTAATTGTTAAACTGAGAAAGAATGGTGGAAATCAACAAGCATGTAATTAATGGAGTGCAAGGAATCTTGGCTTATTCTCCTGTTACCTTATCATGTAGATTTCACACAGGTCATGGACAAAATGTGAATCCAAGATGAGGTGATATTGTACAATAACCCATAGTCTGATCTTCACCATCTCTTGTTTAAAACTGCCAAGAGCATTCAATTCCTGATGTTAGAGTCAAAAGCTTTTCACAAGTCTAATTCTGCCATGCTCTATTGACATGTGAATTGTGTCCTGTCTTCCATTTTTTTGATAAACAACAGCAACATGTTTCATTTATAAACTGCCTGTAATGTTCAGAACATGTTGAAACATTTTTCAGATGATTAAAAGGAAATTCAATACTGCTTAGAAAGGGCAATGTCAAGATGGGAGGTGGTGACTTAGTGGCATAGAATCCCTACAGTGTGGAAACAGGCCCTTTGGCCCAACAAGTCCACACTGACCCTCTGAAGAGTAACCCACCCAGACCCATGCCCCTGCCTTGTTACTCCACACTTGCCCCTGACTAATGCACCTAACCCACACATTCCCTGAAGATTACAGGCAATTTAGCACAGCCAATTGACCTGACCTCCACATCTTTGGATTATGGGAGGAAAACAACTCAGACAGTCACCCAAGGCTGGAATTGAACCCAGGTCCCTGGCACTGTGAGGTAGCAGTGCTAACCACTGAGCCACCATGCCACCTCTAGCCTTACACAATGAATCCACAAACACAGGGTAATGCTCCAAGGGACTAGGTTCATAACCCTCCATGGTGAAATTTGAATTCAATAAAAACCTGGAATTAAACATCTAACGATGATCGCTGCAGTCAGGGAAAATCCCATCTTCCGGCCCACAGCATGTAGTTGTTTTTTTATCTGCCCTCTGGTCAATCAGTGCTGGCCCAGCCCACATCCCGTGAATGAATTAAAAATAAACCATTAAGAGGGAGGCTTATAGAAGAGAAGGAAGTGATTCAGGCCCATGGCACATCTGACTTTAATAAGCTCATAGATGATATGCAACCTAACTCCTGACTTTGTTCCTTTCCCAGAATTCATTTGCATAGTGATATTACAACCTCTGTTGTAGGTTATATTAAGATAAATGCGCAATTTGGATTTTGGTTTAAGGTGGAATATTACTTAAAGCTTTTTTTAAAAGTTTTGTGTGCATTGTAAAAGCTTTAACTTTTGATTTGTCTGAGATACTTTTACAAACAAGAGGTCACTGTGGGGAAATTGCTGAGCTATCCTTTAAAGAAAAAGAACAGGTGGGTTCTGGTTTTATTAACAGAAATAAATGGGAAGGAAGTTTACCTGGAATCTGCAGAGATCAGTCTGTTGAATTAAAACCAAATAACCCAACTCCCCATGTTTGAATTGTAAATTCTAGAGAATGGAGCCGGGGGTAAGTGTTTCTGGTAGGTTTATGGTGTGAGACTGTCAGTAACATGTATATTTGTACCACGTAGGTGTGTTGTTGCCATAGATCACAAACTTCCTGTGGTCCAGCGGTAGAGTCTCTATCCCACCTGGGTCAGAGGGTCCAAGTTCAATTCTCAAACTCCCCAGAAATGTGACATAATATGCCTGACCAGCTTGCTTTAAAAAATCCATGCCAAGAGCAGTTATTCTCAAAAAAGGTGTGATTATCTCTGATTTAAGGTAAATAATGTTATTGTATGTTTGACTAATAGCTTTCCTTGTGGGGTTCAAATCCTCCCAGCTACATTTGTCTGTAATCCTAGCTTTAATTATGTTGTAATAGGGGCCCTTGTATTGCAGTGGTAGTGTTCCTGCCTCTGGATTAGAAGGGAATGTGTTGCTGGAAAAGCGCAGCAGGTCAGGCAGCATCCAAGGAGCAGGAGAATCAAAGTTTCGGGCATACGCCCTTCTTCAGGAATGAGGAAAGTGTATCCAGCAGGCTAAGATAAAAGGTAAGGAGGAGGGACTTGGGGGAGGGGCGTTGGAAATGCGATAGGTGGAAGGAAGTCAAGGTGAGGGTGATAGGCCGGAGTGGGGATGGGGGCGGAGAGGTCAGGAAGAAGATTGCAAGTTAGGAAGGCAGTGCTGAGTTTGAGAGATTTGACTGAGACAAGGTTGGGGGAGAGGAAATGAGGAAACTTGAGAAATCTGAGTTTATCCCTTGTGGTTGGAGGGTTCCTAGGCGGAAGATGAGGCGCTCTTCCTCCAACCGTTGTGTTGCTATGGTCTGGTGGTGGAGGAGTCCAAGGACCTGCATGTCCTTGGTGGAGTGGGAGGGGGAGTTGAAGTGTTGAGCCACGGGATGGTTGGGTTGGTTGGTCCAGGTGTCCCAGAGGTGTTCTCTGAAACATTCCGCAAGTAGGCGGCCTGTCTCCCCAATATAGAGGAGGCCACATCGGGTGCAACGGATGCAGTAAATGATGTGTGTGGAGGTGCAGGTGAATTTGTGGCGGATATGGAAGTGTCCCTTGGGGCCTTGGAGGGAAGTAAGGAGGGAAGTGTGGGGGCAAGTTTTGCATTTCTTGCGGTTGCAGGAGAAGGTGCCGGGAGTGGAGGTTGGGTTGGTGGAGGGTGAGGACCTGACGAGGGAGTCACAGAGGGAGTGGTCTTTTCGGAACGCTGATAGGGAAGGGGAGGGAAATATATCCCTGGTGGTGGGGTCCGTTTGGAGGTGGTGGAAATGACGGCGGATGATACGCTGTATATGGAGGTTGGTGGGGTGGGAGGTGAGGACCAGTGGGGTTCTGTCCTGGTGGCGGTTGGAGGGGCGGGGCTCAAGGGCAGAGGAGTGGGAAGTGGAGGAGATGCGGTGGAGAGCATCGTCGATCACATCTGGGGAGAACTTGCGATCTTTGAAAAAGGTGGCCACCTGGGTTGTTCGGTATTGGAACTGGTCCTCCTGGGAGCAGATGCGGCGGAGACGAAGGAATTGGGAATCCCCAAGGGATCCTTTCATATCTGCCAAAAATTCACCTGCACCTCCACACACATCATTTATTGCATCCACTGCAGCTGATGTGGCCTCCTCTATATTGGGGAGACAGGCCGCCTACTTGCGGAACGTTTCAGAGAACACCTCTGGGACACCCGGACCAACCAATCCAACCACCCCATGGCTCAACACTTCAACTCCCCCTCCCACTCCACCAATGACATGCCGGTCCTTGGTTTCCTCCATCGCCAGACCATAGCAATACAACGGCTGGAGGAAGAGCGCCTCATCTTCCGCCTAGGAACCCTCCAACCACAAGGGATGAACTCAGATTTCTCCAGTTTCCTCATTTCCCCTCCCCCACCTTGTCTCAGTCCCAACCCTCGAACTCAGCACCGCCTTCCTAACCTGCAATCTTCTTCCCGACCTCTCCGCCCCCACCCCCACTCCGGCCTCACCTTGACTTCCTTCCACCTATCGCATTTCCAACGCCCCTCCTCCAAGTCCCTCCTCCCTACCTTTTATCTTAGCCTGCTGGACACACTTTCCTCATTCCTGAAGAAGGGCTTATGCCCAAAACGTCGATTCTCCTGCTCCTTGGATGCCCCCTGACCTGCTGCGCTTTTCCAGCAACACATTTTCAGCTCTTGATCTCCAGCATCTGCAGTCCTCACTTTCTCCTCTGGATTAGAAGGCTCAAGTTGAAGTCCCACTTGATCCAGAGATATGTCACATCTGAATGATAGAAAATATTGATCTTAAAAGGCATGTAGTGTGAACAGTGCAGAGTGAAAAGAAGCCAACTTCTTGTGTATGACTATGTTTCAAAGCCTGACAAAATGGACAAGAAATTATGTTGGGTTAAGTTTGTTCAACTGAATTTAAGGCAATAGTGAATATTAGAAAGACTTCACTTGCTCAACATGCTTATTTAGTTCTAATTGCTTATGCTTTTTGTGTTCAGGTATTCACAGTAATCATTCTTTTTATTAATTCAGTTTAATCCTGGAGTTAACTTATTTTCTTATACCGAGTGCATCAACGTGTTGTATTCTTTCAAGGTTTGTTGTCTATCAAGGTAAATAACCACCTAGTTCAGTATTCTCATAACTAGGATCATAGCAGTGAGACATATCTATCAGTCTCAGTTTTACACTGAACAATTTATCTAGCATTAGCTACCATTTGTAGAAGAACATTCAATAATTGTGTTTCACTTAGTAGGTGAAAATATTTCCTAATTTCACTCTTGGAAGACTTAGTTCCATTTTTCGGAGTATCCCCTAATTTTAGACTCCCCAACGACAGGCAATTGTTTCTCTTTATCTCTTCTGAACATGTTCAAAATTCAACCAAATTAATCCTGTAGCCTTTTAAAGTTGGGGAATCCAACCAAGGTTTGAAATTGCTCTCCATCATTCAATCCTTGGAACGCAGCCCTTACTCTAGGTTTATAGTAATGAGTGAGTTTGGAGGAGGCATTTTTGCTCCCAGGAGAATGGAGTGGGGGAAGCAGAAAGTGAAGTGTTTGGAGAAGGGAGTTCCAAAGAGCACAACCAAAGCAGAAATGTTACTGTGTGTGTACAGCCTAAAAGATTAAAAATCACAACACATTTACCTGATGAAGGAGCAGCGCTCTGAAAGCTAGTGCTTCCAAATCAACCTGTTGGACTATAACCTGGTGTTGTGTGTTTCTTTTTAACTCTGTCTAACTCAGTCCAACACCAGCTCCTCCACATCATCCTAAAAAATGGCATTAAAATAAACACTTTGCAAAACTCAATGGATTAAAATGTAAGGGCATTTCAAATATATTGTTACACGTCACTAAAGTAATGTCAATTGATATAATCCTGGATAATGTTAATACTTATTTCTTTTGGAGAAATTATGTTAAAGCATATTGAAGTCTTTAGTTGCCACACTTAGCCATGATCGTTGAAGCTGTCATTGATTCAGATTGGTACATGTTGTGTGCATAAGATAGACCATCCTTTCTAAGCATATTGTAGTAATGCAGGATCTGAGAAATAGTTGCCTTATTTTCTGAACTTATTAATTCATAGAACTATTTGTCATGTTTTCTTAATGTTCAATCGAACATTCCATTAAATCCAATCCAATCCATTCACAATCTTCAGACAAAATTATAACCCAAGACTGTCCTGACTACTGCACCCCTACTACCATCCTTAGCACTGGAGTCTAATCCAATGTATCAATCATAATTACACTGGTATTAATAGAATGCCCATTGAGAGCCTGAAATAGTTTCAATATTTGATTGAATATTTATTCTCTGGCTTTGTGTAGATACAGAGAAGGCATGTGAATGAGCCAAACATGGATTTTTACAAAAGTCAACTTTGATAAAAGGCTTGTGGATATCTCAGAGAAATTATGCATTTGATGATCAGCCTTTTCTCCAGATTTTTGAACATTGTTATTTGACGAAGATTTGTGAAGGTTCATGGAAATTTGGGAAAGGTGGCAGGATCATTTGAGATCACAGGAGATGTTTATGTCTGTCTTTTTGTGAGGCCCAGCTGAGAGTTCCATACTCCGCTAATGAACCCGGGGCAACAGCAGAACAAATTAATCGTAGCTGTGATGGCAGAAGCTCATTAGGGGATAATGGCAGCTTTGGTGGACGACTATTGATGCCTTGACAGCAAACAAAAAAGGCATCGAAAACCACTTCTAACTTTCCTGTGTATGATAATATCAGTAGGCATATTGTTGATGGTTATCATGCTTGATTAGTTAAGCCAGGTTGTGAACTCAGGAGAAAAAGGCAAACAAACATTGCAGAACTTGCTAGAAGTAAAATCTGAAAGCATAGAGCAGACACTTCTTCATGGACCTTCAAACATATAAGCTGGTGTATCATCTTTGCATCGCTCTGAGATACAAGCAACACAACGCAGCTCATGCATAGAGTCACGTTGCTCATTGGAGTGGAAAACGGGAGGCTTCGATGAGTAAATGAAGAGGAAGATGAGGTGGAATGTGAGGTGTGGAGAAATGAGCAGACACCTGCTCTAAGGCAAACCAGGATTTCCATTTCTTAGATCCACATTGGGGTTCCATTGCCCGCACTGCTTGGATTCACATCAATCCTCATTTGACCTTATGGCCTTACCGCTCTGCAGCACTTAATATATGACTTAAATATATCGATATATTTGGATGCACAGACTGACACACGATATAAAGATTATTTGTATTTGTATGCTTTGGTTACATATTGGAAAGTATTTGCTGAATCTGACCACCTAATCATAAATTTACACAGGACATTGGTGTGGTCTGTATTGGAGTACTATGTCCAGTTCTGGTCACCCTGTGATAGGAAGGATATTATTAAGCTGTGGAAAGTTCAGGAAAGATTTACCAGGATGTTGCCAGGCATGGAAGATTTGAATTATAAAGAAAGGCTGGATAGACTGGGACTTTTTTAACTGGAGCATAGGAAGTTGAGAGGTGACCATAGAGGGGTATACAAAATCATGAGGGGTATAGATAGTATTAATGGTAGGTGTCTTTTACCTAGAATGGAGGATTTCAAGACTAAGGGGCATATTTTTAAGGTGAGAGGAGGGAGATTTAAAAAAAGACACAGGGGTAAATCTTTTACACAGATAGTGATTCGTATGTAGAATGAACTTTCTGAGGAAATGGTGGATGTGGGCACAGTTACAACATTTAAAAGACACTTAGATAAGTACATGAGTAGGAAGTCAGACCCCAGAGTGAAACCTAGCTTAGTAGATAATAAATTCAATTCTTGCAGTTGGTTACCATAGTGGATAATCGCCTAACATATACACATAGAGCTGCAAACATTCTCCAGTAAAATAATACAAGTTCAATTCCACAGGTTAAGAAAAAAATAAACAGAGGTATATATCTTATATAGCTCTGGGGTGGCACAGTGGTTCAGTTATCAGCACTACTGGCTGAGAGCACCAGGGACCTGGGTTCAATTCAAGCTCAGTTGACTGAGTGGAGTTTGCACATTCTCCCTGTGTCTGTGTGGGTTTCCTCCCACAGTCCAAAGATGTGCAGGTCAATTGAATTGGTCATGCTAAACTGCCCATAGTGTTAGGTGCATGAGTCAGAGGGAAACAGGTCATGGTGGGTTACTCTTTAGAGGGTGGGTGTGGACCTGTTGGGCCAAAGGGCCTTTTTCCACACTGTGGGTACTTTAACCTTAACAGCAACATGTGTTTCAACCTGCTTCTCAAACTGTTCTTTGAGGAAACTCAATCCCATCTCAACTTGGTAACTTTTTGCTGAACTGATTCTTCCCATTCTGCTGAGAGTTTCCTCAACTCTTTTCTAAATCCAACAACTTGTTTTTGTAAGGTGACCTATTTCACGAACCAATCTGACCAGGGATGCTATTATGTACCTCCAGAGTGAGTGGAACATGAACCCAAGCCTCTAGGGACAAAGACACTATCACTGCACCACAAGAGGAACACTTCTGCAAAATCTCACAGTTTGACTGCTTTATGAACAAAAGCCCCTTTTACTAAGGTGGCTTGTTCCACTGAACTAAAACCTTAAACGTTCTGTTCTGAAGTTAAAATTAAAGTAATGCAGGTTCATAGCTCCTTGAAAGTGGAGTCGCAGGTAAATAGGACAATGAAGAAGGTGTTTGGTATGCTTTCCTTTATTGGTCAGAGTTTTGAGTACAGGAGTTGGGAGGTCATGTTGCGGCTGTACAGGTCATTGGTTAGGCCACTGTTGGAATATTGTGTGCAATTCTGGTCTCCTTCCTATTGGGAGGATGTTGTGAAACTTGAAAGGGTTCAGAACAGATTTACAAGGATGTTGCCAGAATTGGAGGATATGAGCTATAGGGAGAGGCTGAACAGGCTGGGGCTGTTTTCCCTGGAGCATCGAAGGCTGAGGGGTGACCTTATAGTTTACAAAATTATGCGGGGCATGGATAGGATAAATAGACAAAGTCTTTTCCCTGGGGTGGTGGAGTCCAGACCTAGAGGGCATAGGTTTAGGGTGAGAGGGGAAAGATATAAAAGGGACCTAAGGTTTTCACATAGAGGGTGGTACGTGTATGGAATGAGCTGCCAGAGGAAGTGGTGGAGGCTGGTACAATTGCAACATTTAAAATGGATCTGGATGGGTATGTGAATAGGAAGGGTTTGGAGGGATATGGGCTAAGTGATGGCAAATGGGATTAAGATTAATTTGTGATATCTGGTCGGCATGGACGAGTTGGACGGATGGGTCTGTTTCTGTGCTGTACATCTCTGACTCGAAGGCATATATCTGTCTTTGTTGTCATAATGAGCAGGTGCCAGTTTTGGACTGGAGTGGACAAAGTTAAAAATCACACTATAGCAGGTTATAGTCCAATAGGTTTATTTGGAAATACAGGGTTTTGGAGCGCTCTGAAAGCTAGTGCCTCCAAATAAACCTGTTGGACTATAACCTGGTATTGCGTGATTTTCAAACTTTTGCTGTCATAAACCCAGGATTATAAGCATTTTATTCATTATCATCACAGGTATCTGCTCCAGCAATTGACTGAGATCACATAAGACCATAAAATGTAGGAGCAGAAGTAGGAGTTTCAGCCCAAGACTACTCCAGTACTCAATGAGATCATGGCTGATCTGATGATAGTTCACTTGTATCGTTTTCCTAACTGATTAAAAAGTTGTCCTTCTCAACTTTGAATAAACTTAGAGAAACAGTCTCAATAGTCCTCAGTGATAAAAAATTATATAGTGAGCATTCCCTGAGAGATAATAAAAAACTATTCACAATATGGTAGTTGTGGTTTATCTAATACTCTGATTAGTTTTAACAACACTTCTCTATTATTGTAACCACTCCCTTTGAAATAAAGGCTACACTTCATTGGAGTTCCCTATTACTTACTGAGTTTGGATGTCAGCTTTTCATGATTTATATGTCAGAACTCCCTAATCCCTTTGTAACTTTCTGTAAAAAAAACAACAGTTTGCCAGTGAGGTTGTCTTGTAGTATGGAGCAAAGGTTGGATAGAGATATCCCCCAAATGGCCCATTTGCCTGGAAGTTTGGGTCCAGTGATATAGTTTACCCTCTGAAGAACCAAAGTCATAAAACTCTCTTGTATCATTGTTGGATGAGTGGATCTTAACTGTGCTTCTGAATGTGATAAAAGGGGATATGTCAGTAGGTTATAGTGAGATTCTCCCTTCAAGGTGAAGCAGAACAATTGCTTTGTCCTGATAACTTCATGTAAATCAGAACATAATTTCTCTTGTGAAGCTTTTAAATGTCCTTTTTTTCCCTTTGTTATGTTACGGTAGAAAGACTACTATTCTGACCTTCTTGTTTTTCTGATTTATGACTAAGATGTTGCATTTTTGAATTTCTGTAATGCTGGATTTTTTCATAGAAACCCTACGGTGTGGAAACAGGCCATTCAGCCCATCAAGTCTACACCAACCCTCTGAATAGCATCACACCCAGACCCAACCCCCCTACCCTATAACTCTGCACATTTCCCATGGCAAAGCCACATAGCCTGGACATTATGGGCAGTTTGGCATGGCCAATCCAACTAACCTGCATATCTTTGGACTGTGGGAGGAAATCTATGCAGAGATGGGGCAAATGCCACACAGTCACCCGAGGGTGGAATCAACCCTGGGTCCCTGGCACTGTGAGGCAGCAGTGCTAACCATTGAGCCACTGTGCTGCCCCTATATTCCCTAATTTTATTTCTGAAGAATTTGTACTCAATAATCTGTACTGAGGTGCCGAAGATGGCACTGTAAGCAGCAAATTGTAAGCGTTTCACTGGACTCGTGTGATAACATGTGACAATAAGGCAAATTCAATGAAGGAAAGACTCACACATTTAGTCTACATTTATTTTTACAAAATGAGGACATCTCAAAATATTTCACAGGCGGAAAAGTTCAATTGGTGTCTCTGCTTTAACACAGGAAATGTGTTTGTTAATCTGCACACAAGATTCTACAAAAAGCAACATGACTATACAAAGTGCATAAGGGTAATAGAACACAGCAAGGAACACAATGTTACGGCTGCAGAGAGGGTGCACTAATAACAAGGTCAACACTAAGTTTGAAATTTGAGAGGACGATTCAGAAGTCTAATGACAGCAGGGAAAAAGCTGTGTCTGAACCTGTTGGTATGTGTGTATAAGCTTTCGTATTTTCTACCAAATGAAAAAGGTTGGGAGAGATTATAAACAGGGTGGGAGGGGTCTTTGATGATGTTGGCTGCCTTCCTGAGGCATTGAGAAGTGCTGATGGAGTCAATGGATGGAGGGTTGGCTTGCGTGATAGACCGGTCTGTGTTCACAACTCTGTAGTTTCTCACAGTCCTGGGCACTGCAGTTGCTGAACCAAGCCATGCTGACTGAGTGTTCTGAGGTTTATTCACATCAGCAGTGTCACTCAAAGCATTTCAGTAATGAGTCAGATAGCATCATAGAGTCAGAGATGTACAGCATGGAAACAGACCCTTCGGTTCAACCCGTCCATGCCGACCAGATATCCCAACCCAATCTAGTCCCATCTGCTGGCACCCGGCCCATATCCCTCCAAACCCTTCCTATTCATATGCCCATCCAAATGCCTCTTAAATGTTGCAATTGTACCAGCCTCCATCACTTCCTCTGGCAGCTCATTCCATACAAGTACCACCCTCTGTATGAAAAAGTTGCCCTTTAGGTCTCTTTTATATCTTTCCCCTATCACCTTAAACCTATGCCCTCCAGTTCTGGACTCTCCCACCCCAGGCAAAAGACTTTGTCTATTTACCCTACCAATGCCCCTCATAATTTTGTAAACCTCTATAAGGCCACCCCTCAGCCTTCGACACTCCAGGGAAAACAGCCCCAGCCTATTCAGCCTCTCCCTATAGCTCAAATCCTCAACCCTAGCAAAATCCTTGTAAATCTTTTCTGAACCCTTTCAAGTTTCACAACATCTTTCCGATAGGAAGGAGACCAGAATTGCAAGCAATATTCCAACAGTGGCCTAACCAATGTCCTGCATAGCCGCAACATGACCTCCCAACTCCTGTACTCAATGCTCTGACCAATAAAGGAAGGCATGCCAAACGCCTTCTTCACTATCCTATCTACCTGTAATTCCACTTTCAAGGAGCTATGAACTCCAAGGTCTCTTTGTTCAGCAACACTCCACAGGACCTTACCATTAAGTGTATAAATCCTGCTAAGATTTGCTTTCCCAAAATGCAGCACCTCACATTTATCTGAATTAAAGATGGTAACGTGGCATTTCTTGTGAGGATTTTGATGGAGCAGCAGCTCATGGACAGAAACATTTTGATTTATATAAACATCCTGGCTTCGATCTCTCATCAGATCATATGATTTGGGTAGAAGTAATGACAAATGACATTCATCTATTTTGCCTGCAAATTATGCACAGGTGAACAAACTGGGAGAGATGGGATTCCTTATCACAAACAGCAAAGTTTAAAACACTGTATAAATTACACGAGAGTTAACATGCTGACGTTCAATGTTATAAAACAATCTCACCTTTTGCTGTGCTCTGGGAAGCTTGAATTCTGCAAGAGTTTCCTGAACTGGTGTTAGCTTTTTAATACTTCAGAACAGATTATTCATTAGACTTTCGACTGCATTAATTGGCATGCTAAAAAGGAATCACCTGCTGTAACTGGCTTTTTAGCTTGCTGTGTTGAAAACTCTTTCTGACCTGGAGCCATAGTGTGTGTTGTACCAGAATGCAAGGGCTCAGAACAGATGGACAGATGGCTCCAACCTTTATTTGACTCTTTGATTTATAACTGGCTTGATCTTCCATCCCGAAAGGGGAGCAGTAAATGCAAATCTAGTTTTTCAGCGAGCCCACCAGTAGCAGGTACTTGCCAGGCCAGAGCAACCTTGCGATCTTTGCTGGCATCAGAGTGAGACTTCCATTCTTTACCCAGAGAATGGCGAGCCGATGGAATTCTCCACCACTGAAAATGGCTGCGGCCAAAACATTGAATGTTTGCGAGAAGAAATGAGATATTCTTACAGAGTCATTGAGTTGTACAGCACGGAAACAGACCCTTCAGTCCAACTCGTCCATGCCAACTTGATATCCTGAAACTAGTCCCATTTGCAAGCACTTGGCCCATATTCCTTTGAACCCTTCCTATTCATATACCATCCAGGTTCCTTTTAAATGTTGTAGTTGTACCAGCCTCCACCACTTTCTCTGGCAGCTCGTTCCATACACACACCACTAAATTGCTCTTTAGGTCCCTTTTAAAATCATCCCCCTTTCACCTTAAACCTATGTCCTCCAGCTCTGGACTTCCCTGCCCTGGGGAAAAGGCCTTGTCTATTTTCCCTATCCATGCCCCTTGTGATTTTATAAACCTCTATAAGGTCACCCCTCAGCCTTCAACGCTCCAGGGAAAACAGCCCCGACCTGTTCAGCCTCTCCCTGTAGCTCAAACCCTCCAATCCTGGCAACGTGGTTACAATCCTATTGCCCTGACTGACATGTATGACCTGGAATGTGCTAGGAATGTTTGACAATGAAGCCAGCAATGTTTGATGGTTTCCACGCTTTTGAAAATGCCTTCCCAAACAATGCAACTGATCCCAAAGTCACAGCAATGGAACAGATTCCTGCTGAACATGATGAATTCGGAAAATAGTATAAATTATGAGTAACTAGATTGTGTTTCATATTACAGCCAGCAATTTCATTACTATTTTTGCAGATACAGCCCATAATGTTACAATAATACATATTTATCATATTTGTAATTCTACTTTGAATAAACCCAGGCCAAAACTACTATAATGGTATCTTAGAGGAGGCTAATATCACCCTGTCAATGTAATAGTCTCAATGCACAGGCATAGAAATGTTCCCAATAATTACAACACACATTATAATTTATAGTCATAAAATAATATAAACAGGAAAAGTAACAAATCCACAGGCACAAGGCTCAAGGCTATAATCTAATTTCAGCGTTGAGGGTGATGCTTATAAATCACGAAAGCTTTCTTTCTCTACCTTGCGACATCAGATGGATTTTTGGATCAGATTCCAGCCTCCTGACTCGCCCTCAGGTTTTCAGTATTCAGTCTGTCACACTCAACAACCCACAAGGCTGTGAAACAAAGGAGTACTAACTTACCAAGTTAGGGAATGCAATTTCTCTTCAGAAAGCAAAAGTGAGAGCCTCACATTTCAGCTGAAGTAGGGGATTATTACCGCAGACTGGTATACTCAATCTCCGTGTAACATTCAACTCCCTGGAGTACTGGAGGATTGACTAGCTCAGAATAGTCCACTGATGGAGTCTGGACGGCTACATCCGCATTTAGAATACGGTGTACAGTTCTGGTCGCCGCATTACCAAAAAGATGTGGACGCTTTGGAGAGGGTGCAGAGAAGGTTTACGAGGACATTGCCTGGTATGGAAGGTGCTAGCTATGAAGAGAGGTTGAGTAGGTTAGGATTGTTTTCATTAGAAAAAAGGAGATTAAGGGGGGACCTGACTGAGGTCTACAAAATCATGAAGGGTATAGACAGGGTGGATAGAGATAAGCTTTTTCCCAGGGTGATGGATTCAATAATGAGAGGTCATGTGTTCAAGGTGAGAGGAGAAAAATTTAAGGGGAATACATATGGAAAGTATTTTGCACAGAGGGTAGTAGGTGCCTGGAACACATTGCCAGCAGAGGTAGTAGAGGCAGGCATAGTAGATTCATTTAAGAGGCATCTGGACAGATGCATGAGTAGGTGGGGAGTAGAGGGATACAGATGCTTAGGAATTGGGTGATAGGTTTAGACAGTGGATTTGGATCGGCTCAGGCTTGGAGGGCTGAAGGGCCGGTTCCTGAGCTGTAAATTTTTGTTGTTCTTTGTTCTTTGTATCCACCAAATAATGGCTGCGATTCATAAAGTCATGGGTCTGGATATTTGCTTCCTGAGACAGGAAACCTGAGACAGGACACAGGGTGACACAGTGGCTTAGTGGTTGGCACTGCTGCCTCCTAGTGCAAGGGACACAGGTTCAATTCGATGCTCAGACAATTGTCTGTGTGGAATTTGCACATTCTCCCTGTGTCTGCATGGGTTTCCTCCGGATGCTCCAGTTTCCTCTTGCAGTCCAAAGATGTGCGGGGTAGGTGAATTGGCCTTGCTAAATTGTCCGTAGTGTCTTGGGATGCACAGGTTAGGTATGTTAGCCATCGGAAATGTAGGGTTACAGGGAAAGAGTAGGGGTATGGGTCAGAATGGGATGATCTTCAGAGGGTCAGTGTGGACTTGTTGGGCCGAATAGCGTGTTTCCACACTATAAAGGTTCTGTGACTTCCATGTTAAACCAGCCAGCGTCCATAATATGCAGCTCTTAGGTGCATACTGAAATTAAGTTTAAAAATAAATCTAGCTATCTATTACAGACTTCAACAAATGTGCCAAAAACATTTCTATTCAGGATAACCCATTTAAAACATTTAAATCTGGCAATAGAGAGGCAGCAGGTGAGTTGTATGTCTTAGATTTTCTTGCATCTGATCTGCTTTTGGAGCCACTGTGTCTACGTGATGAGTCTGTTTGAGTATCTGGTGAATGGTAATTCACAAAATGTTGATACTAGGAGATTAAGTCATAGTAGCACCTTTGGATCTGAAGGGGAAATGGTGAGGTTCTCTCTGATTGGAGGCACTTATTACCCAGCAGTTTTGAGTGCAAATGCTACCACATTTCAGCGGAACCATGGAAATTGTCGATGTCTTGCACCAAATGGAAAAAAGA
The DNA here is from genome assembly GCF_047496795.1 of Chiloscyllium punctatum. NCBI lineage: Eukaryota > Metazoa > Chordata > Chondrichthyes > Orectolobiformes > Hemiscylliidae > Chiloscyllium > Chiloscyllium punctatum. Next base: position 12,748,651 of record NC_092743.1, read on the forward strand.
CTGGTCTAGTATTGGCAAAGTTGTGAATGGTGCAGAATATTGTACAATCATCAGTGAACATCCCCAGTTCTGACTTTATGATCGAGGGACGTTCATTGATGAAGCAACTGAGAATAGCCTGGGCTGAGGGCACTACCATGCAGTATTCCTGCAGAAGATGTCTTGGGACTGAGGTGATTGATGTCCAACAACCACAATCATCCTATATTGTCCTGCAGATGACTCCAACCAGTGAAGAGATTTCCTTCTGATTCCTATTGGCTCAACTTTTGCAAGGGCTTTATTAATGCCACACTCTGATAAATGCTGCCTTGATGTCAAGGACTGTCACTGACTCCCAACTCTCGTATTCAGTTCCTTTGTCTATGGTTGAACCAAGTCTGTAATGAGATCAGGAGATGAGTGGCCCTGGTGGATCCCAAACTGGGTGTCACTGAGTAGGTTATTGCAAAGTAAGTGCCTCTTGACAGCACTGTTGATGACATCTTCAATCACTTTATTGATGATTGCGAGTAGACTGGTAGCCAGTAATTGCTAAGTTACATTTGATTTTCTTTTTTGTTTACAGGGCGTATTGAACAATTCTTCACATTTGCAGAGAGATGCCAGTGTTATGACTGTCCTGAAACAGCTTGGCTGGCTGAGCAGCAAGTTCTAGAGAATGTTTAAGAGAGTAACAATATAAAAGGGAAGAAAAAGTAGTCATGTGAATTGGCCGATACTGTTATCTCAATTCTCAAACAGTCAATGGTCCAAGGAAGGACAAGAAGGCTGCGCCAAAGACACTATTGATGTTCTCCTTAAAGTGTAGGAACATTGGCATTAATGTTTGAGAGGAGTTGCAGCAACTGTTCAGAATGCTGTGATAAATGTCTCTGATATATTATTAATATCACTTACAACTTTGGATTTATAGAACAGAGCCTTATGGGTTTTAGTTTCAGTTCTGTGAAGGTAATGTTCTTTTTAAGAAGTTAGAAATTAATTTGGCAAAGTGACCTCAATCCATCTTTTCAAGCAAAGTGTGTGACTTGGCTAATAACTAACCTGGTAACTGTTATGTTAGCAGATGAAGTTCTTACGCTGCTATGTTTAGGACATACAGAAAACTGAATGGTTATGACCCCTTGATGGCTTAGTTGGAGTTCAGTTGAAGAGAATCAGATTTCAGTTTTGTATAAGCAACTGAACAGTCTCATCCCAGTGAGAGAATCAGGCTTGCTGTTCAGGACTGTAGTTTCATTGCAGCAGGGGAACTTGGAAGATTTGTCATTTCTCCTAAAAGTATATTCCTGTCAGGGTGAAAGGAAAAGCTGGTAGGTATAGGGAATGCTGGATGACTAAAGAAATTGAGGGTTGATTAAAAAAACGAAGGAAGTATATGTAAGGTATAGACCGGATAGATCGAGTGAACCCTGAAAAGAGTATAAAGGAAGTAGGAGAATACTTAAGAGGGAAATCAGGAGGGCAAAAAGGCAACATGAGATAGCGTTGGCAAATAGAATTAAAGAGAATTCAAAGGGTTTTTACAAATACATTAAGGACAAAAGGGTAACTAGGGAGAGAATAGGGCCCCCCAAAATCAGCAAGGTGGCCTTTGTGTGGAGCCACAGAAAATGGGGGAGATAATAAATTAGTATTTTGCATCAGTATTTACTGTGGAAAAGGATATGGAAGATATAGAAAGAAGGGAAATAGATAGTGACACCTTGCAAAACGTCCATATTACAGAGGAGGAAGTGCTGGATGTCTTGAAATGCATAAAGGTTGATAAATCCCCAGGACCTGATCAGGTGTACCCTAGAACTCTGTGGGAAGCTAGAGAAGTGATTGCTGGGTCTCTTGCTGAGATATTTGCATCATCGATAGTCACAGGTGAGGTGCCGGAAGACTGGAGGGTGGCTAACGTGGTGCCACTGTTTAAGAAGGGTAATAAGGACAAGCCAGGGAACTATAGACCAGTGAGCCTGACATCGGTGGTGGGCAAGTTGTTGGAGGGAACCCTGAGGGACAGGATGTACATGTATTTGGAAAGGCAAGGACTAATTAGGGGTAGTCATGGCTTTGTGTATGGGAAACCATGTCTCACAAACTTGATTGAGTTTTTTGAGGAAGTAACAAAGATGATTGATGAGAGCAGAGCAGTAGATGTGATCTATATGAACTTCAGTAAGGCGTTTGACAAGATTCCCCATGGGAGACTGATTAGCAAGGTTAGATCTCACGGAATACAGCGAGAACTAGCAATTTGGATACAGAACTGGCTTAAAGGTAGAAGACAGAGGGTGGTGATGGAGGGTTGTTTTTCAGACTGGAGGCCTGTGACCAGTGGAGTGCCACAAGGATCAGTGCTGGTTCCTCTACTTTTTGTCATTTACATAAATGATTTGGATGTGAGCATAAGAGGTACAGTTAGTACGTTTGCAGATGACACTAAAATTTGAGGTGTAGTGGACAGCGAAGACGGTTACTTCAGATTACAACAGGATCTTGACCAGATGGGCCAATGGGCTGAGAAGTGGCAGATGGAGTTTAATTCAGATAAATGCGAGGTGCTGTATTTTGGGAAAGCAACTCTTAGCAGGACTTATATACTTAATGATAAAGTCCTAGGGAGTGCTGCTGAACAAAGAGACCTTGGAGTTCAGGTTCATAGCTCCTTGAGTTGCAGGTAGATAGGGTAGTGAAGAAGGCGTTTAGTATGCTTTCCTTTATTGGTCAGACCATTGAGTATAGGAGTTGGGAGGTCATGTTGATGATTAGATTAGATTAGATTAGATTACTTACAGTGTGGAAACAGGCCCTTCGGCCCAACAAGTCCACACCACCCCGCCGAAGCGTAACCCACCCTTACCCCTACATCTACATCTAGATCTACCCCTTACCTAACACTACGGGCAATTTAGCATGGCCAATTCACCTGACCTGCACATCTTTGGACTGTGGGAGGAAACCGGAGCACCCGGAGGAAACCCACACAGACACGGGGAGAACGTGCAAACTCCACACAGTCAGTCGCCTGAGGCAGGAATTGAACCCGGGTCTCTGGCGCTGTGAGGCAGCAGTGCTAGCCACTGTGCCACCATGCCGCCCACGGTGTACCCCATGTTGCGGCTGTACAGGTCATTGGTTAGGACACTGTTGGAATATTGTGTGCATTTTTTGGTCTCCTTCCTATTGGAGAGATGTTGTGAAACTTGAAAGGGTTCAGAAAAGATTTACAAGGGTATTGCCAGGGTTGGAGGATTTGATCTATAGGGAGAGGCTGAACAGGCTGGGGCTGTTTTCCCTGGAACGTTGGAGGCTGAGGAGTGACCTTATAGAGGTTTACAAAATTATGAGGGGCATGAATAGATAAATAGACAAAGTCTTTTCCCTGGGGTGGGGTAGTCCAGAACTAGAGGGCATAGGTTTAGGGTGAGAGGGGAAAGATATTAAAGAGACCTAAGGGACAACCTTTTCACACCGAGGGTGGTACATGTATGAAATGAGCTGCCAGAGGAAGTGATAGAGGCTGGTACAACTGCAACATTTAAGAGGCATTTGGATGGATATATAAATAGGAAGGTTTTGGAGGGATATGGGCTGGGTGCTGGCAGGTGGGACTAGATTGGGTTGGGATATCTGGTCGACATGGACGGGTTGATCTGAAGGGTCTGTTTCCATGATGTACATCTCTATGACTCTATGAGAGTTTGCAGGAGCCTTTTAGCCTGCCTGAAAGGATCCAGGCCATTCAAGCTGAAAGAAGTTTTGTAACTGCTTGAGCTGTCCGAGAAGAAAGACCGGAGAGAGTTAGTTAATTTAAAAAAATTAAAGAGTTCACAGTAGGAATAATATATCTGTGGGATTGAATATCTGACAAGGATTTTGCTGGAACAAAATTTGAATATACATTTTTGTTGTTTAAGGTCTTTGCAAATTAATTTATATATAATTAACTCACACATTCTTGGAAAAGGAAAGAAAAAGGTTGAGCAGACACATGTTTAACGTGATGTACAAATAAAACAAATGTGTTGTGAGAAAAAAAATCATGTTCACACAGCGAGTAGTTAGGGTAAGGAATGCACAGCCTGGAAATGTGACAGTGGGGCAGGTTCCATTGAGGCAGCACCAGGTGGTGAATTGGATAGAAATTAGATTAGATTACTTACAGTGTGGAAACAGGCCCTTCGGCCCAACAAGTCCACACCGCCCCGCCGAAGCATAACCCACCCATACCCCTACATCGACATCTACCCCTTACCTAACACTATGGGCAATTTAGCATAGCCAATTCACCTAGCCTGCACATCTTTGGACTGTGGGAGAAAACCAGAGCACCCGGAGGAAACCCACGCAGACACAGGAGAACGTGCAAACTCCACACAGTCAGTCGCCTGAGGCGGGAATTGAACCCAGGTCTCAGGCGCTGTGAGGCAGCAGTGCTAACCACTGTGCCACCGTGCCGCCCACAAAAGTTGCGCAGGGTTTTGCTGAAACGTTTGCCACTTCATAATAGGACTAGTGCAGGCATGATGGGCCGATTAGCCTTCTTCTGATCCGTAACAATTCCATGATTCTGTGATATATAAAGCTTTATTAGTTTATTTTTCTCTTGAGTAATAAACTGGTTTTCTTGTGTTAAAAGAATCTTGGCAGCCTTGTGTGAATGCGTTCAGTGATTAACTACCATGGTAGTCAACTGCAAGGATGAAATTTATGATCCATCAAGCCAGGTTTAATTCTGGGATCTGACTTGTCCAATATTACCATCAGCCAGGACCATAACGATGGCACTACCTGTCTGTCAAGCTGCTTCATGCTTTGAGTCCAAACGCCTTAACGATAAGATAGAGCAGAGGCAGAGAAGGAAAGAAAGGGAAGCTTAGGATCCCACTGCACCATGGCGCATGCTTCCCCATGTGTGACAAGTTTTTGGACCTTTTCCAGTTAAAAAATCTTAGGCTTATTTCAGAAAGTCACAGCCGTGCATTTGTATTGTGTCTTTAACTGTCCAAATATTTACCTGAATGATGTTCTGTATAAGCAGCAGCATGTGCAGAGCTTCTGATTTACCGTGTGATGTGAGCTGACTTGATAATAATGTGTTGAAATTTCTCTCCCCTATTCACTGGCAAATGAACTACGTTTAACAGACATTACACTGTGCAGGGGGCATCTCATTATGTACAATGTCCTGGGTGTCCTACTGCTATATTATACATACACACAATACCTGCACAGCATCACCCTATTGTCTATTTAACAGTACATTACACACTCCTGCTTACATGAAAAGTGACAAGTTGTCACCTGCAATTTAAATGGGAGTTCATAAAAGTGACTGAGCTGAATTTTACTGCCACTTTTTGCCTGAGTAAAAACATCAAAGGAATGGTATAATCCAGCTCCATTTCTCCTTACTTTTATTCAGTGATATTCCACTAAGAGTTGAAATTTTTCCAAACACCCCCGGGTCAGTTCTGGGGATTTTCACGGAGGGTTTCTCCTTGTGAACCCGAGTGAGTTATTTCGCACAATTCTCCGCAGAGCACCTCTATCACACCCAGCTCACACGATCCTCTGCCCAGCCATAGCAGACAGACTCACTGCTGCTGAGATCTCCTGGCTTGTCTGATCTTATTCATTTGTGGGACATGGGTGACCCTGGCTGGCCAGCGTTTATTGCCCATCCCCAGTTGCCCTTGAAGAGACTTTGTAGTGATTCATTCAGCTGAGTGGCTTACTAGGTCATTTCAGTGAGCAACTGTGAGTCAATCACATTGCTGTGTGTGGTCACATGTAGACCAGAACAGGTGAGGATGGCAGATTTCCTTCCTGAGGGACATTAGTTTTTCTGACAACTGGCAATGGTTTCATGGTCATCAGTTGATTCTTAATTGCAGATATTTTTTAATGAGTTAAAATACAGAGAACCCCAGTCCCCAGATCATTAGCTGAGTTTCTGGATTAGTAGCCCAGAGACAATAACACTAGGCCATCACCTCCACCTTCACCTTCCCAGCTCCAAAACCATCTTTAAAGCTGAGCCAAGCACCAACTCATGTGTTGTCAGCCAGGAATTGCCCTTTGTAGTGAGAGGGGAACATGGTGGGCGGCACGGTGGCACAGTGGTTAGCACTGCTGCCTCACAGCGCCGGAGACCCGGGTTCAATTCCCGCCTCAGGCGACTGACTGTGTGGAGTTTGCACATTCTCCCCGTGTCTGCGTGGGTTTCCTCCGGGTGCTCCGGTTTCCTCCCACAGTCCAAAGATGTGCAGGTCAGGTGAATTGGCCATGCTAAATTGCCCATAGTGTTAGGTAAGGGATTGATTTAGATGTAGGGGTATGGGTGGGTACGCTTCGGCGGGGCGGTGTGGACTTGTTGGGCCGAAGGGCCTGTTTCCACACTGTAAGTAATCTAAATCTAAACTAGATGGCACGGGTAACACTTCCGTGCAAATCCATCCTCTTCCTACTATTCAGTATGGAAGTGTTATATATTGAAAGTGACAAGTAAAGATTGCACCACACAGTTGCCAGGCAATAACCCTCTCCAATCTGAGAGAATCTAGCCATTATCCCTTAACATTCAACAGCATAATAATCACAAAATCTCCTATTATCCTCTTCCCTGGAGGTCACCATTGACCAGAAACTGAACTGGACTAGCTATATAAATAGGCAAAAGTGAGGACTGCGGATGCTGGAGATTAGAGTCAAGAATGTGGTACTGGAAAAGCACAGCAGGTCAGGGAAGCATCCGAGGATCAGGAAAATCTATGTTTCAGGCAAAAGCCCTTTATCAAATTTCCTGGTGAAGGGCTTTTGCCCGAAACGTCGATTTTCCTGCTCCTTGGCTGCTGCCTGACCTGCTGTGCTTTTCCAGGACCACACTCTTAACTCTAGCTGTATAAATACAATGGCTACTAGAGCAGATCAGATGGTAGGAATATTGCAGCGAGAAACTCACCGACTGACTTCACAAAGCCTGTCTAACATCTACAAGGCACAAATCAGGAGTGTGTTGGACCACTTACCGAGGTGAGTGCAGATCTAACAACATTCAACAAGACTATTGACGCTATCCTGGAGAAAGCAGGACTCACGATTGGCATCACATCCACAAACACTGGCTCTCTCCATTAATGTTGTTACAGCTCAGTAATGTGTGTGCACTATCCACAACATTCACTGCAAGCATTCACCAGGGATCCTTCCAAAGTTGAGGCCACTTCCATCTGGAGGGACAAGGGCAGCACATTTATGGATCACCATTAGCTGCAAGCTCCCCTCCAAGCCACTCACCATCCTGACTTAGAAGTACATCCTCCTTGCTTCACTGTTGCTGGGTCAAAGTCCTGGAATTATATTGACAGTTGCGAGGTCAAAATATCCCTTCCCAAATAGCACTGTCTATGTACTCACACCAAAAGACTGACTGATTTAAGATGGCAGCTAACCACCACCACACAGCAATTAGAGATGGGAAACATGTTGGTCAATCCAGTTTACGGTCACATCCCATAAATTAAGAACATTTCACTATCGTCTGTTTAAGAAAAACAATTCCAGGTTCCTTAGCTTCATCGTGTAGCTGAGAAGCCATTTTTCGCCTTGCTTCTCACATTCCAAGGCCTATAGACAACTTCCAGGAGAAGCAGCGCTTCACCTGTCCCTCACATAATCTAGTCTACTGCAGTCGCTGCTCACAGTGTGGTCTCCTCTACACTGATGAAACAAAGCATAGACCCCGTGGGTGGCTGTTTCACAGAACACCGATGTTCTGCCCACAAAAAAAGACCCTGAGCTTCCAGTTGCCTACCATTTTAACACCCCACCCTGTTCCCTGGCCAACATCTCTGTCTCAGGCTTGCTGCAGTGCTCCAGTGAAGCTCAGTGCGAGCTGGAAGAACAGCATCTCAGTTTCTGCTTGGGGGCCCTGCAGCCTTCAGGAAGCAATATTGAGATCAATTATTTTAAGACCTGAGGCATCTTTTCCATGTCCTTACCCCATCCTCCACACTCCAGGTCTTATCATTCTATGAGTTGCTTTAGCACAGCTAACCCATTTTCTCCTATTTATAGCCCCTCTTTCCTTGGCTTATCATAATCCATCCCTGTGTTTGTTTAATTGTCTTCAGCTCTCTCTGAGTTCCATCCCCACCTATTGGGTGGTATGCCCAATGCTCAGTGGTTAGCACTGCAGCCTCACAACATCAGAGAGCTGGGTTCAATTCCACCCTCGGGCAACAGTCTGTATGGAGTTTGCACATTCTCCCTGAGTCTACATGGGTTTACTCCCACCATCCAAAGATGTGCATGCTAGGTGGATTGGCAGTGCTAAATTGCCCACAATGTCTAGGGATGTGCAGGTTAGGTGGATTAGACATGGGAAATGTAGGGTTAGGGAAGTCTGTGTGGCATGATCTTCAGACAGTCAATGTGGACTTGATGGGCTGACTGGCCTTTTTCCACACTGTTGGGGTGTGTGTGTGTATGCGCGTGTGTGTGCATATGTGTGTGCGTGTGTGTGCGCACGTGTGTGTGCGTGTGTTCATGCGTGTGCATGTGTGTGTGCATGCGAGCATGTGTGCACGTGTGTGTGTGCGTGTGTGCATGTGTGTGCGCGTGTGTGCCCGCGTGTGGGTGCATGTGCGTGTGCATGTTGTGTGTGTGTGCTTTTGTGTGTGTATGTGTGTGCGTGTGTGTGGTGTGTGTGTGCACATGTGTGCGTGTGTGCGTGCGTGCGTGTATATGCGTGCATATGCGTGTGTGCGTGTGTGTGTATGTGTGCGTGTGCGTGTGTGCGTGTGCGTGTGTGTGTGTGTGTGCGCGTGTGTGTGTGTGCGTGTGTGCGTGTGCGTGTGTGCGTGTGTGTGTGTGTGTGTGTGTATCATCTTCTCCAACCACTACTAGTTCTGATGAAAGGTCACTGGACCCAAAATGTTAGCTTTGCTTTCTCTCCATAGATGATGCCTGATCTGGTGAGCTTCCCCAGCAATTTATATTTTTTGTAGCGTCCTTTTTAATGTCTACTTTGTCAATCTGTTTAATATTATAGGTAGCTCAATTTGATCACCTCTCACCCAAGAGAACAGAGGCCGAAACTGCTGAACATCCCCTTATCAAACTCATCTCTGGACTTAATCCAGTGAACTTTCTGTGAATTACGTCCAAGACAACTACATCCCTTCTCAAGTTAAGGTAGTTTCTTCCTCCTCAGGCAAGATACTCATAGGATATTTTCCATAAACCATTGCGATTGGAGCCCCTCAGATTTTCAAATAAGAATGTAAATACAATGTTGGAATTTGCAACATAATTTACAATGATGCCTAAGCAAAACATGTGTAGGTTAGACAAGTTGAATAACTAAGGGCCACTAAGGACAAAAGTGCAGAGTTAATACAGTTAAAAATGATGAAAACATTGTAATCTACCTCCACAGAAAAGATGTTATGATTTAATATGGAATCATCCCATGACAAGTGGAGGACTCGTATCTGAACATTAATATGGGTAAACATCAACTTCACTCTGAGTTCGATTCAAATAAACTGATAGAATGGGGAGAAAACAGCCTGAATATTCCGAGAGATGCCAATTACCATTGCATTTCCACTTGGTTGCTTTGTATTAATATTATCCCAGGGCTCTGAGTTCCTAAACAGGGACTCCCTTCTTGAATTGTTCAGAAATGCCAAGTGGATCTGATATCAGACTGTTCCCTCATAGTGCGGGGTGACTGGGAGATTAAAAACATCTTGTAGTAGTCAGTATATGATACTGAAATATACAACAAAACAGCCAGATACTTTGGTAACTGGTCTGAAAGGTTTAAGGTCAGCTAAATGTGCAGTTTGGATGGCAATTGGTAAAAGGATAACATGCCAGATGGGTAGGGTGGAATTGGTAGTTAGATAGTAAATTGTGGGTGAAAGTTCAGCTTAATAGTTACCTATGAATTAGACTTGGTTTTTAATTATCTAAAATTCCCTGGGTGACCACTGACATCATGGCAACAGAACTGAATTCGCTGAGGTTAAAGGTTTTCTTCCAGTAAATTCTAGAATTCTTTTTTCAAGTTCAGCAATTATTACACATCCTTAAATGCCCAAAACTCAGTTAAGAGCCAATTACATAATTGTAGGTCTTGAGACACATGTAGGCCAGACCAGGTAAGGACAGCAGTTTCCTTCCTTAAAGAACATTAGTGAACCAGATAGGTTTTTCGAACAATGAATAATGGTTTCTTGGTCATATTATGGACCAGCCCAGACACCCTCAACATATTTAGACCTTAACTTTTTCTTATTTTTAGGATAAATGTGAAGTGCTGTGTTCTAGATACAATTCGACTGGTCAAACTAGTTAACATTAAGCAGAATGCAATTTATTTAAAAAGTTTAAGCATTTAAACAATTTATTAAAATACAAGCAAGAGAAAGAGGAATTTAGAATAACTCAACTATTAGAAAACTTAAGCAAATAATGATACAGTAACTATTAGGAATTAACTGTTCCAATATAGTAACATTCCATAAACTCACCTCTTGGCAAAAAGGTAAATTCCGACACTGACTGTCACATGCAGTTCTCCAATCCAGGAGGAAACGACATCAAAAAGGTGGTAGAGGTAGGCACAGTAGATTCATTTAAGGTGGGTCAGGGCAGATGCGTGAGTAGGTGGGGAGCAGAGGGATACAGATGCTTAGGAATTAGGCGACAGGTTTAGACAATGAATTTGGATCGACTCAGGCTTAGGCCGAAGGGCCTGTTCCTGGACTGTAAATTTTCTTTGTTCTTTCTTTGTTCTATGTGGGATCACACACAATTTTACTTTCGGGGATCAACTGAGTTGAGCGATTTGTTCTTTTGTTACAAGTGTCAGCAGAAACTCTAATGGGGAGGACAGCCCTCCAATCCCTCTGCTCTAATCCCAACCTCACCATTAAGCCAGCGGATAAAGGGGGCGCAGTGTTAGTCTGATGCACTGACCTCTACACCGCTGAAGCCAAACGTCAACTCGAGGACACCTCTTCCTACTGCCCCCTCGACCATGACCCCACCACCCATCACCAAACCATCATCTCCCAGACCATACAGAACCTCATCACCTCAGGAGATCTCCCACCCACAGCTTCCAACCTCATAGTCTGGGAACCCCGCACTGCCCGGTTCTACCTCCTTCCCAAGATCCACAAGCCTGACCACCCTGGCCGACCCATTGTCTCAGCATGCTCCTGCCCCACTGAACTCATCTCTACCTACCTCGACACTGTCCTATCCCCCCAGTCCAGAAACTCCCCACATACGTTCGAGACACCACCCACGCCCTCCACCTCCTCCAAGACTTCCGTTTCCCCTGCCCCCAAGGCCTCATCTTCACCATGGATATCCAATCCCTCTACACCTCCATCCGCCAAGACAAGGACCTCCAAGCCCACCGTTTTTTCCTCTCCAGATGTCCCCAACGGTACCCTTCCACTGACACTCTCATTCGTTCGGCCGAACTGGTCCTCACCCTTAACAATTTCTCCTACGATTCCTCCCACTTCCTCCAGACCAAAGGCGTAGCCATGGGCACACGTATGGGCCCCAGCTATGCCTGTCTCTTTGTTGGCTATGTAGAACAGTTGATCTTCTGTAATTACACCGGCACCACTCCCCACGTCTTCCTCCATGACATTGATAGCTGCATTGGCGCCACCTCATGCTCCCGCGAGGAGGTTGAGCAATTCATCAACTTCACCAACACATTCTACCCGGATCTTAAATTTACCTGGACCATCTAGTGACGACCGACTTGACACTGACATTTTTTACAAACCCACCGACTCCCACAGCTACCTGGATTACACCTCTTCCCACCCTATCTCTTGCAAAAATGTCATCCCGTATTCCCAATTTCTCCACCTCCGCCGGATCTGCTCCCAGGAGGACCAGTTCCACCATAGAACACACCAGATGGCCTCCTTCTTTAGAGACCGCAATTTCCCTTCCCACATGGTTAAAGATGCCCTCCAACGCATCTCGTCCACATCCCGCACCTCCGTCCTCAGACCCCACCCCTCCAACCGTAACAAGGACAGAACACTCCTGGTGCTCACCTTCCACCCTACAAACCTTCGCATAAACCAAATCATCCACTGACATTTCTGCCACCTCCAAAAAGACCCCACCACCAGGGATATATTTCCCTCCCCACCCCTTTCCGCCTTCCGCAAAGGCCGTTCCCTCCGTGACTACCTGGTCAAGTCCAAACTCCCCTACGACCCACCCTCCCATTCTGGCACTTTCCCCTGCCACCGCAGGAACTGTAAAACCTGTGCCCACACCTCCTCCCTCACCTCTATCCAAGGCCATAAAGGAGCCTTCCACATCCATCAAAGTTTTACTTGCACATCCACTAATATCATTTATTGTATCCGTTGCTCCCGATGTGGTCTCTTCTACATTGGGGAGACTGGGCGCCTCCTAGCAGAGCGCTTTAGGGAACATCTCCGAGACACCCGCACCAATCAACCAAACCGCCCCGTGGCCCAACATTTCAACTCCCCCTCCCACTCTGCCGAGGACATTGGAGGTCCTGGGCCTCCTTCACCGCCGCTCCCTCACCACCAGATGCCTGGAGGAAGAACGCCTCATCTTCCGCCTCGGAACACTTCAACCCCTGGGCATCAATGTGGACTTCAACAGCTTCCTCATTTCCCCTTCCCCCACCTCATCCTAGTTTCAAACTTCCAGCTCAGCACTGTCTCCTTGACTTGTCCGGACTTGTCCGACCTGCCTATCTCCTTTTCCACCTATCCACTCCACCCTCTCCTCCTTGACCTATCACCTTCATCTCCTCCCCCACTCACCCATTGTACTCTATGCTACTCTCTCCCCACCCCCACCCTCCTCTAGCTTATCTCTCCATGCTTCAGGCTCACTGCCTTTATTCCTGATGAAGGGCTTTTGCCCGAAACGTCGATTTCGCTGCTCGTTGGACACTCTCAATGAATAGCCTCGCGATAATGCCACTTGGCTCTTTCTACCCACAAGGGGGAATGACAAAGCAGAATCATCAATTCCCATGGTGTCAGCTTAGCATGGGATTCTGCAGGCCCCTGACACGTAACTCTAGTCTACACTGCCCTATGGACTGTCTGGCTATGGGAATACCTGGGCCAATCTCATGCAGGGACCATATCTAACAGACTGCTCCATCCAGTGCTGTCACGCGTACAACAGTTAAATGGCAATTAGCTGGATGCATTATCTGAACTAATATTGTGTATTGAAGAATTAGCAATGAAAGCTAATCACATTTTCCGCTTAAGTTCAAGCTTCCAAATATATTTAATAATTTATTGTCTGCACAGCGCACCAGAATCAGAATGAGAACTAACCACTACATTTTGCATTTCTGTAGCACTTTTAACATCCCAAGCATTGCAGCATTGTCAAGAAATGCTTAACATCGAGCCTCTTGAAGAGATTATTAGAATTGTGCTTCACATTTTGATTAAAGAGGGAAGATGTTTTTCAAAACAGGACGCATAGAAGCAAAGGTTTGTGGAAGGTATTCCGGGGATAGAAAGCATGCAGCTGAAAGCATGGGTACCAATAATGGTTAAAAATCACACAACACCAGATTATAGTCCAACAGGTTTAATTGGAAGCACATTAGCTTTCGGAGTGACGCTCCTTCATCAGGTGAAAGACTCAACAGACAATCAAGATGTTTTTCAATATATAGTTTCGTTACATCACACTGTAAACTTTTGCTATAAATTCTGTGCCTTACAATTGTGTCCTCCACAACCACCCGATGAAGGAGCAGCGCTCCGAAAGCTAGTGCTTTCAATTAAACCTGTTGGACTATAACCTGGTGTTGGGTGATTTTTAACTTTGTACACCCCAGTCCAACACCGACATCTCCAAATCATAACCAATAATGGTGGTGGTGATGAAAATTTCGAAGTGCACACAAGGCAGAGAGTGGAGGCATGTAGAGACTCTGACCGGAAGGAGGTTACAGAGGTGAGGCCATTGAGGGAGTCACACAATGATGAGTGTTTTGACCGTGAGGTGTTATAGAGTCATGGAGTCATAGACCTGTACAGCACGGAAACAGACCCTTTGGTCCAACTCGTCCATGCTGACCAGATATCTTACATTAATCTTGTCCCATTTGCCAGTATTTGGCCCACATTCCTCTAAATCCTTCCTATTAATACACCCAACAATTACAATATTGTAAATGTACCAGCCTCCATCACTCCACCAGCTCATGCACGCACCACCCTCTGCATGTAAAAGTTGGCTCCGAGGGCCCTTTTAAACCTTTCCCCTCTCACCTTTAACCTATGCCCTCTAGTTTGAGACTCCCTCGTGACTTTACAAACTACTATAAGGTCACTCCTCAGCCTCCTATGCTACACAGAAAATAACCCCAGCCTATTCAGCCTGTCCTGATAGCACAAACCCTCTAAGCCTGGCAACATCCTTGTGAATCTTTTCTGAACCCTTTCACAACATATACCTTACAGCAGGGAGACCAGAACTGAGTAGTCAGATTAGTGAAGATCAGCAGACACAGGAGTGACCAGTGAAGAGGGATTAATGAGAGTTAGGGTGCGAGTGTCAAAGATTTGAATAAATCAGAGCAGGTGATGAGCAAGAACTTTGAATAGCTATGATTTTGTCAAATGGACTCCAGCGGTTCATGAAGACAGTTCAACACCACCTTCTCAACGACAATTTGAGATGGTAAATAAATGCTGACCATGGAACGTTTCAGAGAACATCTCTGTGACACACCCACTAAACAACCCTACCGCTCTGTGGATGAACACTTTAACTCCCCCTCCCACTCTGCCAAGGACATGAAGGTAAAAACAATGACTGCAGATGCTGAAAACCAAATACTGGATTAGTGGTGCTGGAAGAGCACAGCAGGCTTCCTCCACTGCCAAATCCTCACCACCAGACGCCTGGAGGAAGAACGTCTCATCTTCTGCCTCAGGACCCTCCAACCACACAGGATCAATGTGGATTTCACCAGTTTCCTCATTTCCCCTTTCCCACCTCATCCCCACTCGGCACTGCCCTCTTGAACTGTCCTGACTGTCCATCTTCCCACCCACCTGACTCTCCTCTCCCATCTATCACCCTCACCACTCACCTTCATCTACTGATTGCATTCCCAGCTACCTTTCCTCCAGCCAACTTCCCACCCCCATTTATCTCTCATACCCCCTGGACCACCCCCTTATTTCTGATGAAGCGTATATGCTTGAAACGTTGATTCTCCTGTTCCTTGGATGCTGCCCGACCGGTTGTGCTTTCCCAGCACCACACTCTTCGACACACATCCATGAAAGACTAGAGGTATCCCTGGAGGTTAGAAACAGACGGACATTTGCATTTTATAGCTCCTTTCATGACCTCAGGACAACACAAGGCACGTTTCAGTCAGTGAAGAACATTCCAAGTGCATCGTATGATGCAGAAAATACAGCAACCAATTGGTGCGCAGCTGGCTCCCAAACCCATCAATGTGGCAGTGATTGGATCATATGATTTAGTGATGCCAGTCACAATGTAATGTGTCAAGGTGTGAACTCCCCCACCCTCCTTTAAAATAATGATCGTGTTTTTTACCTCAATACAAGACAGCAAAAGGTCTTTCTGCTTTCGCATCTTATATAGAAGACAGTACCCCTGACAGTGCAGCACCCTGTCAGTGCCATCCCTGCAGTGTCAGTTAAAGCTACTGCGCTCAGTTCTCAGGGGATTCAATTTGAACCCCGTGGCTCAAAGCAGAGAGTCCTCCCCATTTGAGTTTCTGCTGACACTTGTAACAAAAGAACAAATCGCTCAACTCAGTTGATCCCCGAAAGTAAGATTGTGTGTGATCCCACATAGAACAAAGAAAGAACAAAGAAAATTTACAGTCCAGGAACAGGGCCTTCGGCCCAAGCCTGAGTCGATCCAAATTCATTGTCTAAACCTGTCGCCTAATTCCTAATCATCTGTATCCCTCTGCTCCCCACCTACTCACGCATCTGTCCTGACCCACCTTAAATAAATCTACTGTGCCTGCGTCTACCACCTTTGATGGCAACGGGTTCCAACGGGTTCCAGACACCCACCACCCTCTGTGTAAAGTACTTCCCAAGTGTATCCCCCTTAAACTTTTCACCTCTCACCTTGAAAGTGTGACCTCTTGTTATTGAATCCCTCACCCTGGGAAAATGCTTACCTCTATCTATCCTGTCTACGCCCTTCATGATTTTGTAAACTTCAATCAGGTCCCCCCTCAATATTTTTTTCTAATGAAAACAATCCTCATCTACTCAACCTCTCTTCATAGCTAGCACCTTCCATACCAGGCGACATCCTCGTAAACCTTCTCTGCACCTTCTCCAAAACGTCCACATCCTTTTGGTAATGTGGCGCCCAGAACTGTACACAGGATTCTAAGTGCGGCTGAACCAACATCCAAGGGCTTCCTTGTCAAGCCATCTTAAAGCTGCATTGATCAAACCAAAACCTGTTTTTATTCATCTGCAGGACATGGCCAGGCCTGTGTTTATTGCCCATCTTTAATTGCCCAGAGGGCAGGTGAGAGTCAGCCATGTTGTTGTGGATCTGGAGTCACAAAGAACCAGACCAAATAAAGATGGTAAATTTCCCGCCCTGAAGTGAGACAGTATTCCTGACAGTCAACAGTAGTTTTGTTTGATCCCAGTGTTAGCTGTTTCACAATCATCATTAGTCCGTTATCATTGTTATTCAATTCAAACTTCAACATTGCCTGAAGAACGTAACAAATAGGAACGGAAATGGGTCAATTGGCCCCTTTAACCTGCTCTGTGGTTCAATAGGATCAAGGCTAATCCAATATCCTCATGTTATCTTTCCTGCCCTTTCCTGATATCACAGCACTGTGGCTCAGTGGTTAGCATTACTGTCTCACAGTTCTTGGGACCTGGGTTCAATTCCACCCTTGGATAGTAGTCTGCGTGATTTTGCACATTCTCCCCTGTGTCTGCGTGGTCACCCTTTGGGTGCTCCAGTTTCCTCCCATCGTCCAAAGATATGCATGTTTGGCTATGGTAAATTGCCCATAGTTCCAGGGATGTGCAGGCTGGATGGATTACCCATGGATAGAGGTGTGGGTCTGGGTCTCACTGGGGTGCTGTTTGGAGGGTCAGTATGGATGCAATGGGCCTAAAAGCCTGCTTCCACACTGTGGAGATTCTATGAAAATACTTGATTCCACTACTGATCAAGAACCAATTTACCTTAGTCTTAAAATTAAACATGGCAGGAATTGGACACAGCTCCCAGAACATTTCCTGGGGTCTCTGGAAAAACAGCCTATTGATAATATCAGGATATTAATATATCAATTAGTCATCACCTCCCTGTTAATGTTACATTAAAATTGAAGCAGCTGGAAATATGCAGTGGTGTCAGGCAACATGTTGATGTTACATGTTCCTAATTCGCTATACTGTATGTAATTGATTTATAAAACAATGTTCCATTCATAATGATTCATTCATTCATGAACAAAAACTGTTCTGGACCACAATTTCTGAGAAAAATGTTTGATGACTAGTTTATTACTTACTGGCAGCTGTACAGCCTTTACAATAAAACAAATGCAAAAACGTATGTTCTTTCATTGGAACAGTCTGGGTTACTCTCAAAGAAGAACTGTCTCGCTGTCAAATGAAAGCAGAAGTTGCAGGAAAACAATAATCTGATGTACAGGGAGAGACACATAGGTTAACACTTTGGGTCGATAATCTTTCATTTGAGTTGTCAAGCTGCCCTTTTCATTGCCACCGAGTGGGTGATAAAATTCTGTTTCATTTGAGGGGTTGCACTGTTAAAAAAATCAGTCATCTCAATGAAAACAACAAAAAAGAACAGTCTCTAATAATAGCAGACAGTTGGACAGAAACATTTAATGGTGGAAATCAAATCTTGATAGCTTTGTCATACAAAAAAGGAAAGTTGGTAACTTTCAATCCCATCATTAAATATTCTTAGCTCAGTCAGCAATAGTGATCCTAACATAGGCATTCGCTCAAAGTGTTTTCGACTATATTGATACCTGCTCCAACAATGCCCCAATGTTAGAATTCTCAGCCTTCTGGAAAATTATATCTCTTTCAGTAATGTTGTGGACCTTTGTCTGACCTCTAAGCAATTATCATAGAATCACAGAATCCCTACAGTGTGGAAACAGACCCTTCGGCCCAACAAGTCCACACTGACCCTCTGAAGAGTAACCCACCCAAGACCAATTCCCTCTAACCTATATTTACCCCTGACTAATGCACCTAACCTGCACGTCCCTAAATACTGTGGGCAATTTAGCATGGCTATTCCAACCTAACCTGCACATTGGATTGTGGGAGGAAACTGGAGTACCTGGAGGAAACCCACACAGACACAGGGAGAATGTACAAACTCCACACAGACAGTCGCCCACGGCTGGAATTGAATCCAGGTCCCTGGCGCTGTGAGGCAGCAATGCTAACCACTGAGCCACTGTGCCACCCTTTCTGATGGGCAGTAAATGCTGGCCTAGCACATCTTATGAAATCAGTAAAAGGTGCAGGTCAGGTGTTAGATACGTTAGTCAGGAGTAAATGATTCCTGATGAAGGGCTTTTGCCCGAAACATCGATTTCGAAGTTACTTGGAAGCTGCCTGAACTGCTGTGCTCTTCCAGCACCACTAATCCAGAATCTGGTTTCCAGCATCTGCAGTCATTGTTTTTACCTCAGGGGTAAATGTAGGGTAGGGGAATGAGCTTGAGTGGGTTTCTCTTCAGAAGAGCGGTGTGGACTTGTTGGGCCAAAGGGCCTGTTTCCCTACAAAATATAAAGTTGAAAGAGAAGACCTTGATAGCTTAGTGGTGCAAACAAGGAATGATTAGAGTAGATCCCCTACTGTTTGGAAACAGGCCCTTCGCCAAACAAGTCCACACTGACCCTCTGAAGATTAAGCTACCTTGACTAATTTCCCTCCGACTAACTCAGCTAACACTATGGGCAATTTAGCATGGCCAATTCACCTAACCTAACAGCTTTTGGAATGTGGGAGGAAACCCACACAGACACAGGAAGAAACATACAAACTCCACACAGACAGTCACCCAAAGGTGGAATCAAACCCAGGTCACGGGCCCTGTGAAGCAGCTGTTCTAACCACTGAACCACCGTGCCACCCTGATTACATTAAATGCCCATCAGTAGCTTTTCTAGTGATAGTGATAGAACATAGAACATAGAAAAGTACAGCACAGAACAGGCCCTTTGGCCCACGATGTTGTGCTGAGGTTAAATCCTAATATAAAATATAGTAACTTAACCTACACACCCCTCAACTCACTGATATTCATGTGCATGTCCAGCAGTCACTTACATGACCCCAATGACTCAGCATCCTGGTAAACCTTCTTTGCACCCACTCCAAACCTTCTGTACCTTTCCTATAGTAGGGCAACCAGAACTGGACACAATACTCCAAGTGTGGTCTCACCAGGGACTTGAAGAGCTACAGCGAAACCTCACGGCTCTTAAACTCGATCCCCCTGTTAATGAAAGCCAAAACACCATATGCTTTCTTAACAACCCTATTCACTTGGGTGGCAACTTTGAGGGATCTATGTACTTGCACACCCAGATCCCTCTGTTCCTCCACTCTGCCAAGAATCCTGTCTTTAATCCTATATTCAGAATTCGAGTTCGACCTTCCAAAATGCATCACTTCGCATTTATCTAGGTTGAACTCCATCTGCCATTTCTCAGCCCAGCTCTGCATCCTGTCTATGTCCTGTCTTACCTCAGGAAGGACATACTGGCACTGGAACGTGTCCAGCGGAGATTCACACGGATGATCCCTGGAATGGTAGGTCTAACATATGAGGAACGGCTGAGGATCTTGGGATTGTATTCATTGGAGTTTAGAAGATTAAGGGGAGACTTAATAGAGACGTACAAGATAATACATGGCTTGGAAAGGGTGGATGCTAGGAAATTGTTTCCATTAGGCGAGGAGACCAGGACCCGTGGACACAGCCTTAGAATTAGAGGGGGTAAATTCAGAACAGAAATGCGGAGACATTTCTTCAGCCAGAGAGTGGTGGGCCTGTGGAATTCATTGCCGCAGAGTGCAGTGGAGGCCGGGACACTAAATGTCTTCAAGGCAGAGATTGATAGATTCTTGTTGTCTCAGGAAATTAAGGGCTACGGGGAGAATGCGGGTAAGTGGAATTGAAGTGCCCAGCAGCCATGATTGAATGGCGGAGTGGACTCGATGGGCCGAATGGCCTTACTTCCACTCCTATATCTTATGGTCTTATGTCATGCTGCAGCCTGCAGTAGCCCTGTGTACTATCGACAATACCTCCAACCTTTGTGTCATCTGCAAATTTACTAACCCACCCCTCAACCTCCTCATCCAAGTCATTTGTAAAAACTACAAAGAGCAGAGGCTCAAGAACAGAGCCGTCAGGACCCCACTCAACACGGACCTCCAGGCAGAATACTTTCCCTCTACAACCACTCTCTGCCTTCTGTTAGCCAACCAATTCTGAATCCAGATAGCCAAATCTCCCTGTATCCCGTACTTCCTGACTTTATGAATGAGCCTACCATGGGGAACCCTATCAAATGCCTTGCTGAAGTTGATATTGGGTATTGTTGTTGATTTGTGACTGACCTCTGGGCAATTAGGATGGAGAATAAGCCTGGCCTAGCAGGTGACAAGTACATATTATGAAAAACAACGAGGAAGAGTTGTAGTACCCTCCCTATTGGCATTATGGGCATCTTTGCATCGTAAGGACTACAGTGGTCTAAGAAAGCAACACATCAGCACCTTCTCAAGGGAAATTAGGATGGTTCAACCAGATTAAATTTTTTAAAAAGACAGTTTTGCAGAAGAGTTCATGATTCCAATAAATTGTTGCATTGCTTTCACATCGGTTGGTTTCTGTATCTCGTGCTATAGCTCTCACCTCTCCATGATCTGGGTGAAGACTTTTTACCGTCCCTGCATGCTAATACTTACGGTTAGGCATCTTCAAGGACAGCTTTGAAGAAAGGTCTTGTTGCCTTCATGACATTATGTCTGTTTGTCTCTCCACAAATAGTCCGAAATGTGCTGAATTTCTCTAGCACTTTCTATTTGTATCTTCAATTGACTACAATTGGAATGCATTTGCTGGATAATCCTGAGTGTGTGAAGAAGTATACAGACAATTTAGATTTTAGAATTTTGAGTCAAGCTCACAGTGTGTACAGGAAGCTACATGTATCAATGCACAGGACCCTATTCTTCACAGACAAAAAGTACACGTACACATTGTGCCTTTTTCATCTCAACAAAATTTCTCTGGGCAAAGCCCTGACCAAGCAAAGTCAACCTGCCTCGTTTAAAATTTAAATAAAGCCTGGAAATTAATTATCAATCAGGATCAATGCATGACTGCATTCTCCATTCCATTGCTTCTCGCAATCAGGGTGCACTTGTCAACCAATCAGCAATCTCCTCTTCTATTGTACAAGTGTTTGTGAGCCCCTTGAATTGGTATTCTTGCGAATTATCCTGCTGAGTACAAGATGAAAACTTTTGGTGCCCTGTGTCTTGTCACGGTTAAAGCCTGGGGGAGGCAAAGCATAGTGAGGATGCCACTTGGTTAGCTATCCATTGTTATATTTATTTCATTTGTAGGGTTTAAAGAAGGAATTAAAGTGTGTCCTTAGATTAGATTACTTACAGTGTGGAAACAGGCCCTTCGGCCCAACAAGTCCACACCGACCCTCCGAAGAGCAACCCATCCAGACCCATTCCCCTACACCTAACACTACAGGCAATTTAGCATGGCCAATTCACCTAACCTGCACATTTTGGGACTGTGGGAGGAAACCGGAGTACCTGGAGGAACTCCACACAGACACGGGGAGAATGCGCAAACTCCACACAGACAGTTGCCTTGGGGCGGGAATTGAACCCGGGTCTCTGGCGCTGTGAGGCAGCACTGTGCCTCAGTGCTGCCCACTTGTCCCTGAGCTTGCACTGGAAATGTAGGCATCCCACTTCTTCACAGTTTGCAAATCGAAGACCCGCAATTCTTCGATACCTCTTCATCCCTGTCCATCTTCTGGAAAATTGCCCTTAACCAGCCAATGACCTCTTGGACATCCGGTTCTGACAGTGGCATTGGGCAGCTGCTTCACACCAATTTCCAAGGTGTTTTGGTTGGCATGTGTCAGGAATCAGGTACCGAGATCTCCAGCTGGTCCTCCTAAATGGGTCAGCCTCCACCTTTCACCTTCGTATGAAAGGTCCCGGAGACAAACAATGTGGGGTACAGGTATACAAGACAACATGCTTCAGGGGCAGAGATCCAGGAAAATGGCTATGCAGAGAGAAGCAGAAGGAGCTGGTAGACACACATAGAGAGAGCTCTCTACCTGTCTCCTTCAATAAAACATTCCTTGCCACCTGTCTCATTGATCACCTTGGTCACCTCCCCTACTATCTCCTAATGTGCCTGGGTATTAAACCTTGTTTGCTTGTGAAGCTCTTACGGTGAATGTAAATCTAAATGGCTGGTATCTGTAAGAAAGGAACGTGAGCAAATCACTGGCTCTGCTGCTCCGGGTCCGCAGCCAAACCTTAGTGACTATCGGCTGAGGCAATCTCATAGTTTCCAGATGACTTTTTTCCCCCCCAGTCTGTAAAGCCTGATTGACCAGCCTCCTGGCATTGGCTTTGAAAGTCAAATGCCAGCGTACAATGGAAACTTTATATTTCCATCTTTGTCTTACTCATTGGGAGTTGGAACTCAATTAGTGTCAGTCTCTGCAGCACAATAAGTCATAAGTCACGTACTTGATGTGACAACATCTAGGAGTCTTTCTGTGAACATTTGAGTGCAGGACAATCTGGCCTTTTCAGGCAAATGGTAAGAATGCCAGATGATGACATCTGCAGATTAACTTGAAAGCAATGTTGTTGTCGATTCCAACTTCCCTCAAAGGAAGCAATATCAGATGCAATGGAAGGAAAGCAGCCAGTCACATATATGATCACACACTCCAAGCTGCCTGGGGATAAAGCACTTTACTTACAATTATGGCTACTTGCAGATATAGCCCCCTCTGTAGATTAAGACTGTCGGAATCGATGGCAGAGTTGGGGGGGAGTTGAGGTTTCAGCCCATAGCTCACAGATATACATGACTAACTTCCAGACAACAGTCCCCGAGCCCTTTTAGATATTGCTTATGTCGGAACTTGATGCATTTCTTAAGTTCGTATGAAGTGTCACCCATGCATAGCACAAATACAATTACGCACCAGAAAACTGACACTCAAAATCCGCACATAATTCCGAGACATGACAGATCAAATATAGCTCGCAGAATCACCAATTTGTACAGTAATCTACATGTAAGGTAGCAGCATTTACGCTGGAGTTGTAAGATATTAAAACTCATTTCCATCGAGTGTGATTACATTACATTTTGAAACCTTGACGAATAATAAGAAGTGTAGCCTTGTCAGAAGGAATATAATGAAAGACGTTAATCCCACTTTCCACTTCACCTTCTGGAGAATGCGCTGTTCTTTTACATTGAAATGGCAATACAAAGCAATGGGATTTCAATTTGTTCAGTGAACATATTGCTGAACCCAGCTTTACTCGAGTGCTGTGTTAGAGCAAAATGCATTTGCTCCTCTACACTCACAGAAAATCCTTTAAAATCCTCTTGCTTCGAGGGTTTTAGCATTGGAATGGATGGTTTTGTTAAAAAGCTGCAGGAACAATTCCCATGTTAAAAGATGCAGTGAGGAGGAGGGTGTAAGTTTAAGGTGAGAGGGAAAAGATTTAAAAGGGACCTAACGGGCAACTTTTTTACACAGAGGGTGGTACGTGTATGGAATGAGCTGCCAGAGGAAGTGGTGGAGGCTGGTATAATTACAACATTTAAAGGACATCTGGATGGGTACATGAATAGGAAGGGTTTGGAGGGATATGGCGAAAGTGAGGACTGCAGATGCTGGAAACCAGAGTTTAGATCAGAGTGATGCTGGAAAAGCACAGCAGGTCAGGCAGCATCCGAGGAACAGGAAAATCAACACTTTGGGCAAAAGCCCTTCATCAGGCCAAATGGGATTGGATTAGGACTATGTAATATTTTACGGAGTAAAAACAGTGAGCGAGGAAATTAATTAGCATCACTGAGTGCAGCTAAACCCGTCAGCCTGAATGAAGTGTATCCCAGGCTGTTCAGACAAGCAAGGGGACAAACAGTGGAACGTCTGATCAACATTTTCCAATCCTCTCTGACTAAAGACAGGTTGCCAGAGGACTGTTAAAGTCGTGCCGGTTTAAAATGGAGGAAGAGAAAGCCAGTGTAACGACAGAGCAAGCAGCCCTTCCCCAGCAGTGGGCAAATAATTAAAACTAACTTTCTGAGAGAGGTACAGAACTTTCACGTTCAATCATGAGATGTGGGCCAACATTTATGCCCATCGCTGATAACCTAGAGACCAGGTAGAGGAGAGTAGAGTAAGGTAGCTTTTTATTTGTCATTTCTGCCATATGCAACTGATAAGGTAAAAAACGAGGCAGCATTCCTCCAGCATTGAGGGTCCTACATGGACAGCACAAACTACATAATCATACACGGGAAAAGTGCAGAACACGCAAGTTACAGTGTAACAGAAGAATGATAAATAATAGACATTTTTCTAGCAGCAATTCGAAGTCATGTGAAGAATTCCAGATGGTAAAGGGTCCAATCATACAGTATTCAGGAACCTGATGGACTGGGGGGAAGAAACTGTTGCACAGACTGGCCATGAGAGACCGTACCCTCTGGTATATTCTGCCAGATGGCAGGAGGGAAGACAGTTTGAGTGAGGGGTGTCTGGGGTCTGCCACAATGTTGTTAGCCTTGTGGATGCAGCGTGTGGTGTAAATGTCTGTAATGGAGGGGAGAGAGACCCAGATGATCCTCTCAGCTGTCCTCACTATCTGTTGTAGGGTCTTACGATCCAAGACGGTGCAATACCCGAACCAGCAGTGATGCAGCAGCTCAGGGTGAACACAGTCGCGATGAATCCTCTGTAGAATGTGGTGAGGATGGGGGGAGATGTGTCCGTGTGGGGTGGGGGTGAGGAGGGGTGTAGTGGGAGGTGAGCTTTGCTCAGTATACATAGAAAGTAGAGATTTTGGATTAGTGGTGCTGGAAGAGCACGGCAGTTCAGGCAGCATCCAAGTAGCTTCGAAATCGACGTTTCGGGCAAAAGCCCTTCAGTAGAGATGCTGCCGGGCATTCTTAGCTATGGTGAGAGTCCAGGTCAGATTCTCTGCCAGGTGGACACCAAGAAATTTGGTGCTCTTCTCGATCTCCACAGGGGATCCATCGATGTCCAGCAGAGAGTAGTCACTCCGTGGCCTCCTGAAGTTAACCTCTCGTTCGTTTTGTCCACCTTCAGAGGCCAGTCCGTTAGCCTCTGCACCTCCTCTCTGTATGCTGACTGATCGTTCCTGCTGATGACGCCCACTGGTGTTAAGAGTCAATCCGATTGCTGTGGGTCTGGGGTCACATGTAGTCCAGACTAGGTAGGTTAGGCAGATTTCCTTCCCTGAAAGGTGTTAGTGAACAAGATGGATTTGAAAACAACCAACGGTGTAATTGGGCCAGCTTTTTTAAAATGAATTCAAATTTCATCATTTGCCATGAGTAGGAGTTGAATCCTTACTCCAGAAAATTAGCCTGGATTATCAACCCCGTGATGTTGAGACTGCATCTCCATGACAATACTTCTATTGCGACTAGTATCATTATTATAAAAAACCATTCTCTTTCCCTGTACTTCCACCGATATATCCATCCCAGTTCATCAGCTGCTGAAACCCTCCATCATAACCACTGGTCTTGACTCTTCTGCTCCTCATATTTTACTGCTCTGTTAACACTGCTGCCTCACAGCCTCAGGGACCCAGGCTCAATCCTACCCTCGGGCGATTGTGTGGAGTTTGCAAGTTCTCCTCGCGTCTGCGGGGGTTTCGTCCGGGTGCTCTGGTTTCCTCCCAGAGTCCAGGGATGTGCAGGCTGGGTGGATTGGCTATGTGGTATGCAGGATACAGGCGTGAGACTGGGTCAGATACTCTTTGGAGGGTCAGTATGGACTTGATGGGCTGAATGGCCTGCTTCCACACTGTGGGGATTCCATGAACTTGTAAACAAAATCACCAAATACAGTGCTTCCCTACCTCACACCGCGTCCTGTTCCCCGTCATCCCTTCACTCGCTAAAAGACTTAAGCTCAACAATGAGGCAGAATAGTTGTAGAGAACGTACAAACATATGGAGCAGGAGGAGTCCTCTCAGCAAGACCGTGAGTGAAGCCAAGATAAAGAAGTAAGGCCCATATTTTATATCTCACTGTCTCATGGGGACATCTCACTCCCATGTGTTCAAAGATCCATGGGTCACGAGGCAGACTGTTCAGTCACATGAAGACCCAAGATGGCGCAGTGGCTCAGTGGTTAGCACTGTTGCCTCACAGCACCAGGGACCCAGAATCGATTGTAACCTAGGACAACTGTCTGTGTGGAGTTTGCACATTCTCCCTGTGTCTGTGTGGGTTTCCTCCGGGTGCTCCGGTTTCATCCCACAATCCAAACATGTGCAGGAGGGTGAATTGGCCATTTCTAAATTGCCCACAGTGTTCAGGGATGTGTAGGTTAGATGCATTGGTCAAGGGTAAATATAGGGTATAGGAATGGGTCTGGGGTAAATGTAGGGGAAGGGGTCTGGATGGGTTACTCTTTGGAGGGTTGGTGTGGACTTGTTGGGCCAAAAGGTCTGATTCCACATTGTAGGGGATTCTTAGACTTGTGACCTTAGCAAGTGGAACACCATTTTGGCATTGAGGGGACAGCCAAGGGTGAAGAAGGTATGTCCCTTAGTCAAGTGACTTGATTTCAAAGGTCTCTGTGGCCTAGCCACTCTCTGCCTCTACCAGACTGCCCTGCAGCCCTATAGCTCTCTCAGATAACACCTCATGTGATCCCTTGAACCTTCTTCTTTTTAAATGCTCCATTTATGGACAGTCTGACCATTTTGCCATGAGATGTGTACATGAGATTCCCACTCGAGACAAACTCCAGAAATCGCCACAATCACTGGTCTGCGGTTCCCTCCATCAGTGAATGGGCTGGGAGGAATGACATTCCAAAATTAGACTCCCCACTGTCCCCCAGGTGAAGAAATTTCTCCTCACCTCAGGGTGAAAGTTTTATCTTTTAATCTTAACATATGATTGTTGGTTCTGGACTCTCCCACTATAGTCGAGAGTGTGGTACTGGAAAAGCACAGCAGGTCAGGCAGCATCTGAGGAGCAGGACAATTGACGTTTTAGGCATAAGCCCCTCATCAGGAATGAGACTTGTGAGCATCCATCTTGCATCTCTACTCCTGGTAGAATTTTATAGGTTTCTACGAGATCCCCTTGGATAGGGTGAATAGCCAAGGACATTTTTTTCCACGGTAGGGGAGTCTAAAACTTGAAGTCATAGGTTTAAGGTTTGAGGGGAAAGATTTGAAAGGTACCTGAGGAGTAACTTTTTCACACAGAGGGTGGTGCATGTATGGAATGAGCTGCCAGAGGAAGTGGTGGAGGCTGGTACAATTACAGCATTTAAAAGGCAGCTCGATAAGTATATGAATAGGAAGGGTTTGAAAGGATGTAGGCCAAATACTGGCAAATCAAACGAAATTAATTTCTGATGAAGAGCTTATGCCCAAAACATCGATTCTCCTGCTCCTCGGATGCTGACTGAGCTGCTGTGCTTTTGCAGCATCACACTTTTCAAGTCTGACCTCCAGCATCTGCAGTCCTCACTTTCTCCTAGATATCTGGTCAGCATGGACACACTGGACCGAAGGGTCTGTTTCTGAACTGTGCAACTCTATGACTCTATGACTCTAAATATGCTTCAGTGAGGGTAATGTGGCACCAAGAATGTCAAACCTGCCCAATCTAAAATTGCCTCACTGTATTTTACTGGTACCTGAGCTAAGTAGTGGGTTAGCAGGGGATACTTGAAAAATGCTTTAGTTATCACTAGTTACTGTACTAACGGTGCACCTTTACAAATCATAGTGTTTAATCTGTAATAAAACAATCCTTTCCAAGACCTACAGCATTATCTGTGCCTTAAATCTTCAATCCAATCTTTCTGGCTGGTACTTCTGATCATCACTTTTCTCTGGAGCTGTCTCACAGATCATGACAGAATGAATCCGAACTTGAGGGAATAAGTTTACTCGTGTTTTTTAGGGCTTTTGGTAATGACTCTTGGAGGACTGCATGCTCTAGATGTTCTTTCACCTCCACAACTCTTTGCAAATCCAGCAGAGAGAAAAAAACGGAGTCAGATCAGTCAGGGTCCGTTATATTAAAAAAGTTGCAGATCAGAGGCGCAAACTCTTTGTGCTCACCCTACATAGGGTTTCCTTTGTGTCTGATGAAGAAGTGTAGCTAACTTATTTTCACACTGGGCTGTTGACAGCCTTGTTTGTTGGGGCTGGGGATGGTGGGGGCTAAAAAGATGGACTTGTCTTCCTTTGTTGTGTGACAGGGCCTGTCCTGTGCTCCCGCCATGGTCCCTGTCGCACTAATTTATTCTGCTAATCACCAACAGACGCAAAGTGTGAGAGGAGCTTGACCCCAGTGAGCGGTTCCTTAAACCAGTTTCCCTCCTTTCATCTGTCCCAACACCAACTACTTCTCTCCGCAGCTTCAAGAGAATGGTCTCCTGCATGGTTTGGAAATCCAAAAGAAATGAAGCAACACTCTGTGGGAGCCTTCCCTTTCTACATAAAGGAAGAGAGAATCAGAAAGGAGAAGACAAAATAGATAAAAAAAAGCATCCACTCTGCAGGCTGCCTTGTTTCGGTGACATCTGTCAGCCATATCTGGTGACTGCACGCAACATTTTATTACAAAACCTGTCAGTCCCCAGAGCAGAATCTTTATTTTTTTAAGTTTCAGAATTACTGACCTCAGTATGTGTGTGGGTGTGTGTGGGGGGGACAGGATTTGACTGTTTTGATCCGAGCCTGGCAGATTTTGAATGCAATTGTCACATTAAAGGCACAGAGAATAGAGAGAAATGGTGCACACAATATCCCAAGCCATGTGAGGCTGGTCTTTAATGAAACAATTTTATGTCCTGAGCTCGTTCGTCACTAACTGATGCTTCATTTGAGTGGTACTGCTGTGTCTTATTAAATTTGATGTGCCCAGTGATTTATCCTTTAAGGCCAGTGCTTTTTAAAGACCTTTGCTTTCCACGCTCAGCTGTGTTTTGTAGTTTTGTATTTGTTACCGGTATTGAAGACAGGAACACAGCAACAGAATTGTTTAATTCACTCTCACGCCAACAGGGCTTGCATTTTGAGAGCATGTTTAAAAGGAGGTGATGGCCGAGTGATGTTGTCACTTGACTTGTAATCCTGGGGCCCAGTTAATGTGTTGGGCACCTGGATTGAGTCCAGCACATGATACATAGGGGCAGCATGGTGTCTCAATGGCTAGATGCTGCCTCACAGCACCAGGGTCCCAAGTTCGATTCTAGCCTCAGATGACTGTCTGTGTGGAGTTTGCACATTCTCCCCGTGTCTGCATGGGTTTCCTCCGGGAGCTCCGGTTTCCTCCCACAGTCCAAAGATGTGCACGTCAGGTGAATTGGCCATGCTAAATTGTCCATAGTGCTAGGTGCGTTAGTCAGAGGGAAATGGGTCTGGGTGGGTTGCTCTTCAGAGGGTCAGTATGGACTGGTTGGGCTAAAGAGCCTGTTTCCACACTGTAGGGAAACTAAACTAAACTAAACAATGTGAAGACAATAAAACGCTGGTTTTATGAGCCCAATGAAACCATTATCAATTGTCACAAAAATCCAACTAATTCACAAATGTTTTTCAGGGAAGGTAACTGCTGTCCTTATCTGGTCTGGCCTAACTCCAGACTCTCAGCAATGTGTTTGACGCTTTATTGTCCTCTGGGCAAGGTGAGATAGGCAATAAATGCAGGCCTAGCCAGCGATGCATTTATTCTGGTGAATGAATTTATGAAAAAGAAGTTGATGTTTTCAACCCAAAAAAATGTCATGATGCCTTAAGGAAAAATTTTGTTCACTTAACGGCATAAGGAAATATTGGGAAAGTGATCCAAAGCTGACAAAGAAGTACAATAAGATACAAGATATAGAAGCAGAATTAGACCCTTTGGCCCATCAATTAAGAAGTCTTAAAGCATGAAAGAAACCTCAAGAGAAAGATATAAAAGACACCTAAGGGGCAAATGTTTCACACAGAGGGTGGTACATGTATGGACTGAGTTGTCAAAGGAAGTGGTGGAAGCTGGTACAATTACAACATTTTAAAGGCCTCTGGATGGGTATATGAAAAGGAAGGGTTTGGAGGGATAGGGGCCAGGTGTTGGCAGGTGGGACTAGATCGGGTTGGGATATCTGGTCAGCGTGGACAGGTTGGACTGAAGGGTCTTCTGTGCTGTACATTTCCAAGATTCTATGAAGGGCTTGTGAGGTTTAGGAAGGGAATTCCTGAGGTTAAGACTCAGGCAACCCATGGGATGGCCATCAATGATAGTGCAATTGTAACATGGCTGGATGGGTTAGATAGGGAGAAACTGTCTGTGCTTGCAAAAGGAACACGAGCAAGATATTTAAACTCAATTCCAAACAAAGCCCAAGTGACTTGAGACAAAACTTCACAGAATGATGGAATTCTTATACTGCAGAAAGAAGCCAGTTGGCCCATTGTGCCTGCATCAACTTTTCAGATGAGCATCATTGCCTCGTGCCAATCTCCTGCTTTTCCCCCATCCCCTTTTTATCCAAATAATCATCCAATACCCACTTGAATGCTTCAATTGAATCTGACTCCACCATCTATTGGGTCTCGCACCCTCACGGTGTCTACACTTCAGAATTTGGAGATGCCGGTGTTGGACTGGGGTGTA
Organism: Chiloscyllium punctatum; assembly: GCF_047496795.1. Lineage (NCBI taxonomy): Eukaryota > Metazoa > Chordata > Chondrichthyes > Orectolobiformes > Hemiscylliidae > Chiloscyllium > Chiloscyllium punctatum. Next base: position 12,779,726 of record NC_092743.1, read on the forward strand.
CAAAGTTAAAAACCACACAACGCCAAGTTCTAGTCCAACAGGGTTATTTGGAAGCATTAGCTTTCGGAGCGCTGCTCCTTCAACAGGGGTTTGTAACCTGATGAAGGAACAGCACTCTGAAAGCTGGTGCTTCCAAATAAACCTGTTGGACTAGAACCTGGTGTTGAGTAATTTTTCACTTTGAACACTTCAGAAGGAATTGAGGTGGTGAACTGTTTTATATAAACTCTTTCTACCCTTGAAGCAGTTAATCAGATCACTGTGAATGAATCGTGGAACTGTACATCAGTTGACTGCAAGCATCTGATGTTCCCAGATGTCAGTCACTCATAAACAAAGGAGAAAAGAATGTTCTATGCTGACCTTTGCTCGGTGTAAGAAATGTTTGCACCGTAGAAGCTGTTTGAACAGCCAGCCATTCTGGGCCAAGTCAATGAATCAACTGCATCACAATCCACTTGTAAACCAAAACAAACGTTAAAGGATTTTCACTATCAAAGGATTTCTTCTTCAGTTACAGTACGGTCAGAAGTGGATTTGTTTCACATAGGAAAATGCATTTTAGCTGCAGTTCGATGTGTCAGAGACAAAGAGACTCTTTAAGTCAACGTGCATAGTCATGTTGCCAATGTGACTCTATGGAAATTTGGAATTCTTCCATAGAAACGTTGTGCTGGATTTACTGCTTCTCTCTCCTTAGATATTGCCAGATCTGCTGAATTTCTCGAGCACTTTCTACTTTTATTTCAGATTTCCAGCATCCACATTATTTTGCGTTTACCAAAGGGCTATGAGATGATCATTCAAATAGAAATAAGTTGTAGTTGCATTTTAATGCCAATGGCATCACTGACTGATAAAATGACAATGTTTGTGGGCAGTGACAGCTTGGCACTGGAATGGCACCTACCTAGAGGATTACAGAGGAGGGCAGAGTTTAAACTCCTGAGTATCGACTCTCTACAATCAATGGGCACTTCAGCTCCTGCTGCAGTTATCAATAAAACAGTTCAATCCAAATTGTTAAACTTTGAAAGATGTTCTCAGGACATTGGCTGCACCTGTACAAGGCTTTGCTGAGGACACACCTGCAGCACTGTATACAATTTTGGCCCCAGTACCTGAGAAAGGATGTAACTGTACTGAAGGTAGATCAGAGAAGGTTCACTTGATTAAATCCAGAGATAAAAGGTTTGTCTTGTTTAAATGAATGGGAGGAGATCTAATTGAGGTGCATGAGACACTAAAGGGATTGACAAAGCAAACATAGACAGGATATTTCCCCTTGTGGGGCTCGCTGGAACAAGAGGTCCTAGTTTTAAGATGCACTTAGAATCCCTACAGTGTGAGGCAGGTCATTCAACCCATCAAGTCTACATGGACCCTCTGAAGAACAGCTCAGCCAGTGCCACCCCCTATCCTAACCATATAACCCAGCATTTCCCACAGCCAATTCATCTAATCTGCACATCCTTGGATTGTGGGAGGAAACTGGAGCACCTGGAGTAAACCCACGCAGACACGGGGAGAATGGGCAAGCTCCACACAAATAGTGGCCCAAGGGTACAGCCAAACCCAGGGCCCTGGCGCTGTGGGGCAGCAGTGCTAACCACTCAGCCACCATGCCACCCCACGGATATGGATGAGGATTAAGGAGTGGAGATTTAAAAGAGAGATGGGGAAAATTACTTCTTTCAAAAGGGCCTGAATCTGTGGAATTCTTTCCCCGAGTCTGCAGTGCTGCCAGGAAACTGAAAGAGGAGAGAGAGAGGTTTTTAGTTAGTAACAGGTTGAAGGATTATGGCAAAATGGCACGAACGTGGAGCTGAGGCCGAGATGAGATCAGCTGAGATCATATTGAATGGTGAATCAGACTCGAGGGGCTGAACGGCCTTCTCCTGCTCCCGGTCTTTATGTTCTTATATCGTGTGCAGATATATCTTCTTGCTTTAACTGAAACTCTTCTCTGTGTCCCAGTTGCTGTACAAACTGCCTGGAAATGCAATTCACACTGCAGGCTGCTTGTGTCTGAGCGATCGCCTGTCAGATTAATGAGTTTCAGCTGTCTGTGTGTTTCATAAAGTATTATTCATCCGATAGTCCCTGATCAAACTCAATCTGCAATCTGATCTCAAAAATTAAAACCTTCCTTGTCAAGCCTGGAAATCACCATTGACCTTTGGAAAATCCTTGTGGGAAGGTGAAGGGTGACCTGCATCACTGAGTGAGGGAGGCTGACTATCTAACAGTAGGAAACCTCATCACAGCAAACAGATGGTTTCCCAGCCCGTCCACAGCATCCACACACACACAGGGTTACAGGGAAGGAGCTGGAGAATAGCCATACATTAACATGCTCATTCAGAGAGCCAGTGCAGACATGATGGGCCAAATGGCCTGCTTCTGCCCCTGTAACAATTCTTTCACGAGCAAACAGTTTGGCACACCGTGAGTTGTTGGATCCTGGAGCACACATGTCCCAAAAGCACATTCATTTGTGGCTTTCAGGAGGGAACTGTGTGCACCAATGGAAGATGAAGCATTTGGGTGGAGTGGTGGCTCAGTCCTTAGCTCTGCTGCCTTACAGGCCCAGGGACCTGGGTTCAATTCCACCCTGGAGAGACTGAGACCACACCCTCTTACAGACTTATACCCTTTTACACTCAGACACTCATAACCACCCCCAGGTTTGTGGGGTGAGTTTATATTTGCAGAATTACATGATATCCTTTCCTCAAAAAAACTGCATGAATCCATGTAAGATTCTGTAAATCCATTTTTTTTTAGATTAGAATCAGTCTGACCATTGTGACACAGACTGTCTCACACAGGGCAGCTCACTCCTCCACTGGATTACCTGGGCCTACATGACACCAAATGGTAAAGTTCACTTGAGAGTGTAACTTTTAAAAACATTTTGTAATTTACATATGAAAGAACTGAAACCAACATGGTAATTCTAAAAGATGAGAGACTTAACAAACAACCAGGTATTTTTCAATGTATAATTTCAGTTACATACACTGTAAACTTTTACAATAAATTCTGCGTCTTACATTCATATACTCCTGATGAAGGAGCAGCGTTCAGAAAGCTAGTGCTTGCAAATAAACTTGTTGGACTATAACCTGGAGAAAGTGAGGACTGCAGATGCTATAACCTGGTGTTGTGTGATTTTTAACTTTGTCTGTGTGAAGTTTGCACATTCTCCCTGCATCTGTGTGGGTTTCCTCCCAATGCTCCAGTCTCCTCCCACAGCCAAGCGAGGTGGATTGGCCATAGAAAGTTCCCACCGTGACTACCTGGTCAGGTCCATGCCCCCCAACAACCCACCCTCCCGTCCTGGCACCGTCCCCTGCCACTGCAGGAATTGCAAAACCTGTGCCCACACCTCCTCCCTCACCTCCATCCAAGGCCCCAAAGGAGCCTTCCACATCCATCAACGTTTTACTTGAAACATCGATTTTCCTGCTCCTTGGATGCTGCCTGAACTGCTGTGCTTTTCCACCACCACTCTACTCCAGAATCTGGTTTCCAGCATCTGCAGTCTTTGTTTTTACCTATTCATATACCCATCCAAATGCCTCTTAAATGTTGCAATTGTACCAGCCTCCACCACTTCCTCTGGCAGCTCATTCCATACACATACCACCCTCTGTGTGAAAAAGTTGCCCCTTAGGTCTCTTTTATATCTTTCCCCTCTCACCCTAAACCTATGCCTCTAGTTCTGGACTCCCTGACCTCAGGGAAAAGACTTTGCCTATTTATCCTATCCATGCCCCTCATAATTTTGTAAACCTCTATAAGGTCACCCCTCAGCCTCCGATGCTCCAGGGAAAACAGCCACAGCCTGTTCAGCATCTCCCTATAGCTCAAATCCTCCAATCCTGGCAACATCCTTGTAAATCGTTTCTGAACCCTTTCAAGTTTCACAACATCTTTCCAATAGGAAGGAGACCAGAACTGCACGCAATATTCCAACAGTGGCCTAACCAATGTCCTGTACAGCTGCAACATGACCTCCCAACTCCTGTACTCAATACTTTGACCAATAAAGGAAAGCATACCAAACGCCTTCTTCACTATCCTATCGACCTGTGACTCCACTTTCGAGGAGCAATGAACCTGCATTCCAAGGTCTCTTTGTTCAGCAACACTCCCTAGGACCTTACCATTAAGTGTATAAGTCCTGCTAAGATTTGCTTTCCCAAAATGCAGCACCTCACATTTATCTGAATTAAACTCCATCTGCCACTTCTCAGCCTATTGGCCCATCTGGTCAAGATCCTGTTGTAATCTGAGGTAACCCTCTTCACTGTTCAATTTTGGTGTCATCTGCAAACTTACTAACTGTACCTCTTATGCTCTCATCCAAATCATTTATATAAATGACAAAAAGTAGTGGACCCAGCACTGATCCTTGTGGCACTCCACTGGTCACAGGCCTTCAGTCTGAAAAACAACCCTCCACCACCATCCTCTGTCTTCTCCATTTGAGCCAATTCTGTATCCAATTGGCTAGTTCTCCCTGTATTCCGTGAGATCTAACCTTGCTAATCAGTCTCCCACATGGAACCTTGTCGAACACCTTACTGAAGTTCATATAGATCACATCTACTGCTCTGCCCTCATCAATCCTCTTTGTTTCTTTCTCAAAAAACTCAATCAAGTTTTTAGATTAGATTACTTACAGCGTGGAAACAGGCCCTTCGGCCCAGCAAGTCCACACCGACCTGCCTAAACGTAACCCACCCAGACCCATTCCCCTACATTTACCCCTACATCTCACACTATGGGCAATTTAGCATGGACAATTCACCTGACCTGCACATTTTTGTTTCTGTGGGAGGAAACTGGAGCACCCGGAGGAAACCCACGCAGACACAGGGAGAATGTGCAAACTCCACACAGTCAGTCACCTGAGGCGGGAATTGAACCCGGGTCTCTGGCTCTGGCAGCAGTGCTAACCACTTCCCATGCACAAAGCCATATTGACTATTCCTAAGAAGATGCACTGGCTGAATTTAATTGTCGCCATTGCTTGTACATTCCGAAATGGCAAAGTGCGAGACCCCGTATGGAAGCTCTGCCATAGTTACATGGCACTGCACCTGTCACGTCCCTAAACTCAGCCACAAAAAGGTGAGAGATTGCATGTAGATGGGTGACTTGTCGGTGGCTCTTCTCAGAGCAGAAGAGGAGAATTGTGATCAACCCGCTTAGAAACACCAAGGTTTTAGATAAAGTGATGAGAATCTATCTAGAAGTGGTTGAAAGATGCATAAATAGAGGGTTTGGATTTATCTTAGGAGAAAGCGAGGACTGCAGATCAGAGTCAAGATTGTGGTGCTGGAGAAACACAGCAGGTCAGGCAGCATCTGAGGAGCAAGAGAATCAACGTTTCCTGCCTAAGCCCTTCATCAGGAATAGCTGAAACGTCGATTCTCCTGCTCCTCGGATGCTGCCTGACCTGCTGTGCTTTTCCAGCATCACACTGTTGACTGTAGATTTATTTTCGTTCTGATGAAGGGTCTTAGGACCCCAAACATTAAATCTGTTTATCTCTCCACAGATGCTACGAGATCTGCTGAATTTCTCCATTCTGATCTCCAGCATCAGCAGTGCTTTGTCTTGTTTTCGATGCAATGGAATAGGCTAAAAACCCAGGCACAGGAGGAGCGATGGTGTTATGCAGTTTAGAATTCACAACACATTGCCTGAGTTTCTTTGTTTCACGTAAGTTGGACATAATTACAAGTCAGACACAAAATACCAGGGCTTTATAGTATACTTTTTCACTATGCTCCTTGGTGGACAGATATATTACTATGTGGAACAGCAGTAAATTGTGCAGCAGTGAATTGTGTCACCACTGGACAATATAGAATCGTAGAATTATACATTACAGAACAGGTTCTTCAGTCCATCAAGTCTGACTTGCCAAAACATAAATCAAATCTACACTAGCCCCATTTCTCAGCACTCAGCCCATAGCCTTGAAGGTCATGACACTTCAAGCTCATCTACGTACTTTTTAAAGGTTTTGAGACTACCTGCATCAAACACTGTCCCAGGCAGTGCACCCTTTGGGTGAAAAATATTCTTTCTCAAAACCTGTCTAAACCTCCTGCCTTTGACCTGCGAGGTGTTCCTCCATGTTATTGACCCTTCAGCTAAGGGGAACAGCTGCTTTCTATTCACCCCGTCCATGTCCCTTACAAGAAAAAAGTGAGGACTGCAGATGCTGGAGATCAGAGTCGAAGAATGCGATGCTGGAAAAGTACAGCAGATAAGGCAGCAACCGAGGAGCAGGAGAGTTGACATTTCGGACATAAGGCCTTCATTAGGAACTGTCCATGTCTCTTGTAATCCTATATAACTCTATCGGGTCACCCCTCAGCCTTCCCTGCCCCAGGAAAACAACCTAAGCTTAGCCACTTCTCTTCATCTCTGAAATGCTCCACCCCAGGTAACATCCTGGTGGATCTCCTCTGCACCTCCTCCAAAACAATCACATCCTTCCTGTAGTGAAGTGACCAGAACTGCACACTGTACTTCAGCTGGGGCCTAAGTAAAGTCTCTACAATTCCAACGTAACCTTCCTGCCCTTTGCCCAATAAAGGCACATGTCCCATGTGCTTTCTTAACTAGCCTATTAACCTGCCCTGGTAAATTTAAGGTCAGGGACCCTGACCTTAAATTTACCTGGACCATCTCTGACACCTCGCTCCCCTTCCCGGACCTCTCCATCTCCATTAGTGATGACCGACTTGACACTGACATTTTTTACAAACCCACCGACTCCCACAGCTACCTGGATTACACCTATTCCCACCCTATCTCTTGCAAAAATGCCATCCCGTATTCCCAATTTCTCCGCCTCCGCCGTATCTGCTCCCAGGAGGACCAGTTCCACCATAGGACACACCAGATGGCCTCCTTCTTCAGAGACCGCAATTTCCCTTCCCACGTGGTTAAAGATGCCCCCCAACGCATCTCGTCCACATCCCGCACCTCCGCCCTCAGACCCCACCCCTCCAACCGTAACAAGGACAGAACGCCCCTGGTGCTCACCTTCCACCCTACAAACCTTCGCATCAACCAAATCATCCACCGACATTTCCGCCACCTCCAAAAAGACCCCACCACCAGGGATATATTTCCCTCCCCACCCCTTTCCGCCTTCCGCAAAGACTGTTCCCTCCGTGACTACCTGGTCAGGTCCACACCACCCTACGACCCACCCTCCCATTCTGGCACTTTCCCCTGCCACCGCAGGAACTGTAAAACCTGTGCCCACACCTCCTCCCTCACCTCTATCCAAAGCCCTAAAGGAGCCTTCCACATCCTATCTTCTTTTCCACCTATCCACTCCACCCTCTCCTCCTTGACCTATCACCTTCATCTCCTCCCCCACTCACCCATTGTACTCTATGCTACTCTCTCCCCACCCCCACCCTCCTCTAGCTTATCTCTCCATGCTTCAGGCTCACTGCCGTTATTCCTGATGAAGGGCTTTTGCCCGAAACGTCGATTTCACTGCTCGTTGGATGCTGCCTGAACTGCTGTGCTCTTCCAGCACCACTAATCCAGTATTAACCTGTCCTGTCTCCTTCAGGAATCTTTGGACCAGCTCCCCAGAATTCCTCTGTCCTCTGAACTTCCTAGTGTGCTGCCGTTCATTGAGTACTCCCCTGTCTTGTTATTTCTTCCAAAGTGCATTTTGTCACATTTATCATGTTTAAATTCTTTCTGCCACTGATCTGCCCACCTGACCAATCGCTTGATATTCTCCTGTGATCTAACACCTTCCTCCTCACTGTCAACACTCAGCCAATCTTTGTGTCATCTACAAACTTATCGATCCCCTTGCATTCTCATCTGTAACGTTTATATATAATTCAAACAACAAGATCTCCCTGTGATACACCAATGGTACTGGGCTTCAGTTACACAAACAGCCTTCTACCACCACACTGTGTATCACCATATTGACCAACCAGATTGTACTCTCTACCTGTCTTCTCCTATCCCCACTTCACTACCCTGCCTCGCCACCCCCTTTATCTGCAGCTCCCCCCACAACCGCTCCCCCCCCCGACCACAATCCTGAAGAAGGGCTACACCCGAAATGGCGACTTCTCTGCCTTCTGATGCTACCTGGCTTGCTGTGTTCTTTAAACCTCCTGCCTGTCTACCTTGGGCCAAATGCTGGCAAATGGGACTAGATTAACATAGAATATCTGGTCAGCACAGAGGAGTTGGATCAAAGGGTCTGTTTCTATACTGTACATACTACTTTATGACTCTATAATTAATTAGACAACCTTTGGGAAGATGCACTGACACTTTCGGCCATTTGGAATGCACTGACTTAAATGGGGACCAGGTACGAAAATATTTGAAGGTAAAAGGTTTGCACAGCTGAGAGTCAAGAGCAGGTGGGTGTATCTAATTGGATCGCTCTTCCAAAGAGACTGTACAGGCACTGAATGGTCTCTGAGTGTGCTATGTGCTTCCATGAATTAACGCCCGCTTAGTCACAAACATAAAAATAAATTCAAAACATGCTTTGTTTTTTCTGTGTGAGATTTACTTCCGAAATAGTGATGAATTGAACTCTGGCTTCATGGCAGCTTTGGGAATGAATTACACATGGGCCTATGTTTGAGCCGGCAATGAGCTGCTCACGTGATATCCCAGTCGTGTTTAGCATGCACTGTGCTTCCTGCACCTCTGGGCCGAGTTGATTCCAAAGGCTCCTCTTTAGTTCAGGTTCACAATTCACGCAGCTCCAAAACTGAAACAATTATTTCCCACCATTCCCATTAACCCCTTGTGAGCTGAATGTCACCAAAATCCCCCACTCTGTGCTCTCCATAGACCTTTTTTTGTGAGAAACAACAGCACTACCAGAGGTAATCCTTTGGCCCCCAGGTAGCACCCCTTTCCCGATTGTCCTGTAGGTCTATTGTTCAAATCCTGCAGCTGGCCTTAGTTGAAGCATCTCAGAACCTGAGGGGACTTGACCAGGTGGATTTGGAAAAGGGTGTCTCCTTCTGATGGACAAATCCAAAATTAGGGATGGGGGGGCCAGAGGTTACAAAATAAGAAGGTACCCATTTAAGATGAGATGAGGGGAAAAACTCTTGCAGAGTATCATGAGTCTTTGGAATTTCCTTCTTCAAAATGCAAAAATGCAGAGGTACTTTAAGACAGAGATGGATCGAGTTTTGATTTCCAAGGAGATGAATGATTACCGGGGATATGCAGAACGGGGGTTAAAATCCAATCAGCCATGACCTTATTGAGAGGCAGAGCAGGCTCGAAGAGCCAAGTGGCCTACTCCTGTTTCTTGTCCATATGTTATTGGATGATCTCAGTGAGGGGATTTCCAGTTTGGCATCCACTGGGACAGTGAAGGGAGTGGGTTGTGGCAGCGAGAAACAATCTGGACTGCGCAATGTGATGAGATTTAGCATGAATTAGAACAATGCCTAGGGTGTGTATACAGGGCCACAAAGAATTAAAGCCAGAAACATCTGTTCAGTGTATTATTGTAAGCTGTTGACTTGAGTGATAGTATGTATACGTGAGTACAGGTGTGTGTAAGAAGGGCTGAACATGTGTTGCTGGAAAAGCGCAGCAGGTCAGGCAGCATCCAAGGAGCAGGAGAATCAACATTTCGGGCATGAGCCCTTTCCTGAAGAAGGGCTCATGCCTGAAACGTCGATTCTCCTGCTCCTTGGATGCTGCCTGACCTGCTGCGCTTTTCCAGCAACACATTTTCAGCTCTGATCTCCAGCATCTGCAGTCCTCACTTTCTCCTGTGTATAAGAAGGAACAAATTGTGGGGTTTTTTTAACAATGTTATAGAGTCACAGAGTCATAGAGATGTACAGCATGGAAACAGACCCTTCTGTCCAACTCGTCCATGCCGACCAGATATCCTAACCCAATCTAGTCCCACCTGCCAGCACCCGGCCCATATCCCTCCAAACCCTTCCTATTCATATACCCATCCAAATGGCTCTTAAATGTTACAATTGTACCAGCCTCCACCACTTTCTCTAGCAGCTCATTCCATACACATACCACCCTCTGTGTGAAAAAGTTGCCCCTTAGGTGTCTTTTATATCTTTCCCCTCTCACCCTAAACCTACGTCCTCTAATTCTGGACTCCCCGACCCCAGGGAAAAGATTTTGCCTATTTACCCTACCCATGCCCTGCATAATTTTGTAAACCTCTATTAGGTCACCCCTCAGCCTCCGACGCTCCAGTGAAAACAGCCACAGCCTGTTCAGGAAACATCCTTGTAAATCTTTTCTGAACCCTTTCAAGTTTCACAACATCTTTCTGGTAGGAAGGAGACCAGAATTGCACGCAATATTCCAACAGTGACCTAACTAATATCCTGTACAGCTGCAACATGACCTCTCAACTCTTGTACTCAATACTGTGACCAATAAAGGAAAGCATACCAAATGCACAGTGGTTACCACTGCTGCCTCACAGTGCCAGAGACCCGGGTTCAATTCCCACCTCAGGCGACTCTCTGTGTGGAGTTTGCACATTCTCCCCGTGTCTGCGTGGGTTTCCTCTGGGTGCTCCGGTTTCCTCCCACAGTTCAAAAATGTGCAGGTCAGGTGAATTGGCCATGCTAAATTGCCCGTAGTGTTAGGTGAAGGGGTAAATATAGGGGAATGGGACTGGGTGGGTTGCTCTTCGGAGGATCGGTGTGGACTTGTTGGGCCAATGGGCCTGTTTCCACACTGTAAGTAATCTAATCTAAGTAATCTAATCTAAGTAATCTAGTCTAATCTATCTACCTGTGACTCCACTTTCAAGGAGCTATGAACCTGTACTCCAAGGTCTCTTTGTTCAGCAACACTCCCTAGGACCTTATCATTAAGTGTATAAGTCTTGCTAAGATTTGCTTTCCCAAATGCAGCACCTCACATTTATCTGAATTAAACTCCATCTGCCACTTCTCAGCCCATTGGCCCATCTGGTCAAGATCCTGTTGTAATCTGAGGTAACCATCTTTGCTGTCCAGTACACTTCCAACTTAGGTGTCATCTGCAAACTTACTAACTGTACCTCTTATGCTCACATCCAAATCATTTATGTAAATGACAAAAAGAGAGCCCAGCACCGAATGTTGTCTTAGACTCCATATGTTTGCTCACCCTGGGTACAAACGTACTTAATAAATTATTGCAACCTGTTCCTGAACCTTCTGGTGGCTTGTCACACCTGTGACAAAAGATATGATATTTCTACATATTAATATCATTTATTTTAGAGTTTGGATTTTGAACTAGTGGTATCTGGGTCTTGGATTGCACGTATGAATGTATTTAATCATGAATTTAAGCCAGTATATTTGGGGGAGCAGTTGACTGAAGCCTTCCTGGAGTGATAATGCAAATTTGTTTGTATTATGAGAGTTTCAGGGAGAGCAAAATTTGAAGGCATTAGCTCACTTTTGATTTAGAAGTATGAAGCAATGATTTTTGCTCAGGGAAAACCCATGGATTGGAAAAATTGTTCGGTTAAGAAAAGTTTTTTTTTCTGGAGGCCAGTTAGGAAATTGGTTTACCTCTCTGTAAGGATTTTATTTTTAAAATGTAAGATCAAGATGCTTGGTAAGAATCCTGAAGGAGTTTTTGAAACTAAGAAAGTTTAAGCTCAATTATGTGAATCATCCTGGAAAAGGGTATCAATGTCTCAAGAGCGGGAATTTTTAAAAAATGTAAAATCAAACTGGTAGATATAATCAGGAAGGGGATTTGGGAGCAGAAGGCCATTCAGTCCCTAAAGCCTGATTTGCTAGTTGTTAAAGATATGGTTGGTTTGTTGGTGCTTTCAATTTCACATTCCTACCTACACTGACAAGTGTGTACCCTGCAGTGTTCCAATTATCCCATCCTGCCAGTCAGAAAGACATTATTTTATGCATACTCTGTTTCCCACCAGCCAGCCAATCTTTGACCTATGTGAATAATATCCCCCTACATCATGAGCTCCTACTTTGCTCAATGACCTTTGATGAAGCACCTTATCAAATGCCTTTTGGAAATCTAATGGTAACATGCCTATAGGCTTCCCTTTATCCACCGTGCATGTCACTCTTACAAGGAACTCCAATACACCTGACCTTACTCCATCTCAGAGACTGAGCAAGTTGTTCAATGCTGCAGGATCCTGGAGATGATAGGGAACTCTGGTGTAATTGTATTCTTCCCCCAGTCCACAGCACCAATGGTGATATAGTCCAATCTTTGAATAGGACCTGCCTTTCTTTCAGGACTGTTCAACAAACAGGGAGGACTCCTTACTCCTCTGCATCACGGGATCAGTTATGAACACCCGAAAAACTGGAGAAGGACCCTTAAATGCAACCCTGGTCTGAATATGAAGAACTCTCATATTTCTCTTCTATTAGATCTAATTCTTCAGGTGTTCCCAATGCTGGTGGTGAGGGAGCTAGGGTTATGAGCAACAGGAATAGAAGTAGGCATTTCAGCCCCTTGTGTCTATGACGACATTCAATTAGATTATGTTTGCTTTGGCTTATTGCTCTAAATCTCTTCATGCATTTTTCCTACCATTGAGTTGAGAAGTGTTGAGTCTGTTGATTGCAATTTCCTGATAATCACTGCTTTGTGCTCCCACTTTCACTCAACCAGTCTGTCAAGGCTGGGAATTAGAGTCACAGAGAACTACAACAGAGATAAAAGGCCCTTTGGCCCATTAAATCTGCACCAGTCAAAACAATCCCTAACTATTCCCAACTCACTTTCCTGCACTTGGTCTTGGCATCACAAGGGCACATCTACATATTTCTCCAATGCTCTGAGAGTTTCTGCCTCTCTCACTCTTACAGACAATGAGTTCCAGATTCCCACCCCCTCCTTTGGGTGAAAACCTTTTTCCTCACGTCTGCTCCTTACCTTGGTCATCGATCACTTCACCAACGGGAAATGTTTCTTCCTACCAACCCTACTTATGCCCGCATAATTTTATGCATCTCAATCATGACCCCTCTAAATCTCCTTTGCTCTCAGGAATACAACCCCAGTATGTCCGATAACTCTCTTCATAACTGAAAACCTCCAGCCCAGGATACATCTTGACAAAAGTCCTCTACACCCTCTCCGGGTTAATCACATCCCTCTTGCAGTGTGGATTTCATAACTGCATGCAATACTCTTGTTGTGCCCGAATCAACGTTCAGTACATCACTGCCCTCCTCTGAAATTCTATGCTTCAACTAACAAAGACAAGTATCCCCCATAAGCCTCCTTAACCACTTAACCATTGTTCTCTCAGAATCCCTGAGGACCCCTGATTCCCCGCCACACCATCCAAACATGCAACACAGTGAGTAGATTAGATTAGATTAGATTAGATTAGATTAGATTAGATTACCTACAGTGTGGAAACAGGCCCTTCGGCCCAACAAGTCCACACCGCCCCGCCGAAGCGCGACCCACCCATACCCCTACATTTACCCCTTACCTAACACTACGGGCAATTTAGCATGGCCAATTCACCTGACCTGCACATCTTTGGAATGTGGGAGGAAACCGGAGCACCCGGAGGAAACCCACGCAGACACGGGGAGAACGTGCAAACTCCACACAGTTAGTCGCCTGAGGCGGGAACTGAACCCAGATCTCTAGCGCTGTAGGTACACAGGTTAATGTATTTAGGAGGAGGGAGGCCTTAATTTTTAAAGGGACAAAATATAACAATAGGGAGGTTTTGCTAAAACTGTACAAGGCACGAGTCAGACCACAGCCAGAATACATTGGGCCCTTTATCTAAGGAATGTTTGGTGGCACTCCAGAGTCACTCGACTGATACTGGATATGGAGACACTTTCCAATGAGGAGAGTTTGAGTAGGTTGGGTCCGTACATGTTGGAATTTGGACGAATGAGAGGTGACCTTGTCAAAACACATGGGATTATTAGATGTCTTGACAGGGCCAATACAGAAAGGTTGTTTCCCCTTGTGGGAGAATCTTTGTCTCAAAATAAGGACTCACATCTTTAGTACAGAGGTGTGTAGGAGTATCTCCTCTCAGTTGGAATTCCTTACTGCAGAGGGCTGTCGGGGCTGGGTCATCAGTATGTTCACTGATAGACAGGATTTTTAATCAGTAAGGGAATCAAGGGTTATGCGGAAAAGACAGAAACTTGGATTCTCAGAATAGGCATGACCTGACTGAATGGCAGAGCAGACTCAATGGGCTGAACAGCCTCTTTCTGCTCCTACATCTTAATGCTTTCATATGAGCAGTCGGATGTACTGCATAGCTTCCCAACTTTCTCTGCATTATTCCCAGGAGATATTTTATAGCCTGAAGAAGCTTCCTTTATCCTTTTGACATCGGAAGTTGCCTGAACAAAGAACTGACATGGGATTCTAAAACACTCCATCGCTGTCTTTATGTGAAACCATGTTGAAGTCGCGTCTGTTATTTATTGCCTTCAGTTAAGAGCAGATTTTTTTTTCAAAAACTTCCAATTTTGATGGTGCAGAAGGGAGTGTCTGCAAAATGGATTATAAATTTACAGAGAGTTCTCTCTCCAGCCTCTCAAGAACATTCAAGGGCATGTTGGATTGAGGTTTCACAGCTGGTTCTGTTACTTCCTCCAACTTCCCTGTGTGAACCTCAAGGAGTGGGGAGCTAATTCCATTGAGCAGACCTGAGCAGAAATGTTCCATCCTGTCCACATTGAACAGCTAAGGGGGAAGAAGGGACTTGCATTTGTATAGCACTTTTCATGACCTCAAGAGAGTCCCAAACATCTTTGCATCCAAAGAGAGTAGTCACTAACAATGTAGAAAGTGGCAGCAGCCAATTTGTGTACAGCAAGATCCCACAGGCTACAATGCGACAATGATGGGACAATCTGTTTTTTTAAAATAATATCAGTTGAGAGATGACTGCTGACACAGAAAAGGGAAAATTTATCCTGCTCTCACTTATAAATAGTGCCCTGGAATCTCTGCAGAGACAGCAGAATTCTGTCTTTGTCTAGCACTGCTTTTGAAAGCCGGCACTTCCTCGGTATGTGAGCTGACGGATTTGCCTCAGAGGGGAGAGGGTTAATCGCTGAATCTTGGCTGATGCAGCAACATACTGGCTTTCCTTCAGGGCCACTAGATACTGAACAACAAAAGAAATGCGGCTGTTTTTATAAATATCCATCCTTTATCTTAGGGTCGTCAAGCTCCCTCACTGACTCAGTATTGGCAAGCATTTGAGCCTCATACAAGTCCAGGCGCGATGGCTTAGTTCCAGACAGTAGGTAACTATAATCTACCCTATAGCAAAAGCATCAGGACTGAACTTTATCCTCCCCTCAGTCTCACAACCACAATGTCCATCTTCTCCCCACTCGCAGAAAAATGGTCCGCACTTCGCTAGCACCATCGACAATCTCAGGATGTCCCAAACCAACATTCACATGAGCCGCTGCCATTTCTGCCATGCAGCTGACCTATGCACAGCAAGATCCCACAAACTTTAATGACAAGAAACAATCATGTGTTGACGTTCATTGTGTGATGACTGTATTGGCCGGGACACCTCAGAGATAGCCTGTGACCGAACATCCGCATTTAGTGATTGCAGATATGTATGCAAACAGAATGCTGTCGTAAGGGACTGTGCAGTTCTGTGGAGACGCTGGTCAAGATTAAATTGTTATTCAGAGAGCAGAAAAAGTTAAATGGTAGATTTAATGAATGCCTTTAAGATAGTTCAAATATTGAACCTCCCACCCCCTACACCATCCTAGCTTTCCTGATCCTGGCACACACAGAGCGGCCATGACACTTTTCAAGTTGCAAATTGGGATCACAATGGAAAGGTCTGGGAAGCACAAGTTCATCCTTATGTTTCACAAGATAACTGAGGAGAAGGTTTAGAGAAGGCAAGAGAGTTGGGCAACCCAAAACCATACAGTGTCATAGAGATGTACAGCATGGAAACGGACTTACAATCATTGGCTAAAGAATGAGTTACAAGATGTGGAGAATCTTTACTTCCTACACTGTGTCAATGCATTATCTGAAATACTGACAGAGACCAGGTCAAAAATAAGGGAAATAGTTTCATACTTAAAAAAAAAACATTACTGAGGCCACAAGGAATAAACACGGAGGTGAAGGATCGGTGCTGGGATCCATTTCCTTTCATCATTTACATAAAAGATTTGGATGTGATCATAGGAGGAATGGCTAGTACATTTGCAGATAGCATCAAAATTGGAGGTGGAGTGGCTGCTGAAGATGATTGTCTCAGAGTATAACAGGATCTTGATCAGATGGGTCGATGGGTCGATGGGCTGAGGAGTGGCAGATGGAGTTTAATTTAGATAAATGTGAGGTGTTGCATTTTGGAAAGGCAAATCAGGGCAGGACTTATACCCTTAATGGTAAAGTCCTGGGGAGTGTTGCTGAACAAAGAGACCTTGGAGTGCAGGTTCGTAGCTCCTTAAAAGTGGAGTCACAGGCTTGACAGGATAGTGAATAAGGTGTTTGTATACTTGCCTTTCTTGGTCAGAGTATTGAGTGTAGGAGTTGGGAAGTGATGTTGTGGCTGTACAGGACATTAATTAGGCCACTATTGGAATATTGCGTACAATTCTGGTCACCCTGCTACAGGAAAAACGTTGCGAAACTTGAAAGGGTTCAGAAAAGATTTACAAGGATGTTGCCAGCATTGGAGGGTTTGAGCTATAGGGAGAGATTGAACAGGCTGTGGCTGTTTTCCCTGGAGCGCCGGAGGCTGAGGGGGTGACTTTATAGAAGTTTATAAAATCATGAAGGTCACAGATGGGGTAAACAAACAAGATCTTTTTTCCTAAGATGTGTGAGTCCAAAACTAGAGGGCATAGGTTTAAGGTGAGAAGGGAAAGGTTTAAAAGGGACCCGAGGGACAATTTTTTCACGCAGTGGGTGGTGCGTGTATGGCATGAGCTGGCAGAGGAACTGATGGAGGCTGGTACAACTGCAACATTTAAAAGGCCTCTGAATGGGTACATGTCTTGGAAGGCCTTAGAGGGATATGGTCCAAATGCTGACAAATGGATAGATTAATTTAGGACATCTGGTCGGCATGGGTGAATTGGACCGAAGGGTCTGTTTCCATGCTGTATATCTCTATGACTCTATGTCTCTATAAGTGGGACTAATTAGAACACTCTTCCACAGAGCTAGAACACACATGATAAGCTAAATGCGTGCTTCTAATTTCTGTATTCCGGCAAGACTATAATAAATATGAAATCATATAGGACATGTGAATCTCTCTCCTAATAATACTGCCAAATTATGGGTACAACCCTTTCTCTGGGCAGATACGATAAGGGCATTAAGGGGCTTTTAGATAAGCATATGAATATGAAAGGAATGGAGGGAGGTGGACCAAGTTCGATTTAGCCTCATGTTAGGCACAGCATAGTGGGCCAAAGGGCCTGTTCCTGTGCTGTACTGTGTTCCAAATGTTTGAGTAATTGACTGTTTTTCTGTGTCACCAGAAACTTTCCTGACATTCCAACTAACCTCGCATGTTTATATTTCCAGTTCGGCGGTGAATGGAAATACAGATCCCATGAAACTATCCTAAGACGAATACACAAAATTGGGGCTGTGTAATCAGGTTGGAGCTTTCGCTCTCTCTCTCTCTCTCTCTCTCTCTCTCTCTCTCTCTCTCTCGAGTTGATGTGAATATGAGGAGACTTAACACACACATATCAGTCACCAGCATTCTCCCAAACTGCCCAGTTGTGTTTATAAAAGAAATAATCATTGGAGAGTCAATGGAGAAAATCATCCCTGTAGGCAAAGTTTTCTACTGCTATTCAGTTTCCCTTCCTCACTGCAGAGTCTGTAACATTGATTATTTGTTCTGTTGACTAATTGCCAAGTGGAAGGCACGTTTGTTGCACTTGCAAATTCTTTAGCACGAGATGAATCTCCTCTCCCCAATAAGCTCTGAGTCTTCTGTCAGAAATTCCACTTGCTCTGCCCCTGCTCTGGCCCTGCGTTGTCATAGCCCACAAAAGTTCTTTTGTCCCCCTTGGAGAGTCACGCGCTGACAGGGAGCAGAAATCTCACCAAGAAGGAAAGGTTTCAAACAGATATTGTGTCCAGCAACGTTTGGCAGCAATTGAGGATTCAGCTGAGTATTTGAGATTAGCAGGAAGTTCTCCATTGGAAATATCTGATCAAGAGGGGGACCTGAACGTTTCCAGTTCTGGCTCTACCGACTCCACTTCTGGACACACAGGTAAGTTCCAGTTTGACTTTTTTTGCAAACACACTTATTGTGTTTTGCACGATGAGAGAACATTGTGATTATTATAATGAGCTCGTGTGATTTGCAAGGCACGCTTCCCAAGACGAATTTTCCAAATGTTTTGCTGATATATTCTTTATGTTGAAGGGGGTGATATTGCTGACTGTCTTGCAGCACACTTACAACAGGGTCTCAATGTTCTGGTGAAAGGTCACGAATATGAACCATTAACTCCATCTCTCTGTGCAGAGGCAGCCTGACCTGCTGATATTTGTCCCCTTTTCTGGTTTTGATTATAGATATTCAGCATCTTCCTTTAGTCATAAGGTCAGAACGAATGAGAAGCTGATGTTTCTCGATGTTTAATATTCTTCCCATTGAAGTCTGCAGAATTTCAAACCCTCTCTGGGGGTCATCTTTGCTGGCCCCATTGTCATCAGTTCTGAGGAAGGGTCACCACACTTGAAACTTTAACTCTGATTTCTCTGCACAGGTGCTGCCAGACCTGCTGAGTTTTTCCAGCAACTTCTGTTTTCATTTGTCATTGGTTTTAGGTTTGGAAGTGAACACTTTGTGACAATGTTTTCCATTCATTGGAAAGAAACACTGGTGTGTTAAAACAAAAAAAATCTCATTTGGCAATTTGTGTGAAACCCATTTTGTGCAGCTGAGTTTGACTCCTGAAAGGCATATTTCAAATATTTATATACCAGCCCCATCATATTAATGTCGACCTTTTCTTAAAAAAGGATCTTTCCTGATGTATAGGCAAGGCCAGCATTTATTCCCCATTCCTAATTGGCCTTGAAATGCGAGGCCATGTTCCAGAGGGGATTAAGAGTTCATTGTATTACTATGGGTCTTGTAGCTCAGACTGTATAAGAATGTCAGATTCCCTTCCCGAAAGGACACAAGAAAACTAGATGCGTTTTTACAACAAAGAATAAAACATGCACTGTCCAAATCGATAAGACTTTTAAGAAATAATGCAGAATCTACGATACGTGCTAGACCTTTAATTACCTGGAAAAGTGGAGGCGGGTTGAACTGAGGCATTCAAGATGATAGGAATGACGTGCAGGTATATGGGGAAGAGGCAGGAGATTGGCACTGGGCTAGCAAACAGGAACAGGCATGATGGGCTGAATGATCTCTTCTGCACTGTAACAATTCTGTGATTCTGTCATTACTAACTCGTAATGATTGACAATAATGTTGAGATTTGAATTCGTATCAAAATACATATTAACTTAAACTAGTTATAAACTCGAAATGGTAATGCTTGCACTGCTGTTGCTGAGAGACGTCAGATATTGCATTAGTTAAGAAATCCAGCAAATTATGACTAAAACTCGTGTGTGTATTCTCAAATGTAAAACCCTCCATGAACTACTGCAAGCAGTCAGCATAATAAAACATAATTGTTTCTTTTGTTTTATTTTCCCATTACAAAGTATGCCTTGATGTGTTTGAGAGCCTATAACTTGGTTTGGTTTCATTAATGCATCTGAAAATGGGTTTATCATCATTTTTGGAATATTTTTAATAAAAGAGTTCCCACCTGTGAGTGATTTAAAATCACTGAAAATATTTTTTTTAAAAACCCAATGAGTCAGTTAATCACTTCTTTGGCTTGCAGTGAACAGTCATTTTGCCAACTTGCTTTTTTTTTCTGATGGATAAAAAGGTTTTTATTTTCAAATTTATGAAAAGACGGTGAAGGAACTCCAGTGATTGACATTGAAGGAATGGTGTCTATTTACAATGCAGGTGGTAACTGGCTTGGACTGGAATTTGCAGGTGGTGGTGTTCCCCTGCATTTGCTGCCACTTGCTCTTCCAGGTAGTCATGGTTGTGGGTTTGGAAGGTGCTATCTAAGAATCCTTGGTGAATTACTGCACTGTATCTTTGAGTTGGTAAATGTCCAGGTAAAGTCACCATTGTCCCACTGGACTACTCTGTCATCAGTGGCGAGAGGAGAGATTGAGAAGGAGAGCCCCTAATGGTAGCCTCAGCTAAGTTCAGGAATTAAACCCACTTTTCCATTTGATGGAATCCCCACAATGTGGAAGCAGGCCATTCAGCCCATTGACTTCACACCAACACTCCAAAGAGCATCCCATCCAGATCCTATTTCCATGGCTGATCCACCTAACGTGCACATCATAGAATCCCTACAGTATGGAAACAGGCCCTTTGGCCCAACAAGGTCACACCGACCCTCTGAAGAGTAACACACCCAGACCCATTCCCCTACCTTATACTTATCCCTGACTAATGCACCTAGCCTACACATCCCTGAATACTGTGGGCAATTTAGCATGGGCAATTCACCTAACCTGCTCATCTTTGGACTGTGGGAGGAAACCTGAGCACCCTGAGGAAACCCACGCAGACACGGGGCGAACATGCAAATTCCACACAGACAGTCACCCAGGGCTGGGATCAAACCCTGGTCCTTGGTGCTGTAAGGTAGCAGTGCTAACGACTGAGCCACCGTGCCACCCCTTTGGACTGTGAGAGGAAAGCAGAATACCCCAGAGGAAGCCCAGGTAGACACGGGGAAAATGTGCAAATTCCACACACAGTTTCCCGAGGGTGGAATCGAACCAAGGTCACTAACACTGTGAGACAGCGGTTGGCATTACAAATTGAGTGAACATTCTCATTGCATAGGTGGGACACACTGCTGTTACTGAGTTGTGTCTGGAAATCATAGTGAAGTGATCAGCTAAATTGCTGTAACGCTTGCTTTAAGGTGAACATAAAGAGAAATTTTCCTGACATGCAGTCCTATAGTTGCTCAAAGTTTAATTGATTTATCAACAGGTTCTGCTGAAGATTTGAATTGTGCTCAAAATATAATCAGCTGAGCTTCCAATTGGTTTTGGAACGTGGAGCTTCATACCTGAGTTGGGAACATAGGAAGTAGGAGCAACAGTCTATTTTCCCACACTATACCAGTGCCCAGTGATATTTTTACTGTGTAGAAATTTCTGGAAGACAAAAATTCTAAATAGAGACTATCCATTGGCAGGGAAATCTCCATCATTATTCAGAAAGACCCTTTGACAAATAAACTAATGCAGAGGGAGAGCAAGAAACACAGGAAAATTATAAATTTGGTCAGTAGATTTACATCCTAAAACTGGTTTAAGATCCCCAGTCTGAATTCAAATGGGCTACCCACATAAACGCAATGGCTATGGGAGAAGCTCAGAGGCTATGAATCCTGCAATGAATAGCTCACCTCTTGAATCTCCTGTCCACCATCTGCAAGGCACAAGTCAGGAGTGTGATGAAATATTCCCCATTTGCTTGGATAAGTGCAGCTCTAAGTTTGACACCACCCGGGACACTGTAGCCTGCCTTACTGGCACCACATCCACAAGCATCTATTCCCTCCACCTCTGAAGTTCAGGAACAGCAGTTGGGGAGGGAGGGGAGGTGTGGGGGAGGGGGGTGGGTGGGGGAGAGGGTGGTTCTGTCCTTGTTGTGGTTGCCTCCTGCAAAAACGCCATCCCATATTCCCAATTCCTCCACCTCTGCTGCATCTACTCCACAGAACACACCAGATGGCCTCCTTCTTTAAAGACCAAACTTTCTCCTCCGACATGGTTGAAGATGCCCTCCAATGCATCTCATCCATGTGCCACACCTCTACCCTCGATCCCCACCCCTCTAACAGCAACAAGGACAGAACACCCTTGGTCCTCACCTTCCACCCCACCAACCATCACATAAACCGCATCATCCGCCGACATTCCTGCCACCTACAACCAGACCCCACCACCAAGGATATATTTATTTCCCTCCCCACCCCTACCAGAAAGGCCATTCCCTCCGTGACCACCTGGTCAGGTCTACCGCCTCCCCCCTCCGCCCCAAAACAACCCACCCTCCCGTCCTGGCACCTTCCCCTGCCACCGCAGGAATTGCAAAACCTGTGCCCACACCTCCTCCCTCACCTCCATCTAAGGCCCCAAAGGAGCCTTCCACATCCATCAAAGTTTTACCTGCACACCCACCAATGTCATTTATTGTATCCATTGCTCCCGATGCGGTCTCCTCTACATTGGGGAGACTGGACGCCTCCTAGCAGAGCGGTTTAGGGAACATCTCCGGGACATCCGCACCAATCAACCACACCACCCCGTGGCCCAACATTTCAACTCCCCCTCCCACTCTGCCAAAGGTATACAGTTCCTGGGCCTTCTCTGTTGCCACTCCCTTACTGCCTGACGCCTGGAGGAAGAACACCTCATCGTCCGCCTCAGGACCCTTCAACCTCAGAGCATCAATGTGGCCTTCAGCAGTTTGCTCATTTCCCCTCCCCCCACCTTACCCCAGTTCCAACCTTCCAGCTCAGCACCGTCCTCATGACCTGTCCCACCTGTCCATCTTCCTTCCCACCTATTGGCACCACCCTCCCCTCCAACCTATCACCTTTGCCCCCACCTCCATCCACCTATTACACTCTTATGCTACTTTCTTCCCCAGCCCCATGCCCCTCCCATTTATCTCTCCACCCCCGAGGCTCCCAGCCTCATTCCTGATGAAGGGCTCCAGCCCAAATCATTGATTTTCCTGCTCCTCAGATGCTGCTTGACCTGCTGTGCTTTTCCAGCAACACACTCTCAATTCACTTTAGCCATACCCCACTCAACAAAATCACTGCCCCAGGTAGATGATATGCGATTCCTTTGGCTGCACTTGTTCAGACTATTTGTCAAACTTTTTTTCGCTCTCTGAAATACACAGGCTAAGTAAATGATGGGAGGAATCTTTCAGGGGTCTAAGCTATGGTGACTATGACAAAATGTATCCTCAAGTTTTACAAGGGATGCAATGAAGCCCACCTTGCATTATCTTATGTGCTTTCCTCAAGAGGCGAGGTAGGTTTCTTGTGAGGCATCAATAAGTTACCAATTACAGGGGCAAATTATTTCTTAGCCTTGTTGATGGCCCAACTCAGCTGATTAATATTCAGCTTTGTATCTCACAAAACAAGGTAGACATTGAGACACGTTGAAATAGGAAACAGAGTGGGTACCTGGTGACTTCAACTCACTGTTTGCTCCAAACAACCCACGATGTTGGATATCGAACACCAATATCTCAAGGGCATACTCCATGGCAACATGTACCTCATGTCCATGGGCTTTGGCATCCAAACTGAACCAGCCTCGGAGAACTCTCATGGGTATATTCCCAATCAATGTGCATCTGCACTTCGATGCTGCATCTTGGGGTGCAATGGTAACTATTGTGACATTGCAGCAAGGACATTGTGCGCTCTGGGACGCACACCCAACTCATGGACTGGACTAGGCTGTGTCTCCAGACTCTTCACTCACTGGCATAGCACTCATGCACCCTGGGGCCAACTGGTTGCCTAGAGCACCCCTGCCCTGCATTGCTGTGCCTTGCCTTTTTGTGTTTTTCCCTCTCAGCCAGAGATACCAGGCTCCCAGTATCACTGTGTTGCCCTAGCGTGGGCACAGAGCTGGGAAGCTTGGCTATAATGATCAGCAGGCCTCAGTCAAATCAAGGAGGGTAGTCTTTGTTCAGGTACCTCGGTAAGTCAAAGACAGATTTAGGTACCAGTCGACATGGTCAGGAAGCTGCTCAGGATAGTCAGAGTCAGGAGCCTCTCCTCATAAGGGTTGAGCAGCTGAATATCAGGTGTCCCACAATCCACCTTCTGTTCCTTTTGTGGCTGTGTTTGTCCTCTAGAGTGAGAGTTGACGGGTGGGCAGATGTTAAGGGTGATGAAAGTGGGTTGTGGAGAGGTGTCCCAGAATGCAGGTTCACACAGGGTTAATGCTGTTGGGGTCAGTGTGAGCTATCAGAGGGAAGATAGTGGCATCTACTGTGGCAGAGTGGAGAACGTCATTGATCATCTTCCTACATTGCCATCTGGAGGTGTACAGAGCAGAGACAATACTAACCTGGGTGGAAACTTGGAGCAGGCTGGCAAGTTCTGATGTTGTGGCCTTCACTGATAGTCCTGTGGGCAGAGATGATGCTGCCTGTACACCACCCCATCCGGCAAGGACCACTCACAAACCAGGGTGCCATTCACCCCCTGCTTGCTGTGACAAGGTCAAGTGCCAGGAACCATGCGGGGGATCTCCAGACTGACACAACTTTACCAGGTGCGCAGTGGCACGAGGGATACATACTGTGGCGTCCTGGCAGTGGAAAGTTGTTCCAAGAAGGGAACGTTGCAAGATGGGACAGAAATCGGACGCAAGAAGGGCTATTAGGGATGGGTAGGTAATTTGTGAGGTGAGTTTGGAAAGATACAGTGAGAAAGGTTTGTCGGCCCTCACAATGAAAAACCCCCCAGAAAACACAACATAAGACCATAAGACCATAAGACATAGGAATGGAAGTAAGGCCATTCGGCCCATCGAGTCCACTCCACCATTCAATAATGGCTGATGCGCATTTCAGCTCCACTTACCAGCGTTCTCCCCGCAGCCCTTAATTCCTCTAGACAACAAGAATCTATCAATCTCGGCCTTGAAGACATTTAGCGTCCCGGCTTCCACTGCACTCCGTGGCAATGAATTCCACAGGCCCACCACTCTCTGGCTGAAGAAATGTCTCCGCATTTCTGTTCTGAAATGACCCCCTCTAATTCTAAGGCTGTGTCCACGGGTCCTAGTCTCCTCGTCTAACGGAAACAATTTCCTAGCATCCACCTTTTCTTTTTCTCAGATCACAACCCGATCTGAGCCAGTAAAACATGAGATTCAGCCCAAAGCTGTAAAAGGATGTGAGTTCCGTGATTTTGAGCTTGTTCCTTCACTGTCAGTGTGTTAAAACCCTGGAACTCTCTCCCCAGTGATATTGTGGGTCTACCGATAGCACATAACTGTAGTATCAGTTCACCACCACCCTCTCAAGGGCAACTAGGGATGGGCAATAAATGTTAACCTAGCTAACAACATTCAGTGAACAAACAAATACATAATAAAAAGCCAAACTGCTTTGGTTCTTTTTTTAACATAGCACACAAAGCACCTTGCTATAAGAGCTTCAGTGTAAATGTTTTATTTTGTTTTGACAGAGAATTGAGTAATTGTGGCATCAAGGTAATACAAGCAGCTAAAGGAGTTTTACAGCATTTACAAAATTTATTTCACTCAATTAAACATCATAAACACCCAAGAGGTGAAGGCCAATTGAGTTAAAATTTTTGAAATCTTAAACCGAGCTACATTCAGGTTCGAATGTTCCGGGATATGGGGAACAAGCAGGAGACTGGCACGAGGGGATAGACTAGTGCAGGCACGATGGACTGAATGGCCTCCCTCTGTGCTGTAACAATATTTATGATTCTGTCACCACCTCCATGTGATGGTTCAGTGTGGTTGATTTCTTCTGTTCCAGCACATCTCCTATCAGTTCTGGAGTGCTTTATTTGTTATCCTTTGAAGTAACCTTTTACATGAAGTGTTGCCATTAATTTTTTTTTCTTTGAGTTTTCTGTCCTCAGTGCAGTCAGAGGTATCAATTTTTCTCACGGTCTTCTCAATGACCAGCATGCTTGCCTCATGAGGACTGATGCTGCTAAATTCTCTCTTCAGTTCCCATGCTAATCACCTTGTTGTGTGTACAGCCATGTGTATAGTACACTGAACTTTAAGGGATTACATGGTGTACCATTTTTGAGGGTGGTCACCTTTCAATCTAACAGAAGGAGCTTTGTCAAGGAAACAAGCTGTAGTTTTGTTCTGGTAGTAGAGAATTTGAACATTGATAAATAATGAATCATAATACTTTGCACTCATCAGGAAAATTCACAAGAAATGCCAACATAAAAGTGAAAATGAGTTAGACACCGTAAGAGAGAAAAGTGCTGTTCGGATGGTGAGTGGACAATGATTGATATGGTTAACACTGTGCTAATTGTAAATAAACAATTGGATGTACTGTTTGATACAATCAATCAAACTTTGGGATATACTGTCTAAATACCTGGCATCACACAAGCACTGAAATTCAGATACCACATTACTGTTTTGTGTGTTAGATAGGTGTATTTTTGCCTTGACGCTGTACAATGTTAGTGGTGAACCACTTGTGCTGCTAAAGTAAAACAGCTAGCTTCACACAGAGCTCAAGGTCTTGAGATACTTTACGCATCCAGGATAATCTGATGCAGACTGGGAAAATTTCAGGATCAGCGGTGAAGGCACTGGAATGATGGTGTTCACATTGCCTTTCGTTCCTTCTGTCTTGGGAAATTGGTCTGGAACTGTCCTCTACTGTCCTTCACCGCTCAACATATACATTAGGATACCTACAATTCCACCTGAGATAAAGCTGCCAGGCTAGAAATCTCATTAATGTAGCCCGACACATTTGCTCACTGGGCCACTTTGATGTCAAAATAAGGAATTTTCAAAGCCATCCCATAGATGATGACTATCCTAATTGGATTTCTCATTATATAGCAGGCAAACTCATGGATGTAACTCTTGAGTGCTGTTGGAATTGCACTCATCCAGGCAAGTGTGGAGTGTTCCATAACTCTCCTGACTTGTTTCTTGTACATAGTGGACAAACTTTGGGGAATCGAAAGTTGAATTCTCGCTGCAAGATTCCTAGCCTTTGCCTTGCTCCTAAAGCAATGGTATTTATTTGGGTTGGTCCCGTTCAATTTCTGGTCAATGATAAACTCCAAGATGTTGATAGTGGAGTATACATTGATGATATTGTCATTAGATATCAAGGGGCACTGGTTAGATTCACTCTTCATGGATTTAGTTATTGTCTGGCACTTGTATGGCAATGTTAGATGGCACCTATATCAACCCAAATCTGGATATTGCTGCATATGGACGCAGACTGGTTTTGTATCTGAGGAGTCACGAATGGTGCTGAACATGGTGTAATCTTCGACGAACATCTCCACTTCTGGCCTTATGATGGAGGGAAGGTCATTGATGAAGCAGCTGGAGATGGTTGAGACTAGGTCACTACCCTGAGGAAATCCTGCAGAGATGTCTTGGAACTGAGATGACTTATCTCCAATAACTCCAATCATCTCCCTTTCTGCCAGGTATAACTTCAACCAGAGGAGAATTTGCCCCCTGACATCTGTTGACTCCAGTTTGGCTAGGACTCCTTGAGTCACATATTGGTCAAATGTTGCTTTGATGTCAAGAGCAGTCCCTCTCACCTCACCTCTGGAAAATTCAGCAGTTTTATCTATGCTTGAACCAAGGCTGTGATGAGGTCAGGAGCTGAGTGCCCCTGGCGGAACCCAAACTGGGCATCACTGAGCAGGTTATTGCTGAGCAGGTGCTGCATGATAGCACTGTTGATGACACCTTCCATCACTTTATTGATGATCATGAGTAGATTGATGGGGTGATAGAGTCATAGAGTCATAGAGATGTGCAGCATGGAAACAGACCCTTCGGTCCAACCCGTCCATGCTGATCAGATATCCCAACCCAATCTAGTCCCACCTGTCAGCATCCGGCCCATATCCCTCCAAACCCTAATTGGCTGGGTTGGATTTTTCCTGCTGTTTTATGTGGAGGATATACCTGGGCAAAAGTCCACATTGTCAGGAAGGCGCCATTCTTGTAGCTGTGCAAATCACGCATTGGATGTCTAATTCATGGCCAACTCACGGGCAGGCAGCCAATGAACTGTGCAAAGATTGGGAGGTGGTGATGGTGGGGGATGTCCGTCTCCAAGTGAGCATCCGGGTTGGGATGTCAGTCATGCATCAGGAAACATAGAAAATAGGAATCGGAGTAGGTCATTCAGCCCTTCAAGCATGCTCCACCATTCTGTATGATCATGGCTGATCATCCATCTCAATAACCTATTCCCACGCTCTCACCATATCTTTTGATGCTTTTGGTCCTAAGACCGATATTTACATCTTTCTTGAAAGTGTTCAATGTCTCATAGTCTCTTGTAGTGGAAAATTCCACAGGCTCACCACTCTCTGAGTGAAGACACCTTCTCATCCTAGTCAGAAATGGCTTAACCCTTACCTCTAGGCTGTGACCTCTGCATCTGGACTCCTCAGTCAATGATAACATCCTTCTTGCATTTACCCTGTCCAGTCCTATTAGAATTTTGTAGGCTTCTATGAGAAAGCCCCTCGTTCTTCTGAGCCCCAGTGAATATAATTCTGATCCCGTCTCTCTTCATATATCAATCCTGCCAGCCCAGGAAGCAGTCTGGTAAATAGTTGTTGCACTCTTTCCATTGCCAGAACATCCTTACTCGGATAAGGGGATCAAAACTGTCCACAATACTTCAGGAGAGAGCATTGTGCCATGGTCACTCTCCATATTTTTGACAGCAGGCCTGAAACCATGCATTCAATAATGTCCAAACACTGGCACACTCTGCTGCTCCCAACCTTTTTATTCCTTCCGTGTGCCATTGCTGCCATATGTCCATAAGATCATACGAAACAGGAACTGGAGTAGGCCACACAGGGGTAGCATAGTGGCTCAGTGATTAGCACTGCTACCTCACAGTGCCAGGATTCCAGGTTCAATTCCACTCTCAGGTGACCGTCTGTGTGGAGTTTGCACATGCTTCCTGTGTCTGTGTGGGTTTCCTCCCATAGTCCAAAGATATGTAGGTTGGGGTGGATTGGCCATGCTATAGTGTCCAGGGATGTGCAGGCTGGGTGAGTTAGCCATGGGGAATGCTGGTTTCCAGGGATAGAGCAGGGAGGTGAGACTGGTGGGATGCTCTTTGGATGGTCGGTATGGACTCAGTGGATTAAATGGCCTGTAGGGATTCTGATGTATGGCCCCTTGAGCCTGCTCCGCCATTCAATAGGATCCTGGCTGATCTGGCATTCCTTATGTCCATGTTTATGTGCTTCCGACACAAAGGGTGGTTTGGAGCTCTCTTCCACAAACGTCAGTGGATGCAGGTTCAGTTGTTAATTTTAAATCTGAGATAGATATGTTTTATTTAATCAAAAGTGTTAGGGGTTATGGCCCAAAGGCAGGTATATAATGTTAGGCCATAGATCAGCCATGATCTCATTGAATGGTGGAAGAGGCTCAAGGGGCTGAATAGCCTATTATTTTCCTATGTTCCCTGTAACCCTGGATTCCCCGACTGGTCAAGAATCTATCTCTCTCAACCTTAAATATACACAAGGACTCTGCCCCCACAGCTCTCTGTGGCATGAAGTTCCAAAGACTCTCAACAATCTGGGAGAAGAAACTCCCCCTCATCTCAGTCAAACTTCAAAACCTTTCCCGTTCCGATATCTGAAAATAGAGGGGGCAGCGAGAGGTGACACATAAGTGGGTCTTTTAACAACTTTGCTACCTTGTTAATTAATCCCAAACTTGGAAGATGTGTTTTGCATGCATGCCCACAGCTCATGGCAAATGGCAGTTGCCAGTCAAATATCATCGCCATCATTGCCAAATTACATTATTTAATCTCACGGTGAGGTCGCGTGGGGAGGAGGTGCGTATACTGTGGCCACAGAGTCCGACTTCTTGTATAGTTAAAATCTCTCCCTCTCAGCAATTTCTCTAACTCCTTCTTCAGAAAGATATAATGAATGAATTTAATAAAAGAGAAATGGGAAGTGCTGGAAAAATTTTGCTGCAGGCCAAAGACTCCAATGATTAATATACCCGCCTAGAATTCCTTTGTTTTAAAACCGTGGGTTAATGGTCCCACTAAAATAATGGAGAAAGGAACTTGAAGCAATAACGTTAAGCATTTATAAGTTATTGCCCCATGGCATAATGTCAAGGCAAAGAGATTTATGCTGCTCATGAGAAAGGATGTAATTCTTAAAAAAAATTGCAGAAGTTGTTAAACATTGATGTAGAGTTGCACGAGTAAATGTATTGAAAAGAAAACATAAGTAATCACAAAAGATAATTAGAGCAGAAATATAATTTGAGATTTGTAAACCCAGTGTTGCTAAGGAAAAACAAAACACAGATTCAAACAATTAAATTGATTCTGAAAATACAAATACTAGGTGAAAACAAGCAGATAAATTTGTAATGTTTAATTTGATACTGTAAAATTATGTTGAGTGTTCTTTTTGTCCAAGGTTAACATCGTGGAGTATCAGTGAGTCTTAATTAAAACGCATTTGTACTAGAGAAAAACAATTAGTGGTACTGAATCATAACAATGCCACCGAAGGCTACGTCTTAATGAATTCTGAGCCTCATCCCTTTCGTGCAACCTGAAATAGTAATCTTGGTGTTAGGATCACTTGAGAAATCTCTACAAGGAAAAATGAAAAAAATGCTGTTTTTTTAGTCACTGCATCCCACATTTCTGACACATGGAAGATGATTAAAAGAAAATAAGATTTTAAAATGGCTGTTTAGGACAACTTGGTTAAATATGCTGAGTGTATTATCAACTTCATAAGAGTTCAAATTGCATCTTTGCTTCTTTACTGGATGTGTCAACCTTAATCTGATTTAAATAGATTAAGGTGAAGAAAAAGCCATATTTTCTCTGCTCTGACAAGAGTTTTGTATTAAATTTGCTGTCCAAAGATGAACATGCACCACGTCCCATTTATTCATCACTCCTCTCTTGCTAATCAGTGGTGTTTCCTGATCTGGCAATGCCTTGTCTTTGAATCACCCTCCTATCCCCCTGCTGGTGGAAATATGGGAGGCAGAGACAAAATATGGCATTTTAAAAAATATTTTCATGCAGAGATTTCTCGAGTGACCCTACTTGCGCTCTTCCCCTACCTCTGTCGAGTAATAGAGATGTACAGCACGGAAACAGACCCTTTGGTCAAACTCATTCATGCTGACCAGATTAATCTAGTCCCATTTGCCTTCATTTCACTCATACCCCTCCAAACCCTTCCTAGTCATGTACCCATCCATATGCCTTTTATATGTTGTAATTGTGTGAACCTCCACCATTTCCTCTGGCAGCTCATTCCAAACATACATATCACCCTCTTGTGTGCAAAAGTTGCCCCCTGAGGTCCTTTTTAAATTTTCCCCCCCCTCAACTTAAACATATGTCCTCCAGTTTTGGATTCTGCTCTGCTGGGGGAAAGACCTTGGCTATTCATCCTATCCATGCCACTCAAGATTTTATAAACATTAATAAGATCACCCCTCAGCCTCCAATATTTTAGAGAGTATAGCCCCAGAAAATACAGCCTTTCCCTGAAGCTCAAACTCTCCAACCCTGGAAATAAGCTTGCAAATCTTTTCTGAACCCTTTCAAGCTTCACAACATCCTTCCTTCCAATTTTCAGCGCTCCTCCAATTCTGCCCTCTTGAGCATTCGCTTTTTCCATCATCTCACCACTGGCAACTGTGTCTTCAGCTTCTGTGTCCCCAACCTCTGAAGTCCCTTCCCTAAACCTTCTCTTACTTTGCTCAATAGGCTCCTTAGAAACCTATATTTCTTGGTAATTCATTTATGGGTCATGGACATCGCTGTCTGGGCCAACATTTATTGCCCGTTCCTAGTTGTCCTTGAGAAGGCAGTGGTGAGCTGCCTCTCCAACACAACAATCCATGGCCTCCTCCATTGCTGCAGCGAATCAGACTACAAATTGAGGCACAACACCTCACCTTCCACCTGGGCAGCCTACAGCTTGGAGGACTCAACATTGAGTTCTCCAATTTCAAATAACCTCCCCCGACTCCCTTCCCTGCTCCTCTCCCTCCCTTCCATTCCTCTGACCGACCCTTCCTTCCAGCCACCAATGAAATTCATTCCTCCCATTGACCAATCAGGGTGATGTGTTCGCCTATTGCTACCTCACCACTCTGTTCCTCTCTCCACCATTCCCCCCCACCCCTTTTTTTGTAGCTCATCTCCACCCCAAGTCCTGAAGAAAGGCTATACCCAAAGCATTGACATATCCACCTTCTGATGCTGTCTGGCGTGCTATGTTCTTCCAGTCTCCTGCCTGTCTATTTTTTGAATTACTGCAGTCTACCTACTCAGGGAGGGGATTCTGGGATTTTGACCTAGTGACACGAAAGAATGGTGATATATTTCCAAGTCAAGGTGGTGAGTGTCTTCGAAGGGAATGTGCAGATGGTGGTGTTCCCATGTATCTGCTGCCCTTGTCCTTCTAGATGGTGGTAACCATGAGTTTGGTTACATAACCAAAGGTGCTGTCTCAGTGTCTCTGGTGAATTTCTGCAGTACATCTTGTAGAAAGTGCACAGTGCTGCTACTGATCATCGGTGCTAAAGTGTTTGTTGATGTGATGCCAATCAATTGGGCTGCTTTGTCCTAGATGGTGTCAAGCTTCTTGAGTATTGCTGGAGACCCATCCAGACAGATGGGGAGTATTCCATCACATTCCTGACTTGTGCTTTGCAGATGGTAGATAGTACTGAGTACTCACCACAGTATTCCTAACCTCAGACCTGCTCTTGTAGCTATTTTGTTTATGTGGCGGGTCCAGTTTATTTTCTGGTCAATGATAACCCAGGATGTTCATTGTGAGGGAGTGCAAAGATGATGACCATTGAGTGTCAAAGGACAGTAGCCAGATTGTCTCTTACTGGAGGTGGTCATTGTCTGGCATTTGTAGAGCATGAATGTTACTTGCCACTTGTCAACCTAAGCCTGGATAATGTCCAGGGTCAACCACATTGTTTGGGTCTTGGAATCATGTGCAGGTCACCCTGGGTAAGGACAACAAATTTCCTTCCCTAAAGGACATTAGTGAACTAGATGTTTTTTTACAACAATGGTTATAACATTCAACAGCATTTGCCAATCCAGATTTTATCGAATTCAAATTTGAACTCACGCCCTCAGAGCAGTAGACTACAGATTAGATTACTAGCCAACTGATGTTACCACAATGCCATTGCCCCCTCCTTACATAAAGAGTGAAATGATGAATCCTCAATGCAAATCTCTGGGGATATCACCAGATACATCCTATCAATTTGTGTATGTATTCAATATCCTTCACTCAGTCCCCTCCCTCATTACCATTGTTTGCCTTGATGCTGAAGATAGTTTACTGAATCTTTTTTTGCCACGTTCAATACCTCGATTGCCTGAAATGGATGACACATTGTGATTACTCACCAAAGAAGCTATAAATGGTCCAGGCTAATTATTCTCATTATTCCCTGTCCATCCAGTTCAAACAAAACCTTACATCATCCTCATCACTTATACCGGCAATCTATATACTAATCTGTCAGCGAGGGAAAGGGATGAAAAATCAACCAACCATCAAGAAATCACTATTCAATCTGGCAGGGATTCATTTGAGGATTAGTGTCAAGAAATGTATTGAACAAAGTCTTTACCAGCTGTGAATGTATTTCCCATTATTTGGAATCTATACATCATTCGGTAAAACAGAATTCACCAGAATGCATCTCATTTAGGGATTGGGATAGTGAATGGGGAAACAGAAGTGTACAAGTTCCATGCATAGAAAGCATTGCCTGGAAACGTGATGGTCAAATTGAAGCATTCAAGGGGGGCATTGGATGGTTATTTGGGAAAACACCAGGAGATTGGCACCAGGTGCTGATGCTCGTTTGAAGGGCCAGTACAGGCACAAAGGGCTAAATGGCCTCCCTTTATGCTGTAACAATTCTAAGATTTACAATCCATTCCTTGCAGATAGTACCAGTTGTGTTGGAGACCTGCTGGACAAGGAGGACTTAACAACCGTGAAAGACAATATTCGGTTGTGTGAGCCAGCATTTATCGCCTGTCCCTGATTGCTCCCTGGGAAGGTGGGGGTGAGCTGATTCCTTGAACCACTGCAGTCCACCTGCTGTAAGTTGACCCAAAATGCTGCTGAGGAGGTAATTCCAGACACCCACAAACCTCTTTATAAATGACACACATTGCACAATCTGCAAAGGAGTGGTATTGGTGTCAGGGTGGTTTAAGGGTGGCCATGTAACCATTGTTGCAGAAACCTATCTGGTTCACTGAACCCATCTAGTAAACTAGACTAAACACAAAACCGTCATTCAGAGGTAATGCCATTGGATTAGAAATTCAGAACCCCAGGATAATGGGGTGGGGACATGATTTCAAACCTCACCCCTGTAGAAATAGAAACTGGGATTAAAAGTTGTATTCTTTGAAGTGTTGGAGGATGAGGGGTGACAGTACAGAGGTTAATGAAATCATGAGAGGCATGGATAGGTTAAATGGACAAAGTCTTTTTCCCACAAAGTCCAAAATGAGAGGGCATAGGTTTAAGGTGAGAGGGAAAAGAATTAAATGGAACCTAAAGGGCAACTATTTCATGCAGAGGGCTGTGCGTGTCTAGAATAAGATGCCAAAGGATGTGGTGGAGGCTGGTATAATTACAACATTGAAAAGGCATCTGGATGGGTACATGAATAGGAAGGGTTCAGAGGGATATGGTCAATTGGGATTAGATTAATTTAGGATATTTGGTCAGCTGAATGATTTGGACCGAAGGGTCTGTTTCGGTTCTGTACAGCTCTATGACTTTGTAACGGTGATCATGTACCCATTGTTGATTGATATTAAAAACCTATCTGGTTCACTAACGTACTTGAAGGAATGAAATCTGACATCCTTAACTGGGATAGGCCAACATCAGACTCCAGATCTGTGGCAATGTGGTTGACTCTTAATTGTTCTCCAAATTTTAACCTAGCAAGCCATTCAGTCCAAGGGCACCAAGGAAACATGATCAATGTTGGCCCTGTTAGTGACATTCACATCCCTTGAAAAAAATACAAGTAGGGATTTGATTGGACAACATTAAGTTTTAGACTCATTTGAACATATGGAGCTTTGCATGTTTCATTGAAAGCCAAAATAGATTAGATCCTTCCAAATAATTTGAGTGAGTTTTTGTGTCAGTTGATGGTAAAGAGTGGTGCCCCCCAATTAAAATAACTTGATATGGGAACTCCAAGTAAACTTTTAATAGAAAGCTCATCAAAGGGCATCAGACTTGAAGATGTGACAAAGAGTGAAGATGATACCAATTAGCTACCCCAGGATGTAGCAGAATGGGTCAACAAGGTCCAGCTGGAACTGAATAGAGAGAAGGGTGGGGTGGTGCACTTCGGCAGAAAGGATAAGGAGTCCCAGTATGTGAAACAGTCCTGAAGATAGCACAGTCTCGGAAGGACCTAGGGATCAATATGCTTGGACCTTTGAAAGTGGCAGGACATACTAAGAGCACAGTCAGAAAAGTGTATTTGTACCTAGACTCAAGGCACTAAGCAAGGGATTTGTGCTGAATCTATAAAATTCAATGCTTACACCACAACACAGCTGTTTCCCAATTCCAGGAAGGACCCTGTGAGGATGTAGAGGGGATTTACCACAATGGGTGTTGGGAAGCGGGAGTTTAGCTACAAATGGAGGGTGTGCGTGCTGGACTCATACTTAGTTGGAGCAAATAAAGATGAAGGGAGCCACAATGAGGTACGTGGTTATGAAAGATTTAGATAAGACAAAGTAAAGAAGGCCCCTTTGGTTCATGTTATAAAGACCAAAGAATATAGATTTCAAGGTTGTGAGCAAGAAATGAGGAAAAACATCGTAACATTGTGATGGTGACAATGACTGGAATAGTTTGGATGTGAAAACAATCAATAGTTTTGAACAAAACTGGGAAGGAAAACCATCATATAGGGTGACAGGGATGTAGAAGGAGGTGATGGCATTACTGCTGGACTGTCCCCAGAAACCCAGGGAATGTTCTAGGTGACCAGGTTCAAATCCTGCCATGGTAGATGGTGGAATTTGAATTTAGTAAAAATCTGGAATTGAGAGTCTAATGATGACCAAGAAGCCATTGGCGATTGTCAGAAAATTCCATCTGGTCCACTAGCGTCCTTTCGGGAAGGAAACTGCGTTCCTTGTCTGGCTGACAAGCAAGTCTAGAATTACAGCAATATGGTTGACTCTTAACTGCCCTATGGGATTGGCAATAAATACTGGTCTCGCCAACGATGCCCTCATCCCATGAATGAATAAGAAAAAATGGAACAGACTGGATTGATTTGTAGAGAGATGGTGTAAACTCAATGGGCCCAATGGCCTCCTTTTATGCTGTAATAACTCTGTGATTTACTTGCTGGAACTGGAGCTCAGTTTTCTTGAGTCGCCTATCTCAAGGTTGTGATGTCAGAAGCTCAGGTCGTATACTCAAGATAAATGATCTTATAATCTTCCAAAAAAGGTTATAACAGACAATGTTCTTGAGTCTGTCAAGCACCCTTGGACACGGAAATCCCTGTCAGAATCATCCTCAGGCATTGGAAGTGACATAATTGGACGATGAGGAATTTTAAAACGACAGCAGCTCCTTGCTGATGCAAGTTCAAAACATCAGTCAGCTTTGGCCCAAATGTTTAAAATAGTATAAATATACCCAGCCCTCCAGCAGGAAAACTTGGATGAAAAGAAAAGAGAGAAATTCTCTTGAAATAAAATGCACACATCCGTCAGGAACAAGTCACCCTGTGTCTGATTGATAACAGGAAGCACATTCAAAGTTGGGTGGCTCCCTTAAGATTTATGAGCAAGTGAACTCAAAAAGGGTTTATCCCCAATCCGACAGTCAAGGCAATAGAGAAATCACACTGAAAGCAGCTTTGTGCATCTACAGAAGATCAGCATGCAGTTTGTCACAGGAACGCAAAGGATACAATCGCAGTCGGACATGATTGAATCTCTAGAAGAGTTAGCAGAATAACTATCTCATCAGACGTGTGAGAAAAATAAAGAGTGCTAAATTTTGACAAGATCACTCATTGCAACAACAACAATTTGGATTTATATGGAATCTTTAGCAGAAGAAAATGCCTCAATGCTGAAGGGAGATTTGAAAGACGCGTTCAAAATCATGAAGGGTTTGAGCAGAGCAGATCGGGAGAAGCTGTTCCTACATGGATAGCATGGTGGCTCAGTGCTCAGCACTGCTGCTTCACAGTGCCAGGGACCTGGGTTTGATCCCTGGGTGACTGGGTTCGATCCTTGGGTGACTATCTGTGTGGAGTTTACGTATTCGCCCTGTGTCTGTGTGGGTTTGTTTCAGGTGCTCTGGTTTCCTCCCAAGTCCAAAGATGTACAGGTTAAGTGGATTGGCCATGGGAAATTGCCCATAGTGTCCAGGGATCTGTAGACCAGGTGGTTTGGCCGTGGGAAATGCAGCGTTAGGGTAGTGGGGGTGGGATGCTTTTTGCAGGGTCAGGATGAGTTGCTGTTTAGGGGTTCTATGCTTCTCAAAAGAATCAAAAATGAGATTTGTGCAGATTTAAAGGAAATTGACAAAACAAGGGAAAGTGACTTGAGAAGTAACCTCTCCCATGGAGCTCGTGATTAGGGTCTGGAGTGTGGTGGGCTCTCAGGTTCAGTAGAAACATTCAAAGGGGAACTGGATGATTATTTGGAAAGGAAGAGTATCCAGGTTTATGGGGAGAAGACATAAGAATAGCAGGAAGTGAAATGTTTATTTGGATCACAGATGAGCTGAATGGTCTGATTCAGTACTGTAACAATTCTGTTATTTGGTGAAGGATTTCATGGGTGTGTTGAAAGATAAAATTCCAATTGCTTAAGGTGATATTTAAACAAATGACCGAAAGATTGATCCACAAAATCATAAGAGTAGGAGCAACAGTAGACCATTCTGCCCATTGAGTCTGCTCCGCCATCCAATGAGATCATGTCTGATCCCCAGTGTTAGGGACATTTAAGCGACTCTTGGGTAAGCACATGGATGATCGTAAAATGAAGGATATGTAGGTTGGTTTGATCATAGAGTCGAGAAAAAGGTTGGTGCAACATTGAGGGTCGAAGGGCCTGTACTGAACTGTGTTGTTCTAAGTTCTATGCTGCCAGACCTGCTGTGCTTTTCCAGCAACTTCTATTTTTGTCCCTTTTAATTTTTTTTTGCAGGATATGCTCTTCGCTGGTGGGCCAGCATTCATTTCTGAGCCCTACTTGCTCTTAGAAAGTCATAGTAAGGTGCCTTCTTGATCCACTGCCATGTTGACCTTAAGTGTGCAGGTACAATCACAAAGCTGTTCGGAAGCGAGTTCCAGGATTTTAATGCAGCGGAGTGAAGGTTTGGTGATATCATTCCAAATCAGAAAGATTTACGTCTTGAGAAAAACTCATGAGTAATGGAGACCCCATGCATCCGCTGCCCTTGTCTTTCTCAGTGAGAGAGATTACACACTTGTCAAAGCAGGCTGGGTGAGTTGCTGCAGTGCAACTTGGAGACAATCCACCCTACAGCGACGATGGTGGGGGAAACTGCATGTTGAAGATGGTGGATGATCAACTGGAGCTAGTTGGTGGGTTTCTCAACCAACAGTGAAGTGACAAATAAATACTTGTCTATTTTACTTGAGCCATTTTCATGCAACATTCCATCCCCTCATTCTGATGACCAATTCCTACACAGCTCAGCTCACCCTTTGCGTTGGATCATTAAACAATCGGTCCTGGTCCACCCACATCAATGGGACAAACAAGAAAACCTCTACTTCCTTAGGAGGCTAAGGATATTCAGTAAGTCCACAAAGACTCTTACCAATTTTTACAGATGCACCATAGAAAGCATCCGATCCAGATGCATCAGTGTGATATGGCCACACCGCAAGAAACTACAGAGTCCTGGACACAGCCCAGTCCATCACACAAAGCAGCTTTCCATCCAATGATTCCATTTGTACTTCCCACTGCCTCAGCAAAGCAGCCACTATAATCAAAGACCCTTCCCATCTTGGTTATACTCTCCTTCTCCTCTTCCGTTGGGCAGAAGACATAAAAGTTTCAAATCGCCTCTCAGTAGATTCAAGAACAGCTTCTTCCCTACTGTTATCAGACTTTTGAACAGCCTTCGCAAACATTAATGTTGATCTCTCTCTGCACCTTCTGTATAGCTGGGACACCGTATTCTGAATTCTGTTCTGCTATCCTGATGCACTTCGTATGGTACGGTCTGCCTGTATAGCACACGAAAAAAACCAACACTGTTCACTATATCTCGATACATGTGACAACAATAAATCTTTTCAAATATTAATGATACTTGAATTTTTCAGTGTTCTCAGATTCCTTTTTCCCCAAGCTTTGAATTGTTTGTAAAAGTGTTGCTTTTGTGGAGATTTTTGTGTTGCTGATTCTGCAAAGGGCTAGGATCCAATCTCAGCTGTAAGGATTAGATTAGATTACTTACATGGTGGAAACAGGCCCTTTGGCCCAACAAGTCCACACCTCCCCTCCGAAGAGCAACCCACCCAGACCCATTCCCCTACATTTATCCCTTCACCTAACACTATGGGCAATTTAGCATGGCTAATTCACCTAACCTGCACATCTTTGGATTGTGGGAGGAAACCCGAGCAGATACGGGGAGAATGTGCAAACTCCATACAGTTGCCTGAGGCGGGAATTGAACCCAGGTCTCTGGCACTGTGAGACAGTAGTGCTAACCACTGAGCTAGCGTCGCAGGATCCACTGCAACATGCGTCTCCAATTTCAGTGTTGATGCCTCATGAATGACTATTAGGTGACACATTCACTCTCTCTGTGCTGTTTTTGATTCACTGCTAATTAACACAGTGAAGGAAGGAGGGCCACTTCAAACACATCTCTCCCAGCTTAATTTGCAAATGTTTCTGTACTGTCCTTTCTCTGAACATATGGCTGGATTAATCAAGCATTTATCTCTGAGATGGATAGGCAGTAGTATCATGCTGAATGAATAACTTTGTTAAGGAGCTTTGACTTTGTTTTTGGCTTCATAGTTTGGAGATTTACCTTCCTCTTGTTCGGTGTTGAACCTGTCATTAGGGATTTCTTTGTTGTTTCTTTAATTTTTATTTCCTGGGATACCTGATTAATACCTTTCTCAACATTCAATTCAAACCTTTCGGGAGCCTTCTGGAGACTAACACCTGATAAATCACTAAGCTGGAGTATGGCTGTCATCATAGGGTGTACAATAATGTGCTCAATGAATCAACTGGTTAAAGTAGGTCATCTGAATATTATATTTCCACATGACACAAAATGTCTCTTTTACGACTTTGTATTTTGCCATTCTGAAGGTGTGCATTAAGCTTTCTAGTTTTAAATTTACTAACTATTTGAATCATTTAAAAAAACTATCCATTTCATTCTTACAAAGTCATGCTCTTCTTATGGTTAATTAATATGCATGCCATCGTTGTATATGTGTGGTCTGACAACATTATGAGCTATGTGCAGTAAATATTTGGTTTCATCACGTAATGACATTATGTATCTTTTTTTTCTCTGTGTATTCCAACTTTCTTCAACCTTGGCTGCGATGTATTTATTATCTCGCTACATTCTTCAACTTTTCACGGCACTCACTGAAGATTCTCTTTAGGTTTTATTGTTCTGGCAGTGGGGAATCCTCTCAACAATGTCTTTCTGTTCCCTCTCAGAGCAGTTTCTGACACTGAATCAAAAAGCAATCCAGAAATAGATAGTTCAGCAACTCTATCAATGAAGCATGACAGGACAAGAAAATAGAAAAGGCGAGAGGCACGTTTAAAAGCTTTTGTCCTTGGCATTATTCAAGATTTGAAGAAAAGACTTACATTTACATATTACCTTCTATGACCTCGAGAGATCCTGAAGTGGTTTACAAGTAAAGTACTTTTTAAGTCCAGTGGCTTGTATGATGCTGACTGGCACAGTGGTTAGGACTGCTGCCTCACAGCATCAGGAACCTGGGTTCAATTCCAGCCTTGAGCAGCTGTCACCTTTGGATGCTCTGGTTTCCTTCCACTGTCCAGGGATTGGTCTGGCTAGGTAGACTGGCTGTGGGAAATGCAGGATTAATAGGATAGGTCTGGGTGGAATGCTCTTCAGAGGGATGGTGTGGGCTGAATGGTCTCTTTCCACTCTGTATTGATTTGAAACAAGCAAATTGCCAAGCCACCCTTTCCTGTGCTATTTGTGGAATCTTAATTCAGCAGAATAATTCCAAAGGACTAAATTTGAATTGGTGTCGTCAGCTTAAAATCGGTGAAATTAAATCAGCCACCTGGCTTCTATATCTACCAAGTTTAATTTGCAATGAAGCTTTGCTGAAATATGTTAAGGGAATGTTAAAGAGTTATATTATTTATAATTATCTTACGTTGTGTCTTTTTTTTACAGAGTACATTTCTCAACTGAGACCTTCTGAAACCATGCATGAATAATTTTGATAGCTCGGTGAGTTATCCAATAATTAACGAAGTCACAGTTGTTGCATAACATTTGCAACACAGAGACGCACTAACATAATAATTAAAAAAAAAACTGCAGTTGCTGGAAATCTGAAATATGCTGGAGAAGCTCATCAGGTCTGGTAGGAGAAATAGGAACAGCAACAGGCCATTTGGCCCTTCAAGCCTGCTCCACCATTCAATAGTACCGTGGCTAATCCAAAATCCTTTCTTGCCCTTTCCCCATAACTCTTCAGCTGATCAAGAATCTATATTTCTCAGCATTAAAAATACACAAGGATTGTCCCCCCCATGGTTGTCTGTGACAATGAGTTGCAAAGACTTAAAGTAGTCTGAGAGAAGCAATTCTTCCTCATATTCATTGACAGTCATGCAGCATAGAAACAGGCCCTTCGGCCTACCATGTCTATGCTGACCAACAAACACCAAACTATACTGATCCCATTTACCTAGACTTGGTCCATAGCCTACTACACCCTTTAAGTGCTCATTCAGATGCTTCTTAAATGTTGCGAGAGTATCTTCCCCCACCAGATAAGGAATATTTATTGAAGGCCTCACCCATGTCCACTGGCTCCCAGTCACACAGATTGCCTCTTTGGTCTCTAATAATTTCCACTCTTTCCCTGATAATCCTCTTACACTTAATACTTCTAAAATACCTTGCAGATTTTCCTTAATCCTATCTGTCAAAGATATTTTGTGATCCCTCTTTGTTCTCATAATATCTTTTTAAGCAATCCCCCTACAGTGTCTGTACTTTTGAAGGGTTTCCTCAGTTTTAATACACTATATCTGACATATGCTTCTTTCTTTTTTTTGTCAAACTCACAATATCACTTGGCATCCATGTTTCCCTGGACTTCCGGCCTTTTCCTTTCACTCTTAGAGGAACACACTATCGCTGAATTCTCACTGTACTATTTTTTTAAATTCCCACTTTCCAAATATCAACTTACCTGCAAATAGCTGCTTCCAGTCAATGGTTGCCAGACCCTGCGTAATGGTATTGAAATGGCTTTCCACCAGTTCTGCAACATGCTTATCCATTTCCATAATGACTGAAACTTGCGAAGTTATGGTCACTATTCCCAAAACACTCATCCACTGAACATAACCGCTTGACTGGCTTCATTCCCTCGAATGGGATCTCGCATTGACCCATCTCCAGTCGGACTATCCACGTACTGGCACAGAAAGCTCTCCTGGATGCAGTTTAAAAACTCCACCTCATTTAATCCTTTTACACTAAGATGATCCCAGTCAATGTTAGCAAATTTGAAATCCCCTACAACTATACATTGCTTCTGTCACATCTTTTTGTGATTTGCTGACATATCTGCTTCCCTATCTTCCTCTGACTGTTGGGTGGTCTGTAATATAATCTTAGCAAGGTAATTGCAGCTTTTTAAATTTCTTATATCTATCCACAGGCTTACTTTGAAGACTCTTTTGGGACATTCTCCCTCATTATTACAGTAATGGTTTCCGTTATTAATAATGCAAGCCCTCTACCTCTCTTACACTGATTGTGACTTCTATACCCTGGAATGTTGAGCTGCCAGACCTATTCTTCCTTCAATCTTGTCTTGGTCATCGCAGTCTTAAATTGGCACCCCTTTATTTCTAAAACCATGCCCTCTGAACCTAGCCTCTCTCATGAGAAGGAACAGCCTCTCAGTATCTACCCTGTCAAACCCCTTTAGAAACTTTTATATGTCAACGACGTCACCTCTCATTCTTCGAAATTCCAATGAGTAGAGTCCCAAACTTCTCAGCCTTTGCTGATAAGGCAATCCATCCATAGCAGCAAGGAGGCTGCAGAGTGATTTAGATAAGTCGAGTAAGTGGGCAAACATTTGGCAGTGCTACTGGTGAAATGTGAAGTTTTACACTTTTGTTTGAAAAACTGAAAGGAAGAGTATTATCCAACTTGCAATGTACCAGGAAGTGTGGATGTACAAGGGGATCCGGGACCCTGTCCACCAATTAAGGAAAGAAGAGAGGCAGGTGAAACAACCAGTTAGGAAGAGAAATGAAATGTTAGTCCTCATTGAAAGAGATTCGAGTCCAGAGGTAAGGATATGTTACTGCAGTTAAATAGGGCATTCGTGAGACCAAACCTGGAGTATTGTGAGTGGTTTTGGTCTCTTACAATTTTACCATGTTCGGCATCATTCACAACTTGCCAGATACTGAAGTAGTCCATGCCCAAGTGTAACAAGACTCGGGCTGAAGTATGCTAAGTAACATTTATACTGTATGGTGCCAGACAGAGACCATCTCCAATAAGGAAATCAAACTATTGTACCTCAACAGTCTCCCCACCAATCTCTAAACCTTCCCCACTTTCTCCTTTGTCTTACAAGAGACTGCAGAGACTGATCAGGCAGTTCACCCACCTCCTACCCAAAATGTGTCTTTAAATGTAACGAAGAGGGTTGATGAGGACAGACTGGTGGACATGATCTATTTGGACTTTAGTAAGGCGTTTGACAAGGTTGCCCAAGGGAGACTGGTTAGCAAGGTGAGAATATAGGGAGAACTAGCCATTTGGATACAGAACTGGTTCAAAGATAAAAGACAGAGGTTGGTGGTGGAAGGTTGTTTTTCAGACTGGAGGCCTGTGACCAGTGGAGTGCCACAAGGATCAGTGCTGAGTCCTCTACTGTTCGTCATTTATATAAACGATTTGCATAATTGATTAGATTAGATTAGGTTCCCTACAGTGTGTAAACAGGCCCTTCGGCCCAA
This sequence comes from Chiloscyllium punctatum, assembly GCF_047496795.1. Lineage (NCBI taxonomy): Eukaryota > Metazoa > Chordata > Chondrichthyes > Orectolobiformes > Hemiscylliidae > Chiloscyllium > Chiloscyllium punctatum. The sequence goes on from NC_092743.1 coordinate 12,824,034, forward strand.
CTAGTCCACACTGATCCTCCAAAGAGTAACCCACCCAGACCCGTTCCCCCTAACTAATACACCTAATTCTACGGGCAATTTAGCATGACCAATTCACCTGTCCTGCACTATGGGAGGGCATCTTTGGACTATGGGAGGAAACCAGAGCACCCGGATGAAACCCACGCTGACACAGAGAGAATGTGCAAACTCCACACAGACAGTCACCCAAGGCTGGAATCGAACTCGGGTCCCTGGTGTTGTGAGGCAGCAGTGCTAACCACTGAGCCACAGTGAACATAAGAGGTATAGTTAGTAAGTTTGCAGGTGACATTAAAATTGGAGGTGTAGTGGACAGCAAAGAAGGTTACATCAGATTACAAAGGGATTTTAATCAGATGGGCCAATGTGCTGAGAAGTGCAGATGGAGTTTAATTTAGATAAATGCGAGGTGTTGCATTTTGGGAAAGCAAATCTTAGCAGGACTTATACACTTAATGGTAAGGTCCTAGCGAGTGTTGCTGAACAGAAAGACCTTGGAGTGCAGGTTCATAGCTCCTCGAAAGTGGAGTCACAGGTAGATAGGATAGTGTTGAAGGCTTTTGGTATGCTTCCATTTATTGGTCAGAGTATTGAGTACAGGAGTTGGGAGGTCACATTGTGGCTGTTCAGGACATTGGAGGAGAAAGTGAGGACTGCAGATGCTGGAGATCAAAGCAGAAAATGTGTTGCTGGAAAAGCGGAGCAGGTCAGGCAACATCCAAGGAACAGGAGAATCGACGTTTCGGGCATTAGCCCTGAAAGAAGGGCTCATGCCCGAAATGTCGATTCTCCTGCTCCTTGGATGCTGCCTGACCTGTTCAGGACGTTGGTTAGGCCACTGTTAAATATTGTGTGCAATTCTGGCCTACCTTCAATTGGAAGAATGTTGTGAAACTTGAAAGGATTCAGAAAAGATTTACAAGGATGCTGCCAGGGTTAGAGGATTTGAGGGATAGGGAGAGGCTGAACAGGCTGGGGCTGTTTTCCCTGGAGTATCGGAAGTTAAGGGGTGACTTTATCGAGGTTTATAAAATCATGAGGGGCATGGATAGGATAAATAGACACAGTCTTTTCCCTCGGTGGGGGAGTCCAGAATTAGAGGGCATAGGTTTAGGGTGAGAGGGGAAAGATATAAAAGGGACCTATGGAGCAACTTTTTCACACAGAGGGTAGTACGTGTATGGAATGAGCTGCCAGAGGAAGTGGTGGAGGCTGGTACAATTGCAACATTTAAGAAGCATCTGAATGCGTTTATGAATAGATGTTTAGTGGGATATAGGCCAAGTGCTAGCAGGTGGGATTAGATTGGGTTGGGATATTTGGTCGGCATGGATGATTTGGACCCAAGGGTCTGCTTCCGTGCTGTACCTCTCTATGACTCTAGGACTGTAAATGGCTTCAGTTTATAAAGCTGGCAAAACTTGGTTAAGGAAAGAGGATGACCTTGCTAATTCAAACAGCCAGAGGGCTTCAGTTGGAGAAAGGTGTGGTGTTTCGATTTGGGTGTCCCACAACTCTCAAGCAGGTCTGGCACTTTCCCCTTCCATGTCAGCAACCTCCTGCCTCCTATCTTCCAAACACCATGTGTGCTCCATCCCCTCTGAGTCAGAACCCCGGCTCTTTCCCCTGAACAGCACGCTCCACCTCACCCCATGGTCACCCCACACCCCGACTCTGGACATTACCAAACCAGTCAAACTCACTGACCTAGTCCTGAACTCCAGGGTCTGGAATTTATAGACTCCCTGGCCACTGATTACCGTGACACCATCAGGTCTACAGATCCCCGGATTGATCAGACTGAGGGTGAGTTTGAAGGTTTTAGGGAAGTCTCCTTAGAGCAATGAATCTTGGAGGCGTTACCAGGAATCACCAGGAATGCTATCCCCCAGCAACCATTCAGGTGGTCAATCAAGAAACCCCACTAGCCCTTAAAAGCTGCCATCAGAATTAACTCTTCAGAATCAGTTAGAGCAGTAATTATGATATTAGCAAGCATTAAATACCACATTACACTGGGTATAGCCATTTCAAAAGGTGATTTTTTTTCGAATGAGATAATAACAAATGGAAGTTTTCAGCAGTTTTGTGATTTCTAATTGATTGTTCTCTGGCACAGTGGGATTGGGGTGAACCTCAATGGTGTATTGGAACATAAATTCATTGTCTGGATTTATGTCTCATTCTGCAAATGTGCAGACTCCAGACATTACTGTCAATGGAGTAGTGATGGTGAATGACTGCTTCAACCTTAGTGTGACAGTACTATGGCTTTAAGAGGTGAATTTAATCCTGTTTTTGTTATGAACAGAGGTTGAGACAGAGGTGGATTAGTGGTGCTGGAAGAGCACAGCAGTTCAGGCAGCATCCAAGTAGCTTTGAAATCATAGGTGTCAAGCAGCCTGCTTCAACCAATAAAGTAAACAGTTTATGAGGGACTTTTCTTTAAATTTGGGGAAAAAAAAGCAGCCTGAATGGATGGGGTCAGTGTCCCACAGAAGCAGGATTTTTAGTTTCAGTTTTCTGCAGTTGGTGGGGTCTTGAAGGTAGATGTGGAAGCTCTTATTCCTCTTTTTGTTACAGCTAAAAGCTAGGATTCCCTTCCGGCTGCCGGAATTGCATGTGAGACAACCTATATTACTGAATTTGCCTTTGCCAAGGGTGTGTTTATGGGATATTGCTGTTTTGGAACATTTACTGTTCAGGAGTTAAATAATCTATTATCCTGTTACGTTTTCTAATCGAGCTAAGTTATTCCAATATCTTCTTCCTCTTGTTGTATTTTAACTATAGCATACAAATTAAATGTGCTCTGCTCCAAGACTAGTTTGACCAATCGAATTGTATCCAGAATGCACCACCTGGCACTTGCCTTTAAAATAAGGAAAAGTTGGAGTTTAAGCTGTCTTCTTAATATACTTTGAGGTGGTTTGGTCTGGTCCATAATGCTCAGGACCATTACACTATCAGGCGAAAACTGTGGTAATGTTTACCATAAAGGACCAGGAAGAACACAGTATTCAGTGATGAAAGTAATGGGAGTGACCTGAACTCTCATGGTAATACTTTTCAACATAGCTGGGACGGGACGAAAGGGTGTCACAATCTGAGTTGTTCCCTAATAATATTGATCGAGATTGCAGCAATACATCAAGGCAGCAGCTTGTGCAGCCCATTGCTTTGAGTGCAGCTGTTAAAGCAAAGCTATTGACATTCTGCAAGTGCAAGGCTACTTAAACACAGTGAATCGATTCAACCCTATTTACTTGCGCTTACTCTGTTTAACTTCATGAAAAGTTTTTTTTTGCGGGCATCACATCTTGAGACTAAACCTTACCTTATTGTTCAAGAATGCTGTTACGTGTTTGCAACTATTTATGATCTAATCCATACAAAAGATAGTTTTGACAGAAAATTGAAACAGCTACCAATTTTGACTTGACAAGGTCGAGACTGAGTGTTTGCGATGGTCAGAGATTCAAAAACGCAGGGGTGTTGGAAATGCCCGTCTGAGAAGAGGAGAAATTTCTTCATTTGAAGGGTTCTGAAAATTTGGCGTTCTCTTCCTCAGAGGCTTACGATTACTCCATTCAAGGCTGGGACAGCAAGAAGTTTGTTTCCTCAGGGAAGAACAGATATGAGAAAGTGGCCCATGATCAGCCAAGATTGCATCAGGTCATATGATCTCCTTCCTTCCATTTTTGTGTTTCACTTGCAACTTCTGGAATTTGAGGGCTGTTTCATTTCTCGGTTCCTCAGTTGCCAGCTAACTGAGTGTCCACAAACCTTTCTTTCCCAACTGTCCTCCAGGTCATGGCTTGCTTTGAAAAGGTGTCAGGCAGTGATCTGCTGCCTCTCAATAAAGATGGGTGGAGCTCTAACAACACGCAAGAAGCTTGACACCATCCAGGACAAAGCAGCCCGCTTGATTGGCACCACATTCATAAGCATCCCCTCCCTCTACCACCGATGCTCAGTAGCAGCAGGGTGTACTATATACGAGATCCACTACAGACATCCACCAAAGGTCCTCAGACAGCTCCTTCCATACCCATGACCACTTCCAGGTAGAAGGACAAGGGCAGCAGATATATGGGGATGCCACCACCTGCAAGTTCCCCTCCAAGCCATTCACTGTCCTGACTTGGAAATATATCTCCATTCCTTCACTGTCGCTGGGTCAGAATCCTGGAATTCCTTCCCTAAGGGCATTGTGGGTCTTCCCACAACCCACGTACTGCAACGTTTCAAGAAAGCAGGTCACCCTCACCTTCTCAAGGGGCAACTAGGGACGGGCAATAAATGCTGGCCCAGATAACATTGCCAAAGTCCAATAGTGATTTTTTTAATAAAAGCTCAAAATCGCATGCCAGTGTGGATGGGGGTTGGGGGAGGAGTCAGTCCAGAAGAGCAGCATGTTGGTAAGACATGAGCTGTTTAACCAAATTATTAACACATTCATTTCCTGCAGGGAAGCTAGTCAGACGGAGATGCACGCAAGATAGGTCCAGGGAAAGGAGCAAGAACATTCGATTAGACTTGGGTAAGACTAGGATGCGTTAAGATAGAATAACAGTGCATTCATTCAACAATATAGAAGTCACTCACGCCCAAAGCTAATGTATCTGAATCCTTAGAAAAGTTTGCCTCACAAAAGGACAACTTACGCCATCAGTTAAACTGACAGGTGGAGGATCTGGCTTTTCAGAGCTGGATCTTTCCCTTGTCTGTTTTGAAAAACATTGAATTGCAAAGGCCATTGACTGAGATGAGGCAGTTAATTCTGACTGATTCGAAAGCAGAGCACTGCAGCTGGTTTTTTTTTTAATAGGCATTTTACTTTGCAGGGTTATTTCCTTCACTGTTTTGGCATTTGGCTTTTAAAGTCAGTCAGCTGCCCTGCTGGGAAAGGTGGGAAATGGAGGAGAAAATATATTCTGCACTCGTTCAGTACACAGGATCAACAGAACACACCGACGTTCCGCAAATTCAGCAGGCAATTCATGCAGGCAGTCAACATGGGTCCAAATAATGATTCTGTGTTTTTTTTTGAGCATATTCAAATTGCAGCCACACCATTTGCAGGAAAGATATTTTAACTGTCACAAAGCAAAAAAAAAACAAAAGCTATTTGCTACATTTCTGCCCAGGGAATCTGTCATCAAAGCAAGTTCCTACCTTTAAAATTGGATCCTTTCCAGCTGTTTCTCTGCCTAATGAAATATAGATCTTGTCATTATCCAAAATTCACAGCAGACACCTTAAAAAAGAAATGAGCTCCTCTTCCTTGCCCTTTCTGCTTTATTTTATTAAATAAACTGCTAAGAAATGGTTTGTGGAATCTGACATTTCAACACAGCAATCTCGAATCATCAGCAGTGAATTTACTACAACCATAACATGCACTGACATAGCTCCCTAAATGTGGTAAAAACATCCCTGAATTACTTTCAGGAGACGTTCCTGACAAAAATATGACTGAGAGAAGAAAGAAACCAGATCTCTGCCTATTAATGGATTCGGATACCAATAAATATTGTTTCTTTTCCTTGTCAGATGCAGGTCAATAACACTTGCTCAGACTAATAGAGAAAGCATTCAGTTATCATCTCCGTGAGGAAGATTTCTTGTTGCACTGCCCAGCATTGAGTACAAAATCAGAAGTTGCTGGAAAAGCTCAGCAGGTCTGGCAGCATCTGTGAAGAGACATCAGAGTTAACAATATTGGTCCGGTGACCCTTCCTCAGAACTGATGTTAGCTCAGAAAATGTCCAGCATTGAGTAGACTATTTGATTATAAAAGTCCAAAATGAAGATTATGGGCATGGTAACAGAATTGTTATGTTGCCTGCCTTGTAATCCAGAGGCATGGAATGATAGCGCAGAGTTCTGAGTTGAACTGCATCTGAGGGATTTAAATGGAGTTAATTAAATAAATCTGAACTATGGGTTTTATGAACATAAGAGCAGAGGTAGGAGTAGGCCATTCAGCCCCTCAAGCCTGCTCTACCATTCAATACGATCGTGGCTGATCTCACCTCAGCCTCAATTCCACTTGTCTTCCCACTCTCCACAACACTTCAACACATTACTCATTAAAAACCTGCTTGTCTCCTCCTTAAATTTAATCAATGTCCCAGCATTCACTGTACTCTCGAACAGTGATTTCCACAGATTCACATCCATTTGAGTGAAGTAATTCCTCCTCATCTCTGTTTTAAATCAGATGTCTCTTATCCTACTATATTGAGGATCCTACTAAGACTCCTCTTATTAGATTGCCAACATGAGAAAATATCATTCCTACGTTTACTGTGTCGATCCCCTTTACCATCTTACGTGCCTCAATTAGATCTCCTCTCATGCTTCTAAATTCCAACGAGTATAGTTTCTATAATATGAACTATGAAAATAATGGTTGAATAAAGAAACCCACTCACATCACAAGCAGAGGAGATCTCCCTTCCTTATCTGGTCTGGCCAACATGTACCCCCAGTCCCAGAGTGATGTGGTTAATTCTTAACTGACTCTTATCAGGCTCTAGTAAAGGGGAAAGATGCCATCACCGGCAAGGACTGCTCTTTCACTAGAGAGATGACCAGAGAGGATTTTAACTCAAGGGTCAAGTTAGGAAGGAGAGTACTTCACATTAACCTCAGCCACTGTGGGAATGGAACTCACACTGAGACCTCGTTTGCATCACTAACCTACCATCCAGCCAACTGGGCTAAGATACTGAGCTACAGCAGCAGTGCTACAAAACTCCACACACCCTTGTGTTGGGAACAAGTTTCTTGAAAAAAATACATTTGTGATTATAATCCACAGAAACCCCAGGGGTTCAAGAAGAGAGTTCACCATCACCTTCCTGAGGGCAGTTAGGGACAGATCCTTGCTAGCGTTAACCAAATTCCACAAAGGAATAGAAGTAAGATTGCTTTAGGAAATGAAAGCCTATTTCATAAGGATTGAATATCTCCATTGCTGGGTGTTTCTGCAATTTTTCTGTATGTAGATTGTTGCTCTGCTGAGGCAGCAGATCTTTCAGATGAAGCACCAGACATGGTCAATTGGCTGTGTAAAAAAATCCCAATCTTGCGATTTTGAAGAAACAAAGGCTGATCTCCCTGGGGTGCAGGCAAAAAAGGCATCCCTCAATCACTAAGAACAAATTATTCAATCACTGTCAGATAGTCTTTGCGGACTTTTATTGTGGCTGCCACATTTCCAACATTGCTACAGATTATTTTTCCTACAGTATATGTACAGAAATCAAAGGAACTATCTGTACACTCTTGTTAAACTTGAAATGGTTCAGAAAAGATTTATAAGATGTTGCCAGGGTTGGAGGGTTTGACCGATAGGGAGAGTCTGAATAGGCTGGGGCTATATTCCCTGGAGCATCGGAGGCTGAGGGGTGACCTTATAGAGGTTTATAAAATCATGAGGGGCATGGATAAGGTGACTAACCAAGGTAGGGGAATCCAAAAGTAGAGGACACAGGCTGAACGTGAGAGGGGAAAGATTTAAAGGGAACCCGAGGGGTAACATCTTCACACAGAGGGTGACGTATGTATGGAATGAGCTGCTAGAAGAAATGGTGGAGACTGGTATAATTGCAGCATTTAAAAGGCATTTAAAAGAAAGCGAATGCAATGTTGTCTCTTATCTCAAGAGGGTTGGAATATAAAAGCAGAGATGTACTACTAAGACTTTATAAAGCTCTGGTTAGGCCCCATTTGGAGTACTGTGTCCAGTTTTGGTCCCCACACCTCAGGAAGGACATACTGGCACTGGAACGTGTCCAGCAGAGATTCACACGGATGATCCCTGGAATGACAGGTCTAGCATATGAGGAACGGCTGAGGATACTGGGATTGTATTCGTTGGAGTTTAGAAGATTAAGGGGAGACTTAATAGAGATGTACAAAATAATACATGGCTTGGAAAGGGTGGATGCTAGGAAATTGTTTCCGTTAGACGAGGAGACTAGGACCCGTGGACACAGCCTTAGAATTAGAGGGGGTCATTTCAGAACAGAAATGCGGAGACATTTCTTCAGCCAGAGAGTGGTGGGCCTGTGGAATTCATTGCCACGGAGTGCAGTGGAAGCCGGGACGCTAAATGTCTTCAAGGCCGAGATTGATAGATTCTTGTTGTCTAGAGGAATTAAGGGCTACGGGGAGAACGCTGGTAAGTGGAGCTGAAATGCGCATCAGCCATGATTGAATGGCGGAGTGGACTCGATGGGCCGAATGGCCTTACTTCCACTCCTATGTCTTATGGTCTTATGGTCTTATGGATATGTATATGAATAGGAAGAGTTCAGAGGGATATGAGCCAAATGCTGACAACTTCAACTAAGTTAATTTAGGATATCTGGTTGGCGTGGACATGTTGGACTGAAGAGTGTGTTTCCATGCTGTATGACACTATGACTCTTGAAGCCTTATCGTTGAGGTGAAGGTACGTTTGGTTTGAATGTCCCCAAATGAGTCCAGGTTAGGGCCTATCTGCCAGGTGGTGGTAAAGACAGTCAACACCATTGGCATAGACAGTTTCAAAGGTGGAACAATAACCCAAGGAATGAGTGAGGTCAATCATTTGTAGAAAAGCAAATCAGCTTCCCCTTTACTCAAGATCAGATGGTGGTCAGATCAAACCTTAAACCAGTGAAAACCAGTAGTAGAACATAATGACTTTTAGCACAGAATTAATTTTGTCTTAATCTCATTACCAGATGCTTTATCATACACCTTTTCATGTTTTTCCAATATTAATATGCAATCTGTTCCAGACAATGGTGTTGGTTGAAACAGGAATGTTACTAATGAACTGGTCCACAGTGGTACCAGGTTGACTGCCCCAAGTTACCAAGGCTCCTCTGATAGCACCTTCCAAACCCACCGCCATTACCGTCATGAAGGAAAAGGCAATGGATGCAAGTTCCACCTTAAACCACGCACCATCCTCAATTGGAGTTGTATCACCATCCTTTCACTGGGTCAAAATCCTAGAATTTTCTGCCTAACAGATTGGTGGACAACAGTGGTTAAAGGAAAGAAAAATCGAAAGAACTGCAGATAATGTAAATTAGAAACAAAAATAGAGATTGCTGGAAAAGCCCAGTAGGTCTGGCAGCAAGTGTGAAGAGTAACCAGAGTAAACGTTTTGGGGCTAGTGACCCTTCCTCAGAACTTAGTGGTGATTGGAAGCTCACCTCTATATTCACCAGAGCAACTTGGGATGGATGGTAAAGGCTTGCCCAGCCAGCAAAGCCACATTGCTTAAAAAAATTCTTAAAATTTGTCTGGGGTAAGTCCGGTTCTGTCCTGTTTCAGGCTGGGGATACTTCTCCCTAATATGGTGAAGGAGCTTTTGCCTGAAACATCGATTTTTCTGCTCCTCGGATGCTACCTGACCTGCTGTGCTTTTCCAGCACCTCCTTAATATGGAGCAAGGCATCAGCCCCCGCAGATTCGACAGAAATGTCTACCATTTAGAGGCACAGAGTCATAAAGTCCTACAGCATGGAGACAGGCCCTTTGGCCCAAACTGGTCCGTGCCGACCAAACTGTCCATCCACACTAACCCCATTTCCCTGCACTTGGCCCATATCCTTCTCAACCTATCCATGTATTTGTCCAAATGTCTTTTAAATGTTGTTAATGTACCCGCCTCAACCACTTTCGCTGGCAGCTCATTCCACATGCGTACCACCCTCTGTGTAAAAAAGTTGACCCTCAGGGTCCCTTTTATTCTTTCCCCCCTAACCTTAAACTGATGCCCTCTAGTCCTCAATTCCCCAACCCTGGGAAAAAGATGGAGAGAATCAACTCTATCCATGCCCCTCATGATCTTATACACCTTGATGGTGGAGGGTTGTTTGTCAGACTGGAGACCTGTGACCAGTGGGGTGCCACAAAGATCGCTGCTGGTCCTCTACTTATTGTCATTTACTTAAATGATTTGAATGCGAGCATAAGAGGCACATTTAATAAGTTTGCAGGTGACACCAAAATTGGAGATGTAGTGGACAGCAAAGAGGGTCAACTCAAATTACAACAGGATCTGGACCAGATGGGCCAATGGGCTGAGAAGTGGCAGATGGAGTTTAATTCAGATAAATGCGAGGTGCTGCATTTTGGGAAAGCAAATCTTAGCAGGACTTATACACTTAATGTTAGGGTCCTAGGGAGTGTTGCTGAACAGAGAGACCTTGGAGTGCAGGTTCATAGCTCCTTGAAAGTGGAGTCGCAGGTAGATAGGATAGTGAAGAAGGCATTTGGTATGCTTTCCTTTATTAGTCAGAGTATTGAGTACAGGAGTTGGGATGTCATGTTGCGGCTGTACAAGACATTGGTTAGGCCACTGTTGGAATATTGCGTGCAATTCTGATCTCCTTCCTATCGGAAAGATGCTGTAAAACTTGAAAGGGTTCAGAAAAGATTTACAAGGATGTTGCCAGGGTTGGAGGATCTGAGCTACAGGGAGAGGCTAAACAGGCTGTGGCTGTTTTCCCTGGAGCATCGAAGGCTGAGGGGTGACCTTATAGAGGTTTACAAAATTATGAGGGGCATGGATAGGGTAAATAGGCAAAGTCTTTTCCCTGGGGTCGGGAAGTCCAGAACTAGAGGGCATAGGTTTAGGGTGAGAGGGGAAAGATATAAAAGAGACCTAAGGAGCAACTTTTTCACGCAGAGGGTAGTTCGTGCATGGAATGAGCTGCCAGAGGAAGTGGTGGAGGCTGGTACAATTGCAACATTTAAGAAGCATTTGGATGGGTATATGAATAGGAAGAGTTTGGAGGGATATGGGCTGGGTGCTGGCAGGTGGGACTAGATTGGGTTGGGATATCTGGTTGGCATGGACGGGTTGGACTGAAGGGTCTGTTTCTGTGCTGTACATCTCTATGACTCTATGACTTTATAAGGTCCCCCCTTCATTCTCTTACTATCTAAAGAAAAAAGCCCTAGCTTGTCCAACCTCTCCCTATAACTCAGACTGTTGAATCCTGGCAACATCCTTGGAAATTTGTTCTGTACTATTTCCAGTTTAATAACATCCTTCCTACAGCAAGATGACCAAAACTGAACACAATTAGCAATTCCTAAGGCAGGTCATATTTGATTAGCTGGCGCCTATTTAAAAATGTCAATTGGATAGAATTGAGGGCACAATTTTAAAGTGATTGACAAAATTACTAAAGGCAACTGGCGCAAAATATCTGTAGGAAGAGAACAGACTTAGTCTTTCATGCCCAATAACTCAGATTCCAAAGAGTCAGATTGGACTCAAAATATTCACTTTGGTCCTGCTTTTTGTTGATTGGTTAGATAAATGGAGAAGGCCACTAAAAATAGTCACTCACACTTCTGGCATTTGTTCAGGTTTAGCATGGGTAGAATTGGAAGCTCAGGTGACCCAGGAAGAGGTTAAGAAGATGTCAGTTTCCAAGGTAGGCTAAGCAAATAGATTTCCAAGTGGTTTTCAAGAGAAAACATCCCTCCTCCTTATTCCCAGCCCCTCACTTTGATCACTCCCCTGCCTCATTCATTCCAAGTTTCAAACCTGTACCCCACAGCATCCACACAACAATGTGGGGAACTGCCCACCTATATCTTCTATACAAAAAAGGAAGGTCAGATCCAATCCAACCAATTACCGCCCTGTCAGTCTGCTCTCGGTCATCAGTAAAGTTATGGAAGGTGTCATCAACAGTGCTATTAAACAGCCCCTGCTCAACAATAACCTGTTTGGGTTCCACCAGGGCCACTCATTATGGCCTTGGTTCAAACATGGACAAAAGAGCTGAATTCTCAAGATGAGGTGAGAGTGACTGCCCTTGACACCAAGGATGCATTTGACTGAGTGTGACATCAAGGAAGCTGAGGAAATCTGGAATCAGGGGACAAAATCTTTACTGTTTGGAGTCATACCTGACACGTAGGATAATGACTTTAGTTGTTGGAGGTCAGTCATCTCAGCTCCAGGACATCTCTGCAGGAATTCCTCAGGCTGGTGTCCTAGGCCCAACCGTCTTTAGTTGCTTCATCGATGACCTACATTTTATTACAAGATGAGAAGTGGAGTTGTTCGCTGATGATTAATCAATATTCAGCACCATTTGTGACTCCTCAGATACTGAAGAATTCCATGCTGATGTGAAGAAAGACTGGACAATATCCAGGTTTGTGCTGACAAATGGCTCGTAGCCTCCACCCCACCCAAGTGCCAGTCAATGGCCGTATCCAACAAGAGACAATCTAAGCATCACTCATAACATTCAGTGGTGTGACCATCACTGAATTCCCCGCTACCAACATTCTTAGGGTTGCCATTGACCAGAAACTTAACTGGATTTACCAGATAAATAAAATGAGCAGGTCAGAGGCTAGGAATTCTGCAATGGATAATTCTTACCCCCTTGCTCTGCAAAGACGGTCCACCATCTACAAGGCACAAATCAGGAATAGAATGGAATGTTCCCTACTTGCCTGGATGGCTGCAGCTTCAACTCTATGCACAAAGCTGCCAGCCTGCCTAGAAGCTGCACTTTACACAAACAGGAATCATTTGAAATATTAAACAAAGGAAATGCAAAGTAAGGAGAAAACATAAGAGTGCTAAATGGGGAATGCATCAGCCTCATGTACTGTGATTTAATTGTTGAAATAGCCATTGAGCAGTATGGAACTTAAGTATTGTTGGAAAGATATATTTTGTTGAAGCATTTCATCTTGCATCAGGATATTTTGCAAGAATATCAATTCCAGGGGAAAACTAACATGCTTGCCCTGAACAATCAGAGCCATCCTGATTCAATATTTGTTTAATATTTAAACAAAGCCTAGCTGTTAACTGTCAATCTGGATTAGTGGGAGCATTTGCAATGTCAACATCTCCACTAATCATAGTCCACTTTCCCTCTAATTAGCATAGTCCTCTCATGCAATATACATTTTGGTTTGCCCCCTGAATTGATACTCCTGCATAATGACCTGATTTAATTATTCTATATTCTCCAGCAGTGTTGGAAGTATTTTTTTTCAATTCCTATATGGGATGTTAGTGGTGCATTTATAACCCATCCCAATGAAACTAAGGGTTTTGCTGGATTGTGTCAGAGGATAGTTAACAGACATTGCTGTGAGTTTAAGAGTCATATTAAGGCTAGACTAGGTGAGAAGTGGAGTTTTATTTCCTTAAAGAACATGGGAGGAACAGATGGGTTTTTGCAACAATTCAATCATTTCATTGTCATCATCACAGATGCCGCTGCCTTTTTTTCCTCAAACTCTAGATTTGTTTAGTTGCCTGAATTTAAATTCCTCAGCTACCATAATGGGATTTTAAATCCTACTTCAGGATCGGTCATAACATAACCATTACATCACTGCACCCTCTGCAGACTATGCTCCCTCTGCACTTTCTGGAAGTGTTTTACATTGTGGTTGAAACAGGGCAGATTTATAAAAACCAGTTGAATAGATATTGCCCTCATAGTGTCCAGCAACCTGATATCTTCTCCAGGAGCTGAATGAAAATGTGTCAAATTGCAGAGTGTTTTTTCTGTCGGTGTTTCCCATCTAACTTATAGCAGTTAAAACAAGATACTGATAGGGACATCAGAACAGGAGTAGGCCCCTCAAGCCTGGTAAAAACGAGGACTGCAGATGCTGGAAACCCAAGTCTGGATTTGAGTGGTGCTGGAAAAGCTCAGCAGGTCAGGCAGCATCCGAGGAGCAGGAAAATCGACATTTCGGGCAAAAGCCAGATGACCCATTGAACCAGATCCCCCCCTGCTCCTTGGATGCTGCCTGACCTGCTGTGCTTTTCCAGCACTATTCTAATCCAGCCCCTCAAGCCTTTTCCACCATTCAGTGTTATGGCAATTTCATTTAACTCATCATCCACAGGGCCAGGCAATGATTATGGGGCCACCAATCAGAATCCACCCGTGTACCTGACGGAATATAAGCGCAAGTAAAATAATTGGGAATTGAAACCCTAGTCTCTGTCAAACAAGACAGGTGAAAGTGGGTACTGCAGATGCTGGAGATTAGAGTTGAGATTAGAGTGGTGCTGGAAAAGCACAGCAGGTCAGGCAGCATCCGAGGAGCAGGAAAATTGACATTTCGGGCAAAAGCCAGGTGACCCATTGAACCAGATCCCTCATTCAATTTGATCACTACTGATTATGAGCATCATGTCCCCACCCCTTACCCACAAGATGCAGTGCAGAAATTCATCAAAGCTCCTCAGACAGCACCTTCCAAGCCTACAACCACTTCCATCTAGAAGGATAACGGCAGCAGATACAAGGGAACACCACCACCTGCATTTTCCCCTTTAAGCCACTCACTATTCTGACTTGAAAATATATCACTGTTCCTTCAGTCAAAATCCTGAAACTCCTTCCTTTATGGCATTGTGGGTCAACCTACAGCATGTCATAGTTATAGAGTCATAGAGCTGTACAGCACGGAAACAGACCCTTCAGTCCAACCTATCAATGCTGACTAGACACCCTAAATTAACCGAGTCCCATTTGCCAGCATTTGGCCCATATTCCTCTAAACCTTTCTTATGCAAATACCCATCCGGATGCCTTTTAAATGTTGCAATTGTACCAACCTCCACCACTTCCTCTACCAACCTCTGTGTGAAAAAGTTGCCCCTTAAGTCCTGTTTTTTTCTTTCTCCTCTCACCCTAAACCTATGCCTTCTAGTTCTGGACTCCCCGACCCCAAGGAAAAGACCTTGTCTATTTACCCTATTTATGATTTTATGAACCACTAGAAGGTTCAGCCTCCAATGTTCCAGGGAAAACAGCGGTTCAAAAGGGCAGCTCATCACTACCTTCTCAAGAGGCATCTCGGGACGAGCAGCAAGTAAAAAACTTCCCATGTCGTTCAATTCTCTGGAAGACTAACATTCTGTCTGGCCCAGTCATGAATGTACACATGTGTAAAGGTGACTATTGCTGTAAAAGCAGACTTCACCACTTAGGGAAAGAAACTTTCTAGTCTTACATGGACTGTCAATTCGTATGGCTTCACACCCCATAGCAATGAGGTTCACCCTTAATCACTATTAAGGGCAATTAGGGATAAGCAAGCAATGCTGACCTTGCCCAAATCCTGTCATTGAACAGACATTAAATACATTCCACCATGCAATAAGATATACGGATAAAAGTCACCCCCTTTTATTTCCCTTCCAGGAATGTGAAGTGCTGGTGCTGATTTTGAGCCATTCTGCGAGAATTTACCCCTTGGGTACCCAACGAGCTCAGTCCTTTATTATTCAAGAAATCTGCGCCGCTAACTCAGTTTGCCAGCCGGACTTGCTGAGTGCCCGGAATGCTAACCTGGTGTGGACGGTGGACTATCCTAATGGGCTGTGCAATAGCAGAATATTGTCTGATAGACCGAGCTCATTCTGGAGCTGAACCAGCAGCAAATCAGCTTCCCTCTCTGCATCGCGTCAAGAGGAAATGGGTGTGGAATCAGTTCTTTGTATTGGAAGAGCATCTAGAAACAGAGCCACTCTACATTGGCAAGGTAGGTCTATTTGAGATGAACGTACCTCTTCTCAACCTCAACAGTCATCTGAAGTGTGATGACTCTCAGGTTAAACACATCAGCAATCGCCTCTCTCTCTCTGAGAGAGCAGCCCCACGGTCCTTGAGGACTATGGCGACTTCACCCTAAACGACTTGAAATATCGAGTGCAAAGAAATGCGTACATTTATATAGTACCTTTTACAAGCACTGATGACCCCAAAGCACCTTACAGCCATTGAAGAACCTTTTTAAGTGTTGTCTATGTCATAGAGTCATAGAGTCATTGAAGCATAGAGATATACAGCAAGGAAACAGACCCTTCGGTCCAACCCGTCCATGCCGACCAGATATCCCAACCCAATCTAGTCCCACCTGCCAGCAGCCGGCCCATATCCCTCCAAACCCTTCCTATTCATATATCCATCTAGATGCTTTTAAAATGTTGTAATTGTACCAGCCTCCACCATTTCCTCTGGCAGCTCATTCCATACATGCACCACCCTCTGTGTGAAAACGTTGCCCCTTAGGTCTCTTTTATATCTTTCCCCTCTCATGTGTTGTGGATAAATGAAAACCGATAGACTTTATTGAACTTTGATTTCCGGAAGCCACTTGGCAAAACGCACTTCAAAAGTTAATTTTAAAAAAGTGCTCAAGGCACAGAGACCGGGGTTCAATTCCCGCCTCAGGCGACTGACTGCATGGAGTTTGCACATTCTCCCCGTGTCTGCGTGGGTTTCCTCCGGGTGGCTCCGGTTTCCTCCCACAGTCCAAAAAGGTGCAGGTCAGGTGAATTGGCCATGCTAAATTGCCCCTGGTGTTGGATGAAGGGGTAAATGTAGGGGACTGGGTCTGGGTGGGTTGTGCTTCGGTGGATCGTGTGGGCTTGTTGGGCCGAAGGGCCTGTTTCTACACTGTAAGTAATCTAAGCTAATACAATCAGGGGTTAACATATTAGCCTGGATCGAGGATTGGCAGAGAGTATGTGTAAACGGGTCACTGTCTGATTGGTAAGATGTGATGATTAGGGTTTCACGGGGATCTGTTCTGGGGACTCAGCTATTTACAATATCTATTAATGACATAGATGAGGGGAGCAAAGGTATGGTAGTTAACACACCAAAATAAAACCATAAAATATAGGAGCAGAAATTAGGCCATTCAGCCCATCGAGTCTGCTCCGCCATTCAATCATGGCGGATATGTTTCTTAACCCCATTCTCCTGCTTTCTCCCTGTAACCCTTGATCCCCTTGACAATCAAGAACCTACCTGTCTCACTCTTAGATGTATTCAATGACTTGGCCTCCACACCCTTCTGTGACAGTGAATTCCCCAGATTCCCCACTCTCTGGCTGAAGAAGTTTCTCCTTATCTCCATTCCAAAAGGTCTTCCTTTTACTGTAAGGCTGTGCCCTCGGGTCCTAATCTCTCCTACCAATTGAAACATCTTCCCAACATCTACTCTGTCCAGGCCATTCAGTATTCTGTCAGTTTCAATTAGTTTCCCCCTTATCCATCAAAATTCCATGGAGTATAAACCCAGAGTCCTCAAATGTTCCTCATACATTAAGTTTTTTGTTCCTGGGACCATTCTCATGAACCTCCTGTAAACACACTTCAGGGCCAGGACACCCTTCCTGAGATATGGGGCCCAAAACTTTGTACAATACTCCAAATGTGGTCTGACCAGAGCCTGAGAGAACCTCCGAAGTACATCCCGGCTTTTATAATTCAAATCCTCTCAAAATAACTGCCATCATTGCATTTGCCTTCCTAACCACTGACTCAGCCTGCAAGTTTACCTTGAGAGAATCCAAGAGAGGTAAGAGTACATGTTGTGAAAGACAGAATGAGATGGCAGGCAGATACAGGTGGGTTGGAAGTGTGTGTACAAATCTAACAGATTGAATATAATGTTGGAAAATGTGAAAGTGTTCACTTTTCTCAGGAAAAATGAAAAAGCAGCATATTAATTAAATGGAAAATGACAACAAGAATTCCAAGATGCAGAGGTACTTTGGTGTTCTGGTGTATAAGTCACAAAACGTTAGTGTGCAGTCACAATGAGTAATCAAGAAGGGAGAAAGGGAGCACTGCAGATTCTGGACATCAGAGTCAAAGAGTGTGGTGCTGGAAAAGCACAGCCAGTCAGGCAGCATCCAAAGATCAGGAGAGTTGACGTTTGGAGCAAAAGCTCTTCATCATTCCTGGTGAAGTGATTATGCTCGAAACATGGATTCTCTTGCTTCCTGGATGCTGACTGGCTGTACTTTTCCAGCACCACACCCTTCAACTCAATTAATCAAGAAAGTCAAGGGAGTACTGTCCTAACTAAGAGAAGATTTGAACATCAGTGTATGGATGTTCAATGGAGAGACCATGTCTCAAATATTGCTTGCAGTTTTGGACTCTGAATGATGGAAGGATGTAAATGCATATTGAATGTGGTGCAGAGGAAGCTTACAGGATTGATACCAAGAATGAAGATAACTGAGACCGACTGGGCTTGCTTCCACTGGAGTTGAGAAGAGTGACCTGATTATAGAATATAAGATTCTGAATAGTCTTGACAGGAGAGATACATAAAGGTATTTCTATTTCTGTGGGTGAGTTTTATAGTCAGGGTCATGTTTTTCAGAATGCGACGAGGAGAATTTTTCTCTGTCAGAGAGTCATGTGACTTTGAAACTCTCTGACTCAGAAGATTGTGGAGCTGGGGTCATAGTCTCAGAGAGATTGACAGCATGGAAAAAGGCCCTTTGGCCTACCAGGTCCATGCTAGTCAAAAACAATCCCTAACTATCCCAATCCCATTTTCCAGCATTTGGCCCAGAGTTTAAAAAAAACCCTTACCTCATATCTCCTGTAAATCTCCTACCCCTTACCTTAGATCTATGCCCCCAGGTTATTGATTGCTCCATTAAAGGGAAAGTTTCTTCCTGGCCACCCTATGTATGCCTGTCATAATTTTACACATCTCAGTCATGTCTCCTCTCAATCTCCTCTGCTCTAAGGAAAATAACCCCAGTTTGTCCAATCTCTCTTCATAATGAACACTCTCCAGTCCAGGCAACATCCTGGTAAGTCTCCTCTACACTCTGTCTAGTGCTATCACATCCCTCCGATACTGTGGATTCCAGAGATGCACACAATACTCTACTTGTGACATACGCAGGTTTTATGCAGGTTCAGCTAACCTCCCTGTTCTTAACCTTCATGCCTTGACGACAAAGTCAAGTATCCAATATGTCTTCTTCACCGTATTATCCACCAGTCCTGATGCCTTAAGTGTGTATTCACACCAATGTCCCTCTGACCCTCGGAGTGTCCCAGGATCCTGCTATTCATCGTGGATTCTTGTGCTTCATTTGGCCTGGCCAAGTGTATCACCTCACATTATCCAGGTTAAATTCCATTTACTACAGATCCGTCCACCTGACCAGCCCAGTCATATCCTCCTGTGATTGAGGTTCTTCCTCTGACTATTTAAGTGAGTGATTTTACTGTACCGTGAGAAAAACAGTAAAATACAATGGAAAACTTTTCCACTGTCACCACAATCCGTCACCATTTTACACAGTTCAATCAGAAAAAAGATTGGAGAGATGTAGCTTCTAAAGAGACCAATGGTCCTGAACCAACACATCATCAATGGCACCTGCACTGTTGTCCTTTCCCCAACAATCTTGCCGCTATATACACCGGACCCAACCAATGTTGAAGTACTTTGGCTGCTGGGCCACTTTCCCTCTGCCAGCACTTTACCAGTGTCTACACTGGACCCAACCACAGCAAAGTCACTGATTCTCAGGTAACATCTCTTGCCAATGTTTCCTCATCCGAGGTGGCAGCCAGCAATTCCAATGCTAGGTCCCGTACTCGCCCCAGAAAGGTAAGTAAGGGCACACTCAGATCTGCACTAGGATCGCTCACAGCACTCTGAGTACACACTGGGATCACTCACTGCACCATGTGTCTGCACTGGGATCACACACTGCACCATGTGTCCACACTGGGATCACTCACTGCACCATGTGTCTGCACTAGGATCACTCACTGCACCATGTGTCTGCACTGAGACCCTTTTCTGTCGCCATTATACCATCTGATCTCCGTACAATAAGTAAGTAAAAAAAAGAGAACAAAAGAGAAACAGGAAATGAGAGGAAAATAACAGAACAAAAGCAGTTGGAGTCGATGAGCCCCATCTCCACAGGCCTCATCTGCGGCCATCTTGATAACTCATTTACCATAGCATCAATTTTCATCTCATCTGTGAACGTACTTAAAACTTGCTGTGTCCAAGTCTAAATCTTTTATATAAACCACAAAAAACAAGGGGCCCAACCCGGCTCCCATTGGACACTGATTTCCAGTTACAAAAATAGCACTTATCCATCACCCTCGACTTCCTGGCACACAGCCAGTTGTGGATCCAATTTCCAAATTTCTTTGGATCCCATGTGCTCTCGGCTTTGCTATCCATTTCCCATACAGGACCTGATCAGAAGCTTTGCTGAAGTCCTTGCTTTCATCTACACACCTGGCCACCTCTTCAAAAAATCCAGTCAAGGTCAAATACAGCTTCCCCTTAACAAAACCATGCTGACTGTTCTTGATTAATTACTGCCTCTCCAATTGCAGATTAATTCTGTCCCTGAGGATTCCTTCCAATAGTTTCCCTGTCGCTGAGGCTAGTTTGACTGGCCTGTAGTTTTGTGGCTTATCTTTTGCTCCCTTCTTGAATATCTCTACCATATTGTCCTCCAATCTCCAGCACTACTCTGGTGGTCAGAGATGAATCGAAAACTTTTGCAAATGCCCCAGCTATTTGCTCCCTTGCCCCACTCAGCGATATGGGATACATTTCATCTGGAGGTTTACATAATTTTAAGCCGGTCAGATCACGTCCTCCTTGTCTATGTTAATATCTTTAATTGTATCACAGACCTTCTCCCTGATTTGTTTATCCATATCATTCCTCTTGCTAGTGAACACCAACACAAAACATTCATTTAGAACCCAGCTACATCCTCCAGCTCCACACACAAATTACCACAGTGGTCTTTAATGGGCCAAACTCTTTTCCTCATTATCTTTTTACCCTTAATGTACCTGGAAAACAACTTAGGAGCTTCCTGTAACTTATCTGCCTGTATCCTTTTGTGCTGAAAATGTGTTGCTGGAAAAGTGCAGCAGGTCAGGTAGCATCCAAGGAGCAGGAGAATCGATGTTTCGGGCATGAGCCCTTCTTCAGGTGTTTATATCTTTTTGTGTCCTGCTTTCGTTCTTCACAGATCCTTTACAAGTACCCAATTGGCCATTGAATCTTTTTAAGATGCACGGTGGCTCAGTGGTTAGCACTGCTGCCTCACAGCACCAGGGACCCAGGTTCGATTCAGCCTTGGGTGACTGTCTGTGTGGAGTTTGCACATTCTCTCCGTGTCTACGTGGGTTTCCTCCGGGCGCTCTGGTTTCCTCCCACAGTCCAAAGATGTGGAGGTCAGGTGAATTGGCCATGCTAAATTGCCCGTTGAGTTAGGTGCATTAGTCAGAGGGAAATGGGTCTGGGTGAGTTACTTTTCGGAGGGTCGGTGTGGACTTGTTGGGCCGAAGGGCCTGTTTCCACATTGTAGGGAATCTAATCTAAAAAAAGAGACAGAGATCGATAGATTCTGGTTTGGCATGAATACCAAAAATAATCAGGGCGAGATGAGAGTATGAAATTCCAAACACAAACAGATCTGCCATGGTCTTCCTGATTGGGTTTAAGGGGCTGAATGGTCTATTTCTGCTCCCATTTTACATGTTCACATCAATAAAGGTTGAAAGATTGTTAACAAAAGCTTTAAATATAATCAACACAGATATAAATCCACAAACCATTTAGAAAACGTGTATGACTTGGCTAAGTGTTATCTTAAAAACAGTTGGCCAAGTAACATTACATTCAGTAAAAGGAAACTCATAGATTGTTTCAAATGTTGGTCTGCAGCAAAAAGCAGACACTGGCCCCAGGGTATCGTTCGGAATCAGTTACTGGATTTCTTTTTCAGGCGACAGTGTTACAGATTATGAATTTTCCTTTTAAGAATCATCCAATTGTGGTGCTGAGATTTTCCAGTGGTTTTCATTTAATAAATTTTGATGAGAAAGTTCTCCCTCTAAATATCGGTCTCCTTTGCTTAGCAAAGTGTTTCTTTCCCAAAAACTCTCAGATATAGATATACTTCCTGTCAATGATGTTCTAAATTACGATTTCAAATAACACACTTTGATAACACTGAGCGAAGAATTTTCTCCTGAATTCATTAGTAGTGATGAACAGATATTTATAGCTGTAGTTTTGGCCTCTTGCACATGTAGAAACCATCTTT
This sequence comes from Chiloscyllium punctatum, assembly GCF_047496795.1. NCBI lineage: Eukaryota > Metazoa > Chordata > Chondrichthyes > Orectolobiformes > Hemiscylliidae > Chiloscyllium > Chiloscyllium punctatum. The sequence goes on from NC_092743.1 coordinate 12,846,004, forward strand.
TCTATTTTTATCTTCTCAAACACTTTAATAATCTTGTTATGTGCCTTATTATCAAATTACACTCAGTAACACTCCTGGAGAAGATTTGCAATATTAAGAAATAATGTTATATAAATGATGCAAATTGTAAGAGTTGTTAAATTACCCCATTATTTTTCTCTTGGTTGAAGTTGGGCTATCATTTGACAAATAACACAAACCAGTGAGCCGTGTTAGCGAGTATGTGGTTCTGAACAGCACCCAATAGAATGGCTTCAGTTCCAGTTCCTGCCAGACAGTCGGTCCTGCCTCTTTGTCCTATCCCTAAGAGTAGAAGGTAGTGCAAAACAGCACTGCCAAGAAAATTGGCTCCAGGCAATTCTCTGACAGACAATGACCCAAAACCCTTCATATTGTGCAGAACACAAATGGAATTTAACAGTGGCAGATGCTTTTGTGGAGCAGTAGTCATGTCCCTACATCTTAGCCAGGAGACGAGGGTTCAAGTCTCACTTGCTCCAGAGGTATGTAATGCCATCCCTGAACCGGTTAGTTAGAAAATGTCTACATTAGGGGAGCTGGTGGCACAGTGGTAATGTCACATGGTTAATAAACCAGAATTTCAGATTAATGATCTAGGGGAAATGGGTGAGAAACTGACTAGCCACCACACATAGTGAAATATAAATTCTGTTTGAAAAGAAAATTGGATGTAAAAATGTTAGCCTAATGGGAAAAACAGGAACTGTTGTTGTAAAACCGATCTAGTTCACTAATGCTGTTTAGGGTAGGAAATCTGCTGTCCGAATCTGGTCTGGCGTGAATGTGACTCCAGACCCACAGCAATTTTGCTGTCACCTAAAAGCCCTCTGGACAATTAAGGCCAGAAATAAATATTGGCCTAGCCAATGATGCCCATTTCCTGTGAATGGAGAGAAAAAAAACCACTGGGAGAGAGTCTTGAAACAAAATTAAAAATCACACAACACCAGATGCTTGTTTGGAAGCACTAGCTTTCAAAGCACTGCTCCTTCATCAGATGGTACATGATATCATCATGTTCTGTACTTGTTCAAATTCGAGCTAGAGATTTTTGGTAACTAATCCAATTCATAATGTGCATTGGGTTCCCGTGAAATAGCTCAGGGCTGATTTTCTCACATTGCCATCGTACCCCAGGGTCGACCTACCCGAGTGCTCACTCCAGGGATGTGAAGATAAGTTACTTTGTGACACTGATGGATTGTTGCCACTGCACAGGGCGCATCTTGAGGTAGAAGCCATACTTTCTGCCTGTGGTTTGGTAACGGTTCACCCAGGGAGACCACCAGTTGGCGAAGCTTCAGGGAATGCTATGGAAATTGGTAGGAATAACGGGGCGAAAGACAAATCACACACCGCCCCTCAGGATAGATTCCCGGGATTGCAGGAGAAAGGAATGTGAAAACATTCGGTATATCTCTGTCTTCTGATCAACAAGGTAGGACACTGAGTATTTCTCGAATGTAGTGGTCAGGAAAGCACAGCCTGAAAGGGGGGTAAAAAAAGATTTTTCTTTTATGCTTTCCATAGGCGAGCAAATGTTGGCCGCCTCTGATTGCCCCTGAGAAGGTGGTGGAACTGCCTTTTGCATTGCAGCCCTTGAGGAATCGAAGTGACCACCGTGATTTTAGAAAGGGAATTTGAGGATTTTGACCCCGGCTTAGAGGTGAATTCCCAGATTATTGTGCTTCCATTATACTTCCGCCCTTGTCCTTCGAGATGGGGGAGGGTGCTATTGCAAGGGCCTGGGTGAGACACTGCAATGCTTTTGTCAATGGTATACACTGCTGCTACTGGACAATGATGGTGAGGGAAGTGAATATTTAAGGTAGGGCAGGGTGGCTATCAAGTGGACTGCTTTGTCTTGGGTGTTACTCAGATTCTTGAGTGTTTTTGGAGCTGCACACATCCACAAAAGCGATGAGCATTCTAACACACCCCAAACTGGTGCCTTGCAGAGGGAGGGAGGAATGGACACTGGGGGAGACTGGAGGTGATTTACTCACCACAGTTTTCCTAACCTCTGACTCGCCCACGTAGCCACAATATTCAGATGGGTGACCAAGTCAGTTTTTCGTCAACGGTAGCCTCCAGGATGTTGATCGTAATGTCTACAGTCAGGTTGGATAAATACTTGAAGGGAAGAAAATTGCCAGGGCATGGAGGCAAGACCAGGGGAGGGCGTGTAATTGTGTAGTTCCTTGAAAGAGATGGCACGGTCTCTGAGGGCAGAAAGGTCTCTTACTCTATAGTTTGCTTCTCTGCTTCTGTAAAACATGAGGAAAACAGGTGTAATCAAGAATGGGATCAAAAACAGCCTTGCAGAGGGGTTAAAAATAAAAGATGGCAACAGAATGGCCATTCCTGAGTTCCTTATTTATTGAACACACCACTAATCTTTTACGTAGATTTTCTGGTGTATGTGTGACAGCGACATGCACTTCAGTGGTACCTTTAATTTAATAAAACAGCATTCTGTACTTCACAGCACTGTTACAAAATAAAACATGACACCAAACCACACATGGAGATATTAAAGCAGAAATAAAAGATTTTCAGGAATGCTGGGAAGGAGGACATGTTGAAAGAGAGAAGAGGAGTCTCGTATCCGGGCAGCGGAAGAGCTGATTTTTTTTTAAAATTAAAGTTCAAGGGCCCAGAGTAGAGGAACATTGATAGAAAATGCTGGAAACATTTGGCAGGTCAGTCAGACCCTGTGCGGAGAGAAGGTGTTAACATTTCGGGTCACGATGACCTCCGGCCAGATCTCAATCCAATCGGAATCAGAGAGCTGCAGATCATTTCGAGGGCTGTCAAACTGGCAGAGTGATAGGACAGAGGAGGCCATGGAGGCACAAGAGGATGACAATTTTATAATCAAGATATTTCTTGTCTGATGGCAATTTCGTAGATCAGCCAGCGCAGAAGCAATGGGAGAACAGGACTGTGTGGTGAGACACAGGGAGCAAAGTTTTGGATTATAATGTTTATCAAAGGTAAAATATGGTTCACCATATAAATAGAAATGTAGTAAAATAGTCGAGTCAAAGGTGACCAATATTGTGTTATGTCTCACGGTTGCTATGTCAGTGTAGCTATAAGAGACTGTATCATTCCTGTGACCTTATGTATCATAATCCATCTTACACCTGATCACTTGAAGCAGGCTCCTCTTGTGTGCTTGAGGAATGAAATCTTTATACATGAGGCTAGATGTAATAAATATGTGTTAGATCCTTCAATACCACAATGCCCACCCACAGATTCTGCATAAGCATTTTCACATCAGGTAAATATCCTACTGTAGACACCAACAAAAGGATAAATGATTAGGATAGAAGCTTACCTTTTGTTGATTCAGCTGCATAAGCTGGCACGGACTGCTTTTCGGGAAAACAGTGAGACAACAAACTTCTGACCAACCTATTAGTGCAAACGGACTCATATCTTTGTCAAGACTAAGTGAAATGTTTCATCCTGACCCAGCAGGCGGAGGAGGGAGGGAGGGGCTGTGCTCTTATTTGGCGCAGCATTGGAAGGAAACTATAGCCTGACATTTTAATACCTTGAGTGATTGCTTGATATCTGAAAATCTGCTGCGATTTGAAATAATTTCAGCCCCCAAAGAAAATGTTAAAATCTCCCGGCAGTGGAAATCTTTATCCAATCAAGAATCCCTGGGTCCAGAAACAGCTGTCTGAGATTTGATAATGGGCAGAGAATATAGAAATCACAATTTCATTTCACAGAATCATAGAATCATATAATCCCTACGATGAGGAAGCAGGTCATTCGGCCCACCAAGTCCACTCAGACCCTCCAAAAAGCATCCCACCCATACCCTCCTCCCCCCACCCTATTCCTGTAACACTGCACATCCCTGGACACTATGGGCAGTTTACCACGGCTACTCCACCTCAGTCAAGAGTTAAGTGCTGGAAAAGCACAGCAGGTCAGGCAGCATCCGAAAAGCAGGAGAATCGAATTTTTCAGGCGTTATCCTCACTTTCTCCTAATCCACCTTAACGTGTGCATCTTTGGACTGTGGGAGGAAACTGGAGCACCCGGAGGAAACCCACACAGACACGGGGAGAATGAGCAAACTCCACACAGACAGTCACCCGAGGATAGTTGCAGAGAAGTATCAGCAGAACGTGAATTTGCTGAATCCCTGTTGTTAATTCCAAGTCTGCGCACTCTGTTTTACTTGAAGCATGGGGCATAGATTTAAAGTGATGTGAAATAAAACAAGGATCAACGGGAGAAAAGGCCCTTCACACAGCGAGTAGTTCAGGTCTGGAATGTGCTGCCTGGAAATAGGGTGGAGGCAGATTCAATTGAAGCATTCAAGAGCGTATTGTACAATTGTTTGGATAGAAATAATATGCACAGTTATGGGAAAAAGATAGGAGATTGATACTAGGAGATAGAACCAGTGCAGACACAATGGGCCAAATGGCCTCCTTCTTGTTGTAACAATTCTGTGTTGTCCTCCTCTGCCCCAGTTACCCCATCCCCTTCCTCAAACTCTTGTAACCAAATACTGGGCTGACATTGCGCCTATTGGGTCAAGCATGTGTCAGCTCACAGCCTGATTTTAAGTGTATAACATTGTGTAACCTCTTATAGCCCCTATGTCATTCAGAATATTCCTTGACATTTTGTTGCTAAGCTGAAAATGGTGTTGCATTAATGACCTGAAAGTCACTCTTATAATATCAGCCAGTTTGTCACGTCTTTGTATGGTACTTGCTCAACTAGTTACTTTAGTTCTGTGATTCTATGATTCTATTGACATGACTGACACCCGCAGCTCCACTCTGATTCGGACAATGGGAATGGTTCTTTACGATATAACCTGACGGGTGATGGAGCTGGCACAATCTTCACCATCGATGAGGACAATGGAGATATTTTCCTCTTAAAGAAGCTGGACCGAGAGGAGAAGCCATTTTACATCCTGCGGGCGCAAGTGGTTGACAGAGAAACCAACCAATACATAGAACCAGAGTCCGAGTTCCACATTAAGGTCCAGGACATCAATGACAATGAACCGCAGTTTCTGGATGAACCATACGTTGCCACAGTGCCTGAAAGGTCACCTGACGGTAAGGGAGAGAAATTATCATCAAAGGGTGGAATCAGACCCTTTGGCCCATGCCAATCAGCTTTCCTAAACTGAACGAGTCTCATTTGCCTGCATTTGGTCTCTAAGTTCTTCCCATCCTTGTACCTGTCCAAATGTCTTTTAAATGGACTTGTAAATGTACTTTTAAATGTAATTATACCCCCTTCCACCACTTCCTCTGGCAGCTCATTCCATACACGCACCACCCGCTGTGTGAGAAAGTTGCCCCTTCGGTCCCTTTTAAATCTTTCCCCTCTCACCTGAAACCTATGCCCTTTATATTTGGACTCCCCCACCCTGGGGAAATGACCTTGGCGATTCACCTTGCCCCTCGTGCCCCTCATGTTTTTATAAACCTCTGTAAGGTCACCTCTCATCCTCCGGCACTTCAGGTGCTGAAACATCCCAGCCTCAGTCAAACTTTCCACTCTTAGTAACATGCTTGTAAATCTTTTTTTGCACCGTCTCCAGTTTCATAACATCCTTCCTACAGCAGGGTGACCAGAATTGTATGCAGTATTTCAAAAGCAACCTTACCAATACCTTGTGCAGCTGCAACCTAACATCCCAACTCCTGTACTCAATGTTTTGACTAATGAAAGTCAGACAGTAAGGGATCCACGGTCCAAACCTCCATTATCATATTCAAGATGGCCTCATGAAGGTGTCTAGCCCCTGCGGAAAATTAAAGTTGACCTGGGATAGAGTTTAATCTGGGCCAACCTCATGTGTTTTAGTGACCTCCATCAAAGACTGGAAGGCTAGACACCAGCCTTGCTGTGAGAGATCCAATGTCCCTAAGGTGTAACAGATACTGGGTACTTGTAAAAACATACAGAGGAGCTTACAGCTTTCTGATAATGTTTCCATAATATTCCACCTGGAAATATTCTACCATCTGCCCCTTTGTGAAATTTGAGCTCAAGATCTTTGAGGTATACAGCATATGGGCCCCTGAAACCAACTCCCAATGCCTTCATTATGAGTTTCTACATGACAGTAACAAACAGAATATGCTCGAAATCCTCAGCTGTTTCGTCAGCATCTTTGGAGAGAGAAACAAATTTTATGAAAGTTCATCAAACCGAAATAGGTGTGTGCCATTAATCTCTCTCTATCAGTGCTGTCAAACCTGCTGAGTGGTTATAATATTCTACACTTTAATTTCAGATTTCCAGTACCCACAATATTTTTCTTCCACGTGAGGTTCGGTTTATATCCCATCATTCCTCTGAAGCAGATCTTCCATCTTCACTAATTATGCTTTCAACCCCTGAAGACCCACATTCTATAACTCCTCTCCAAAACCATTCTGTCCTGTCATATTCTTCTTGTTTCATTGAAAGCACTCCTGACATTTTCTTACTTTCTATGGCATTTATTAATTTGATTTGGCTCTGTGAAGATTTCCTCCATATTGGAAGCACCACAAGAAAGAACAGTCTGGTGTATTGCAATTTTAACTTTGTCCATTTGGACTACCATACGCACATGTACCAGCAGAGGGAGTCTGCAAAGAAGAAACAATGAACAACTCATTCAGTTCTCATTTCAGATACATCTGACTGGGTATGTACCCATCACTGTCTGGAGAATGTCACAGCAAACATTTGCTGTTATTCTACAGTAATCTCATTTACCTCACAGAATAAGTTCAGAGCCCCTGCATATGAGTGCACAGCAAAGTCTAATATATAGGAGAGTAATGTACTCAATGTTCCTGTCGTAAAGCATTTATGATGTGATAGCATGGTTGTTCTATCACTAGCTAGCTTTTTCACTAAGACCTGATCTAAAGAGTCAATTTAATTTCATGGGGCAATGATAGAATGTTGGTCACGTCAGTAGACTCTTCAGTAATTGTGCTAGGGATGTGGGTTCAAGTTCTATTGCGGGAGATGGTGAATTATAACTCCAAGGAAAGTTTAACCTTATGGTGACCATGTTAACTGTTGTGAAATCCCAACTAGTTCACATGTCCTTTATGGGGAGGAAGTCTTCTGTCCTACATGTGACTCCAGGATCACAGGGATGTGGATAACTCTTCACTATGGCCCTTAATGTGCAATAAATGTTGCCCTACTAGTGATGCCAAATTAACACTTTTATGAAGACAATGAATATAGTTTCATGTTTCACTGTGATAGCTAGCAAATGTCAAATAATTAAAGGTACTGGAGTCTATAGCTATCACAGAATAGAATCATTGAATCCCTATAGTATGGAATCAGGCCATTTGGCCCATTGAGTCCATATCAATCCTTTGAAGAGCATCCCAACCGGACCCACCCCACCCACCCCATCCCTGCATTTCCCACAACCAATCCGCCTAGCCTGAACACCTTTGGACTATGGGAGGAAACCGGAGGACCCAGAAGAAACCCACACAGAAAAAGGGAGAATGTACAAACTCCACATGGACAGCTGCCAGTGAGTGGAATTGAACCTAGGTCCTTGGTGTTATAAGGCAGCCTCGCTAATCACTGAATCATCCCCAGGGAGGCTGAAGCTACCAGATTGTCATAAACAGCCCATCTACATCACTAATGTCCTTGAGGAAAGGAAATGTGGTCTTTATGTGACTCCAGACCCAAGTAACTTTATTGACTCTTCCCCACCCTTGATGGAGTAGACAGGTGGATAGTAAATGAAATTCAATGTGAGAGGTGGAAGGTGAGAGTGGGACCAGGGATATAAAAAAATCATTATGAGGGAAGATTGGAAACCTTGGAGAAAACATTTCCACTCATTAAAGGGACAAGAATGAAAGAGTTTAAATTTAAAATGATTAACAAACAAAGCAGATTTGCTTTTAATATTACCACCACCAACCCATCCCCTCTAAACTATGATCATTTTCCTTCCTCTCTCTCCCCTTAAATCGTTCTACCTCTCTGCCTCTCCTTCATTTAATTTGCATCTTAAAGCCGAACACATTGATAAATCATTAAGTACAGAAAATGCCTTTTGGTCTATTGAATCTGTACCAGCCACAAACCCCACTAAATCTACACTGGACGTGAAAGTTATGACATTTCAAGTGTTCGTGCAAGTACTTTATAAAGGCTCTGAGGCTTTGCTTCTTAGCTACCCTCCCAGGCAGTACATTCCAGACCCCCACAAAACTCTATTTGAAAAAAACCTTTTCCTTAAACCCCTGTTTCATCTTAAATGTGTGCCCCTTCTCCCAATGCCTCCAGCACAACATTTATTATTTTGATTCTGTCTCCCAAGATATCTCGACTAGAAATAATGAAAAATTCATTTTTTTTATCACTACAACAAATATTTCTGTTGGTAACTGCCACGCAAAAAATAATAAAAGTACCACATTAGAATGACAGTTTGTTGATTTACTCAGGTAAATATGCTGACTGCATTACTGAGAGCACTGCAGTTCTGTGTTCCCTCTCTATTTTTTTTACTGTATCGACTTTACATATCTTCTCCTGATTTAAATGCATCTGCAACAGCGATGAATGTTTTAAGTGCCCTCTGCTCTGAGTTGGATTAGATTTCCTACGTTGTAGAAACAGGCCAGTTAGCCCTACACTCCCACACTGACCCGCCAAAGACTAACGCACCTAACCTTATGGGTAGTTTAGCTTGGCCAATTCAGCTGGCCTGCAAGAGGAAACTCACACAGACAAAATGCAAACTCCAAACAGACAGGAATCAAGCCCAGGACCCTGGTGCTGTGAGGCAGAAGTGCTAACCACTGAGCCACTCTTCCACCTGTGTTCTGTCAATGGTTTTGTACCAAATTCACAGCCCCATTGCTGACTCACATTCATATCCATTAACCCATCAGCCTCATCCTTGCCTTTCTAAGTTCAATCTCAGTCCAGCAAAGGCCACAAGATCTAGGAATAGACTCAGGCCATTCAGCCATAGAGTCTGTTCCCCAATTCAATGATATCTGATAACCCTCAACTCCAATTTCCCGCCTTCTTCCCATAACCCCCGATTCCCTTACTGATTAAAAATGTCTATCTCAGCCTTAAAAATACTCAAAGAATCAAACTGGACAGCTCAAGAATTCCACAGATTCACTACTCTCGAAGAGAGAGAAAAAAAATCTCCTCATCTCTGCCTTACATGTACGACCCCTTTGGTCTGAGATTTTACCCTCTCGACTTAGACTCCCCCAAAAGGAGAAGCAACCTTTTCTTTCATCCACTCTGCCAGGTCTCCTAAGAATCTTGAATGTTTCAATATGGTCACTCTTCATTCTTCGAAATTCCAGTGATTACTGACCCAACCTACTCAACCTTTCTCAGGAGACAGTATTCTATTGCTGATATCAGCAACAAGTGAACCTTCTCCGGACTGCCTGAAATGCCAGTATAACTTGCCCTAGACAAGGGGACCAAAACAGTTCACAGTATTCCAGTTGAGATTTGACCAATGTCTTGTGTAATTTTAGCAAAAACTGGACTTTTATCCCCTACTCTCTTTGAAATTGAATATAGGAGTTGGGAAGCCATGTTGTGGGTGTACGGGATATAGGTTAGGCCACTTTTGGAAACTGTGTTCAATTCTGATCTCCCTGCAATTGGAAATATGTTGTTAAACTTGAAAGGGTGCAGAAAAGACTCACAAGCAAATTGCCAGGAGTCGAAGGTTTAAGCTACAGGCAGAAGCTGAATAAGCTGGGGCTTTTTTCCCTGGAGCGTCGAACGCTGAGGGGTGACCTTATAGAGGTTTGTAAAATCATGAGGGGCATGGAGAGGGTAAATAGGCAAGGTCTTTTCCTCAGGGTTGGGGAGGCCAAAACTATTGGGGATAGGTTTAAGGTGAGAGGGGAAAGATTTAAAAGGGACCTGAGGGGCAAATGTTTCACACAGAGGGTGGCATGTGTATGGAATGAGCTGCCAGAGGAAGTGGTGGAGGCTGGTACAATTACATTTAAAAGACATCTGGATGGGCATATGAATAGGAAGGGTTGAGAGGGATAAGGGCCAAGTGCTGGCAAATGGGACTGGATTTATTTAGGATATCTGGTCAGCATGGATGAGTTGAACTGAAGGGTCTATTTCCATGCTGTACATCTCAATGTTTCAATTACTCTTCATTTGCCTTCCTGATCACCCACTGAACGTAGAGACTAGCTTTTTGTGATTCATGGACGAGGGCTCCCAAATCCTTTTGAACCCCCAGCATTGATCCCTGTGGTAGCCCTTTAGTTATATCCACATCTTCTAGCTCATAGAAACAGTGAATAAGAGCAGGAGGAGTCCATTCAGCCTTTCAAGTCTGCACCACAATATGATCATGGCTGATTATCCAACTCAGTTACTGTTCCGGTTTTCTCTCTCTACCTTTGATCCCTTTCACCATAAGAATTAGATCCATTTCCTTCTTGAAAACATTCCATGTTTTGACCTTGGCTACTTTCTATAGTAGAGAATTCCACAGGCTCAGCATTCTCTGGGTGAAACTTTTCTCCTTATCTAAGTCCTGAATGACCTATGCGTATTGTTCATCTGTGACCCCTGGTTCAGGACTCCCTGATCATTGGGAACATCCTTCATGAAGGGCTCTTGCCTGAAATGTCGATTCTTCTGCTTCTCGGATGGCCTGCTGAGCTTTTCCAGCACCAGACACTCTCAACATCTTTCATGTGTTTACCCTGTTGAGTCCTGTTCAAATTTCATTGGTTTCTATAAGATTCCACTCCTCACTCATCTAAACACTAAACCTGAAGGCCAGGGGTGAGAACGGAAGGCAATACTTTTCCCGTATACATGAACCAATCTATTAAAAGTCGAACCCTCAGAGCAAGGATGGGTGAAAAGACTCTTTGTTACTGTTCTGTTCATTTAGACTAAGTCCTCTTGGGGCTTTGAAACTGCTCTGCAGTGATATCTTTGTGCAGAAGCACGCCTTCAGTTTAGTGAAGTTTGAAAAAGTTAGTGTTTCACCAGGTAAAGGAGAAAATGTTAGTGAACTAACTATTTATACTCTATACAGGAACCTTCGTTACCCAGGTGACAGCGACAGATGCAGATGATCCTTCCTATGGAAGTCATGCCAGGATAGTCTACCAAATCCTGCAGGGACAGCCGTACTTTTCAGTGGAGCCAACAACAGGTAACATAAGTCTCATAAAGCTTGCAGCAAGAAAGACATCAATGTCTAGGGAGAGTAAATCAGTGGCATTGACCATTGCTCATGTGTCAGTTCTGTCAACTAATGTTTAATCTTGCCATGTGGCTAGTCTGAGGTGATGGAATGACAGTGACTGCCCAGTTGCGTGTATTTTTAGTACTTCCAGTCTATAATTTCTATACTTTTCTATACTTGCAGGAAATAGACCTTTCAGTCCAGCTTGTCTATTATGACCAGACATTCTAAACAATCCAGTACTTGACCCATATCCCTCTAAAACTTTCCTATCCATATTACCCATCCAGATGCCTTTTAAATGTTGTAATTATGTACCAGCCTCCACCACTTCCTCTGGCAGCTCATTCCATACATGCACCACCCTCTGTGTGAAAGAGTTGCCCCTTAGGTCCCTTATAAATCTTTGCCCTCTCACCTTAAACCTATCCCCTATAGTTTGTTATCCAGCATAGTCCAAACTAACGCTCTGAGGACCTGTGTTCCAATCTCACTAGGGTAGCTGGTGGCATTTAAATTCAGTCAATAAATCTAGAATATAACGCTTATCTCAGAAATGGTGACCATAGGAACCACCATCAGCATCAGCATCACCATCACCATCAGCATCACAGAGTGCCCTTTAGGGATGGAAATCTGCCGTCGTTACCTAATCTGGCCCTATAAACTCACAGTGACGTAATTGACTCTTAGGTGCCCTCTGAAATGGCCAGTTGGTTAACAGATAACTGGGGATAAACAACAGTACCCCCATCCCATGAAGGAGAAAGGAAAAATACCTTGTGACTAGATTGGCATTAAACCATCACCAATTGTGAATGTTCTTGCAACTCCTATTCTGATCAAGGAGCTAGTTATCTGTTAACCGACTGGCCATTTCAGAGGGCACCTAAGAGTCAATTACATCACTGTGAGTTTATAGGGCCAGATCAGGTAAGGATGGCAGATTTCCATCCCTAAAGGGCACCAGGAACAGAAGGAGGCTATTCAGCTTCTTGAGCTTATCCTATCCCAAAGTTAGATTCTCATTCGTCAGAATCGAAAAGACAATATAAATGATGTATGTAATGTAGGAAACATGACAGTCATTTACAAACACCAAGCCCCCACACACACAGCAATGTAGTAATGTCAAATACAGTGGTGCCTCGGAATCTGACTTTAATTCGTTCCAGGAGCTGTTCCGATTGCAAAAAGTTTGGAGTCCGAAACTATTTTTCGCATAAGAAATAATGGAAAGTGAATTAATCCATTTCTGGATCCAAATAAAAACATTTTCAAGATACTTTTAACTGCAAATACACATGGTTAAGGTAAAATAAGATGATTAAATGACCTAAATATTTGATGTTTGTCTCAATTGAAGCAAATAGAGCACAGGAGACTCAATTGTTGTTCTCCCAGACTTCCTCTTACTCTGATTTGCCTCACTGCTCTTCTTGGGTGCCATGGTGAATGCACAAGGGTGATCATTTAAAAAAAACAGCACAAATCAAGGTGAAAACACGAGGTAAACTAGTGACGGACACACGAGAGATGCTTACACGACTACTTCCCGGGACGATCTGAACAAACAATGTGCGACCTGAACGGTACGTGGTGTTCGGATTCTGAAAATGTGTTCGGATTTTAGGGCAAAATTTTCTTGAAACAATTGTTCGGATTCTAATTTGTTCGAACAATAGGGCGTTCGGATTCATGGGTCAGCGCTGTCATCTGATTTTTGGTTGGTAACGTTGAGGGATAAACATTCACCCGAGCACAAGAGCTAACCTTCCTGCTCTCCTTCAAAATAGGGGCCCCCTGCATCTGACCAAGCAAGGCAGATGAAAGCTCAATTAAGCATCTCAGCTGACAGAGCAGTGCCCTCTCAGTAGTGCACTGGAACATTAACCTTAATTTTTCTACTCAAGCTTTAGAGTGGAACTTCAACATAGAAGTAAGAATGTACGCAACTGGGCAGTCACTGTCACTCTATCACCTCACACCAACCACAAGGCTAGATTAAACATTAGCTCATACCCTGCCTAATACCTTGGGCAGCAAATATCCATCAGTCTCAGGTTGAAAATGAGCAATTTTAGCCTCAGTTCCCATATGCAGAGAGAGAATTGCAAACGTTTACCACCACAATTTGTAAAGATGTACTTCCAAAAACAAGTGTTTTGAATTTGAAGGAAGGGTTGAAGGAGAAAAGGTCCTACGCTATGGACGTACATGAGCTCGACAAGAATGAGCTCAACAGCTGAACGTGAAAAATCAAGAGAATTTGAGACCAGCGAATCTTGCTGAAAGTTTTAGAGTGTTAGAGGCTACAAAGGGAGCTAAGGGGCAACTCTTTCATGCAGAGGGTGGTTCGTGTATGGAATGAGCTGCCAGAGGGAGTGGTGGAAGCTGTTACAGTTACAGCATTTAAAAGGCATCTGGATGGGTATATGAATAGGAAGGGTTTGGAGGGATATGGCCAAGTGCTGGCAAATGGGACTAGATTAGGTGAGGGTTGGACCAAAGGGTCTGTTTCCATGCTGTACATCTCTATGACTCTATATACTGATAAACACAGAGTAAATTCCAGATTTAATTGATGAGATAAGAAAATCACCACCTTGAAGTGAAAATCACTCTTGAGAGGAAAACAAAGATACTCAGATCAAATAGGAGATTATAAAGTACTGTGTAATAGATTTCTAGAGAGTCTACAAATTGCTCAAGGGATGGCTCACTCCAAGACTAAACCAAAAGAAACCCCAGAGTTTATAACTTTTGAAGGAAAATTAATATTCTAAATTACGAGTGTCAGGAAAAGATTCATGTCTTTGGTGTGCATGCAGATACTCCTGCCATTAATATTCACCGCCTTTCTCCTGAGCCACTGGAGCAGCTCATATTTTCCTGCAGGATCTCTGACTGCTCACTCTGGAAAAGCAACGGAAACTACTTGGAGATCCCCCACTTCTCTTTTCTCATTCCTTGAGGAAATATTATAGCATGCAGTAAAATGTTTTGGCTGCTGTCTTCTTCGAAGCAGCAAATACCCCCCGTTACATATTAATAGATTGCAGGCCAGTCAATGAGATTGAAACCAGGATATATGATTTTTCTTTTGAGGAGGGAGTTTATTGATTTGCTGAGCCTTACTCCTCTTGCCTCACACCCAGAATCAAAGCTACTTTCTTATCTGCACTCAGACAATGAATAGCCACCAAAAGGTTGGTCAAAGTGATGGATTTTAAGGAGGAATATGAGGTGGGTGGTGGGGGGGTGGGGGGTGGGTGGGTTTTTGGTGGAGCGGGGGGGGGAGGTGCTGCACAATGTGAAGAAGGGGAAATGGAACTGAAACAAAGCAAGACACAAAGCAACAAATCTGAAATTTTTGTTGGACAAGTGAGAGGAGTGCAGAAATCCTGAAGGTTTTCGTGTTGGATGTATGGAGATGGGGCTGGTGGCGTTTGCAAAGCATTTCACGGCATTTCATGGAAGAGTGAGCCGCTCCATTGGTCTCACTGCTGAACTCTGGCGCAAGATGGTCAAGATAGTGTTGCCAATTCTGCCAACCAGGCTGGAGAGTCTTCTGCTCTGCAGGCTGCTTTTGGATAGTCAGTAACAGGGAAATCTGAAGAGGAGACAAAAAAAAACACTATTGATTTGATTTGATTTGATTTAATTTATTGCCACCACATGTACCTAAGTACAGTGAAAAGTTTGGTTTTGTGGGCAGTACAGCCAGATCGTAGCACATCTAGATCATAGTGTGCTGAGACAGAGCGATGCATACAAGGTTACAGCTGCACAGGAGGTGCACTAAGCAAGATCAACATTATCTGAAGTTACACAGGTTCATTCAGCACTCTAATAATTGCAGGGAAGAAGCTGTTCTTGAACCTTTTGGTACGTGTGTCTGTATTGAGTTATCTTTCAACACTGCTGCCTCACAGCGCCTGAGACCCGGGTTCAATTCCCGCCTCAGGCGACTGACTGTGTGGAGTTTGCACGTTCTCCCCGTGTCTGCGTGGGTTTCCTCCGGGTGCTCCGGTTTCCTCCCACAGTCCAAAGATGTGCAGGCCAGGTGAATTGGCCATGCTAAATTGCCCATAGTGTTAGGTAAGGGGTAAATGTAGATGTAGGGGTATGGGTGGGTTACGCTTCGGCGGGGCGGTGTGGACTTGTTGGGCCGAAGGGCCTGTTTCCACACTGTAAGTAATCTAATCTAAAAAAAATCTCCTTTCCACGAGGTTTTGGGAATCTGAAATACAAGATGTGGTGAAGTCTTGATTTGATGAGCAGTTGGATCAGACGTCAGGATAACCCAGACAGCTGGTGGTCTACTCCCCACTGATGGGGATCAATGGACACCTTCACAGTTCTCTCTCTAACAGCAATGCATGTTCAAAAGCACAGCATGACCAATTAACCTTCAGGTTATCTTCAGTCTCTGCCAGCCTTTGAAGCTGGCTGCCTTCAAATGGGAAGGTTGTGGTGGAGTAGTGAAGTCACTTGAATAATAATTCAAGCATGCCAGATTAATGCCAAGGGGACATGGGTTCAAATCTCACTCTGGGCAGGTGGTGAAATTTCAATTCAGTTAAAATCTGGAACTGTTTTCTTTTTTTTCTTTTTCAGAACCTCTGACCCAGTGTTTTTGTTGTTTTTTTTCTCTTTACCTTCACACTCCTGCCTAATTGCGGTAGTGCTTATTTTTCCCCAGTACCCATGTTGTGTGTGTGCAGGTGTGAGACACAGTGAAAGACACAAGGTGCACAAATCTTTATTCTGGATGTGAATAGCCTTCAGGGAAGGAAATCAACCATCTTTAGTTAGTTTGTGACTCCAGACCCACAGCAATGATTTATAACTGCCCTCTGGACAATAATTGCTGGCCAAACCAGTTATATTTATATCCCGTTTTTGGAAAAAAAAATTGCTTAGTAGTATAGAACTTAAACATTGCTAAAAAATACAAGAAGTCCAAGCTTTCCATTCTTCCAACTTGAGTAAAGCATGAGTTGATGCTTCTTTCACAAATCTGTCATGAGGCTGAATACTGAAGAGTGTAAGATAAAAAAAAACTTGCTTATGCCTTTTAATGTTTAAGGATTCATGTCAGTTAGTACCATATCAGGCCCATAATTGGGCTTACTTTTGGAAAAGCCTTAATCCCACTCTTTCTCCAAACCCTGACTGATGCAGACTGACTCCCCACTGCAGTGTACCATTATCAGATGTAGTGATTGGAACCAGGTGGATCTCATTGACTATGAGTTCAAGATTGGGAGTGTTAACCTGGGACAATCAGGGAGCCCTGGCTGACAGATATAACAGGAGAATGTCAGGGAGAGGTGGGTGCCGCAGGGAGTGGAGTGCATTATTTCCCCCTCCAACTCTATTTTGATTTAGTCCCTGCCCTCCCCTTCACTGTTTTGATCACACAGCATTGCCCTTTGATGTGAAGGGCACTGCTTGTCACTGGCCCCTCGGGTGTTTCCTTTCTTCCTGGTGGTGGAAATTTGAATAAAGATTCGTGCACCTTGTGTCTTTCACTGTGTCTCACACCTGCACACACACACACAACATGGGTGCTGGGGAAAAAATAAGCACTACCGCAGTTAGGCGGGAGTGTGAAGGTAAAGGAAAAAAAACAACAAAAAAAACTGGTCAGAGGTTCTGAAAAAGAAAAAAAAAAGGAGAATTGGGCTGACTGCCTGCCCCTCTTCTGTGGTTACGTTAGAGTCTGGGTGTCTCTGGAGAAGGAGCACGCGGTGTCCACCAACACCCTGGAGTTGTTCAGGGAGAGAGGCCACCGCAGGGAGTGGAGTGTATTATTTCCCCCTCCAACTCTATTTTGATTTAGTCCCTACCCTCCCCTTCACTGTTTGATCACACAGCATTGCCCTTTGATGTGAAGGGCACGGCTTGTCACAGACTACTCGGGTGTTTCATTTCTTCCTGGTGGTGGAAATTGAATAAAGATTGGTGCACCTTGTGCCTTTCACTGTGTCTCACACTTGCACACACACACAACATAAAAACAGAGTAAAAAGAAAGAATAAAAAAATTTTAAAAATAAAGAAAAGTAAATAAACAGGAGTGTCAGAGGAAAACGAAAATAAACAGGGGAATTTGAGGTTTGACCTCATTTCCCTGAAAACTGGTTGAACGATAGGGCTTGGAGTTTGGCTTTGCCATTCCCCTCCCTTGTAAAATTGCTGTTTCTCTGTATACAGCTGTTGATGTTGACTGTTTTGTAAACTGTATTGTATAATAAAATAAAAAAAAGGAGATTCTGAATGTCTCCCCAGTCCAGGGACTGGCTCTGAGCCAGCTGGTCAGAGCCCATGTACTGTGCACCTGTAAATAAAGGGTGATGGGATTCTGGCCTCTGTGCAGAGAGTTCAGGAAGCTTTGCTTTCATGTGAGGGATGGAACTGCCCCTCCATCTGCCTTCTCAGTTACAGGCATGGGTACTGTTTGAAGACAAGAAGAGGGTACCCATCCAGGTCCTGATTTTTATCCGATCCAATCAGCGGGGCTAAAGGTGCCCACCATCGCGCTGCAGTTTGTGGGAGCTTACAAAGACTTTGAAAGTGATACAAGGGTTCTTGGAATGGCCTGGGAGCCTTAAAAACAAAATGCAAATCTTTCTTTATCTTGACCAGGAAGACCAACAAACCAGCGTCCACAAGCAGTGAGTGTCTCTGAAGCAGTCAACTGAGAGGAACAAGCAATTGGAACACACATCCAGTGAACTGATTGCTGCGTAGCCTGCACTCTTTCACCTCACTCGAAAGGAGATAGTCTTGTGTTCCCAACTTTTTTAGAATGCTAGATAGTCCCTGGAGAATTTAAGGCTTACATTATGCCTACATTTTTCAAACTCAGTGGATAAAGTATGTAAATTTATGCCCATTTTATTTACAGTGTTATGTGTGAATTGGAACAAATTGGAGAATAATGTCGTCTTGGGAGAAAGGAATGTGGTGATGTCAATCTAATGATTCATTTGGCCTTATACAAAATCCTCCAGGCCTGGATTATTTATTGCTTTGCTCTCGCAGCCATTCACAAAATCGACCCAGCCACCTAGAGAGACAACGTTAAAAAAAATCACACAACACCAGGTTATAGTCCAACAGGTTTATTCAGAAGTACCTATTGGACTATAACCTGGTGTTGTATGATTTTTAACTTTGTCCACCCCAGTTCGACACCAGCATCTCCACATCATACCCAAGAGAGAGTCAGTGATATTCTAACTTTGCACTTTGGTGATTGGTTTAACACAGTTGGCTGGATGGTCAGTGTGAGAAGGTGTATGATGCCAACAGCATGGGTTCAATTGCCACACTGACTGAGGTTACCATAAAGGTCTCGCCTTCTCAACCTCTCTTCTCCCCTGAGGTACAATGGCCCTCAGGTTAAATCACCGCTAGTTGTGTCTCTCTAATGAGAGCAGCTGTGTGATCTGATAAGACAAGAGTGACTTGAACTTGGCTTTTCACGAAAAAGCACTGGTTCAAAGACGGGACAAACTTGGAATGTTTTCACTCGAGCATTGGAGGCTGTGGGGAGACCTGTGAGAAGAATAAAAATTACGAGAGGTACAGACGAGATGGATAGTCAGAATCTTTTTCCTCAGATTGAAATGTCATATACTAGGGAGCATTGATTTATGGTGAGGGGGGAAAGTTTAAAGGGGATGTGTGAGGCAGGTTTTTTTACACAAGTGGCAGTAGATGAATGGAACACAGCTAGGAGAGGTGGTAGAAGCAGATACAGTGGCAACACTTAAGAAGCATTTAGACAGACATCTGAACGAGGCAGGGAAGAGAGAGATATGGAGCATGTGCAGGAAGATAGGATTAGTTTAGAATGGCATTATGGTCTGTACAGACACGATGGGCCGAAGGGCCTGTTCCTATGCTGTACTGCTCTATGTTTGATGCTCTAATTGGACAATTACTTGAGTGGAAAAGGAAGTATTTAATCTGTGGAGGTAAACAAGGTGCTCATATCTCAGCTACAACTGGAATACATTTTGTCATGTTTATGTGCCCTACAGAGAAGCATTCAATGAATAAATGATTTACGTAGCTGAAATGTCACTCCTTGGAAAAATAATGAACCTTAAATTTCTAACATCAGTAGAAATTGCCTTTTGGTGATTCCCAGACATTAATCCAGGGGGAAATAATTTCTGATCTGTGGGACTTTTTACATTATCTGACATAGTAGAACCAATTGGAAATTCTTTTCTTGTTTATCGTTCCTCACCAATTTCAGATTCAGGGATATTTTTATTTTTAAACTAATTGGGAATGCATTCCGCAGGAGTTATTCGAGTTGCTTCGCCTAATACAGACAGAGAGGCCAAAGAACAGCACGTGGTTATTATCGAGGCTAAAGACATGGCTGGGCTAAAGGGAGGTCTCTCCGTGACAACCACCGTGACCATTACCCTGTCTGATGTTAATGACAACAGACCGAAATTCCAGCACAGTAAGTAACTTTGAACTCAACGGGAATTCTCATTATCATAAAAGTTATAAATATTGAGGACAAGGCTTGATGTTTTCCTGGAACTATTAGCATATACTTGTAGGCTTAACTGCTTTTTCCAACACACAGAACAACTATGTTCTCAGAAGCCACCTGGAGTGGCAATCTGTCAGTTTTTTTTAAAAAAAGATAAATAATTCAGGGATTTGGAGTCCATCCCAGAGTCCTAACTACGATATGCAGTTGCCATCATATTTTGAACACAACAATTAAGGGTTTTTGCTTCAATGTGTTTTGTTTTATTTTGCAATGATGTACTGAGATTCGGGTCATTCTCATTCCAGAACCGAGTCACCCACACCTGGTTCTGAACACGTGTTCTTGCATTGATTTTAATTTTATTGTGGAATGTGAGTATCGCTGAAAGACCAGCTTTTGTTGCGTATTCTTCATCCCCTTGAAAAGCTGGTAGTGAACTACCTACCTGCACTATGGCACTCCTTATAGTGTTGGAGCATCCACAGTGCCGTTAGGAACGGAATTCTAGGATTTTAAACCAGTGACAGTGAAGGAATGGCAAAATGGCTTCCAACTGACGCCTTGTAGATGGTGCTTTGACAAGTGTCATAGAGTCAATGTGAGTGAATGGTGGAGGGAGTGGATATTTGTGGATGTGACGCCAATGAAACAGGCTGCTTTGGCCTGGATGGTATTGAGCTTCTTGAGTATTGTTGGGGCTTCAGCCATCTAGGCAACTGTTGAGATGCCCATCACATTCCTGACTTGTGCCTCGGTGGGTAGGCTTTGAGGAGTAGGAGATGGATCTTTATGGGTTTTGCAACTCATTGCCTGATTGGGTAGCAGAGGCAAAAGCCTATCTAAATAAAAGTTTGGATATGCAAATCAAGTGCCGTCTCTTGCCGTGCTAGTGTTACACCTGGTGGCCCATTGCTCAACTGCGACACACTATGGCCTTGTTCTGTGCCAGGGACTTTGGATGAATACTTTCTGTGCGTCATTCTCTTCCATTAAAGCCTCGAGTCTCATTTTTCTGGGTCCATCCTTCTTCCCAGTTCAATACGTTGATGTTTATTCAGGTGCACTGATTCCTTCAATGCCCCGTCTCCCCAGGCCACTGGGATTGGCCATTTTGCTTCCATCCTCAGGTTGTGTGATCTGTGTCACAGTCTCAAAACATCTCCCTCAAGGCCTGGTCCATCCGCAGCACCACATCGGTGCTCACCATCCAATTCAAAAGCAACAGAGGGCAGATTGCGCACCAGCTCAAACTGACTTCGAAGTTATTTTGAAGTTCCTCTTTTCCCTTGATCTTGCAGCAGGTGGCACTCCGTGACAAGTAAGATAATGAAGGGCACCAAACAAAATGGGCAATGTGGTAGGTTCTGAGAAACCGTGTGACAAGTACACTGAGCAACAGTGAAGAAAGGAAACTCAAAAGATATTGGGAATATAAACACTTGCGAATCTGTTAAACACTCAGTCCATGAACCAACCATCCAATGGCTCTCTAGTTTTGAAGGGTTTTGTTTCACGTCTAGGTAGCATTGACCAGGCATTGATAACTTGGGATGAAGGTTGGTTAGCCTGAGATCCTATTGACACAGAGTATGGCTACTTCAAGCCCCATTTGGTAGGTGTCACTCCAGTTTCATTGTAACTGCATTGCAGTGTTAAATACAAAGCATTGGGCTGTCATTATCAGAGGGGGCAGTTACATTGATGCGTCAAAATATAATTATTATTAGGCTCAACAGACTCCTGTTGGTAATTATGGTTCATATGACGGGGAGGTGGTGCTGATGTCACTGGGCTAATGTTCAAGAGGTATGCATTCAAATCCCATCACAACAGATGGTGAAAATTCAATTCAATAAAATGCTCAGAAAGAAAAAGCTAGCATTCTTCATTGTCATAAAGCTCCATCTGGATCACTGACGTCTTCGAAAGCAGGAAATCTGCCATCTGCCTGAGCTGGGCTATGGGTGACTCCACAGCTACAGGAATGTAGTTCACTCTCACCTGTGTTACGATTCATTAGGATGTCTCATTGGAAATGAAGCATTGTTATTCCCGCAGGTGACAAAAAGGTGTTAAAATTTTTTATCAAAGCACACAGTCTCTCGCTTAACTGCGGGATAGACCAGAGTTAATAGAAAACACAGACCAGGTTTTTGTCACTGAAGAGGAATTGATAATTATTAAGTTAAAAATCACACAACACCTGGTTAGAGTCCAACAGGTTTATTTGGATGCACTAGCTTTCAGAGCGCTGCTTCTTCATCAGGTGCAGCGCTCCAAAAGCGAGTGCTTCCAAATAAACCTGTTGGCTTGTAATCTGGTGCTGTGTGATTTTTAACTTTGACCACCTACCCAGTCCAACACCGGCATCTCCAAATCACGATAATTGTTAGAAATGAATAAATTCCAATCACAAGTAAGCAACTGTGAACTCTCAACATATGACTGAATTAGTTAAATCTCTAAACCGCTTCCTGACTCCCTACACACATACTCAGATAGGTGCAGACAAACAAAAAGAAATTGGTTTTATGGCTGGAGGGAACCAGAGTTCAAGGGCCCCAGTTCACAGGGTTTGCTGAGTTGATTCTTTTGTTTGTGAGGACTTCAAGAACATAGAGCAGTACAGCACAGGAACAGGCCTTTTGACCCACCATGACACCACTCCAAAGTAAACCCATCTGCCTGTAAAAGGTCTGTATCCCTCTATTCCCTGCCTGTATTTGTGTGCCTTACAAAATGCCTCTTAAATGTTGCTATTGTATCTGCTTCTTCCACCTCCCTTGGCAATGCGTTCCAGCCACCAACCACCCTCCGTGTAAAAGCTTCCCCACACATCTCCTTTAAACATCCCCCTCTCATCTTAAATCTCTGCCCCCCTGATTATTTGACATTGGCATCCCCAGAAAAAAGATGCTATCTGCCCTATCCATGCCTCTCAGAGAAGGTATTAGCTATAAGGAGAGGTTGGACAAACTTGGATTGTTTTTGCAAGAGTGTTGGAGGCTGAGGGGCAATCTGGATAGAAGCATATAAAACTATGAGAGGCGTGGACAGGTGCCAGATTTCCTGTCTTAGAAGACAACAGTAATCCAGAAGGACAAAAAAAAGGGGATTGGAGGTAGTTTTGGCAATTAGGGTTAAGGAGAATCCTAAAAAAGATTCTGCAAATACATTAAGGGTGAAAGGTTAACTAGGGAGAGAATAGGGCCCCTTAAAGACCTTTGTGTCAGTATTTGATGTGGAGAAGCTAGAGAAGGTGGAGAAATAAGCAGTGTTATCTTGAAAAGTATCCTTATTACAAAGGAGGCTGGACGTTTTAAAATGCATAAGGTTGGATAAATCTCCAGGACCTGATCAAATGTATCCCATAACTCTGTGGAAAGCTAGGGAAGTGATGTCTGGGCCCCTTGCTGAGATATTTGGATTGTCGGTAGTCACAGGTGAGGTGCCTGAAAACTGGAAGTTGGCTAACATGCAGCCACTACTTAAGAAAGGTGGTAAGGAAAAGCCAAGGAACTATAGACTGGTGAGCCTGACATCAGTGGTGGGTAGATCATGGGGAGGCAGTCTGAGAGACAGGATTTACACATATTTGGAAAGGCCAGGGCTGATTAGAGATAGTCAGCTTGGTTTCTTGCATGGGAAATCATGTCTCACTAGCTTGATTCAGTTTTTTTGAAGAAGTGACAAAGAAGACTGATGAAGGTAGAGTGATGTACATTGTCTACATGGACTTAAGCAACGCGCTTGACAAAGTCCTGCATGGTAGACAGGTTAGCAAGGTTAGATTACATGGAATCCAGGGAGAACTAGCCATTTGGATACAAAATTGGCTTGAAAATGTGTGACAGAGGGTGGTGGTGGAGGGATATTTTTTCAGACTCGAGGCCTGTGCCCTGTAGTGTGCCATAATTCCAATCCACATTCTGCAGAATATAATCAATCTATCTTTCGCTATAGTGATTCCTATTCCAAAATCTCACATCAAGGATGTGTCACTGGTGTATCTCCCAAAGTCACTCCTGCAGAATTAGAACAAAGCAGAACAAAGAAAATTTACAGCCCAGGAACAGGCCCTTCGGCCCTCCAGGCCTGTGCCGATCCAAATCCACTGTCTAAACCTATCGCCCAATTCCTAATGATCTGTATCCCTCTGCTCCCCATCTACTCATGCATCTTCTGGATTCGAGTGGTGCTGGGAGAGTACAGCAGTTCAGGCAGCATCCGAGGAGCAGTAAAATCGACGTTTCGGGCAAAACCCCTTCATCAGGAATAAAGGCAGAGAGCCTGAAGGGTGGAGAGATAAGCTAGAGGAGGGTGGGGCTGGAGAAAGTAGCATGGAGTACAATGGGTGAGTGGGGGAGGTGGAGTGAATAGGTGGAAAAGAAGAAAGATAAATAGGTAGGACAAGTCATGGGGACAGTGCTGAGCAGGAACTTTGGAGAGGGGGTGAGGTGGGGGAAGGGGAAATGAAGAAACTGTTGAAGTCCACATTGATGCCCTGGGGTTGAAGTGTTCTGAGGCAGAAGATGAGGTGTTCTTCCTCCAGGCATCTGGTGGTGAGGGTGTGGCGGTGAAGGAGGCCCAGGGCCTCCATGTACTCGGCAGAGTGGGAAGGGGCGTTGAAATGTTGGGCCACAGGGCGTTGTGGTTGATTGGTGTGGCTGTCCCAGAGATGTTCCCTAAAGCGGTCTGCTAGGAGGTGTCCAGTCTCCCCAATGTAGAGGAGACCGCATCAGGAGCAACGGATACAATAAATGATATTGGTGGATGAGCAGGCAAACATTTGATGGATGTGGATGGCTCCTTTAGGGCCTTGGATGGAAGTGAGGGAGGAGGTGTGAGCGCAGGATTTGCAATTCCTGCAGTGGCAGGGGAAGGTGCCAGGACGGGAGGGTGGGTTGTAGGGGGGGGCGTGGACCTGACCGTGACTACCTACACAACCTATTTTCATACCTAGCACCTTCCATACCAGGCAACATCCTCGTAAACCTTCTCTGCACCCTCTCCAAAGTGTCCACATCCTTTTGGTAATGTGGCG
Organism: Chiloscyllium punctatum; assembly: GCF_047496795.1. Classification (NCBI taxonomy): domain Eukaryota; kingdom Metazoa; phylum Chordata; class Chondrichthyes; order Orectolobiformes; family Hemiscylliidae; genus Chiloscyllium; species Chiloscyllium punctatum. The sequence goes on from NC_092743.1 coordinate 12,870,855, forward strand.
ACCAGAACTGTACACAGTAATCTAAATGCGGCCGAACCAATGTCTTGTACAATTTTAACATGACCTGCCAGCTCTTATACTCAATACCCCGTCTGATGAAGGCAAGCATACCATATGCCTTCTTGACCACTCTATCCACCTGTGCAGCCACCTTCAGGGTACAATGGACCTGAACTCCCAGATCTCTCTGCTCATCAACGTTTCCCAAGGCACTTCCATTTATAGTATAGTTCGCTCTCGAATTAGACCTTCCAAAATGAGCACCTCACATTTGCCCGGATTGAACTCCATTTGCCTCTTCTCCGCCCAACTCTCCAGTCTATCTATATTCTCCTGTATTCCTTGACAGTCCCCTATACCTTCTGCTACTCCACCAATCTTCATGTCATCTGCAAACTTGCCGATCATACCAACAGTGCCCTCTTCCAGATCATTTATGTATATCACAAACAACAGTGGCCCCAGCACTGATCCCTGCGGAACACCATTTCGAGAAACTCTCTTCAACTACTACTCTCTGTCTCCTGTTGCTCAACCAGTTCTTCATCCACCTAGCTAGAACACCCTACACACCATGTGACTTCACTTTCTGCTTTAGTCTACCATGGGGAACCTTATCAAATGCTTTACTAAAATCCATGTATATAGAGTCAGAGAGTCATAGAGACCCTTCGGTCCAACCCGCCCATGCCGACCAGATATCCTAACCCAATCTAGTCCCACCTGCCAGCACCTGGCCCATATCTCTCCAAACCCTTCCTATTCATATACACATCCAAATGCCTCTTAAATGTTGCAATTGTACCAGCCTCCATCACTTCCTCTGGCAGCTCATTCCATACAAGTACCACCCTCTGTATAAAAAAGTTGCCTCTTAGGTCTCTTTTATATCTTTCCCCTCTCACCTTAAACCTATGCCCTCCCGTTCTGGACTCTCCCACCCCAGGCAAAAGACCTTGCCTATTTACCCTATCCAAGGTCTCTTTGTTCAGCAACACTCCCTAGGACCTTACCATTAATCATACAAGTCCTGCTAAGATTTGCTTTCCCAAAATGCAGCACCTCACATTTATCTGAATTAAACTCCATCTGCCGTTTCTCAGCCCATTGGCCCATCTGGTCAAGATCCCGTTGTAATCAGAGGTAACCCTCTTTGCTGTCCACTACACCTCCAATTTTGGTGTCATCTGCAAACTTACTAACTATAACACTTATGCTGGCATCCAAATCATTTATGTTAATGACAAAAAGTAGGGGACCCAGCACCGATCCTTGTGGCACTCCACTGGTCACAGGCCTCCAGTCTGAAAAACAACCCTCCACCACATCCCTTTGTCTTCTATCTTTGAGACAGTTCTGTATGATGTCTACAGCACTTTCTTCATCTATCAACTTGGTCACTTCCTCAAAGAACTCTATTTAGTTGGTAAGGCACGGTCTCCCCCACACAAAACCATGTTGCCTATCACTGATAAGCCCATTCGTTTTCAAATATAAATAGATTTTATCCCTCAGTACCTCCACCAGCAACTTTCCCACCACTGACGTCAGGCTCACTGGTCTGTAGTTACCCGGAACATACCTACTACTCTTCTTGTACAGGGGACACATGAGCAACCCTCCAGTCCTCCGGCACCTCACCTGTATTTAAGGATGCCACAAAGACATCTGTCAGGGTCCCAGTTATTTCCTCTCTCACCTCCCTCAGCAACCTGGGATAGATCCCATCCGGTCCTGGGGATTTGTCCACCTTAATATCCTTTAGCCTACCCAACACATCTTCCCTACTTATGTCAACATGATCCAGATTAATCAAACTTCTATCTCTAATCTCAACATTCATCATGAACCTCTCCTCAGTGAACACTGATGCAAAGTAATCATTCAGAATCTCACCCATTTTCTCAGTTACAACACACAACCTTCCTTCCTTATCCTGTAGTGGACCAACCCTTTCTGTAGTTACCCTCTTGCTTATTGTATATGAATAAAATGCTTTGGGATTCTCCTTAGTTCTGCTTGCTAAGTTATTTCATGACCACCTTTAGCCCGCTTGATTCCTCATTTAAGACTTGTCCTACTCTTCCGATATTCTTTCAGGGCCTGTTCTGTTCTTAGCTGCCTCAACCTTATGCATGCTTCCCTTTTCCTCTTGGCTAGTCATACAATTTCTCCTTTCATCCAAGGTTCATGAATCTTGCCTTTTCTATCTCTTGTTTTCAAAGGGATATGTCCATCCTGCACTATCGTCAACTTATCTTTGAAAGCCTCCCACACCTCAAATGTTGACTTCCCTACAAATAGCTGTGTCCAATCCACATTTCCCAGCTCCTGCCGAATTTTTATATAATTGGCCTTGGCCCAGTTTAATACTCTTCCCTTAGGACTACTCTCAGGTTTGTCTACAAGTGTTCTAAAACTTACAGAATTGTGGTCACTATTCCCAAAGAAATTCCCCACTGCAACTTCGACCACCTAGCCTGGCTCATTCTCCAACCCCAGGTCCAATTTGGCTCCTTCCCTCGTCGGAGTATTGATTTACTGCTCTAGAAAACTCTCCTGGATGCTCCTTACAAATTCTGCCCCATCCAGACCTCTGAAACTAAACGTATCCCAATTAATGTTGAGAAAAGTAAAATCTCCCATCACCACCACCCTGTTGCCTCTTTCCATAATCTGTTTACCTATTTGTTCTTCTATCCCAAGCTCACTGTTGGGAGGCCTATAATACAGACACAATAGTGTAACTGCACCCTTTTTATTTCTCAGCTCTACCCATAATACCTCACTGCTCAAGCCCTCCATAGTGTCCTCCTTTAGCACAGCCGTGATATTACCCCTGACCAGCAATGCACCTCCTCCTCTTCTTTTACTTCCCTCCCTGTCCTATCTGAAGCATCTATATTCTGGAATATTTAGTTGCCAATCATGCCCTTCCTTCAACCGAGTCTCTGTGATCACAATAACATCATACTCCCAGGCCTCTGTCATACCCGACTCATTGCATTAAGGTATATGCACTTCAGGTTGCCAGTTCTTTTACATTCAATTGCTCTCTGCCTACTCTTCCCCTTGGTAATGCTAACTTCATGATCCTTATAGTCTCTAGTTTCCACCTCAGTGTCTACTAGTCTTCTCTCCTGGCTCCCAGCCCCCTGCCACATTAGTTTAAAATCTCCCAACAGCAGTAGCAAAAACTCTCCCAAGGACATTAGTTCCAGTCTGTTTCAGGTGTAGATCATCCAATTTTTAATAATCCCACCTTCCCCAGAACTGGTCCTAATGTCCCACAGATTTGAACCCCTCCCTCCTGCACCATCCCTCAAGACACGTGCTCATCCTGCCTATTCTTTCATTTCTACCCTGGCCAGTATGTTGCACTGGGAGCAATCCTGAGATCACTACCATCTTGGCAACCTCCTGGTCTCCAATGTCACCTCTGCTCTGTCTCCCACTGCTCCTGGACAGGAAGAAAAGTTATGGATCTCATCATCATTGTGGACCTCATCATTGAATCATTCCAACCTTATCAATATCTCTGACTGCATAAGGTCCCACTCAGAACTAGTACTTTTAGGATTTTGGGAATTCTGATCTACATTCCCCCTAATTTCTACAGCCACTGAGCGGATCTCCAAAGTCTGTCAGTGGTTGGAGAAATTGGAAGTGCCTGAAATTAACAGGGTAATCAATAGCTGTGGACCTCAGAATGGACACACTGATATCTTTAGTGCAATGCCAAAGATTCCTCCTCAGAAATATACAAATCAATTTTGCTTTGAACGTTATCTGCTGACTGGAGAATCCCAGTTGCAGATTGTTATTTTATGCTGAGCCCCCAGGGATCATTGCATATCTACCTGCTGGAACATCTCTCTGCTGAACTTAAAACGGTCATTTCTGCTCATGGCTCACACCACGATTTATTACCTCATCTGAATAACTCGACCAAACACTGATCAGATAATTCACTGGATTTCTGAGCAATTGAAATGAGTATCAAGCATGAATCTTTGCTCACTGCAGACCAAAGCAGATTGAAGAATTATCTCACCATCTTGCTGGAACTAATCATATGAATAAATTGTCTAATATCTTAATAGAGCAGCCAATTGATAGAGCACCCTGTAAAAGTAATAGCTCAAAAATAGGATACTGTTGGCTGAAGCAAGGAATGGATAGGGAGAAAGAAAATGGTGTTCAGGAAAAGTATAAGTATTAAATTGGCTGAGGACTGTCTCCTCTGTGATTGGCATCGGTGAGCAAATGGACTGTTGGTACTCCCTTGTCACACATGAAGAATTGCCATTTTTATCTGAGAGTCTGAAAGTGCTGCAGACAGCTGTGAGGTGTTTGGATTTTCAGCTCTACTCCCGAGATTGAAGAGGAAGCTGGGAAAAGCTGTTTCATTCTCTCTCGGCCTCACGGTTTGGGCATCCGGGAAATAGTGAATTCTTGGAACTTCATGGAGAAGGTCGTTTCAACCTGTTTAGGGCAGCACGGTGGCTCAGTAGTTAGCACTGCTGCCTCACAGCACCAGGGATCTGGAATCATTTCCAGTGTTGAGTGACTGTCTGTGTGGAGTTTCTCCCCGTGTCTGCGTAGGTTTCATCTGGGTGCTCTGGTTTCCTCCCACAGTCCAAAGATGTGCAGGTTAGGTGGATTAGCCATACTAAATTGCCCCATAATGTTCAGGAATATGCAGGCTGGGTGGATTAACCATGGGAAATGCAGGGTTACAGGGCTAGGGTAAGGGTTTGGGTCTGGATGGGATGCTCTTCAGGGGTTTGGTGTGGATTCAATGGGCTGAATGGCCTGCTTCCACATGCAGGGATTCCAAGATTCATCCCAAAATTAAACATGAGCAGATGGAATGGTAAGGTTGAAGCATGAATTGAGACTGGACGGGGTTTGGGAGTATATTCACTGGAGTTTCGAAGGTTTGATTTCACGGGAAGCTATAAAATTTGTGGATCTGAGGGATATGCTCGCCTTGCCTGCTTTGGCTGTGAATTCAGGCCCAGAAGTAATGTGCTTGATACTCGACTCTCCTCCGGGCTATGGACATGAGCTGAAAACTACTGGCTTAGCCCATCATGTTCACTTCCAACAAAGAAAATAATTCACCAGGACCATCACACATTGCCAACAACAACCTCAAGGGTGACAGACTCACCAGCATTGGCTCATGGTTACTCTTCAAGGTGTGTTCAATTTCTCCCTGGTGAAAATCTCTTTCAACCTCTTTCATCCGGCAAGAGATATAAAACTTAATAGTTTTTTTCAGAACAGCTTCTTCCCCACTGTTATTAGACTTCTGAGTGGACCTCTCAATTTTTTAATTTAACGTTGATCTCGCTCTCTGTGCACCTTCTCTACAGCCATAGCATTGTATTTCTCACTCTGTTCTGTCACACTAATGCACTTTGTATGGTATGATCTGCTTGTACTGCACAGGAAACAAAAATTTTTCACTGTACCGAGGTACGTGTGACAATAATCAGTTAAATCAAATCAAATCTCAGCGATATGCAGAGCATTGATTGGCACAGGTTCAAAGGATTCTTGTATCAAACATTGTTTTACTTACTAGAGAACTGACTAGCACTTAGCAGCAGCAACAAGGTGGTTCAGTATTGTTTGTTCAAATTTTTTTTTGTGATTTTACCACGAAGGACAAGGGCTGTGTGAGGAACAGCACCACATGCAATTTCCACCAAGCAGCACACAGTCCTGGCTTCAAACTATACCTCTGTTCCTTCACTGCCCCTGAATCAAAATCTGGGAAGGCCCTTCCAAACTGGACCCTGCACCATCTGAACAAGAAGACGGCTCACCTCTGCCTCCTCAAGGGCTGTGAGGGAATAGCCATGAATGTTGGCCTGCACAGTGACACTCACAAATCTGATCAAAAAAAACAGGACAGTCCTCATTAAATGAATGGGCACCCTAAACAAAAACAGACCTTTTTTTAGTCTCTCTGGGTTACCATTCATTGACGCAAAGAATAAAAATGAAATAGTTATTTTTAAGTGCCCCGGTGCATGCAAGATTTTGTCGTCAGTGTGATACAGTTATGTTTTGATGAGCTAATTTAACCAGCATGAATCAATTGTGTGTGCAATTTCCTAATTGTAACCACAGCAGAGGCTCTTCCCTCGTCAATGCCAGTCTGTGGTTCTGCATCTGTCTTGAAACTAGTAACTGTTTGCTTTTCCCTATTCCATAACTAGCCGTAAAAAGCACTCTCAATGTACAACTTGACTACCTTCTTCTTACTGTCTAATTATTATATGTTAAGGGGCAGCACTGCCACCTCACAGCACCAGGGACCTGGGTTCAATTCCAGCCTCGGGTGATTGCCTGTGTGGAGTATGCGCATTTTCCCTGTGTCTGCGGGGGTTTCCTCCCACAGTCCAAAGGTGTTCAGGTTAGGTAAATTTCCCATAGTGTCTAAGGATGTGCAAGTTTGGAGGGTTAGCCATGGGAAATGCAGGGTCACAGGGATAGGGTAAGATAGTGTGTCTGGGTGGGATGCTCTTCAGAGGGTTGGTGTGGACTTTATGGGCTGAATGGCCTGCTCCCACACTGTGGGGATTCTCTGAAGCCAAATAAATTTAGACTGGTCATGTCTGCTGAGGCTTTAATGTGGGGGGAGGGGTGCGTGTTATTTTATCCTGGTTTTGTTTAGACAGAGATTTGGCGGCAGGAAGCAAGCAATTTATGAGAAGATTAACAACTTGTGAAGCCCTGGTTGTGTATTGTTTTTTAAATTGTAAGAATAGAAGCAGCCAGAATGGGTGTGGTCAAGTTCACACCCACAGATCCAGGATTTTTAACTTTAACTTGCAGCAGTTGTTGGCTGGGATCTCAGCAGGGTTGGGAAGGCAGTGACTCCCTCCCAGATGCTATACTCTCACTCTCTCTGAATTGTCTTTTGATGCACTTTCCTCCTGGATTGAAGAACTGCATATGAGACAATCTAATTTCTGAATTTGCCTTTTGCTGAGGGTGTGTTTATGGCATGTAATAGTTACTGTATCTCTTATTCTGTTATGTTTTCCAATAGAGTTAAGTTATTCCACGCTCCCCTTTCTCTTGTTGCACTTTGAATTTCGTGTTTGAATAAATTGTATTTTGCTTCATATCGAGTAGTTTGACCAATTGAGTTGCATCTGGAACACAATACCTCATATTTACTGATGAAATAAGAAAAGGTTAGGGTCCATATTACCTTCTGAATATCTTGAAGAGTCTGGTCTGGTCCATAACAATGTGCAATGGCCTGCGATCTCATAGGGTCATAGAGTCATAGAGATGTACAGCATGTAAACAGACCCTTCAGTCCAACCAATCCATGCCGACCAGATATCCCAACCCAATCTAGACCCACCTGCCAGCACCCGGCTCATATCCCTCCAAACCCTTCCTATTCACATACCCTTCCAAATGCCTCTTAAATGCTGCAGTTGTACCAGTCTCCACCACATCCTCTGGCAGTTCATTCCATACACGTACCACTCTCTATGTAGTAGGGTGTACTGCTAACTATTGATCACCAGGACTGATCAAATCACTCCTATATCAACCACCTCTTGTTTCAGAGCTGTATCACTTCTCTGTTCTGGAGTCAGGCAGTATTGGATCCACCATCGGGAGGATCATGGCAACAGATGTCGATATTGGACAAAATGCAGAAATGGACTACGTGGTTGAAGCTGGAGATAGTTCAGATTCATTTGTTGTATTTACCGACAGGAAGACCCAGGAAGGTGTCATCAAGTTAAAGAAGGTCAGATTTAACAGGAATATCCTGAGATTGTCTTTGATCCAACCTGTCTTTTGTCGCTAATAATGCAGCTTCTCTTTTCAGCTAAAAATAACAAATGTGTGCTGCTTCATGGAGGGAGCAGGTGACATGGTGATAATATTGCTACACTGACAGACTAGTTTGCTGACGTCATGAGCTCAAATCCTGCTATCAGACTGGGGCGACTCAAATATGTTTGATTCATTGATCATAACTAAATAAATATTTCAGACAAATAAGCTCTAGTGTCAGAAATAGTGATCATCAAACCACTACCGATTGCTACAAGAACCCATTTAGTTCATCAATGTCCATTAGGGAAGGAAATCTGCCATCCTTATCTGGACTGGCCAACATATGACTCCAGACCACAGCAATGTGATTAACTCTAAAATGGCTCTGCAAGCCATTCGTCAAAGGGTAGTTAGGAATGCTGTTAGTGGAGATTTACTCTACTTTGCCAGAGGAAGGGAATATGGAGTCCATGTATAACACAGGGTGATGTTCAGATAATTATGGCAGATAAAACAAGTCAGCCAGGAAGTATGAATGTGTTTCTAGTCAAGTTAAGGCACAAGGGTGGTGCTGGAAAAGCACAGCAGATCAGGCAGCATCCGAGGAGCAGGAAAATCGATGTTTCAGGCAAAAGCCCTTCATCAGGAATCGATTCCTGATGAAGGGCGTTTTGCCCGAAATGTCGATTTTCCTGCTCCTCAGATGCTGCCTGATCTGCTGTGCTCTTCCAGCACTACTCTAATCTAGACTCTGATCTCCAGCATCTGCAGTCCTCACTTTTGCCTTAAGGCACAAGGGAGCATGGGTGGCACTTACTTTAATGCAAGGAGCATTGTGAGTAAGGCAGATGAATGTATGAGTAACATATGGGGAGAAGACATCTTTGCTAACATAGAGACATGACTGAGCGACAGGTCTGGTAGCTCAGTATTTTGGGGCACAGAGGCATGTAAAAGGGATGTGTTGGACTGTTGATCAAGGAACCAATTACTGCAATAAGGAAGGACAATAGCTTAAAAAGTTCCTCAACTGAGGCCATATGTGTAGGTTTTAAAAATAAAAGTGGGGGGAGATATCACCTTGCTGGAGGGGTACTTAGGACTCCCAAACAGTCAGGGAGAGATAGAAACAGTTGGATCATAATCTGAGGGAACAAGTCTGGGTTTGCATTCAAGTGTCCATATTTCAGATTGTGGGGGGTGACGAGCATTTTGCTGATAGTGATCATAACTCAGTCACACTTAAGATGGTAATGGATAGGCACAAAGACAAATTAGAAATAAATGTTCTGAAGTGAGGAAAGACTGATTTCAATATGATGAGACAGGATCTGGCCAAAACAGACTGGGTGCAGCAACTTGCAGGAAAAAAACTATTTCATGGGACAAAGTTAAAAGTCACTCAACATCAGGTCATAGTGCAACAGGTCTATTTGGAAGTACTAGGTTTCAGAGCACTGCTCCTTCATCAGGTAGCTAGTGGAGCAGGATCATAAGACACAGAATTTATAGCAAAAGTCCACAGTGTCATGTAATTAAAATGATATACTGAACAAATCTAGATTGCTGTTAAGTCTTCCACCTTTTAGGATGAGTTGCAGATTTCGGTTCATTAATATGTAAATTCCAGAACTTCTTTTAAGTCACATTCTCGAGATAATGTTTTAACCCCCCAAAAAAAGGTGACATCCCAGTTCAGACAGTGTTAAAGCTGTGAGGTTAGAGTCTGTCTGCATCCCAATCTTGAGTCCGGACAGGTTCTATTTCCAAAGTACTTCATGGGAATCATTCAAAACGGTAAGTGTGAGAGGGCAGGGCCAACACATTCCCTTAAAGGTGAAGGATGGGACCAAAATGTCCATAAACCCTGACGATCAAGGAATGGACAGGATTGGCCAAGGATAAAGAGGGAATTGTATGGTAGATCTCAAGGGCTCGGAACAGCAGAAACTCCAGAGTCAATTATAAAGTACAGGGAAAATGATAAAGATGCTTGAAAATCATGAACATAAAATAAAGGAAAGGCCAAGGACATTTTATATGTACATTAGAGGGAAGAGGATAACTGGGAATATAATGCGGCCAATTAGGGACCAAAGTGTAGGTGGAGTCAGAGAACATAGCTTTCCATCTGTATTAATTATTTAGACGTCGGTGTAGTAATCAAGGAGGGAGATTGTGTCATACTTGAAAAAATTAGCATTGAGTGAGAGGAGATATGAGTGGTTTTAGCAGGCTTGAAAGTGTCTGAGTCCCTAGGCCCAGATAAAATGTATCCAAGGCTGCTGTGGGAGGCAAGGAAGGAGATTACAGAGGCCTGTGGTGTTAACTTACAAATCTTCTCTGGGCACAGAAGGCTGAGGGAGAACTGGAGGTTAGCTAATGTGGTAGAATTGCTGAATGTAGGTGGTAGGGATAAGCCAGAAAACTTCGGGCTGGTGATTCCAACGTCAGTGGTAGGGAAGCTTTTGGAAAAATATTCTGAGGAACAGAATCAATCTCCACTTAGAAAGGCAAAGATTAATGAAGGTAAGTCAGCATAGCTTTATAAGGGGGAGATTTTGTTTTCTAGGGTTGGTTAAGTTTTCCGAGGAGATGAGAGTAAAGCAGTAAGTGTTGTCGACGTGGACTTCATAAGGCCTCTGATTATCTCTCACATTAGAGACCAATTGAGAGCCCACGGAATCCAGGATATTTGGCAAACTGAATCCAAAATTGATTTTAATAACAGAAGACAGAAGGTGATGGCCAAAAGATATTTTTGTGACTGGAAGCCTGTGTCCAGTAGCATATCACAAGCTTTGTTGTTGGGTCCCTTGTTATTTATAGTGTAAGTTAACTATTTAGATATGACCATAATTTGGTTATGTTTAGTTTAGTGATGGAAAGGGATAGGTACATGCCACAGGGCAAGAGTTATAGATGGGGGAAGGGCAATTATAATGCGTTTAGGTCAGCCTTAGGAGGCATAGAATGGGGGACCACAATTCAGGGGATGGGGACAGTCGACATGTGAAGCTGGTTGAAGGAGCAGATATTGCACGTCTCTGATAGGTATGTCCCCGTCAGGCAAGGAGGAAGTGATAAGGTAAGGGAATCGTGGTTTACTATAAGAAATTGTATCTCTTGTTAAGTGGAAGAGGGAGGCTTATGTGACTTTGAGACGTGATGTTTCAAATGAGGTAATGGAGAGTTATAGATTAGCTAGGAAGGATTAAAGGGAGAGTTAAGAAGAGCAAAGAGAGGACATAAGCAGTCTTTAGCAGTTAGAATAAATGAGAACCCTAAAGCTTTCTATAGGTATGTGAGGAATAAAAGGATGACTAGGGTAGGAATAGGCAAAAGTAAGGACTGCAGATGCTGGAAACCAAAGTTTAGATTAGAGTGCTGCTGGAAAAGCACAGCAGGTCAGGCAGCATCCGAGGAGCAGGAAAATCGATGTTTCAGACTAAAGCCTTTCATCAGGAATAGAGGCAGGGTTCCTGCAGAGTGGAGCCTCTACCCTGGAGGTTCCCTGCCTCTATTCCTGATGAAGGGCTTTTGCCTGAAACATCGATTTTCCTGTTCCTCGGATGCTGCCTGACCTGCTGTGCTTTTCCAGCACCACTCTAATCTAAACTAGGGTAGGAATAAGGCTAATTAAACCTATGGACCCTGTGGAGATGGGAAAGTTGCTAAATGAATATTTCTCATTTGTTTTCACTCAGGTAAAGGAGAATATTGTAGAGGATAAGACTGAGATATGGGTATTGGACTTGAAAGGATTAAGGTTAATAAGGAGGAGGTGTTATCAGTTCTAGAATGTGTGAAAGTAGTCCCTTGGGCCAGATGGGATTATCCGAGGATTGTCTGGGAAATTAGGGAGGAGATGGCAGAGCCTATGGTCTTGATCTTTGAGTCCTCATTGTCTATAGGTTTAGTACCAGAGGTCTGGAGGATTGCAAATGTTGTGCCCTTGTTCAAGACGGGCAATAGAGACGACCCAGGTAATTATAGACCAGTGAGCCTTAAGTCGGTTGTCAGAAAATGTTGGGAAAGGATTATAAGAGATAAGATTTATAATCATCTAGCAAGCAACGATTTGATTTCAGATAGTCAATATGGCTTCAGCAAGCACAGGTCATGTGTCACAAATCTCATTGAGTTTTTTGAGAAGGTGACCAAGCATGTAGATGAGGGTAGGGCAGTTGATGTGGTATACATGGACTTCAGTAAAGTTTTTGATAAGATTCCACATGGTAGGCTGTTGGAGAAAATGCAGAGGCATGGGATTGAGGGTGATTTAGCAGTTTGGATTAGAAACTGGCTCTCTGTAAGAAGGCAACGAGTGGTTGTTGATAGAAAGTATTCCGCCTGGAGTCTGGTTACTAGTGGTGTGCCACAAGGATCATTTTTGGGACCACTGCTGTTTGTCATTTTTATAAATAACTTGGACGCAGGTATAGGTAGATGGGTTAGTAAATTTTCAGATGACACTAAAGTCGGTGGAGTAGTGGACAGTGTGGAAGAATGTTGCAGGTTGCAGGGGGACTTGGATAAACTGCAGAATTGGATTGAGAGGTGGCAAATGGAGTTCAATGCAGATAAATGTGAGGTGATTCACGTTGAGAGGAATAACAGGAAGGCAGAATACTGGGTCAATGGAAAAATTCTTGGTAGTGCGGAGGGATCTTAGAGTCAATGTACATAGATCCCCGAAAGTTGCCACCCAGGTTGTTAGTGCTGTTAAGAAGGCATACAGTGTGTTAGGTTTTATTAATAGAAGGATTGAGTTCCAGAGCCGTGATGTCATACTGCAACTGTACAAAACCCTAGTGTGGCCTCACTTGGAATATTCTGTGCAGTTCTGATTGCTCCATTACAGGAAGGATGTGGAAGCATTGGAAAAGGTGCAGAAGACATTTACCAGGATGTTGCCTGGTCTAGAGCGAAGATCATATGAGGAAAGGCTGAGAGACTTGGGTCTGTTCTCATTGGAGAGAAGAAGGCTCAGAGGGGATTTAATCGAGATATACAGGATGATCAGAGGATGAGATAGGGTGGACAGTGAGTCTTTTTCCTAGGATGATGACGTCAGCTTGCACGAGGGGGCATAGCTGCAAATTGAGGGGTGATAGATTTAAGACAGATGTCAGAGGCAGGTTCTTCACTTAGAGAGTGGTAAGGGGGTGGAATGCCCTGTCTGCCGATGTAGTTAACGCAGCCACATAGTTAACGCAGCCACATTAGGGACATTTAAACAATCCTTGGATAAGAACATGGATGATGATGGGATAGTCTAGGGGGATGAGCTTAGATTAGTTCATCGAGGGCCTAAGGGTCTGTTCTGTGCTGTATTATTCAATGTTCTATGTTCTAAGTCACCTCTGCTTCCCCAGAATCATGTATACTTTAATCAAGTCACCCACTCCCCAACTCCAGGGTCATGTATACTTCAGCTGAAAATGTGTTGCTGGAAAAGCACAGCAGGTCAGGCAGCATCAAAGGAACAGGAGAATCGATGTTTCGGGCATGAGCCCTTCTTCAGGAATGAGGAAAGTGTGTCCAGCAGGCTAAGATAAAAGGTAGGGAGGAGGGACTTGGGGGAGGGGCGGTGGAAGGAGGTCAAGGTGAGGGTGATAGGCTGGAGAGGGGGTGGGGGCGAAGAGGTCAGGAAGAAGATTGCAGATTAGGAAGGCGGTGCTGAGTTTGAGGGATTTGACTGAGACAAGGAGGGGGGAGGGGAAATGAGGAAACTGAAGAAATCTGAGTTCATCCCTTGTGGTTGGAGGGTTCCTAGGCAGAAGATGAGGCGCTCTTCCTCCAGCCATCGTGTTGCTATGGTCTGGCGATGGAGGAGTCCAAGGACCTGCATGTCCTTGGTGGAGTGGGAGAGGCAGTTGAAGTGTTGAGCCACGGGGCGGTTGGGTTGGTTGGTCCGGGTGTCCCAGAGGTGTTCTCTGAAACGTTCTGCAAGTAGGCGGCCTGTCTCCCCATTATAGAGGAGGCCACATCGGGTGCAGCGGATGCAATAAATGATGTGTGTGGAGGTGCAGGTGAATTTGTGGTGGATATGCAAGGATCCCTTGGGGCCTTGGAGGGAGGTAAGGGGGGAGGTGTGGGTGCAAGTTTTGCACTTCTTGTGGTTGCAGGGGAAGGTGCCGGGAGTGGAGGTTGGTTTGGTGAGGGGTGTGGACCTGACAAGGGAGTCACGGAGGGAGTGGTCTTTTTGGAACGCTGATAGGGGAGGGGAGGGAAATATATCCCTGATGGTGGGGTCCGTTTGGAGGTGGCGGAAATGACCACGGATGATACGATGTATATGGAGGTTGGTGGGGTGGTAAGTGAGGTCCTCATGTATACTTTAATCAAGTCACCCCTCCCTGACCCCAAGGTCATGTTTACTTAATCAAGTTGCCCCTTACTCTTCTCAATTCCAGTGGACATCAGCTTTGCCAGGATTCTCAGCCCACACCATGAGGAACAAGGGACGTTGGAGCAGGACTAGACCATTCAGCCCTTGAACCCTCTCTGCCATTTGCTAAATTGCCCACCTCAACCTCATTCTCCCACACCATTCCTTGGTACTTCCTAACATCTAGAAATCTGTCAATCTCTTTTCTTCAGCACACTCAGTGACTGTGCCTCTGGGGCACAAAACTCCAAAGATTCAGCACTTTCTGAGTGAAAGAATTCCTCCTGATCTCATAAATCATTCTCTTCTTATTCTGAGACTCATGATGCAGAGGTGCCGATGTCATCCTGGGGTGGACAAATACAAAAATCGCCTGCCAACAGATTATAATCCAACAGGGTTTATTTGAAATCACAAGCTTTCGGAGTTCGTGATTTCAAATAAACCTGTTGGACTATAACCTGGTGTTGCATGATTTTTGCCTTTATTCTGAGACTGGGTCCCCTGATTTGAGATCTTTTTTATGGGCCGGGGAATCATCTTGTCTACAATTAACTTGACGAATCCCCTCAGAGTTTAGTGTGTATTAACGAATTCGCCCATGATTGCTCCCCAAAACAGCCTAGCAAGCCACCTCATTTATACTGCACACCAGGTACCTCGTGATGATTAATAGAGGCCATACTTACCAGTGAAGCCCATATTCTAAGAACTAATTAAAAATAAAGGACAAAATTAGTTAGAAGTCTAAATATAAGGCGACTGATTAATCAGGTCAGTGGCAAGTGATATGTCTTGGAGTGTGTGATTGATCAATAAACGAATGCTTTTGGAGCCAATGATGAATAATGGAGGGCAGATGCTGTGTCTGTGCTTTGCTACAGCCATTGGACTATGAGAGCAAGGGGAGATTTAACACCAGAGTGGCAGCAATCAACAAACACATTGATCCTCGATTCCTCAACCTCGGACCATTTAAAGATATCACAAATGTCAAAATCAATGTGCTGGATGTCGATGAGCCACCGGTCTCTGTGTCTCCTGAATACATTTTCAAGATTGAAGAAAACAGAGAGGCTGGTGCCTTTGTTGGGGTGGTGACAGCAAGGGACCCAGATGCAGCGAACAACTCAATCAGGTAGGTGATGCTTCAACTGAAGAGTTGATTGCCAATTCTGTGGAACAGTGTGGAAACTTCCCATCCGTCCCTGTGCGGATTGCAATTCCATTCTCAAAACTGAGAGAAAATTGCAAATGTTAAGCTATGCCACTTTAAGCAATATAAAACATTCAAGTCGGTTTGTGAGAACCGCTGAATAGTTAAAGTGGGGACCATTATTAGCTTTTACGCGTTAGGTTTCCAACATTTTCTCTAAGAAAATGATTGACTTCCAAGTGTCTCATTGCTTATTCATGACTGACATGATTGCACTGATATTTCTTCTCATATTTCACCTCTTCTGGCATTGTCTGCTGTTTCTGTAAGTGGACTCAGGTGCAATGTGTCAAACCTATCTGTTCAAGTCAATAGAATTCTGGTGTCAATATTACAACAAACAAGACAGCAATATTAAGAGATGCACCAGACTTCTGTTGAGAACTGGGAACCAAGTGAGAGCGACACCATTTTCAATTGTCCCTTAGTATTGAAGTGTGTACTGATAGGAAAGACAAAATTAACTGTGAAACACCTTGCTCGACTCATTAAGTAAGATGTGGATGTGATGCAGAGGAAGCCATGACCAAGAATAAAAAGAATTTGGCCTGGACTTTGCAGTGTTTGCAGAACTGTTACTGTTCACCTTTTTTTAACGCCTGTGAAATTGACGTCAATTTCTGGAATCCGCACAACTCCAGGGAAACACAGTAATCCAGCAATTGTTACCATTGACTCTGCTTCTCCATACAGTTAGCAATCACACAACACCAGGTTATAGTCCAACAGGCTTAATATTCAAAACGGTGCAATGCACTGTTCAGGTACAGAGGCGGCTGAGGTTAAAGATTTTTCCGTTTCAGCAGTATCTAATAAGGTCACTGGAAGGCAGTCACTTTTTGAGGAGGTGGATGACCACCATTGGATTGTAAATAGGATGAGGGTTGTCAATTAGCCTTGCTCGATGTCAGTCTGAATTTTGAAGGCCATCCTTTCCAGATCTCTGACTCAGACATACCATGAAACAGAGTCAAAATGCGTGGTGCTGGAAAAGCACAGCAGGTCAGGCAGCATCTGAGGAGCAGGGGCTTATGCCCGAAATGTCGACTCTCCTGCTCCTCAGATGCTGCCTGAACTGCTGTGCTTTTCCAGTACCACACTTTTCAACTCTGATGTTCAGCATCTGCAGTCCTCACTTTCTCCCTACCATGAAACAATTGCACTTTTCCTCCCTCCTCATATTCGCAAAGATATTAGTGAAACCATCGGTTATAAAATCTCATCCTATTTTTACAATTGTTAAAACATAGAGCAGTAAAGGACAGAAACAAACCCTTTGGCCCACCAAGTCTGTGCTGACTATTCTAACCTCAGCTTGTCTACCTGCGTTTATTTATTAAGGAGTGACCTTCAACACTTAACCAAAGGTTACATCCTCATTGATTGCCTCAATGGCTGCTCACATTCTGATCATTTGGTTCCTTTTTCCTGGCCACGTGCTCCCCTGTATTATGGAAACCACACTCCAGCTTCCCCAGGGTAATGTCCTGGCCTCTAATCACGATGAACTTCACCAATGTCAACCCACACTCTCAGCTTCACTAAAGGGGAGTGGATGGCCCTGTGATACTAACGTTAGTAACCCAGAGACCCAAATAATTTTCTGGAGACTGTGATAAAACTGTCCTCTGGGCAATTAGAGGTGGTCAATAAATGTTTGCCTAGCCACCAATGAATGAACTTTTTAAAAACTGCATCATCTGAGACTCACAGGATTTCCCTGAGTATGAGCTCCAACATTTACCTGCACCAATGAGCTCCAATGACTTCCCCTAGCTTCTAACTGCACAGAATGGGTCACTGAATTCGAAATGCTCATTCAGTTTTCTCCCCATTGATGCTGTCGGACCTGCTGAGTTTCTCCATTTCTGTTTTTGCATGGTTTGAATCTAGTAGAAAGATCAGGCAGGCAATGAATGCCTAGTTGAGGAGTCCATCGAATGTTTTTGGGATAGTTTCTTAGAACAGCATTTGCTGAAACCACTCAGAGAACATGCTATTCCAAACCTGATGTTTTTGTAATATAATAGAATTAATTAATAACCTCTGAGTGAAGGCACCTTTAGATAGCAGTGATCATAATATAGTTGAATTTCACATTCAGTTTGAGAAATAGAAGAGTGGTCCAAGACTAGGATTTTAAAACTTAAATGAGGACAATTATGAGGGTATGCTTAGAGTGAGCTAAAGTAAATTGACTTGAAGGTGCTGATGTTGGACTGAGGTGGACAAAGTTAAAATTCACATAACACCAGGTTACAGTCTAACGGTTTTATTTGGAAGCTCTCACTTTCAGAGCGACGCTCCTTCATCAGGTGGTTGTGTGACTTTTAACAAAGTAAACTGAAGTAAAGATGGTTAAGAGCTAAGTCAATGGAGGTGGAATGGTGGACATTTGAGGTAATTTTTCAAAATAGTTACATTCTAACAGGAAAGGAAAGGTCCAAACAGAGGACCTACCAAATGTGGTTAACTAAACGAGATTAAAGATAGTATCAAACTTAAATGAAAATATATAATTGCACAAAGACCAGTGAGTGAGAGTATTGGACAGAGTAGCAGAAACACCAAAGAGTGGGTAAAAGTTGAATAAGGAGGGAAAAGTTTAGATTATAAGAGAAAACTAGCTAGAAGTACTTTTACTGTGGATAAAGAGACTCTGGTGGTTGTACTGGACTTGGATATCTGGAAGACATTTGAGATAGTACCACATCAAATAAAGAAAAATGAAAGATCATGGTGTAGGGGGTAACATATTGGCATGGGTCAAAAATTGGCTAGCTAACAAAAAACAGACAGAAGGCATTAAAAGGTCATTTACAAGATGTAATGAATAGTGTGGCACAAGGATCATTGCTAGAGCATCAATTCCTTTTTACAACTTATAAAAGTGATTTGGATAAAGAGACTACAGACATTCTCAACAAAATATTTTTCAGTGAGACCTTCTCTCCTTCTCCTAAATTCCATGAATACAAGTTCAGTTGACACTATCTCTCCTCTTACAACAGATCTAGCAGAAAGTGAGGACTGCAGATGCTGGAGATCAGAGTTGAGAGTGTGGTGCTGGAAACGCACAGCAGGTCAGGCAGCATCTGAGGAGCAGGAGAATGGAGCTCCAGGCATCCTGATGAAGGGCTTTCACCCGAAACTTGATTCTCCTGCTCCTCGGATGCTGTCTGACCTGCTGTGCATTTCCTCTTATGAGAAATCCTCTTATGACTTTTGCCTCTTATGAGAAATATACCAATCTGAATAATTGTGGTGAACCTTTGCTGCAATCCCTCCAGAACAAGTAGGAAAACCATAACTGTATACAATACTCCAGGTATGGTGTCACCAAGGCCCTGTGCAGCTGTAGTCCTTGCTCTTGTATTCAAAACCTCTTGCAGTGAAGGTCAAGATGCCAGTCACCTCCTGGACCACTTGCTGTACCTGCATACATGCTTCCACTGACTGGTGCACAAGGACACCCAGGTCCTGATGTACGTCAGAATTTCCCAATCCAACATTATTTAAAAAGTACACTACAATTCTGTTTTTCCAACCAATGTGGAGAATTTCCCAATTATCCATATTACATTGTCAGAAGTCACACGGGCCACTAGGTTATTGTCCAATGGGTTTATTTGAAATCATAAGCTTTCAGAGTGCTGCCCCTTCGTCAGGTGAATTAACTTCAGACTTTGTCCACCTCAGTCCAATGCTGGCATTTCCACACCATTTTATACGATAGCTTCAATGCATTTGCCCACTCACTCAGCCTGTTTAAATCATTATCTGAAGCCTCTTTACAATGTCCACATGACTCACAACATCACCTATTTTTATGTTATTAACAAACTTGGTAATATTACATTGGTTTCCCTCATCCAAGTTATTGGTCTATTGTTTAAAGAAGACTCATTTTACTGAAGGCTTTCACCATGCATTCAGGGAAGTTTGCAAGAATACAAATGCAAGGGGAAAAAAACAATCAGCATTTATACCATTAAGAGAGAAGTGTGCTGATTGGTTGCTGTCTGATAGAGGCATTGCCATTGATAATGCACCAATCAATTCTGATTGACAGTTAACTGCCAAGTATTGTTTTAACCTTTAAACCAGGCAAATTAACTCTGATTGGCCACAGCATTGCCTTGAGAACTGAACCAGTGAATGGCCGTCAGTGGTACTGTAGTAGTGAAATCACTGGCCTAGTAATCCATGAACTCTAAGGGAATTTTGTAGGGGTCCATGGTGGGTGGTGATTTCTGAATTTCATAAAAATTAAAACCTGAGGTAAAAGATAATTTATTGGTGACCACGTAGTCACTTTTGATTGTCATAAAATTCCATTTAATCTGCTGATGTCTTTTTTGGAAATAAAATCTCCTATTCTGCATGTGACTCTGGACCCACAGCAATATCTTACCCTCTAGGCAATAAATGTAGCCTTAGCCAGCAATACTGACATCCTGGAAAGGATTTTGTTTTGAACAAAGACCTCACCCTGCAACAATAAACAGAAGGCGAGAAGATATTACAAATATCACGTGGTATTGCCTGGAAAATGTCTGCCTAATTGTGAGTCAAGTCACATGCACAGCCAGAGCCAATGCTCTCCTCTCTCTTCACTGAGTTTACAGCTGGGGCAACATTTCAACAATGATAGCAACATTGAAGAAGCATTTAGACAGGCACATGAACAGACAGGGAATAGAGGGATATAGACCACTTGCAAAGTTTAGAATGGTATCATGGTCGGCACAGACATGATGGACTGAAGGGCCTGTTCCTGTTCTCTGTTCAATGACGCAGTTCTTCATAAAATGTAGATGTCTGAGCCGTTGTTCCTCATTGAGACTTGGGTAGGTAACCTGCATCCTGAACCTCCAACCCCCTCCTCAGGGTGAGGGACCTCTCCCTTTGTCCTCTGTCTTCCAGGTCTGTGACCCCAACCTGACTCGTCATGTCATGATGCATCCGAAGAGGAATATGAGCTGGTGCATCCCTGTCTGGGAACAACACCTCAGTGCAGAAACCTGTAGTCGGCAGAAACATCCCTCACCACCTGCTACACCACTCCCCGAACCTTGGAACTTCTTTAGAAAGTACCTTCCACTTGTAGAAACATGGCAACAGTCAGGGAAAACACAACCACAAATTAACCCGCACATTGTTGACCATCCCATTAAATAGCATTCACAGGGTCGTTCCTTCCGTTTAGTCACCTATGATTGCAAGAGAGAATTAGCTGAAGCATTACACTCCATATTGACTCATTCCTGATGAAGGGTTTATGCCCGGAATTTCGATTCTCCTGCTCCTTGGATGCTGCCTGACCTGCTGTGCGTTTCCACCACCACACTATCAACTCTAATCGCCAGCATCTGCAGTCCTCGCTTTCTCCTACTCCATAATGACTCTTCAGGTATTAAGTCAGCATTGTGGAATCATTGGTCCCAAGGCCTGCTTATTCTGTCTACTTCCACTGTATGGTGTCCAACCCCTTTCCCAGTATGGAATCTGGTGTGACCCATCCGAAAAGTAGCGGCAAATTTGTCATAGTCCCAAAGGACCAAAGGGCTACTCTCTCATTAGAGAGTGATTAGTTTAAAAAAACACAAAAGGGCAGTGGATGCTGTGAATCAGAAACAAAAGCAGAAGTTGCTGGAAAAGCTCAGCAGGTCTGTGAAGAGAAATCAAAGTTAACATTTCAGGTCCAGTGATCCTTCCACATTGATAAGTTTAACCTGAGGGGGAGAAGGTGGGACCTTCATGGTGAACTCAGTTCATACCTAAAAGTGTGTGCGTACATAGTTGCCGATGACATTTCCATGAAAACCATACTAATAGTTCCAAAAGAGGAATTACTACTATTTTAGGTTTTACACCTATCGAAGCAGCATGTCATACTCAAAGTACAGTCCAACCAAGGTTCTACTGACGATAGAACATGTTAAAGGGACTTTGTGCTCCCTAGGGACCACTGGCCCTGTAGATTGCTTGAGGAACCCCTATCTTTTCAGAAAAAAACTTTGAGTGGGTGAGGAATAGGTCACTTGGACAGCATCCTGGATCCTTTAAAACTCGGGTTTCTGTACTCTTCCAAAAAGTGATGTTTGGGAAATGCTGAGGGAATTCTGCTCAACCCTGCCTGAAAATCAAAATGTTTCACAGAAAGCTAGTGCTGCTAAAGTGTCAAACCCCACGGGAGGAGGCTTGCTGGACTTGAGTGAATCAAATGCTTGTGAGTAAATTAATTTTGTCGGAAATGTCTGGCCAGTTGAGATTACACACAATATCCTTGACACCGGTATTCATTCATGACTTTCTAGCACCAGGTTATAGAGCTGAGAGAGATAAAATCTGAATTCTTCTGTGTAAATCGTGCAGGTACTCCCTTGATCATCACCATGCCAGATCTTTCAATGTTGATACAAAGAATGGAACCATAACCACATTACAACCCCTTGATCGCGAGGAAATCCCTTGGTACAACTTAACCATCTCAGCATCAGAAGCAAGTAAGTCCCTGATGTATTCATCTGAAATTTATCAAATAACATGTATTATTTCTCATTTTCCTTGTAACCTATTCAATACTTTTCATAGTAATCTCTCATGCTCAGGTCTTATATTTGAAACCCATGTTATGGCCATTGATTCCATGGGTTTATTGCCCGAAATGTCGATTTTCCTGCTCCTCGGATGCTGTCTGACCTGCTGTGCTTTTCCAGCACCGCACGCTTGACTCTAACCTCCAGCATCTGTAGACTTCACTTTCACCTAGTCCCTTCATTCTAATTGGCATGAACATCAGAGTGTACAGAACCAGTGTGGGCAGGTGGAGTTAAAATAAAGATGAGCCATGATCCTGTGAAAAGATCTTGAAGGTTTATGGGGCTGAATGGCCTCCTTTGTTTTGATTTGATTTGGTTTGATTTATTATTGTCACATGTACCTAGGTAGAGTGAAAAGTTTTGTTTTGCAGGCAGATCATACCGTACGATGTGGTTTAGGGTCTTAGAATACAGCAAGGAATACAGTGGTACTCCTGCAGACAAGGTGCCTAAAGAGCAAGATCGACATTAAATTTGAGAGGTCCATTCAGAAGTCTAATAACAGCGGGAAAGAAGCTGTTCTTGAATCTGTTGGTACAAGTCTTTAGGCTTTTGCACCTTCTGCTGATGGGTGAGGTTGAAAGAGACTATAGCCGGGATGGGAGGGGTCTTTAATGACATTGGCTGCCTTTCTGAGGCAGTGAGAAGTCTAGGTGCAGTCAGTTTGGATAGGAGGATGGTTTGTGTGATGGACTGGGCTGTGTTCACAACTCTCTGTAGTTTCTTGCAGTCCTGGGTGGAGCAGTTGCCGTACCAAGCCAAGACGTGTCCAGATGGAATGCTAGATTTCTCAGTTAAATATTTATTTCTCTGTTTGTTCGCCCTGCTCGGTTGCCAAGTTACAAGAAGTAAGAGAAATATGCATTTTATGCACAAATTTAATTTCTCCAATTTCAATTGTCTTCACAGCTGTGTCTTCTCAAATTGAGTTAATTCTGTCACTGTAATTTATTTTTCACCCACTATATTTCCTACAAATAAAAGGTATACAGAGTACGAGAGCAGGGAGGTGATGCTGAACTTGTATAAGACTCCTGATAGGCCTCAGCTGGACAGCTGTGGACACCACATTATTAGATTCCCTACAATGTAGAAACAGGCCCTTCGGCCCAACAAATCCACACCAGCCCTCCAAAGAGTAACCCCCCCAGTCCCATTTCCCTCTGAATGATGCACCGAACACTATGGGCAATTTAGCATGGCCAATTCACCTAACCGGCACATCTTTGGATTGTGAGAGGAAACAAGCGCACCCAGAGGAAACCCACGCAGACACTTGGAGAATGTGCAAACTCCACACAGAGAGTTGCCCGAGGCTGGAATCGAACCTGGGACTCTGGTGCTGTAGGGCGGCCGTGCTAACCACTGAGCCACCGAGCCGCCCCATGGAAAGATGTGAATTCATGGGAGAAGGAGTAGAAACAATTTAGAATAACAGTTCCAGGAATGATAAGCTTCAGTTATGAGGACAGCTTGAAGATGTGCAGGTTAGGTGAATAGGCCATGCTAAATTGCCCATAATGTTCAGAGGTATGTAGGCTAGATGCATTAGTATTAGAGTAATAGGGGAATGGGTCTGGGTGGGACACTCTTCGGAGGGCCGGTGTGAATGTGTTTGGACTATGGGCCTGTTTCCACACTGTAGGGATTCTATGATTCTATGATCTAAGCTGGACATAATCTCCTTCGAGAGAAGAAGGCAAAACAAAGATTTGATAGAAGTTCTCAAATTCATGTATGGACTGAATGGAATAGGTAGGGAGAAGACGTTCCCATTCAACTACGGAGTAAGAACACGAGCACATAGATTTAAAGTGATCTGCAAAAGGAGCAAGGATGACGTGAGAAAATAAATCTTTTCACACAGCGAGTGGTTAGGGTATACAATACACTGCCTGGAAAAATGGTGGAGGCGGGTTTAACTGAGGCATTCAAGACAGGCATTGGATAAAAAACAATGTGCAAAGGTTTTGGGACAAAGTAGGAAATTAGCACGAGGTGGAGATGCTCATTTGAAGAGCAGGTGTAGGCACAATGGGATGAATGGCCTCTTTCTACACTGTAACACTTCTATGATCCTGTCTTGCACACTGAATGATCCAAGGCTCCAATCATTGGCTTCAGATCATCCACGTACATCCTTCTCTCATGGCCTTGTGCATTGTTCAGCTTCCTCAAGAGAAATGCCTCATATTACACTCAGATAGTAACTTTATGTTTGTCACCCACTGAAGTAATTGTACTAAGGTTAGCTAAGTGGATCCCATACAATATGAGTTCCCTGATTGGGTCTGTTAATTTGGTCCAATCACAGAGACCTGGCTGACAGATATAAACAGGAGTGTCAGAGGTTCTGTTCACTCTGAGAGCTGGCTCTGAGGAAGCTGGATTAGTGTGAAGGACTCTCCATGTGTCGATAAAGGGGGACTTGGTGACAGGGTGCTGGCCTCTGTGGAGTTATTTCACCCTTCCCTCTCCCTCCCAAACACACACTATTTCTTGCTTTGTACAGCTGGCTGTCAGCAAAGCCAACCCATTTTTAACCATTTACATTCCAGTTAGCACCCGTAATAACCATTAACCTCTCTCTCAGCTTCCCGTTAATGGTCTTTTTGTTGCTGTCATCACCATGAACACCACCCTTTCCCAGATATTTCAGTTCTGACAAAGCATCATTGGACTGGAAACATTAACTCTCTTTTTTATCTCTACAGATGCTGCCAAAATTGCTGAGTTTTTCCAGCACTTTCTGGTTTTCACACAATGATTGTTTTTGTGGTTAATATGGGGCCAGTACAGTGGCTCAGTGGTTAGCACTGCTGCCTCACCGCACCAGGGACCCAGGTTCAGTTCCCGCCTCAGGCAACTGTCTGTGTGAAGTTTGCACATTCTCCCCGTGTCTGCGTGGGTTTACTCCGGGTACTCCAGTTGCCTTCCACAATCCAAAGATGTGCGCGTTAGGTGAACTGGCTATGCTAAATTGCCCGTAGTGTAGGTTATGAGTCAGGGGTAAGTGTAGGGGAATGGGTTTGGCTATGTTACTTTTTGGAGGGTCAGTGTGGACTTGTTGGGCCGAAGGGCCTGTTTCTACACTGTAGGGATTCTAATTCAAATTGCTTAGAGCAGCTTTATATTCCATATTTTTTCAGAAAACAATGACCTGAAACAAAGTCCCCTATAACTGCCCTGGTGGGACTCAGGCCCACATCTACAACAGCATTATTTAAGAGGCATTTAAACAGAGACATGAGCAGGCAAGGAATAGAGGGTTATGGATCATGTGCAGGCAGCTGGGATTAGTTTACGATTTGGATAGCTAAGTTCGGTAACCATAGGGAGGGCCTCAACTGGGACCTTGGGTTCATGTCACATTACAGGGGACCACCATTGCACTACACACACACACAGATATTCCTACACACACACACACTCTCACATACACACGGACACAGGTACACACAGACGCGCACACTGACAACCACACACGCCCTTACAGACACACACACTCCCACACTCACACACGCATCCCCTCACAGACTTAAGACACTCTGCACTCAATGCACACACACACACACACACTTTCTCACACTCACAACCCCACAACCCAGACAGACACACACACACACACACACAGACAAAGACCCACATGCACACATATATTTTGTGGGGTGAATTTGTACTTGCAGAGTTACATTGTACTTTGCTCAAAAACTGCAGAAATTCATGTAGAACTCTGAGCTCAAAAACTGCATGAATTTATGTAAAACTCTGTTATCACACTTTTTAGATTAGAATCAATCTAAACATCAGGTCATAGACAGAGAACACAGGGGGCTAACACCTTCAACATATTGTCTAGCTATCACCATTGTTAACAGCTAACCCGAGAATGCAACTTTAAAAAAAAGGTTTTGTGATTTACACATGAAAGAAGTGAAACTATCACTGTATTCTAACAGGCTTAACAGACAATCAATTTTTCAATGTATAATCTCAGTTACATCACACTGTAAATTTTTGCTATAAATTCTGTGTTACGATCGAGCCCTCCACTATCACCTGATGAAGGAGCGTCGCTCCGAAAGCTAGTGTGCTTCCAATTAAACCTGTTGGACTCTAACCTGGTGTTGTGTGACTTTTAACTTTGGATTAGTTTAAAAGAACCCACAGACATGATGGGCCTGTGCTGTTATATGCTCTATGTGTCAAAGCAAAAACCTGAATGGCTTGATTACTAGGCCAGCAGTGTTACCATTATACGATCATCACCCCAGTGAAAGTTTAGTGACTCACTTTGCGGAAAAGATCTGCAGACATAAGTGAACTTACACATGATGCTTATCCTCCCGATTATTCACATTTGCTCCAGGTAACCCGAAGAAAGTGACTTCAGTCTCGGTGCATATTCAGGTTCTCGATGTCAATGATCATCCTCCAGCATTCCCAGTTTCATACGAAGCATTTGTCTGCGAAAACGCAAAGCATGGGCAGGTAAGAACTCCCTGGGAATGTGAGATCGTCCCCGTCATTGTAATAAAACAAAGAACAGCAGATGCGGGCAATCTGAAGCATAAACAGAAATTGCAGAAGCCTCTGTCAAAAGACAAGGAATGTTAGCGCTGCTTTCTTGCCACAGATGCTGCCAGACTTGCTGAATTTCACCAGCAGTTTCTGTTTTTAATTTGGCTGTAATGTTGTTACTTTGTAGAAATGCATCACAGCTCAAGCTCCCAGTTCCTGCTTTGACCAGGTGATGTATGCTACTCCTGAAACAGTCGTATTTGCTTTTAACAGCAGGGAGACTGGCCCTGGGCCATGCCTATCAAAATATCCATCCACGCTAACCCCATTCCCCTGCACTTGACCCATATCCTTCGAATCCTTTGCTATCCATGCATTTGTTCAAATGCCTTTTAAATGGTGTTAATGGACCCGCTACAACCACGTCCACAGGCAGCTCATTCCACATGCGTACCACCCTCAGTGTAAAAAAGTTGACCCTCAGGTTCCCTTTTATTCTTTCCCCTCTAACCTTAAACTGATGCCCTCTAGTCTTCGATCCCCCAACCCTGGGAAAAAGATGGGGTGCATCCACTCTATCTGTGCCTTGTTTGAAACGTAAAGGGTTCCCAGCAATCGTAGTGGTTGGGGATTTTTCCATTTTCGAGCTCAGTTCCGACGAGATTTCCCACCAGTGTTGCAGCTTTGTTTTCAATGGTCTCAATGGCTGGGCCAGAATTTATTACCCATCCCTAATCGCCTTTGAAATGAGCGGTCTGCTGGGGCAATTGCAGAGGGTACTTGAAAGTCAACCACGTTGCAATGGGTCTCGAGTAACATGTAGGCCAGACGGAATAAGGAAGGCAGGTTCCTTTCCCTAAAGTACATCGGTGAACTAGTTGGGTTTTTACAACAATCTAATTCCAGGGTTTTTAAAATTGAATTCACATTACACCACTGGGTACAGTGAGAATTGAACCACTATCTTCAGAACATTAAAGTGGGGGAGGGGAGATGATGGCCTAATGGTGTAATTGCTGACTATTAATCCAGAAGCCGTGATAGCATTCTGAGCATCTGGGTTATAATCCCTCCATGGTAATTGGAATTGAATTCAATTTTTAACAAAATTGGATTTAAGAGTCTAATGATGACCATGAATCTATTGTCAATAGTTGGGAAAATTCATCTGGTTCATTAATGTCTTTACAGGAAGGAAACTGCCATCCTTACTTGTTCTGGCCTACATGTCATTCCAGACCCACAGCAGTGTGGTTGACTCTTAACTGATTTCTAGGCAATTAAGGAGGGGTACTAATGCTGACCTATCCAGTGACATTCTCATCCCATGAATGAATAAACAAAAACTGGGGCTCTGGGTTACTGCTCCAATGACATTCCCATAATGCCAGCTCCTGCTCAACATTGGGGATTCTGCCGGAATTAGGTCCATGAGTAGAGAGACCCGTCCACCTGGTGCAGTTGGCCAATCAGATGCCGATGCTGCTCTCGATCTCAGCAACACCAGGATGTGACAAAACAACCCTGCCCCCTCCCAAGACGAGGATAGACACTTTTTGCTGAGAAAGGTTGGTGCTGTTTGAGGGAGTGGAGAGCTGTGGAAGTGGGTGTTGGGCTAAGACGTTGTGGAGGGAGTTGGACTGTGGGCAGTGGGGTCAGTCATTGCGTGCAAGGAAAAGGAGTTGGGTCATGAGAGGCCAAGAGTCTGGTCTAATACCATTCTCTCAGCACTGGCTCTAACTAGTGAGGATTGATGGAGACCTCCCATCAGCCTACCCACACTGGCCTACCTGCTGAGTAGGCCGAATTGATCTCATCCGGCCTGGAGCTGAGGTGGTTGCTGCTCAGGTGAGGTGAGGCTTTTCATCAATCACTTCAGTATTTCAATAGGCAGCAGGGCCTTTCCACCCAGAACCTGGTTCCTGTGGTGGTGGAAAGCTGGGAGGGTAGCTGCCTATTGCCAAGCCCCTCTGACATACTCGCCACCTTCTCTGGGAGAGTAAAGTTCTATCCATTGAACGATGGGAAGGACGTGCTCAGTGGTCCTCAGGCCCCTGCAGTGAGGGTAAGTGTGAGACAGGCATACCGATAGGACTTTGATTGGATTGGAATTATGGAATCGTAGAGATCTACAGCTCAGGGAAAGACCCTTTGGCCCATCGATTCAGCACCTTTCATAACCTGACTATTCCAATCCTGTATCCCAACACGTGACCCATAACCTTCAATGCCTGGGCATTGTAAGTGCAGTTGGTGAATTGGTCAATCTCCAACCAGTAAATGTAACAAGAGAGGTGGTGTGGGGGAGGTAGAGATGTATGGGCAGTGGGTGTAGTGAGGGGTGGAAATCATGCTGCAGTTGGTGTCAGATGGGCAGATGGGGCCTATTACCTGGAGCACTAGTGCCCTTTTCCTGCCTAAAAGTACCTCCTATCAACAGATGACCTCCCCGATCCTAGGGAAAAGATCTTTTGCTATTCACCTTATCTATGTCCATCATTGTGTTACAAACCTCTACAAGGTCACTCCTGCAACCTTCCATGCTCCAGGGGAAAAAGTCCCAGCCTATCCAGCCTCTCCTGAAAACTTAGACCCCCCAATCCTGGTAAAATTCTTGTAAATCTTTTCTGCGCCCATTCCAATTTACTAATATCCTTCCTAATGAACATTGCCTGGACTGCCTCCAATGTCAGTGCATCCTTCCTCAGAGGAGGGACCGGAAACTGATTACAGGATCCCAGCTGGGTCAAAAAGTGTGGTGCCAGAAAAGCACAGCCCTTCAGGCAACATCTGAGGATGTGCTTGTCCGGCACCACACTTTTTGACTCTGATCTCCAGCATCTGCAGTCCTCACTTTCTCCTGGGTGGGAGCTGGGGAAATGAGCTCCCAGTTGCCTGTCCTTTCAAATCCGAGCCGAGCCCCTCGTGACCTCAAACCTTGGCTCTATGCTTCAGTGTTGCTCCGCTGCCTGAGTGGAATATCGCGTGGGATTGCTTGGAAGAGATAACAGATCGGCAAGATGTCACAGCAAACCAGTGACTCGAGTGCAGCGAGTGGTGAAGCAACATTCCAATGTATAGCTTGAACTGACATGTGTCGCAGTGATAGCGTTGCGGTGAATCTGTCACACTTCAGATATCACACACTTTTACAAAATAAATGGTTACTGTTCAAAAAGGGTACGCATCAAATCGAAAGGAATGCCAGAAACCGCCAGGAGAGTGGGCCAAATCAGATTGGATTACCAACAGTACAGAAACAGGTCCTTTGATCCAACAAGTCCACACCGACCCTCCGAAGAGTAAACCACCCAGACGTATTCCGCTACCTTAGATTTACCCCTGACTAATGCACGTAACACTGTGGGAAATTTAGCATGGTCAATTCACCTGACCTGCACATCTATGGACTGTGGGAGGAAACCAGAGCACCCGGAGGAAACCCACGCAGACACAGGGAGAATATGCAAACTCCACACAGAGAGTTGCCCAAGGTGGACTGAAATCCAGGTCCCTGGTGCCATGAGGCAACAATGTTAACCACTGAGCTACTGTGTCGACCCTTATTGCTCCCAGATTACTGTCCTTGAGAAACAAAGCGTGGCATAATTAGTTGAATGGTTTTCATTCTGTGCTGTAAGATTCAATGGAGGAATAATTAGGTTAATAGGATCATAGTTTGCCCAAAGTATTGCACAAACATTGCTATGGCTGTTCAAGTCTTGTGCACTCTCCAGCAGGGTCCTCACTCAGGGCTGAGTGCCACTTAAAGCTGTTTAAAAGCAACCCACACCCTTGGAAGGGGAACTGCAGCAGGCAGTGAGAATGGCTCACCAAGTGTGTCTGGAAAATGGCTGGAGGTGGGTGCTGTAGGGGTGGGAGAGAATGTTCTCTGACATTGTGCAGCGCAGCGCTGAAGGGTTTGGAGCAGGAGCGAGACATGGAGAGGGGATCCTTGTGGGACCCCCCAGCCCCGGCTATTGCTGTCATGCCTCAAGGAGTCGAGTGCAGGTCAGTGGCACCACACGAGTAGTCGAGATCAGTGAACCCCTTCTCAATCACTTCACAGCCACTCTGCATCCCTCATTGCCCAACTTCACTCACCAGGGCTAACGCCCTTTTCTCTTTCACTCAGGGATGTGGGCGATACTGGCGAAGTCAGAATTAATTGCCTGGCCCTAATTGCCCTTGATCGGTTTTCTAATCAGTAAGGGAATCAAGGGTTATGGAGAAAAGACAGGAAAGTGGAGTTGAGGGTTATCAGATCAGCTGCAATCCCATTGGACAGCAGAGCAGACCTGATGACCGAAATGGGGATTCTTCTCCAACACCTTATGGTCTTCCCTCTCCTGTTCCTTCTTGTTCTGAGCTACTCAGCATTGCCCTTGAAGGTGACCAGGACTGCACACAGTACTCCAAACGTGGCCTCACTCAATGACCTGTACAACCTCAACATGACATCCCAACTGCGATACTCAAATCTCTGAGCAATCAAGGCTAGTGTGCTAAATGTCTTCTTAACCACTCTGTGATGCAACGTTCAAAGAATTCTGTACCTGAACCCCTTGGAGTGCTCAGGCATTGTGGCTTCAGTACTCGCCTGAGCTTGTGTTATGATTCGGCACAACTTCATCACCATGAAGTCAAAACTTCAAAGGTTTTCCAGAAAGTCCTCAGACAACACCTACCAAACCCACCTCCACTTCCATCTGGAAGGACAAGAGCATCAGATACATGGGAATACCAACAGCTGAAAGTTCCCCCCCACCACACCCCAAGCCACTCACCATCCCGATTTGGAAATGTATTCTCATTTTTGTTTCTGGGTCAAAAGCTTAGAATTCCCTCCCTCATGGCATTGTGGGTACACCGACAGTTCATGGACTGCAGCGAGTCAAGAAGGCAGTTCAGGAGCGGACATTTAATGTTGGCCCAGCCAGCGATGCCCATCTCCCAGGAGTGAAGGAAACCTGATTACCATTTGATGCCCTTAGCTTGAAGAACGAAGGATTGCAGGTGGGAGTAGGGTAGTAAGTTGGTCGGACACTCACAATTTTATTGAAGGGCGAAGCAGACTTTAAGGGCCAAAAGGCCGACTGCTGCTCCTCTTTTCAATGGTTCGATATTTGGAAACATTTGCAGCACATGGTTTATTTAGTGTGTTCTGAACTGTATTATGTTCTGTGTGTGTTTCATGCATACGTACATTCTGCAGTGTCTCTGAATCCACATGTGTGCACTATAATCTGCGTACATTCTGCAGTCTCTCTGAATCCCCAAGTGTACACTATATTCTGTGTACATCCTGCAGTGTCCCAGAATCTGCATGTGTGCACTATAATCTGCATACATTCTGCAGTGTGCACACGTGTGCACTATATTCTCTGTACATTATGCAGTGACCCTTCATCCCCATGTATGCCCTATATTCTGCGTACAATCTATAGTGTCCCTAAATCCCCATGTGTGCACTATATTCTAAATATATTCTATAGTGTCCCTGAATCCCCATGTGTGCACTATATTCAGTGTACATTCTGCAGTGTCCCTTGAATCCCCATGTGCGCACTATATTTTGTGTACATTCTGCAGTGTCTCTGAATACCCATGTGAGCACTATATTCTGTGTATATTCTGAGTGTCCCTGAATCCCCAAGAGTGCACTATATTCTGTGTATATTCTGCAGTTTCCCTGAATGCCCATGTGTGCACTATGTTCTGTGTACATTCTGCAGTGTCCCTGAATCCCCCTGTGTGCACTACATTCTCTGTACATTATGCAGTGTCCCTTAATCCCCATGCGTGCACTACATTCTCTGTACCTTCTATAGTGTCCCTGAATCCCCATGTGTGCACTATATTCTGTGTACATCCTGCAGTGTCCCAGAATCTGCATGTGTGCACTATAATCTGCAAACATTCTGCAGTGTGCACACGTGTGCACTATATTCTCTGTACATTATGCAGTGACCCTTCATCCCCATGTGTGCCCTATATTCTGCGTACAATCTATAGTGTCCCTAAATCCCCATGTGTGCACTATATTCTAAATATATTCTATAGTGTCCCTGAATCCCCATGTGTGCACTATATTCAGTGTACATTCTGCAGTGTCCCTTGAATCCCCATGTGCGCACTATATTTTGTGTACATTCTGCAGTGTCTCTGAATACCCATGTGAGCACTATATTCTGTGTATATTCTGAGTGTCCCTGAATCCCCAAGAGTGCACTATATTCTGTGTATATTCTGCAGTTTCCCTGAATGCCCATGTGTGCACTATGTTCTGTGTACATTCTGCAGTGTCCCTGAATCCCCCTGTGTGCACTACATTCTCTGTACATTATGCAGTGTCCCTTAATCCCCATGCGTGCACTACATTCTCTGTACATTATGCAGTGTCCCTTCATCCCCATGTGTGCAGTATATTCTGTGTACCTTCTATAGTGTCCCTGAATCCCCATGTGTGCACTAT
The DNA here is from genome assembly GCF_047496795.1 of Chiloscyllium punctatum. Classification (NCBI taxonomy): domain Eukaryota; kingdom Metazoa; phylum Chordata; class Chondrichthyes; order Orectolobiformes; family Hemiscylliidae; genus Chiloscyllium; species Chiloscyllium punctatum. The sequence goes on from NC_092743.1 coordinate 12,903,890, forward strand.
ATTCTGTGTACATTCTGCTGTGTCTCTGAATAACAATGTGAGCACTGTATTCTGTGTACATTCTGCAGTGTCCCTGAATCCCCATGTGTGCACTATATTCTGTGTACGTTCTGCAGTGTACCTGAATCCCCATGTGTGCACTATATTCTGTGTACGTTCTGCAGCGTTTCTGAATTCCCATGTGTGCACGAGATTCTGTGTACATTCTGCAGTGTCCCTGAATACAAATGTGTGCACTATATTCTGTGTACATTCTGCAATGTCTCTGAATAACAATGTGAGCACTGTATTCTGTGTACATTCTGAAGTATCCCTGAACCCCCATGTGTGCAATATATTCTGTGTACATTCGGCAGTGTCCCTAAATCCCCATGTGTGCACTATATTCTGTATACATTCTGCAGTGTCCCTGAATCCCCATGTGTGCAGTATATTCTGTGTATATTCTGCAGTGTCCCTGACTCCCACGTGCGCACTATATTCTGTGTACATTATGCATTGACCCTGATGCTAACTGTACATTAAATTCTGAGAAGATTCTAGAATGTCCCTGAAACCCCACATGTGCACTATATTCTGTGTACATTCTGCAGTGTCCCTAAATCACCATGTGTGCACTATATTCTGTATACATTCTGCAGTGCCCCTGAATCCCCATGTGTGCACTATATTCTGTGTACATTCTGCAGTGCCCCTTAATCCCCATGTGTGCACTACATTCTGTGTGCGTTCTATATTCTCCGTGAATCTCCATGTGTGCACGATATTCTGTGCACATTCTGTCGTGTCCCTGAATCCTCATGTGTGCACTATATTCTGTGTACATTCTGTAGTGTCCCTGAATTCCCATGTGTGCACTATATTCTGTGTACATTCTGTAGTGTCCCTGAATCCCCATTTATGCACTATATTCTGTGTACATTCTGCAGTGTCCCTGAAACCCCATTTATGCACTATATTCTGTGTACATTCCGCAGTGTCCCTTCATCCCCATGTGTGCACTATATTCTGTGTACATTCCGCAGTGTCCTAGAATCCCCATGTGTGCTCTATATTCTGTGTACATTCTATAGTGTCACTGAATCCCCATGTGTGCTCTACATTCTATGTACATTCTGCAGTGTCCCTGACTCCCCATGTGTGCACTATATTCTGCGTACATTCTGCAGTGTCTCTGAATACCCATGTGTGCACTATATTCTATGTACATTCTAGAGTGTCCCTGACTCCCCATGTGTGCACTATATTCTGTGTACATTCTACAGTGTCCCTTAATCCCTACGTGTGCACTATATTCTGTGTACATTCTGCAGGTTCCCTGAAACCCCATGTGTGCACTATATTCTGTGTGCATTCTGCAATGTCCCTGATTCCCCACATGCGCACTATATTCTGTGTATTTTATGCAGCGTCCCTTAATTCCCATGAGTGCACTATATTCTGTGTACATTCTATAGTGTCACTGAATCCCCATGTGTGCACTATATTCAGTGTACATTCTACAGTGTCTCTGTTTCGCCATGCGTGCATTATATTCTGTGTACATTATGCAGTCCTTAATCCCCTATGTGCACTATATTCTGTGTACATTCTATCGTGTGGCTGAATCCCCATCTGTGCACTATATTCTGTGTACATTCTGCAGTCTCCCTGAATACACATGTGTGCACTATATTCTGTGTACATTCTGCAGTCTCCCTGAATACACATGTGTGCACTATATTCTGTGTAGATTCTGCTGTGCCCTTGAATCTCCATGTGTGCACTATATTCTGTGTACATTCGGCAATGTCCCTGATTCCCCACGTGTGCACTATATTCTGTGTACATTCAGCAGTGTCCCTGATTTCCCACGTGTGCACTGTATTCTGTGTACCTTCTGCGGTGTCCCTGAATCCCCATGTGTGCACTATATTCTGTGTGCGTTCTATATTCTCCATGAATCGCCATGAGTACACGATATTCTGCGCACTTTCTGTAGTGTCCCTGAATCCCCATGTGTGCACGACATTCTGTGTACATTCTGCAGTGTCCCTGAATCACGACGTGTGCACTATATTCTGTGTACATTCTGCAGTGTACTGGAATACACATTTGTGCACTACATTGCCTGTATATTATGCAGTGTCCCTTCATCCCCATGTGTGCACTATATTCTGTGTACATTCTGTAGTGTCCCTGAATCCCCATTTATGCACTATATTCTGTGTACATTCTGCAGTGTCCCTGAATCCCCATGTGCGCACAAAAGACTGCGTACATTCAGCAGTGTCCCTTAATCCCCATGTGTGCACTATACTCTGTGTACATTCCACAGTGTCCCTTAATCCCCATGTGTGCGCTATATTCTGTGTACATTCTGCAGTGTCCCGGAATACACATTTGTGCACTACATTGCCTGTATATTATGCAGTGTCCCTTCATCCCCATGTGTGCACTATATTCTGTTTACATTCTGTAGTGTCCCTGAATCCCCATTTATGCACTATATTCTGTGTACATTCATACAGTGTCCCTTAATCCCCATGTGTGCGCTATATTCTGTGTACATTCCGCAGTGTCCTAGAATCCCCATGTGTGCTCTATATTCTGTGTACATTCTATAGTGTCACTGAATCCCATTGTGTGCACTACATTCTATGTCCATTCTAGAGTGTCCCTGACTCCCCATGTGTGCACTATATTCTGCATACATTCTACAGTGTCTCTGAATACCCATGTGTGCAGTATATTCTGTGTGCATTCTGCAGAGTCCCTGAATCCCCAAGTGTGCACTATTTTCTGTGTACATTCTGCAGTGTCCCTAAATCCCCAAGCGTGCACTATATTCTGTGTACATTTTGCAGTGTCCCTGAATCCCCACATGTGTACTATATTCTGTGTACATTCTGCAGTGTCCCTGAATACACATGTGTGCACTACATTCTCTGTACATTATGCAGTGTCCCTGAATCCCCATGTGTGCACTACGTTTTGCGTACATTCTCCAGTTTCCCTGTAACCACATTTGTGCACTATATTCTGTGTACATTTTATAGTGTCCCTGAATCCCCACATGTGTACTATATTCTGTGTACATTCTGCAGTGTCCCTGAATACACATGTGTGCACGACATTCTCTGTACATTATGCAGTGTCCCTGAATTCCCATGTGTGCACTACATTTTGCGTATATTCTCCAGTTTCCCGGTAACCACATTTGTGCACTATATTCTGTGTACATTTTATAGTGTCCCTGAATCCCCATGTGTGCACTATATTCTGTGTATATAATGCAAAATCCCTGAAACTCCATGTGTGCACTATATTCTGTGTATATTCTGCAGGGTCCCTGAAAACCCATTTGTGGACAATATTCTGTGTACAATCTATAGTGTCCCTGAATCCCCAAGAGTGCACTATATTCTGTGTACATTCTGCAGTTTCCCTGAATCCCCATGTGTGCACTACGTTTTGCGTACATTCTCCAGTTTCCCTGTAACCACATTTGTGCACTATATTCTGTGTACATTTTATAGTGTCCCTGAATCCCCACATGTGTACTATATTCTGTGTACATTCTGCAGTGTCCCTGAATACACATGTGTGCACTACATTCTCTGTACATTATGCAGTGTCCCTGAATCCCCATGTGTGCACTACGTTTTGCGTACATTCTCCAGTTTCCCTGTAACCACATTTGTGCACTATATTCTGTGTACATTTTATAGTGTCCCTGAATCCCCATGTGTGCACTATATTCTATGTATATTCTATAGTGTCCCTGAATCCCCATGTGTGTACTATATTCTGTGTATATTATGCAGCGTCCCTTAATTCCCATGAGTGCACTATATTCTGTGTACATTCTATAGTGTCACTGAATCCCCATGTGTGCACTATATTCTGTGTGCATTATGCAGTCCTTAATCCACATGTGCGCACCATATTCTGTGTACATTCTATAGTGTGGCTGAATCTCCTGGTGTGCACTATATTCTGTGTACATTCTATTGTGTCATACAATCTCCATGTGTGCACTATCTTCAGTGTACATTCTGTAGTGTCCCTTAATCACCATGTGTGCACTATATTCTTTGTACATTCTGCAGTGTCCCTGATTACACATGTGTGCACGATATTCTGTGTACATTCTGCATTGCCCTTGAATCACCAATTATGCACTATATTCTTTGCAGATTCAGCAGTGTCCCTAAATCCCCATGTGTGCACTATATTCTGTGTCCATTCTGCATGTGTGCACGATATTCTGTGTACATTCTGCAGTTTCCCTGAATCCCCATGTGTGCACTATATTCTGTGTACATTCTGCAGTTTCCCTGAATCCCCATGTGTGCACTGTATTTTGCGTACATTCTCCAGTGTCTCTGAAACCACATTTGTGCACTGTATTCTGTGTACATTTTATAGTGTCCCTGAATCCCCGTGTGTGCAATATATTCTGTGTACATAATGCAGAATCCCTGAATCTCCATGCGTGCACTATATTCTGTGTACATTCTGCAGTGTCCCTTAATACAAATGTGTGCACTATATTCTGTGTACATTCTGCAGTTTCCCTGAATCCCCATGTGTGCACTACATTTTGCATACATTCTCCAGTGTCCCTGAAACCACATGTGTGCACTATATTCTGTGTATATTCTGCAGTGTTCCTGAAAACCCATTTGTGGACTATATTCTGTGTACAATCTATAGTGTCCCTGAATCCCCAAGTGTGCACTATATTCTGCGTACATTCTGCAGTGTCCCTGAATCCCCATGTGTGCACAACATTCTGTGTACATTCTGTAGTGTCCCTGAATCCCCATGTGTCAACTATATTCTGTGTACATTTTGTAGTGTCCCTGAATCCCCCTATGTGCACTATATTCTGTGTACATTCTGCAGTGTCCCTGAATCCCCATGTGTGCACAACATTCTATGCACACTCTATAGTGTCCCTTAATCCCCATGTGTGCACAATATTCTGTGTCCATTCTGCATGTGTACACTATATTCTGTGTACATTCTGCAGTTTCCCTGAATCCCCATGTGTGCACTATATTTTGCGTACATTCTCCAGTGTCTCTGAAACCACATTTGTGCACTGTATTCTGTGTACATTTTATTGTGTCCCTGAATCCCCGTGTGTGCAATATATTCTGTGTACATAATGCAGAATCCCTGAATCTCCATGCGTGCACTATATTCTGTGTATATTCTGCAGTGTCCGTGAATCCACATTTGTGGACTATATTCTGTGTACAATCTATAGTGTGCCTGAATCCCCATGTGTGCACTATATTCTATGTATATTCTATAGTGTCCCTGAATCCCCATGTGTGTACTATATTCTGTGTATATTATGCAGCGTCCCTTAATTCCCATGAGTGCACTATATTCTGTGTACATTCTATAGTGTCACTGAATCCCCATGTGTGCACTATATTCTTTGTAAATTCTGCAGTGTCCCTGATTACACATGTGTGCACTATATTCTGTGTACATTCTGCATTGCCCTTGAATCACCAAGTGTGCACTATATTCTTTGCACATTCAGCAGTGTCCCTAAATCCCCATGTGTGCACAATATTCTGTGTCCGTTCTGCATGTGTGCACTATATTCTGTGTTCATTCTGCAGTTTCCCTGAATCCCCATGTGTGAACTATATTCTGTGTACATTCTGCAGTGTCCCTGAATCCCCATGTGTGCACAACATTCTATGCACATTCTATTGTGTCCCTTAATCCCCATGTGTGCACAATATTCTATGTCCGTTCTGCATGTGTGAACTATATTCTGCGTACATTCTCCAGTGTCCCTGAAACCACATGTGAGCACTATATTCTGTGTACATTTTATAGTGTCCCTGAATCCCCATGTGTGCACTATATTCTATGTATATAATGCAAAATCCCTGAAACTCCATGTGTGCACGATATTCTGTGTATATTCTGCAGTGTCCCTGAATCCCCATGTGTGCACAACATTCTATGCACATTTTGTCCCTTAATTCCCATGTGTGCACAATATTCTGTGTCCGTTCTGCATGTGTGCACTATATTCTGTGTACATTCTGCAGTTTCCCTGAATCCCCATGTGTGCACGATATTCTGTGTACATTCTGCAGTTCCCCTGAATCCCCATGTGTGCACTATATTTTGCGTACATTCTCCAGTGTCTCTGAAACAACATTTGTGCTCTGTATTCTGTGTACATTTTATAGTGTCCCTGAATCCCCGTGTGTGCAATATATTCTGTGTACATAATGCAGAATCCCTGAATCTCCATGCGTACACTATATTCTGTGTATATTCTGCAGTGTCCGTGAATCCACATTTGTGGACTATATTCTGTGTACAATCTATAGTGTCCCTGAATCCCCATGTGTGCACTATATTCTATGTATATTCTATAGTGTCCCTATATCCCCATGTGTATACTATATTCTGTGTATATTATGCAGCGTCCCTTAATTCCCATGAGTGCACTATATTCTGTGTACATTCTATAGTGTCACTGAATCCCCATGTGTGCACTATATTCTTTGTACATTCTGCAGTGTCCCTGATTACACATGTGTGCACTATATTCTGTGTACATTCTGCATTGCCCTTGAATCACCAAATGTGCACTATATTCTTTGCACATTCAGCAGTGTCCCTAAAACCCCATGTGTGCACTATATTCTGTGTCCATTCTGCATGTGTGCACTATATTCTGTGTACATTCTGCAGTGTCCCTGAATCCCCATGTGTGCACTACATTTTGCGTACATTCTCCAGTGTCCCTGAAACCACATTTGTGCACTATATTCTGTGTACATTCTATTGTGTCATACAATCCCCATGTGTGCACTATATACAGTGTACATTCTGCAGTGTCCCTGAATCCCCATGTGTGCACGACATTCTGTGTATATTCTGCAGTGTCCCTGAAAACCCATTTGAGGACTATATTCTGTGTACAATCTATAGTGTCCCTGAATCCCCAAGTGTGCACTATATTCTGTGAAAATTCTATAGTGTCCCTGAATCCCCATGTGTGCACTATATTCTGTGTATATTCTGCAGTGTCCCTGAATCCCCATGTGTGCACAACATTCTATGCACACTCTATAGTGTCCCTTAATCCCCATGTGTGCACAATATTCTGTGTCCATTCTGCATGTGTACACTATATTCTGTGTACATTCTGCAGTTTCCCTGAATCCCCATGTGTGCACTATATTTTGCGTACATTCTCCAGTGTCTCTGAAACCACATTTGTGCACTGTATTCTGTGTACATTTTATTGTGTCCCTGAATCCCCGTGTGTGCAATATATTCTGTGTACATAATGCAGAATCCCTGAATCTCCATGCGTGCACTATATTCTGTGTATATTCTGCAGTGTCCGTGAATCCACATTTGTGGACTATATTCTGTGTACAATCTATAGTGTGCCTGAATCCCCATGTGTGCACTATATTCTATGTATATTCTATAGTGTCCCTGAATCCCCATGTGTGTACTATATTCTGTGTATATTATGCAGCGTCCCTTAATTCCCATGAGTGCACTATATTCTGTGTACATTCTATAGTGTCACTGAATCCCCATGTGTGCACTATATTCTTTGTAAATTCTGCAGTGTCCCTGATTACACATGTGTGCACTATATTCTGTGTACATTCTGCATTGCCCTTGAATCACCAAGTGTGCACTATATTCTTTGCACATTCAGCAGTGTCCCTAAATCCCCATGTGTGCACAATATTCTGTGTCCGTTCTGCATGTGTGCACTATATTCTGTGTTCATTCTGCAGTTTCCCTGAATCCCCATGTGTGAACTATATTCTGTGTACATTCTGCAGTGTCCCTGAATCCCCATGTGTGCACAACATTCTATGCACATTCTATTGTGTCCCTTAATCCCCATGTGTGCACAATATTCTATGTCCGTTCTGCATGTGTGAACTATATTCTGCGTACATTCTCCAGTGTCCCTGAAACCACATGTGAGCACTATATTCTGTGTACATTTTATAGTGTCCCTGAATCCCCATGTGTGCACTATATTCTATGTATATAATGCAAAATCCCTGAAACTCCATGTGTGCACGATATTCTGTGTATATTCTGCAGTGTCCCTGAATCCCCATGTGTGCACAACATTCTATGCACATTTTGTCCCTTAATTCCCATGTGTGCACAATATTCTGTGTCCGTTCTGCATGTGTGCACTATATTCTGTGTACATTCTGCAGTTTCCCTGAATCCCCATGTGTGCACGATATTCTGTGTACATTCTGCAGTTCCCCTGAATCCCCATGTGTGCACTATATTTTGCGTACATTCTCCAGTGTCTCTGAAACAACATTTGTGCTCTGTATTCTGTGTACATTTTATAGTGTCCCTGAATCCCCGTGTGTGCAATATATTCTGTGTACATAATGCAGAATCCCTGAATCTCCATGCGTACACTATATTCTGTGTATATTCTGCAGTGTCCGTGAATCCACATTTGTGGACTATATTCTGTGTACAATCTATAGTGTCCCTGAATCCCCATGTGTGCACTATATTCTATGTATATTCTATAGTGTCCCTATATCCCCATGTGTATACTATATTCTGTGTATATTATGCAGCGTCCCTTAATTCCCATGAGTGCACTATATTCTGTGTACATTCTATAGTGTCACTGAATCCCCATGTGTGCACTATATTCTTTGTACATTCTGCAGTGTCCCTGATTACACATGTGTGCACTATATTCTGTGTACATTCTGCATTGCCCTTGAATCACCAAATGTGCACTATATTCTTTGCACATTCAGCAGTGTCCCTAAAACCCCATGTGTGCACTATATTCTGTGTCCATTCTGCATGTGTGCACTATATTCTGTGTACATTCTGCAGTGTCCCTGAATCCCCATGTGTGCACTACATTTTGCGTACATTCTCCAGTGTCCCTGAAACCACATTTGTGCACTATATTCTGTGTACATTCTATTGTGTCATACAATCCCCATGTGTGCACTATATACAGTGTACATTCTGCAGTGTCCCTGAATCCCCATGTGTGCACGACATTCTGTGTATATTCTGCAGTGTCCCTGAAAACCCATTTGTGGACTATATTCTGTGTACAATCTATAGTGTCCCTGAATCCCCAAGTGTGCACTATATTCTGTGAAAATTCTATAGTGTCCCTGAATCCCCATGTGTGCACTATATTCTGTGTACATTCTGCAGTGTCCCTGAATCCCCATGTGTGCACAACATTCTGTGTACATTCTGTAGTGTCCCTGAATCCCCATGTGTGAACTATATTCTGTGTACATTTTGTAGTGTCCCTGAATCCCCCTATGTGCACTATATTCTGTGTACATTCTGCAGTGTCCCTGAATCCCCATGTGTGCACAACATTCTATGCACATTCTATAGTGTCCCTTAATCCCCATGTGTGCACAATATTCTGTGTCCATTCTGCATGTGTACACTATATTCTGTGTACATTCTGCAGTTTCCCTGAATCCCCATGTGTGCACTATATTTTGCGTACATTCTCCAGTGTCTCTGAAACCACATTTGTGCACTGTATTCTGTGTACATTTTATTGTGTCACTGAATCCCCGTGTGTGCAATATATTCTGTGTACATAATGCAGAATCCCTGAATCTCCATGCGTGCACTATATTCTGTGTATATTCTGCAGTGTCCGTGAATCCACATTTGTGGACTATATTCTGTGTACAATCTATAGCGTGCCTGAATCCCCATGTGTGCACTATATTCTATGTATATTCTGTAGTGTCCCTGAATTCCCATGTGTGTACTATATTCTGTGTATATTATGCACACGTCCCTTAATTCCCATGAGTGCACTATATTCTGTGTACATTCTATAGTGTCACTGAATCCCCATGTGTGCACTATATTCTTTGTACATTCTGCAGTGTCCCTGATTACACATGTGTGCACTATATTCTGTGTACATTCTGCATTGCCCTTGAATCACCAAGTGTGCTCTATATTCTTTGCACATTCAGCAGTGTCCCTAAATCCCCATGTATGCACAATATTCTGTGTCCGTTCTGCATGTGTGCACTATATTCTGTGTTCATTCTGCAGTTTCCCTGAATCCCCATGTGTGCACTATATTCTGTGTACATTCTGCAGTTTCCCTGAATCCCCATGTGTGAACTATATTCTGTGTACATTCTGCAGTGTCCCTGAATCCCCATGTGTGCACAACATTCTATGCACATTCTATTGTGTCCCTTAATCCCCATGTGTGCACAATATTCTATGTCCGTTCTGCATGTGTGAACTATATTCTGCGTACATTCTCCAGTGTCCTTGAAACCACATGTGTGCACTATATTCTATGTATATAATGCAAAATCCCTGAAACTCCATGTGTGCACGATATTCTGTGTATATTCTGCAGTGTCCCTGAAAACCCATTTGTGGACTATATTCTGTGTACATTCTGCAGTGTCCCTGAATCCCCATGTGTGCACAACATTCTATGCACATTTTGTCCCTTAATTCCCATGTGTGCACAATATTCTGTGTCCGTTCTGCATGTGTGCACTATATTCTGTGTACATTCTGCAGTTTCCCTGAATCCCCATGTGTGCACGATATTCTGCGTACATTCTGCAGTTCCCCTGAATCCCCATGTGTGCACTATATTTTGCGTACATTCTCCAGTGTCTCTGAAACTACATTTGTGCACTGTATTCTGTGTACATTTTATAGTGTCCCTGAATCCCCGTGTGTGCAATATATTCTGTGTACATAATGCAGAATCCCTGAATCTCCATGCGTGCACTATATTCTGTGTATATTCTGCAGTGTCCGTGAATCCACATTTGTGGACTATATTCTATGTATATTCTATAGTGTCCCTGAATCCCCATGTGTGCACTATATTCTATGTATATTCTATAGTGTCCCTATATGCCCATGTGTATACTATATTCTGTGTATATTATGCAGCGTCCCTTAATTCCCATGAGTGCACTATATTCTGTGTACATTCTATAGTGTCACTGAATCCCCATGTGTGCACTATATTCTTTGTACATTCTGCAGTGTCCCTGATTACACATGTGTGCACTATATTCTGTGTACATTCTGCATTGCCCTTGAATCACCAAATGTGCACTATATTCTTTGCACATTCAGCAGTGTCCCTAAAACCCCATGTGTGCACTATATTCTGTGTCCATTCTGCATGTGTGCACTATATTCTGTGTACATTCTGCAGTGTCCCTGAATCCCCATGTGTGCACTACATTTTGCGTACATTCTCCAGTGTCCCTGAAACCACATTTGTGCACTATATTCTGTGTACATTCTATTGTGTCATACAATCCCCATGTGTGCACTATATACAGTGTACATTCTGCAGTGTCCCTGAATCCCCATGTGTGCACGACATTCTGTGTATATTCTGCAGTGTCCCTGAAAACCCATTTGTGGACTATATTCTGTGTACAATCTATAGTGTCCCTGAATCCCCGTGTGTGCACCATATTCTGTGAAAATTCTATAGTGTCCCTGAATCCCCATGTGTGCACTATATTCTGTGTCCATTCTGCATGTGAGCACCCTTATTATGTGTACATTCAGCAGTGTCCCTGAATCCCCATGTGTGCACTACATTTTGCGTACATTCTCCAGTTTCCCTGTAACCACATTTGTGCACTATATTCTGTGTATATTTTATAGTGTCCCTGAATCCCCATGTGTGCACTATATTCTGTGTATATAATGCAAAATCCCTGAAACTCCATGTGTGTACTATATTCTGTGTATATTCTGCAGTGTCCCTGAAAACCCATTTGTGGACGATATTCTGTGTACAATCTATAGTGTCCCTGAATCCCCAAGTGTGCACTATATTCTGTGAAAATTATATAGTGTCCCTGAATCCCCAAGTGTGCACTATATTCTGTGTACATTCTGCAGTGTCCCTGAATCCCCAAGTGTGCACTATATCCTTTGTACATTCTACAGTGTCCCTGAATCCCCAAGTGTGCACTATATCCTTTGTACATTCTGCAGTGTCCCTGAATCCCCAAGTGTGCACTATATCCTTTGTACATTCTGCAGTGTCCCTGAATCCCCAAGTGTGCACTATATCCTTTGTACATTCTGCAGTGTCCCTGAATCCCCAAGTGTGCACTATATCCTTTGTACATTCTGCAGTGTCCCTGAATCCCCATGTGTGCACTATATCCTTTGTACATTCTGCAGTGTCCCTGAATCCCGAAGTGTGCACTATATCCTTTGTACATTCTACAGTGTCCCTGAATCCCCAAGTGTGCACTATATCCTTTGTACATTCTACAGTTTCCCTGAATCCCCATGTGTGAACTATATTCTGTGTACATTTTGCATTGGGCCTGCAAGCCCCACGTGTGCACTATATTCTGTGTACATTCATCAGTGTCCCTGAATAACCACGTTTGCACTATATATTGTGTACATTTTGTAGTGTCTCTGAATCCCCATGTGTGCACTACATTCTATGCACATTCTCTCGTGTCCCTGAATCCCCATGTGTGCTCTATATTCTGTGTATATTCTATAGTGTCCCTGAATCCCCATGTGTGCGCTATATTCTGTGTACATTCTGCAGTGTCCCTGAATCCCCATGTTTGCACTATATGCTGTGTACATTTTGTAGTGTCCCTGAATCCCCCTTTATGCACTATATTCTGTGTACATTCTGCAGTGTCCCTGAATCCCCATTTATGCACTATATTCTGTGTATATTCTATAGTGTCCCTGAATCCCCATGTGTGCACTATATTCTGTGTACATTCTGCAGTGTCCCTGAATCCCCATGTGTGCACTATATTCTGTGTACATTCTGCAGTTTCCCTGAATCCTCATGTGTGCACAACATTCTGTGTATATTCTGTAGTGTCCCTGAATCCCCGTGTGTGAACTATATTCTGTGTACATTCTGTAGTGTCACTGAATCCCCAAGTGTGCACTATATTCTGTGAGAATTCTATAGTGTCCCTGAATCCCCATGTGTGCACTATATTCTGTGTCCATTCTGCATGTGAGCACCCTTATTATGTGTACATTCAGCAGTGTCCCTGAATCCCCATGTGTGCACTATATTTTGCGTACATTCTCCAGTGTCCCTGAAACCACATTTGTGCACTATATTCTGTGTATATTTTATAGTGTCCCTGAATCACCATGTGTGCACTATATTCTGTGTATATAATGCAAAATCCCTGAAACTCCATGTGTACACTATATTCTGTGTATATTCTGCAGTGTCCCTGAAAACCCATTTGTGGACGATATTCTGTGTACAATCTATAGTGTACCTGAATCCCCAAGTGTGCACTATATTCTGTGAAAATTCTATAGTGTCCCGGAATCCCCATGTGTGCACTATATTCTGTGTACATTCTGCAGTTCTCTGAATACCCATGTGAGCACCCTTATTCTGTGTATATTCAGCAGTGTCCCTGAATCCCCAAGTGTGCAGTATATTCTGTGTACATTCTGCAGTGTCCCTGAATCCCCAAGTGTGCACTATATCCTTTATACATTCTGCAGTGTCCCTGAATTCCCAAGTGTGCACTATATCCTTTGTACATTCTACTGTTTCCCTGAATCCCCGTGTGTGAACTATATTCTGTGTACATTTTGCATTGTCCCTGCAAGCCCCACGTGTGCACTATATTCTGTGTACATTCATCAGTGTCCCTGAATAACCACGTTTGCACTATATACTGTGTACATTTTGTATTGTCCCTGAATCCCCATGTGTGCACTACATTCTGTGCACATTCTCTCGTGTCCCTGAATCACCATGTGTGCACTATATTCTGTGTATATTCTATAGTGTCCCTGAATCCCCATGTGTGCGCTATATTCTGTGTACATTCTGCAGTGTCCCTGAATCCCCATGTTTGCACTATATTCTGTGTATATTCTATAGTGTCCCTGAAACCCTATTTATGCACTATATTCTGTGTATATTCTATAGTGTCCCTGAATCCCCATTTATGCACTATATTCTGTGTACATTCTGCAGTTTCCCTGAATCCTCATGTGTGCACAACATTCTGTGTACATTCTGTAGTGTCCCTGAATCCCCGTGTGTGAACTATATTCTGTGTACATTCTGTAGTGTCCCTGAATCCCCATGTGTGCACTATATTCTGTGTCCATTCTGCATGTGAGCACCCTTATTATGTGTACATTCAGCAGTGTCCCTGAATCCCCATGTGTGCACTATATTCTGTGTCCATTCTGCATGTGAGCACCCTTATTATGTGTACATTCAGCAGTGTCCCTGAATCCCCATGTGTGCACTACATTTTGCGTACATTCTCCAGTGTCCCTGAATCCCCATGTGTGCACTATATTCTGTTTATATAATGCAAAATCCCTGAAAATCCATTTGTGTACTATATTCTGTGCATATTCTGCAGTGTCCCTGAAAACCCATTTGTGGACTATATTCTGTGTGCAATCTATAGTGTCCCTGAGTCCCCAAGTGTGCACTATATTATGTGAAAACTCTATAGTGTCCCTGAATCCCCATGTGTGCACTATATTCTGTGTACATTCTGCAGTTTCCCTGAATCTCCGTGTGTGAACTATATTCTGTGTACATTTTGCAGTGTCCCTGCAATCCCCACGTGTGCACTGTATTCTGTGTACATTCATCAGTGTCCCTGAATAACCACGTTTGCACTATATACTGTGTACATTTTGTCGTGTCCCTGAATCCCCATGTGTGCGCTATATTCTGTGTACATTCTGCAGTGTCCCTGAATCCCCATGTGTGCACTATATTCTGTGTACATTCTGCAGTGTCCCTGAATCCCCATGTGTGCACTATATTCTGTGTACATTCTGTCTTGTCCCTGAATCCCCATGTGTGCACAACATTCTATGCACATTCTATTGTGTCCCTGAATCCCCATGTGTGCACTATATTCTGTGTACATTCTGCAGTGTCCGTGAATCCCCATGTGTGCACTACATTCTATGTACATTCTGCAGTGTCCCTGAATTCCCATTTATGCACTATATTCTGTGTATATTCTATAGTGTCCCTGAATCCCCATTTATGCACTATATTCTGTGTCCATTCTGCACGTGTGCACTATATTCTGTGTACATTCTGCAATGTCCCTGAATCCCCATGTGTGCACTATATTCTGTGTACATTCTTCAGTTTCCCTGAATCCCCATGTGTGCACTACATTCTGTGTACATTCTGTAGTTTCCCTGAATCCCCATGTGTGCACTATATTCTGTGTACATTCTGCAATTTCCCTGAATCCCCATGTGTGCACTATATTTTGCATACATTCTCCAGTGTCTCTGAAACCACATTTGTGCACTGTATTCTGTGTACATTATATAGTGTTCCTGAATCCCCATGTGTACAATATATTCTGTGTACATAATGCAGAATCCATGAATCTCCATGCGTGCACTATATTCTGTGTATATTCTGCAGTGTCCATGAATCCACATTTGTGGACTATATTCTGTGTACAATCTATTTTGTCCCTGAATCCCCACGTGTACACTATATTCTATGTATATTCTATAGTGTCCCTGAATCCCCATGTCTGTACGATATTCTGTATACATTATGCAGTCCTTAATCCACATGTGTGCACCATATTCTGTGTACATTATAGAGTGTGAGGGAATCCCCTGGTGAGCACTATATTCTGTGTACATTCTATTGTGTGATACAATCCCCATGTGTGCACTATATTCAATGTACATAATGCAGAGTCCCTGAATCTCCATGTGTGCACTATCTTCAGTGTACATTCTGCAGTGTCCCTGCATCCCCATGTGTGCACTGTATTCCGTGTACATTCTGCAGTGTCTCTGAATCTCCATGTGTACACTATATTCTGTGTACATTCTATTGTGTCCCTGAATCCGCATGTGTACATTATATTCTGTGTACACTCTATAGTGTCCCTGAGTCCCCATGTGTACATTATATTCTGTGGACACTCTATAGTGTCCCTGAGTTCCCATGTGTGCTCGAAATTCTGTGTACATTCTGCAATGTCATGATTCCCCAAGTGTGCACTTTATTCTGCCCACATTTTGCAGTGTCACTGAATCCCCATATGTGCATGATATTCTGTATACATTCTATTGTGACCCTGCATCCCCATGTGTGCACGATATTCTGTGTACATTCTGCAGTATCCCTGCATCCCCATGTGTGCACTATATTCAGTGTACATTCTGCAGTGTCCCTAAATCCCCATGTGTGCACTATATTCTGTGAACGTTATGCAGTGTCATGATTCCCAAAGTGTTCACTATATTCTGTGCACATTCTGCAGTGTCCCTGAATCCCCATGTGTGCACTATATTCTGTGTACATTCTGCAGTATCCCTGCATCCCCATGTGTGCACTATATTCTGTGCACATTCTGCAGTGTCCCTGAATCCCCATGTGTGGAGTATATTCTCTGTACATTCTCTCGTGTCCCTGAATCCCCATGTGTGCACTATATTCTGTGTACATTCTGCAGTGTCCCTGAATTCCCATGTGTGCACTATATTCTGTGTACATTCTGCAGTGTCCCTTAATCCACATGTGTGCATTATATTCTGTGTATATTCTATTGTGTCCCAGAATCCCCATGTGTACGCTATATTCTGTATAGATTCTGCAGTGTCCCTGAATCCCCATGTGTGCACTATATATTGTGTACATTCTGCAGTGTCCCTGAATCTCCATGTGTGCACTATATATTGTGTACATTCTGCAGTGTCCCTGAATCTCCACGTGTGCACTATATTCTGTGTACTTTCTGCAGTGTCGCTAAATCCCCATGTGTGCATTATATTCTGTGTATATTCTGTTGTGTCCCTGACTCCCCATGTGTGTAGTATATTCTACGTACATTCTGCAATCTCCCTGAATCCCCATGTGTGCACGATATTCTGTGTATATTATGCAGTGTCCCTGAATCCCCATGTGTGCACGATATTCTTTGAACATTATGCAGTGTCATGATTCACCAAGTGTGCCCTATATTCTGTGCAGATTCTGCTGTGTCCCTAAATCCCCATGTGTGCACTATATTGTCTGTACATTCTATAGTGTCCCGGAATTCCCATGTGTGCATTATATCCTGTGTACATTCTGCAGTGTCCCTAAATCCCCATGTGTCCACAATATTCTACGTACATTCTGCAATCTCCCTGAATCCCCATGTGTACATTATATTCTGTATATATTCTGCAGTGTCCCTGAATCCCCATGTGTGCACTATATTCTGTATATATTCTGCAGTGTCCCTGAATCTCCATGTGTGCACTATATTCTGTGAACATTCTATATTGTCCATGAATCTCCATGTGTGCATTATATTCTGTGTACATTCTTTGGTGTCCCTTAATCCCCAAGTGTGCACTATATTCTGTGCACATTCTGCAGTGTCACTGAATCTCCAAGTGTGCACTATATTCTGTGTACATTCTGCAGTGTCGCTAAATCCCCATGTGTGCATTATAATCTGTGTATATTCTGTAGTGTCCCTGAATTCACTTGTGTTCACTGTATTCTGTGAACATTCTATAGTGTGCCTGAATCCCCATGTGTGCTCTATGTTCTGTGTACATTCTATAGTGTACAAGAATCCCCATTTGTACACTATATTCTTTTTACATTCTATAGTGTCCCTGGAACCCCAAGAGTGAACTATATTCTGTATACATTCTCTTATGCCCCTGAATCCCCATGTTTGCACTAAATTCTACGTACATTGTATAGTGTCCTTGAATTCCCATGTGTGCACTATATTCTGTGTACATTCTGCAGTGTCCCTTAATCCACATGTGTGCATTATATTCTGTGTATATTCTATTGTGTCCCAGAATCCCCATGTACACACTATATTCTGTGCACATTCTGCAGTGTCACTGAATCCCCACGAGTGCACTATATTCTGTGTACATTCTGCAGTGTCCCTAAATCCCCATGTGTGCATTATTTTCTGTGTATATTCTGTAGTGTCCGTTAATCCCCATGTGTGTACAATATTGTACGTACATTCTGCAGTACCCCTGAACCCCCATGTGTGCACTATATTCTGTGTACATTCTGCAGTGCCCCTTAATCCCCATGCGTGCACTATATTCTTGCAGATTATGCAGTGTCCCTGATTCCCCACGTGTGCACTATATTCTGTGTACATTCTGCAGTGTCCCTGAATCCCCAGGTGTTCACTGTATTCTGTGAACATTCTGCAGTGTCCCTGAATCCCCAAGTGTACACAATGTTCTGTGTATATTCTATAGTGTCCCTGAATCCCCATGTGTGTACTATATTCCACGTACATTCTGCAATCTCCTTGAATCCCCATGTGTGCACGATATTCTTTGAACATTATGCAGTGTCATGATTCACCAAGTGTACCCTATATTCTGTGCAGATTCTGCTGTGTCCCTAAATCCCCATGTGTGCACTATATTCTCTGTACATTTCGCAGTGTCCCTAAACCCCATGTGTGCACTATATTCTGTGAACGTTATGCAGTGTCATGATTCCCAAAGTGTTCACTATATTCTGTGCACATTCTGCAGTGTCCCTAAATCCCCATGTGTGGAGTATATTCTCTGTACATTCTCTCGTGTCCCTGAATCCCCAAGTGTGCACTATATTCTGTGTACATTCTGCAGTGTCCCTGAATTCCCATGTGTACGCTATATTCTGTATAGATTCTGCAGTGTCCCTGAATCCCCATGTGTGGAGTATATTCTCTCTACATTCTCTCGTGTCCCTGAATCCCCATGTGTGCATTATATTCTGTGTACATTCTGCAGTGTCCCTGAATTCCCATGTGTGCACTATATTCTGTGTACATTCTGCAGTGTCCCTTAATCCACATGTGTGTACTATATTCTGTGTATATTATACAATGTCCCTTAATCACCATGTGTGCTATATTCTCTGTACATTCTATAGTGTCTCTGAATCCCCATGTGTACACTATATTCTGTATAAATTCTATAGTGTCCCTGAATCCCCATGTGTGCTGAAATTCTGTGTACATTCTGCAGTATCACTGAATCCCCATATGTGCACTATATTCTTTGCCACTTCTGCAGTGTCCCTGAATCCCCATGTGTGCACTATATTCTGTGTACATTCTGCAGTATCCCTGAATCGCCATCTGTGCACTATATTCTGTGTACATTCTGCAGTGTCCCTTAATCCCCATGCGTGCATTATATTCTTGCAGATTCTGCAGTGTCCCTGAATCCCCATGTGTGCACTATATTCTGTGTACATTCTGCAGTGTCCCTGAATCCCCATGTGTACACTATATTCTGTGTACATTCTGCAGTGTCATGATTCCCCATGTGTGCACTATATTCTGTGTTCATTCTATAGATGTCCATGAATCTCCATGTGTACACTATATTCTGTGTACATTCTGCAGTGTCATGATTCCCCAAGTGTGCACTATATTCTGTGTACATTCTGCAGTGTCGCTAAATCCCCATGTGTGCATTGTATTCTGTGTATATTCTGTAGTGTCCCTGAATCCACATATGTACACAATATTCTGTGTATATTCTGCAGTGTCCCTGAGTCCCCATGTGTGCACTATATTCTACATACATTCTGAAGTATCCCTGAACCACCATGTGTGCACTATATTGTGTGTACATTCTATAGTGTCCCTGAACCCCCATGTGTGCACTAAATTCTGTGTACATTCTGCAGTGTTCCTTAATCCCCATGTGTGCACTAAATTCTGTGTACATTCTGCAGTGTTCCTTAATCCCCATGTGTGCACTATATTCTGTGTACATTCTATAGTGTCCCTGAATCCCCATGTGTGCACTAAATTCTGTGTACATTCTATAGTGTCCCTGAATCCCCATGTGTGCACTAAATTCTGTGTACATTCTGCAGTGTTCCTTAATCCCCATGTGTGCACTATATTCTGTGTACATTCTATAGTGTCCCTGAATCCCCATGTGTGCACTAAATTCTGTGTACATTCTATAGTGTCCCTGAATCCCCATGTGTGCACTAAATTCTGTGTACATTCTATAGTGTCCCTGAATCCCCATGTGTGCACTAAATTCTGTGTACATTCTGCAGTGTTCCTTAATCCCCATGTGTGCACTATATTCTGTGTACATTCTATAGTGTCCCTGAATCCCCATGTGTGCACTAAATTCTGTGTACATTCTATAGTGTCCCTGAATCCCCATGTGTGCACTATATTCTGTGTACATTCTGCAGTGTTCCTTAATCCCCATGTGTGCACTATATTCTGTGTACATTCTGCAGTATCCCTAAATCCCCCTGTGTGCATTATATTCTCCGTATATTCTATAGTTCCCCTGAATCCCCATGTGTGCACTTTATTCTGTGTATAGTGTGCAATGTCCCTGAAACCCCACGTTTGCACTATATTCTCTGTACATTCTATAGTGTCCCTGAATCCCCATGTGTGCACTATATTCTGTGAACGTTATGCAGTGTCCCTGAATCCCCATGTGTGTACTATATTCTGTGTAGATTCTGCAGTGTCTCTGAATCCCCATGTGTGCACTATATTCTGTGTACATTCTGCAGTGTCATGATTCCCCAAGTGTGCACTATATTCTTTGCATTCTCTGCAGTGTCACTGAGTCCCCACGTGTGCACTATATTCTGTGTACATTCTGCAGTGTCCCTAAATCCCCATGTGTGGAGTATATTCTCTGTACATTCTCTCGTGTCCCTGAATCTCCATGTGTGCACTATATTCTGTGTACATTCTGCAGTGTCCCTGAATCCCCATGTGTGTACTATATTCTGTGTAGATTCTGCAGTGTCTCTGAATCCCCATGTGTGCACTATATTCTGTGTACATTCTTTGGTGTCCCTTAATCCCCATGTGTGTACTATATTCTGTGTACATTCTGCAGTGTCATGATTCCCCAAGTGTGCACTATATTCTTTGCATTCTCTGCAGTGTCACTGAGTCCCCACGTGTGCACTATATTCTGTGTACATTCTGCAGTATTCCTGAATCTCCATGTGTGCACTATATTCTGTGTAGATTCTGCAGTGTCCTGA
Source organism: Chiloscyllium punctatum (assembly GCF_047496795.1). Lineage (NCBI taxonomy): Eukaryota > Metazoa > Chordata > Chondrichthyes > Orectolobiformes > Hemiscylliidae > Chiloscyllium > Chiloscyllium punctatum. The sequence goes on from NC_092743.1 coordinate 12,924,984, forward strand.
AGTGTCCCTTTTGAGTCTTGTTTGACAGAATGGCTCTGAAGTTACTTGTTGCACTGGATTGATCTTTGCAGAGTCCAATCCCAAATCCACGAGCTTTCTGTTTCACATTTCCACCATCTCAGTAATCTTCCTTCCTCCATGGCATCCGTCACTGAAGAACAATCTCCTCAAGCCTTCCACCAGATCTTTGCGTCTCCTTCAGCGCGTGCGGACTGACAGTATCTCTCAGAGGGAGTATTCCAGCCTTGGCGTTCAGGTTCCCAGTGAAGCACACTTCATCCCATTAATGATACCTCACTGCCATGCTCCTCCCTGCTAATCAGCTCATGTTGAAACAAAGGACAAGGAAATGTCTGTCAGCTCTGTGTTTCATCTGATCTCCTCTCACTCTTTCTTTAGCTGATCCAAACCATCAGTGCAGTGGACGAGGATGAGCCATTGGAGGGACAGCGTTTTTACTTCTCCCTGGCTCCAGATGCTGCCAGTAATCCCAATTTTACTGTTCGAGATCGTCAAGGTAGGACACAAGGAGCATGTCATAGTGAGTGGGCTTTGTTCCAACACAGGCATTGTGTGATGATCCCTGCTGTGTGCCAGATTGAACTTCTGATACTAACTGGATTTTGCACCTTATCGACACTCTTCCTGGTGTGTGATTGACAATAATTGTGATGGGTCCAACAGGCACAGCAGCAACAGACAGTCTCATCACTGGAAAAGCAGCTGTTGCAGCTGTTGCCTGTTCACCAGGACCAAAAACATCAACTCCTTCTCTGCTGGAATCCTGTAAATCAGCAGAGTGCTGGCAGCCTCTCCCTCTCCTTTCACTACAGCACCCTTAGGATTATTGTTTCTTCAATGCAAACAATCCCTCTGCATATTGGTTGGGACGGGATTTAATTTGCTGTGTATCTATTTGACATTCAGCCCCTCAGAACAACCTTATCGTGCTGTCACACTTCATCAGATGACGTTAATGTTTGATATCAGCTTGGTTTTACTTCCTCTCTCTACAACTGCCTTCTCCTAGCGCCTCTCTTCCTACTTCTCTTCCTTTTACTCTCTCTTTCCCTCTGTCCCTTTTCCTCCATCCTCCACTCTCTCTTTCTTACCATTTCTCTCTTCTTTCTCCTCTCATCTCCTCCTCCACTCTCTTTTTCCTTCTGTCTTCTTTCCTTCATTCTCTCTTGCTTCCTCTCTCTTTTCACCTGTCTTCCTCCCTCTTTTTCTTCCTTCCTTCACTCACTCTCTCCCCCCCATCTCTCTTGATCTCTCTTTCTCTTCTTCCTTCTACTCTCTTTCTATCTTCCATCTTCTCCTTCTCCCTAACTTTCTTACTGTTCCTCTTCTTTCTCTCTTTCTTTCTCCCTCAATCTCTTCCTCCACTCCCTTCTTCCTTTTCTGTCTTCCTTCCTTTACTCTTTTTCTTCCTGCCTCTCATCTTTCTCTCTTCCTCCTCTTTCCTCTTCTTTCAAACTCTTTCTTCTTCCTCTCTCTCTTGCTTTCTCTCTCCTTCCTCCCCCCTCTCTTTCTTCCTTTCTCTCCCTCCCTCCCATCTCTCACCACCTTTCTCTCTCTCTCTCTCATGCTCTTTCTTTCTGTCTTCCTCTCTTCTTCTTTTTCACCTCTTTTACTTCAATAATTGAGTAAATGTTATTGAAATCATTTATTGTTTTCAGTGTGAGTACATATTAATAATTGACCTCTCTTTGAATGCATAGTTTATCTACAATGGAACTATTCACCCATTCATATTTAGGAGGAAGGAACTTGTTCTTAAATGTGTGTATAACAGATGGATCATGTACCCAGGAACTGTGTAAAAATATGACTCAAACTGAATCCATATCTCTTCATCCTAATTGCTTCACAAGATATTAAAGCCCACAATGAATGGCATATTGATGTGTAAAACACAATAAATCATAACCAGACAGGAGCATTTATAACATTATAAAGCTGATTGCTTTTTAGATCATTGTCAGATTTAACACAAAGGAAGCTGTTTCTGTGAAGTAATTAGATCGATGGAGAATTTGACACGTTGAGATTTACATGAGATCTTATCAGGAGATGACTTTATACCTATGGCCCAATTAGGATGTGTAAACTGTAAAATCTATCTGGTGGTGTAAATGACATTTCTTCCTTGGAGGGATACTATAGCTGCATCAATTATTCTTCTTATAAATTTGATATATCAAGGTTAATTAAAGAAAAATATAATTCTAATGCTTCAGTTTTACCTCTTCCAAGTGTCTAATTTGACATAGGGTTAGCCTCACCAAAGATCAGCTTTAATTTGGACCCATTTAGCCAAACTAGCTTTTTTTCACATATCTATCCTTTATTCTTCCCTCTTAATGTCATACTCTTTGTCTTTTTTCTTTTATCTTCAACATCCTTCATTCATTCTCTCTCCTCCTCTCTTATCTCCATAAGACCTTAAGACATAGGAGTGGAAGGAAGGCCATTCAGCCCATCAAGTACCCTCCGCTATTTAATCATGGCTGATGGGCGTTTCAATTCCACTTACCCCCATTCTCCCCATATCGAGGCCAAGAATATATTAATCTCGGCCTTGAAGACATTTAACATCCCAGCCTCCACTGCGTTCCATGGCAATGAATTCCACAGGCCCACCACTCTCTGACTGAAGAAATGTCTCCTCATTTCAGTTTTAAATTGAACCCCTCTAATTTTAAGGCTATGCCCATGGGTCCTAGTCTCCCCGCCTAACAGAAACAACTTCCCAATGTCCACCCTTTCTAAGCCATGCACTATCTTGTAAGTTTCTATTAGATCTCCCCTCAACCTTCTAACCCTAATGAATACAATCCCAGGATCCTCTGCCGATTATCATATGTTAGGCCTACCATTCCAGGCATTATCAGTGTGAATCTCCGCTGGACACGCTCCCATGCCAATATGTCCTTCCTGAAGTGTGGGGCTCAAAATTGGAAACAGCAATCTAGATGGGGTCTAACTAGAGCTTTATAAAATCTCAGAAGCACATCGCTGCTTTTATATTCCTACCCTCTTGAGATAAGTGACAACATTACATTTGTTTTCTTAATCTGGAACTCAACCTGCAAATCAACCTTTAGAGAATCCTGGACTAGTACACCCAGATCCCTTTGTACTTTGGCTTTATGAATTTTCTAACTGTTTAGAAAATAGCCCATGCCTATGTTCTTTTTTCCAATGTGCAATACCTTGCACTTGCTCATGTTCAACTTCATCAGCCATTTCCTGGACCACTCTCCTAAACTGTCTAAATCTTTCTACAGCCTCCCCACCTCCTCAGAACCACCTGCCTGTCCACCTAACTTTGCATCATTGACAAACTTCACCAGAATGCCCCCAGTCCCTTCATCCAGATCATTAATATATAAAGTGAACAGCTGCGGTCCCAACATTGAACCCTGCGGGACACCACTTGTCACTAGCTGCCATTCCAAAAAAGAGCCTTTTATCCCAACTCTCTGCCTTCTGTCAGACAGCCAATCCTCAATCCATGCCAGTAGCTCACCTCGAACACCGTACTCAGCAGCCTCCCATGAGGCACCTTATCAAAGGCCTTTTGGAAGTATAGATAGATAACATCGACTGGATTTCCCTAGTCTAACCTACTTGTTACCTCTTCAAAGAATTCTCACAGATTTGTCAGGCATGACCTCCTCTGACTAAATCCATGCTGACTTGTTCTAATCCGACCTGGACTTCCAAGAATTTAGAAATCTCATCCTTAACAATGGATTCTAGAATTTTACCTACAACTGAGGTTAGGCTAATTGACCTATAATTTTCCATCTTGTGTCTTGATCCTTTCTTGAACAATGGGGTTACAACAGCAATTTTCCAATCATCTGGGACTTTCCCTGACTCCAGTGACATTTGAAAGATCACAACCAACGCCTCTGTTATTTCCTCAGCCACCTCCCTCAGAACTCGAGGATGTAGCCCATCTGGGCCAGGAGATTTATCAATTTTAAGACCTTTTAGCTTTTCTAGCACTTTCTCGTTTGTAATGGCTACCATACTCAACTCTGCCCCCTGACTCTCCTTAATTGTTGGGATATTACTCACGTCTGCCACTGTGAAGACTGATGCAAAGTGCTTATTAAGTTCTTCAGTTATTTCCTTCTCTCCCAGCACTAGCCTTCCTGCATCAATTTGGAATGGCCCAATTTCTACTTTTGCCTCTCATTTGTTCTTATGTATTGAAAGAAACTTTTACTATCATTTCTAATAATACTGGCTAGCTTACCTTCATATTTGATCCTCTCCTTCCTTATTTCTCTCCTTGTTATCCTCTGTTTGCTTTTGTAGTTTTCCCAATCTTCTGATTTCCCAGTGCTCTTGGCCACTTTATAGGGTCTCTCTTTTTCTTTGATACATTTCCTGACTTCCTTTGTCAGCCATGGTTGTCTAATTTCACCCCCCTCCACCGATAACCTTTCTTTTCTTTCAGATGAACCTCTGTACTGTGTCCTCAATTACACCCAGAAACTCCTGCCATTGTTGCTCTACTGTCTTCCCCACTAGGCTCTGCTTCCAGTCGATTTCGTCAGTTCCTCTCTCATACCCCTGTAATTACCTTTATTTAACTGGAACACCATTACATCTGATTTTGCCTTCTCTCTTTCAAACTGCAGACTGAATTCTACCATATTATGATCACTACCTCTTAAGTGTTCCCTTACTTTAAGATCTTTTATGAAGTCTGGCTCATTGCATAGAACTAAGTCCAGAATAGCTGTCTTGTGGGCTCCATCACGAGCTGTTCCAAAAAGCCATCCTGTAAGTATTCCATGAATTGCCTTTCTTTGGATCCACCAGCAACATTATTTACCCAGTCCACCTGCATATTGACATCTCCCATGATCACCATGACCTTGCCTTTCTGACATGTCCTATCTATTTCCTGGTACATCTTGCGCCCCTGGTCCTGACCACTGCTGGGAGGTCTGTACATAACGCCCATTATGTTTTTTTTTGCCTTTGTGGTTCCTCATTTCACCCACACAGACTCACATCATCTGACCCTATGTCATCCAGTGCCATCGATTTAATCTCATTCTTAACAACAAGGCAACCCTACCCCCTCTGCCCATTTCCCTGTCTTTTCGATAAGTCGTAAATCTTTGAACGTTTAACTGCCAGTCCTGAACCCCCTGCAACCGTCTGTGATGTTTACCACATCATAATCATTCACGATGATTTGTGCCTTTAAATCATCTGCTTGGTTACGAATACTATGAGCATTTAGATAAAGCGCCTTAATGCTAATTTTCTTATCCTCCTGATTTCCAACTTCTCTCGTAATATGTCCTAAGTTATCATTCCTTTTTGCTTCATTCCTAGTCTGCCTTGAACTTACACCCTGCACATACACTAACCTGCTGCTTATCTTTCTACTTGACTCCATTATCCCTGTTGCTTTCCCTTTCCCCTCCCCCCACCTCCCCCCCCCCCCCCCCCAACTCACAATTTTAAAGTCCTAGAGACCACCCTATTTATCCTTTTCACCAGAACACTGGTTCCAGATCGGTTCAGGTGGAGACCATCCCATCGGTACAGATCCCTCGGTGCCGAAACTGGTGCCAATGTCCCATGAAATAGAATCCCTCTTTCCCCACACCAATCTCTTAGCCAGATTGCTGCCCGAATATATACCCAGCAGCCTCTGCTCCCAGCTGTGGCCTCTTCCTCTGCTGCTCCTTTAAAAAGAGAGACTGCTCCTCACTCTCACCTCTTGACAAGTGGAGGCCCCGATGCCTGAGGTAAGTTTTTTTTTTGAACAGTTTTACTCACCTTCCCAGCAGTCCTCTGCTCCTCACTCTCACCTCTTGGCAAATCTCCCTCCGCCTCAGTCATTCCCTTCCTCTTTTCTTCCATTGTTCTCTTCCTCATTGATGGAATTGGAATTGTCACGCAACATAAGCTTCCACTGACTTCTCTGTTCCCCCACAATAACTTTCATAGAAACCTCCCGGTCGGGATGAGAGAATTGAGAATCATTGCTGAAATGTTAGCTCACGCATATGTTTATCTCAGTCAAACAAACTATTCCCAAAGCTGGCATTACATGAAAAGATCTGATGAGCAGTTATTACTCGAAATATCAATCCTGTTTGCTTCCCCTGGAAGCATTTTAAATCAGATAGCAAAAATGTGTCCAGAAATACAATGTTGTATCTGACCGAGTTCTGAAACAGACAATGGACCAAAGTCCTCCAACTACTGTATCCTCAGAGTACACTCTATCCAGTTGGAACCATTGAATCAGATAAAGTTTACAAGATGGTTGGATGGGTGGCTCAGCACCAGGGACCCCGGTTCAATTCCAGTTTTGGGCGATCATCTATGTAGAGTTTGCACATTCTCCCCGTGTCTGCGTGGGTTTCCTCCGGGTGCTCCGGTTTCCTCCCATAGTCCACAGATCCGCAGCTTAGGTGAATTGCCTGTGCTAAAATTGTCCATAGTGTTCAGGCATGTGTAGGTTAGTTGCATTAGTCAGGGGTAAATGTAGAGTAGTGGGGTAAAGGAATGGGTCTGGGTGGGTTACTCTTCGAAGGGTCGGTGTGGACTTGTTGGGCCAAATGGCCTTTTTCTGCACTGTTGAACACAGAGAGAGGCCATCGTGACTGAATAAACTAGCTGGCCATTCTAATCTGATCTACCCACACCCGGTCTGTACTCTACCCACACCAGTCTGTAGTCTACCCACACCCAGTCTGTAGTCTACCCACACCCAGACTGTAGTCTACCCACACCCAGTCTGTAGTCTACCCACACCCAGACTGTAGTCTACCCACACCCAGTCTGTACTCTACCCACACCCAGTCTGTAGTCTACCCACACCCAGTCTGTAGTCTACCCACACCCGGTCTGTAGTCTACCCACACCCAGTCTGTACTCTACCCACACCCAGACTGTAGTCTACCCACACCCAGTCTGTAGTCTACCCACACCCAGTCTGTATTCTACCCACACCCAGTCTGTACTCTACCCACACCCAGACTGTAGTCTACCCACACCCGGTCTGTAGTCTACCCACACCCAGACTGTAGTCTACCCACACCCAGTCTGTAGTCTACCCACACCCAGTCTGTAGTCTACCCACACCCAGACTGTAGTCTACCCACACCCAGTCTGTAGTCTACCCACACCCAGTCTGTAGTCTACCCACACCCAGTCTGTAGTCTACCCACACCCAGTCTGTAGTCTACCCACACCCAGACTGTAGTCTACCCACACCCAGTCTGTATTCTACCTACACTCAGTCTGTAGTCTACCCACACCCAGTCTGTAGTCTACCCACACCCAGACTGTAGTCTACCCACACCCAGTCTGTAGTCTACCTACACTCAGTCTGTAGTCTACCCACACCCAGTCTGTAGTCTACCCACACCCAGTCTGTACTCTACCCACACCCAGACTGTAGTCTACCTACACTCAGTCTGTAGTCTACCCACACCCAGTCTGTACTCTACCCACACCCGGTCTGTAGTCTACCTACGCCCAGTCTGTAGTCTACCCACACCCAGTCTGTCGTCTACCCACACCCAGTCTGTATTCTACCCACACCCAGTCTGTATTCTACCCATACCCGGTCTGTAGCTTTGTAGGTTCCAGTACCTCAGGGGCAGATCCAAGGTCCTTTCAAATGAGTTGAGGATTTCTACCTCAAACATTAAAGTGGACAATGAATTCGACACCTCAGCATGACAAAGCTTTTCCCCATGTCCTTTTCTAATCCTTCTGCTGACTACCATAATTCTGAACTCTGGATTAGTGGTGCTGGAAGAGCACAACAGTTCAGGCAGCATCCAAGGAGCTTCGAAATCGACGTTTCGGGCAAAAGCCCTTCATCAGGAATAAAGGCAGTGAGCCTGAAGCATGGAGAGATAAGCTAGAGGAGGGTGGGGGTGGGGAGAAAGTAGCATAGAATACAATGGGTGAGTGGGGGAGGGGATGAAGGTGATAGGTCAGGGAGGAGAGGGTGGAGTGTATCCGTTGCTCCCAATGCGATCTCCACTACACTTGGGAGACTGGGTGCCTCCTAGCAGAGCGCTTTAGGGAACATCTCCGGGACACCCGCACCAATCAACCAAACCGCCCCGTGGCCCAACATTTCAACTCCCCCTCCCACTCTGCCAAGAACATGGAGGTCCTGGGCCTCCTTCGCCACCGCTCCCTCACCACCAGACGCCTGGAGGAAGAACGCCTCATCTTCTGCCTCGGAACACTTCAACCCCAGGGCATCAATGTGGACTTCAACAGTTTCCTCATTTCCCCTTCCACCACCTCACCCTAGTTCTAAACTTCCAGCTCAGTAACTGTCCCCATGACTTATCCGGACTTGTCCTACCTGCCTATCTCCTTTTCCATCTATCCACTCCACCCTCTCCTCCCTGACCTATCACCTTCATCCCCTCCCCCACTCACCTATTGTACTCTATACTACTTTCTCCCCACCCCCACCCTCCTCTGGCTTATCACTCCACGCTTCAGGCTCACTGCCTTTATTCCTGATGAAGGGCTTTTGCCCGAAACGTTGATTTTGAAGCTCCTTGGATGCTGCCTGAACTGCTGTGCTCTTCCAGCACCACTAATCCAGAATCTGGTTTCCAGCATCTGCAGTCAGTGTTTTTACCACCATAATTCTGAACCCCCAGTAATCAACCCCCATGCTAGATTTTCCTTGTCCATTCTATCCAAGTTCCTTATTATTTGTACACTTCGATTTAGTCATCAGTCAGTCTCCTGTGTTCTGGGGAAACAACCCCAGCCTCTCCAACCTTCACTCAGAGTTGAAATTTTGAAGCCGTGGCAATATTCCCAAAAATCTCATCTGGACTCCCACCAGAGCAATACCATCCTTCCATTGATGTGGTGACCAGAACTTGCACAAACACCAGCTGTAGTCTAACCAATGTCTTGTAGGAATTACATAGGAATTAAGAGTGGGAGCAGGAAATTCAGCTCTTTGAGCTCGCTCTGGCATTTAACATGATAATGGCTGATCATATCCTGGTCTCAACTTTAGTCTCCTGTCTGCTCCCCATAGTCCTTTTTCTTTGTTTATTCATTTTGTGGGTTGTGTGCACCACTGACTAGACCAACATTTATTGTCCATCCCAAGTTGCCCCTTGGGAAGGTGGTGGTGAACTTCCTTCTTGACCCACAATGTCATTAGGGAGGTAATTCCAGGATTTTGACCCAGCCACATTGAAGCAACAGTGATATATTTCCAAGGCAGGATGGTGAGTGGCTTGGAGGGGAACTTGAAGGTGGTGGTGTTATCATGTATGTGCAGCCCTTGTCCATCTAGATGGAAGTGGCCATGGGTTTGGATGGTGCTGTCTGAGGATCTTTGGTGAATTTTATCCTGCTTTTCAACAGAAGCATATCTATTGCTTTCTTGAGTCTTGATTAATTGGTTCTGCCTCCACTGCGCTCTGGGGCAGTGAGGTCCATTGACTGACAACTCCTGAGAGAAGTACTTTCTCCTCATCCCAGTCTTGAACCTACCTCCCCTCACTCTATATTTATGACCTCTTGTTTGAGACTGCCCCACAAGGGGGAGCATTTGTTCAACATCCACCTTATCGAACCCCTACAGCATTTTACGCACATCAGTCAGATCCATCCCTTCACTCTTCTGAACCCCAGCAAGTACAGGCCCAAGCTATTCAAATGTTCCTTGTATGACAGTCCTTTCATCCTTGGAACCAACCTGGTGAACACCCTCCTAACTGCCTCCAGTACCACTACAGCCTTCCTCAAGTAAGGAGACCAAACTAAACACAATACTCCAGCTGTGGCCTTGTACATTTAATTCCAACATTTCATCTCTGCTGTTCTATCAAATGCCCACTGAATAGAAACATCCAGATGCCTTTGTTACCAATTTATCCATACATCCTGTCACTTTCACAGACTTATGCATATCAAAGTTTCCCACTTAGAAGCATAGAATATTACAGCACAGTGCAGGCCCTTCGGCCCTCGATGTTGTCCCGACCTGTGGAACTAATCTGAAGCCCATCTAACCTACACTATTCCATATACCTATCCAATGACTATTTAAATGCCTGTAACATTGGCGAGTCTACTACTGTTGCAGGCAGGGCATTCCATGGCCCTATTACTCTCTGAGTAAAGAAACTACCTCTGATATCTGTCCTATATCTATCACCTCTCAATTTAAAGCTATGTCCCCTTGTGCTAGCCACCACCATCCGAGGAAAAAGGCTCTCACTGCGCAACCAATCAAACCCTCTATTAAGTCGCCTCTCAACCTTCTTCTCTCGAATGAAAACAGCCTCAAGTCCCTCAGCCTTTCCTCATAAGACCTTCCCTCCATACTTCTTCCCTCCTCTGAACTTTCTCCGAAGCTTCCGCATCCTTCCTATAATGCAGTGACCAGAACTGTGCGCAATACTCTAAATGTGGCCGCACCAGAGTTTTGTACAGCTACAGCATGATCTCATGGTTCCGAAACTCAATCCCTCTATCAAGAAAAGCTAACACACTGTATGCCTTCTTGACAAACCTATCAACCTGGGTGGCAACTTTCAGGGATCTATGTGCATGAACACTGAGATCTCTCTGCTCATCTACACTACCAAGAATCTTACTGTAAGCCCAGTACTCTGCATTCCTGTTAGTCCTTCCAAAGTGAATTACCTCACACTTTTCCACATTAAACTCAACTTGCCACCTCTCAGCCCAGCTCTGTAGCTTATCTATTTCACTCTGTAACCTACAACATCCTTCATCACTATCCACAATTCTACTGACCTTAGTGTCAACTGTAAACTTAATAATCCATCCTTCTGTGCCCTCATCCAGGTCATTTATATAAATGACAAACAGCAGTGGACTCAAAACAGATCGTTTTGGTACCCCACGAGTAACTGAATTTCAGAATGAATATTGCCCATCAACCACCTGTCTTTTTTCAGCAAGCCAATTTCTGATCCAAACCGCTATATTGCTCTCAAACCCATGCCTCCGTATTTTGTGCAATAGCCTATCGTGGGGAACCTTATCAAATGCTTTACTGAAATCCACTTACACCACATCAACCACTTTACCCTCATCCACCTATTTGGTCACCTTCTCAAAGAACTTAATAAGGTTTGTGAGGTACGACCTACCCTTCACAAAACCGTGTTGACTATCCCTAATAAAACGATTCCTTTCTAGATGATTAAATATCCTATCTCTTATAAACCTTTCCAAAACTTTACCCACAACCAAAGTAAGGCTCACAGGTCTAGAAATTTGAGGGTTGTCTCGACTCACCTTCTTGAACAAGGGAACAACATTTGCTATTCTCCAGTCTTCTGGAACTTCCTCTTCCTGTCTCAGTAACCTACTGCCTATTTTGTGCTCCCTTGCTTTACCCACATGAAGTCAACATTTTACTTCTCTAGATTAAATTCAATTTGCTATGTTCTCACCCACTCAACCAAACCATTGATATTTTCCTGTAGGTGTCAGCCATTGCTTTTAACCCACACCCCAGTCAATTTTTGTGCCATCTGTAAAGGTCGTAATCATGCCTCCCCCATTTTAGTCTAAATCTTGAAGGTACACCAGCAACAGCAAGTGATGCAAAACTGAGTCGGAGCAAATTACTACAGATGCTGGAATCTGTACCGCAAACAAAAAGTGCTGGAGGTCACAGCAAGTCAGGCAGCCTCTCTGAAGAGAGAGCAAGCTAACGTGTTGAGTCTAGTTGACTCTTCATCAGAGCATCACATAACCGAGTCCTGTGAACACCACTGGAAAATACATTCCATTCTCAAAATCATCCATCAGCCATTACTCTTGGATTCCTATCATTGAGCCAGTATCCGATCCAACGTTCCACATTTCACTGAATCCCATGGACTTTAATTTTCCTTAACAGTCTACCATGTGGGACTTACTAAAATCCATACCGTCAACATCCATTACATTACCCCCATCAATTCCCTCTTGTTATTTCCTCAAAACTTTCAAATTGATTAGCAAGATACAAGTTCCCTTTAACAAAACCATTTGGGTTATCTCTGATGTTCCAGGGAAAATAGCCCCAGCCTATTCAGCCTCTCCCTGTAGCTCAAATCCTCCAACCATGGCAACATCCTTGTAAATCTTTTCTTAACTCTTTCAAATTTACAACATCTTTACTCTTGCTAGGAGATCGGAATTGATTGCAGGATTCCAAAAGTAGTCTAACCAATGTCCTGTTCAGCCGCAACATGACCTCCCAACTCCTGTACTCAATGCACTGACCAATAAAAGCAAGCATACCAAACGCCTTCTCCACTATCCTCTCTACTTCTGACTACACTTTTAAGGAACTATGAACCTGCACTCCAAGGTGTCTTTATTCAGCAACAATCTCCAGAACCTTACCATTGTCAAGTGACATTATCAGGCAGAAGTGGGTACTGCAGATGCTGGAGATCAGAGTCAAGGTTAGAGTGGTGCTGGAAAAGCACAGCAGGTAAGCCAGCACCCGAGGAGCAGGAAAATCGACATTTCTGACGTTTCACCATTCCTGATTAAGGGCTTTTGCCTGAAACGTCAATTTTCCTGCACCTCTGATGCTGCTTGACCTGCTGTGTTTTTCCAGCACTACTCTAACCTTGAGTGACATTATCATTACACCAATGTCTACCCTCACAGTATAACCCATCCTGGTGTTTTATGAATCTTCAAAGAACTGATTTCCTCAAGTATTTCCTTTCCCTTTATGCTTATTTTATTTGAGGTTTCACACTCTCATTAACTATAATGTCCATATCATTCCCATCCTTTGTGAAAACAGAAACAAATTACTCATTTTAAACCATGCCCACATCTTCCATATCCACATACAAGTTACTATATACATCTCAGACATCTAAGGAACCTCTTTAGATTTTCATTAATTTTACCAGCTGACATACCTTTATATCCTCTCTTTGCTTTCCTGATTTAACTTTATCATTTTACCCTGTGCTTTCTCTGTTCCTCCAAGTTTTCCAATTAAGCACTTCCTTTGAGATTGAGTTAAGCTTTGTTTTTTTTTGTCTGCTTTATCTTACTCAGCATGCTTCTGGATAACTCGGGACTCCGGAGGTGGCCTTTCTCATTGTCTACCTCACTCACCCATCCATTCATCGGTTCTCTCATCTTCAGACTGGAGCTTCAAATTTACCACACAGCAGCTAGTGTTGTAAATGGGAATAAGTCCAGTGCTCCCCTGACTCTTCCCCATCCCTGATACAGTTCCCTGAGAGGGCCACTGACCAGGAGCCCCAGAGAAATGCATTGAGTGAGGGGAATCTGTGAGCACAGTGGCTATCCAGTTATCATTGCTGTTGGTTGGAAGATTAAGCTGGAGAAATACAGAGGTTTCAATAGGATTACCTAATTCTTATTTTTTTGGGTAGACTTGTTACCTTTGTTCTTCCTTTTTGAATCCAAATTCACCTCTTTCTAGAACTCACCGAAGACATCCTAGATGCTTAAATTATGTTTCTTATGAGCACATCAATTCTAATTCATTAAGACATGAAAAGTGGCATTTTTTTTACGCCCTCCCTCCCTTGTTCCATCTCTTAACTCAACACTCTCTTGACTAACTGTTTCCCAATATGGTCTTACAAGTAAAGAGGAACCTTGATTATCTGAAGGACACGGGCAGGGAGTATTTTGTTTGGTTAATTGAATTCCAAATAATCGAATGCCAGATGATGTTGTTTAGCCAAGCATCGGGACCTTGCTATCCTGCTGGATTATCCAATACTCGGATAATGAAATGCTGGATAATCAAGTTTCCCCTGTACTTATCTCCTGCATTCTATACATTCAATATCAACTAAATTGTACCCTGACACATTCAACCCTGAGACATCCTGGGAACAACTTCTCAGTATTTCACTAAGTGAAAAGAACTAAAAAATGTAATCATGTGAGATTAAAGTGAACGCAATTCATGTTGATACATGTGTGTGTGTCCGTCCGTGTGTGTGTGTGCGTACGTCTGCGAGTCCACATGTGTGTGTGTGCGTGTGTACGCGCATGCGTGTCCGCGTGTGTGTGTGTGTGTGTCCGTGTGTGTATGTGTCCGTGTGTGTATGTGTCCGTGTGTGTGTGTGTGTGTGTGTGTGCATACATGTGCGAGTCCACATCAGTGTGTGCGCGCATACGCGCGTGTGTTAGTGCGTGTGTGTCCGTGTGTGCGCGTGCATTTCCGCGTGTGTGTATGCGTGTCCATGCGTGTGAATGTGTGTGTGTCCATGCATGTGAGTGTGTGTGTATGTGTGAGTGAGTGTGTGTGAGTGTGTGTGTATGTGAGTGTGTGTGTGAGTGTGTGTGAGTGTGTGTGTGTATGAGTGTGTGTGAGTGTGTGTGTGTATGAGTGTGTGTGTGTGTGTGTGTGAGTGTGTGTGTGTGCGAGTGTGCGTGAGTGTGTGTGTGTGTGTGTGAATGTGTGTGAGTGTGTGTGTATGCGTGTGTGTGAGAGTGTGTGTGTGCGTGTGTGTGTGTCCGTGTGTGTGTGTGTGTGTGCATACATGTGCGAGTCCACATCAGTGTGTGCACGCATATGCGCGTGTGTTCGTGCGTGTGTGTCCGTGTGTGCGCGTGCATTTCCGCGTGTGTGTATGTGTGTCCATGCGTGTGAGTGTGTGTGTGTCCATGCATGTGAGTGTGTGTGTATGTGTGAGTGAGTGTGTGTGAGTGTGTGTGTATGTGAGTGTGTGTGAGTGTGTGTGTGTATGAGTGTGTGAGTGTGTGTGAGTGTGTGGGTGTGTGTGTGAGTGTATATGTGTGTGCGTGAGTGTGTGAATGTGTGTGTGTGCGTGAGTGTGTGAATGTGTGTGTGTGAGTGTGTGTGTGTGTGTGTGTGTGTGAGTGTGTGTGTGTGAGTGCGTGTGTGTGTGTGTGTGCGTGAGTGTGTGTGTGAATGTGTGTGTGTGTGAGTGTGTGTGTATGTGTGTGTGTGCATGTGTGTGTGTGTGTGAGTGTGTGTGTGTGAGTGTGTGTGTGTGTGTGTGTGTGCGTGAGTGTGTGTGTGAATGTGTGTGTGTGTGAGTGTGTGTGTATGCGTGTGTGTGTGTGTGTGTGTGTGTGTGTGCATGTGTGTGTGTGTGTGTGTGTGTGTGTGTGAGGTGTGACCAGCTGAGGGGATTCTGGTATTTTCCTTCTTTATTGCTGAAGCTGGTTACCTGATTAACTGTATTCTGCAGTGACGTCAAGTCTGTTTCTCACACAAGCCCCGAGGTATTAACTATCTCTAGGAAATGAAATGGAACTGGCAGGTCATCAAATGATTGGTTCTCCTGAGTGGGATGTGATGGAGACGGTTGGAATCAAAGGCAAGGTTGACAATAAGCTGTTCGCAGAGTGACGTGCCACTGCGTCTCAGTCAATCGAGAGTACTCTGAGTGGTTTGTTAGGCCATCCCCCCAAACCACTGAGTGATGAATTCATAGTAACATCACTGTATTAAGCAGACAAAGTGCAGGGGATATCAAATCTGGCATTTTGTAGAATCTTATAATGCAGCCGTCAGGATCCTTATGATTCAGATCAAGCGGGGTTTTATCGTTGGAGCAATGTTGATGTGCGCTTGAGGGGCTGAATGGTCTATTCTGCTCTGTATTTGTCTGTTCATTCCATCTGTCACTGCATTTATCAGCTGAACTTGTTTTCCTTTGATCATCCTCACCTGTCAGATAACACGGCTGCCGTTCTGACACAGAGAGCTGGTTACAGTCGAGGAGAGCAGGCCGTACACTTCTTGCCCATCCTGATAGTGGACAATGGGGCTCCATCACTGAGCAGCACCAACACCCTCACTATCCGAGTGTGTAGGTGCAACAACAATGGTGTTGGCCAACTGTGCAACGCTCATGCCTTCTTCCTGCCTGCTGGCCTCAGCACCGGGGCTTTAATCGCCATCCTCATCTGTGCCCTGATGATACTGGGTGAGTAATCTCGCAACTGGTGGTGTCACCATCGTGTCAGCCAATGAATTGAAAGTGGGGCGGGGTTTAAAAGCAGGAGTCTTGCCAATCCCTGTTTGATTGGTGCTGTGTCCTTAACAATCGTCCAAAGGGGGTAGATACTGAGGGAGTGTTTCCCTGGCTGGAGAACTTAGAATCGCAAGATTATGGGGTGGCAGTGTCTGAGTTAGTCATCTGCAACCAGAGGATAATGTTCTGGAGGTGTGGGTTCAAATACTATCATGGAACATGGTGAAATACAAATTCATCATGGTACATGCTAAAATATTAATTCAATGAAGATCTGGCTGCAGAGGCCACAATTGTTGGAAAAAAAACCCATCTGGCTCATTCATGTCCTTCAGGAAATAAAATCTGCTGTCCCCTTACCCAATCTGACCGACACGTGACTCCAGACCTGGTTAACTCTTAACTGTTCTCCAGACAATTGGGGATGGTCAATGAAACTAGTCGAGCCACCAACACTTAAGTCATAAGACTGAATAATAAAGGAGGGAGTGAGGACTGCAGATGCTGGAGATCAGAGCTGAAAATGTGTTGCTGGAAAAGCGCAGCAGGTCAGGCAGCATCCAAGGAGCAGGAGAATCGACGTTTCGGGCGTGAGCCCTTCTTCAGGGATGGATGGTGACAAGCTTCTTGAGTTTTATTGGAGCTGTACCCATCCTGAAGAAGGGCTCATGCCCGAAACGTCGATTCTCCTGCTCCTTGGATGCTGCCTGACCTGCTGTGAATAATATAGGAATAAGGGGAAATTGTTTATGAACAAAGAAGTGGATGAATTCCTTCATTCTTTGAAATTATTCAACCCGGAGTGTTGCGGATTCTCTGTCATTGAATTCATTACACGCTGGGGAAGCAGACTTCATGTCCCCGAGGGAATAAAAGGGACATGGAGGAGTGGGGGTGGGGGGTGTTGGTGGTGGGATGAGGTAGGGTCGGGGTGGGAATGGGGAATAGGAGTTAAAACCCGAGATCAACCCTGATCACATTGATTGCTGAATGAAGCACGCCATTATCTTTTCCAGCTCCTCTTCCGATGTTCTGAATGGACATGGGACAAAAAAACTCACAAAAATGATCATTTTTACCCTCCACTTCAATCCATTCTTGTCAGCATTCTGGATTAGTGGTGCTGGAAGAGCACACCAGTTCAGGCAGCATCCAAATAGCTTCGAAATCGACGTTTCGGGCAAAAGCCCTTCACCAGGAATAAAGGCAGTGAGCCTGAAGCGTGGAGAGATAAGCTAGAGGAGGGTGGGGGTGGGGAGAAAGAAGCATAGAGTACAATGGGTGAGTGGGGGAGGGGATGAAGGTGATAGGTCAAGGAGGAGAGGGTGGAGTGGATAGGTGGAAAAGGAGATAGGCAGGTAGGACAAGTCCGGACAAGTTATGGGGACAGTTACTGAGCTGGAAGTTTAGAACTAGGATGAGGTGGGGGACGGGGAAATGAGGAAACTGTTGAAGTCCACATTGATGCCCTGGGGTTGAAGTATTCCGAGGTGGAAGATGAGGCGTTCTTCCTCCAGGCGTCTGGTGGTGAGGGAGCGGCGGTGAAGGAGGCCCAGGACCTCCATGTCCTCGGCAGAGTGGGAGGGGGAGTTGAAACGTTGGGCCACGGGGCGGTGTGGTTGATTGGTGCGAGTGTCCCGGAGATGTTCCCTAAAGTGCTCTGCTAGGAGGCGCCCAGTCTCCCCAATGTAGAGGAGACCGCATTGGGAGCAATGGATACAATAAATGATATTAGTGGATGTGCAAGTTAAACTTTGATGGATGTGGAAGGCTCCTTTAGGGCCTTGGATAGAGGTGAGGGAGGAGGTGTGGTCACAGGTTTTACAGTTCCTGCGGTGGCAGGGGAAATTGCCAGGATTGGAGGGTGGGTTGTCTGGGGGCGTGGACCTGACCAGGTAGTCGCGGAGGGAACGGTCTTTGCGGAAGGCAGAAAGGAGTGGGGAGGGAAATATATCCCTGGTGGTGGGGTCTGTTTGGAGGTGGCAGAAATGTCGGCAGATGATTTGGTTTATGCGAAGGTTGGAAGGGTGGAAGGTGAGCACCAGGGGCGTTCTGTCCTTGTTACGGTTGGAGGGGTAGGGTCTGAGGGCGGAGGTGCGGGATGTAGACGAGATGCGTTGGAGGACATCTTTAACCACGTGGGAAGGGAAATTGCGGTTTCTAAAGAAGGAGGCCATCTGGTGTGTTCTGTGGTGGAACTGGTCCTTCTGGGAGCAGATCCGGCGGAGGCAGAGGAAATGGGTAAAGGGGATGGCATTTTTGCAAGAGGTAGGGTGGGAAGAGGTGTAATCCAGGTAGCTGTGGGAGTCGGTGGGTTTGACTCCCGCCCACCTTCCGAGGACCCCTTCGCCCACCTCCAACACACTGCATCCACCTGGACACCCCGTGCTGGCCTATTACCTACCCCCGACCTCTTCATTTCCAACTGCCGCCGGGACATTAACCGCCTCAACCTGTCTACCTCCCTCCCCCACTCCAACCTCTCACCCTCACAACGCGCAGCCCTCCAATCCCTCTGCTCCAATCCCAACCTCACCATCAAGCCAGCGGATAAAGGGGGCGCAGTGGTAGTCTGGTGCACTGACCTCTTCACCGCTGAAGCGAAACTTCAACTCGAGGACACCTCTTCCTACTGCCCCCTCGACCATGACCCCACCCCCATCACCAAACCATAATCTCCCAGACCATACAGAACCTCATCACCTCAAGAGATCTCCCACCCGCAGCTTCCAACCTCATAGTCTGGGAACCCCGCACTGCCCGGTTCTACCTCCTTCCCAAGATCCACCAGCCTGACCACCCTGGCTGACCCATTGTCTCAGCATGCTCCTGCCCCACTGAACTCATCTCTACTTACCTCGACACTGTCCTATCCCCCCAGTCCAGGAACTCCCCACATACGTTCGAGACACCACCCACGCCCTCCACCTCCTCCAAGACTTCTGTTTCCCTGGCCCCCAACGCCTCATCTTCACCATGGGTATCCAATCCCTCTACACCTCCATCCGCCATGACCAGGGCCTCCAAGCCCTCCATTTTTTCCACTCCAATTGTCCCCAACAGTACCATTCCACCGACACTCTCATTCATTTGGCCGAACTGGTCCTCACCCTTAACAATTTCTCCTTTGAATCCTCCCACTTCCTCCAGACCAAAGGGGTAGCCATGGGCACATGTATGGGCCCCAGCTATGCCTGTCTCTTTGTTGGCTACGTAGAGCAGTTGATCTTCCGTAATTACACCGGCACCACTCCCCACCTCTTCCTCCGCTACATTGATGACTGCATTGGCGCCACCTCGTGCTCCCGCGAGGAGGTTGAGCAATTCATCAACTTCACCAACACATTCCACCCTGACCTTAAATTTACCTGGACATCTCTGACACCTCCCTCCCCTTCCTAGACCTCTCCATCTCCATTAATGACGACCGACTTGACACTGACATTTTTTACGTTTCAACATTTCAACTCCCCCTCCCACTCTGCCGAGGACATGGAGGTCCTGGGCCTCCTTCACCGCCGCTCCCTCACCACCAGATGCCTGGAGGAAGAACGCCTCATCTTCCACCTCGGAACACTTCAACCCCAAGGCATCAATGTGGACTTCAACAGTTTCCTCATTTCCCCTTCCCCCACCTCACCCTAGTTCCAAACTTCCAGCTCAGCATTGTCCCCATGACTTGTCCAGACTTGTCCTACCTGCCTATCTCCTTTTCCACCTATCCACTCCACCCTCTCCTCCCTGACCTATCACCTTCATCCCCTCCCCCACTCACCCATTGTACTCTATGCTTCTTTCTCCCCACCCCCACCCTCCTCTAGCTTATCTCTCCACCTTCAGGCTCACTGCCTTTATTCCTGATGAAGGGCTTTTGCCCGAAACGTCGATTTCGAAGCTCCTTGGAAGCTGCCTGAACTGCTGTGCTCTTCCAGCACCACTAATCCAGAATCTGGTTTCCAGCATCTGCAATCATTGTTTTTACCTCATTCTTATCGGCAATCAACTTTAAATGATTTTAACAATTAACTTTTAAATAAATATATAAGATGACTCGTCAGCTTTGTTGGAATTTGACAGTAAGCTTTGTCGTAATTTATTATTAAAAATTGGATTCAAAAGATTTTCAAGTTTGCTTCCAAAAGAATCAATTAAATTTAAGTAGCCTTCTCATAAACCTGCAAACAAGGACAATTCACAGAACATGGTGGAACAGGGGATTGTGTGTGTGGCCTGCTTTGATTGACAGGCGTCAGTACAAAAGATCATGGCAACATGAATTGCACTGTCCTGTAATTGCATTTACGTATCCGCAATCGTTTGCTGCAGCTAAGCTGAATTTGAGAAAGTTGCACTGAATGAATAAACAATGTGACTGAGCAGAAATGCCAGGCTGAAGAGTTTAATTTCAGCAAAGCAAATTCAGCGAATGCATGATATTCTTCATTATAATGGGAGACACTGAATAGGCTGGGGTTGTTTTCCCTGGAGCGTCGGAGGCTGAGGGGTGACCTTATAGAGGTTTATAAAATCATGAGGGGCATGGATAGGGTAAAAGTCTTTTCCCCAGGATAAGGAAATCTAAAACCACAGGGTGGTGAGGGGGAAAGATTTAAAAGGGACCTAACCGATAACCTTTTCATGCAGAGGGTGGTGCGTGTATGGAATGAGCTGCCAGAGGGAGTGGTGGAGGCTGGTACAATTAGAACATTTAAAAGGCATCTGGATGGGTATATGAATAGGAAGGGGTTGGAGGGATATGGGCCAAATGCTGGCAAATGGGACAAAATTAATTTGGGATATGTAGTCAGCACGGACAGGTTGGGCCGAAAGGTCTATTTCTGAGCTGTACACCTCTATGACTCCATATCAACCTTGTTTATTGGTCATCTGGGAATCGGCTGGGAAGCCAATTTGTGATGTGGAGTGATGCCAACAGCGGTGGGTTCAAATCCCACACTGGCTGAGGTGACCATGAAGGACTTTTCTAGTCAAACTCTGCCCTCACCTGAGGCATGGTGACCCTCAGGTTAAACCACTACCAGTCATCTCTCTCTCTCTCTTTCTCTCTCTCTCTCTCTCTTCCCCCCTCTCTCCAACGCTCTGATAGGATTAAGGCAACTTTATCTTTTAAGTTGAAGGACATTGTAACTGTAAGTATAATTACAGGTTCATGGAAGGGAAAGTCCTGCAAAACTTTGATGTAACTTTTAATGATCCAATGTGGTCTTGTATAAGAAACAGTCATTTCTAAGTCTGACTGGTTTTTCTTTTCCGTTGACAGAATTTCACCAAAGCAACAAATTTGACAACAGAATAGCAGCTCAGGGGAAATTTGAATGAAGCTATAGTTGTGATAACTTTGGAGATTCTGAGCAATGAAAGCCTAGTTATCCTCCTGGCTCTTTCATAATTGCACAGAATTTGTTGTTTGGATCATCATATTTTTGCATATTTCCCTGCTCACGGCTGCAATGCAATCATATTATGTATTATTCACTCTGCAGGTGAAGAGATTTCATGAAGCAAATGTATTGGCCCATTTCTATTAAAATTGTCTTTATAAACCACCCAACAAGCATTTTACAGTAAGCAATTCGCACAGAGGCTCAATTTTCCAAACGTCTTACACAATGGAGAAATGATGTGGTGGTGCCAGTGTTGACAAAGTTAGATGTCACATGACTGCAGGTTATAGTCCAACAGGCTTGTTTGAGCTTTTGGAGCATCGCCAATATTTCCAGGATTATCCCTGTTACCTTTCTTAAACAAAGGAACAACTGAGAACTGGCTATTTTCTGGTCTTGCCTGAGGTTGAGGAGGATATAAAGTTCTTTGTCAAGGGCCCATCAATCTCCTCCCTTGCCTGCCTTAGTATTATAGGATAGATCCCATCAAGGCCCTTGTGATTTATCCACTTTAATGCTTTTCAAGACACCCAAAACCACCTCCTTCTTAATATCGACATGCCCTAGGATATTAGCCTACCCCTCCCTAATCTTGCCATCACCCACCTCCTTCTCCTTGTTGAATGAGTTGGATAAGTGTAATATTTTCAGAAGTTTTCTCTGGAATAAAGAAAGTTAAGGCATGTGTTGCAACAAAGGAAAGGCTCAATTTGATTCCCTTTGAATCACCAATAGTCACTGTGCACATTATTTTGGTCCAACTTATGCAAGCAAGTGGAGCAAGTGGGATTTGAACAGTTTGGTAACACTAGGGAAACCTTACCTTTTACCTGAGCCAAGGGGTAGGGACATTAACACAAGACCCCACCCAATGGTCACCATGTAATGCGTTAGTTAGTGTGTGCAGTGCCATTAGCTACCCTGATCATTTTCCTTCCTGTTTCCTCCTCAGCACTTGTGTTTCTCCTCCTGGTACTTCGAAGGCACAGGAAAGACCCTCGCTTTGCCACAGAATGTGACGACATCCGCGAAAACATCGTCAGCTACGACGACGAAGGTGGGGGTGAAGAGGACACGGAAGCATTCAGCATGGCCACCTTGAGGAACTCTCAGGTCAGGCGCGGCTCCAGAGCAAGGAGAGGCGTGAAGTCCGACATTCCGTCAGCTTACAGGCAGTCGCTCCGTGGGATGCCGGATCAAGCCGTCTTCCGAGAGTTCGTCAGGGAGAGGCTGAGAGAAGCTGACTCTGATCCCTCAGCTCCCCCGTTCGATTCTTTGCAGACGTACGCATTTGAGGGGACCGGCTCAGTCGCTGGGTCCTTGAGTTCTTTGGCTTCATCCTGCTCGGGTTTCGACGATTATTACGATTACCTCAGTGACTGGGGACTATGCTTCAATACGTTGGTGGATCTGTACGGGGATAATGGAAATCACCCAGATACATGAAGCAAGGGAGAGAGAAGAACATTGAAATTTCATGGCAAGGGATAGTCTTCTGATTTTGCAATTCTAATGTCAAGCCTGCCCACCTCTGCAAGTGTGTATTGAACGTTTCACCGCCAGGAATTTTCTATTTGTTTCTTTTAAATACCAGTAAATTATTGTTGCAGCCCACCTGAGTTTCTGAAATGCTGGTCCAGCCATCACAGAACCCCAATATCTAAAATTTATCTTTCGTCAGGTGGCTTGCAGAATTCTTTACCCTGTGTAGGAGATATTGAAGAATCTCTGAATGAGTCATCTGAATGAGATATGAGCTTTTAACTGGAACGTGTTGAGGAGATACCTGTCTTCCCAATCCATTCACCATTCCACGATCTGGTCTAGATTTTGAGACTTCTTGTTACTAACAAAATAATGAAGTGAAATCTTTGTCAGGACAGTCCTGGACTTGACGAACGTGAATTCAAGAGTACCAATAAGGCCAGCCTCAGATCACTCTCCAAATCTACCCTTTGCCCAAACTGCAGAAAAGTGGGGTTTAGTCAGGGGATGGAGCAGGTGTGGATCAGCTATCACATTCCTGTTTCTGAGCCCAGAAGGACGTGTAGCTAACATTCCCCCCCTTAGGTTATTGAGCCCTCAACTCAGACTGGCATCCCCAGTGGAGCATTGTGGAAGTGCTGCACTGGGCAGAGGTGCTTTCTTTCTCATGCAATCCTTGCGCACGAGCATCAAAGATCTGACTCGTTTATCCCTTCCTGGACGCTCCTTCGCACAGATTATTTAGTCACTGTTATTTGTGGGATCTTGCTGTGTGTGGTTTGCCTGTGCCTGACATTACAACAGTGACATCAGAAAGCATTTGATTGGCTGCAATGTGCCATGGGCGCCCTGAGGTCATAACAGGCAGGTTCTTTCTCACAATCTAAAAGTTATTGCTGGTGATCAGCTACGTGCTGACATTCAGTAAAAAAATCTGTAAAGGTATAAATGTGCTAATGGCTTTGCTTTAACAGCTGAGGGAGAAAAGAGATAGGGGCACATTTGTGTCCCACAGTTGCATCAAGAGCAGTAATTTCAAACCTTTGGTACATGTTCCCGTGCAAAATATTCCTTTTGTTTTTACACTTTGTTGGAAAACTAGAATGGTCGTCTGTGGCTGACAATCCCTCATTGGAATGGTCAACATAATTTTTGTGTTGCATTTGACGTAAAGAATCACACGGTGGCACAGTGGTTAGCACTGCTGCCTCACAGCGCCAGAGACCCGGGTTCAATTCCCGCCTCAGGCGACTGACTGTGTGGAGTTTGCACGTTCTCCCCGTGTCTGCGTGGGTTTCCTCCGGGTGCTCTGGTTTCCTCCCACAATCCAAAGATGTGCAGGTCAGGTGAATTGGCCACGCTAAATGGCCTGTAGTGTTAGGTAAGGGGTAAATGTAGGGGTATGGGTGGGTTGCGCTTTGGCGGGTCGGTGTGGACTTGTTGGGCCGAAGGGCCTGTTTCCACACTGTAATGTAGTCTAATCTAATCATGGAGGGCATTTATAACATCTGGGTTTATTCAGGAGAAAGATGCTGGAAAACTAAATGCTTGCTTTTCTTGTTGTACAGTGTGTGCATCAAACAAAGTCAGCTCTGCATGCTTCACAACAAAACTGATTCCACTTTAATCGAGTCTCTGAGAATCACCCATTGCTACTTCACTGTGACACTAACAATTCATGTTAGGGATGGTTTTGCCAATGCCAGGAAAGGAAGTAGCAATGAAGCTGCACAAGATCATTTCAAATACTTTGCAACAGAAGGAATGCCCAACTCATTGCCCTCAGTATGAATCATCAAAATTGCTTCAGTCCCTGTTTGCAGGGGTTGATTAGTTCAGTTGGCTGGATGGCTGGTTTGCAATGCAGGATAATGCCATCAATGCAGGTTCAACTCATGCACTAGCTGAGGCTACCACGAAGGTGCCATCTTCTCAACCTTGCCCCTCCCCTGCGGTGTCGAGACCTTTTGGTGAAATTCACTGCCAGTTGGGGGAGTGGGACTATGGCTTTACCTTTAGTTCTTATTGTAGTTATTTTAGTTTTGTGTTTCCCCGTAACAGTTTTTCCAAGCAGCAGATGCAACATACCCCCCATTTATCATAGAATTAAGAAAGGATTAAAGCACAGAAAGAGGCCAGGCAACTTTTTTAACTTCTCCGAAGCTTCTTTTCACTCTGATACAAAGGGTTTTTTTTTGGATTCCCCCTACAGTGTGGAAACAGGCCCTTCGGCCCAACCAGTCCACACCGACCCTCCAAAGAGTAACCCACCCAGACCCATTTCCCTCTGATTAATCCACTTAACACTACGGGCAATTTAGCATGGCCAATTCACCTATCCTGCACACCTTTGGACTGTGGGAGGAAACCGGAGCACCCGGAGGAAACTCACGCAGACACGGGGAGAATGTGCAAACTCCACACAGAGAGTTGCCCAAGGGTGGAATTGAACCTGGGTGCCTGGTGCTGTGAGGCAACAGTACTAACCACTAAGCCACTGTGCTGCCCTAATTATATTATATTATATATTATGTCATTATATTCATCTATGCCTTTCTTCCCCCTCGGCTTTCATGATGCCATTCATTTCAATCATCACGTGTTGCATTCTCATCATGCTCTCAGTAAATAAATCTTTTCTGAACTCATTATTGGATTATCAATGATCACCTCTACTTGTTTTGGATTCGCCGATAATTGGAAACATCTTCTCAACCTCTTTCTCTGCCAGTACTGCCCTTTGTAGTTGTGAAGAACTCAATAATGAAGATAAAGAAACCTTAGCTCATCTTGAAATAATTAGAAGTGGATAGAGTCATTTAGGGAAAAGAACTCTCAATGGAGCAATCCACTCCATTGCCTCCAGCCAGCCCTTATGTCCTGCAAGTTTATTTGTTTCATTCACCCACCCAAAGTGTTGATAAAACTAATGATGATCTTTGCTTCTGTCACCCTTGTGTGAAGCAAGCTCCATTGCTGAGGTTGATAACCTTCCTCTACACATTTCCGCTACATCTATTGCCCAAACCCTTAATTCTGGGTTCTGTTCACCTTTACACCATTAACTATAAAAGGAAAAATGTTCCTTGTCCACTGTGTTCTTGTGCACCTGTATCAAATTTCCCCTCAACCTCCTTTGCTCCAAGAAAACTCCCCAATATCTCCAAACAAATGTAACTAACAAAATGTCCCAAGACAATAAATAGAAGCATTATCTCCAAGTAATGACAATGAGTCGGAGAGGTGAGATATATCACTGGAAAAGAAGGATTTTTCAGGGACTAAGAAAGGTAGAGAGTAAGCTTATCTTTAAATGGGTGGCAAGGTGGCTCAGTGGTTAGCACTGCTGCTTCACAGCGCTAGAGACCCTGGTTCCATTCTGACCTCAGATGACTGTCTGTGTGGAGTTTGCACATTCTCCCCATGTCTGTGTGCTCTGGTTTCCTCCCACAATCCAAAGATGTGCAGGCCAGGTAAATTGGCTATGACAAATTGACCATTGTGTTAGTCAGGGGTAAATAGGGGAATGGGTCTGGGTGGGTTACTCTTTTGAGGGTCGGTGTCGCCTGTTTCCATACTGTAGGGAATCTATTTATCTGAGAGCCAAGGAAGTGTATTTAGATAAAGGTTGGTTTCTTTTAAAAGTAATAATTTATGCACAAATAAAATTCTTTTTACTATAAGTTGCTGGGGTCGATGGATCTCTCCATGAGCCTGATGAAAATGGGAAAAATCTACACATCTATTAAGAAGTCAGGAGCCAAAGGATCACCACTACCTACCAAATCCTGTCCACCATCCACACAGCACAAGTCAGGAATGTGATGGATATTCCCCACTTGCCTGCATGGGTGCAGCTCCAACAACAATCAGGAAGCTCAACACCATCCAGGAGAAAGGAAATTGTGCAGTTGGTACCACCAAGTTAAACATCGCTGGAATTCTGGCAGATATAGTGTTAAAATATAATGGAGAGAGAGGCTATCGGACCCTAGCTCTTTGAAAAAGCTGCGTCCAATTATTCCTACTCAGAACCACAGAATCACCCAATTGTTAGAGAGCACAACAAGCCTTTTGGCCTATCATGCTTGTACAGCTCTTCAAATGAATATCATTACCAAGTGCCACATTCCTTCCACCAGACTCTTGCACACCATTTTGATCCAAATGATCCTCCAATACCCTCCTGAATGCCTCAGTTGAACCTGCATCTACCATATTTCCAGGCAGTGCATTTGATAGCTTAAATACTCTATGTGAAAAACTTTTTCTAACATCAGATTTGCTCCTCTAGTCGATCATTTTAAATCTAATCCCTTCTGTTCTTTCTCCTTTACAAGTAAAACAAAAGTTTTCTCCCTATCCATTCTATCCAGGCTTCTCATAATTTTGAAAATTTCTATTCGATCTTCTTACAGCTGTCTTCACAATCTTCCTCATAACTGAAGCTTCTCATTCCTGGAACCATTCTTGTAAATTGCTGCTGCACTCTCTCCAATACGTTCACCTCAAGTGGTGCCCACAACTTTACACAATGCTCCAGCTGAGATCCATCAAGTGCCCTGTCCAAGTTCAATGCTACTTCCTCACTCTTGTACACAGTCCCCCTATTAATAAAGCCCAGGATACTGCATGCTTTACTAACTTTTCTCTCCACTTGTCTTGCCATCCTCAATGATCTGTGCACAGATATACTCAGCTCCTGCACTCCCTTTACATTATTTAAATTGGTTTTCAATGTCCATTCCACTACAGTGCACATCGCCTGCCTTGAACCACATCTGTCCACTCCACCCAACTTGTCAATGCCCTTTTGGAGTTGTACACAGTCCTCCTCATGGTTCAAAATACTTCCAAGAATTTTGAGTCCCCTGAGAAATTAGAAATTGCTGTGCAGAGGGTGGAATGGTGGCTCAATGGTTAGCACTATTGCCTCATTGTGACGGGGACCTGGGTTCAATTCCAGCCTGTGCATTCTCTCGGTGTGGATGTGCTAAAGTTACCTCCCACAATCCAAAGATGTGCAAGCTAGGTTGATTGGCCATGCTGGATTGCCAATAGTGAGCAGGCTAGGTGGGTTAGCCATATATGATGCTAATGTTGTGCAGATTGGGTGGGATGCTGTATGGAGATTAGTGTGAACTTGATGGGCTGAAAGGCCTGTTTTCACACTGTAGGGATTCTATGCCCTCCTTGTGTCAAGATGTACATCATTTATTTGTATAGACATATTACATAGCTTTATTCCTAGTTCTCTCCATCCCCAGTTTGCTTGACAATGACCTGGGACCTGCATTCTCTGATTTCTGATCCTCCTGACAATTTAATCTGCTGGGCGTGGGAGAAGGGGGTTGCACTGGGGGTTAGTAATCTCAGGAAACAAACATTTGGTAGCTTTGTGCATCATTTCTCCAGCTCCTGTTTTAACACAGCTATTAACACATTTAATATAATGGATTCACATCTCTGTCAAATAGAGTTGATCACTGCATATAAATGTTTGCATTGCCAGTATGCTAATATTGTACTAAGTGATCTGTAGTTTATATATATCTTTCTCCCCATGACACTATTGGTACTATAATAATTTGCTCCCCGTGAAGGCAAGAAGAATACCTGAACGTTGTGTCCAAATAGTTTCCTCTGAATTAAAGATCAGTGTTGCTGGGAATTAGTGCACATTTGAATGTAGCACCTAGGCTGACAGTACCTGATTTTAAGCAACTGCCCTTTAATGGGATCGGATTCACTGAGTGTGCTTCTGGACAAATGGTTCCTAACTCATCCTTGGCAAAGACTGTCACTGGTAATATTTCCAACAATTGTTCTAATATCTACAGAAGTGTGCCTGCTGGAAGGAAAGCGAAAAAGAGAAAGAAAGCATAATTGGAGTCATTTCTGTAACTAGTGACATGGATGGAGAGTCTTTTATCGAGACAGGCATTCTGTTGTACACAGTAATTTTGACGAGAGTCAGAAACTGCTGAGTTCAAGCAAATGCTGAGCCTGTTCAAAATACTTTATGGCCATTTTGAAAAACATTGTCAGAAATGTGCTTTTTCTTCAGTCATTTTTCTGCGTATCTTAGGTATATCTTGGCTTTACATTTGCATTCATTATGTTGAAAAATATCACCAGGATCATTTGGTTGGAAAAAATATATTTCTTGCGCTTACCTCTGTTTCAACAATATTAAGCAGTCAGCGGAATCAGGCCCTTCAGCCCATTGATTCTGTTTGCCCATTCACTAAGATCATGGTTGATCTGATAACCCTCAAATCCACTTTCTTACCTAACCATCCACAAGACACAAGTCTGGAGTGTGATTGAACACTCTGTGAATGACTGTAGCTTCAACAAACTCAACAAGCCTGGCATTACCTAATACTTCTTAACTGACTTCCCATTAAAAACCTTCAATATTCACTCCTTCCACCACTGGTGCATCGCTTTCGCCAAGAGGACAAAGGCAGAAGGCACATGGGAGCATCACTATTTGCAAGTTCCCCTTCAAGAATGAACAAGTTGCCTATATCACTATCCTTTCACATCACAGTGTCAAAATCCCTGCACCTGATGTACTGCAGTGCTTCAAAAAGATGGCTCACCATCACCATCCCAAGAGCAATTAAGGAAGGACACTGAGTGCTGGACTTACCCACATCCCATAAACAGATATTGTTCTGATGATTTGTATCCTGAGATAAAGTTCCAGAATCCTGGTAGTCAGAAATACAGAACCAAAAGTCCAGGAACTCACTTGGCACTTCAGGCTGGTATTGGTAAGATCATGGTCCTGACATCAGAACTAGATCGATGTAAAGCTGGACGGAGTGGCCCATTGCTGAAAGCCACATTAGTTACATTACCAGCTGATAATTCCCTGTATTTTACAACCAGGAAATACTGAAAACCTATTGAGTTATTGAACACTTGCTGTATGAGTTGTTTCGATACCAACATTTGGGCTTTAACCTTCGTCCATGCCACAAAATTGTCTGTGGTTGCATGTGGAATCTTTCATTGCATATTAATTTGAAACATATATTGCCAGTTTTCTATTTATATATATCTCTCTAAAAATAAAATATTTTGTCTGCAATAATAGAGTCAGTGTATTGGATTTGCACAAGAGAACTTCAGCGTGTACGCAAGAATATAGGTGCAGTCGGGGTGATTTGGTGATCTGGTATTGTCAATGTGAGGCTACTTAGTCTACAGAATGGAAGCAGGCCATTCAGCCCAATGGGTCTGTGCTGGTTTTTATTGCCTACATCAGCCATCTCCCACCCTTTTTTAAAATCACAACCATGACCATGTTCTTCAATGCCTTTCTCCTTCTTGCACATTTCTAGCTGCCTCCGAAGGGTTTAAGCAAATCCCAGTTGCCACAGCAACATTCAAAAAAGCGGAGTCACACAACACAGAAAAGGCCTATCGGCCCGTCGAGTCTGCACCAACCCATCTACGCTAGTCCCACTTTACCCAGCAATTGACCCAGCACTTTAATGTTATGACATTTCAAGTGCTCATCCACATACTTTTTAAAGGTTGTGAGCTTACCCTCCTCAATGACCCTCCCGGGCAGTACATTCCAGCTTCCCACCACCCTCTGGATGAAAAAAGTTTTCTTCAATATTCCTTTAAACCTCATTTCACATTAAATGTGTGCTTTCTGGTTATTGACCTTTCAACAACGGGGAATAGCTGCTTTCTATTCACCCCTGTCCTTGGCTACCATAATCTCAGACACCTGCAGAGAATAGGCCATAGCTGTTCTCACCGTGCAGCTGAATAGAACTTTAGTTTGGCCACATTTGGAATATTGTGTACAGGTCTGTTCACCACACTGCCAGCAGGATGTGGAGCATTTGGAGAGGGGGCGGAAAATGCTTACCAGGATGTTGCCTTGTTTGGAGAGTATTAGCTATTGAGGAGAGATTAAATAAATTTGGGTTTGTTTTCACTGGAACATCGAAGGATGAGTGGTGACCCACTGGAAGTTTAATAAATTGAGAGGCATGGATAAAATGGATAGCCAGTGACTTTTGAACAGGTTAGAAAAATAATTAACAGATATGGGTTTAAGCTAAAAGAAGGTAAGTTGAAATGAGATGTGAGAAGCAAGTCTTTTACACTGCAGGTGGTAAGTATCTGGAATATGCTGTCAGAGGAAGTGGTAGAGTTAAAACATTTAACAGACGTTTGGACAGGAAATAGGCAATGAATAGGAAAGGTTTAGAAAGACATGGACCAAATGTAGGCAAGTGGGACTAGTTTAGTTTGGGAAATGTGGTCAGTATGGATGAGTTGGACTGAAGGGTCTGTTTCCATGTTGTATGTCTCTATAACTCAATGAAGGTTGATACAATTGCAATGTTTAAGAGGCATCTTGACACATACATGAATAGGAAAGAAATAGAAGGATACAGACCACACAGGGGTAAAAGGTTTTTATTTTGGAAGATGTATCATTTTACTTTGGAAATATATCTGCATAGTCTTGGGAGGCTGAATGGCCTGTTCCTGTGCTGTACTGTACCTCAGTCAGATCCCCTCTCAGCCTCTCTGCTATAAAGAGTTTATCCAGCCTCTCTGCTGAGCTGAACTTTTCCATCCCAGGCAGCATCCTGGTGAATCTCCTCTGCAGCTCTCCAGGGCAATCACATCCTTCCTATAGTGTAGTGACCAGAACTGCACACTGTACTCCAACTGTGGCTTAGCCAAAGTACTGTACTGTCTCAACTTGACCTCCCTGCTCTTATACCCCATGTCATGACTGATAAAGACCCTGATAACGATTCAGAACTACCCTGTAACGTAGCTCCTATATTTGGTATGTGCACAGAGGAATTCGCTATGAGTCCATTAGTATTTTCTTGCAACAACTGAGGCAGCAGAGTTATCCATTTTGAGATGGCTTTACCCAGCTAACAGGAAATATGTGCAAGTGCTGGGATTAGAATATCATTATCTCTCAGTATAATAACTGCCTGATGAAATCCCTGGTGAACCTAATGTCAAAAAGACTTTTTGCCTTCCCTGGTTTGTTAGTCCTTGTTGAACCACAGAAGATCCTGAGGGGATTTGGTATGGGGGATGTGGGATGTTTCCCCTTGAGAGACTGTAACTAAAAGACACCATTTACAATGAAGGGGTCTTCCACCTAAGATTGGAGAAGTTATTTCTCCCAGAGGGTCAGGCCTCAGTTTTTGCCAGAGAACATGAAAGATGGGTCATTGACTACATTCAAGAATGAGGGAGTTTGAGTCTTGATTGAGGAGGAAGCCAAAGATTATCATGGGGAATCAAGGCAGCAGAGTTGAGGCCACAATCAGATCTGCCATGATCTTAGAAAATGGAGTCGAATTAACCACCCTGCTCTGAGTTCTTACATTCATAGATAATGTTTAGATATCTGTTCTCTTTTGGCTTTTTTGTTAAGCATTGAAATGTTCTTATAACCACTCATCACAAAGTTAATCACAATTGCTCCTGTGCCAGATGTACCACTGCATACAAAATAGGCATCTGATGAGAAATCAGTGCCTTAATTGACCAGAAAGCAGCTAAACCATAAGCCTATACATTACTGATTGTAACTCACAATCACCATAGCCACTTTACAGGAAAAAGATGTAAATGACCAGAGCATCATTGCAAAGATTGATTGATAAGAATTTTTGAAGATAGATTATTGTCTTTTTAGAACTCCGTCAAATGTATTCAGAGCTACTGATCGCTCCATTACAAAACCTTCACTCCTTTTAGACCCAGTGAGTTTCAAATAATGTGTGTTTAATGGCTGCTATAGACTTCATGGAAAGGTAGCCACTTCATGTAGAGGCAACCAGCACATTTTTGAGGAAGCTGTCAAAAAGACTGATAAGGGCAGAGCAGTACACATTGTTTACTTGGATTTTAGTATAGCCTTTGACAAGGTTCTGCATGGTAGAGTTAGGTTATTTGGGATTCAGTGTAAGCATGTCAATTGGATGCAGAATTGGCTTAATGGTAGGAGACAGAGAGTAATGGTGGAGGGTTGCTTTTCAGATTGGAGCCCTGCGACCAGTGGTGTTCCACAGGGATTGGTTCTGAGTTCTCTTCTGTTTGTCAGTTATCTAAATGATTTGGATGAGAATATAGAAGACGCGGTTAGTAAGTTTGTAGATGACCCCGAAATTGGTGGCATAGTAGACAGTGAAAAGAGTATTTTTTTTAAATTACAAAGGGATCTTGATCAATAGGTCAATGGGTTAAAAAATGGCAGATGAAGTTCAGTCTAGATAATTGCAGGGTATTGCATTATGGTCCAATAAACAATGACAGGGCTTATACAATTAATGGCAGGGCCTTGGGTAGTTTTGCAGAACAGACGGACCTAGGGGTACAGAAGAGATTTACCAGGATGTTGTCAAGTATTGAAGGTTTCAGTTATATAGAAAGGCTGGATAGTCGAGGACTTTTTTCACTGGAGTATAAGAGATTGAGAGGCAATCTGACAGAAGTTTATAAAATAATGAGAGATACAGATAGAGTTAATGATTGTTGTCTTTTCCCTAGGATGGGGGACTTCAAGACAAGGGGACACATTTTTATGGGGAAGGAGAGAGATTTAAAAAAGAAATGAGGCAAATTGTTTTACACAGGGGGCAGTCCACGTATGGAATGAACTTTCTGAGGAAGTGTGGATGTGGGTACAATCAAATTTAAAGATATTTGGATGGAGACATGAATAGGAATGATTTGGAGGGACATGAGCAAGGAGCAGGCAGGAGGGGCTAGTTTAGGTTTGTACTATGTGGAGCAGGGTCTGCTTCCTTGCTCTATGACTGTGTGACTCCATGACTAAGAAAAGCTAGCCAGCCAGCATACAAATTACAATTAGAGTTCTTCAAACATCCATTTTCCAGAAGAAAGTGCAGACCATATTTTTGCATTTAAGGAATAAGTTACTAATATACATTGCTCACCAACAAAATTTTAATTCATATAAAACTTTGTGTCAACCCTAGACAATCAATTTCTGCAGGTCTCCAAACATACATAAATAGTCTTCATTTCACTAGATCTGCTGGATTGTGTTTGACTGTTTCTCTAACATCTGGATTGTGTTTGACTGTTTCTCTAACATCTGGTGATTCATTTGTGCCTCTTTCAATCAGGAAATTGGTCATCCTTACCCAATCTGACATATAAACAGAAACTAGCAGCAGGAAAAGGCCATTCAGCCCATCAAATGCTTATGCCATTCAATGAGATCATTCTTGATTCACTATCCCAATGTCATACTCCAGCTCTTTCCCCTTGAGTCTCTGGAAATCGACTTTTCTCTTTCATTATTATATAAGTGTCTTGGATTCCGCATCTTTCTGGGCAAGACAATTACACATGTTCATCACCTTCTGAGAGAAGAAATTTCACTTTATCTGTGCTTGAGGCGGCCTGCCCGAGACCATGACCCTTTGTTCTGGGCACCAAACCGAGGGAAACATCATTCCTGCACCAAGTCTGCCCAACCATGTCAGAATCTGATATGTTTCAATGCAAGCCCCTGTCATTCTTTGAAACTCCAGTGAATACAGGTCCAATTGACCCAGTCTCTCCTCATGGACAAATCTACTGCTGCAGGAGTCAGTCCAGTGAAACCTCGCTACATTCCCTCAGTAGCACGCATCCCTTTTCTTGCATGTGATTCCACATCCACAGTAATGTGGGTGACACTCAATTGCTCACTGGACAGACCATCCATAACCTCATCACCTCAGGGGATCTCCCATCCACCGCCTCCGACCTCATAGTCCCACAACCCACACCGCCTGTTTCTACCTCTTGCCCAAAATCCACAAACCTGACTGCCCCGGCCGACCCATCGTCTCAGCCTGCTCCTGCCCCACCGAACTCATCTCTGCATACCTCGACACGGTCCTGTCCCCCTTAATCCAAGAACTCCCCACCTACGTTCGGGACACCACCCACGCCCTCCACCTCCTCCATGATTTTCGCTTCCCCGGTCCCCAATGCCTTTTCTTCACCATGGACATCCAGTCCCTGTACACCTCCATCCCCCATCACGAAGGACTCAAAGCCCTCCGCTTCTTCCTTCCCCGCCGAACCAACCAGTACCCTTCCACTGACACCCACCTTCGACTGACTGAACTGGTCCTCACCCTCAACAACTTCTCTTTCCAATCCTCCCACTTCCTCCAAACCAAAGGAGTAGCCATGGGCACCTGCATGGGCCCCAGTTATGCCTGCCTCTTCGTAGGATATGTGGAACAGTCCATCTTCCGCAGCTACACTGGCACCAACCCCCACCTTTTCCTCCACTACATCGATTACTGTATTGGTGCTGCTTCGTGCTCCCATGAGGAGGTTGAACAGTTCATCCACTTTACCAACACCTTCCACCCCAACCTCAAATTCACCTGGACCGTCTCAACCTCCTCCCTCCCCTTCCTAGACCTTTCCATTTCTATCTCGGGCGACCGAATCAACATGGACATTTACTATAAACCGACCGACTCCCACAGCTACCTAGACTACACCTCCTCCCACCCTGCCCCCTGTAAAAATGCCATCCCATATTCCCAATTCCTTTGTCTCCACCGCATCTGCTCCCAGGAGGACCAGTTCCAATACCGTACAACCCAGATGGCCTCTTTCTTCAAAGACCACAATTTCCCCCCAGACGTGATCGACAATGCTCTCCACCACATCTCCTCCACTTCCCGCTCCTCCGCCCTTGAGCCCCGCCCCTCCAATCGCCACCAGGACAGAACCCCACTGGTCCTCACCTACCACCCCACCAACCTCTATATACAACGTATCATCCGTCGTCATTTCCGCCACCTCCAAACGGACCCCACCACCAGGGATATATTTCCCTCCCCTCCCCTATTAGCATTCCAAAAAGACCACTCCCTCCGTGACTCCCTCGTCAGGTCCACACCCCTCACCAACCCAACCTCCACTCCCGACACCTTCCCCGCAACCGCAAGAAATGCAAAACTTGCGCCCACACCTCCCCCCTTACTTCCCTCCAAGGCCCCAAGGGATCCTTCCATATCCGCCACAAATTCACCTGCACCTCCACACACATAATTTACTGCATCCGCTGCACCCAATGTGGCCTCCTCTGTATTGGGGAGACAGGCCGCCTACTTGCGGAACATTTCAGAGAACACCTCTGGGACACCCGGACCAACCAACCCAACCACCCCGTGGCTCAACGCTTTAACTCCCCCTCCCACTCCACCAAAGACATGCAGGTCCTTGGACTCCTCCATTGCCAGACCATAGCAACACAACGGTTGGAGGAAGAATGCCTCATCTTCCGCCTAGGAACCCTCCAACCACAAGGGATGAACTCAGATTTCTCCAGTTTCCTCATTTCCCCTCCCTCCACCTTGTCTCAGTCAAATCCCTTGAACTCAGCACCGCCTTCCTAACCTGCAATCTTCTTCCTGACCTCTCCGCCCCCACCCCACTCCAGCCTCACCTTGACCTCCTTCCACCTATCGCATTCCCAACGCCCCTCCCCCAAGTCCCTCCTCCCTACCTTTTATCTTAGCCTGCTGGACACACTTTCCTCATTCCTGAAGAAGGGCTCATGCCCGAAACGTCGATTCTCCTGCTCCTTGGATGCTGCCTGACCCGCTGCGCCTTTCCAGCAACACATTTTCTGCTCACTGGAATGGCCTGGCAAGCCAATTGGTGGTGAAGAGTGGCTAAATACTGACCTCACATCCCTTCAATAAATAGTCACGAATAAAACAACAATTTATGCCCTTTTCACTCAGCCTCATTTTATCTCAGAGAGCTCCACGCTGAGGCTGAAGCCATGTTGTTTATAGCTATTTCACTCATTGTTATTGGGTAATGCATTAGCAGAGTTTGCCACTTAAAAGTGGAGCAGGTATATTTGCAATTTTGAACAGATTTTACTGCTGCCAATTTATAATCCTGAGGAGTAATTTTACTCCCTTGATGTCTCTAAGCATTCATTCCATTTCTACAGTGACAACATCCAGTATAGTGTTCGCAAGATGTATTCACTTCAATCTGCAGTTGGAAGTCTTTGAAAACATGATAAGGTATAAATTAGCAAGATGTCTCAGTGGTTAGCATTGCTGCCACACAGTGCCCTGGACCCGGGTTCAATTCCAGCCTCATGCGACTGTCTGTGTAGAGTTTGCACATTCTCCCCAAGTCTGTGTGGGTTTCCTCCCACAGTCCAAAGATATGCAGGTTAGGTGAATTAGCCATGGTAAATTGCCCATGGTGTTCAGGGATGTGTAGGTTAGCTGCATTATTCAAGGGAAACATAGGGGAATGGGTCTGAGTGGGATACTCTTCAGAGGGTTGGTGTGGACTTGTTGGGCCAAATGGCCTGTTACCACACTGTAGGAATTCTATGATAAGTCACAAGATGGTTACAGCACAGAAAGAAACCATTCAGCCCACCTTCTCTGTACCGGCTCTCCAAATGAGTGATTTACTTAGAGCCATTCCTCCACCATTTCCCTCTAGCCCTCCATGTTCTTCTTCTACAGATAATCATCTAATTCCCCCTGGAATGTCTCACTTCAGCCTGCCTCCACCACACTGTCAGACACTGCATTCCACATCATAAGCACTCTCTGGATGAAAGGATCAATCACAGCTGATAAATGTCTCGATTCCATTGTCCTGCCTTCTCCCCACAACACTTGATCCCCTTACTCATCTAGAACCATCTAGCTCTGTCTTAAACAGTCGGCCACCACATCCCTCTGTGGCAATGTGTTCCACAGATTCACCACCCTTTGCCTGAAGAAATTCCTCCTCCTATCAGTTCTAAAGAGTTTTCCTTTCACTTTGAGGCTTAGTCGTTGGGTTCTAGTCTCTCCCTACTAGTGTAAACATCATTGGGAACAGTTTCTCCATTGGTACTCTGCCCAGTGTCCTCATGGTATACCTAGATGAAATCTCATGTCAACCTTCTCCATGAAAAAAAAGACTCAATTTCTACTTAATTGTAGTTCCTCATCCCCTCAAATCTTCTCTTCACTCTCTCTGATGCCTTTGCATCCTCCTTCCACTGGGTAGCCAAATCTAGACACACCGAGTTTTAATCAATGTTTTCTGCAAGTTTATCAAAACCTCCATGGTTTTTTGTACTGTTAGCCCCTATTAATAAAATCTGGGATTTTTTAATATTTAGTCGACTGTGTTCTTAAACTGATCTGCTGTCTCCAGTGCATTATGCACTTATTTGGCATGTCAGCTCTTGCACCCTCTTTAGATTTGTACTATTTATTATTATTATTATTATTATTATCACTGTACCAGTTAGATTTGTAATATTTATTTTCTATTGTTTGTTCAAGCTTTTTCAAACAAAAGGAATCACATTCCTTGATGTTGAATTTTACCTGACACTGGAGCACCTGTTCCACCAATTTGTTATGTCCTTTTGAAATACTGCACTGTCTTTCTCAATATTGACAATATTTCATAGCTTGTTACCATTTGCCACTGCTGAAACTGTGCATTTGCCATTGTATGTGTGCATCTTCATTTGTTCATTCGTCACAAAGACCAGAGTCACAAAATTGACCCCATTATAAATATTTCTCCCATTCGAAAAACACCATTGCTCTCTGTTTCCCAGCCAGTTTTTAGAATCTTTATTCCCATTGTCCTGTTTATAATATTGGTCACTAGTCTGTTCTGTGCCACTGTATCAAACACATTGTGGAAACATGTGTCAGTCACATTAGCAGCACTGCCACCATTAACACTATTTTTTTACCTCAGCAAAAAACTCCCAATAAATTAGTTCAACAGAATTGTCCCTTCTGAAATCCAAGCTGACTCTTGTAAATTAAACTGCCCAAGTGACTGTTCATTTTGATGCAAATTATTGCTTCCCATCACCAATGTTAAACTGACATGCTAAATATCACTCATTGTAAAGCAGTAACACACACAGCTACTTCTGACCAGTTTTGTGTGTGTGTGTCTGTGCTTGTGTTTGTGTGAGTATCTGTGCCTGTGTTTGTGTGTGTATGTGTCCGTACCTATGTGTGTTTTTGTGTGTGTGTGTCTGTGTGTGTCTTCACTTTGTTCAGAGAGTTTCTCATGGAAAACAAATAAAACCTGACACACAATCACACTCATCACATAAAACACAATAATCATTTTGTGCAGAGCAGGGTTATTCAAATTCCAATGAGGGAGATCAAAGGCTAGTCAATTTTGCTTTTCGATGAGGTGGGAATGCTGAGCATGGCACATAGTGAACGCTCTGATCCCCAACCCTTCCACATAGACTCTCAAAACAGTCTGTGTTGGTTGTGCCGATAGGTAGTTTAAGCGACTTCCTTTACTGAGAGTTAACACTGCCCAACATCTGTTGGCACTACACCATAGATCAATGGTTAATTTCTTCAAATTTCTTCAGGATAGTCTAAAACAAGGGAGATAATAACTATTAAATGACTTTATTACATGGTTAGGTAAATACAGCAGACAGCAGCTTTGATTGGATTCACTTAATTAAGTCAACATAACTTACTTTAATAGGAGAAAGTGAGGACTGGAGATGCTGGAAATTAGAGTTGAAAGTGTGGTGCTGGAAAAGCACAGCAGGTCAAGCAGCATCCAGGCAGCTTCCTGACGAAGGGCTAATGTCTGAAACATCGATTCCCCTGCTCCTCAGATACTGCCTGACCTGCTGTGCTTTTCCAGCAACACACTCTTAACCTACCTTAATGGAATAAAGTAATGTAATACAGAATAAAGTAAATGCTACAATTCTAAATCTATTTAAATGGATTGACTATGGCCTATTCTTCAACATTATGATGCTCTTATTCTGGGTGAAAATCGTCATCTTTTTAAATGTCTTGATGACTTTACACCTTGCTCCTTCGGACTAGATATAGTCAATAATTGAACACTTTAAGCGTATTGTGCTTTTCTATTAGGACACCTACACCATTCCATATGCCTTATGGAAGCGGTTGGAAATCCTCATTTTTGTTCCATGTTCTTCAGTACTCTAATCTGCCAGTAATCTATCAACTTCTGTTCAGAAAATTTCAATTAATTCAGAATTCAGCAGTTATTTTTTAACACACTTGTGGGAAAAATGGTACCTGGTCTCAAAGGTTTTGATAAAACATAGAACTGTAGATGCTGGAGATCTAAAACAAATCAAAGTAGAAATTGCTGGAGAAACTCAACAGGTCTGGCAGCATCTGCAGAGAGAGGGAGAGGAAAAAAAACAACATTAGTGTTTCAAGACCTGCGATGTTTCTTCAGAATCAAAGGATTTGTTTTCTCTCCACAGATATGCCAGACCTGCTGAGTTTTTCTCAAAGTTCAGTTTTTGTTTCTACTTTACTGCATCTCTTCAGAGTTGGGAAGGTAGCCCTCAACTCGGAGCTTACCGAAACATTAGTCAAGTTGATGATGGGTCACTGCACCCAAAACAGCCACTCTGTTTTCTCTCCCCAGATGCTACCAGTTCTGCTGAGTTTCTCCTGCTATTTCAGTTTTTCCACATCCATAGTTCTTGGTTTTATTCGAGTTGTCGGGGACTGTCCTCATTATTGAAGACTTTAATCCTTTAAGCTCCAGTATCCTTCTGCTCTGGACAACTGATGAAATCCTCAGCAACACATGAAGCTTTGCTTTCTTATTTTAGGTTCCGTTTTAGACCAGCACCTCGTTTTTCACACATTCCAAATGGTAGGGATGCCTAGCATTCCTCTTCCTATCTTTCAGGAGTTGTCCTGTGTCCTTTCCAGCGTCTGTACTTATTCTCATAGCTTTGAGGTCCTCACAGTTGCCTGATTGGTGACCTTACTCACAGTGGTATCGGGTCATCAACATTGCAGCCTTAAGAAATCTCAAAGATTATTGTTAGGTCAACACTTTTACAAGGTTCTGTGTATCTGCCACACCAACAAACTTTTCTTTTTTATTTGCGCTCATGAGGCGTGAGTGTCGCTGGCTGGGTCAATATTTATTGTTCGTCCCTTGTTGCCCTTGAGAAGGTGAGGGTGAGCTGCCTTCTTGAACAACTGCAGCCCTTGTGCTGTAGGTAGACCCGCAATGCCCTTAGGGATGGAATTGCAGGACTTTGACCTAGCAACAGTCAAGGAACAGCAATATATTTCCAGATCAGGACGGTGAGTGGCGTGGAGGGGAACTTGTAGTTGGTGGTGTTCCCATGTATCTGCTGCCCTTGTCCTTCTAGATGGAAGTAGTGATGGGTTTGGAAAGTGCTGTTTGAGGATCTTTGGTGACACTGCTGCAAATTGGCATTGGTGGTGGAGGGCATGGATGTTTGTGGATATGGTGCAAATCAATTGGGCTTCTTTGTCCTGGGCGATGTCAAGCTTTGACTGTTGTTGTAGCTGCACCTATCCAGGCAACTGGGGAGTATTGCATCACCATCCCGACTTGTGTCTTGTAGATGTTTGAACAGACTGTGGGGAGTCAGGAAGGAGTTACTTGTTGAGTGTTCCTAGCCTATGACCTGCTCTTGTTGCCACTGTGTTTATGTGGTGAATCCAGTTGAGCTTCTGATCAATGTAACCCCAAGGATAATGCTAGTGGAAATTCAGTGATGGTAACACCATTGAATGCCATGGGGCAGTGGTCAGTTTATTTCTTATTGGAGGTGGTAATTTGTGTGGCACGAATGGTACTTGCCTCATTCTTGATGAAGGGCAATTCTCCTGCTCCTGGGATGCTTCCTGACCTGCTGTGCTTTTCCAGCACCACACTCTTGACTCTAATCTCCAGCATCTGCAGTACTCACTTTTGCCTGGTAATTGCCATTTGTCAGCCCAAGTCTGGATATTGCTCAGATCTTGTTTGACTTGAACATTGACTGCTCCAGTATCTGAGGAGTCATGAATGACGCTGAACATTGTGCAAACGTGAGGGAACTTCTGACTGCCTGGTAGAGGGATGGTCATTGATGAAGCAGCTGAAGATGGTTTGGCCTCAGAGACTACCCTGAGGAACTCCTGCAGGGATCTTCTGGAGCTGAGTGACTGACCCCGAACAACTACCACCATCTTCTGATGTGCCAGGTCAGGTGAGAGTGACAGCTTTCGATATCAAGTATGGAATGTAGTGATTGTAGGAATTAAAAGCAGGAGAGGGAATTTGGCCATTCAAGCTCACTTTGCCATTTACCATGATGGTGGCTGATCTTATCCCAGTTTCAAATCCACTGCCCTGCCTGTTCCCATCTCACTTTTCATCATGGGGCCTGAGCAAAACAGGACACAATGGGTATCTGGGAACAAACTCTCCACTACTGAAACTTCCTTGAATGGGGATAAATGGATTCAAACATATGAATCTTACATATTAACCTAGCCAAATTCTGCATTTCTATCTGATGTACTTGTTTAGGATCAAATTCATATTCCACAAATAAATTTAACCCATGCTGTATCCAGCATTATCTACTTATGGTTCCTTTAGGAAATAGTGACCATAACATCAGTAAC
Source organism: Chiloscyllium punctatum (assembly GCF_047496795.1). Taxonomy (NCBI): domain Eukaryota; kingdom Metazoa; phylum Chordata; class Chondrichthyes; order Orectolobiformes; family Hemiscylliidae; genus Chiloscyllium; species Chiloscyllium punctatum. The sequence continues at coordinate 12,967,425 of NC_092743.1, forward strand.
TTCTTATCTGATAAAACAAAGAACTGTCGACACTGGATATCTGAAATATAAACAGAACATGCTGGAAAAACTCAGCAGGTCAGAAGCATCTGATGAGGTGTTACTGAACCAAAGCTTTAACCCCATCATCAAATTCTTCTCTGGGGGACAAAGTGAAGTAGTCCAATCCAAAACTCGGGCCCTAAGTCTAAACAAAGGACAAAGTCAGAATTCACATAACATCAGGTTATAGTCCAACAGGTTTATTTGAGGTCACAAGCTTTCAGAGTGCTGCTCCTTCAGGTGAAGTGGAGGGAAGCACCAGATGATGGAGCAGGGCTCTGAAAGCTTGTGGCTTCAAATAAACCTGTCAGACTATAACCTGGTGTCACCTGACTCCTGACTTTTTTCCACCCCAGTCCAACACTGGCACGTCCACATCATGGCCAAACAAAAGAAATGACAAATGGATCAGGGGTGAGTTAGCTGCGTCAGGCACAAATAATACTTGTCACTTATCAGCCCAAGAATGGATATAGAACAGCTCTTGATGCAAATGGACCTTGCTGGGAAATACATGACTTTGCAATGAATGTCCTGGCAGTTTGTGATGTTTCTCCCATCTGTCATCATTACCTGGATTGGGTTTCCTTATGAGCGCTTTAGGGAACATCTCCGAGACACCCGCACCAATCAACCAAACCGCCCCGTGGCCCAACATTTCAACTCCCCCTCCCACTCTGCCGAGGACATGGAGGTCCTGGGCCTCCTTCACCGCCGCTCCCTCACCACCAGACGCCTGGAGGAAGAACGCCTCATCTTCCGCCTCGGAACACTTCAACCCCAGGGCATCAATGTGGACTTCAACAGCTTCCTCATTTCCCCTTCCCCCACCTCACCCTAGTTCTAAACTTCCAGCTCAGTAACTGTCTCCTTGACTTGTCCGGACTTGTCTGACCTGCCTATCTTCTTTTCCACCTATCCACTCCACCCTCTCCTCCTTGACCTATCACCTTCATCTCCTCCCCCACTCACCTATTGTACTCTATGCTACTCTCTCCCCACCCCCACCCTCCGCTAGCTTATCTCTCCATGCTTCAGGCTCACTGCCTTTATTCCTGATGAAGGGCTTTTGCCCGAAACGTTGATTTCGCTGCTTGTTGGATGCTGCCTGAACTGCTGTGCTCTTCCAGCACCACTAATCCAGTATTTGATTTTCAACATCTGCAGTCATTGTTTTTACCTTGACTTATGGAAAGCCAAGGGAAATGATGCTTATAACTAAGAGGGATCATTGACCCCATTTCCATAGAAATTAAAATTAGAAAGTAGGAAGCTGGGAAAGGACTGCATGGAATTTACTGATTGGTTACATGCAGAGACCGTGATACAATATATCATGCAAATTAGTGTCCATCAGAATATTGCATTACCAAACACAAGCTTGATACCATCATGGACAAAGCAGTCCTCCTGGTTGGAAGACCGTTCACCATCCCAAACATTCACTCTCTTGTCCACAGGGAACAGTAGAGGAAGTATGTACCTACCATCAAGGTGCATTGCAGCAACTCACCAAGACTTGGTTGACAGAATCAACATGACATCTGAAAAAGAACAAGGACAGTCGATAAATAGGAACATCATTGTATCGATTGTAATGAGGTCAGCCAGGTGGACCTCATAGAATATGAGTTCCTTGATTGGGGCTGTTAACCTGGGGCAATCAGGGAGCCCTGGCTGACAGGTATAAACAAGAGTGTCAGAGGTTCTGTTCAGTCTGACAACTGGCTCTGAGGGAGCTGAATCAGTGTCAAGGATTTGACATGTATAAATAAAGGGTTGACTTAGCGACAGGATACAGACCTCTGTGGAGTTATTTCAGTCACTACCTGCAGTTCTCCTCCAGGTATGTACTATCCTGTCTGGAAGTTAGGTGGCCATTGCTTCACCATTGTTTGGTCACAATCCAGGAAATCCCCTGCTAACAGCATGATGGGTGACCCTTCACCACATGAACAGGGTCACTGAGTAATACAACAGAGACAAGGCCCTACGGCCCATCGAGTCTGTGCTGACCTAGCTGCACTCATCCCACTTTCAGCTGTCGGGTAAGTGGAGCTCACCGCCTTTCTGAGCGGGAAGATGCCGAATAAATTCTTGCTGAGGCAGCACTGCCCAGGAATGCATTTGGAAAATAATTCCCCCGATTTGCTGGCTGTTTCCAGCACTTTCTGATCAGATGTTTGAGGATTCAAATCGACTCCATCAATTCTCTTGTTAGTGTATATTTTCTGAGCCACTGTGTACACTCATTGGAATTCACGGGCTTTAACACTACAATGCCTTATTGACGACATGGAAATGTATGCTCTCAGCAGCCTCTTCAGCTGCATGGAAAATGTCAGAGGATTATTGCTGCAGAAGTATTTTAATTGGCTGATTTTTTTTCTACAACTCCGGCAAACAGTGTTACATTATCAGAAGTCACAATGCTCTGAAATGTCAATGCCCAGGATACTGTTTGTGGTGCCTATGTATTAAGGAATGTTATTCATTTTTGATCCTGCAATTAAGCTGCGATGTAACATTAAAAGTTCTCAACATATTAACAAGGAGGAACTTTCATTAATAATCCCTCTCGTAATTCAACCATTTAAACCTGCATTAACAGTCACATTCCTTCTTAAAGTTACTCCTCGTGATTTGTTGCATATGTTAAGGAGTTCCTGATATGAACTTAATGGTTAGAAGTATCATAGCAGCATCAAATTCTTGCAGATGTTGGAATCTGTACTGGAAGCAAAAAAATGCTAGAAATCACAGCGGGTCAGGCAGTGAAAGCAAGCTACCGTTTCAAGTGTGGATGACTCTTCAGCAGCTCAGTCGGCTCTGGTGAAGAGTCATCGAGACTCGAAACATTAGCTTGCTGTCTCTCCATGGATGCTGCCTGACCTGCTGTGATTTCCAGCATTTTTTGTTTCCAGTATCAGAACAGGAGATGGGAACCCAATCCCTTGAGTCTGTTCCAACCAATCAATTTCAATTATGCTGATTAGTATTTTAATTCTGTTTGTTTGCCTCTGTTTCCCAGTCCTTAATATCTTTACTCAATAATCTCAAAGACTCTAAATTTTGATGTCTTCAATTCACTTTTGGTTTCAGCAGCTATTTAGAGGTGAGAGCTTCAGATTTCTACATGTATATAACTCTACTGTAGTGCTGCTCCATTTGATTGCTGAGGATGCAACAATGTGGAGTTCAACCTTTTAACAATACTGGAACACAGATCTGTCAAATGCCTTTAGTGATCAGAAGAAGCACGAATTAGAATTCACATTGTGTGCTAATTACTTGTTAATATATCTTGACTCCTCAATAGCAATCATTTGTGGATGATGGATAATGTTACATTTTCAGATACTACTGTCACTATGTTTGAGTAGCTCATCTGGTTTGAGTAGCTCATTGCCAACCATCCTCCATCTCAATGTTGAGTTTAGGCCTTGACTAATTATTATTAGTAGAGAATAGACCACTGGTGAAATGAAACAGAAGAATTTCTTATCATATCTAATAAGGCAGGTAATCTTCTGATCAGAATAGGTACATCTTACACTACCAGTCAGGCATAACTATGAAGGACTCTGGGAGTTGAAAGAATATATCTATGCCCTGTGGTTACTCATTGACTCCACTCAGTGACTGTGTAACATCATCATATTGAGTAGAGCTCAATGGAACATGAACATTAATTCCTTCAGAACCAATACCTTATACATAGGACAAGTGGAGGGCTCCCTAAGTGGGAGACCTCCCCCTTTCTCTCAGGGATCTGGGGTGGAGGGTGCTGCACATAATGGTGCCCACAACCGCAGATTGCGGTGGTTCACAGACTCCCAGCCCAACTGCTTGTTCTGTGTTGCTGTGGAGTCCGTGGCCAATGTATACATGGGTTGTGGGTGTTTGCACTCCCTTTTTAGTTTTCTAGAGAACCTTCTCCTCTGCTTTTGGTTGCATTTCAGTCCCACACTCCTGATCTTTGGGCATCCCATGTGGGGCAATGGCGGTGGGGGGGGGGGGAGGGGGGGGGGGAGTTGGTGGTGGGGAGGATAGGTCAGAGGATCCCCTCATGGGTCTGTTCCTGGGTCTGGCCAAACTGGCCATAAACAGGCAGCGGGTCGTGGAGGGGATCATTAGGGCCGATTGCCTGCCCTTCTTCCGTGGTTACATGAGAGCCCGGGTGTCTCTGGAGTAGGAGCACGCGGTGTCCACCAACACCCTTGAGCTGTTCAGGGAGAGGTGGGCACCACAGGGAGTGGAGTGCATTATTTCCCCCTCCAACTCTATTTTGAGTTAATCCCTGCCCTCCCCCTCACTGTTTGATCACACAGCATTGTCCTTTGATGTGAAGGGCACTGCTTGTCACTGGCCCCTCGGGTGTTTCCTTTCTTCCTGGTGGTGGAAAAAAAATACAATAGTCAAGAGTACTGGTGCACTGGGCAAATGGGTCAAAGTATTGTTTTGATTGATGTATCCAAATTCTGCTGTGTAAAAGCAAGGCTGATTGTGACAAGTCAGCCCTTTTGGGGAAGGCTCTGAGGCCTTAATATGAAAGGAATCTTCAACGTTCCATAATTAAGCTCCAGTTAGGTTTACTAACAGTGCCTGCATTTGAAGGAAATGAATGTGAATACTACAGCTCATACCATTTCCTCAATTTCTCTGAAATGACACTAATTCTGCTTTTCAGAGGATATTTAATGTTATCTTCAGAACTGCACTGTTCAATATCATTACCACAAGTCAAATGTGTTCACCCAGTTAAAACATGATGCCAGGGTTATCTTTAACAGCATCACACAGCACTAAGATGTGGAGGAATTTCTTCAAACAGGGGATGGTGAATCTGTGGAATTCATTGCCACAGAAGCCTGCGGAGGCCAGGTTATTGAGTATATTTAAGACAGACATAAATGAGCTGTTGTTTAGTAAGAGCTTATGGAGAGAAGGAAGAAGAATGGTCAAGTGGTAGAGCAGACCCAATGAGCCAAATGGCCTAATACTGCTGCTACATAGACTTATAGAGTCATACAGCATGGACCTTTGATCTAAACAGTCCATGCTGAACTAAGCCTATGTGGGCGGCACGGTGGCACAGTGGTTAGCACTGCTGCCTTACAGCGCCAGAGACCCAGGTTCAATTCCCGCCTCAGGCGACTCTCTGTGTGGAGTTTACCAATTCTCCCCGTGTCTGTGTGGGTTTCCTCCGGGTGCTCTGGTTTCCTCCCACACTCCAAAGATGTGCAGGCCAGGTGAATTGGCCATGCTAAATTGCCTGTAGTGTTAGGTAAGGGGTAGATGTAGGGGTATGAGTGGGTGGGGCGGTGTGGACTTGTTGGGCCGAAGGGCCTGTTTCCACACTGTAAGTAATCTAATCTAATTCCAAACTAAACTAGTCCCATCTGCCTACTCCTGCCCCACATGCATCTAAACCCTACCTAGCCCATGTATCTAATGTCAAAAGTTACCATTTGATCATGCTTGTGTCAGATCTTCTGGAGTACTATTAGATTAATTGCACTCTCTTGTTCTTTCCTGTCGTTTTGCAGTTGCTTCCTTTGAAGTTAATGTTTTTGCCTGATATCCGTTTGAAAGCTATTGTTGAATCTGTTTGATCACCCTTTCAAGTAATGCAGTCCAGATTGTGTCAACCCTCTGTATAAGAACGTCTTGGCACCTTTTTAGACACTCGCTTTAAACTTGCAACTATCATGACTACTAGGCATCTCTGCATTGTTGTCATTGAGCTGTGAACTTATAAAGGCTTCACTTCCCCCGTTCAATTTTTAATTGAATGCTCCAATTTAAAAATAACAAGCAAGCTTTAGTTTTAAAATTAGATCAAAGTTTAGTCTCATACACAATGATTGCTGGAAGTTATTATGTGATACAGTTATTAGATAAAGTACAGATACAAACATTCAAAGTAGATGCGGATAAAGGATGCTTATAAAATTAACGTCAGTTTAGTCAATTATTGCTTGGACCATTCCTTGTTTGAAGATTCCTCTTTCAAAGCCGAGTTGTAAACGTGAAGTCAGAATTTGGCAGTTGCAGTAGCTTTGTACTTTAATAATTGGAGACTTCTCACACAGATTAACCCAGTAAGTATTTGAGAAGAATCGGTTTTCCTGTTTCAATCTCATTCTGTGGTTATGGCACTTGTGGTTTGCCTGAACATTTTTGCAGAACTGTAGTTGATCCCTGAGACAAACCTTTCTCTTGTGCTGAAAACTCTCATGGAGTCATAGAGTCATACAGTGTGGAAACAAACCCTTTAGTCCAACTAGTCCATGCCGACCATAATCCCAAACTAAACTAGCCCCATCAATCCCTACTTCAGAGGACTGGACATAAAATTATCATCTAAAACGTGAGTGCTACGCTAAGGGAGTACTGTCTTTTGAATGGAATCTTCCATCTATTGTTCATGCAGATGTAAAAGGCTATTTTGCATAGCACTATTTCAAAGAACAAATAAGTTCTCCCTTGTCTCCTGACTCAGGAAGAGGTTCCCTGATGCCCAGAATTGAGAATAGTAGTCATTATGGAGTTAAATACTTTTACATAGGCTGAACAAATCTTCTTGCTTTTTTTAATGAACACCATCAATAGCTCAGTCTTTAATGATATGCTTTATGAGCAGAGCTTTGTCAGACAATCGCACGCAACTTGGTTGTACATGCTGTGCAACTCGCTCTGGTTTACTGAACCTGACCCTATGACATATCCAAGCAGCAAGAACATCCAGAACACTTGAACCTCGTAATAATTCCCTCCCCAAATAATAATCATAGGGAAAAATAAGAATATTTTGACCTATTCTCACATGATTCCTGATCTCAATTCTAATTTATAGAGTCATTGAACTGTACAGCATGGAAACAGATCCTTCAGTCCAACTTGTCCATGCCGACCAGATATCCTAAATTAATCTGGTCCTATATGCCAACATTTGGCCCATATCCCTCTAAACCTTTCCTATTCATATACCCACCCAGATACCTTTTAAATGTTGTAATTTCAACTGGCTCCATCACTTCCTCTGGCAGCTCATTCCATGCACACACCACCCTCTGCGTGAAAAAGTTGCTCTTTAGGCCCCTCATAAATTTTTCCCCCTCACCTTAAACCTACGCCCTCTAGTTTTGGACTCCCTTACCCCGTGCAAAGCAGCTTGACTGTTCACCCTATCCATGCCCCTCATGATTTTATAAACCTCTATATTATCACCTCTCAGCCTCCAACTTTCCAGAGAAAACAGCCCCAGTTTATTCAGCCTCTCCCTGTAGCTCAAACCTTCCAACCCTGGCAACATCCTTGCAAATCTTTTCTGAACCCTTTCAAGTTTCACAACATCCTTCCGATAGGAAGGAGACCAGAATTACACGCAGCCACAAAGTGACCTCTCAACTCTTACAATCAATGCACTGACCAATAATGGCAAGCATACCAAACACCTTCTTCACTATCCTATCTCCCTGCAATTCCAATTTTAAGGAACTATGAGCTGCACTCCAAGGTTTCTTTGTTCATCAACACTTCCCAGAACCTTACTGTTAAGTGTATAAGTCCTGCTCTGATTGCCTTTCCAAAATACAGCACCTCACATTTATCAAAATTAAACTCTATTCTGCCACTCCTCAGCAAGTCAGTCCAGCTGATCAAGATCCATTTGTACTCTGAGATAACCTTCTTGGCTGTACACTACACCTCCAATTTCAATTCAAAATGGCAATGAACTTCCAGTAAATTAGCACCATCCCATTCACCTGCAATAATATGTTATTTCTATTCACACAAGCTGATTTTGATCACAGAAAAATATGGTCAATATTGTCTCATTTTAAATTGGGATTAACCACAATTTGAGTATTCCCAGCGCAAAGCCAAGTACAAAGAGAATAAAATACTGCAAGTCACAAATGTTTTTATTTGTTAAGGACTACTTTCTGTTTCTCAGAGCTTTCTTTTACATTCATTCTAGCTCAAGCGTAAGGGAAACTGATATGTGGGACCATTACCACTCACACATTCCCCTCCAAACCACTTGTTCAGGGCATTGTCATCTACCTGCACAAAACAGACTGCAGTGGTTCAAGAAGGCAGCTCACCCCCCATCTTCTCAAGGACAATGAGCAATGGAGCAATAAATGCTGGCCCAGGCAACATTCCTTAAATGAGCAGTTATTAAAAAAATTGTTTCCTTCTTCAATATATCAAGAGATTTTGTCTCCACAGTGATAGAGGGTTTTATGGGCTTTACATTCTCTGACTGAGGATTTTCTCCTGACCTCAATCTGGAATGGTCTACCTGCTATCCCAAAATTATTCTGCGCACCCCCCCCCCCCAATTATTCTGGGTCTCCCAACCATCATTCCCAGCATCCAATCTGTCGACGTGTTACTACGTGGCGTCTGAAGGGGTCAGGTAGTTCAGTTAGCGATACAGTATGACACCAACAGCATGGGTTCAATTTCTGCACTAGCTGAGGTCACCCTGAAAGTCTTACCTTCTTGACCTCATCTCTTTGACTGAAGTTTGGTGAGGGAGCAGCCCTCTGGCTCTGTCATGCCTTTATCTTTACTTCCATCTTGGAGATGTCAATTCCCACCACCTTCAACCTCTTCCGTCAGGCGGAAGGCACAGAAACTTGAATACGTGTGCCAACAGTTCACCTACTGCTTCTTCCCTGCTATTATTAGACTGTTGAACGGACCTCTCTAACTTTAAATAATGTTGATCTCACTTTGTGCATCTCCTATGCAGCCATATCTTGTGCACCTCGCTCTGTCTAAGCACCTTATGATCTGTATGTCCTTGTTTGCTAGGATCTGCCTGTACTGCATGCAAAACAAAGTTTTTCACTGTACTTAGGCACATGTGATCACAAAAAATTAAATCAAATCAAAGGTCACCACCACCTTCTCAAGGGCAAATCAGGACAATCAATGAATACTGCTTCAGGCAGCATCTCACAAGTGAATCAAATTAGCATGTTTAATCTCTGCTGGTAATAGATATTCCTGAGAGAGTCTTATAACAATTCTGGGGATTCATAATTAAATGTAGTCAGTCATTCTTTTTCAGGTTGTTAGAGAATTTCAGGCATGGAGTTTCAGTTAAAATGTAAGATGACATTACAAACATGAACACGCTTTCCTTGAGATCCATTTACTTCACAACTATGTGATTAGCTCAGACTATAGCTAGACTACCTTTCCTTTTCCCATCTCAGTATTGTGTAAATTTAAAAAAAAAATAAGTTGAATAAATCTTTGTTTTTTGTAATCGCATAAGTTCAGTTCGAGGCTCAGTGCATGCTCCAATTAAAGTGCTCAAAATGCATTGCACAGGCTAGTCATCAGTGTTTTGATGGGTTCAACATGTGCATAAATGACTGAAAATTAATGCCTGAGCATTTGCCATGAAAGTCATTAAAAAGTGTCCACTGATCTTCATTGAGATAATGCTGACCTGCATTAGGAGATCAAATGTTACTGACAGAAAGAGGAGGCAAGGGGTAAACATGAATGACCTAATCTAGGTACATCACAAGACAAGAACCATAACTACATTAGCACAATAATTATAAGGCAGGTGCTGGTATGCTGTGTTAATGGGCTCAGCTAAAGGTCAAGTTTTTTCCCTTTCTGTCACTTCCTCATCTGGTTATTCAATATTTTGCACTGTGAACAGATTTAATGCTATTAGATATGGTATTGTCCACCTGTGAACAAAAAGATTTCTTTTTAAATTCGTCCTTATAACTTTTCATCATATCAAGCTGTACTAAAGTGAAAAGAGACCGTAAATAGAACTGAGAGAAAAGTTTGTGCATACTTCAAGCACGCGACTCTGAAACAGATTGCATTCTGTATTTGACAGTTTGTGATATATTTTATCCACTCAATTTCCCTTTGGGTGACAGATGACACGCCAGTCTCTGGTGTAACAGCTTTTATTTACAGTGTTTTGAATATTTCTGAGATCACAAAGTGCTTGCGCACATGCTTTCAGTTCAGCTTCTAGGTTTTTCTGACTAATTTAGCACTGAGTCCATGTCCAGGCCTAACCCATCAAGCACAGATCAATTCCCAAGCTGACATAGTGAACAAAGAGCAATTAAATATTCCAGTTGAGGGCTGTTGTGACACAGAAGTATTGATGCTACCATTGAGCCATGTGGCCTGGATTCAAATCCATCCCTTGCTTCAAAGGTGCATGATAACATCATGGAACGTGTTGATTGGAAAATATTGTTTCAGAAGCATGGAACATTACAGATGGCCCAAAGCTTTCTTGCCTTGTGTGGCTCACAATTTATCTGAGTAGCATTCTGGACCACCAACCCTGATTTTAAGTGTGAAAGAATTTTCAGAGAATCGAAACATAGCCCACTCTCCAAGTCGATGAATTGACACTGGGATGAAAATGAAAGAAAGAGATGAAAGTTTTGAGAAAAGGAGGGAGCAAAGGAAAAAAAATACAAAGAATAGATTTTAAGAAAAGCATTATTTCTGAATCAAAATCTCGAACAACTATTAAAACCTAAAGGACTTGTTATAGTTAATTGCCTGTGTTGGAAAAGTTGATGAGCTGTATCCAATAGTTATCATGTCATTAAAAAGACAGCTAGACTGGGAAAGATAGAACATACTGTGGTGAGATTAGCTTATGTACCAAACTGATCCAACAATTTCCTCTTGCCCAATGCATCTTAATGGGCAGCAAGACAGCAAGAAGCCAATTTAACAAATCAAGCAGCTATGTGCTGCATATCCAACAGCAACTTTCATATCTCTCTGTTTAATCATCTGAAGTTGCTGTAACATGTACACTGGAATAATGGAAAGCTTCATTTGCCTCAGCATTACTTTGACAATTGCTTCAGGGCAATTCTCTTACCTAAGAACTGAAAGGAATCAAAGATCAAACAAGGGAGAAGCTATGGAGAGGAGGGGCTGAGCGGAGAAGGGAGAAGGACAAGGAGGACGCTCCATTGCTGAGTGGATGTATGTAGTGATAAAGTAAGAAAATTAATAATGGTGCAGTGCCAAAGGGACTGATGATGTGAAATGGAAAGAAACAAAATCTAGGTTCAGAGGGCAAGCAAATGGTTACAGCAGAGGCATTTTTAGTCAAGTTATCTAAAAGAGGGATTGTGTTTACAGTCTAAATTATTGAACATATAGTGTCCTAGTGCATAAGACATAGGAGCAGAATTAGGCCATTTGGCCCATTGAGTCTTCTCCAACAATCAATCTTGGCTGATATGTTTCACAGCCCCATTCCTCTGCCTTCTCCTGCAACCCTTGATCCTTTTAGCAATCGTGAACCTATCTACCTCTATCTTTAATACACTCAATGACTTAACCTCCACAGCCCTCTGGGCAAAGGATTCCACAGATTCACCACCTTCTGGCTGAAGAAATTCCTCCTCATCTCAGTTCTGAAATATAGTCCGTTCATTCTCCCCATATGCATAGCCTCAAATTTTCCAACTTCTTTGCCCACACTCCAAGCCCTTTCAGCCATGTTACACCTCCTCAATACTACCATCCCTTCACCTTTCTTTGTGTCATCTACAGACTTAGAAAGCAATGCCCTCAATTCCTTCGTCCAGATCATGAATGTATAACGTGAATAGTTGTGGTCCCAAATGTGCCGCGTCAGAACTCTGTTAATCACCAGTTGTCATCCTTAAATAGACCACTTTATCCTCAATCTTTGCCTTCTGCTAGTCAACCACTCCTTTAATCATGTCAGTATCTTGCCCCTAACAACATGGCTTCTTTTCTTATCTAGAAGCATCCTGTGTGACACCATGTCAAAGGCTTCTGGAAATCCAAAGAGATCACGTCCGCTGGCTCCCCTTTGTCTAATTTGTTCATTACCTCCTGAAAGTATTTTAACAGGTTTGTCGGGCATGGCCTCCCTTTGATGAAGCCATGCTGATTCAGCCATATTTTACCATGCACGTCTAAGTTTACCGCAATCTCATCCTTAATAAAGGAGTCCACAATATTACCAGTGACCAAGTTCAGCTTAACCACACTATACTTTCTTGATTTAATCCTCCCTTCTTAAACCTGGATACTAACCACCTTTGGCTCCATCATCAATCATCTTCCCTCCATCCTAAGGTCAGAAGTGAGGATGTTTGCTAATTATTCAGAGACCAAAGCAGTCTATATCCAAATGCAGTAAAACTTAAGCAACATTTGGACTCAGGTAATAACTTTCAGATAACTTTTAAGTTACAAAAGTGTCAGGCAATAATCATCTCCAACAATAAAGAGTCTAGCATTCTCTCCTTGACATCATTGGTGTTTCCATCATGGAATTCCCTATGATTAATGTCCCGCATTTTCCTATACTTTCTTGACTTCTACCTCCCTTCTTAAACCTGGATACTAACCACCTTTGGCTCCATCATCAATCATCTTCCCTCCATCCTAAGGTCAGGAGTGAGGATGAATGCTAATTGTTCAGAGACTGAAGCAGTCTATATCCAAATGCAGTAAAACTTGGGCAACATTTGGACTCAGGGCAATAACTTTCAGATAACTTTCAAGTTACGCAAGTGTCAGGCAATAACCATTTCCAACAAGAAAGAGTATAGCATTCTCACCTTCACACCATTGGTGTTTCCATCATGGAATTCCCTATGAAAAATGTCCTGCATTTTCCTTTGACCGAAAACTGAACTAGATTACCTGTAGAAATAAAGTGGCTACAACAGCAGATTAGAGCTTGGGAATCGTACTGCAGCAAGTAACTCATTTCCTGGCTCCTCAAATCCAGTCTGCCATCGACAAGGCACAGGTTAGGAGTGTGATGGATTATCAGATCAAAGCAGCCCATTTGATTTGCATACAATCTAACTCCTTCAACATTCATTCACAGTGTCCACTACTATTGCACATTGACAACAGCAATTATAAGATGCACTGCAGAAGTTGACCAAGGCTCATCAATCAGCACCTTCCAAGCCCATGACTGCTTCCATCCAGAAAGACAAGGGTAGTAGATTCAAGGGAACACCACCATCTGCAAATTCCCCTCCAAGCCCCTCACCATTCCGATTTGTAAATATATCACTATTCCTTCATTGTCACTGGGTCAAAATCCTGGAATTCCCTCCTTAATGGCATTATGTTTGTCTCTACAGCAGTTCAAGATGGCATCTCACCATCACCGTCTCAAGGGCAACTAGGGACAGTCAATAAATGCCAGTGATCCTGTGAATATGGTTTTTAAAAAAATATTCAGGCTTGACGGTGCCTAATTGAAAAAAACTAAGTTCATTCCTCAACCTTGCATTGCATTTCATATTTTCTTTCAAGAGTTGACCTGCCTCATTTTTAAAAATAATACAAACAGACAGTTTCAGTCTTCTGCCTCATGATCAAGTCACATAAATATGTGAGGCTAATAGTTCTGTTGGGAGCAAGATACTGAACAACAATTTCTGCAATAAGGTTCCTGCCAAAATGATTATCGTTAATGGCTGGAATAAGCAATTATGATGAAAATTATAATTACCAATCTGTTTCAGAATTCATCCTGAACACTTTAACACAAACTCTATGAAGACATTAGCTGTAAGGTGATTACATATCTGTGTAGGTGATTCATGATCAATATTTAAGTGTGTTGTTGACTCAACCATTAAAATGTCATTACTTCTCCGCAGAATCTTGCTTAGCTCATTACAGCAGATTATGAGGACTTATTTAGACACATTGTTTGTATGCTGTTATCTGATTGTTGTTTTAGTTGTGTTTGTCATGCCATTTCACGAATTCCGTGTTCGCTAATAAAGGATGGTTAATGCCGGTGACTGGGCAGAGTGTCAATGTCAGGAACCCCTTAGGACAGTATTACACAACTCACTGAGTGAAGCTTTCTGTACATTAATCGTCAATATTGCAACATGGTTCGAGGGACAACAGCCTAAACTGCACCACTGCAAAATGAAATAGCCAATTTAATGCCAATTAAGGCCAAATTAGACTCGTTTTGTGAGACTGGACCCTTGCCTACTGGGAACTGACCTGATGCAACCCAACCACATTGTCATGTGGCACATTGTGAACTCTCCCACAGAGAACACACAACAGTCCAACACTCTACACTTGATTAGAACTTCACAATGCGAAGCCTCTGTCTAATCCACTGAACAATGTGCATTATTTCCACTCCTGCTCATTCTGAGGTTTTAATTCACACCGACAGCATAGGTTTCTAGTTATTCCACGCTGTTGTGTTTATTATTTATGGATGAACTCAGCCAGTTAGTGTTTGCTGGCTATTTGACTGCAGAGGCTGCATCCATTTCTGTCCTTATTTGGGGAGCGCTGAGTCTAAGCTGTGACTCAGTTGGTAATACCATGACCTCAAAGTTATATGATTCTCTGCTGGGTGTGTAAAATGTCTGGTCTAAGTAGCACTCAGTTGGAAAATGCCACAGCAACATTTCAAAGAGCTACACTTTTATTAGAGTCATAGAGTCATAGAGAGTCATAGAGATGTACAGCATGGAAACAGACCCTTCGGTCCAACCCACTCATGCCGACCAGACATCCCAACCCAATCTAGTCCCACCTGCCAGCACCCGGCCCATATCCCTCCAAACCCTTCCTATTCATATACCCATCCAAATGCCTCTTAAATGTTGCAATTGTACCAGCCTTCACCACATCCTCTGGCAGCTCATTCCACACACATACCACCCTCTGTGTGAAAAAGTTGCCCCTTAGGTCTCTTTTATATCTTTCCCCTCTCACCCTAAACCTATGCCCTCTAGTTCTGGACTCCACAACCCCAGGGAAAAGACTTTGTCTATTTATCCTATCTGTGCTCCTCATAATTTTGTAAACCTCTATAAGGTCACTCCCCAGCCTCCAACGCTCCAGGGAAAACCTTCCTGCAATGCTTTATCCCTCCACCATCACTACCACTGAAGCAGACAATCTGGTCATTGTCATGCTGTTATATGTGGATCCTGCTCAGTCAGAACGTGGGGTGGTATGGTGGCTCAGTGGTTAGCACTGCTGCATCACAGCACCAGGGACCAGGGTTCAATTCCAGCCTCGGGCAGACTGTCTGTGTGGAGTTTGCACATTCTCCCCAGTTTCCTCTGGGTTATCTGGTTTCCTCCCACAGTCCAAAGGTGTGCAGGTTAGGTGAATTGGCTATGCTAAAATCCCTGTCAGGGAAGTGTAGGTTAGGTGCATTAGTCAGGAGTAAATATACAGCAATAGAGTAGGGGAATGAGTCTGGGTGGGTTACTCTTCAGAGGGTTAGTGTGGACTTGTTGGGCTGAAGGGCCTGTTTCCACACTGTAGGGATTCTATGACTCTTTCCTACATTACAACAGTACTTTGTAAATGACCTCAGGACATCCTGAGGTTGAGATAAGTGCTATATAAATGAGAATATTCCCTTTGGGGTTCCCTGGATATCTGCACCAAATACAGATTAAGGTCTCAAAAAACACCACGAAGATTTCAAACACAGCACGTAATGGTGAATATGAGCTTTGAATGCTTGGAGTGGCAATGATCTTGTGGTGTTGTCACTGGGCTCGTAATCTTCTCAGGAATAGAAATTGCTAGAAAAGCTCAGTAGGTCTGGCTGCCTCTTTAGTGAAAAGTCAGAGTTAACATTTCGGGTCAAGTGACCCTCCCTCAGAACTGGTCAAGTCCCACCATGGCAGATTGTCCCTTGAATGAACAAAGTTTTGTTTCCAATGTTAAAACTGAATTTAAAACATACATGAGCTGTCACAGCGGGAGTTGAACACACAGCCCTGGAACATTATCCTGGATGACTGGGACATTACCATCGCACCACTAATTCCCCAAACAGTGGAAAGGAGTTGAGTTCCTAAAATAGAGTAGATGAACGGGGGTCAAAGCTAATGTATATTTTTATGGTTAATCATTAGGTGTTAGGAATCAGATAGCTTGCACACATTGCACACAGTAGAGAAGGGTTCTGACTCATGACCTGCTGATGTCACTCTCATTTAGGTGCCTAGCCAGATTGCCTGTTGCAGTGATTATGGTGGAGGGATAAACATTGCAGGAATTAATTAAGTTGGTGCAACCACTACACATTGCACAGTTGCAGGGAGTTGAACTCTGTTGTTTCCAGCTAGGTTGTCTCAATTCCCACTGCAGCAGCCGGGCCAGGCAGCATTGACAGCTGGCCATATGGCCCCCGAAAGGCTTCTCATCTTAAAGGCAGGCTGTGTGTGGAAGGGTTGGACTGCTGGAGTGAATGCTATTGGTCAATAAACAGGGAAGATTGTTGGACGGAGGGTGGAAACAAGATATAGCATGCCCAGGATTAACAGTTCCATCCTGGAGTCTATGATGACCCATTCTGAGTCTGACGGAAGACCATGTATCTCCCAGTGAGCTGCAGCCTGAAGACGAGAACATATCTAGGGAGTCAGGACTGAGAGATAGTGAGGACTGCAGACGCTGGAGAAGTCAGAGTCAATCACATGTGGTGCTGGAAAAAGCACAGCGGGTCAGACAGTGTGAGAGGAGCAGGGGAGTCATCGTTTCGGGTTTAACCCTTCCAGCATCTGGCACCAATAAAATGGCAGCCAATAGCTGGTCAATTTAAAATGCATTATTTCATGTGATGTGGTGGTGTCACGAGTAATATCAGCATTTCTTACACATTCCCTCCATTGTCATTACTTGCTGAGACCAGCTTTCACCTCGATTTTGGTTTTGTTTGGTAATGCTCTGAACTGATGTTACACCAGCTGCTGTGATATGAATTACCCTGAACATCAGTCTGATCTTCAGGATTATCAGTCCAGGTCCATTCTTGCATCACACAGTCGCCTCCCTCATGGTAAGTGTGAAAGAATCCTCACATTAAATATGTTCATGGCAGAGTCCTTGTAGGTGCTTGGTGCCCAGTATCTCCCTGAAGTCCAGTTTTCCATTTGGGGCCAGGGATTCCCATGAATCTTTAGGGATTTTGTATCTTTTCAGGGTTGCACCTTCTATAACCTGCAATTTTACCAATTACCTTATTGTCAGAGAATCGTGGAGATGTACAGCATGGAAACAGACCCTTTGGTCCAACTCATCCATGCCAACCAGATATCCTAAATTAATCTAGACCCATTTGCCAGCATTTGGCCCATATTCCTCTAAACCCTTCCTATTCATATATGCGTCCAGATGCCTTTGAAATATTGTAATTGTACCAGCCTTTATTCTCAATGCATTCATGGGTTGTGATAATGTGATAATCAGTGATAATGTTAATATGCATTGCCCATTATCCATCTCCAATGCAGTTGAGAAGGTGGTGGTGAGGTGACTGAATAGTTGGATCATTTCAGAGGGCCACCATTTTGATGTGGGTCTGGAGTCACATGTAGGCCAGACCAAATAAATACAAAATATTTCCTTCGTTAAAGGTCATTAGTGAACTTGATGAGTGTTCTTAAAATGTTCCAGCATTCTCATGGCCACCATTCTTAACTTAATGAATAAATGGAAGACTTTTACCCTTGTGACTTGTTGTCTTAGTAACTAGCCAGTGAAAAGGAATTATATTATATCTCTGAATATGCTTTTCTTTATTGGTCACAGTATTGAGTACAGGAGTTAGGAGATCATGTTGTAGCTGTACAGGGCATCGGTTAGGCCACTGTTGGAATATTGTGTGCAATTCTGGTCACCTTCCTATCAGAAGGATGTTGTGAATCTTGAAAGGGTTCAGAAAAGATTTACAAGGATGTTGCCAAGGTTGGAGGATTTGAGCTACAGGGAGAGGCTGAACAGGCTGGGGCTATTTTCCCTGGAGCGTCGGAGGCTGAGGGGTGATTTAATAGAGGTTTAAAAAATTATGAGGGGCATGGATAGGATAAATAGGCAAAGTCTTTTCCCTGGGGTCGGGGAGTCCAGAATTAGAGGGCATAGGTTTAGGGTGAGAGGGGCAAGATATAAAAGAGACCTAAAGAGCAACGTGTAGGGAATGAGCTGCCAGAGGAAATGGTGGAGGCTGGTACAATTGCAACATTTCAGAGGCATTTGGATGGGTATATGAATAGGAAGGGTTTGGAGGGAAATGGGCCGGGTGCTGACAGGTGGGACTAGATTGGGTTGGGATATCTGGTCGGCATGGATGAGTTGGACTGAAGGGTCTGTTTCCATGCTGTACATCTCTATGACTCTATGACTCTATTGCTGTCACATTTTGTATTGATTGCAAAATTAAGTCAAATAAGAGTGCAGAAGTATACACCAACTCATCTACAATTAACTACTTACATTCAAGAGATTGACAGATGAGGAGCTGCTATCCCTCCTTAATCTCATGATAATTGTTATTTACAAACTTCCACAGGGGAGTTTGTCTTTCCAAATGAAACAAGTGTTGATTTATTTGAGTCTTTAAGGGTAAATATAGGAACTAAGATAAGTTACATTTAGAAAATATAACCAGATTTTGGGAGTGCATGAACGTTTGCTTTTATTCAATCTCTCACATAGAGCCCGAAAACCTTCCATCGAATTAAGTGCTCAATATCTTCAGTGAGACTATTTTTCGCAATACTTCTTGGAGTAAAACCATTTCCTGGAGATATAAATTGGGCTTTTGTTTTGGATATTACTCTGTGCAACAGAAGTAGGATGTCAGCGCCCACTGTACCAATACTTCAAGTGGTCACAATGTGCTGGCCACACTGAGGTTATCTGGATACTCATTTGTACAAGGCTTAAGAGCTGAATATTTGCAGAGCTATAGGAGTAAAAGCAAGGGAATGGGAATAATTGGTAGCATCTCTCAGAAAGCTGGCACATGTACAAAGGCCAGTAGCCCATCACCCTTTATTTACACATGCCTACTACATGACACTAACCCAGCTAGCTCAGATATGATTCCTGGATTTGGAAGAGCTCCTGATACTCCCATTTATGCCTGTAAGCCAGAGTTCCCTGATTGGACCACTTAATCACCCCAGTCAAGGAACTTATACACTTTGAGTTCCACCTGGCTGATCTCATTACAATCACTACATGTACTTCCTTGATACTGTAATCATTTAGCATCCACAAAAAAAATGAAAAACCTTAAAACTTACATTTCCATTTCTTTGTAGACCTTTCTTTTCAGAGTGCCACAGTTTCTTCTCACTGGAATGGAAAGGCCATGCATTGAAAGTTCTCCAAAACCAAAACCAAAACCAAAATGGTGCTTGGTAAGAAAAGCAGATGTTCCAAATGGCTGACATGTTCAACAACACGCATGAGAGGGGAAAGGTATAAAAGGGACCTAAGAGGCAACTGTTTCACACAGAGGGTGGTGCGTGTATGGAATAAGCTGCCAGAGGAAGTGGTGGAGGCTGGTACAATTACAACATTTAAAAGGCATCTGGATGGATATATAGATAAGAAGAGTTTAGAGGGATATGGGCTAAATGCTGTCCAATGCGACTAATTAGGTGAGGATATCCTGTCAGCATGGTTGAATTGGACTGATAGAGATTGTGCTGTACATCTCTATGACTCTATGACTATAACAACAAGACGGTGGAGATTCTTTTTATGAAAAAAGATAACAAATGATGAATTTAAAATGCAGGCTAGAATAGGAATCCAATCTCCACGACCAGTGTGAATTCCCAGGGTGTCTTCAACTCTTTCGAGCACTGTATGCTATTATGGAAGAGGGCTGACCCCTTATTAATTCAGTGCTGCCTGACCTAACCCATAGTTTCTCTGCTTTCTTTTTTCTCTCATAATTAATTTGGAAATAGTCCAATGTCGTACCTCATTGGTAGCATCCCCGTGATGATACACTTTTAGTTAATGTTATTAAATGATGAATTAATGACTTTAATTATCACAATGAATGTTGCAAGCTGCATGACTCCAGGCACCTGGCCATTTCTTCAAAAATCCTTTCTACCTGGAGGACAACTCTCGTCTCTTCCCGAGTGTCACTGAAGCCAGTGCAACGCATTACCAAAGCCCCGAAGCCCGCTGTGCTTATTTTAGTTTTAAGTTTACTTTAATTGATCAGGTAAAGGATACTTCCGCAAGGCTATCAGAAATAGAATCAGGAGTAGACCATTCAGCCCGTTGAGCCCCTACTCTGTCATTCAATAGAATCATGGCTGATCCGACATTCCACATCCACTTTCCTGCCCTTTCCCCATAACCCTTGACTCACCAATTGATATAGAATCTATCTCTCTCAGCCTTGAAGCACTCTGGCCCCACAACTCTTTGTGGTAAGTAGTTGCAAAGACTCATAACCCTCTGAGAGAAGAAATGCCTCCTCATCTCAGGCTTAAATTGGTACCTCTTTATTCTGAGACTATGCCCTCTGCTCCTAGACTCTCCCATAAGGGGAAACATCCTCTCAGCATTTATCCTGCCCAGCCCCTTAAGAATCCTATGTGTTTCAATGAGATCACATCTTATCCTTCAAAACTCCAGTGATTAGAGTCCAAACCTGACATGTTTCTCAACCCCATTGTCCTGCCTTCTCCCTGTAACCCTTGATCCCCTTACCAATCAAGAAACTATCTATCTCTGCCTTAAGTTCACTCATTGACTTGATCTCCATAGGCCTCTTCAGCAATTAGTCCTATAGATTCAACACTCGCTGGCTGAAAAAAATCCTCCTCCTCTTAGTTCTAAAGGATCATCCTTTCATTCTGAGGCCAAGCCTGCAGGTCCTTGTCTCACCCACTAGTGAAAACACCTTCTCCAGGTCTCTAAGAAGGTTCAGACCTCACCTCATCCTCTAAACCCCCTCACGCATCCACCCAGACTGTTAAATCACTCCACAGTGGATGTGTTCAGTTGTTAAAGAATATTTGCAGCCTCATGTGAATCTATTTCAGCAATTAACCACAATGTTAATGAACTGAAAGGAAATTAAACAGAAGGTCAACCAAACCGGGATCTGAATTGTCCAGTATTGGCATCAGGTGGGATCAAAAATGACACCAACACAGAATCCCTGGAGCATGCTCATTCCATCAACATACACTTATTAGTAACCCAAAGATTTTGGCACTCATTCATCGATTAGATGACAGGCGAAGATGTTCTCTATTGACCTGCTTGGCATCGATATATCCATTTCGGAGGGACTGACAAGAGAGGTGTGAAGTAGTGACAACAAACAGACAACTCAGACAACTCTGGTGACTCACTGTTTGTGAATGAACATCATGACCAGGTTCTGGATGTTCTTCACAGCTGGAAGCCAGACTTGTGCAATGTCATGAACACATAGCAACTATATGACACTCCAATAGATGGCTCCAATAGATGTTTCTCTCTCAGCAGTTGAGTAGATTAGTTTAGATTCCCGACTGTATGGAAACAGGCCCTTCTGCCCAACAAATCCACACTGACCCTCCAAAGAGGAGCCCACCCAGACCCATTCCCCTACCCTATATTTAACCCTGACTAATGCACCTAACACTACGGGCAATTTAGCATGGCCAATCCACCTGACCTGCACATATTTGGATTGTGGGAGGAAACCAGAGCACCCGGAGGAAACCCACGCAGACACGGGGAGAATGTGCAAACTCCACGCAGAGAGTCACCCAAGGTGGGAATTAGACCCATGAGGCAGCAGTGCGATCAAATCTTTGCATATCAGTCATTGACCCCTTATATGTCGAGTTGAGGAGAAATACAAATCCCAGCTGACTGTGAAGAGGGCCCAGAGAAAACAGAGGCAAGTGAATTGTGTGGGTTTTCATCCTCCCTGTCTTCTATCTGCAGCAAGGGCAATGAATCTTGCTGGGAGACTCCTGACCAACATCAGATGCTACTTAACAAGAGTTTAACCACTATGGCCCAAACCATCACCTCACCAGACAAAGGTAAATAAAACACACCAGTACAGTGAGTTCCCCCGCCAAAAGAAATAATTTTCTCACTATATAGAACATATAACAGATGATAATAAAAACTGTCCGTAATTGTTCGAATCCATTTCTGTTTTACTGCAGTTGTTGTTCACGAGTTTAAATTTTTAATTGGCGATGCACAAGTTCAGTTGCTGGTTTTCTAAAAATAGTTTTTAATCAAACTATTAAATCCACAAGCCATTTTTCAAAGTATACAGGAATAGGGAGGCAACGCATACGGACATTTTCTGCAAAATGGCTTTAGTTTTGTTGTATATTTGTTTTCCATCAGTCCACAATTATCGCAGACCTTGACAAGACTTTTCTGTTTTCTCATTTAGTATTAACATTAATGCTCCATTATTCATTACTTTCCAATGAAGAAAGCAGAAAAGGCGCATTTGTCAAAAAGGTAAGCAGTAAGGTTGGTGCATCTTTAGTGGTCAGGCCCTGTCTTACCCTGCACATACCTTTCAAAACCTGCTGCCCTCATTAGACTCACAAATCGCTTCCCACACTATAAGGTAAGGGCTTTCCTTGCACACCCAGTAGACCCCACTACCAAACTTTGGCGCTGATGGGAATGACAGGGCAGGGACTTTCCTTCTACTGAGGGGGGGCAATTGTCAGACCCGTATATGCCACAAGTTTGCTAATGACACAAACATAAATCATAAAACAAGTGGTGAGATTGACTCCAAGAGTCTGCAGGGGGTCAGAGATAGGTTAGGCGAACGGGCAAAAATGTCACAGATGGAATGTAATGTGGGAAAATGTGAGGTAGTGCACTTAATCAGGAAGAACAGAGGCCCCTAAATGGACAAAGGCTGAGGAAAGCGAGAGCACAGTGGGATTTGGGAGTCTTTGTCCATGAACCACAAAAGGTTAGCATTCAAGTTCAGCAGGTAATAGGGAAGGCAAATGAAACATTGGTTTATATTTCAGAGGAAATGGAATATATAAATAGATGGATCCTGGTAGAATTATTTAAGGCACTAATCAGCCCTCAGCTGGAATATTGTGAAAAGTTTTGACCTCTTTATCTCTGGACAGATATATTGGCCTTGGAGGCAGTCCAAAGAAAGTTCACTTGGCTGATACAAAGGATGGAGCAACTATTTTATGAGGAGAGATTGAGTAGGTTTGACCTGTAGTGTTTGGAATATAGAATAATGACACGTGACCTAATTTAAATTTACAGGGTTCTTTGGGAATTCGGCAGGTTAGATGCGGAAAGGTAGTATCCCCCTGTGTGGGAGTTGGGGACTTGGGCGGGGTGTAGGGTGGGGGGAAGCCTTAAAATGAGTGGTCACCCGTTTATGACAGAGAGGAGGAGGAATTTCTTCACTCAGAGGGTACTGGATTTATACAATTCTTTACTGCAGAGAGCTGTTGAGCTTGGGTCATTAAACATATTTAAGCAGATTTTGAACCAGTAAGGGAAACAAGGATTATGGGGAAAAGATAAGCATGTGGATTTGAGGACTACCAGGTCACTCATGAGCACATTGATTGATTGAATGGACTCAGTGGGCTGAATGGATTCCTTCTGCTCTCACACATTATGGTCTTATTCCATTCATCCCTCAAGTATTGTCCTCATCCCATCTTTTCTTCCCAAATAGCATCCCCAATTCCTGACCTCCAATGACCCCCATGATATTCCCTTATACCTATCCTCTCCTAGACTGTCCTCCCTTTCTCTGCCATGCAGCCTCCAACACAACCTATTCTCTCTGCCCAGCCCATGGCAGATTGCTTTGTGGTTCATAACAGATCGATTAGTCTTTTTGAGGAGATGGGGGATACCAGTAGATTTTGAAGCAAAAGGAACAACACCTGAAGGGAGAGAACCCATTGTACAATTAGTTTATGAGAGGGCCAGGAGGGGAAACTCGTAATTGGAATATCGATCAAGGGAGTAGGAAGTGTGAATCACAGATAGGATGACACAGGGAGGTTGTGTGGGAGAGAATCTAGAAGTAGAAATAAATAAAGACAAATACCATGATTATTACAAACTATATCATTATTTAAATATTTGTATTTGATTTGAAATTCTTTCTCTGCACTTTGTTGGAAGTGCTCACCCCAATGGTTTGACCCCTGCTAATGAAATCATTGATGGAGAAATAGTATTTTGAAAATACTTGACTGGAAGACACCTACAAATACCTTCTGTACCTCATGAGAATACAGCCCAATAATGGATTAAATGCAGCATTCATCAAGCTGCTGCTAATGCCCATGAGTGTGGGGTTTAATATAATAGCCAGGAAATACATCATACTCTTGAAGTTTGATTAAAATCAGCAGGATTGATCTATTGGATATCAAAGCGTGTCAGTGTCAAGCATTATTAGACTTGCTACCTGATCCCATTAGATTTTTTTTGTTGTTGAGGAGAATATGTCAATAGAAATCAGATAGGAATGTTGTGTTTTCCTGTACATTGGCCATTTCTATTGACACTTATGTTTGGCTAGTGTGGTATAGACCTTGCATGTGTATTCAAAATATTCACAAAGATCAAAATCAGTGGTTAGCACTGCTGCCTCACAGCGACAGAGACCCGGGTTCAATTCCCGCCTCAGGCGACTGACTGTGTGGAGTTTGCACATTCTCCCCGTGTCTGTGTGGGTTTCCTCCGGGTGCTCCGGTTTCCTCCCACAGTCCAAAAATGTGCAGGTCAGGTGAATTGGCCATGCTAAATTGCCTGTAGTGTTAGGTGCAGAGGTAAATGTTGGGGAATGAGTCTGGGTGGGTTGTGCTTCGGTGGGTCAGTGTGAACTTGTTGGGCCGAAGGGCCTGTTTCCACACTGTAAGTAATCTAATCTACACTTGAAGCCAGAAATCAGGTCAAGAAATGTAAAATTCTAGGAATACTAAATGGACTAAAATTGTGAAGGGATTTAATTTGAATACAAAATACGTTGATACAACAATATTCCCCTGAACAATTTCCAGATTCTTCTTTTTAACGTTATAACCATGCCAATTATTGCCACACAAATCCAGAGCATATTTTCCTAAATCCACCACGGACTCTTCAAATGGACCATTGCCGTTAAATGACATGAATTTCCAGAAAAAGATGAATGTTAAATCATTGGAAATGGCATTCGATAAGGTTATAGATGATGTGTCTCAGGCCTCAACTCTTCTTACCAGCCAGCTCCTCACTCCCTGATATTGCAAAAATCTATTTCTTCTTTCAACACTTTCAGTGATCTAGCCTCCATAAGTCTCTAGGGTAAAACATTCCAGACATCCAGTACTCACTGGGTGAAGAAATTTCTTTGCATCTTAGTTTTAAAGAAATATCCCCTTATTCTCTAATTATTGCCTTTAGTTTAAAACTCCCCCATTATTTGAAACACCTTCTCTACATCTATCCTGTCAAGCGCCCTGAGAATCTTGTGTTTCAATAGTATCGCCCTACATTCTTCCAAACTTTAATAAATAAGGACCTAACCTGTTTAGCCTCACTGCACCCAGCCCCCTCCTCCCCACTTCATCCCAGGAATCAGTTCTACTGAGTTTCTTTTGAACTGTCGCTGTTACCAGTATATCCTTTCTTAAATACAGGGACCAAAAACTGAACACAGTACTCCAGGTTTGACCTTACCAATACCCTGTACAGTTGTGACAAGGCTTTAAATCCCAAATTCTGGATTAGTGGTGCTGGAAGAGCGCAGCACTACTTGGATGCTGCCTGAACTGCTGTGCTCTTCCAGCACCACTAATCCAGAATCTGGTTTCCAGCATCTGCAGTTATTGTTTTACCTTTTAAATCCCAAACCCCTAGCAATAAAGACCAAAATTCCGTTTACCTTTTTAATTACTTGCTGTACCTGCATGCTACCCATTTGCACGTCATGCACTAGAACCCTCAGATCTCTGTGTGCTGTGTTAACTATAATAAAAACAGTAACAATTTCTGTCTTTGGATTTTTTCTACCAAATATATGATCTCACACGTTCCTACATTAAATGTAATTTTCAATTATTTTCCCACTCAAGCGATCAATATCTTAGCTTTTATTGGTACCTCCCACTCCACCAAGGACATGCATGTCCTTGGAGTCCTCCATCGCCAGACCATAGCAACACGACGGCTGGAGGAAGAGCGCCTCATCTTCCGCCTAGGAACCCTCCAACCACAAGGGATGAACTCAGATTTCTCCAGTTTCCTCATTTCCCCTCCCCCACCTTGTCTTAGTCAAATCCCTCGAACTCAGCACCACCTTCCTAACCTGCAATCTTCTTCCCGACCTCTCCGCCCCCACCCCCACTCTGGCCTATCACCCTCACCTTGACCTCCTTCCACCTATCGCATTTCCAACGCCCCTCCCCCAAGTCCCTTCTCCCTACCTTTTATCTTAGCCTGCTGGACACACTTTCCTCATTCCTGAAGAAGGGCTCATGCCCAAAGTGTCGATTCTCCTGCTCCTTGGATGCTGCCTGACCTGCTGCGCTTTTACAGCAACACATTTTCAGAGAATTTGATTAGCTTTGATTAGGAGAGGGATCGAGTTTTGGAGCCGTGAGGTCATGCTGCAGCTGTGCAAAACCCTGGTGCGGTCGCACTTGGAGTTTGTGTACAGTTGTGATCACCACATTATAGGAAGGATTTGGAAGCTTTGGAAAGGGTTCAGAGGAGATTTTCTAGGATGTTGCCTGGTATGGAGGGAAGATCTTACAAGGAAAGGTTGAGGGATTTGAGGCTGTTTTCTTTAGAGAGAAGGTTGAGAGGTGACTTAATTGAGATATATAAAATAATCAGAGGGTTCGATCGGGTGGAGAGTGAGAGCCTTTTTCCTCGGATGGTGATGGCTAACATGAGGGTACATAGCTTTAAATTGAGGGAAGATAGATATAGGACAGATTTCAGAGGTAGTTTCTTTACTCAGAGTAGTAGGGGCATGGAACACATTGCCTGCAACAGTAGTAGACTCGCCAACTTTACGGGCATTTAAATGGGCATTGGATAGGTATATGGATGAGAATGGAATAGTGTAGGTTAGATGGGCTTCACATTAGTTTCACAGAGAGGTGCAACATCAAGGGCCGAAGGGCCTGTACTGCGCTGTAGTGTTCTGTGTTCTATATCCCTTTATAGATTATTTATGTCCTCATCACAATATGCCCATCCCTCCTTTTTTTTGATCAGCAAATTTGTTTCCATTTTGATCCTGCCTCCTTAGTATAGATAGTAAATAATTGAGGACCTAGAACTGACTTTTGTGCCACTGCACTATTTGTGTATCATTAACTCACAATTCTATTGTTTGTTTGTAAATTATCCATGCCTAAACCTTATCCCAAATACCATGCATTCCCATCTTGTGCAATAACACTTGACGTGGATCTTATCATATGCCTCTGGAAAACCAAATGTACTGCATCTTCTGGTTCCCATTTATTACTCAGTTTGTCACACCCTCAAATGACCTCCAGCAAATTTGTCAAACATGATTTCCCTTTCACAAAGTCATATTTGATTGCGTCAAGCTCCTTCAAATGTCTTGCTATTTTTTCCTTAATAATGGACTGTCATAATTTTCCCAATTACAAATATTAGTCTAATTGTTCTTGTCTGTCTCCTGTCTGTCTCCTTCCCTTCCTTAACAGAGTGTAACAGCTTTCCATTCTGTTAGAATCCAGTGAGTTCTGGAATATTGCAACCAATGCCTCAACTATCTTTATAGCCACTTCCATGACAGCCCTTGAATGCATGCCATCAGATCCTGCAACTGGAATCTCATCATTTAGTGACATCAATTTATCAAATACTTCTTCCTCATGACAGAGACAGATGCAAGACCTTTGTTTCCATTAGCACCTTGTTTGAAAATCTAGTATTGGTTATAAAGAGTCAAAGTTTTTGTCTGGCCCTGACCTGGATAGAAGGAAGAAAAGCAAATTTGAAGGAAAAAGAAACAATTCATTTTTGTTCTGACAGTGAATTATTGGTAATCAAGCTCCAACACTTGTCACACCATTCATATAAATGTTTGATTTAATTACCAAATCTGATTCCCTTTTGTAATGTTATTCAGGGTAAAAAAAAGGTTACGTTACTGAATTCAAAATAATCCACGTCTATGTTAAAAGAAAACTCAGTCCAGAAAAGGTTACTTGGCAAGCATCACCATATTCTTTCCAAAGCCAGGTTTTCCAGCAATGAAGAACCATTAACCCCATCCCTTATCTCCTTAAAGCTTTACTTATCTTTTCTCCAAAGTAAACAGCAGGTAAACCATGGCACATGTTGACTCCATTGCCAAGAAACCGAATGACAAGAAGTCTTTTCAATCCTGAAAGTTTCTAAACAGTTCAACAGCCTTCAGTTTTTCATAGTCCATAAATCTAAACACATACTGCAAGACAGGATGTTTCAAAAGTTCTTTAACATATTTTGTGTCAATCTGAATTCAGGTGATTCAAGCTTAATGTTATACAGAGAGTGCCATTGTCTCCTTTATAGTTTCCCTCAGGAAATATCTGAGAGACAATTTTAAGAAGAGTGTCTTCCTGACTTGCTGTTAAATGAATTCACAGAGTTGAAATGCTAATCCTGTTTCTCTCTCTGCACTGAAACTGCCAGACTTGCTGATCTCTTGCCAGCATTTCCTGCTTTTATTTCAGATATCCAGCGTCCACAGAATTCTGCTTTTCAATTAGGCTGGAGTCCATGCTTGCTTCAAAAACCAATGCAATCCCCAAAAGGGAACACGTCTCTCAAACTGCAAATTGTTCTGTCGACTCCTTCACAATTAATCCCGATGATACTCAGGGTAAAATCTTGCATCTCTTTTTGAATCAGAATTGAATTGCACTTTGGGTTGAAGAAAGGATTAAAGAGCAGACACCTCAATAACAGCCTTTGATTACATGGACGACCCCTTCCGAAAATGCCAGAGGTAAATGCCATGAAGTAAGAGCACAGAGAGCAAATTTTCATTGAGGTGGTGGTGCATTGTCTTTCCATTGACGTTGTTTACCCAAAGAAAGAAAGTAATTGCAAAGCTGGACTGCTCCTCCAACAATATACCTGCAGATCTTTGCAGATATTCTGAAGGTGCAACCTGAACAACAGAGCTTGCTGTAACAATAAATTGGAAACTGCTCAGGAAAGCATGCATTTACAAGCGAGCTCAATTGCCTAACTTTGACTCATGCAGTTGGATTTCTGAGTCTCCGTTAAACCAAACAGCACAATCAATGTGTTTGCTTTCCACAAGTGGCCAAAGGGATTGTAATATTTTTGCTGTTCATTTTTGCAGTGCCGTTGGCAAGTCTGGCATTTTTCATTTATTCATTCACAGGGCGAGGGCATCGCTGGGTGGGTCAGCATTTATTGCCCATCCCTCATTGCCCAGAGGGCTGTTAAGAGTCAACCACACCGCTGTGGGTCTGAAGTCACATGTAGGCCAGACCAGGTAAAGATGGCAGTTTCCTTCGCTGAAGGAAATTAGTGAACCAGATGAGTATTTCTTTATAACCAAAAATGATTTTCATTGACTCTTAATTCCAGATATTTTTGTTTTATTGACCTCAAATTTGACCATTTTTCAGGATGGAATTTGATTCTGGATTCCCAAGGTATTACTTGGGTCCTTGAATTAATTAGGAGAAAGTGAGGGCTGCAGATGCTGGAGATCAGAGCTGAAAATGTGTTGCTGGAAAAGCGCAGCGGATCAGGCAGCATCCAAGGAACAGGAGAATCGACGTTTCGGGCATAAGCCCTTCTTCAGGAAACTGATTCCTGAAGAAGGGCTTATGCCCGAAACGTCGATTCTCCTGTTCCTTGGATGCTGCCTGACCTGCTGCACTTTTCCAGCAACACATTTTCAGCTCCTTGAATTAGTGTTCTAGCAATAATACCACTGAACCATTGCCTTCCCACTTACTGCGCATCCCTAGGTCTCCTGAATCAACTCGATTGTTGACTTGAATCTAGGAGCAGCGTGGATCTTGCAGCTGCTCCTGGGATTGCAGAATCAGTTAAAGATTTATTGTAGTGTTTTACATTTATTATAGTCACTATAGTTTACTAATGTAAGTTGTTTTTCATTTTGTTTTATCAACATTCAAAAAAAAACCCCAAAATCCAATACAAACAAATCATCTTTTTTTTAAATGGAGTTTGTTTTATAGATCCATGAATAGGAAAGGTTTGGAGCGATATGGGCCAGGAGCAGGCAGGCGGGACTAGTATAGTTTGGGATTATGTTCAGCTTGGTCAGGGTGGACTGAAGGATCTATTTCTGTGCTGTATGACTCTATGACTCTCTGACTCTATGACAGCCAACAGGAAAGCATGTTGGATGGGATTGGAGTTATGTAACAATCAGACTGAGTCAAGACAGCAGATTTCCTTCCAACAGGACATTTGTGATCCACAGGGGGTCAGGCACAATGGGTCAAATTGTCTCCTTTGGCACTTTGTCATTTTATTTCCAAATTTTTGCGAACCCAATTGAAATCCTCAAACTGCCCGAGGTGGAATTTGGATTCTTGTCCTCTTGCTTTTAATTGTCAAGTGACATAACCACTTTACAATGATACCCCAAAGACAATATTTCCGTGCAGAACGAAACGTGGAGACCAGGATTGACTGAAGTGCTGAAGGTTGTGTTGGGTCCGGACAGACATGTTGTCATCGGTGAAAGGATCAACAGCAGGAGGACAGAGAGTCGAGGCAATTGGCAGGAGAGGCACTAGTCAGACAAGGAAAAACATTTTCTCCCAGCTAATCCACAGGAACTGGAATGCAATTCCTGTGAAAGTGCTGGAGGCAGGAACAATCAAAGTTATCAATAGGGAACTAGACTTTTATCTGAAAAAGGAGACTGTGCAGGGAGACAGAGTTAAAAATCACACAACGCCAGGTTATAGTCCAACAGGTTCATTTGGAAGTACTAACTTTTGGAGAGTTGCTAGACTTCCAAATAAACCTGTTTAACTATAACCTGGTGTTGTGTGATTTTTAACTTTGTCCACCCCAGTCCAACACCGGCACCTCCTCACCAAGAAGCAGAGACAAGGCAGGGGAGTGATACTAAGTAAATTACTCCTTTGAAGGGCTGATTCTGACACTCAAGTAAAGGCAAAATACTGTGGGTTCTGGAAATTTGGAACAAACACGGACAATGCAAGAGAAATTTAGCTGGTCTGGCATCTTTATATAGAGAATAACAGAGTTAACACTTTGAGTCCAATATGACTCTTCTACAGAATTGTACACCAGAGCCATGTAAGACTTGAAACTTTAACTCTTCCTTTCGTCACAGATGCTCTCAGATATGCTGAAATTCTCCAATAGTTGCTGTTTGATTCTGATACAGACTTGATAGACCAAATGGACTCTCTGTGCTGAACAATCTGTGATTTAGTGAGTTAGTGAGACTGAGCAGAGCAATTCTAATGTTCAAGTAAACACCTGAAAGAATGATTCACAGTTTCCTCGTATCAGACTTTTATCACTCTTATCTTTATGCTCCTATATAAACTCTTTGCATTACAGTGAAACCTGGTGGCAGTAAATCTCTCACACCTTATGAGCTATAGAGGTCCCTTTACAAGGGAGAATGGCAGCAGTTCCTAAATCATCAAGCTTTTGCCCTGATGGCTTACAATTCAGAAAGGTCTGAAAGGTCAAACATGCGTACACACCTTCCATAGCTTCCTCTGGCACTGATCGCTCGATCTTCAACTTCCTGCGTTGTTTAAGGAAACCTCAAGTTTCGATTAGCTTCTCCACAAACTTCCAAGCTCAACATCGATTCCCACAATTTCAGGCTAGAGTCTCTTTCTTCTGTTTTGTTTCCCCTAACCTTGTAGTTTTCAATTTTATGCTCTTTATTGTTTTTGTGCTTTGCTGACCCCGGGGAAAAGACCTTCTCTATTTACTATATCCACACTCCTCATGAAGGCTGATACACTCAGGAAATACTCATATTGCTAAATCCCAGGATTGGCCCAGGGACCTTTATATCTTCAGTCTAACATTCCCGACTGAGCTATTTTGGCTGCTCTGGTGGATCTTAAACTGTAATTAGATTAGATTAGATTAGATTACTTACAGTGTGGAAACAGGCCCTTTGGCCCAACAAGTCCACACCGACCCGCCGAAGCGCAACCCACCCATACCCCTACATTTACCCCTTACCTAACACTACGGGCAATTTAGCATGGCCAATTCACCTGACCTGCACATCTTTGGAGTGTGGGAGGAAACCGGAGCACCCGGAGGAAACCCACGCAGACACGGGGAGAATGTGCAAACTCCACACAGTCAGTCGCCTAAGGCGGGAATTGAACCCGGGTCTCTGACGCTGTGAGGCATGTACACTGTCCCTGAGACTCCATGCTCTTATTTGCTGGAGCACACCTTTATTTCTATCTAGAGTGAGTAGATGATTGAATGTAGCTGTCTGGTGTGGTGTCTGAGACCTGTCTCAACAAAGTGCCATTCCTAGATGTCGACAAACCAGCGTCTACAGGAAAACAACACATACTGACCGAATACTGAACTACAGAAGCAATCATCCCAACACCCACAAACGAAGCTGCATCAGAACATTATTTCAATGAGCCAACACACACCGCAGCATGGAGGAACTACGCAGAGAAGAGGAAAGTCACCCATACCGTGTATTTAAAAAGAATGGGTACCCAGTGAACACAGTCCGCCAATTTCTCAGCAACAAACCTAAACAAGCAAACAAGACACATCCAGAAACCCTAACCACTCTCCCCTACGTCAAACACATCTCAGAAATGACTGCCAGACTATTCAGACCTCTTGGTATCATGGCAGCCCACAAATCCACCAACACACTAAAACAGCAGCTAATGAACTTGAAAGACCCCATACAGACAACAAGCAAAACTAATGTCATTTACAAAATACCATGCAAAGACTATAACAAACACTACATCGGACAAACAGGCAGAAAACTAGCCACCAGGATTCATGAATATCAACTAGCCACAAAAAGACATGACCCACTTTCACTAGTATCCTTACATACATGAGGAAGGACACCACTTCAAATGGGACAACACATTAATTGTAGGAAAGCCAAACAGAGAGACACATGAGAATTTCTAGAAACCTGGCATCCTATCTGGAACTCTATCAACAAACACATTGACTTGGATCCCATTTACCACCCCCTGAGGAAAAGAACAGAAAATGACATCACCATAGGAAATGATGTCACCTCAGGAAATGACATCACCAACCCAAAGAAACCCAAACGTATAAATAGAAAGTGGGCCATGCCCACCAGTGCTTCATCCAGAGGCTCACTGAAGATGTTACCTAGTATGGCAACAAAACATCTGAAAATGGACCTTCCAGCACAGCGAGCAAACCTATATCCAAAGCCTCTGTCTTCATGATCTCATTCTAAGGTAGTTGAGGCAGGTCACCACACATCGTTTTATAAGTATGTTAATGAACACTTGAAGTGACATATCATTCAAGGTTATGGGCCTACTGCAGGAAAGCGGGACTGGTGTAAGTAGGCATGTGTTTTTGGTGTTAAGGTCTCTTCTGTACTGTGTGATTTAGTATTTTGCACTGGTGTCTTCTCTCTTACTGACGTCTGAGCCATATCTAAAGTTACATCAATCTTATTCTATCATAATTTACTCCTGTGAGCTTGGCTTTTAGTCAATTGTTACAGATCTGTGTCTTCTGGTTAATGAATCAGAATTGTAGGGAAAAGGCAGGAAAGCAGAGTTGATGATATCAGACCAGCCATGATCTCACTGCATGACAGAGTGGACTCGATGGGCTGAATGGCCTACTTTTGCTTTTGACTTTTATGAATCTATCGACTCTTCTGCCACCACAGGAAGTAATTCATACCTACTATATTACATAACTTTTGAATCTATCTCTGAAATCTCTAATTTCCTTCTCTGCTCAATGAAGGACAATCACAACATCAGTCAGAAAGGCATAGCAAAGTCACTAAATGATGCACATGAAAAATAATCATTCAGTTTAGCTGAGATCATCCATACAGATGACCCTGCACCCCCACAATTGCAGAATCAAATTGTTCCTTAATTGCTACCTGGCTTTTGGCTCAAAAAACTATCTGCTGTAAATACTGCAAATTTATTGCTCTGTGTGTGAAGCACTTCCTGATGGCGCTCCTAAATTTACCTAATAGAGTCGTAGATTCATTTAGATGTACAGCACGGAAACAGACCCTTCGGTCCAACTTATCCATGCGAACCAGATATCCTAAATTAATCTAGTCTCATTTTCCAGTATTTGGCCCATATCCCTTTAAACCCTTCCAATTCATGTACCCATCCAGATGCCTTTTAAATGTTATAATTGTACCAGCCTCTGTCAGGACCAAGGATGTCTCAGAGAGGGTGCAGAATGTTCTCACGGGGGAGAGGGGCCAGCAGGAGGTCATTGTCCACTTTGGAATCAGCGACATAGGAAGGGAAAAGGTTGAGAGTCTGAAGGGAGATTACAGAGAGTTAGGCAGAAATATTAAAAAGAGGTCCTCGAGAGTAGTAATATCTGTATTACTCCCAGTGCTACGAGCTAGTGAGGGCAGGAATAGGAGGATAGAGCAGATGAATGGATGGCTGAGGAGCTGGTGTGTAGGAGAAGGATTCACATTTTTGGATCATTGGAATCTCTTTTAGGGTAGAAGTGACCTATACAAGAAGGACAAATTGGAAGGGGATGAATATACTCATAGGAAAATTTGCTAGAGCTGCTCAGGAGGATTTAAACTAGTAAGGTGGGGGGGTGAGACCGAGGGAGATGGTGAGGAAAGGGATCAGTCTGAGACTGGTACAACTGAGAACAGAAGTAAGTCAAACAGTCAGGGCAGGCAGGGACAAGGTAGGACTAATAAACTAAACTGCATTTATTTCAATGCAAGAGGCCTAACAGGGAAGGCAGATGAACTCAGGGCATGGTTAGGAACCTGGGATTGGGATATCATAACAATTACAGAAACATGGCTCAGGGATGGGCAGGACTGGCAGCATAATGTTCTAGGATACAAATGCTACAGGAAGGATAGAAAGGGAGGCAAGAGAGGAGGGCGAGTGGCATTTTTGATAAGGGATAGCATTACAGCTGTGCTAAGGGAGGATATTCCTGGAAATACATCAAGGGAGGTTATTTGGGTGGAACTGAGAAATAAGAAAGGGATGATCACCTTATTGGGATTGTATTATAGACCCCCCAATAGTCAGAGGGAAATTGAGAAACAAACTTGTAAGGAGATCTCAGCTATCTGTAAGAATAATAGTGTGGTTATAGTCGGGGATTTTAACTTTCCAGACATAGACTGGGACTGCCATAGTGTTAAAGATTTAGATGGAGAGGAATTTGTTAAATGCAGACAAGACAATTTTCTGACTCAGTATGGGGTTGTACTAGCTAGAGAAGGTGCAAAACTTAACATACTCTTGGGAAATAAGGCAGGGCAGGTGACTGAGGTGTCAGTGGGGGAGCACTTTGGAGCCAGCGACCATAATTCTATTAGATTTAAAACAGTGATGGCAAAGGATAGACCAGATCTAAAGGTTGAAGTTCTAAATTGGAGAAAGGCCAATTTTGACGGTATTAGGCAAGAACATTCGAAAACTGATTGGGGGCAGATGTTCGCAGGTAAAGGGATGGCTGGAAAATGGGAAGCCTTCAGAAATGAGATAACAAGAATCCAGAGAAAGTATATTCCTATCAGGGTGAAAGGAAAGGTTAGTAGGTATAGGGAAGGCTGGATGACTAAAGAAATTGAGGGTTTGGTTCAGAAAAAGAAGGAAGCATATGTCAGGTATAGACAGGATAGATCGAATGAATCCTTAGAAGAGTATAAAGGAAGTCGGAGTATAGTTAAGAGGGAAATCAGGATGGCAAAACGGGGACATGAGATACCTTTTACAAATAGAATTAAGGAGAATCCAAAGGGTTTTTACAAATATATTAAGGACAAAAGGGTAACTAGGGAGAGAATAGGGCCCCTCAAAGATCAGCAAGATGGCCTTTGTGATGAGCCACAGAAAATGGGGGGGATACTAAATTAGTATTTTGCATCAGTATTTACTGTGGAAAAGGTTATAGACGATATAGACTGTAGGGAAATAGATGGTGACATCTTGCAAAATGTCCAGATTACAGAGGAGGAAGTGCTGGATGTCTTGAAACAGGTAAAGGTGGATAAATCCCCAGGACCTGATCAGGTGTACCCAAGAGCTCTGTGGGAAGCTAGAGAAGTGATTGCTGGGCCTCTTGCTGAGATATTTGTATCATCGATAGTCACAGGTGAGGTGCCAGAAGACTGGTGGTTGGCAAATGTGGTGCCACTGTTTAAGAAGGGCGGTAAAGACAAACCAGGGAACTATAGACCGGTGAGCCTGACATCGGTGGTGGGCAAGTTGTTGGAGGGAATTCTGAGGGACAGGATGTACATGTATTTGGAAAGGCAAGGACTGATTAGGGATAAAGTGAGGACTGCAGATGCTGGAGATCAGAGCTGAAAATGTGTTGCTGAAAAAGCGCAGCAGGTCAGGCAGCATCCAAAGAGCAGGAGAATCGACGTTTCGGGCATGAGCCCTTCTTCAGGAATTAGGGATAGATAACATGGTTTTGTGCATGGGAAATCATGTCTCACAAACTTGATTGAGTTTTTTGAGGAAGTAGCAAAGAGGATTGATGAGGGCAGAGCAGTATTTGTGATCCATATGGACTTCAGTAAGGCATTCGACAAGGTTCCCCATGGGAGAGTGATTAACAAGGTTGGGGGCGGCACGGTGGCACAGTGGTTAGCACTGCTGCCTCACAGCACCAAAGACCCGGGTTCAATTCCCGCCTCAGGCGACTCTCTGTGTGGAGTTTGCATATTCTCCCCGTGTCAGTGTGGGTTTCCTCCGGGTGCTCTGGTTTCCTCCCACACTCCAAAGATGTGCAGAAAGGTGAATTGGCCATGCTAAATTGCCCGTAGTGTTAGGTAAGGGGTAGATGTAGGGGTATGGGTGGGTTGCGCTTCGGCGGGGCGGTGTGGACTTGTTGGGCCAAAGGGCCTGTTTCCACACTGTAAGTAATCTAATCTAATCTCATAGAATACAGGGAGAACTAGCCATTTGGATACAGAACTGGCTCAAAGGTAGAAGACAGAGGGTGATGGTGGATGGTTGTTTTTCAGACTGGAGGCCTGTGACCAGTGGAGTCCCACAAGGATCAGTGCTGGGTCCTCTACTTTTTGTCATTTACATAAATGATTTGGATGCCAGCATAAAAGGTACAGTTAGTAAGTTTGTAGATGACACCAAAATTGGAGGTGTAGTGGACAGCAAAGAGGGTTGCCTCAGATTACAACAGGATCTTGACCAGATGGACCAATGGGCTGAGAAGTGGCAGATGAAGTTTAATTCAGATAAATGCGAAATGCTGCATTCTGGGAAAGCAAATCTTAGCAGGACTTATACGCTTAATGGTAAGGTCCAGGGGAGTGTTGCTGAACAAAGAGACCTTGGAGTGCAGGTTCATAGCTCCTTGAAAGTGGAGTCGCAGGTAGATAGGATAGTGAAGAAGGCGTTTGGTATGCCTTCCTTTATTAGTCAGAGCATTGATTACAGGAGCTGGGAGGTCATGTTGCAGCTGTATAGGACGTTGGTTCGGCCACTTTTGGAATATTGCGTGAAATTCTGGTCTCCTTCCTGTTGGAAAGATTGTGAAACTTGAAAGGGTTCAGAAAAGATTTACAAGGATGTTGCCAGGGTTGGAGGATCTGAGTTATAAGGAGAGGCTGAACAGATTGGGACTGTTTTCACTGGAGTGTCTGAGGTTCAGGGTTGACCTTACAGAGGTTTACAAAATTATGAGGGGCATGGATAGAGTAAATAGGCAAAATATTTTCTCTGGGGTTGGGGATTCCACGGCATAGGTTTAGGGTGAGAGGGGAAAGATACAAAAGAGACCTAAGGGGCAACTTTTTCACAGAGAGGGTGGTACGGGTATGGTATGAGCTGCAAGAGGAAGTGATGGAGGCTGGTACAATTGTAACATTTAAGAGGCATTTGGATGGGTACATGAATAGGAAGGGCTTGGAGGGATATGGGCCGGGTGCTGGCAGGTGGGACTAGATTGAATTGGGATATCTGGTTGCAATGGACGGGTTGGACCGAAGGGTCTGTTTCTGTGCTGTACATCTCTATGACTCTATGACTTCCTCTGGAAGCTTATTCCATACGTACATCATTCTCTGAGTGAAACAGTTGCCCCTTAAGTCCCTTTTAAATCTTTCCCCTCTGAACTTAAGGGGAAAGATCTTGGCTATTCACCTTATCCATGTCCCTCATGATTTTTCAAACCTATATAAGGTCACCCCTCAGCCAATAAGCTCCAGGGAAAATAGCTATAGCTCAAAATTTCCAACCCTGGCCACATTCCCTGGTAAATCCTTTCTGAACCCTTTCAAGTTTCACAACAACTTTCATGTAGGAGGGAGACCAGAATTGAATGCAATATCCCAAAAGTGACCTAACCAATGTCCTATACAGCCACAGCATGACCTCCCAACTCCTGTACTCAATGCATTGTACCTTTTATTTCATTAAATTAGTGTTCCTTTCATTCTACTGTTGCAATTTAATGTAAAGACTCACAAGAATGTGGTTGAGTCAAAACTGCCCTCTGGAACATCCTGGCGAAAGTGAGGACTGCTGATACTGGAGATTAGAGTTGAGAGTGTGATGCTGAAAAAGCACAGCAGGTGAGACAGCATCGAAGGAGCAGGAGAATCAACGTGTCCAGCTTCTGGATGAAGGGCTTTGGCCTGAAGCATCGATTTTCCTGCTCCTCGGATGCTGCCTGACCTGCTGTGCTTTTCCAGCACCACACTCTTGACTCTGGAACATCCTGCCAAGCCAAAGTTCAAAAAGACCACTAGTATCTCCAGACAGATTTGTGATGGACAATGATCGATGGTCCTGTCAGTAATGCTTACATCCTGAGAACAAACACAAAATTAATGAGTGTTCGCCTGTTTTCAATTCTGCATCAAACGATGGTATAATTTCTTTACATGCACATTCATTTGATACAGAAAAGAACAAGGGGACAAGAAAAACACAATTGTTCAAAATCTGGAATGCAAATGTGAAATTGTTGAAAAACACCACAAGGCATTGTCAGAGAGAAAAAGTGAGATGAACATTACTGTACAATGGTACAGCAAAGTTGGCTTTAGTTCAGATGAAAGGAACCATCAGAGTCATGAACAGAAGTGAGGTGAAGAGGCAGCCAAGTGGATTTGGGGATGGACAGAAAGAGGGAAAGAGATGAAGGAAGCAGCAGATTCCCAGAGAGTGATGAATAGACGGACAGTCAAGCTACGCTGTTAACAATGTAAGGAAAGTTCAGAACGTTGGAAAAGAATATAACACTTATTCATTTAGCAAAATAACTTGCTTCATTGCTGAGACATCCCTTGAACATTTTTATTTATCAGTTCACAGGCAGCAAGCCCAATTTAAAGGGAGGCAGTGTGGCAGTGGTCATGCCAAGTGATGGAAAGTGTCATCCAAATGCTGCAGCTGCTCAGCAATAACCTGTTCAGTGATGCCCAGCTTGGGTTCTGCCAGGGCCACTGACCTTGTTTCAAACATGGACAAAAGAGTTGAATTCCAGAGCTGCAGTGAGAATGACAGTCTTTGACCGCATTTGACCGAGCATGACATCAAGAAGCCTAGCACAACTGGAATCAATAGGTATCAGAGGCAAACTCTGGGCTGGTTGGAGTCACACCTGCTGCATAGGAAGATGGTTGTGCTTGTTAAAAGTTAGTCATCTCAGCTCCAGGACATCTCTGTAAGACTTCCTCAGCAGTCTTTCCGAATCAACCTGTTCAGAGATATTATTATACATGCCTGGAGCGGGTTGGATTTGAACCCATGTTGCTTGTCTCAGGGGTAGGGATACCACTTCACCACAAGAGGGCCCCAGTCCCTCAGGGTAGTGTCCTAGGCCCAGCCATCTTCAGCTGCTTCATCAATGACCTTCCCTCCATCATAAGGTCAGAAGTAGGGATGTTCGCTGATGATTGCACCATGTTCAGCACCATTCGCGACTCCTTAGTTACTGAAGCAGTCCATGTTCAAACGGACCAAGATCTGGACAATATCCAGGCTTAAGCTGACAAGTGGCAAGAAACATTCATTGTACACAAAGGCCAGGCAATGACCATCTGAATAAGAGATAATCCAACCATTGAC
Organism: Chiloscyllium punctatum; assembly: GCF_047496795.1. NCBI lineage: Eukaryota > Metazoa > Chordata > Chondrichthyes > Orectolobiformes > Hemiscylliidae > Chiloscyllium > Chiloscyllium punctatum. The sequence goes on from NC_092743.1 coordinate 13,007,666, forward strand.
CTTGACATTCAATGGTGTTACATCTCTGAATCCCCCACTACCAACATCCTCGCAGTTACCATTGACCAGAAACTTAAGTGGACTTGGCGCACATGAACACAGTGGCTACAACAGCAGGTCAGATGCTAGGAACACTGCAACAAGTAACTTATCTCCTGACCCCCCATCTACAAGATGGACTGCAAAGTCTTTGGACAGCACTTTCCAAACCCAAACCCACCAAAAACCTTCCATCTAAAAGGTTAAAGGCAGCAGATACATGGGAACACCATCACCAGCAAATACATCTCCAAGTCACTTACCATCCTGACTTGGTAATAAATCACTGTCACTGGATCAAAATCCTAGAACTTCTTTCCTGTGGATGTTGTCGGTCAACATGTGGACTGCAGTGCTTCAGGATAGCAGCTCACCACCACCTCTTCAAAGGCAACTAGGGACAGAGAATAAATGCTGACTAGCTAGTGACACCCATGCCTCATGAATGAATAAATATTGGTCTACCAACGAGAGGCACCAAAACAAAAGTCTGTGGGTGTGGGTTGAAACTCGTCATTTTAAATGTTGACATTGGATCTCAACAGCAAGGTATCTCAGTGGTTAGCACTGCTGTCTCACAGCGCCAGGGACCCAGGTTCGATTCCAGCCTCAGGCGACGTCTATGTGGAGTTGGCACATTCGCCCTGTGTATGTATGGGTTTGTTCTGCTTTCTTCCCACAGTCCAAAGATGTGCAAGTTAGGTGAATTGACTGTGTTAAAAATTGCCCATAGTGTTCAGGGATGTGTAGGTTAGGTGCATTAGTCAGGGGCAAATATAGAACAATAGGGTAGGGGAATTGGTCTGGATGGATTACTGTTCAGAGGATCAGTGTGGACTTGTTGGACTGAAAGGCCTGATTCCACATTGTAGGGATTCTAAGCATTCTTTCTGTGTAAGTGAAATACCGTAGATGGTGGAAATCTGAAACAAAACAATAAAAATGCTGGAGAGAATTCTGCAGCATCTGTAGAGACGGGAAATGGAATTAAACTTTTGTGTCCAATGTGATTCTTATTCGGAGTTGATGGTTCTGATATGGAGTGTTATTGGATTTGAAATCTTAGCCCATAATTCTTACTCCATTGATATTTCCAGAAATAATTTGAAATTCAAAGCTAGTCTCATGAAATCTCGCGATTGGTGAATGTCATAAACGCCCACCTGGTTCACTCATACCCTTTTGAGAAGGATATCTGCCGTCCTTACCCAATCCGACCTTGTCATGTTTTCAGAACCATGTCAACCACGTGATTGACCCTTCACTACCTTCTGATATAGCCTTAGCAAGTCATTCAGTTCAAGGGAAATTAGGGGTGTGCAATGAATGCTGGGTAAGCTAGCAATACCCACGTCCCACGAAAGAAAGATCTCAACAAAAATAATCTCCATTACCAACAGGTATCAAACATATGGTTTACCAACAGGAAAACAATAACGTAAGCCCATAAGAATTAGGCCATTCTGCCCATTGAGTCTGCTCTGCCATTTGATTACAGCTGATATGTTTCTCAACTCCACTCACCAAGAGGTGGCTCAGTGGTTAGTACTGCTGCTTGGCAGCGCCAGGAACCCGGGTTTGATTCCACACTCGGGTGACTGTCACGGGCAGCACACACTCCACATAGACAGTGTGGGTTTCCTCCGGGTGCTCCAGTTTCCTCCCACAGTCCAATGGTGTGCAGGTCAGGTGAATTGGCCATGCTGAATGTGGGTTATGGAGATAGGATAGTGATCAGTGTAGGATGCTCTTCAGAGGGTTCGTGCAGTCTTGGTGGGTCAAATGGCTTCTTTCCACACTGTCGGAATTCTATAATTCTCCTCCCTTCTCCCTGGAGAATTTTGTCTTCATTTCTCAATACTGTGACTAAGGATTGTACTTTGTCCCTAAGATGCCACTGTAAGTGGTTACTTATAAACTTCTCACTGCACTCATTTGGGTGCATGTGACTATAAAGCTAGTTTATTAATTCAGTTCAAAACAGGAACAGACACTCAGCTGTTTGAAGCTCTCCCATCATCATGGGATCACATTGCTGTATGTTCTATACATTTATGGCGACCCAGAGAAATGTAGAGATGACATTAATTTCTATGACAGGAATTTAATTTTTGAGATGTTTATTAGACGAATGCGGGGGGAGTCTCACAGACACTGATAAAATTCTAACAGGACTAGGCAGGGTAGATGCAGGAAGGATGTTCCCGATGGTGGATGCATCCAGAACCAGGGGTCACAGTCTGAGGATTTGGGGTGGACCATTTGGGATAGAGATGAGGAGGCATTTTTTTCACCCGAAGAGTGGTGAGCCTGCGGAATTCATCACCACAGGAAATAGTTGAAGCCAAAACATTGAATGTATTCAAGAGGCAACTGGATATAGCACTTGGGGAGAAAGCAAAATCAGGCGATTGAATTGGACAATCAGCCATGGCCGTGATGAAGGGCAGAGCAGGCTTGAAGGGATGAATGGTCTCCTGCTCCTGTCTTCTGTGTTTCTATGTTTAAAGGTGAATACTCGTCTCTATGCTGCCTGCTCTACTCTATCTACTCCACTCTCTACTCGTGACGGTGCAGGAGAGTGTTTCTTATGAAATTAAATTCTTCTCAGCTCATCACGTTTACACACGCAGGGAAAATGTAAAATTTTGTGAGCAGAAGGTCTGGCCCCACCAACCCCCTCCGCCTCTGCACCCCACCCTCTCCACCCCACGCCCACCCCTACTGCTGGACCATTCCAAACTCCTGCCAGCAACCTGGGAGTGTCCCTCACCCTCTGCTCATCACCATCCATCGCTGGAGATACCAGTGACTGGACAAAAAGCAGTGACCCCTCCCTCGAAGTTCTCCTGAAGCCTGCTCAGGGGAGAAGGGAAAAAGGATGCCAAATAGAGACTATCCCAACTGGACAGAGGTATCTGCAGAGGTCAGTGCCCTCCACGTGGCTGAACATAACTTGGCTCCAGTACCACAAGACGATGAAAGATCTGCTGTGCTCTGCTAGGGTGTGAGCCACTCTCGACTCCATGCTTCATGCCCCTACGAGTGTGCGTTGGCATCATGAGGTTGTCAATGTTTTGGCACCAACCACTTCCTGTGGAATGAATTCATTAGTTAGGGGTAAATGTAGAGGAATGGATCTGGGTAGGTTACTCTTTGGAGAGTCAGTGCGGACTTGTTGGGCCAAATGGCATGTGTCTACACTGTAGGGGCTCTGGTGCGGCACGGTAGCTCAGTGGTTAGCACTGCTGCCTCACAGCAGCAGGGTCGCAGGTTCGATTACAACCTTAGGTGACTGTCTGTGTGGAGTTTGCACATTTTCCCCGTGTCTGCGTGGGTTTCCTCCGGGTGCTCTGGTTTCCTCCCACAGTCCAAAGATGTGCAGGTCAGGTGAATTGGCTACGCTAAATTGCCCATAGTGTTAAGTACATTAGTCAGAGGCAAATGAGTCTGGGTGTGTTACTCTTCGGAGGATTAGTGTGGACTTGTTGGGCCGAAGGGAATCTAATCTAATCTTTGGGTGAAGAAATGACTCCTACCCAGAAGAAGGGGTTGGGTGCCAGGTGTTTCCAGCAGATGCCTCATGTTCGAACCAAATCTATCAATGCCATTGCAGCTACCAATCTAACAGCATGGCAACACAGGGGCACTGCCTCAGACACATTAGACCGAGAGCAGAAAAGCAGCTACAACTCTAACTCAAGCTCTGTCAGGTTATTGACATTACTCCCCTGAAAGCTTTGTACAAACTTGAAGGACAGCCTTTGAGTCAAGCCCCCCCCCCGCCAGTGTCTCTACTCCGGTCAGGTTTTCTGGCACCAGCCAGTGTGATTGAGCTTGCGAGGGCAGGCTTTGTTGGTTCAATCAGGCCTCCCCCCCACCTCAACACTGTGAGCTTTCACCCATAACAAGACAAACAGCAAATGACTGAGCCCGCTCATGAGCTCCTCAACACAGAGTGGCTTCACCAGCAGAGAGGGAGGGTTTAATGAGTATTCATGCCAGGCTGATGATTGGAAAACATGGAGCCAATGACGAATGGTTGGGGACCCGACTGAAAGGTTCTGAGAACTTTAACCTCTAGTCCCTGCACACCACACCCCCCCCACCCCCCAAAATTAAATTCCCTCCACTAGCCCTTCTGGAGGCTCTGATTGGGTCTACAAAGTTCTGCCCTACGCATGGAGGGAATTTATCCGAGAGTTATGACCTGGCCGGATGACAATGTGACAAGTTATCTCGACATTTTGTGACAAGTCTCATTCCCCTCCTGACATGTTCCCATTCCCGCTCCCGCCCACCTCCCCCCCCCCCCTCCCCCAACCCCCTACCCTCAGTGTTTTGTTTTCTGTCTCATTGCAAGCATTCCACACCACCGACCTTCCAGCCCAGTGATGATGGATCGAGTGGCCTCCCTGGGCTGGGTCACTCTGTGAGTCACGTTGAGTTTTCCCCTGGAAGGCCGTGTGAGGGTTTGAGTGTATCTCTGTAACTCAGTGACTGGCCAAGCTGCCTTTGAACTGCAAGAACATGAGTTTTTATTCCCACAAACGTCACACGGCCGTGAGTGATGACAGCCACCTCTCCAATGGAGCATGCAGCCTGAACTCTTTCCAGTAAATAGCCAGGTAACCAAACAGGATGACAACCCTGATTGGCTGGCAGATAATTGGCATTTTAAGGCGAAACACACCCGCAATTCATTTCTTTGACACATATTTATGCTGTCCCAAGGCTAGCCTGTGCCAATAGATCTCTTTGTGACAGAACAATTAAACTGTTATGTTGATAAATGTATTTTATGGACGTCTCAAGCATTTTTAAAGAGGTGATATTCACTTTCCTCATGACTGCTCTCCTAAGGTACACTGCTAACTGACTGCAGAATAGAAGTGGCTCCTGACAATGATATGTGGAATCACCAGCAGCTCAAGCCTTCTTGTCCGTTATTTCTCAATTATACTTTTCTCAGCTGCTGTTGTGAGCCGTGCTTTTCCAGATAAGGCTTTGACAATAATGAGCCGGACTCCACAAGATTATGCCAGCTTGTATTTTAAAAGTCAATATTGTCAACAAGCAATGAAGTGCTTGATAAGGTGAAAGCCTGCACAGTTTTACATTGAATTGTTGGTTTTCACGAGTACTTCAGAAGGAAGATTTGGGACACAGACATACACATACACACACACTCACACACACACAAACACACACACACACGCACACTCTCACACACACGCACATACATACACACACACATACACACACTCGCACACACTGACACACACACACTCACACACACAACCAAACATACACACACACTCACACACACACATATACACACACTCACACACACTCTCACACACATACACACTCATACACACACACTCACACAAACACACACACACACATATACACATACACACACACATACACACACTCACACAAACACATTCACAAGCACACACTCACACTCACGCACACACACGCACACACACGCACACACATACACACTCTCACACATACACATACACATACACACTCACACAAACATACACACACACTCATACACACATGCCCTCACTCACACACACACAAACTCACACACACATACACACTCACACACACTCACAAACTCAAACCACACACACACATACACACATACTCACGCACACACTCACACACACATACGCACTCATACACACACACTCACACAAACATATACACACATACACACTCACACAAACATATACACACATACACACTCACACACGCACTCACACAACCATACACACACACATACACACTCACACACACATACACACACTCACACACACTCACACGCACATACACACATATACACACACTCACACACACACACATTCACACGCACACACTCACACACACTCACGCACACTCTCACACATACACATACACTCTCACACGCATACTCACACAAACATACACACACTCACACACACATACACACACACTCACGCACACATACATAAACACACACACACACTCACACAAACATACACACACACTCACACACGCACAAAAACACACACACTCACACACTCACACACACACTCACACAGATATACACACACATACACACCTACACATACACAATCACACACACAGACTCACACATACATACACTCACATACACACACACACATACGCACTCACAAACACACACACACATACACATTCACACACTCACACAAACATACACACACACACTCACAAACACACACACACATACACATTCACACACTCATACACACACACATGCACACTTACTCACAGACAAACACACACACATACACACACACACTCACACACACTCACACAAACACACACACACACTCTCATACACACTCTCGCATACACCCACTCATACACACACACTCACACATACATACACACACATACACACTCACACACATATACTCACGTGCACACTCACACACACTCACACAAACATGCACACATACTCATACACACACACTCACGCACATAAACACACTCACACTCAAACTCACACACACCCTCACACACACATACACAGACATACACACTCACACACAAACATACACACTCACACACACACTCACACAAACACACACATACACAAACATACACACACACACTCAAACACACGTACACACTCACACACTCATTCACATACACACTCACACACACTCACACAAACACATACACACAGTCACACACAAACACACACACACACTCACACATACGCACTCATACACACACACTCACACAAACATATACACACATACACACTCACACATGCACTCACACACACATACACACACACACATACACACACTCACACACACACTCACACACACACACACACTCACACGCACACACTCACACGCACACACTCACACACACTCACGCACACACACTCACGCACACACACGCACACACATACACACTCTCATACATACACATACACACTCACACGCATACTCACACAAACATACACACACTCACACACACATACACACACACTCACGCACACATACATAAACACACACACACACTCAGACACACACAAAACACACACACTCACACACTCACACACTCACACACACACTCACACAGATATACACACACACATACATACCTACACATACACAATCACTCACACATACATACACTCACACACACACATGCACACACACACATACACACTCACAAACACACACACATATACACATTCACACACTCACACAAACATACACATACACTTACTCACAGACAAACACACACACACAAACTCACACACACACACACACTCACACACACTCACACAAACACACACACAGTCACACACACACACATACGCATACACACACTCACACTCTCATACACACTCTCGCACACACCCACTCATACACACACACTCACACATACATACACACACATACACACTCACACACACACACTCACACAAGCATGCACACACACTCACACACACATACTCATACACACACTCACACACATAAACACACTCACACTCAAACTCACACACACACTCACACACACAGACGTACACACTCACACACAAACATACACACTCACACACACACTCACACAAACACACACACACACTCACACACACATACACAAACATACACACACACACTCAAACACACATACACACTCACACACTCATTCACATACACACACACACACACAAACACATACACACAGTCACACAAACATACACACACACTCACACACACACAAACACACACACACACTCACACACAAACATACACACACACACTCACACACACACTCAAACACACACACTCACACACACATACACACTCACACACTCATTCACATACACACTCACACACTCATACACACTCACACAAACACATACACACAGTCACACAAACATACACACACACTCATACACACATGCCCTCACACACACATACACACACTCACACACACACACTCACACACACACACTTATCAATGACGGGTTCTCACAGGATGCCTGTTCAAATGGCTCATACCATGAGGACAGAGAGAGAGGGAGAGAGAGAGAGAGAGAGAGAGAGAGAGAGAGATGCTGCCAGCAGTGCCTGTCATCTGTGCCTGAAGAGCGCTGATAAAAGTTTTATCACAACAAACAATGTTGTATTCTGTATGAATAATTAAATCTTCGGCGTACATAAGGGTTAGCAATTAAACAGCGTGATTAAAGGAGGATTACCATAACTAACAATGACAGAAGAATCAAAGACCAGACTACAAGTCAAGAGACTAAACCTTGTTGATTGCTTTTTAATTTGTGAGACAATCTGTAAATTATTCATATGCAAAAATTTGTTCATTTGCATGGATTGAATGGTAGCATTAATCTTTTGAATGAGTGTATCCATTTGACTCAACATCTGACTGAAATACCAAATCACTGAATTCCTGCTTATTCATAGAATCAGAGAGTGGAATCTTCTGGAGTTTTTTTTATTCATTCATGGAATGTGGGCATCATTGGCCAGACCACTATCTATTGCCCATTGCGTACAATTCGGGTCTCCTTGCTATAAGTTGTGAAACTTGAAAGGGTTCAGAAATGACTTACAAGGATGTTGCCAGGGTTGGAGGATTTGAGCTACAGGGAGAGGCTGAATAGGCTGAGGCTGTTTTCTCTGGAGCCTCGGAGGCTGAGGGGTGACCTAATAAAGGTTTATAAAATCATGATGGGCAGGAATATACAAGGTCTTTCCCCGGGGTGGAGGAGTCTAAAACTACAGGGCATAAATTTAAGGTAAGAGGGGAAAGGTATAAAAGAGATCTAAGGGGCAAACCTTTCACACAGTGTGTGGTGAGAGTATGGAATGAGCTGTCAGAGGAAGTGGTAGAGGATGGTACAATTACAACATTTAAAAGGCATCTGGAGGGGTATATAAATAGTAAAGGTTTAGAGGGATATGGGCAAAATGCTGGCACATGAGACAAGATTAATTTAGGATATCTGGTCGGCATGGGCGAGATGGACCGAAGGGTCTGTTTCCGTGCTCTATATCTCTGTGACTCTATGACGCTAATTTCACAGGATCTGAAAGTCTGGATAGTCCAGTTCAGAGGCCAGGGCAAAAGTGAGGACTGCAGATGCTGGAGATCAGAGTCAAGATTAGAGTGGTGCTGGAAAATCATTGGCCAGACCACTATTTATTGCTCATTGCATGCAATTTGGGTCTCCCTGCTATAGGAAGGATGTTGTGAAACTTGAAAGGGTTCAGAAATGATTTACAAGGATGCTTCCAGGGTTAGACCATTTGAGCTATAGGGAGAGGAATGATGAAGGGCTTTTGCCCAAAATATCAATTTTCCTTCTTCTCAGATGCTGCCTGACCTAATTGCGCTTTTCAAGCACCACTCTCATCTCATTTCAGATGACAGTTATGAGCCAGGCACATTGCTGAGGGTCTGGTCTCTGAACCAGGTAAGAACAACAGATTGCCTTTGTTCATGGGCTGGGGTGAACCAGATGGGTTTTTACAACAGCGGTTATAAACAGTGAAATCCGAATTCAGAAGAAATCTGGAATGAAAAGCTAGCCTTAAAGGCGAGACCATGGAGAGAGAGCAAACTAATGTTTCAAATTCAGGTGACTCTTCACCCCCAGCTCTGATGAAGAGTCATGAAGACACTTAGTTTGCTCTCTCTCCGTAGATACTGCCTGACCCACTGTGATTCCCAGCAATTTTTTGTTTGCTATACAGACTCCAGCAGCAATTTTCTCTTCCCTCCAAACCTTTCCTAGTCATGTACTTATCCAAATGTCTTTTAACCATTGTAATGGTGTCCACCATTTCCTCAGGAAATTCATTCCACATGTGAACCACCCACTGTGTAAAGAATTTGCCCTGCATATCTTTTTGAAATTTCTCTCTTCTCACCTTAAAAATATGCCCCTAATCTCAACTGCTCAAAAAATTTCCCTTTAGCCCCTCTCTCCTGCACAAGTCAAAAGTAACCACTAACCATGGTAACCCCACCCTCCAGCACTTTGCCCATAGCCTTGATTGCCCTGGAGCTGTGCGTGTACATCGAAATACTTCAAAAGTGTTACAGGGGTTTCTGCTTGTACCGCCCTGACAGGCTGTCAGCTCCAAATTTCCACTAGCCTCTGCTTGAAAACGTTCTTCCTCACATTCCCCTCGAAACCTCCTCCCCCTTTCCCTTAAATCTCAGCCTCCAACCATTGATCCTTACCCTGAGGGGGAATGCTCCTTCCTCTCTGCCCTGTCTATGCCACTCATAATGTGGTACATCTCAAATCTGATGAGCTTGGGGGTAGGTTGGACAGTTCATTAGGTCATGTACCCGAATCTCTTCCTGCGCCAGAACCAATACATTATTAACTCCGACCCAAAATATGCGGCACAGGTACATCGGGACCAAGGTGGAATACCTCAAATAACCACAGTAAATTATTATTGCCCTATCCCCTCCCAGATAAAATCATGGTGAGTGCAACATAGTGAATAAAAATGTGTCATGATGAACACAGTGGATGGAAGGAAAGAGAAATTTTCTTTAACTCAAAATTCCTCCAACTCGTGCCCACCCAAGGCCCTGGGTTAATTGACTGACAAAGGCTGGCAGCAACACCTTCATTCAACAATTCTCTTCTTGTTTTCAGATCCGTCCACGGCCTTACCTTCTCTCAATCTCTGTGACTGTCTCTAGCCCAACAGCCCTGCAGGATATTTATCCTCCTCCAATCTTGGCCTCTTGTGCTTCACCTATTTTCACCACTTTACCATTGACAGCCATCCCTGTCTGACACTTCCTAAGCCCCTCTGTCCCTCTCACTCTACATTGAGATGCACCTTAAACCCTTCCCCTTTTTTGGTCAGCTGCACAGTAACCTCCTTACGTGGCTCTGTTTCAAGGTCAGAAATCACAGGACACCGGGTTAGATTCATAGAGTCATAGAGATGTACAGCGCGGAAACAAACCCTTCGTCCAAGCCAACCAGATATCCGAAATTAATCTAGTCCCACTTGGCCCACATCCCTCTCAACCCTTCTGATTTATATACTCATCCAGATGCCTTTTAAATGTTGTAATGGTACCAGCCTCCACCATTTCCTCTGGCAGCTCATTCCACACACGTACCACACTCTGCGTGAAAAAGTTACCCCTGAAGTCCCTTTTAAATCTGTCCCCTCTCACCTTAAACCCAGGCCGTCTACTTCTGGACTCCCCCACCCCAGGGAAAAGACCTTATCTATTCACCCTCACAATTTTATAAATCTCTATAAGGCTGCCTCTCAGCCTCCGCTGCTTCAGAAAAAAATAGTCCAACAGGTTTATTTGAAATCATGAGCTTTCAGAGCTTTACTTCGTAACCAGGTGGAGGGACGCTGCTCCAAAAACTTGTGATTTCAAATAAACCTGTTGGACTATAACCTGGTGTCATGTGACTTTTAACCTTGGTCCACCTCAATCCAACACTGGCACCTCTACATCATGGCTCTGTTTCAAATCTAATAGGGTAATGCTCCTGTGAGGGAGCCTGGAACACTTTGCCGGACTAAAGGTGGTATATCAATGCATGTTTTGTCATTGCTGACAGTCGTTCAGAGAGCTGCAGACTGAGTTCCATTTATTTGGCTGTAACATTTCTGACATCAATACAAACTGTAGATTGTTCAAAACCCCTTCACTGCCATTCAAGGTTAACTTGAGAAATGAAGGAATGCTTATTTGTATCAACAAATGCAGCTGAAGTGATTTTTCAAAATCGTGGAAATGATTTGGGATTTGGAAGAACAATTTGGGATTAAAAGAAGTCTCGTGAAGAGCGGTGATCGACACGTTTTGGTGCACTTCAAGGCAATCTAGTTTTGGAGATAAATTGAATTGTAAAGACTCCAGGAAAAGCGTGACATTATTTGGTGAAGTGAAGACGGGGGAGGGGGGAAATGGTAAAGACTGGAAGATGACAATTTAACACAAGTGGCCATTAGCTCAAAGATTCCTCAGACTTGAATGCGTGAGTTGCTGTCATAGGGTGAGCACTTTTAGACCAGACAGACCCATGTTTCACTGTACCTGATCTCTGAAGGGGACACTAACGATCCCACAACACACTTTTAAAGAAGACTAAGGAGTTATCCTCATTGTCCAATCTAAACTCTTTGTTCCTCAACTAGTATCAAATAAACAGGCTGTTTTTATATTGCTGTTTATGTGAGTTTACTGTACACAATTTGACATAGGAACCGAAGAAAAAGGAGCAGGAATAGATTGTATGAGCTGTCAAGATTGTTCTGTCATTCAATCTGATCATAGCTGACCTTCAGTTTGATTTGGGTAGCACAGTGGTTAGCACTGCTGCCTCACAGCACCAGAGACCCCGGTTCAATTCCCGCCTCAGGCAACTGTCTGAGTGGAGTTTGCACATTCTCCCCGTGTCTGTGTGGGTTTCCTCTGGGTGCTCTGGTTTCCTCCCACAGTCCAAAAATGTGCAGGTTAGGTGAATTGGCCATGCTAAATTGCCCATAGTGTTAGGTGAAGTGGTAAATACCGGGGAATGGGTCGGGGGGGGGGGGGGGAGTTGCTCTTCGGAGGGTCGGTGTGGACTTGTTGGGCTGAAGGGCCTGTTTCCACACTGTAATTAATCTATCTATCTATTTCCATTTTCCTGCCCGCTCACCACATTCCTTTGCTCCCTGGATACCCACATTCTCTCTATTTCAGCCTTTAATCTATTCATTGATGGGTTCATCCACACCATTCTGGGGTAGAGAATTTCTAAGATTCACAACCCTTTGGGTGAAGAGATTTCTCCCCAACTCAGTCCTAAATGATTGACTCCTTAACCGAAGGCTGTAACTCTATGTTCTACACACCCCTGCCAGACCAAGCAACCAACTCAACACCTAACCTGTTAAGAGGAAATGCTGGAGATCACAGCAGGTCCGGCAGTTTACATGAAGGGAAAGCAAGCCAACACTTCGAGTCTAGATGGATCTTCATCAGAGATCTTCGCTTCAACTCTGATGAAAAGCCATCCAGACTTAAAACGTTACTCTCTCTCTCTCTCTCTCTCTCTCTCTCCATGGATCTGCCTGACCTGCTATAATCTCCAGCACTGTTTGTTTTCAGTACTCTTTCCAGCATCTGTAGTAATTTGCTCCTTCCTAACCTGTTAAACCCATTTAGAATGGTGCTTGCTTCAACCAACCGCACCAACCAACCCAACCACCCCGTAGCCCAACACTTTAACTCCCCCTCCCACTCCGCCAAGGACACACAGGTCCTTGGCCTCCTCCATCGCCAGACCATGGCAACACGACGCCTGGAGGAAGAGCGCCTCATCTTCCGCCTAGGAACCCTCCAACCACAAGGGATGAACTCAGATTTCTCCAGCTTCCTCATTTCCCCTCCCCCCACCTTATCTCAGTCCCAACCTCGGACTCAGCACCGCCTTCTTGACCTGCGATCTTCTTCCCGACCTCTCCGCCCCCACCCCCTCTCCGGCCTATCACCCTCACCTTAACCTCCTTCCACCTATCGCATTCCCAACACCCGTCCCCCAAGTCCCTCCTCCCTACCTTTTATCTTAGCCTGCTTGGCACACCCTCCTCATTCCTGAAGAAGGGCTTATGCCCGAAACGTCGATTCTCCTGCTCCTTGGATGCTGCCTGACCTGCTGCGCTTTTCCAGCAACACATTTTTCAGTTCTGATCTCCAGCATCTGCAGTCCTCACTTTCTCCTCGAATTCATTGAGTTCACCTCTCACTTGTCCAAAGACTTGATGATATCAGTTTATACTTATCTCTCAGCATAAGGAAACTCAATCACTCCAGAAACTCTTATTGTGTCACCTCTAGAGTAAGCATGTCCACCCATAAATATTCAGACCACATGTGCACACAATATTCTAGGTTCAGTCTCACCAAAGACCCATAATAATTGTAGAAAGACTCCTTCATCCTTCTTCTTCCACTTAGGGTAACAGTGTTGTGTTTATACAACAGCCATAACCTCAGGAGGATCCCATTGGTTGTAAAGCTCTTGGCATGTACCGAGCTCATGAAAATAAATCGTTTCACAGATTTACTTAGCTTTTTCTTTCTTTTTTACTGTGATCTTCGAAGAATCAAGTAGATTGCCAATGCTGCATGTAAGTACAAATGAGAACAATAATGAAGTCCCTTGTTCATTCTTAATTTGTTGCCAACATGACAAAAGAGATGCGAACAAACTAAGAGCTTGTGGAGGAGTGGCCCAGAGGGAAGAAGGGTAACATATATGGGGAGAGCCTTAGGTGGAGTCATAGAGTCATACAGCACAGAAACAGACCTGTCGGTCCAACCAGTCCATGCCAAACATAATACCAAACTAAACTAGTCCCACCCACCTGTGCTTGGCCCATGTCCCTCCAAACATTTCCTATTTATAGACTTATATCTTATGTCTTTTACATGCTGTAATTGTAACTTCCTCTGGAAATGCATTCCACACATGAACATCTATGTTAAAGAAGTTGTTTCTCATGACTATTTTAAAGGTCTCTCCAAAAACTCTGTAAACACAACGCCACTTTTAAAAAAGCACTTTTTTTTGCATTTTTGATGATGAAAATTAATCAAAATGAAAATCCTATACGACTGGAATTTAATAACTATAAGAAATCTAGAGTAAGCTTGTAATCTCAGTAATAGCTGCTACTCTCCACCCAGCAGACTGCGTTCTGATCTCTAGAGTGTTGGTTCTGACCTGCTGGAGGTGCTGTAACTGTAAAGAGTTACAGTGACTCTGTTTATAGTTTATATCATTATTAGGAAGTGATGCAAGATCACATGACCAAGAGGAGGCGGCTCTCTCTAGCCGTCTTGCAGGTGACATTGTATCATCTTTAACAATACCAATCTTAATCCACCCACCCAATAGCAGAGGCACAGCTCCCAACAGTGGGGGTGATAGAAAAGGGGATGCACTAGCTGGCAATCAAAGGACTGGATCATTAGTTTGGGAGTGTGGGGGGTGCTGAGGGGCCGAGTGGTGTAACCATACAAGGTTTGGGCTGCTCTTTCCAGAGACAAAGATTTCCTGGTAAGACATCCCTCTCACTCCAGGTATTAGTCTGATAAAACGTCCCTGAAATGTTACCAATGCATTTAAATCCTTCCTTTAAATAAAAGTGATCAGTACTGTACTCCAGATGTGGTCTCAATAGTACGCTATAGAAATGAAGCAAAACCTCCCTAGTTTTACCTTCATGTTCCCCCATGATAAATGAAAATAGTCTAGTAAGTTTCATTATTATCAGCTGTATCTTTCATACGAACCTTTTGTGATCCATGCATAAGGACACCCAGATCCCTCTGCATCTAAAGCTCTGCAAATTCTCAACATTTCGATATTATGCTTCATATTTATTCTTTCTACCAAATGGACAATTTCACATTTTACTGTATTGTATTACATTTACCACATTTTACAATGTATCACTATTCATTGACATTTAGCTATCTTGAAAACTAGTGAATATTTCACAATACCAAATGATGCTACATCTCCCCCAAGTCTTTGACTCAGTTTAATACATGATTTTTAGTACTCTACAATTTAAGATTCTGGCAAAACGTTCCTCTGAAAATAGCATGAACATACCAAGGGAAAAAAGTCAGAAGTCACACGACACCAGGTTATAGTCCAACAGTTTTATTTGAAATTACAAGCTTTCAGAGCACTAATAACTGCTAATGTCTGCTGTTCTTTGTTTTATTACATCTCTGAAATATAAATAGAAAGTGCTGGAGAAACTCAGCAGATCGAGCAGCATCTGATGAGGTGTTACTGAACCCAAAGCTTTAACCATATCATCAAATTCTTCTCTGGGGGACAAAGTGAAGTTGTCCAATCCAAAACTAGGGCCCTAAATCTAAACAAAAGACAAAGTCAGAATTCACACACAATCGGGTTATAATCCAACAGGTTAATTTGAAAGTGCAAGCTTTCAGAGTGCTGCTTCATCAGCTGAATTGAAGGGAAGCACCTGATGAAGGAGCAGCGCTCTGTGATTTCAAATAACCCTGTCTGACTATAACCTGGTGTTATCTGGCTTCTGACTTTGTCCACCCCAATCCAACGCCAGCAATATGATGGATTACAAAACTGAAATGCTTTCTCAGCAGATGCTGCCTGACCTTTTGCGCTTTCCAACATCTTCTATGTTCCCTTCAGATTTCCAGTCTCCGCGATTAAATACTTCTGTATCAGATTTGCTGTCATCCTTCGCAATGTCACTGAATTAACTTTAAAATAGTATCCGATTGCACTCAATCACTTAATTGTAATGTAGTGCTTGAGCTGAAAGAGATTGAAAAATTAACAATAAAAATATCACTGTGCTCAGTCCAATCTTCTCGTAGCCTACTTGACTATTACAAACCTTTCATTATAACAGACCTCAGCCTGGCTTCCTTCAGGGGTTCCATTAGAGGCTTCGACATTTAACCTCGGAAGGTCAGGCTGACAAATGTCTTCTTATAAGAAACAGATTAGCAATTGACCTTCCCCTCTCAGCCCTGTTGTGTCAGCCTGTACAGCTGTAACTGTTTAAGTTTTCAAAGGGAATTTTCAAATGCTACTGCATCGCCCATCTGCAGTTTGAGTTAAAAACACATTTACTGTGCTTTTCTTTATGGTATTTCTTTTTCCCAGGCCTTTCCACTTTCAATATTTTCTGTGCAGAGATGTAGGATGCACTCAGGTTGCCAAATATCCACAAGTGAGTGATGAACCCTAATCGAACCAAGCACAGCATGGAGAGCTATTGTTATGTTTGTATTGAAGCTCCATTGGTCTGACTCTCCTCTTACCTAACGTGGAAAAGCACAGCATTGAACAAGGCCATTCAGTCCATCGTGTACAGACTGCCTCTCCTAATGCTTGATTCCACTCCCAATGATTGTTCATATGTCTGTAAATTCCTCATTAGAGTCGTAGAGATGTACAGCATGGAAACAGACCCTTCACTCTAATTCATCCGTGCTGACTAGATATCCCAACCCAATCTAGTCCCATTTGCCAGCACTTGGCCCATAACCCTCCAAACCCTTCCTATTCATGTGCCCATCCAGATGCCTTTTAAATGTTATAATTGTACCAGCCTCCACCACTTCCTCTGGCAGCTTGTTCCACACACACACACACACACCACCCTCTGTGCATTCTCAACTTTCCCTCCAACTCTCCCGAAAATCAATTGTGAAATCAGTTTACAGGCAAATAATCTAACAATTATCCAAGAAAAGAAATTCTCCTGCTCTCCCTTCGAGATCCTTGTCAATGACTTTTAATCTTTTGCCTCTGGTTATTGATCCACTAGCCAAAGGGAATAGATTTTCTTTCTTAAAATGCATTGATCGGCTTGAAAGACCAGCTTGTTCACCTCACAGCCTTCAAATAAAGCATTGCAGATGACAGAAATCTAAAAGTTAAAAAAATAGGAAGAGTTGACAAAACAGAAGTTGGACAGCATCAAGGGCAAAACAACCTGTTTGACTGGCACCCAATCTTCAATCACTTCATCACCGATACACAAAGCAGCAACATGTACCTTCAGCTGCAGGAATTCACCAAGGTTCCTCAGCTCCATTCAAACCTGAGATGAAAACTAGAAAGCCAAGAGCAGCAGATACACCACCATCTGTATGTCCCCCTCCAAGCCACATTTTCTCCTGACTTGGAAGGATATCACTCTCCTTCATTGATGACGGGTCAAAATCACAGAACTCCCTTTTTAACAGCGTTCTGGGATTACAGTAAGTCATGAAGATATCTCTCCATCGTCTTTTCAGAGGCATTTAGGGGTGATCTAACAATCAACGTTTTACATTCAAGATGTATTTAATTTACATAGTGAAAATGCCGTAGCTGCTGTGTTGGGTTTGAATCCATACCTGCAGAGCCTTCTCACGGTATGGTCACTGGTTCAGTAATCCAGTGACATTATCTCAGCACTATCTCCTCACCTGCTACCTGTGAAAATGGGGGCAGTGATTCCAGGTCTTTTGGTATTTAACCTACTGTTTGTACTGTAACTGAGCGTAGTTAACACCTGTTTAGACATTTAGAAATACCGATCTTCAGTATTGCTGGAAATGACACATATTATCAAAGTTTAGATCAGAGTGGTGCTGGAAAAGCACAGCAGGTCAGGCAGCATCCGAGGAGCAGGAGAATCGATGTTTCGGGCAAAAGCCCTTCATCAGGAATAGAGGCAGAGTGCCTGCAGGGTGGAGAGATAAATGGGGGGCGGGGGTGGGGGTGGGGAGAAGGTAGCAAAGAGTACAATGGGTGAATGGGGGTGGGGATGGAGGTGATAGGTCAGAGAGGAGGGTGGGGGAAGGTAGCAAAGAGTACAATGGGTGAATGGGGGTGAGGATGGAGGTGATAGGTCAGAGGGGAGGGTGGAGTGGATAGGTGGGAAGAGAGATTGGCAGGTAGGACAGGTCATGAGTACGGTGCTGAGCTGGAAGGTTAAAACTGAGGTAAGGGAGGGGGAGAGGAAATGAGGAAACTGTTGAAGTCCACATTGATGTCTTGGGGTTGAAGTGTTCTGAGGCAGAAGATGAGGCGTTCTTCCTCCAGGCGTCGGGTGGTGAGGGAGCGGCGGTAGAGGAGGCCCAGGACCTCCATGTCCTCGGCAGAGTGGGAGGGGGATTTGAAATGTTGGGCCACGGGGCGGTGTGGTTGATTGATGCAGGTGTCCCGGAGATGTTCCCTGAAGCGCTCTGCTAGGAGGCATCCAATCTCCCCAACGTAGAGGAGACCACATCGGAAGCAATGGATACAATAAATTATATTGGTGGATGTGCAGGTGAAACTTTGATGGATGTGGAAGGCTCCTTTGGGGCCTTGGATGGAGGTGAGGGAGGAGGTGTGGGCACAGGTGTTGCAATTCCTGTGGTGGCAGGGGAGGGTGCCAGGACGGGAGGCGGGTTGTTGAGGTGCATGGATCTAATCAGGTAGTCACGGAGGGAACAGTCTTTGTGGAAAGTGGAAAGGGGTGGGGAGGGAAATATATCCCTGGTGGCGAGGTCCGTTTGTAAGTGGCGGAAATGTCAGCGGATGATGCGGTTAATGTGAAGGGTGGTAGGGTGGAAAGTGAGGACCGGGGGGTTGTGTCCTTGTTATGGTTGGAGGGGTGGGGTTTGAGGGCAGAGGTTCGGGATGTGGATGAGATGCATTGGAGGGTATCTTTAACCACATGGGAAGGGAAATTGTGGTCTCTAAAGAAGGAGGCCATGTGGTGTGTTCTGTGGTGTAACTGGTCCTCCTGGGAGCAGATACGGTGGAGGCCGTACATGAGTACGGGATGGCATTTTTGCAGGAGGTAGGGTGGGAAGAGGTGTAATCCAGGTAGTTGTGGGAGTCGATGGGTTTGTAAAAAAATGTCAGTGTCAAACCGGTCGTCATTAATGGAGATGGAGAGGTCCAAGAAGGGAGGGAGGTGTCAGAGATGGTCCAGGTAAATTTAAGGTTGGGGTGGAATGTATTGGTGAAGTTGATGAACTGCTTAACCTCCTCATGGGAGCATGAGGTGGTGCCGATGCAGTCATCAATGTGGCGGAGGAAGAGTTGGGGAGTGGTGCCGGTGTAATTACGGAAGATGGACTGTTCTACGTAGCCGACAAAGAGACAGGCATAGCTGGGGCCCATGGCTACCCCTTTGGTTTAGAGGAAATGGGAGGATTCGAAGGAGCAATTGTTAAGGGTGAGGATCAGTTCGGCCAAACGAATGAGAGTGTCGGTGGAAGGGTACTGTTGGGAACGTCTGGAGAGGAAAAAATGGAGGGCTTGGAGGCCCTGGTAATGGCGGATGGAGGTGTAGAGGGATTGGAAAGCCTGTTCATCTTTCGCTCAATAGAGCTATTTGCAAGAAACACCAAAGTAAAGAGAAAAGAGCATTGATACTGTGTGGGAGGAGAGTGAATTCCCTGGTTGGTGGAGATATTGCTGCATAGAATGTAATAGTTAATGATGACTAACAGTTGAATGTCAAGTTATATTTAAATTTTAAATGAGGTTGACTCTGATTCATCAGGGTGAGCCAGAAAATGATTGTTATTTATCTTGTTGATTGTAAACAAACAGAATGTGTGCCTAGTTGTTTTCTGCCCATGTAGGAACAGGTCCTGTCTATTCATATATGTTATGGACCAGATTAAACCCCCTCAGACTACTCAGAAGGTAGTCTAGTCTCTTGGGTTTTTCTTATTTTAAAGGTAAATGTAAGATATTGTGTTCTGATTGGTCAAACTATCAGATTTACAGCAAAACACACATTATTCACCCACTACAGTTAAAATAAAACAAAAGAAAGAAGGAATTGGAATAACTTAACACTACTGGAAAACTTAACGGATTAATAAATACAGTAACTATCACTAATTAACTGTTCCAATACTGTAATTTCCCATAAGCACACCTTTGGTAAAGGCAAATTCAGAAAACAGATTGTCTCATATGCAACTCTTGTAGCAGGAAGAGGGGAACCCCCCCAGCCTTTGGCTCTAACTGAGAGAGGGAGAAAGTAGCTTTCATGTCTTCAAGAGCTTAACAGCAACTGCTGAAAGCTAAAACTGGGTGGGAGCTGGACCACACCCATTCAGGTTGCTTCTATTGTTCTGACTTTAATAAAAAAATCCCAAGGCTTCACAAGTTGTTTATTTTCTCATAGAAGCTCTGCGCCTGTCCCCTAACCTCTTTTGAAATAAAAGGACAAAACATACTTCTCAAAGCCACAGTATCATCGCTTATGTAGCTTCTAGAACATGCAAGCAGACCACTGTATTTGATAATCCTAAATTAGCTTTCATCATAATTCCTTGCACGTTTGGGATTATTTAGCAATTATCATCTAATCATAGAATCATGTTTAACAATCAACATTGCATCGAGGGTTTTGCAAATATAAGTTAGTTGGGCATTATCCACATATTGTGAACAGCCAGAGGACTATACTATTTGATAAAATTCATCAGTCTGTATGATGTATGAGCTACATATATAACACGCTCCTCTCATATAGTAGGGATGCTGTTTTCCTTCTGTTCCAGTACTATTTGCAAATGGCCCTGATAAGAACAAGGCAAAAACATGGGGAAAAAAAATCTTTTGTTTCAGCATTATTCTTGTTTCTTATCTAAAAATAGAAAATGCAGGAAAAATTCAGGTTTGCCTGGCATCGTCTATGGTAAGACAAATAGTTTCAATCATGACTACTCTTTAAATATACTTCAACAGCTGTAAAGTTCATCATCCCCAGATGACCTATTAACTCAAGGACTGCTTGTTTCATTGTGAAACAGAGGAATGCAGAAATCCATGATTTACCCCAACCAGCAGAATTTCTATAAACAGAACTCAAGTTCTGAACAAAACTATATCAGAATCATAGAAGGACAGCACTCACAAAATGTTACCTCTGTTTATCTGCTCACAGGAGCTACCAGATCTACAGAATTTCAACAGCAGTTATTATTCTCATATGAGATTTACGGTATTTGCAGTATTTTGCTTTTATTTGATGCAAGTCCACCTCAGTGAACAATAATCATGCTCACAACATATCAGCATAACTTGCGTCTGCATGCTAACTCCAGATCTCGAGTAATGTGCATTACTTCTCTGTTACACTTAGATTTAATTTGAACTTCAAACAGTAAGATGACTGTGACAATCTTGGAAAATGAAATGTGTCCTTTATGACCCAACAGCTAATGAAATACTTTTTGAAAGCCTAGTCGCCATTGTAATATGGGAGGTGAGGGAATGAGTGAGGAAATGTAGAATGAACTCACTAAGGTCTGACCAGTTTAACCTCTTAGTGAGGGGTAGGGAGCACGTAGGCCTGTTCATTGTGGTGGGCCCATCACCGAGCAACAGGGAACGCATGATGAAAAGCAGAACAGCCAAAGTGGAGTGAGCTAAAGGAGGGGATGAGAGTGCTGGTGGCACTGGCCCATGTATTGGTCACGAGAGTTCAGGTTTTAATGTCTGATGTTCAAATGCAAACATACAAGTTAGGAGCAGATGCAGGCCGCTTAAGTGTTTGACCCTGCTTTCCAGTTTAATTGTCTTATGGCTGATTTGATCACTCCACATTCCAATGTAGCCTTAATGACCTTCACTGAGGTAACTGGGCAATTTCAAGGGAGTTGTTCAGAACTCTGGCTTCCCTTGCCAAGAGAAGGTAAGCCACAATGAGGCCTTGCCTCTGCATATATCTGTTTAACCTCCTACAATACTCTCAATGGCCTCACCCTGTGCCATAAACTCCTATGGTTACTAAGAAACACCTTCAGACATTTTGGTATGAAAAAGGAGCTATAGAAATGCACATTGGTGTGATTCATTTACCTTGACCCCATTTGTCCTTGACTGGATCTCCATTTCCTTCCATCTATCTAGTCAGTGTCTGCTGATCACAACATGACCGGATGAGATCGGAGTTTCGAGGGCAGATCGCACCATGCAGTCTCTGACAATGCAGTGATTTGTTGTGTTTTTGCTCTGGCTAATAAAACCACATTTTCAAAAACATTTTTTTGACACAATTAATACTGTAGAATGTGTAAATGCGAACAGCTGCTGACATGATGCACAAAAATAATAAATAAGATTTGTAAAAGGAATAACTGTCCACTTTACACATAAAGTCACATTTGCAATAATTAATAACTGATTTTGCATAATAGTAATGGCATTCTTACAAAAACTCATACCTCAATGTCACAGTAGGCTGAGCAAAATAAATAATTAAAATTATGCTGCCTGTTCTGTTTGCTAATGCATAAAATGATCTTTTACCCTGTTTCCAGCTTCAAAAGTTATTTGTTCAGCCTGGGGAGCCAGAGGTGAAGTTTCTGATGTTTACTGGTCTGTGCCTCACTGGCCCTGTGTGAGCTACACCTGATTTTAACATGCACACTCTGACAGCTCAACGATGACCTTGGTCCAGTCAGCAAGAGCCTTATGACAAGCAAAACATCAGGATGTGGTTAAAGACGACTTAAAGACTGATGACTGTTCCTTCCCTGCTGCTGGGTCAAAAACGTGCAATTCCTTCCCCTACAGCACTATGTGTCTACCGACAGCATATAGACTGCAGCGGTTCAAGAAGGGAGCCCCCCCACCCCACCTTCTCTACGGCAATAAATGCTGACCCAAGAACATCCCATCAGGAAATTAACAAAAGAGAACAGATCTGGGAACAGGCTGTTTTCAATCTATTAACAGGTAATGAGATAGAATCAATCAGAGATCTTATGATTACGAAGCTCTTGGATTATAGTCACAACATGAGAGCAACATGAGTCACAAACCAATGTCTTCAAGTAACTAAAGTCAGTCACAGAGACATGGAGAAAGAGTTGTCCAAAGGGAATGGGCAAATAGACAAAGTGAAAGGCCAGAATTTGAGCTATAACAGATATTTAAGCAAGTATTTCATAAAGAGAAAACCTTTTCTACTCAATGACAAGGCCTGCATGAAAAGGATGAACCATCCATGGTTAGCAAAGGCATTCAAGGAGAATGTCCACTCAAAAGCTAGTACATACTAAGTGGTGAAAACAAAGGTGATGCTCCTGTTTCAGCAGCAGGAGCAGAAACTCCAGGTTAGTTAAACCTAACATCTGGTTTTAGGAAAATAGGTAGTGCCTGATGGTAAGGAAGAAGTCACAGCACATTCAGAAAAGCTTAGTACGATCTGAAATAATTCCACAGAGGCTGGTATCCCATCACCAAGTCACCCTGTATTGACATGTGGAGAGTCCTTCAAACTGATCCAGCTCCCTCAGAAGCTCTGACACCCTTGTTTACATCTGTAAGTATGGCTTCCCCGATTGGACCAGGTTAACAGCCCCACTCAGGGAACTCCTATTCGAAGCAAACCCCATAAGAACTGTGGATCTGCAAATCAGAAACAAAAGCAGCAATTGCTGGAAAAGCTCAGCAGGTTTGGCAGCATAAAACATAGAGAACATAGAAAAGTACAGCACAGAACAGGCCCTTTGGCCCACGATGTTGTGCTGAGATTTAATCCTAATGTAAAATATAGTAACTTAACCTACACATCCCTCAACTCACTGCTACCCATGTGCATGACCAGCAGTCGCTTTAATGACTCTGCTTCCACCACCACTGCTGGCAATGCATTCCATGCATTCACAACTCTCTGCGTAAAGAACCTACCTCTGACGTCTCCTTTATACCTTCCTCCTAATATCTTCAAACTATGACTCCTCGTACCAGTCAATCCTGCCCTGGGGAAAAGTCTCTGGCTATTGACTCTATCTATTCCTGTCATTATTTTCTACACCTCAACCAGGTCTCCTCTCTTCCTCCTTCACTCCAGAGAGAAAAGTCTGAGCTTATTCAATCTTTCTTCATAAGGCAAGCCCTCCAGTCCAGGCAGCATCCTGGTAAACTTTCTTTGCTCCCTCTCCAAAGCCTCTGTAGCTTTCCTATAGGAGGGTGACCAGAACTGGACACAATATTCCAAGTATCTGCAGAGAGAAATCAAAGTTAAGGTTTCGGGTCGCATGACACTTCTTCAGAAGTAAACGTTATTAATTCTCACCCCTCAGCCTCTGACACTCCAGGGAAAACAGCCCTGGTCTATTCACCCTCTCCTTATAGCTTAAATCTTCCAACCCTGGCAACATCTTAGTAAATATTTTCTGATTTGAGCTTTGTGGAGAGGGTGAATAGATTGGAGTGGTGCTTTTTTAGCACCACTCTAATCTATTCACCCTCTCCCTATAGCTCAAATCTTCCAACCCTGGCAACATACTTGAAAATTCAGGTTTCACAACATCCTTTTTATTGGAGGGAGACCAGAATTGCACACAATATTCCAACAGTGGCCTAACCAATGTCCTGTAGCCACAACATGACTTCCCAACTCCAATACTCAATGCTCTGTCCAATAAAGGAAAGCATACCAAACACCTTCTTCACTATCCTATCTACCTGAGACTCCACTTTCAAGGAACATTTAACCTGCACTCCAAGGTCTCTTTGTTCAGCAACACTCACCAGGACCTTATCATTAAGTGTATAAGTACTGCCCTGATTTGCCTTTCCAAAATACAGCACCTCGCATTTATCTAAATTAAACTCCATCTACCACTCCTTAGCCCATTGGCCCATCAATAATCCGTTTTACTCTGAAGTAACTTTCTTCGCTGTCCACTACATTTCCAATTTTGGTGTCATCCGCAAACTTACCAACTTTACCTCCTATGTTCACATCCAAATCATTTATATAAATGATGAAAAGCAGTGGACTCCGCACCAATCCTTGTGACCAAACCACTGGTCACAGGCCTCCAGTCTGAAAAACAACCCTCCACCACCACCCTCTGTAATCTACCTTTGAGCCAGTTCTGCATCCAAATGGCTAGTTCTCCTTTAATTCCTGAGATCTAACCTTGTTAACCAGTCTATCATGAGGAACCTTGTTGAAAGCCTTACTAAAGTCCATATAGATCATGTCCACCTTTCTATCCTCATCAATCCTCTTTGTTACTTCTTCTAAAAATTAAATCAAGTTCATGACACATGATTTCCCACACACAAAGGCATGCTGACTATCCCTAATCAATCCTTACCGTTCCAAATACGTGTACATCCTGTCCCTCAGGATTTCCTCCAAAACCTTGCCCACCACTGATGTCAACCTCACCGGTCTATGGACCCCTGGCTTTTCCTCATCACCTTCCTTAAATTGTGGCATCACATTAGACAACCTCCAGTCTTTCGGCACCTCACTGGTGACTATCGATGTTACAAATATCTCAGGAAGAGGTCCAGCAATCACTTCCCTAGCTTCACACAGAGTTCTAGGGTACACCTGATCAGGTCCCAGGGATTTATCCATCTTTATGTGTTTCAAGACATCCAGCACTTCCGCCTCTGTGGTATGATGTCACCATCTATTTCCCTACATTCTATATCTTCCATGTCCTTTTCCACAGTAAATATTGATGCAAAATATTGATTTAGTATCTCCCCCATCTCCTGCGGCTCCACACAAAGGCCGCCTTGCTGATGTTTGAGGGGCCCTATTCTCTCCCTAGTTACCCTTTTATCCCTAATGTATTTGTAAAATCCCTTTGGATTCTCCTTAACCCTCATGTCGCCTTTTTGCCCTCCTGATTTCCCTCTTAAGTATACTCCTACTGTCTTTATACACTTCAAAGGATTGACTCGATCTCTGCTGTCTATATTGACATACGTTTCCTTCTTTTTCTTAACCAAAACCTCAATTTCTCTAGACATCCAATATTCCCTATACCTTCCAGCCTTTCCTTTCACCCTAACTGGAATATGCTGTCTCTGGATTCTCGTTACCTCACTTCTGAAGGCTTCCCATTTTCCAGCCGTCCTTTTACCTGCGAACATCTGCCCCCAATCAGCTTTTGAAAGTTCTTGTCTAATACCGTCGAAAATTAGCCTTCCGCCAATTTAGAACTTCAACTTTTAAATCTGGTCTATCCTTTTCCATCACTATTTTAAAACCAATAGAATTATGATCGCTGGCCCCAAAGTGCTCCCCCACTGACACCTCAGTCACCTGCCCTGCCTTATTTCCTAGGTCAGGTTTTGCACTTTCTCTAGTAGGTACATCCGCATACTGAGTCAGAAAATGTTCTTGTACACACTTAACAAATTCCTCTCCATCCAAGCCCTTAACATCATGGCAGTCCCAGTCTATGTTTGGAAAGTTAAAATCCCCTACCATAACCACACTATTATTTTGACAGCTAACTAAGATTTCCTTACAAATTTGTTTCTCAATTTCTCACTGATTATTGGGGAGTCTATAATACAATTCCAATAAGGTGATCATCCCTTTCCTATTTCTCAATTCCACCCAAATAACTTCCCTAGGTGCATTCCCAGGAATATCCGAAGTACAACTATAATGCTATCCTTCATCAAAAACACTATGCCCACTCCTCTCTTGCCTCCCTTTTTGTCCTTCCTGTAGCATTTATTTCCAGGAACATTAAGCTGTTAATCCTGTCCATGCCTGAGCCATGTCTCTGTAATTGCTACAATATCCAAGTCATATGTTCCTAACCATGCCCTGAGTTCATCTGCCTTCCCTGTTAGGCCCCTGGCATTGAAATAAATGCAGTTTAATTTATCAGCCCTACTTTGTTCCCTGCTTTGTTCCTGCCTGTCCTGACTGTTTGACTCATTCCTTATCCTAGCTGTACCAGTCTCAGATTGATCTCTTTCCTCACTATCTCCCTGGGTCCTACCACCCCCCCCCCCCCACCTTATGGTTTTAGGTTCTCCCGAGCAGCTCTAGCAAATCTCCCTGCCAGTATATTAGTCCCTTTCCAATTCAGGTGTAATCTGTCCTTCTTGTGCAGGTCACTTCTACCCCAGAAGAGATTCCAATGATCCAAAAACGTGAACCCTTCTCCCCTGTACCAGCTCCTCAGCCACACATTCATCTGCTCTATCCTCTTATTCCTACCTCACTAGCTTGTAGCACTGGGAGTAATCCAGATATTACTACTCTTGAGGACCTCCATTTTAAATTCCTGCCTGACTTTCTATAGTCTCCCTTCAGAATCTCATTCTCTTCCCTTCCTATGTCGTTAGCTCCAATGTCCTCTCCCCTTTGAGAACATTCTGCACCCTCTCTTAGACATCCTTGAACCTGGCACCAGGGAGGCAATGCACCATTCTGATTTTTTGCTGCTGGCTGCAGAAATATCGGTCTCTGCCTCTGACTAGAGAGTCTCATAACAAAATCGATCGCTTGGGACCTGATGTACCCATCTTTTCTTGAGAACCTTTCTCAATACCAGAAACTTGGCTGTTCTTGCTACATTTCCCTGAGACTCTATCATCCCCCACATTTTCCAAAGCAGCATACTTGTTTGAAATAGGGATAGCCACAGAAGATTCCTGCACTACCTGCCTACCCGTCCTACCTTTCCTGGAGTTAATCCATCTATGTGACTATATCAATGGCCTTCCTCCCTTCCTATAATTGCCATCCATCGCATCCCCTAGCTCTTTTAAATTCCTTACTGCCTCAAACTGCTGCTCCAACCGATCCATGCAATTGAAAAGGGGTTCCTAACCAAAGATATTTCCTGGAGATGTAATCATCATTAACAGAGAAACTCTCCCTAATCCCCAGATTTGACAGGAAGAGCATATCACTCTACTAAAGTCCATCTTTGCTCCTTCACAATCTGCAGACCAAGAAAATAGCACCATCTTATTGCTTTAAAAAAAACTGCTCCAGGCTACCTTAATACTGATGGCTTATATATTTTTTTTAAATTTAATCAAGAGACAGATTTTAATTAAATAAATAATTGTTACAACATGGGGTAAACCCCTCTACTTATTTAAACCCGACACAGAGAAGCTCATCTCACACTGTAATCTGTTTAATTTTGAGATGCAAATAACTATCCTAGAGGTCAATGTTTAAAGTAAAAATTAACAATTCTATTTTTAAATCCAGCAGAGAACATTAAAACAACAGATATTTACAACTCCCTTCTCTTAACCCTATCTTTTACCTCCCACTCTATAATGCTGGTCCGATAAAAACCCCAATTGAGATTTACAAAAACTTCAACTTTCAAAGCCAGCCAGCTGTCAAATCTTCTCTTTGTATCTTCCTCTGCAGATTTTCCTCTGTTGTCTTTACTTCAGTATTCTGCTTCACAGGTCTTTCATATGAACAGGTACCCTTCAGAGAGCTATTCATCTCATTGTCTATAATTGTTGGTATTTGGCAGTTCTCCCCTTAACTGTTCAAAATGTCTGGTTTTAAACCCCAAAACATCAGATCATTTCATCAGTTTTGATGTTATCAAAAACATTATATTTCAAATCCAATTGAATTTTGGTATCTTGGGGCATAATTTAAACTAATTGGCTGAAAGTGAATTTGTTTTTGGCAACACAACTCCAGCTATTTGTTTCAACCAAGTGTTATATTTTTAAATTGTTCAGCATATTCTGTGCTTTCAGTCAGTCCTTGCTACTTTCCTCTCTCTCTCTTAAAGGTACAGTACACTTTTACACCTTCATAATATAATCAAGAAAGAACCCACTCTATGCATTATTGTAGATTTTCAGCAAGGCTGCACTTAAAAACTATCACTTCTCTGTTCCTATGTTGTGATGTGAGCTCTCCTATAGACGTTCCTCCAGAGTGATCTGTAAATTTCTGTTTATTAAATTTTCCTAGCTGCACTCCAATGTCCAGAGATACTTGAACTCAAACGGAGAGGCAGTAACTGTGCAGATTCACGGCTGTGTCAGACAGCAGTATAGGTTTCTTTCTCTGACCAGGTGGTCAATGCCTTTGTCTGCCTTCCTCCTTTTTAAAGAGCCATTGCTTTGACCTTTTGTCCCTCAAAGTTCCAAAACAATGCAAGAGTGTAAAATAGTAATTGCTGCTCCTAGAATTCAAGGAAGTCATCTCTAACACTAAAAATAATTCAAAAAAGGAGCAGCTCTTACAGTCAGAACTTTTCCCATCCTCCATCTTGGATTACCCAGAATCCTCTCCTAGTGCCTCAATTATTTATTACCTGTACCATGGAAGGGTAATGAATCCAAATTTGCAGATGGTACATAAATAGGTGGGATGGCACCTTGTGATAAGGACATAATGAATCTACAAGGGGATACAGTTAGGTTGAGTGACTGGACCAAAACAGGGCAGATAAAGAAGTGTGAGGTTATGTAACTCTATCAGTACCAAAAGGCAATTAGATAAAGGGAGGGAGATTTCAAAAAAAGGCTACAGCACAGAGGAATCTGGATATATTGATGCATGAAGCATACAAAATTAACATGGTGATGCAATAAGTAATTAGGAAGGCAAATGGACTTTAAGTCTTTGTTGAAAGGAAGTTGGAGTTTAAAAATAGGGACGTCTTGTTACAATTACAGTGAGCATTTGTGAGGCCATGTCTGGAGCACAGTGTGTAGTTTGGTTTCTGTATTTAAAAGACGATATACTGGCATTGCAGTTCAAATGCAATTGACTCGGCTGGTTCCTGAGATGAAGGATTTGACTGATCAAAAATGGCTAAACAGGCAAGGTCGTTATTCTTTAGAGTTTAGAAGAACAAAGGATGATCTTATTGAAACACAGACGATATTGAGTGAGCTTGACGGGTCAAATGTTTCCACTATTCAGGCAGTCATGAACTAGGGGACCTTGTTAGAGAATAAGGGGACACTCTTTTAAAACAAAAATGCAACAGAATTGTTTCTCCCTGGTGGTAGCAAATATCTGGAATTCTCCACACGGAGTGTTGCAGCGGTTAGACTTCCAAAAAAATTTAAAAACAAGGCAGATAGATTTTTGAAATATCAATCTTTTTAAAAATTTCTATTCATTTATGGGATGCTAGCATCAACGGCTGGGCCAGCATTTATTGCCCGTCCCTCATTGCCATTGAGAAGGTGGTGGCGAGCTGCTTGTTCAATCATTATAATCTGTGATAGCTTTTGGATTATCGAAAATGATTCATTATTAGATCCACATTTCAGCTGAAATTAAATTCCATATGCTACTACTGTGAAATTTGAACCTACAATCATGGGATATTAGTTTGTGCTCTAAGATTGCTTTGGTGAACACAAGGTGGGGGTTAGGAGCCAGACCCTACCACCTCTTGTCTTACCTCAGGACCTAGTGTGGTCCATTCGGTGAACTGACAAACCCACA
Organism: Chiloscyllium punctatum; assembly: GCF_047496795.1. NCBI lineage: Eukaryota > Metazoa > Chordata > Chondrichthyes > Orectolobiformes > Hemiscylliidae > Chiloscyllium > Chiloscyllium punctatum. Next base: position 13,038,532 of record NC_092743.1, read on the forward strand.
GGGTGCCAGGCACAATCAGGTTAAGCAGGAGTGAGCCATGTCTCTGTGAAATAGAACAAACATCAAACTCTCAAATCCCTTTGGGAGGTGACTCTAGCATTAGATACAACAATCTTTTCTCAATGGCATAGATGTTTACCAGGAGCATACTGGGGGTACTTGAAATCTCACACGTCTCCCACATTTTCTAGGTAGGTGAGTGTAGAAGGTAAGAGTGTGTGTGTGTGTGTGTGTGCGTGTGTGTGCGGTCCTGATGGGATCCAAACATGGCCTTGAGCTTTCTGAGGGGTGGGGGTGGGGGATGATGGTCTTCTGACTCTTTTGAGTGAGACTCCTCCAGTTGCTTCACAGTGTGTCTTGTTCCTGCCTTCATTTTGGGGTTTCCACGAGGTCGGGGAGGTCAGGCCTATGAGAAGTTGGAAGGCCTCTTGGCTTGCGGTTCCAGCATTGGCAACATAAGTGGGTGCTCCCCTTGGAGTCCTGAGTGCTAGTCTCATCCATGAGCGCTCCAAGGGCAGAGGGAGGTATTGCAATCAGTCTGGTGGGGCCTCCTCGATGTCGGGTCACCGCAAGGTCAGATCCTGTTCCCATACTGGTCGGGCCAAGGAGATCAGGCTGACTGGAATCCCATGAGCCCTTGGTTCCTCTGGGTTTGTGGTTCCAGAATTGTTAATCCCAGCCAGGTCAGTCACTGAATCTTTAAACTTGATAGTAGATATAAGAGAAAATTGATAGTAATTCTGATAGAATGGAGGTTTAGAAGAGCAGAATAATTATAAGATATATAAGAATAAAATCTACTGTAGACAGCTCAGAAAACGTCACCACGCTCTGGCGCCATCTTGAAAAATCTAGTATCTTCTTGAGGACTGGGGAGGCTGCAGAAGGACTTGTAGAGTGAGCAAAGGAGTGTCAGATGGAATACAAGGTGGGAAAGTGTGAGGTTGTGTACTTTGGGAGGAAGAATAGAGGCGTAGACCATTTTCTAAATGAAGAAAGTCTTCAGAGGTCTGAAGCACCAAGGGACTTAAGAGTCCTAGTTCAGGATTGTCAACAGGCTAACATGTAGGTTCAGTTGGTGGTTAATTGAACAGCTAATGGGTGTCCTTGATAAGTATGTACCAGTCAGGCAGGGAGTAAAGGGTCTTGTGAGGGAGCCGTGGTTTATTAAGGAATTGGAATCCCTTGTGAAAGGGAAGAGGGCAGCCTATGTAAAGATGAGGCATGAAGGTTCAGTTGGGGCGATTGAGAGTTATAAGGTAGCCAGGAAGGATCTAAAGAGAGAGCTAAGAGCAGCGAGAAGGGGACATGAAAAGTCCTTAGTTGGTAGGATTAGGGAAAACCCAAAGGCTTTCTATAGGTATGTCAGGAATAAAAGGATGACTAGGGTAGGTATCGGTCCAGTCAAGGATAGTAGTGGGAAGTTGTATGTGGAGACGGAGGAGATTGGAGAGACACTAAATCAATACTTTTCGTCAGTATTCACTCAGGAACAGGACACTGTTGCTGATGTGAATATTGAGTCACAAGTGATTAGAATGGATGGCCTTGAGGTACGTAGGGAAGAGGTCTGGGGAATACTGGAAAGGATGAAAATAGATAAGTCCCCTGGGCCTGATGGCATTTATCCTAGGATCCTCTGGGAAGCTAGGGAGGAGATAGCGGAGCCATTGACCTTGATTTTTATGTCGTCGTTGTCTACGGGAATAGTGCCAGGAGACTGGAGGATAGCGAATGTGGTTCCCTTGTTCAAGAAGGGGAGCAGGGATAGCCCGAGTAACTATAGGCCAGTGAGTCTCACTTCTGTTGTGGGCAAAGTCTTAGAGAGAATTGTAAGGGATAAGATTTATGAACATCTGGATAGGAATAATGTGATCAAGGATAGTCAGCATGGTTTTGTGAAGGGCAGGTCGTGCCTCACAAACCTTATTGAATTCTTTGAGAAGGTGACCAAGGAAGTGGACGAGGGTAAAGCAGTAGATGTGGTGTATATGGATTTTAGCAAGGCGTTCGATAAGGTACCCCATGGCAGGCTAATGCAAAAACTACGGAGGTATGGCATTGAGGGTGCATTAGAGGTTTGGATTAGGAATTGGCTGGCTGGAAGGAGACAGAGGGTAGTAATTGATGGTATAGGTTCATCTTGGAGCGCAGTTACTAGCGGTGTTCCACAAGGATCTGTTTTGGGACCATTGCTGTTTGTCATTTTTATGAATGACCTGGAGGAGGGGCTTGAAGGCTGGATGAGCAAGTTTGCGGATGACACGAAAGTCGGTGGAGTTGTGGACAGCGAAGAAGGATGTGGCAGGTTACAGCGTGATATAGATAAGTTGCAGAGCTGGGCAGTAAGGTGGCAAATGGAATTCAATGTAGCTAAGTGTGAAGTCATTCACTTTGGTAGGAGTAACAAGAAGATGGATTACTGGGCTAATGGTAGACTACTTGGTAGTGTGGATGAACAGAGGGATCTTGGTGTCCATGTACACAGATCTTTGAAAGTTGCGACCCAGGTAAATAGTGCTGTGAAGAAGGCATATGGTGTACTGGGCTTTATTGGTAGAGGAATTGAGTTCCGGAGTCCTGAGGTCATGTTGCAGTTGTATAAGACTCTGGTGCGGCCTCATCTGGAGTATTGTGTGCAGTTTTGGTCGCCATACTATAGGAAGGATGTGGAGGCATTGGAACGAGTGCAGAAGAGGTTTACCAGGATGTTGCCTGGTATGGTAGGAAGATCGTATGAGGAAAGGCTGAGGCACTTGGGACTTTTCTCATTGGAGAAAAGAAGGTTTAGGGGTGATTTGATAGAAGTGTACAAGATGATTAGGGGTTTAGATAGGGTTGACCGTGAGAACCTTTTTCCGCGTATGGAGCCAGCTGTTACTAGGGGGCACTGGTTTAAATTAAGGGGAGGTTGGTATAGGACAGATGTTAGGGGTAGATGTTTTACTCAGCGGGTTGTGAGTTCATGGAATGCCCTGCCAGTAGCAGTGGTGGACTCTCCCTCTTTATGGTCATTTAAACGGGCATTGGACAAGCATATGGAGGTTATTGGGCTAGTGTAGGTTACGTAGGCTTTGGTCGGCGCAACATCGAGGGCCGAAGGGCCTGTACTGCGCTGTATTTTTCTATGTTCTATGTTCTATGTTCGGAAGGCAAATACAATATTAATATTCATTTTTAGAGGGCTAGAGTATCACAGCAGAGATGTACAGCTGAGACTGCATGCGGCTCTGGTCAGACCACACTCTCCACCTCCTGATGCTGCTTGGCTTGCTGTGTTCTTCCAGCCTCCTGTCTGTCTATTTTGGATTCCAGCATCTGCAGTTTTTCTTGCCTCTTTGGAATATTATGAGCAGTTTTGGGCCCTGCATCTAAGGATGGATGTGCTGGCATTGGAGAGGGAGTCGAGGAGGTTTACTAGAATGATCCAGGGCATGAAAGGTTTGCCATATGAGGAGTAGTTGAGGACTCTGGGTCTGTACTCACTGGAGTTTAGAAGGATGGGGGGGTCCTGTTCGAAACTTACTGAATACTGAGGCCTCTATAGAATGGATGTATAGAAAATGTTTCCACTAATAGGAGAGACTACAACCCAAGGGTACAGCCTCAGAGTGAAGGGATGACCCTTTGGAACCACAATGAGGAGGAATTTCTTCAGCCACACCGTGGTGAATCTACGGGATTCATTGCCACTGAAGGCTGTTGAGGCCAAGTCATTGGGTGTCTTTAAGACAGGATAGATAGGGTTTTGATTAGTAAGGGGATCAAAGATTATGGGGAGGAGGCAGGAGAATAAGGTTGAAAAATATATCAGGACTGCAGATGCTGGAGATCAGAGCTTAAAAATGTGTTGCTGGAAAAGCGCAGCAGGTCAGGCAGCATTAAAGGACAGGAGAATCGATGTTTCAGGCATAAGCCCTTCTTCAGGAATGAGGAGGGTGTGCCCAGCAGGCTGAGATACCTTGTAGAGGGAGGAGGAGAGCTACTTCAAGGAAGGCGTCCTTTCAAGAGGATTCGCAGTAGGTTAAAATCAACTAGGAGAAAGTGAGGACTGTAGATGCTGGAGATCAGAGCTTAAAAATGTGCTGCTGGAAAAGCGCAGCAGGTCAGGCAGCCTCAAAGGAGCAGGAGAATCGAATCCTCTTGCAAGGATGCCTTACTTGAAGTAGCTCTCCTCCTTCCTCTACAAGGTATCTTAGCCTACTTGGCACACCCTCCTCATTCCTGAAGAAAGGCTTATGCCCGAAACGTCGATTCTCCTGTTCCTTCGATGCTGCCTGACCTGCTGCACTTTTCCAGCAACACATTTTTAAGCTTTGAAAAATATATCAGCCATGATCGAATGGCAGAGCAGACTCGATGGGAAGAATGGCCGAATTCTGCTCTAATATCTTATGGTCTACATTTGAGTCAATATATCAAACAAACATTCTGTGCATTTCCAGGCATAATCAAATTTTACTGGTTTGTTTTTTCTTGAAAGAAAAATAATTTTCTCAAAACCAGCTTGCTTTTTCTTATTTTAATATCATCCTGAACTCGAATGGCAGGGTGGTTAGTCTAATATCTTATGTTCTTATTCAATTTATTTCTTTCCAAAATATCATTTCCTTTCTTTGATATGAAGAAATCACTGACGCTTGTTTTCCATTAATTATATTTTTGAACAATATGATTTGCTTGTCACCTGACACACCTGATGAGTAACCTTTTGAGTACATTAAATCTTGACAAGCATCAAATTATTTTATCAAATCCAATTTCAGGTGTGATTATGGCCATCCTTGGTGGTTTTAAAAGGAGCCTTTTCCATCAGAGACGCAGATTTTTGCATTGTGTTCAAACGCCTCAAATATCTCCCTTTCTCAAACATTGCTCACCTTTTTGAAGTCAAGGTCATGGTTCTGAAAGGTAAATCCATGATGTCTGTGTGTAAGATCTTGAATTTGCGAGACTCTATGTTATATAGTATCAGTAAATAAAAGAAAGATAAAATCACCATAGTTGATATAACTTCACAGAGACCCTTTAGGTCTTGGCACCCTGTCACCAAGCCCCCTTTTATTTACACATGGAGAGACTTTGACACTGATCCCACCTCCCCCAGAAGCACTCAGAGTGAACAGAACCTCTGACGATACTGCTTTTTAAAAATTTATTAAACAGTACAAAATACAGTTGACAATAAACAGAAAGCAGCAGTTTACAGGGAAAAAAAATCCACCATATACAGGGGTAAAGGCAGCAAAGCCAAACCCCAAACCCCACCGCTCAATCAGTTTTCAGGGAGATGAGGACAAACCTCAAATCCCGCTTTCAGTCAAAAGTGACAGTAACACAGACAAGACAGTGTAATCAAATCAGAAACAGTGCATAGAACACAGACCAATTATAGCTATACTAAAAATACCTGACACCCACCTTCACCATATACAGGTAGACAACCCTTTATCCAAAACCCCAAACTCCGAAAAGCTCCAAAGTCCGAAGGCTTTTTTGTGAGTATATTTGTCATTAACAAGGTTGCTTGACGTGCAAACAGTTAACCCAACTCCACACCCACTTGATGCGTATCACTCAGATGCGACATGGTGTTGGGGGGGTTGTGGCCCAGCACTGAAAGGTCTCAATTCTGTTTCAGGACCCATTTTACTCACACTAAGTTGGCTCTTCTGAAGATTTTTAAAATTTCACCATCAAACTGTCATTTTTTTCTGAAATTGGAAAAATTCTGAATTCCAAAAACCAGCTGGTCCCGAGCATTTTGGATAAGGGTTTGTGCACTTGTACTGATTGGACCGTCACAAAATCCTCACCATACAGTTTCCAGTACAACCCACTCCAACAGGCAGCAAATGCACTCCCCACAGCACACACACAGGTGTTCAGTCTCCATAGATGCCTAGCCCATCCATACAGAACCAGACCTATTCTCAGGAACACAATACATTGTGAAGCTGCAGTTAACTCACAAGGGTTTGGTCCACTCTTGAAAGCAGAGTCCACTCCCAAAGGCAGAGTCCACTCCTGAAAACAGAGTCCAGTCCAGGATGCAGCAATTGCTCACCTCCCAGCACACACACAGGTGTTCAGTCTTTACAGAGGCCTAGTCACCCACAAAGGTCCAGGCCTACCCACAGGAACAGCTTATCTGGAAAGATGTATTTCCTCACAAGGGCTCAGTCCAATTACCAAAGAAGTGAAAACACATTAAAAAAAAGAAAGCCAGAATGCAAGGGCTAAGTCCTGCCACAAAATCAGCATAATCCTTTTTCTCAAAGTAAAAGAAAAGAGGGTAATACACAGGCTATAACCAGCCAGTGAAACAACCGTTCCCTAATGAGAACTGAGTTACACCTGTAACTCATTGACTGTTGTCAGGCAGTTTAGAAGTCAGTCCTCAATGAAAAGGAAGACCAGTTAACAAACTGGCAAATAATTCAGCCAGTTCAGGAATCAGGTTTCCTCCAAAAACAACCAAAAACTAACAGCATCAGTACACACTGGATATGGGCAGCCAGCTCAGACTCAGTCCCCTCCCTGATACAAATAGACAATCCTTAATACTGATCCAGCTCCCTTAGAGCCAGTTCTCAGAGTGAACAGAAACCCTGATACTTCTGTTTGCATCTGTCAGCCAGGGCTCCCTAATTGGACCGGATTAACAGCCCCAGTCAGGGAACTCATATTCTATGAGGTCCATCTAGCTGATCTCATTACAATCACTGCAATAGTCTTGCTAAAGCATAGAGCTCCTCACTCACTCATTAAAATGAGAGGCATGACTGGCTAGAGTTAAACCAGACAGTCCCCACACGGAAGGTGAGAAGGATTTTGAGAAGGAGAATCCTTTGCGGTAACTTACGGGAATTGAACCCACACTATTGGCATAACTTTGTATCTCAAAGCGGCCAACTGAGCTAATCGTACCCCCTATCAGTACGTAGGTAGCTCTGGATTTTACAAAATAGGCAGAGAAACAACATCCACTGTAGCTCTGGTTAGAAGTCCAATGGATTAAAATTGTCCAATTATATCTGGAAACTTGAAACATTATAACTTAGTAATTTTACTAGTATATAGTTCAGAGTGCTCTCCCCTCCTGTGCAATGCAGTGAGATTTGAATGAATACTAACAAGGAACTGAACTGCAAAGAAAAAAGGTTCTTTAAGACCAATAAGGTATTGTAGCAGAGGTTGGCCATTCAGCCCATCAAGACTGCTCTGGCATTCAATGAAATCATTGCTGGTCTGATAATTCTCAGCTCCTGTCCTTTCCTCATAACCCTTGTATCACTGATGATTCTGTGAATAAAACAGGCCTCTTGCTGAGAGATTTGTATCATTGACAGCCACAGGTGAGGTGCCAGAAGATTGGAGGTTGGCTAACATGGTGTCACTGTTTAAGAAGGGCGGTAAGGACAAGTCAGGGAACTATAGACCAGTGAGCCTGACATCGATGGTGGGCAAGTTGTTGGTGGGAATCCTGAGAGACAGGATTACATGTATTTGGAAAGGCAAGGACTGATTTGGGATAGTCAACATGACTTTGTGAGTGGGAAATCATGTCTCACAAACTTGGAGTTTTTTGAAGAAGTAACAAAGAGGATTGATGAGGGAAGAGTGGTAGATGTGATCTATATGGACTTCAGTAAGGTATTCAACAAGGTTCCCCATGGGAGACTGATTAGCAAGATTAGATCTCACGGAATACAGGGAGAACTAGACACTTAGATACAGAACTGGCTCAAAGGTAGAAGACAGAGGGTGGTGGTGGGGCAGGTTGCTTTTCAGACTGGAGGCCTGTAACCAGTGGAGTGCCATGAGGATCAGTGCTGGGTTCTCTATGTTTCGTAATTTATATAAATGATTTGGATACGAGCATAAGAGGTATAGTTAGTAAGTTTGCAGATGACACCAAAATTGGAGGTGTAGTGGACAGCAAAGAAGGTCACCTCAGATTACAACAGGATCTTGACCAGATTGGCCAATGAGCTGAGAAGTGGCAGATGGAGTTTAATTCAGTTAAATGCGAGGTGCTGCATTTTGGGAAAGCAAATCTTAGCAGGACTTATATGATTAATGGTAAGGTCCAAGGGAGTGTTGCTGAACAAAGAGACTTGGAGTGCAGGTACATAGCTCCTTGAAAGTGGAGTCACAGATAGTAGGGTAGTGAAGAAGGCGTTTGGTATGTTTTCTTTTAGTGGTCAGAGTATTGAGTACAGGAGTTGAGAGGTCATGTTGTGGCTGTACAGTACATTGGTTAGGCCACTGTTGGAATATTGCTTGCAATTCTGGTCTCCTTCTTATCAGAAAGATGTGAAACTTGAAAGTGTTCAGAAAAGATTTACAAGGATGTTGCAATGGTTGGAGGACGTGAGCTATAGGGAGAGATTGAATAGGCTGGTGCTGTTTTCCCTGGAGCGTCAGAGGCTGAGGGATGACCTTATAAAGGTTTACAAAATTAGGAAAGATATGGATAGGAAAAATAGACAAAGTCTTTTCCCTGGGGTCGGGGAGTCCAGAACTAGAGGGCATAGGTTTAGGGTGAGAGGGGAAAGATATAAAAGAGACCTAAGGGGCAACATTTTCACACAGAGGGTGGTATGTGTATGGAATGAGTTGCTAGAGGAAGTGGTGGAGGCTGGTACAATTACAACTTTTAAAAGGCATTTGGATGGGTATATGAATAGGAAGGGTTTGGAGGGATATGGGTCAGGTGCTGGCAGATGGGACTAGATTGGGTTGGGATTGTACATCTCTATGACTCTCAGTTGTTTTCCTTTTGGTGAATTTCATCCAATGCCTGGGCAGAAGCTATTTGTCCCATCAAGTCTGCACGGACCCTCCAAAGAGCATCCCACTCTATCCCTGTAACCCTGCATTTCCCTGCACGGCCAATCCATCTAATCTGCACATCTTTGGACCATGGGGCGAAACAGGAGCATCCGGAGGAAACCCATACAAACACGCTGATAACTTGAAAACTCCACACAGACAGTCACACATGGCTGAAATCAAATGCAAGTCTCTGACTCTGTGAGGCAACAGTGTTATCCACTCAGCGATAGGATTTACAATCATCTAGAGAAGAGTAAATTGATTAGGGTTAGTCAACATGATTTTGTGAAGGGTAGGTCTTGCCTCACAAACCCTTATTGAGTTATTTGAGATGGTGACCAAACTGCTGGATGAGGGTAAAACAGTTGATGTGGTGTATATGGATTTGATAAGGTTCCCCATGGTAGGCTATTGCACAAAATATGGAGGCATGGGATTGAGGTTGATTTAATGATTTGGGTCAGAACTTGGCTAGCTGAAAGAAATAAGAGAGTGCTGTTTGATGGGAAATGTTCATCCTGGAGTTCAGTTGCTAGTAGTGTACTGCAACAATCTGTTTTGGGGCCACCGCTGTTTGTCATTTTTATAATTAACATGGATGAGGGCATAGGTGAGTAAATTTGCGGATGACACTAAAGTTGGTGGAGTTGTGGATAGTGCTGAAGGATGTTGCAGGCTACAGAGGGACATAGATCAGCTGCAGAGCTGGGCTGAGAGGTGGCAAATGGAGTTTAATGCAGAGAGGTGTGAGGTGATTCGCTTTGGAAGGAGCAACAGGAATGCAGATGGTAGATTGGTTCAGATTGGTTTCACAGGGCGGTGTAACATCGATGGCTGAAGGGCCTGTACTGTGCTGTAATGTTCTATGTTCTATGACTCCTCTAGTACCATCATCCATGATCCTTACCATGGAACTATGAAGGAAACTACATGGTGAATTTTAAAAAGACAAACAGCTGTTTGAAGAAGGTTTTGAATTCCCATTGTTTCTTTAAGGACTGGTTAAATTCTTGTAATTACCTGTAGTAAATGTTAAGCATAGAAGGTTCCCATTCTGCAGAGATTTTATTTGAGAGTTTGGAAGGGTGAGAGGAAATCTAATTGAGGTATATACGATGTTAAACAGGGTTGGCAAAGCAAACGTATAGTGGATGTGGGAAATTTAGAGCAAGAGATCCTGGCCATAGGACAGCAGATTCCAAACAGAGATAAAGAGGAATTCTTTCTATCAAAGGGTCATGAATCTGTGAAATTCACTATCTCAGAGTACGGTGAATGCCAGTACACTGAATAAACTAAAGGAGGAGATAGACAGATTTTTAATTAGTTAAAGGTTGATGCATAGTCAGCAGGAGAGTGGAATTAAGGCCGAGATGAGGCCAGCCATTCTCACGTTGAACAGACTTGAGGGGCTGAATGGCCTCCTCCTGCTTCTCATTCTTGTATTCTTACGGGGAAAGCAGAACAATTTAGGAGGCAACTTCAAATCTGAACCTGCAAGCTGAGGGGGTTAAATTCAATTTTCTTCTCCAGCTCTGAATTACATATTGAGCTTCTGCCAATATTCCAGGCTCATCTAATTAAGCTGGAAAGCAGCTGGAGAAGCTCACAGCAACACTGTCCAGTTTCTCCTAAGCATTTCAGCTCCTTTCTCAAACCAATGTTTCCTCTCTGATCTTTGTGAATGGCTTTCCGTTTTAGCAGTGACTGAATCAATTGTAAGTCACGCTCTCATATCAAAGGAGCATGGTCGATGGTGATGGGAGGGTCAGACTGCTCACAGTTTCAAGTCATGTCCAATCACGGCAGACCAGTTATTCATGACGATTTCAACATATTTTCTTTCTGAAGGTTTTCAGAACCATACACCTTCTTCCACAGATTGCTGCATATTCAGGCATGCCCACTCTCTCACAAACATGCTATCAGTCACATTCTAGACTATCCCAGTGCCATTGAGAACACTGGCTTCACTTAACCATAATTTTGCATGTTTCTAACCATAATCGCAGACCATCCCTTGCCCCACTTCTCAAATTTAATTACACTATGACTCCTGTGAATCCCACTCCTGACACTAACCTGTTACATCTTGGATTTCGAAACAAAGCTACTTAAAACTGGCAATCAACTACTTGTAAGTAATCTTCAGATAATTAATTCTTCTTCAGTCATTCATGCGATTTGGGTATCACTGGATGGACAAGAATTTATTGCCCATACCTAGTTGTCCTTGAGAAATTGGTGGTGAGCTGCCTTCTTAAATCGCTGTAATCCACATTCCTAGAATCACTACAGAGGAAATAGGCCATTTGTCCCTACAAGTGCACACCAACCCTCTGAACAGTAATCCAACCGTACCCATTTCCCTACCCTATTACTTTACATTTACTAATGCACCTAATCTACACATCCCTGAGCAGTAAGAGCAATTTAGCATGCCCAATTCATCTGCACATCTTTGGATTGTAGGAGGAAACCGTAGTATCCAGAGAAATCTCACTCAGGCACGGGCAGAATGTACAAACTCCACACAGACAGTCTTCCGAGTGTGGAATCGAACCCAGCTCCCTGGCACTGTGAGCCAGCGGTGTTAACCACTGAGCCACTGCACTGAATGATGTCAGTAGATGCACAATGCCCTTATGGGAAGTGACAGTGAAGGAAAGGTGATCTGTTTCCAAGTCAGGACGGTGAGTAGTTTGGAGGATTGTTTGTTATTCATTCAAGGGATGAGGGTGTCCAGCATTTATTACCCATCAGTAATTGCTCAGAGGGCAGTTAAAAGTCAACCATATTGCCATGGGTTTGGAGTCCTATGTAGGCCAGACTGGGTAAGGATGGTAGATTTCCTTCTCTAAGAAAAGGCATACATATCACTGTTGAGTTGAGTTACTTGCTGTAGGATTTCTAGCCTCTGACCTGCTTTTTTTTAGATTTTGCTTTCAAATTAGAGGAAGGTAAATACAGGTCAGTTCTGTGAAGTTCATTTCTTTAAAAAAATCTCAGAAAATAACTTGCAGTTGAAACAACTCCACAGAGGCCGATATCCCATCACCCTTTATTTACACGTGCGTAGTATTTGACATTGGTCTGACTCCATCAGAGCCAGCTCTCAGCGTAAACAGAACCTCTGACACTCATCCATTAGCCAGGGCTCCCTGATTGGACTAGATTAACAACACCAATCAGGGAACTCACATTCTTGAGGTCCACTTGGCTGACCTCATTACAATCACTACAGCAGTCAACATTTAGATGTGTCAATGTCAAGGAGGTGTATGACTGGAGTCATACTTTTGGTTGGAACCTCGAGAATATTAATGGATAAAATGTTTTTACTGTTGAGTTTATGATTGATAAACACATCAAAGACATTCTTTAAGTTTTTGCTTCAGAATAACAGATGTAAGGTGTCAGCACTAAAGTTCCAAGGGTTGAGACCAGAGGCATGTTTTAATTTTCTCATGGTCAGTGTTAATTTAGGTGAACCAATCTCTGTAGTCCCAGTGTTTAAGTCTGTGAAGCTTCCAAACCAGTTCAGTTTGGATATAAATCTTCAAGTAATTAGAACTGAAAACAATTAGTTTGTGAAAGTTTGATACCAGCCTAGAAGGAATCATAAAAATAGCGCAATATAAAGGAAGTATCCATTATGGATAAGCTTACAGAGTTAAAGTAAGAGATATATCTCCAGCATTGAGTATCTTTAAAAGGATAGGGTTCAGAAACAAGTTGGAACTTTGGTTTTGAGTTAGGGTCTTTCTGTCATTTACATCGAGAAAGCTTTGCTTTGTTTGTTTTGTGTGTTAAACTTATGTTCTATCATTAAATAATAATTGCAGTCTCATGTGATTACGTTTCAGTGACTAAACACCACAGTAACTAAGTGCAAAATGTAATCAGATTTTCTCTCAAGTCAAGTTTTATTCTGGGATCTGATGCCGCGAGTATTAATGTTAGCAGGAATCGTAACGATAAACTGGAGTAAAAGTTCAGAACCCAAAGAGTAAAGTATGAGTTCAAATTCCACCAAAACAGCTGGTGAAACTTAAATTCAATTAATTAATGGAATGGAAGACTAGCTGCAGTAATGATGTTATGAAACTGTCATTGATCATTGTAAAAATGAATTGGGTTAATTAACACATTCTAAAGGAAGGAAATCTGCCACCCTCACCTGGTCTGGCCTGCATGTAACTCCAGACCTTTAGCAATATGGTTGGCATTTAACCGCCCACTGAATGGCTTGCAAACATCTCAGGCCAAGGACAATTAGGCAACAAAGTATTGCCCTTGACAGCCTGGCCAACATTAAGGAGTGACCACATAGAGGTTTATAAAATCACAAGAGGTATGGAGAAGGTGAGTATCCAAGGTCTTTTCTCCAGGGTAGAGGATTCCAAAACAAAAAGGGTATAGGTTTAAGGTGAAAGATTCGAAAGGAATCTGAGGGGCAGCTTTTTCACACAGAGGGTGATGTATGTGTGGAATAAGCTGCCAAAGAAAGTGGTAGAGGCAAGTATGATTAGAACATTTGAGCTGGTACATGGATAGGAGAGGCTTAAATAGATATGGACCAGATGCAGGCAAATGAGACTAGTTTGGTTTGGGAAACTTGGTTAGCATGGACGGGTTGGACCGAAGGGCCTGTTTTGATGCTATATGACACTATAACTCTATCCCATGAAAAAAATGAAGCAACAAAAAAACACATTTCAGTTGCAGTTCACTTACGTTCCAGATTTTTATTTTCATTCATGTGATGCAGTGCTAATGGCTGAGCTGGTGTTTATTGTGTGTTTACTCGTATTGCCATTTATTTTGCAAATAAAATAGGTATGGAACGGTAGAATATCCAACTTGCTTGAGCATAAGACATAGTGGAACACAACTGTATTCATCACTTGTTTCATAATCAGATATTTGCAAAGTACAGTACAGACATTTATTTTCAAAGCAAGTTGTTCAAATGTTTTACTTTGAAGAATTCTGTCAGTTTTGGCTATTCCCTTCGACTTTGGCTCCAATTTACAAAAGTCAACAGGCAGATGATGAAAAATTGCCTTTGCCTTGTGGGTAATTTTGTTCCTTATCATGCTTTGTTACCTCAAGAGAGGCGTCACTTCTGGTGCTGTGAAGGAAGCTTCTGAAACAAGGTGAAACCTCCTTATCTATATGTGCTGTGGTTCTCAAGGCTTCTGAGCTATCACATAAGCTTGTCAGTTTCTGTTAAAGATGTGGTTAATCTGTAGCCCATCCATTTGATCCAAGGTCCTATCCTGTGCTGACAAATATATCTGGGAAAGATCACAGCATGTTATTACTGTTCTTATACTTAATTTCTTTAGTGTCTAAAATGGAAATGACATGAAGGTATGCATGAGGGGGACAGTTCAAAGGAGTTGTGCAGGGCATGTTTTTTTACATAGAGAGAGGTAGGTGCTGTCTGGGGGTAGCAGTGAAGGCAGATATAATCAAGCACTCCAGGGGCTTTTAGACAAGCACATGATTAGAGTCATAGAGATGTACAGCATGGAAACAGACCCTTCAGTCCAACCTGTCCACGCCGACCAGATATCCCAACCCAATCTAGTCCCACCTGCCAGCACCCGGCCCATATCCCTCCAAACCCTTCCTATTCATATACCCATCCAAATGCCTCTTAAATGTTGCAATTGTACCAGCCTCCACAGCAAGGAATGGAGGGATATGCACCAATGGCAGGCAGAAGGAAGTAGATTAATTTGGCATCACGTTTGGCATAACACTGTGAGCAAAAGGGCCCAATCCTGAGCTGTACTGTTCTATGTTCAATGTTCTAAAAGGATTTTGAAGGTAATAGAAAAAACACAGCTGGTGCTGAAAAAAGCTAGCAATCTCTGTCTTGCGGTCTTCCTCATTCCTGACATAATTTGAATGGACCATCAGTTCAAGTGGATTCCTGAGCATCCAACAATAGTGATGTCATTAAATAAGATAAGTGGCCAATCACACTGAAGTATTCTCACAGACAGCAAGACAAGGACTAAAGTGACTGAAACTCTTCAATTTTATTTTTAAAATTCCCAGAAAATGAATTAAGTGATTGGGACAAACACAAGTTATTAAGGAATAAGTAAGCATATTAAAGACAAGTATCTTATGTATCCAAAAAAGATTAAAGGCAGCTCACTATCACCTTCTCCAGGACAACGGGGGGATGGGCAATAAATGCTGACTCAGCCAGTGATGCCCAGTTCTCATGAATGAAAGAACATTAAAAAAATCCATCACAACAATGTAACATGGCTGCTTAACAGGAAGAGGAGTGAATGTGAAAACTTGAGTTCAGAAGACTACGTGAAGGCTTCTAAAATTCTGTGAGGGCCTTGTCAGGGTAGTATGGAGAAAGATGCTTTCTCTTTCCTGGGGAAAATCTACAACTAAGGGTCACTGTCTAAAAATCTGTCTTTGCCAGTTTAAAACCATGATTAAGTGAGTTTATTTCTCTCAGAGGTTTTGGTCATCCTGACCAGGTGATTGAGGTAGAGCCCTGGGTTATTTTTAAGGTCTATGGAGATAGATTCTTGTAAAACAAGGTTGGCAGGGGGATAGATGAAAAGTTGTAAGGGTAGGAGGTGATATGATTAGATTAGATTCCCTACAGCATGGAAACAGGCCCTTTGGCCCAACAAGTCCACACCAACCTTCTGAAGAGTAACCCACCCAGACTCATTTCCCTCTGACTAATGCACCTAATACTATGGGCAATTTTGCATGGACAACTCACCTGACCAGCACATCTTTGGACTGTGGGAGGAAACCCATGCAGATACTGGGACAATTGTAAACTTCACACAGACAGTTGCCAGAGGCTGGGATCAAACACGGGCCCCTGGCACTGTGAGACAGCAGTGCTAACCACTGAGCCACCATGCTGCCTCTTATTCTTATTCCTTGATGCACAGAATGTGAGAGTCATTAGCTAGGCCAGCATTTATTGTCCATTCCTAATCACCCAGAAGGAGGTTAATGGTCAACCACATTGCTGTGGGTCTGGGGTCACACTTAGTCCAAACCAGGTAACTATTGGCTGTTCTCTCCAATAAAGGGCATTTATGAACCACACTTTTCCCCCCAACAATGAACAATGGTTTTGTGGTCCTCATTAAACTCACAGTTTGAGATATATTTTGAATTCAAATTGCACCATCTGCTACACCAGAACGTGAACCTGAGCCCACAGAACATTATCTGGGTCTTTGGATTAATAGTCCAGTGAAAGTACCATTTGAGATTGCAGGCAGATCAGCCATGATTTCATTAAATAGTAGGGCATTCTCAATGGGATGAATGGCCTATTCCTATTCCTAAACTTCCTAAACTATTCCTGTTCCTATGCTGCGCATAGTTACTGACATGCAACAAATCTCAGCTTGTTGAAGACCGGAGTCTGTTCTCATTGGGCTAGTGAATAGTTTTCTTCAGCTGAACTCGATCTAGGAAAGACAACAGCAAATCTACCAGACATTTCATTCAGTACATTGTTTGTACAAATGTTACCGGATCAGAAAAATGAATTACAGCAACGAAAAAGAGCTGAACGGCTGATATTGTTTTCTTTGGGACTAAGGAGGCTCAATGGGAGATTTAATGGATGTGTATAAAATCACAAAGGGTCGAGGTAAAGTGCAGAGGAGAGATCACTAGCCAGACAGAATAGATGTAAGGAAATTGATAGAAAGGTTACAGAGGAGTTGAAGATAAATATTTTCACCAGAGGGCTTGGTGGTCTGGAGCTCACTGTCTGAAAGCATGGTGGAGTCAAACCCCTTATTATGTTTAAAAAGTACTTGATGTTATACAAAAGGTGGAAATATAAAAACTTGGGAACAGTTGTAGGTGATTCTTGAGCCTGTTCTGCCATTTAATAAGGTCATGGCTGATCTGTGACTTAACTCCATTTCCCTGCCTTTCGTCCATTTCCCTTAATACCTTTGCTACAGCATTATAATATCATAGTCACTCAAGGCACAGTAGGAAATGATACCATGGGCTGTTTGGCCTCCATCCCTCCTGTAGCTTTTTCTGGAGACTCCTGCCAGCAGGTTTGTTGGTGGAGAGGGATCCATAAACATTCCCTGGCCTGGCCTTCCTCAGTGCTCCCACCTACAGTCGACCTGACCACAAATCGTATGAGGGAGGTCCAAAAGTGGCTCTCACACTGAAGGCCTTAAATAGTCAAATAGTGACCACGAAATGACCACTTTCCATCTTGAGCCAGTTCTGAGGCTGGCCAAAGTTCTTCAGTGGCAAGAGAGACACGGTCACCCTGCTCAGATTGTGGAAAGGATGGGTGAATGCTTTGGTTCCTTCCCCTTTGCAAATTGGGCACCATCCTCACCAAGGTCTAACCCTCACATCTATCAAATGCCTACTTGCTCTCCTCTTCTCCAAAGAAAGTAACCCCAACATCTCCTGTTTATCCATGTGACTGAAGCTCCTCAATGCTGGGCCTACTGCATGAATCTTATCTACACTCTCTTTAATGCCTTCACTTTTTTTCCCAAAGTGAACCGTTCATTAAAACTGAACTAACGTTCCCCAATAAAAGCAGAATGATATTTCTAACAAATTCGAATACCAATCATCACTCAATCTCAGGTCCTGTCAATAGTGCATCGCGCAGATGTGATTCTTTGTTCGTTCTAGGAGCCTGGGGTATCGGCTAGGCCAGTGATTATTATCCACCTCTAATTGCCCCTTTATCTGAGGGGCTCACTTAGCAATTTCAGAGGGCAGAGTGAATCATGGTGCTATGCATCTGGAATCACACATAAGCCAGACCAGGTAAGTTTGGCAGATTTCCTTCCCTAAAGGGAAACAGTGAATCACATGGAATTTTAACAACAACAGTTGTCATTAAATACGGTAAGTGGTTTTCTCACATTTCAGATTTTGAAAAAATATTCTAATTTCATCATTTGTGATGGTGAGGATTCAAACCAATGTCCCCAGAACTTTAACCTAGGGTCCTGGATTACTAACCCAATGGCATCATCCTTATGTACCTGCCTCTCCTTACAGAGTGATAGAGGATTAACACAATTTACTCCAAGTCCAGGAAAATGATGTCATTGTAGGTGACCAATGTCACAGATTGCAGCCGAGAAGTCAGAAGCTTTCAAAAACTGTGTTGACTTGTGCCCTGAGTATAAAATGTGAACCACCTTTGTCAGTGTGGCTGGTGGCCATCTGAGCATTTTTTCATCTTGTACTCCTCAGAGCGAGAACACCACATTCAGACCTGAACAAAGGGATGCCATTTTACACAGTATGAGAAGAGGGTGCGGATTGGTTGGGCTGTCATCGCCATGGAGATGTAGCAGGAACAGTTAACTGACATTCTTAAACTCTCTGACCAGGATTTTTATTGGTCAGACTGTTACCATGATTGCCAATCTCCAGCTCCCCATTTTTTGGAAAAGGTGAAACTTGTGTAGAGGTTAAAAGCAAATTACTGCGGATGCTGGAATCTGAAACCAAAAGAGAAAATTCTGGAAAATCTCAGCAGGTCTGGCAGCATCTGTAAGGAGAGAAAAGAGCTGACCTTTCGAGTCTAACTGATCCTTTGTCAAAGTTCAAGTTTGACAAAGCAGTTTTGACAGAGTCAGTTAGACTTGAAACGTCAGCTCTTTTCTCTCCTTACAGATGCTGCCAGACCTGCTGAGATTTTTCAGAATTTTCTCTTTTGGTTTGTGTACAGATTATTTTGCCTATGTCAGTAGGGTCCTGAATATTTATATCAGTAGCCTCTAGCACATGCAAATACATCATACTGCGAGCCTAACTGGTGATCGTAAATTAGTTTCCTGTGTAATTCTTAGCACAGTCAGGATTATTTAATAATAATTTTGAAGACCATTTAACCCCGATAATTTATATTAATGTTAAGTTTGCAATTTATTGAATGAATGCACCAGTCAGGAGTGTGATGGAATATTCCCCAGTTGCCTGGCTGGGCAAGGTTCCAACAGCATTCAAGAAGCTTGACATCATCCAGGACAACGCAGCCCACTTGATTCACACTCCATCTGTTATATCTGCATTACAGAACACTGTCAACATTGCACCCTTCCAGCATTGATGTATAACATTGGTGCATACCATCTACACAATATTCACCATAGCAACTTATTTAGCTCCTTTGACAACATCTTCCAAACCTGTGATCACTGTTACTTGAATGACAAGGGCAGCAGACACACGGGGATACCAACACCGGCAAGATCTCCTGCACATGCTATCCCATCACTATGCCTTCCACCGTCACTGGATCCCTTGAATGGGCATTAAATGCTGGCCTGGCTAGCCCCATCAATGTCCTGTGAAAGGGATGGCATGGTGGCTCAGTGGTTAGCACTGCTGCCTCACAGATTTCAATTCCAGCCTCGGGCAACCATCTGTGTGGAGTTTGGACATTCTCCTCCTGGTACTCTGATTTCCTTCCACAATCCAAAGGTGTGCAGGTTCGGTGATATCCATGCTAAATTGCCCATAGTTTGCTGGGATGTGTTGGTTAGGTGTAAGGGGAGGGTCGGTGTGGACTTTTTGGGCCAAATGGCCTGTTTCCATGCTGTAGGGATTCTATAAAAAATTGTACAGAGATAGCTTTAATTTCAATCAAATAATTTGATCTTATCCATTTCTACATATTCTTTTCCAATACAAAGAGTTCATTGATTTCATTCCAAATCACTTTGACTATTGTATCATTGTAAGGATCCCACTCTGGCTAAGTTTTTTGAAGAAGTAGCAAAGAAGATTGATGAGGGCAGAGCAGCAGATGTGATCTATATGGACTTCAGTAAGGCGTTCGACAAGGTGACCCATGGTAGACTGATTAGCAAGGTTAGATCTCACGGAATACAAGGAGAACTAGCCATTTGGACACAAAACTGGCTCAAAGGTGGAAGACAGAGGGTGGTGGTGCAGGGTTGTTTTTCAGACTGGAGGCCCATGACCAGTGGAGTGCCACAAGGATCGGTGCTGGGTCCTCTACTTTTTGTCATTTACATAAATCATTTGGATGCAAACAGAAGAGGTAAAGTTAGTAAGTTTGCAGATGACACTAAAATTGAAGGTGTAGTGAACAGCGAAGAGGGTTATCTCAGATTACAACAGGATCTAGACCAGATGGACCAATGGGCTGAGAAGTGGCAGATGGAATTTAATTCAGAGGTGCTGCATTTTGGGAAAGCAAATCTTAGCAGGACTTATACACTTAATGGTAAGGTCCTGGAGAGTGTTGCTGAACAAAGATACCTTGGAGTGCAAGTTCATAGCTCCTTGAAAGTGGAGTCGCAGGTAGATAGGATAGTGAAGAAGGTGTTTGGTATGTTTTCCTTTGTTGGTCAGAGTATTGAGTACAGGAGTTGGGAGGTTATGTTGCGGCTGTACAGTACATTGGTTAGGCCACTGTTGGAATATTGCGTACAATTCTGGTTTCCTTCCTATTGGAAAGATGTTGTGAAACTTGAAAGAGTTCAGAGAAGATTTACAAGGATGTTGCCAGGGTTGGAGGATTTGAGCTATAGGGAGAGGCTGAACAGGCTAGGGCTGTTTTCCTTGGAGTGTCGGAGGCTGAGGGGTGACCTTATAGAGGTTTACAAAATTATGAGGGGCATGGATAGGATAAACAGACAAAGTTTTTTCCCTGGGGTGGGGGAGTCCAGAACTAGAGGGCATAGGTTTAGGGTGAGAGGGGAAAAATATAAAAGAGACCTAAGGGGCAACTTTTTCACGCAGAGGGTGGTACACATATGGATTAAGCTACAAGAGGAAGTGGTGGAGGCTGGTACAATTGCAACATTTAAGAGGCATGTGGATGGGTATATGAATAGGAAGAGTTTGGAGGGATATGGGCCGGGTGCTGGCAGGTGGGACTAGATTGGATTGGGATATCTGGTCAGCATGGACGGGTTGGACCGAAGGGCCTGTTTCCATGCTGTACATCTCTATGATTCTATTTGATTGGAGAATAACTTGATGCCTTCACATCCAAAATCATCCCTCCAGACATCTCTCTCTCCATCTACTGAAGTGGCTGTTTCATGTATTTGATCAAACATTCTGATGAAACATAGCACACAAGTAGCAGCCTTGAGTTGATAATGGATCCACACAAAACATCACGCTGTCCTCAACCGTCCAACTGTCATCATAAACTTGCGCAAAAGCCCCACCAGCGATGTTTGATATCCTCTTATGTTCAAAGATCCCTGGAAGTTTCAATTTTTCTCCATTGATCATACAGACATGTATCACCTTGTCTTCTCACACTCTGTCATTTTCACTAGAACTGTTTTAAAATCATTTGACTTGTGGTTTTGCTGCTGTGCATATTAAAATTCACAAATGATTCATCCATGTTGTTAATGTGCCTTCATGGATCCTCATGTTCTTGTTGCCATCCAATGATCAACCACCAGGCCATTTTCGCATCAAGGTCCTTTGGCAGGCTTTGAGCAGCCTTGATTCCTTTGCCCAATATCTTGGTAAATTGTCCGAATCCATAAAACCGCTATCCCAACTAGCTATTTGTCTGAAATCTTTGCTCAACTCAGAGTTTGATTTGGCTTAGCTAAGTGTGTGGACACATTGTGTTTTTGGTGATAATCATATTATTCTGACAATTTTGCTCCCTGTCCCTTGTAGTGTTTGATTGTTGCTCTGATGAAGCGTTTGGTTTAGGCCTCTTTGTCAGGATAGATTCTTCTTTCTCCCATTCTCCTACCAGTTTTGTATTAATGCCAAATTCACTTGCTGCAGCACAGTTACTTGACACATTAGCAAATATTATGACCATTAGCTAGAAAGCCGCTGCATGTTTCATTTTCCTTTTGCTGGAAGGACCATTCCTGTTCATCACTTGCCCTGCTATGCATTATCTGCCTTGTACAGATGTGTCTTAAGTTCATAGAATCACTACAGTGTGGAAACAGGCCATTCAGCCCATTGTGTCCGCACTGACCCTCCAAAGAGAATGCCTCCCAAACCCACACCCCCGTACCTAGGGGAAATGGGTGGTTGGGGAGGGGGGAATGGTGGAATTCAGTGAGTCACTGAAAGTATCATAAATTTATACCAGGTTCGTTAAACTAATGGAAAAGATTATTCCATTTTCTCAGCACCCTATCCCAGTAACCCTACATTTCCACTAGCTAATCCACCTAACTTATGCATCCTTGGACACTATGGGCAATTTAGCATGGTCAATCCACCTAAACTACACATTTTTAGACACTAAGGGCAATTTAGCTTGGCCAATCCACCTTACCTTGGGCTATTGGAAGAATCCAGAGCAAATCTATATGACATAGGGAGAATGTGCAAGTTCCACACAAACAGTAGTCTGAGGATGGAATTGAACCTGGGTCCCGGTTGCCGTGACGCAGCAGTGCTAACCACTGAGCCACCATGCTGCCAACGTTTATAAGGACCTTATTACCTCCGTGTTCCTATGTGCTGACTTATAATATAGATTAAGTAAAACAGATATTTCTGGGATAAAAGGTTGAAGTCAAATGCTAATAGGAGTGCAGGGGTGGAATGACTTACATGCCAATTTTATGCAAATGTATGATCTTTGGTGCTGAGAAAACGGAATAATCTTTTCCATTAGTTCAACGAACCTGGTATAAATTTATGATACTTTCAGTGACTCACTGAATCCCACCATTCCCCCCTCCCCAACCACCCATTTCACGTACTTTTGCATTTTCAATTTTGTTGGATGGTGGTAAAAGCAATGAATTCACAAGATTATCTCGGTGTAACTTTTCCCAGGGGACCCTACGCTGCCTTGGGCACAACATGTCAGTATCTGAATACATAATGTTGTGATTACCAGATTAATGCTGGTGTCTCATTTAAACACTATCGTTGCAGCATTTGTTAAAAAAAAACTAATTAAAACATGGGAGCCAACTCTGTGAGGTTCCCTCAGGGCTGGCATTTTGAATGCAGGTAGGATTAGAGAGAAGCATTTACTAGCACTTTTAGTCCAACCACATATCCCAGGAAAGATGTTATCAAAGCTGATGTAATACATTGCCTTGCAGTATATGTAGCTGGGGACAGCACAGAAGCTGGCTATACCAGATGGGTTGAGGTGAATCTGTTTTAACAATTACGTAAAAGCGTTGAATGTAGAATGAACCCTTGAAGGAATCAGCAGAAGCTATCGTAATTATAATCGTGGTTTTCCCCACTTCCACAACCTCCGTGATACTGAGAACCACCACCAATATAATATTGACTATTCCGGCTCCTGGTGCATGACCGTGTAGTGTCTGCATGTCAGGCAAAGGTCAGCACTACGGAAAAATCTATGCATGCATTTTCCAAGTTAGGAGCAACCTTAATCAGCAGTAAATGGATGAAAAAATAAAGTGTAATCTTCTGAAAAACACCTGTTCATCACATATAAGGGACAAGTCAGGAGTGTGATGGAGTGCTCCCCACTTGCCTGGATGGGTGCAGCTCCGACAACACTCAAGAAGCTCAACAGCACCCAAGACAAAGCAACCTGATGGATTGGCACCACATCCACAAGTATCCTCACCCTCCACCATCAACGCTCAGCAGCAGCAATGTGGACCGTCTGCAGTAATTGCTTAGATAGTTGCTTCCAAATCTATGAGCACTACTATCTAGAAGGACAAGGACAGCAGATACATGGAAACACCACCATCTTCAAATTTCTCTCCAAGTCATTCACCATCCTGAGTTGGAAACATATTGCTCCTTTACTGTTGCTGGGTCAAAATCCTGAAATTCCCTCGCTAATGGTATTGTGGTTCTACCTACAGCGCATGGATTGCAGTGGTTTCAGATGGCAGATGCCATCACCTTCTCAAGGGGCAACTAGGAATGGGTAAAATGCTGGCTTGGCCAATGATGTCAATGTCCCACAGGTAAATGTTTAAAAAAACAGAAGTCAAAGTTCCAATCCAACAGTCGGTGTGTACAATTACTTAGTGTTATGCTGGTTCCAATAACATAAACTTCTTTCATTATCTCCATTCATAATGATCACCCCTTCAGCCATCTTTCATTTTCTCTTCTTCCTACTTTCACTTTTAATCTCCTTGTCAAACTGCAATCCATTTGAAACACATGAGAATTGAAAGTAATGCAAATCCTTGAGTTTTAATCTCAGCTTCACGCATGGCTCCATTTTATTGAAGTTTATGGCTCTGATTCATGAACTGCGTCAACTCGCAAGATTTTCATTGGAAAGGGAAATGATTTCAGATTTCATGTTGCTCACTTCTGCCAGACAGTTGGAAAGAAGAGGTTTGTTTAGTTTTCATAGTAAGTAACAAAGACTATGCGGTACAGAAGCAGCTAATTCAGTCTAACTGGGCCTGTCCAGTATTGATACTCAATGTGAACCTGTGCTCACTTTGCATCATGTCAATCTATCAGAGAATTACACTAATCCCATCTCCCCCATGGACTTCTTGAACTTCCTGTTAAATTCACCTTTCCTATTCGCCGCAAACTGTCATATTGCCCGTGATGGGTCAACATTCTCATCAACCTCAAACAGATTTATCCTGAGTTCCGCAGTAGATTTATTACTGACTATGTCTTATTTCTGGCCATTAGTTTTGATCTCCCAGAAAAAGTGACACCATTTTAAATTACCTCAACCCTATTGAGCCTCTTCATAAAGCTGATACTCTCTATCTATGTCCCAGAATCCCAGAATGTTTATGCCATAGATGGAGGCCATTCAGGTCATTATGCCTGCGCTGGTACTATCCCCTAGTGTCAATCTTCTGCCTTTTTCCCATATCTCTGCACACCATCCAATTCCCCCTTTAATGCTTCACTTGAACCTCCCTCCACCACATTTCCAGGCGATGCGTTCTACACCCTCGTTAATCCCTGCGTACACAAAGTTTTTTATCACCACACCCTTGCTTCATTTGTACATCACTTTAAATCTATCCCCCCCATTTTGTTTCGTTTATAAGCAGAAACAGCTTCTCCCTTTCTACTCTGTCCCCTCCCCACTCATGACTTTGAAAATCACAATGGAATCTCCTCTCAATCTTCTTCTCTCTAAGGGGATCAGTCCCAACTTCTTCAATCTACCCTGAACTGAAGTTTCTCATTAGAGTCAAAGAGTCATAGAGATGTACGGCATGAAAACAGAACTTTCGGTCCAACTCGTCCATGCCTACCAGATATCCCCAGCCCAATCTAGTCCCACCTGCCAGCACCCGGCCCATATCCCTCCAAACCCTTCCTATTCATAGACCCATCCACATGCCTTTTAAATGTTGCAATTATACCAGCCTCCACCACTTCCTCTGGCAGCTCATTGAAAGTGCTGTTGTTTTGACTATTATTTTTCTCCAACGTTCCAGAACAATGCAACAACATGTAAAACAGTAATTGTTATTCCTGGAATTTGAGGAAATCACCTCCAACACCTGAAATACCTCAAAAAAGGAGCAGCCTGTAACAGCCAGAAACTTTTCCCACCCTCCATCTTGGATTACCCAGAATGCATATTCCTGGAACCATTTTTTTCAATCACTTCTGAACTCTCTCCAATGCATTTGCATCTTTCCTGTAAGGTGATGCCCACAATTGTTCATAGCACTCCAGCCAAGATCTGCCAAGCTTCGTGCAAGTTTATCATTCTCCCTTTGCTCTTACTCTATGCCCATTGTTAATTAAGCAGAAGACACTGTATGCTTCATTAACTGCTGTCTCCATCCATGCTGCCATCTTCGATGATCTGTGCACATATATACCTAGGTCCCACTGCTCCTGCACCTTTATAGAATTGTACTCCCTATTTTATATTGTCTTTCAATGTTCATCTGACCAAAGAGCATCATCTTACACTTCTCTGCATTGAACCTCATCTGCCACCTATCTGCCCACTCCACTAACTTGTCAATGATCTTTTGACTCCACCAATATGCCAATATTCTTTGGTGCCCCAAAAAATGCCCAAGAAAACTGAGGGCCCCTTCCAATCAGCTCCTGCAACAGCACACCTCGCCAATTAACATTAACAGTGACATACTGATCCATTTTCTATGTCAGAGGTCCCTACTCAGATTTAGACTACGAAATTGATCATCTCCACCAACAGGAGAAAGTGAGTTCTGCAGATGCTGGAGATCAGAGTCGAGAGTGTGGTGCTGGAAAAGCACAGCTGGTCAGGCTGCGTCTGAGGAGCCAAAGAATTGACATTTTAGGCAAAGGCCCTTCATCAGGAACACTAGTAGATTAGCTTGGCCTGCAGTCATTGGAAAAAC
The DNA here is from genome assembly GCF_047496795.1 of Chiloscyllium punctatum. Taxonomy (NCBI): domain Eukaryota; kingdom Metazoa; phylum Chordata; class Chondrichthyes; order Orectolobiformes; family Hemiscylliidae; genus Chiloscyllium; species Chiloscyllium punctatum. The sequence goes on from NC_092743.1 coordinate 13,064,703, forward strand.
ATTATATTTCTTTGCGATTTCAGACCCCATGATAAAGGCTGAGACTTTTTAAACAATAGAGATCTTAATGCTCCTATATCCTTCAGAGACTTGGGAGAGGCGATGACCTAGCGATATTATCGCTAGACTACCTAATCCAGAAACTCACCTAATGTTCTGGGGACCTGGGTTTGACTCTCACCATGGCAGCTGGTGGAATTTGAACTCAATAAAGAGAAAAGTTGGAATTAAGAATCTACTGATGATTGGGCAACCATTTTTCACATTGATGAGCCCATCTGGCTCACTAATGTCATTCAGAGAATAAAATCTGCAGGTGAAAGTGAGGACTGCAGATGTTGGAGATCAGAGTCGAGATTAGTGTGGTGCTGGAAAAGCACAGCAGGTGAGGCAGCATCTGCGGAACAGGAAAATCGATGTTTCGGGCAAAAGTCCTTCATCAGGAATGAATGAAGTCTGCCATCCTTACCTGGCCTACATGTGACTCCAGGCCCACAAGAATGTGATTGACTCTCAACTGCCCTCTGAAATGGCCCAGTAAGCCATTCAGTTCAAGGGCACCGAGTGTGAGCAATAAATGCTGGCCAGCTAGCAATGCCGCTGTCCCACAAATGAATAAACAAAAACTGTTGACAGGCACCTCAAAGGGACCCAGATGATGTTCTGGGGATCTGGAGGCAAAACCCATTATGGCAGATGGTGGAATCTATGTTCAATTTTAAAAATCTGGAATTAAGTGTCTAACGATGACCATGAAATCATTGTCGATTGTTGAGAAAAAAACTCATCTGGTTCGCTCAAGCATGTTTGGGAAGGAAGTTGCCATCCTTACCTCGTCTGGTCTCCTTGTGACTCCAGACCTTCTGGACAATTAGGGATTGGCAATAAATGCTCCCCTAGCCAACGATGCCCACATACAGTGAATGAGTTAAAATAAACACTGGAGAGTGCTATGGTGGGTGGGTGAGGGAGGGGGGTGGTTGTGATTTATCTTTGCGAGATCTTCCACATCCAGTGAAAAGTGTTTCAGCATCAATATCCTCTTCCAACCCAATATGCCTAGCACAGAGGAATTGGTACAAACCAATCAATTCTGCACGCCCCTTCAAGGTGACAGTAGCCATGGTTGTACTCAGAACTCAGTCAGAGCAGGAGACACCCAAGGGAGATCTGAAATGCTTTCAAGATGTCTTCAAAGCACCCCTCATGAGTTCAAACATCCCTGCTGACTTCTGGGAGTCCTCAAACTGTGGCTGACCAAACTGAAGAAGGCTCATTAGGGAAGACACTGAATACATCAACAGAAATCATTGTGAACATACTGAGGTAAAATCAATGTGCTGAAGAAACTACAGAAACTAAGGAAATAATCAACATAATCAAGAGTTTGAGAAACTTTTGAAAACTTAATCTGTATTAAAAATACACAGATGCAGAATCTGAATCCATGCCAAAGGCAAAGCCATAAACAAAAAATTGTAAAAAGCACACACAGACCTTGAAACTGCAAACAGTGCAGCTGGAAAACTCACAGAAAAACGTGGTTTGATCAATGAACCTCAACAATGAACAAAGGAGTTGGTTTTCGAAAGACTAATTTCCAAAATGACACAGAATTTTCCTGAAAGCTAAGTTGAGCTGAGGGCACCTCCAGCTTCCCGCATAGTTCATAGAACATAGTGTTATAGAGTCATAGAGATGTATAACACGGAAACAGACCCATCAGTTCAACTCGTCCATGCCGACCAGATATCCTAAATTAATCTAGTCCCATTGGCCAGCATTTGGCCTATATCCTCCAAACCGTTCCTATTCAATTACCCATCCAGATGCCTCTTAAATGTTGAAATTGTACCAGCCTCCACCAATTCCTCTGGCAGCTCATTCCATACATGCACCACTGTCTGTGCGAAAAAAGTTGCTCCTTAGATCCTTTTTACATCTTTCCCTTCTCACCTTAATGCTATGCTGCCTAGTTTTAGACCCACCCATCCCAGGGAAAGGACCTTGACCATTTACCTTCTCCATGCCCCTAATAACTTTGTAAACCTCTATAAGGTTATCCCTCAGCCTCCGACGCTCCAGGGAAAGCATCCCCAGCCTGGTCAGCCTCTCCCTATAACTCAAATCCCCCAATCCTGGCAACATCCTTTTAAATCTATTTTGAACCCTTTCAAGTTTCACAACATTCCTCCACCTCCAGAATTGAACATAGTATTCCAGGAGTGGCCAAACCAATGTCCTGTACAGCTGCAATACGACCTCCCAACTCCTGTACTCAATGCACTGTCCAAAAAAGGCAAGCTTAGCAAAAGTCTTCTTCACTACCCTAGATAACTGTGACTCCACTTTCAAGGAAGTATGAACCTGCACTCCAAGGTCTCTTTGTTCAGCAACACTCTCCAGGACCTTACCATTAAGTGTATAAATCCTGCCCTGATTTGTCTTACCAAAATGTCAAACCTCATACTTATCTAAATTAAACTCCATCTGCCTCTTCTCGGTCCATCAGCCCAGCTGATCAAGGTCCTGTTTTATTCTAAGATAACCTGCTTCACTGTCCACGACATCACCAATTTTGGTGACATCTGCACCCTTACTAACCATACCGCCTATATTCACATCCAAATCATTTACATAAATGACAAAAAACAGTGGACCCAGCAGAGATCTCCAATTCAAAAACAACCTCACACCACCACTCTCTGTCCCCTACCTTCGAGTTAATTTTGTTCAATTTGCTTCACAGAGTCATGAACTAAAATCAAACAATAAAAATATGCAGGTTAGGTGAATTGGCCAAGCTAAATACCCCATGGTGTAGGTAATTAGTTTGGAGTAAATATAGGTTAGGGGAATGCGTCTGGGTGGGTTACTCTTCAGAGGATTGGTGTGGACTTGTTGGGACAAAAGACCTGTTTCTACACTGTAGGGATTCTAAAAAATGTTAGACTTTTGCATTTGCTTTGGAAAGCATTTTCCTTTTGACCTTCTTGTAAAGCTGCCTACCTCATGTAGCTAATGGAATCCCCATTGAAAAAAAATCTTCAATGCATCATTTGATCTTGTACAAAAAATGAGGCATTGAAAGTCAAGTTAGCACCATGTAATAAAACTGTCAATCAAACAAAGCTAGCCAACCTGTGGTACTGTGTCAACAATCTCCTCCTTGGATGAGTCCATCAGTCATTTTGGAAGTCAGACAAGCATTCATAATGAGGTCATCAGGCAAGAAGGATATCCATCCATTTGTTCAGCTTGTTTCCTTTGCTTCTGTTGCTGCATGCTTTCTTCTTCCGAGCTTCTCCCTTGGAATCGAGGATGAATGTTTCCACCCTGGTTTGCTGGATTCTGAGATTGCTGTGATTTATGTACATGACCTCCACATCCTGCCACATGTGGATCAGGTGGCTCTTGACACGTCAGGGTAAGAACATAAGAAATAGGGGCAGGAGCAGTCCATTCAATCCATCAAGCCTGCCCCATGTTCTAATTTTTCATTTTGATTTAATTTATTGCCATGCGTACGGAAGCACAGTGAAAAGCTTTGTTTTGCAAGCAATACAGGCAGATCAGAGAGTTAAGTAGCATGGATAAGTAAATAATAGGTAAACAGCGGCAAAAACAAAAACACAGGTACAGGCAAATGCTAAGAGTTTGTGAGTCCATTCAGTATTCTAACAACAGTAGGGTAGAAACTGTTTTGAAATGGGCTGGTGCGTGTGTGTGTGTTCAAGTTTCAGTACCTTCTCCCCGGTGGTAGAGGTTGTAGAAAAGCACTGCCAGGATGGGATGGATCTTTTAGAATGCTGGTGGCCTTTCCTTGACAGCGGGCCTAGTAGATGGATTCTATAGATGGGTGGTTGGTCTTTGTCCAGGCAGAGTTCATCACTCCCTGTAACCGTCTCTGATTTTGGATGGTACAGTTGCCATACCAGGTAGTGATACATCCAGACAGAATGCTCTCACTGGCCCACCTATAAAAGTTGACAAGGGTATTCACCATCATGCCAAATTTCCTCAGCTGCCTGAGGAAGAAGAGATTTTGTTGGCCCTTTGTAACCAGTGCGTCCACATGAAGCGTCCAAGAAAGCTTGTTGTGGATGACCACTCCCAGGAGCTTGACACTCTCCACTCATTCCACCTCTTTACTGTTAATGTGTAGGGGGGCACGAGTAACATCCCGCCAAAAGTCAGTAATGAGTTCCTTGATTTTGCCAGCATTGAGAACTAGGTTGTTCTCAGTGCCTTATTTTTCCAGGTCTTCCACCTGTAGTCTGTATCATCGCCATCTGAGATTTGACCAACCATGGTGGTGTCATCAGCTAACTTGTAAATAGCATTAGTCTGTTATTTAGCGACGCAATCATGTGTTTACAGTGAGTACAATAGGGAGCTGAATACACACCCCTGGGGCTCCACTGTTGAGTGTTAGTGAGGATGAAATATTATCCCCAGTCTGCACTGATTGTGGCTTGTGGGTCAGGAAACTGAGGATCCAGTTGCACAGAGTGGGGCTTGGTCTGAGAACACTAAGTTTAGTCTTGAGGGGATAATAGTGTGGTAGTCAATGAGTAGGATTCTTCCGTAGTTGTTCTTGGTGTCAAGATGTTCTAGGGAGGAGTGAAGGGCAAGTGATATTGCATCTGACGTGGATCTGTTAGTCCAATAGGCAAATTGGAGTGGGTCAAGAGTAGTGGGGAGGCTGGAGTTGATTAATGCCATGACCAGCCTTTCAAAGCACTTCATAACCACCGAGGTTAGGGCCACTGGGTCATAGTCATTGAGACATGCTGCATGAGCCTTCTTAGGCACAGAGATGATGTCGGCCCTCTTGAAACAGGCAGGGAGATGTTGAAGATGTATGAGAAGATCTCTGCCAGTTGATCTGCACGTGCTGTGAGTGCACGGCCTGGTACTCCGCCTGGTCCCATTGCTTTCCTTGGACTCGCATGAAGGAAAACTGATCTGACCTCTGATGCAGTGACTGTTGGGATAGGTTCATCAGGACTTGTCAGAATAGGTGTTACCTCTCTGCCGAAATTCTGCTTAAAGCCAGCATAGAAGGCGTTGAGACGATCTGGGAGGGATGTGTCTGGCTATCTTGCACATCAGTGATCTGCCTCAGGCCTCAACTCTTCTTTCGTGTTAGTTCGTCAGAGCCCTTGAATCCTTCATACTTCAGAAATCTATCAAAGTTCTTTGAATATTTGTGTGTTTTATTCCTCATCAAGTTGATTTTTTTTCAGTCAAACTTATTGTTAGCCTAAATCATCATCTCAGTGCAATTCTAAATCATTCATCAGCTATGCCAAAGTATATACTTGGTCCTATGATAAGACGTTCTTTACTCCTAGGCTCTTATATTCCAGGTTAAAATGTGCCTGTTTGTTTTATTGTAGCAGAGACAATTCTCCTGAGTTAGCCATCTACATTACATAGAAATCCTCATTTAAGTATTCTCGAAAACTTATGTTCTTAGGCTTTTGAATGTGCAGTACATACAATGATTCCTTACTAATATTTACAACTATCAAAAGAATCAATCCTGGATTACATTATAGTAATGGTAACAATATTATAAAGTTTGAAATAATTAAAATAGTCAATTCATTTGTGTACAGTACAGCAACAAATCTACTTAGGAGTAATTGTTCATAATGTACTACTTAAAAATAGCCATTAATTTCCAAATCCACTTAAAAGTAAGTTCAGGATATGAAAACAAATATTATTTAAAGATTGTCTGTTTTCTCTGACCAAACATGTTGCCAGACCTGTTGAGTTTCCCCAGAACTTTCTGATTTGATTTCAAGTTTTCAGCATCTGCAGTTTTCTTTGTTTTTTATCTTAGCAATTTTGGCTATTTGAGTTGGGGTAGGTCAGCCAGCCTTTCAAACCTGCTAGACCTACTTGAGTTCCAAATTCTACACTCCCATCTCTCACACATAACCTTTCATTCCCTGGCTGAACAAAAATATATCCACATTCACCTCAAAAATATCCAATGGCCCTTTACCTCTCCTCTCAGTTATGGGAAAGAACTTCAAAGTTGTGCACTCTCTAAGACAAAATCATCCCTAAAAGTGCGACCTCTTGTAAAACAATGCCCTTTAGTTCTAGGCTGGCTAACAAGAGGAAACATCCTTTCCATGTTTACTTTGTCAAGACAATTCAGAATCTTATAAACTTCAAACAAATCACCAGCCAGTACTCTAAACTCTGGTGAAAACAAGTTCAGCCCACTCAATCTTTCCTCAAAAGATAACCCGCTCATTCCAGGAATCAAGCCAGCTGTTAATGTAGTCCAATCAAGGAATTTGAATTCTAAGAGGTTCACCTGGCTGATCTCATTCCTATCACTACATCAGTAGACCTTTGAACCAAATGTATTCACATCCTTCCTTAAATAAGGAGACCAAAACTGCGCATAACATTTGAGATGTGATCTCATGAAAGCCCTGTATAACTGAAGAATACATTCTTTCTTTTATGTTCAATTCTTCTTGTAATATAAGAGACCATCCCATTAGCCTTCTTCATTGTGTGCTGTACATTTTGTGACTCATGCCATAGAATACCAAGATTCCTCTGCACCTCCAGTCATTCTCCATTTAAGTAACACTCTGTTTCTTCATGCTTCCTGCCAAAGTGAACAACTTTACACTTTTCCGTATTGTAACCCAGTCTTCGCCCACTCAGTTAACCTATCTATATAAGTTTATATCCTAATCTTCTAAATAGCACACACAGCTGCCACCTTGAGGTGATCATGGAGGGAGAGAATGTTTAAGCTGGTGAATGAGTGTTGTTCAAGTGGGCTGCTATTTCCTGGATGATGTCAAGCCTCTTGAGTGTTGTTGGAGCTCCGCTTATCAATGTAACAGGAGAGTATTCCTTCACACTCCTGACTTGTGCCTTGTCAATGATGGATAGGTACTGGGGAGTCAGGAAGTGAGTTACTTGCTGCAGAATTGAAGGTAGCAGTGGTTGTTGGCGCAGATGATGGGTAGAAATGGTGCTATACTAATGTTTGAGATACATCTGTTTGTCATTGCAAAATAGAATCCAAGGGAACAAATCCTACCAGAAACCTTCGTCTTTCAAATGTTATCCTTGCATGCCCTATGCAGTCTAGAATATGGAGGTGCTGGTGTTGGACTCGGCTGGACAAAATCAGAAGTCACATGACACAAGGTTATAGTCCAACAGGTTTATTTGAAAGCTTTTGCAGCGCTACTCTTTTGCAAGGTGAAGACTTTGAATAAACCTGCTGGACTGTAAACCTGGTATTATGTGACTTCTGACCTTATACAGTCTGGACCAGGCAGTCTACAGAAAGAGTCAAAAGTGAGTGTGTTGGTGGAAAAGCACAGCAGGTTAGGCAGCGTCTGAGGAGCAGGAAAATCGACGTTTCGGGCTGGAGCCTGCTCCTCAGACGCTGCCTAACCTGCTGTGCTTTTCCACCAACACACTCTCAACTAACATCTCCTCCAGTCACTGATATCTCTGCTCTCCTTGAATTTTTGATTCGAATTGCTTCACCATTGGTGGTCATGCCTCAAGCTGCCTGTGTCCCTAGCTCTGAAATTCCTTTCCTAAATCTTTCTGGCTTTCTGCATTAAGATATTCCATTAAACTTATCTCTTCCACCAATCTCTTTGTGCTTTTGCCTGATATTGCCTTTCATGGCACGCGGTCAGGTTTTGTTTAATAATTGTTGCTGCAAAATGCCTTAGGAAAATTTTCCACATTAAAGACATTATATAAATTCAAGCTGTTGTGGTCTTTTATCCTCATGATGGCTTTTACAGAACATTCACTCAGTTAATGCAGTTAATTCCAGGTCTGATGATGCAGTTAATTGTAATTAAAGAAAATCTGAGAAGATTTATTATCTTCAATGTCTTCGGTTTGAAGTGTGCACCTTTTGTGTTTAATGTCAGTTATCGACCTATTTTTGAACGATAGGATTTTTATTCTGAATGGAAGAACTAAATTAGGATCCTTGCTTCATTTGATTAGAGCACTTTAGTTTTTGAAAAAGCTGATGTTTTGTTCCTTTGAACTGGACAAAAACCATCCTATTTGGATTCAGTCACGGATTGCAAATGAGATAGCACTCCAATTAGGCAGAGTTGATTTACCTTTCAAACTTTGGTTGATTAGTCTCGTTGGAGTTTATATTTGAGAGTCTCGGCTGACAGTCAAAGGCATTGCTATTGCGGGTAGCTTGTTACTTTGTTCATTGCTATAGCAGGTTTAGAATCAATAGTCCGTCTCTGGCTGCTCCTAACAGTAAGGTAGTCAAAAATACTGATGATAAAAAAATCTATCCATGCTCTTGGTTTCGAATGATACAGGAGCTGTTGGCTCCTATCAGGTTAATGCGTGGAATCAGGAGGTACCTGGACAAGAGAATAGGAATTCTCAAAGCTTAAACAAGTATCTCCAAAACCAAAATGCACTGTCAGATGAGCTGGGTCACAATTAACTTGTTCGTCTGCAATCTAGCCATTGTGGTATATTCCCAGATGCCCATTCCTGGTACCTTACAGTAATTTACACCTCTTCCAGTACATGTTAAGGGTAAAAGTTGTTTAAGGTAGCTCACTGTCACCAATCCTAGTTTATCTTTACTTTGTCTTGGGTCTATTCAGTCATAGAATCCCTATAGTGTTGAAACAGACCATTTGGCCCAACTAGTCCACACCAATCCTCTGAATAGTGTCCCACCGACACCCATTACCCTATCCTGTTACTCTACATTTCCCCTGACTAATGCACCTAACCTACACATCCCTGAATACTGTGGGCAATTTAGCATGGCCAATTCACCTAACCGGTACACCTTTGGACTGTGGGAAGAAAGCCATGCAGACACGGGGAGAATGTACAAACTCTACACAGATAGTACCCCATGGGTGGAATCGAACCAGGGTCCCTGGCGCTGTGAGGTAGCAGTGTTAACCATTGAGCCACCATGTTGCCCATTAATGGTAGAAGCTACACCACCATGGAATATCTGCAGGAAGGGTTTCTTGGATAACAAGAAGGTTCATTGTATAATAACAATAATTATAATGAAATCTAGTCAGGCATCATTACCTTAGGGAGCAAATACAGATACATCTTCTCCCTCTGAAAGCTACATTAGAACTCATCAATGGAATAATTCAGGTAGCTATGAATAATTTTACCTTGAGAAGAGAAGAAAAGTGATTGTCAGTGTTTGGACTAATATTTTATCCCACCATCAAGTGCATAAAGTGAAATATTTGATAATTATAAGATTGCAGTTTGTGGGAGTCTTCTGAGGGCAAATTGATTGCCACATACCTTGCAAGACAATTGTGTGCATGGTTCAAGAAAAGTACTTAATTGACCGTAAAGAGATTAATAATGTCCAATAACATTGAAAATCCCCATGTAAATGCAATCCATTCTTCCTTTTTCAAGATTCTTACATTTCCAAATACAAGACTCACTCATCCTACTCCAAGAAGCAGAGGAGAGACTCCACCTCATTTACCTGTCCTACAAGCATAAGGAGTACAATTTGGATACTACTTCCAAACTTTTCCAGGATTATGTCTGGAATTTCCCACCTCTATTTCATTGGAAAATTCACTGGGTGATGGGATGTCCAGGAATTGGGCTGATGGCATCTGCTAAGCTACTTGCTCTGCCTCCTTGTCAAACTTTGAGTCCAAAGCCAGCATGCATATAGCAAGGCCTTACACCACAAAAGTTCTGACAGCTTGTACCAAGCTTCCAGTGGGCTCTCCAGGGGCCATCCTGACTCCCTGAAAGAGGTGTGGCCCAGAAATGGCCAGCACATCCCCACACACCCCCAAGATCACCTCTAACTGCCAGCACCCTCCCCTCAACCCCATCCATCCTGACAGATGAGATCTCCATTCCAGACATGTGAGATTAGTGCCAATAGGTCAGTGTGGGCTTGATGGGCTGAGGAGCCACTCTTGTTCTGCATGACTCTGTTATCGAGTGTTTTCTGGCACACCTTCTGAGAAACCCATTTGCTCTATGGGGTTAACATCCAGTGTGCAACTTTACATGGACCTAAAGTGCAAATTGCCCCATGAGTGTAGAACAAGTGCTCCACCAGATAATCGGCAAATCCAATTTCATGCCTAATATCTGCTCCCACAGCCTCAATAAATCAATGGTGCCTCTCTGAAATATCCATTGTATGACAGGCACTGACGGGCTAGTCAGAGCATATCAATGCTAATGCAGAAAATCACAGCTCTTCTTCATATGCACAATGTGCACGACGTCTTGCCGATCCCAATCAAGCTGTTGTACAATTTATTCTTTTGATTCTACCAAAGATACACGAACATTTTTTCTCATCCGAATGTGTTCCCCACTTCAGAGGAGTTTTTGCCTGACTATTAATGCTTCCTCAAAATTTACTATGCGGTTACATGTTGCTGAAAGGTCGAAAGTAGAAACAGAATTTAAATGAACTGCGAGCTAGTGCACCATCATCTTCATTCTCAGTACATTGTGTTCAACACCAACTTAAGTTGAACTACACTACATTACAACAGCGATCACACCTTAGACGTGAATCATTCATTGTGACACATGTTGGCATATCCTGAGGTTGTATCAGGTACTATATAAATACGACCTTTTTTCAGTTTAAGTAAGGCCATCAGCAATTCGCGAAACGAATAACATGACATTACATATTTAAACAGGAACCTCATTAAGTTAAAGTGATGCACAAATGAAGCAAAGATGAGATGAGGAAAAAATTGTTCACCATGGAATGGGCTGCCTGCAAATGTGGTGGAGGCAGGTGCAACGTGAGTATTTAAGATGGCATTGGATGATTATTTGGTTGGAAATAGTGTGGGAGGGAATGGGGAAAAGGCTTGGCACTAGAGAAAAAAGCAGATACGGGCACAATTATCCGAATGGCCTTATTCCATTATGTCACAATTCTGTAAATGTACAATTACATCCAAGCCCCCGTTTCAAATATTATTTCCATATGATTCATATCTCATCAATAGTAAAAACCTGCTCCGTGATACAAACCACAGGAATTCTGATTGATTAGTAGGGTTATGTCAGAACTGATGGCTAATCCACCTAACTTGCACATCCCTGAATACTATAGGCAATTTCCCGTGGCCAATCCACCTAATCTTCATATCTTTGGACTTTAATGACACAAATACAATTCCTTTTATCTGGAACGATCAGTACCTTCATCAGCCACACACATTAGCAGCAGTGTCCCTCACCTGCAAGTTGTAATGTAGGCACTAACCAGATTCAAGTCCAACCTATCACAGAGGTGTATCATAATGTGTCTTAACAATCTCATTTAAAAGTAACTAATCGAAAGATAGTTTTGAAGCTTTGCCAATGCCTTCCAAACTCACAGCGGGCTGTAGATACACCACCACTGGCAAGTTCTTCTCCAAGCCACTCACCATCCTGACTTGAAAATATATCGCAGTTCCTTTAATGTCACTAGATCAAAATGCTGAAACTCCGCGTTCACCTCTAACAGCACTGTGGGGGAGCCTACACAACACATAAATTCAAAGTGAAGTTGTTTACCATTACCTTTTCTTTTGCACAAGTTACATTAAAGATAAGTAAGTAAATTTTCGGATGACACTAAGGTCAGTGGAGTTGTGGATAGTGCTGAAGGATGTTGCAGGATACAGAGGGACATAGATAAGCTGCAGAGTTGGGCTGAGAGGTGGCAAATAGAGTTTAATGTAGAAAAGTCTGAGGTGATTCACTTTGGAAAGAGTAACAGGTGCAAAGAGTACTGAGCTAATGGTAAGATTTTTGGTAATGTAGAAGAGTAGAGAGATCCTGGTGTCCATGTATGTAGATACTGGAAAGTTGCCACGAACGTTGATCGGGTTGGTAAGAAGGCATACGGTGTGTTAGCTTTTATTGGTAGAGGTCTCTCCCTGGACTCCGAGATCAATAAATGGATCAGATGTGCAGCCTCAGCATTCGTCAGGCTGACCGAGAGAGTCTGGGAGAAAGGAAAGCTGATGACACACACCAAGGTTGGAGTCTACCTGTGTCCTCAGCACACTGCTCTACGACAGCGAGACGTGGAGCCTGTACTCCAGACAAGAGCGGTGTCTCAACGCCTTCCACCTCTGCAGCCTGTGATGCATCCTGGACATCAAGTGGACTGACCGAGTCACCAACAATGAGGTCCTGGCCCACACGCAGATACCCAGCCTGTTCACCTTGCTCTGACAACGCTGTCTCCACTGGCTGGGCCACGTACACCATATGTCAGAAGGGAGGATCCTGAAAGACCTGCTGTACGGGGAACTGGCCTCCAGCAAGTGAGCACAAGGGCGCCCTCATCTTCATTTCAAAGATGTCTGCAAGAGAGACATGAAGCCATTGAACATGAACATCGAGAGGTCGGAGGACATTGTAAGCAACCGCTCTCGCTGGAGGCTGGAATTACACAGGAGAAGAAAAGCTGGGCTTGTTGGCAAAGAAAAGTGCACCCACCGAGAAACAGCACCAAGACAACACCAGAGGACTGCCACTCCCAGGTAGGCATCTACAGTCACAACAGATTCTGCTGTACCAACAAAGATTGAAGCAAGACTTTGCAGGTGCGGGAGCGGGTGCAGGAGCGGGTGCAGATGCGGGGTATGGGTGCAGCGTCTCGCTGGACTAATGGATGCCACCACCACCTTTGTACCTAACATGGTGCTGTAAGTTGTGACTTACAAACTTTCCACTGCACTCATTTGAGTACATGTGACAATAAAGCTAATTCAATTCAATTCAGGATTTAAACTTGGGTTTAGTCAAAAGAGTAGAACAGAGGGTTGATGGCAGCACTGCATCTAACCACTATCTGGTAACAGTGGGTACCAGAGTAATACAATACAAGCTTATTGAATACGACTGTAATTGAATATGAAAATCCAGCTCATCTGTGGGGTGCTCTTTTAGGGACTGTGAATCTCCATCTTTTCGGAGCCCAGAGTTGTGAACAGGGCCAGGATACATATTTTGGTCTCCCATCTAGTATTTGTCCCAGCTATCCAAACCAACATATTCCTTCCACTGCTTAAACCACCAGCTGTCAACCAGGTATCAGGTATGGCCTTTCTTCAGAAGTGGCTTCATCAGCACATTGCGTCTCCAGCTCGTATTGCTGAATATGAAAATTCTGTGACAATTTACTGCACAATTGGGCAGTAAAATGTAGCGCAATAATTCATTGTCCATTCTTTCGTGGAATCGTAGAATTACAGAATCATGCAGTACAGAAGTGTTTCTGGTAGAAGGGTTATACCTGAAACGTTGATTTCTCCACCTCATGATTCCTGGCTTGCTGTGTTCTGTTAGCTTCTGCTTGTGTACCTCATGTACAATGAGCAAATTTTAAGGTGGTAAACATGCACCAGGGGTTGATCAGTTGGCTCATTGGATAAAGTGTTACCACGGCAAATGCACCAAAGGAACATGTTCGACCAAGGTATATTGCTGAATCTGTAGGCGGCACGGTGGCACAGTGGTTAGCACTGCTGCCTCACAGCCCCTGAGACCTGGGTTCAATTCTCGCCTCAGGCGACTGACTGTGTGGAGTTTGCACGTTCTACCCCGTGTCTGCGTGGGTTTCCTCCGGGTGCTCCGGTTTCCTCCCACACTCCAAAGATGTGCAGGTTAGGTGAATTGGCCATGCTAAATTGCCCATAGTGTTAGGTAAGGGGTAAATGTAGATGTAGGGGTATGGGTGGGTTACGCTTCGGTGGGGCGGTGTGGACTTGTTGGGCTGAAGGGCCTGTTTCCACACTGTAAGTAGTCTAATCTAATCTAATCTAAAAAGAGTCCTGGCCCATAAGGTCTGAACTGCCAAAGATACACTGCTCCCTATTCCTACTTTCCCACACTTGGTTGATAGCCTTGAATGAATGTCACTTCAAATGTTTCAATGTAAAAAAAAATTAAAGCACTTTCTATTGAAAGGTATTCCTTGCTGTGTTTCAGGATGGGAAACTGTTCCAGTTTTATTAATTTAACCAAGAATGGGTTTATCACAAAATGAAGAAAGGATTTTCCACTACTTTTGAGTAACCTGATTTTAAATCACTATGAAGCTATTCTGAACTAGTGACCAGTTTCATTAATGCATGATGGCCAGCCTTTTCAATACAGTATAGTGCATCAAGCTTAAGTTTACAGAGCTGCTTGAAGGATCATGATCATGGTCACTTTAAAAAGAGCGTGGCACTGTGTTTGCTTTTACCCAGGGTGTGGCTGGGTTTAATTGGTGGGATGGCTTTTCAAAAAGAAAACATTGATTAGATTCGATTCGATTCTCTACCGTGCAGAAACAGGTCCTTTGGCCCTACCAGTCCATACCAACCGTCCGAAGAGTAGCCCAACCAGACCCATTCCCCTCTGACTAATGTACCTAATGCTATGGGCAATTTAGCATGACCAATTCACCTGACCTGCACATCTTCGGACTGTGGGAGGAAACGAGAGCAAACCCGCACAGACACTGGGAGAATGTGCAAACTCCATGCAGACAGTTGCACAAAAATGGATTCGAACCCGGGTACCTGGTGCTAACGAGGCAGTAGTACTGAGCACTAAGCCACCCTGCCGAACCTCAATTCACTCTGGGAAGTAACTTCTGCTTAAAATTCCTCAATTGTTTACACTTTGAAAAGTGATATGAAGAGGATGGTATGGAAGTATGGGAAAGAAACAACAGGAATTAATCCCAAAGAAGGCAATTAACCAGGTGATAGTGGAATAAGACAAGATAGCAGTTTGATGGAGAAAAAGCAACAAATGTGATAAGTGATTGAGGTACTGTTTGTAAAGTAGTGGAGCTTCAGATACCTGCATTCCAACTTCAGAATATTGAACTCCAGCAAATCCATTTTAGGAGAAAAACTCTTGGAAATAATCAAGAGGCTTGTCTGCCTATTGAGGACAGAGCAACAGAATTTCAGATTGAAGATATACCATCAGAACTGAAAAAGATTAGAAGTGTAATAGATTTTAAAACTGAGTCAGAGAAATGGACTTAGAACAAAAAGGAGAATGTGTTACAAGGTAAAAAAGGCAAAAAAAAAATCAAATGTTGAAAGGATTTGGAGTAAAAACCAAAAGGGGATGGTGTCAGAAAAAGGAAGGAAACGGAAGACAGATGTTGAAGAGGTGTGAATGGCAGCAGCAGAATAGTTACCAGTATGAGTTGTTCAAAAAAAAACATAGCAGCCAAGGTCGTGATCCGAAATTGTTGAAGTCAGTGTTCAGACCAATAGATTGTGAAAGGTGGAAAATTAAAACATCTAGTAAGCAGTGTTATGTGTGAGAACAGCAGGAGGTGGTTGGCAAAGGAGATCACCCAGTCTGAGTTTGGTCACACTAATGTACAGGCTTTCATTGGTAGCAGCGAAACAACTTATTCACTTGTCTGTCAAATTAGAGTTTCAGACAAAATCCTAGTTGTTGCTCATTGCTCCCATGTGAACAAAGCATGCTGTTTGCAGGACAGAGTCCCATAGGCTCCATATGAACTTCTCCAGAACTGTGGGGATTAGGAAAGTAAAGGAATCGCTCATGTGGTTAATGAGAGAACTCGAATAGCAAAACCACAGAGGAAGAAGGAACACCTTCGAATTCTTTGGAAAACATGTGACTTTAAATTTCTAATGTTTATCAGTTTTATGTTTTAGAAAGTAGTGTGTTTTACAATTGATGAGGGAATGGGACTAATTGGACAGTGTTTTTTGAATAGCCAGCACAAGCTTGATGGGCTAAATAAGTTTCCTTCAGTGCTGCCTCTATTCTGTGATCCAGGGAATATTAGAAAAGGACTGAGTACCAGGGAGACAGCAGGAGAACTACTGAGTAAGAAAGCTCCTCTATTGACCTCTTAAAATCCATCATTGAATCAGGACCTTGCTGGGACAGGTAAGTAGGCTTTGGAGAAATGTAACTCCAAAGCTTCATTTTGTGTGTTACATTGCGCCCTAGTGTATAAATAAAAAAGAAGGCAGAAATCGCAACAGACATGTTATACCGATAAATAAGTTGAAATTATCCAAGAGTTTGTGGACATCTTTAACTCTCTGAATCAACCTTCAGGGTATGATGGTTGGAGGGGATTTATGTCCAAAGATGCTTTTTAAGTGGAGCTACATGAAGTGAGCTCTTTCCGGTTGTGAATACAGAAGGTGGAGACCACAAAGTGAGGAGCCAGAGGAAAGAATGAAAGTATAAAGGTTCAAGTAGTCAAACACAGGCCTGAAGCGAAATACACATCTAATAAGAATGGGAACAAGGAGTAACAATGCCAGTTTGTAACAAGCTCTGGAATGTGCTCTGTTTGGTGCAGATTTTAGTTCACTGACTTCTTTGAGGTCAGTGTTGGTCACCTCCCAATCTTTGGAGTTTGAGCAGGTCATGTTCTTGTCCCTGATCAGATGGTTGCCAGCTTAAGTCCTCTGCCAGGAATTTGAAGGCAGCACTGCCGATGATGATTGTGCTATTTGAGGTGATGTTCTTTGTTCGAATCAAAAAATACAGTGTCCCCATTTGCATTCTCAGGTGTGTATACAAGATCTCATAAAGCATTCATTTGAGGCAGCAAGGGTATTTTCGGATAAAACAAATTTAAAAAACAAAATAAAACAGAGATTGCTGATGCTGAAGATCTGAAACAAAAGCATAAATCGCTGGAGAAACTCAGCAGGTCTGGCAGCATCAATAGCAAGAAAGTAGAGGTAATGTTTTCAGTGACCCTTCTTCAGAACTGATAGTAGCCAGAAAAAGGTGGCATTTATGCTCATGACAGAGGGTGACAGAAGAGGAGAGAGTGGGTATCAGGAGATGGTGCCCAGAGAGAGGAAAAGAAAGTTAGGCAGACAAAAGATGACTGATATAAGCTATGGAAAATGAAAACCAGATAATGAAGACCATAAGTAGGTGAGAATGGATTGCCTGTACTGAAAGAGGTCCATGTGATGACAGTGCCTGGGATGTGGGAATGGGTAAAGGACATGCAAGATGGTGTTCAGACCCTAACATTATTGAACTTGATATTGAGTCCTGATGGCTGCCTGGTTCTCAAGTAGAAAATGAGATGCTATTCTTCCAGAATGATGAGTTCGCTATTATATTTCATACTGATAAGATATAACAGCACGTTGTGATGTAGTTTGATACACTGATGAGCTTCCACAGTCATGATGTGATACTTATATTGGTTCTTGTTACACAAGGACAAGATGTAGGTCATGTAGAACTGAGAAATTAAATGTGCTTTTATTTCTGCACCTAGTATTTACATTATAGTCACAGGTTTTTTAAATTATTTACTCGTGGGCTGTACCTAACTGACTTGGAGTAAGTAGGGGTGAGTTGCTTTCTTGAGCCACTGAAACCATGTGCTCTAGGTTCCCCCACAATGCCCTTGGGGGATCGGAGGGTGGGGGGAGTGGGGGGTGAATCCAGGATTTCAACCCAGTGACAGTGAAGGAATGGCAATATGTTTCCAAGTGAGTGACTTGGAGGGGAACTTGCAGAAGATGGTGTTCCCCTGTATCTGCTGCCCATGTCCTTCAATATAGAAGTGGCTGTGAGCTTAGAAGGATCTCTGGTAACTTTCTGCAGTGTATTTTGTAGATTTTATACAGTGCGTCAGTGGTGGAGGGAGTGAATGTGTGTGGGTACTTGTGTATTTGTGAACTGTGCTCCCGCTAAGCAGCACATTCCCTCAGGATGTCATGTTGCAAGAGGACAGTGCTCAGTCAGTTGGAGACTGAAAGATTTATATCATGAGGTTATATGTTATGATGTGGTGATGCCCTCATGAGCATATCACTTAAAACTATATCCCATATCTACAGTGAGACATAATATGATGCCCCCTTTTCCAAAGGACAATCACAGTACATCAAATATTGTCATTTCAACAATTGTACAGGCATACAAAAACAAAGTTAACAAGATTAAGAACACAAACTTTAATATAATGCTTAACATTTTGACAACTACATAATGAAACTAAAGTCTACCTCCTGGTGAGGTAAGGTGGAGATCTCTAATTATGTTCATATTTTGTGGCTAATTGTCTGAATGCTTTATGATCCAGGGCTGTGTAATCTTCAGTGAGGATTCTTTTATGAAGAGTTGCAATGTGCCATGATATGATGTGAAGAGATCTACTGATGTTCTGCGCCCAACACAGTGTTACTTATATTAGCTCTCATTAATGTAAATATGGCATCAAGGGCATGTACTTCTGAAGAATTCAATGAGCTTTTACTTTAGCACTGCTATCTACATCTAAACATTACAATCTTGGAAAATTATGTGCCTCAACTCATGCTAATCAATTTAAAACACTGTGCCATATTTCTTTCAGTGTGCCACGCTGCAAGAGGACAGATATCTAGAAGATGGAAACTATGAACTTTATAGCATCAGCCCATATGCCATAATAGATGCAGTCAAATCACAGAAGAAGTCCCTTTGGCTCATCGCATGATGATGTCATGTAGATGTGCCTTAAAGGTATACTGCAAAGTTGCTATGAGACAAAATGTAGCTGACGCAAATGGAGCATTCAGCCCTTGAGCTTTCTCTGCCTTTTGATAAGATCATGGCTGATCTGATTGCAGTCTCAACTTAACTCATCTCTCTACTCCCTGTACCCACTGGCTCCCAATCTCAGGGTTTAGTTAAACTGCATTCTTTATTGTTTATTCACAGATTGCGGGAGATTAAACAACTAGTTAGAGAGCTTTGGCTAATATGCCCTGCTTGGCCAAGCAACACATTCCAACAACAGTGTCATATAGTCAGTAACCTCACTGTGGATCCTGTCTGTGGATGCATGCAGATAACAGCTAAACTCTTATAAAAGTATAATGGCAACATTCACCCCGACAGATGCACTTTGATCTTTTATCTTATCGCTATTTGTGCGATCAGGCTGAGTACCAAAAGGCTGCTTCCTCCGTTAGAACGGTGACTGCACTTCAAGTGCTTCAGAAGTTTGCCCATGGTTTGAGATGTCTTTAGGATCTTAACACCTGTGCATGCATTCTCTTCACTCTGAAGATTGGAGTCAAGGTCACCTCACAAGGTCGCTTTTGGGCAACTGCTGTGCAGCTCTGGTTTCAAGGTTGAATGTCATTGATCAACCCTGAAGCTGTGCTATATAAATGCAAGCAGTTGTTGCAACTTGGATTCCATGGGGAAGGACAGATGGGCTTGGCGATAAATCTGTTTGAAGCTCTAGCCCTTTTCAGAACTTGAAAATCAGAGTGTGCACTGCAGTCTGGCGTGGGACCTGACAAAAGGAATATGTTTTCAGGACAGCTTTGAAGGTGTGCTTTGGGATTACAGTGCTTGCAGAGCTTAGGGCTTTTCAACTTATCTCTGAGGAGCTATTTCCTGCCTGTACCTTTAATGGAAGACACACTTCCTTAAACAAGGATTGCGTTTCTGCTATAGAAGTTTTTAGAAATGCATTTGTGATGTCAAAGTGTATAAGGACCAAGCGCTGGAAGATGGAATTAAAATATTGGGCAACAGTTTGTCTTTGACTGGCATGAATTCAATGGGCTGAAAGGGCTTTTTTCTGTGCTGTCAACCTCTACCACTCTATAACCAGAGGCAGGACTGTGGAAAGCAAGATCTCATGGTATAAGTGTGATCAAAAAGAAAACTCGAGAAACCACAGAATCAGTACTGTATGGTCAAATTCACAAGCAATGCAGCCTGAAATTGGAATTTCTGTTCACTTTAACTGGTGTGTTCGAAGCCTCTAACAAATGATCACACTGTTAATGCATAGCATGCAGATTAACATAATTTAATCCAGTTATTCCAGGAGGCAAATTTAAGAGCATTGACTACGATGCGCAAGTGGTTTCTCGGTGAGAACATATCAAATCACTGCTGCTTTTGTGTATCCTCAGGCATGCAGAGGTTTCACCTCATGCAGGTCAAGGGAAGAGAATACATGAATGCACAACTTCAGGGTAAATCAATAAAATATGCCTGGGTGACACAAGATGCTGATGCTGCGTGGAGGAGTCAGAACACATGGGGCTGAGGAATGATCATTTCAAAGCTGGAACCATTTCCATATTCAGGAGGCAGAAGGTTTAACCTTGCATACTGAAATATTGTGTCCTGTATCCATCTGTTATGTATAGCATGTCTAGCATGTGGCATTTTTATGGTTTATAAACAGGCTCCTATTAATAACAGAGTGTCCTGATTGTAGCTTTGCATTGCGTGAGTGTTATGTCTTTGAAAAAGTATTAATATCAGTATGTTAGCATAAAATATTAACATTTATGACATGGGGAAATGTCGCATCACTGGGAAAACACTTCATAAATTGTTGGAAAGGATAAGTTCAGTTCCCACTTACCGCAACAACCTTTCATTTTGTTAACAACTAAATTACATTGATGTTAGATATTAAATATTTGGAATACCATGGGCAGAATTATCCTATTTTCAGTTCAGATGTTTTGTCAAGTGAGATTCATGGTACTCTATCCACCGCAGCTCAAAACAACATTACTCACATGATCTTCACCTCATTAATGTTGTTTCTGGGTGTCTTTGGTATCCTCACCTGAGGAATTGCAAGGCTGGAGAGGAGGAACCAGTTACCAATGCCAATGCCTTCGATTTATTTTTAATTCACTCACGGGATGTCAGCATCAGTGGCTGGGCCAGTATTAATTGCCCATCCCTAGTTGCCCCCTTGAGAAGGTGGTGGTGAGATGCCTCCTAGAACCGCTGCACTTCCATGTACTGTAGGTAGACCCACAATGCCCTTAGGAGTCGAATTGCAGGATTTGACCCAGCGACACTGAAGGAATGACAATATATTTCCAAGCCAGGATAGTGAGTGGCTTGGAGGGGAACATGCAGGTGGTGGTGTTTCTATGTATCTTCTGCCCTTGTCCTTCTGGATGGAAGTGGTCTTGGGTTTGGAAGGTGCTGTCTGACAATCTTTGGGTGCACCTTGTAGATAGTACACAGTACTGCTGCTGCGTGTCAGTGACGGAGGGAGTGGATGCTTGTGGATGTGATGCCAATCAAGCAGGCTGCTTTGTCCTGGATGGTGCACCTGCATTTATAAAGGACAAGTGTACTTTATCTTGGGAAAGATGTGCTGGCATTGAAGACAGACCAGAGAAGGTTCACTTGGCCAATACTCAGTCTTCAGGTATTGAGTTATGGGGTGAGGTTGAGTTGGTTAGGCCTGTAGTCTTTAGTATTTACAAAAATGAGAGGGTGACCTTATTGAAACATATAAAATTCTGCTGGGACTTTCAGGCAAATGCAGAGAAGTTGTTTCCCCTTGTGGGAGGGCTGAGGAACAGAGGACATCATCTCAGAGTTCGGGCTTTCCCATTTAAGGCAGTGATGAAAAGGATTTTTTTTCTCATAGTGTAGCGAATCTGTGGAATTCTTTACTACCGAGGGCTATAGAGGCTGGGTCTTTAAGTATATTCAGGCTGAGATAAACAAATATTCAATCAGTAAGGGAATCAGGAAAAGGCATAAAAGTGGAGTTGAAGATTATCAAGTCAGCCATGACCTTTTTGAATGGTGGAGAAGATTCGATGGGCTAAATAGCCTACTTCTGCTCTTTGGTTGCCAGCTCTTATGGTCCCTCCATAGCTAAAACATCCTTCCTCAGATAAGGAGACCAAAACTGCACACAATAATCCCAGCATAGTTTTAGCAAGGCCCTGTACAATTACAGCAAGACATTCCTCATCCTGCACTTGAATCCTCTCGCTATGAAGGTAATGTACAATTTCCCTTCTTCCCCACCTGCTGCACTTGCAAGAGTACTCTCAGTGACTAGTGTACAAGGACACCCAGGTCTCATTGCACATCCCCTTTCCCAATTTATCACTGTTCAGATAATAATCTGCCTTCCTGTTCTTGCTACCAAAGTGGATAACCTCTCATTTATCCATACATTATCTGTTGTGTATTTTCCCACTCATACACCTTGTTCAAATCATAGTGAAGTATCTCTCCATCCTCTTACAGATTACTCTCCCATCTAGCTTTTTTAACCTGGAGACATTGCATTTAGTTCCCTCATCAAACATATATATTATTATATGTGTATATGTGTGTGTGTATGTATATATGTATGTGTGTATGTGAGAAAGACTGGGGTCCAAGCTTGATCCCTGTGATCTCCAACTAGCCCTAACCTCATCACTGCCTGCCACTCAGAAAATGACTTGTTTAAGCCTGGTGTTTCTTTACTGTCAGCTAATCAGTCCTTTATCCACGTCAGTACACCACTCCCAATCCCAAATTATTACATGCTAATCCCTCATATGGGACCTTATTGAACACCCTCTGAAAGTGTGAGTGAATCATATCCATTGGTACCCCCGATCAACTCCACAAGTTACATCCTCAAAGAATTCAGTAGATTCATTAAACATGACCTCCATTTTGCAAATCCATGCTAAATTTGTCCAATCCTGTCACTGTTTTCCAAGTGCTCTGTTATTAAAACTTTTATAACAGACTCCAGCTTTGTCCCCATCACCAATGTAAGGATAACCGACCTATAATTCTGTTTTTTCTCTACCTCCTTCTATGAATAGTGAGGTTACATTAGCTACACTTCATTCCAGAGGAACTGTTCCAGAATCTAGGAAGATGATCACCAATGCATCCCCTTATTTCTAGGTGAACTTCATTTGGAAATCTTGGATGTAGATTATCAGGTCCCGAAGATTTGTGTTGAAGAGTGTGGTGTTGGAAAAGCACAGCCGGTCAGGCAGCATCCGAGAAGCAGAAGAATCAACGTTTCGACTCTCCTGCCCCTATGATGCTGCCTGACCAGCTGTGTTTTTTTCCAGCACCACTCTTTTTGACTCTGATGTCCAGCATCTGCAGTGCTCACTTTCCCCCAGACTCTGAGGATTTGTTGAGTATTAGTCCCATAAATGTCCCCATCACTATTTCCTTACCAATATTGATTTCCTTCAATTCCTCTCTCCCATGTCTTTGTTCCCATTGTAGCTTAGCCTGTTTCTGTCATCAGCAATCTCTGTGCTCTTTAAGTACCTAAAGAAGATTTCACAATTAGTTTGTACGTTCCCCACGAGTTTGTTCTTGTACACTATTTTCTCCCCTTTTCTCCTTTTGTCCTCCTTTGCTGAATCCTAGATCACTGCTAAGCCTCAGATTTGTGGCTATTTTCGGCCAATTTGTTTACCCTTCCCTTTGATCTAAACATTCCCTGATTTCCTTTGTTAATCAGATTCAGGCCACCTTTCCCATCTTACTTTGTGCCAGGCAGCAATTGTTGCAGTTCCTTGATGCATTCCTTAAACCTTTGCCATTGCCTATCCACCATCATCCTTTCAGTAACATTCTCAACTTGTCATCGTTTACTCCTAAGGTAAAAACAATGACTGCAGGATGCTGGAAACCAGATTCTGGATTAGAGTGCTGGAAAAGCACAGCAGTTCAGGCAGCATTCGAGGACCAGTAAGATCGACGTTTCGGGCTAAAACCCTTCATGATGAAGGGCTTTTGCCTGAAACGTCGATTTTACTGCTCCTCAGATGCTGCCTGAACTGTTGTGCTTTTACAGTACCGCCAATCCAGAATCGTTACTCCTAATACAATTGTAGTTTCCAGTATTTCACATTACGAGCCTAGTCTCAGAATCGATTGTGTTACTCTCCACCTTAATGAAGGAACCTGTCATTTTATGGTCACTCTTCCCCAAAGAGTTTCACAAAACTAGATTGCTAATTATCCTTTCTTGTTACACAACACCCAGTTGAAGATGGCCTGCTTTATAGTTCATCCCTCACTGTATTTATCCACAAAAACCATTGCATACATATCCCAGAATTCCTTGTCGATGTTATTGTTACTGATTTGATTTGCTCGACCTTTATGCAGATTGAAGTTGCCCATACAGTCAGTTTTTCTATAATGTGATGATTGCGTTCTTGTGCAACCCCCGTGTTATAGAAAAATTGCGCTTTAGAAACAGTGCTTAAAGTGTTGGTGATGTCGTCGCGTTGCAGCCGACCCAGGTTTTAAACGTTCACCCTTCAGAAAGAGTATCCCCATTCATCAAGTGCATTACAGTGAGTTCGCGTTGACGAAACATCAATTATAACAGAACAACCCACGATTACAGATGTATCTTTATCGCTTGCAGCTCTCGCTGCAAATTTTTAACGCATTCCCCAACATTATCACGACAGTTTGGGGACCATATGGAAACCCCAACATCATTTTCTGCCCGTTGTGTTTCTAAATTCCGCCCATTTTCCACTTCACCAGAGTTAATATCTTTCCTCACTACTGATTTCATATTTTCTTTGACCAGCAATGCTACCCTCACTCCTTTACTTCTTTACCTGCTCTTCCTAAAACTGAATACCACTTGATATTCAGTTTCCATCCCTGGTCACCTTTAAGGCCACATCTCTGTAATCCTATCTATATTGTATCAGTTCGTATTCATTTGTATGATAGAGAAGGTAAAAATATTCCACTTGATGGTAAGGCTCAATGACTAAAGGCCAGATTTGAGATAATTGACAAGAGAGAGATGAGGAGAATTTTTATACTTCCATGGTCTGGAATTCCTTGTCTGAAATGGCTGTGAAAGCAACATCAACTGTAACGTTCGCAAAGGAATTAGACAAATATTAGAAGGGGAATGTTTGCAGGGCAAAGAAGTGGGTGAATCGAACTAATGATCTAACTCTTTCAAAGAGCTAGAATAGGCACGATGGTCCAAATTATCTTCTTTACCATGTGACCCTATTACACTACAGCTAAATATTGATAACTTACCATGTGCAAAGTGTGACAGCTGAAGTTTTGTGGTCTAAAATACTGTACGTGACAATTGAAACTATACAGTCTGAAATGCTTCTCCATATAATTGTTTTGTACATACTGGTCAATGGATTCTACTTGAGGAGAGCAGTTAAACCTTTTCTTTTATTGTTAGCTTCAAAAGAATCAAAAAGAAATGAAAATAAAGTTTTTTTTAGCAGCCATCATTCTCTATTACACCTTTAAGCGGTCTGGGCATTGTCAGTGAGGTGTGTATCTTTGGCCATCACTAAATACCCTGAAGAAGCTATTGTGGGCAGAATAACTTGGGATCTCAAAGATGTAAGACCTAGCATCAGGTTGTGTTCAAAGTCTTCATAATAATGTCAATCACATCAATGTAACCTCTAACTAGTTGATAACATTCAATCACTCATGGGGCGTGGGTATCATTGGCTAAGCCAACATTTAGTGCCCATCCCTAATTGCCCAGAGGAAAGTTAAGATTCAACCATATTGCTGTGGGTCTGGAGTCACACGTAGGCCAGACCAGGTAAGGAAGGCAGTTTCTTTCTCTAAAGGATATTAGTGAGCCGGAGGTGTTTTTCTGACAATTATCAATGGCTTCACAGTCATCATCTGACTCTTGATTCCAGATTTGTATTGAATTCAAATTCCACCATCTGCCATGGCAGAATTTCAAACCAGGTCCTTACAACATTAGGTGAGTTTCTGGATGAATAGCCTAGCAATAATATCACTCAACTATTGCCTCCCCATGTAAGAACATATCATTAAATGACTACAGACTCTTCCAGTTGGACCAGGAAATGGTTCTCTTTGACTACACTAGATTGAGCAGGTCCTAGATATATACTGAACTATATAATACAGACTACACTTCAGACTCACTACATTTAAAGAGGTTGGCAGCTTTCATCATTAAGCAGCAGCTCATGCAGTGCAGTCAATCAGCATTCCCACATAACAATTAAAGAATAATAGATTTCCTTCCTGAACAGGCACTAGAGAAACAGGTGAGTTTTATTATGATAGTTTCATGGTCATCATTACTAATATAAATGCTTTATTCCAGACTTAATTAACAACCAGCAGCTGTGTTAGGATTTTAACTGATGCATCTGAATCATACATCCACATCTCTGGAAGCTGTGGAGTCTCATTCCCACAGGATATAAGGTGTTGTTAATGATTATTAAAAGTTAACCTTAAGGAAAAATATTTTTCCTATCAATCACTTTTTGTTCTCTACCTCAGTCCAAATGTTCTTTTGCTCCATTTAGTATATGATTTTACCAATGTTGCTATTCATCTTATTTCTCTTTCACTCAATTTTCTAATATCGCTTTTGATCCCTCTCATTCACCAAATTCCCAGATGACCTTGTCCCTCTCATTGCTATTATTATCAGTTCATGATTCCAGCAAGTTACAATTTTGAACTGGAAAATTAGGGAAAACAACTAATTGGCAAGGTACTTTGCAAAACGTGTATGTCAGCCAGATCTGAGCACACTGTTAGTAAGACTTCTGCTGTTGTTCAGATCTTAACATGCCATCAGTGTAGTCCAGATGACTTTGACTTTCTGATTTATTTACAGGCTGTGAACATCACTGGTTGGGCCTGCATTTATTTCCTGCTCTTGCGAAGGTGGGGACTGAGCTGCCTTCTTCAACCACTGCAGTCCATGTGTTGTAGGTTTACCTACAATGCCCTTAGGAAGGGAATTTCAGGATTTTGACCCAG
The DNA here is from genome assembly GCF_047496795.1 of Chiloscyllium punctatum. NCBI lineage: Eukaryota > Metazoa > Chordata > Chondrichthyes > Orectolobiformes > Hemiscylliidae > Chiloscyllium > Chiloscyllium punctatum. The sequence goes on from NC_092743.1 coordinate 13,091,355, forward strand.
TGAAGGAACAGTGATATATTTCCAAGTCAGGGTGGTGAGTGACTTGAGGGGAACTTGCAGTTAGTGGTGTTCTCATGTACCTGTCCTTCTGGATGGAAGTGGTTTAGAAGGTGTTGTCGAAGGAGCTTTGGTGAATTGCTGCTGTGCATCTTGTTGAAATGGAGAAGGGAGTGAATGTGGTCACAATCAAGAGGGTTACTTTGTCCTGGATGGTGTCAAGAGCATTGCTGGAGCTTTAACCATCCAGGCAAGTGGGGAGTATTCCATCACACTCTTGACTTGTGCCTTGGAGATAGTGGATAGACTTGGGTAATTAAGGAGGGGAGTTACTGGCTACGTAAATTCTCAGCTCTGTCCTGCTCTTGTTACCACTGTAATTTTATGACTGGTCCATTCAGTTTTCTGGTCTGGTTTAGGTTTATAATGAACACCCCTCCAGGATGTTGATCTTTTCATAATTTTAGATTACCTACAGTATGGAAACAGGCCTTTCGGCCCAACAAGTCCATACTGACCCTTTGAAGAGTGACCCATTCCCCATACATATCCAGACTAATGCACTTAACACTATGGGCAATTTAGCATAGCCAATTCACCTAATCTGCAAATCTTTGGATTGTGGGAGGAAACTGGAGTATCCGGAGGAAACCTACGCAAACACTGGGAGAATGTGCAAACTCCACACAGACAGTTGCCCGAGGCTGGAATCGAACCTGGGGTCCCTGGCGCTGTGAGGCAGCAGCGCTAACCACTGAGACCCCCCTTAATGCATTGAACTATATAAATTAGATCTATAATTGGTTAATGGATAACAAACGCAGTGGGAGACAAGAAAAAAAGACATATTTGTGCACAAAACATTGAAGTTTCAGAACAGGCTAACAAGGTTGTTAATAAAACATGACTCACAAATCCTTCAGCTGTTGAAGCAACTCATGTCCACACAAAATAGTGTCTGGACAATGCCAAGGCTAAGGCAGCCTCTGGGGACCTACAGCTCAACGAGCAGGGACAAAGAACACTAAAGCCACGAAATTAAGCTGAGTTCATTTGAAATAATAGTTCAATAGCGTTTGAAACATTGTTTTTAATTCCTGTCACTCCACTTTTGGAATATACTTTTGAGTGCTAACATGCAGAAGAGACTATGTAGAATGCTTCCAGGGATAAAGGAAAGACAGTTACATGATCGTCTGGAAGAGTTCAGCTTCCTCGTCTTACAGCAGAGAACACTACGCAAGAAATTTTGTTTAAAAACATTGCCGGGGAGTTGCAGGGGTAGTGGTAATGCCTATGGACTTGTTTTCCAGAGTCACAGTGGAATCCCAGTATGACCGATGAAGAAATTCATAAAAATCTGAAATACTTGCTAGCTTAATGGTGACCACTATTGATTGATGTAAAAACTTACCAAATTCATGAAATCAGCCATCTTTACCTGGTCTGGCTAACATGTGACTTCAGACCTACAGCAATGTGGTTGACTCAGAACTGCCCTCTGGACAATCAGAGATAGGTGATAGACAGTGACACCCACATCCCATGAATGAATAAGAAGATGTTCAGTGTTGATAAATAATCTGCTTCCAATGGTTAAGGATGATTAGGAAGTACAGATTTAAGATGATTAACAAAATAAACCCCATGACGATTCAGCTACAGCCTTGAAAACTGAGACAAAAAGTACTAGGCCAGAGACATGGGATGAAATGCAATGTTCTTTGAAGAGTAGATAGTTCAGTGGTTAGCACTGTTGTCCCACAGCTCCAGGGACTGGGTTTGATTCCAAACTTGGGTGAACGGCTGCGTGAAGTTTCCACATTCCCCCCATGTCTGCGTGGATTTCCCCCCACAGTCAAAAGATGTGCAGGTTAGTTGGACTGGTCATGCTAAAGTAACCATAGAGTCCATGAATATATTAGATACATGGATTAGCCATGGGAATTAGGGGATAGGATAGGAGGGTGAGTCTGGGTGGAATGATCTTTGGACCCTCAATGTCGACTTGATGGGCTAAATGGCCTGCTTCCACACTTTTCTTAAAATTCAAGTTGACACAAAATACAATACAGATCGACCATGACAGAGAAGTAGGGATGCAACCACATGCTGCTCCTAATCTCATCGGAACCAACAACAAATATGTAAAACCATACGGAATTTTTACATAGGTCACCGTTCCTTGAAAAGGTACCACGAAGTAAATAGAAGAAAGTGTAATTACCCTTAAGGGCAGAGTTAAACAATGGGGAAAGGCCCACAAACCACAGCTTCAAACACCTTACACATCACCTGCAACCGGGCATTATGTAAGCCACATCTCAACCAAATACAGCGTACAACATTGAAAAACACTCAACACATAACCCAGCACCCAGTCAGCCTTCATGCCTTCCAGCCCCTGGCAGCCCCACACATCAACTGGCCCGTTAGCCTGCCTGCTGAAGGGATTCTCTGATTCCATGTGCAATCACGGGCTGGACGGCCAAATAGTCACCTTCCGTGCTGTCCCGTTCCACAATTCTATGGTTCTAAATGAACGAGGATTTTACTTGTTTGATAGCTACAAGTTGAGCTTCAAGGTCCAGTGAGATAGGAAGCAAATAAATTCTTGAATTTATTTGAAAACCATATTTCATACTGCTTCTTTATTTTACCCCACCAGTTACTAATCTCAGGCTGTCTGGTATCTGATTTATTCCGTAAGGCCAGTGAATCATGAATGATGATGAGGTATAACCACTAGCGTAGCGCTGGTTGTTAACAAATAACCTTGCTCCTGGCTGCTTAATTCTGTCTTTTGACAGAGTGCAAAGTGTAATTCATGATGGATCTGCAATGGTGTGATGAAAATCCTGATTCAACCACTGACAGGTTGAACAATGGCCTCTGTCAGTGTTGGCCAATATAACGGTGAGGGGAAAAAAAAATGAAAAATCATTTGCAAAAATATTTCCCTTTTGGTTCACAACTTTGCCTTGTTTACAAAGAAAAGATTCTTTGAGAAATGGCAAAACAAACACAATTATATTTTCTTGCCGACAGTTCTACGTAATCGAAAAGCCTCAAACTATTTTGCACTCGTCCAAGTAAACTGTTCAATCAAACTCCAACATTACAATGGTAGCTATGATGAAGTTGGCAAGGTTACCACATTAGGACTGAAAAAGACTCTCTAATCCTTCTGGCCAGCCCTCCAATACTAATATCCTGTAAATCAATCACTTGCTCACATATCCAAACCTAGCTGGTCGGCTTTGCTCGTTTTGTAGTTTAAAAAAACACAACTTTCTAAACACCTTATCTAGAAAAATTATTACACATAACTTGATCAGGTGGGATTTTAACGCAGATCATCTGCCTCAGAGGTAGGTTCACTACCACTCTGTCACAACAGTTTAGTTTTATAAGCGTAATTTTAAACACCACATTTCACAATTAAATGTCAGTGTGTTTTCTTGTGTAGCAAGATTTCTTACTTAATGCATATTTAAAGTGAAGAATAGAATGAGCTGCCAGTAGAAGTGGTTGAGGAGGGTAAATTAACAACATTTAATGGGCATTTGGACAAATACATAGATAGGAAAGGTTTAGTAGGATATGGGCCAAGTTCAGGGAAATGGGGTTAGCGTGGATGGACATTTTGGTCGGCATGGACCAGTTTGGGCCGAAGGGCCTGTCTCTGTGCTGGAGGACTCTATAACTCTATGTTTGGAGATATGAATATTTTTGAATCTTGCCTTTGTTCAAGGGATGTGGACAAAGCTGGCTGAGCCAGTATTTATTACCCATCTTTTGTTACCCTGGAGAAGATGTGGGTGAGTGATCTTCCTGAACTGTAGCAGTCTTTGTGGTGTAGGGATACACTCATTGCTGTTAGGAAGGGATGTTCCTGGATTTGAACCCAGTGGGATGGAAGGATTGGTAAGATATTTCCAAGTCGGGATGTTGTATGCCCTTGGCAGAGAACAGTTGTGTTGCAAAGTGGGTCAGTAGTTAGCACTGCTGCCTCACAGCGTTAGGAACCCAGGATCAATCCTAGATTCGGGTGACTGTCTGTGTGGAGTTTGTACATTCAGTGTGGGTTTCCTCCCACAGTCCAAAAATGTGCAGATTAGGTAGATTGGCCATGTTAAATTGCCCATAGTGTTCAGGGATATGCAGGTTGGGGGTGTTAACCATGGGAAATGTGGGTATATGGTAGAGCGGTGGGTTGCACTTCCAAGGGTCTTGATAAGCTGAATGCTTCCAAATTGTAGGGATGCTATGTTCTGCTGCCCCTCTTTTCTGCTGGGTAGGCTGAATCATAGCAGAAATTGGCTCAGGGTTATTTTTGGCCAAGGTTTCCCTCTGCGAATCCCAGCGCATTCTCTCATGCCATCTTCCCAACCTCTCCCCATTGCCTGTGCACCATGCTCCCTATAGTGCCCACCCACAGGCAGAATGACTCATGACCTCCTGGCATTCTTGACAGCAGTATCACCTTTAGATTAGATTACTTACAGTGTGGAAACAGGCCCTTCAGCCCAACAAGTCCACACCGCCCCGCCGAAGCGCAACCCATCCATACCCCTACATTTACCCCTTTACCTAACACTACGGGCAATTTAGGATGGCCAATTTACCTAACCTGCACATCTTTGGACTGTGGGAGGAAACCGGAGCACCTGGAAGAAACCCACGCAGACACGGGGAGAACGTGCAAACTCCACACAGTCAGTCACCTGAGGCGGGAATTGAACCCAGGTCTCTGGCGCTGTGAGGCAGCAATGCTAACCACTGTGCCACCGTGCCGCCTTTCACACTCACCACTTCATCCAGTCAGATCGACAGTCTACAGCTGTGCCACATGGTTCATGTCAATTGCTCCAGGCATGTTCTACACAAGGTAACTGGCACCCTACCATTGGCAATGGGAAGCTGGATGTACTGCTGGATGGAATGGGGTCAAGGGATGAATGCGGTCGCTGCCCGTGGACTGTGCCCAGAGATGTTGGTGATCAATAGACATCTGGAGGAGTAAGTAATGAGCTGGAATTGCCAGGTACCTACTCTTACTTCTGTGTCATGAATTATCATCATCTGTTTTCTATCTGAGGGTGAGGGAATGGGAAACAGCATGTCACTGGGCTAATAATGAGACATTAAAGAATGTAATTGTGCCTTTCACTACCCACCCCACCCTTAAGAATTTCCCCTCGCCATTCAATCCTTGAACCCTTGGTTGGAAAATGGGATATTTTGCTCTTGACGTCGAGAATTTCCTCACTGGCCATCTCATGTGATATTCTCAACTTGCTTTCAAATGGCCTGTGAAGTTGTGCCTGGGAAGTTCACATCCCATGGATTTGGAAGGTGCTATCAAAGGATTCTATTGCTACAGTGCATCATGTAGATGTACCCACTGCTGCTTCTGAGTGTCAGTTGTGGAGAGAGTGAACATTGGTGGACGTGGTGCCAATCAAGCGAGCTGCTTCACCCTCGATGATCTGAATCTTCTTGATTGTTTCTACTGCTGACAACAGTCGGGTCTTGGGTTGCCAAATCTGTTTAAAATCATTCCCATTTAGCATGCTGATAGTGCCATATAACACTGCGGAGGCTATGCTCAATGTGAAGATGTCTTTATTTCCACAAGGTGTTGGTGTTGGTAGTCACTCCTACCAATACTGCCACGGACAAATGCATCTGGGATAGGTAGTTTGCTAAGGATGACTGTACATCTTGTATTTCTCTAATATTTCTAACATTGTAAAATGTTCTAAATACCTTCACAAAGGTAGCTAACATTTGACAGCTTGGTTAGAGACAAAAAAAAACTGCAGATGCTAGAATTCGAGATAGACCAACAGGAGGCTGGAAGAACACAGCAAGCCAGGCAGCATCAGGAGGTGGAGAAGTCAACACTTCAGGTGTAACTCCAGAAGGGTTATACCCAAAACGTTGTCTTCTCCACCTCCTGATGCTGCCTGACCTGCTGTGTTCTTCCAGCCTCCTGCTTTTCAAAGTTTGACAGCTAGCCCACAATGAAATACTAAGACGAGTTACCACAAGCTTGGATTGAAGAAGTTAGTTTGAAAAAGCATCTTAAGGGAAGGGTTTCAGGGCAGGAGTTGAAAAGGTGGGGAAGAGGTTTAGTGAGGTGATACAGAGCTTTGGTCTACGGTCTAGTGGTTTTTGGCCATGAAATTAGTCATTTGGCCAGAATCAATACAATGCAGGATCCTTGGAAGATTGTCAAGCTGATGGAAGTTATTGAGATTGAAAAGAGTGAAAACATGGAGAGATTGATAAAATTAAAAGGCAACATATGTTAATCTAAATCCAGTGTGATTTTAGTTTGATAAAAAGTAATAAACAAATGTCATGTGAGGAAACCTTCTTTCGTACAGCAGGTGGTTAGCTTCTGGAAAGTTCTGTCTCTGGGTGTATGGTGGAGGCAAATTCAATCAAGACATTCAAAAGTCATGGTCTACAAAAGACTATGGGCATCTCTTCCCATTATGTACAGATTAGATTAATTACAGTGTGGAAACAGGCCCTTCAGCCCAACAAGTCCACACCGACCCGCTGAAGTGCAACCCACCCATACATTTACCCCTTCACCTAACACTACGGGCAATTTAGCACGGCCAATTCACCTGACCTGCACATCTTTGGACTGTGGGAGGAAACCGGAGCACCCGGAGGAAACCCACTCAGACACAGGGAGAATGTGCAAACTCCACACAGACAGTCGTCTGAGGTGGGAATTGAACCCGGGTCTCTGGTGCTGTGAGGCAGCAGTGCTAACCACTGTGCCACCGTGCTGCCCCATGGAGTAAGACTCCCCAAGCTGAATGAGGTGATAAGGCGAGGCTGCTAAGAACTTCCACAGCCGTTTTGGGGATCGAACTCAATGTTGTTAGTTTTATTCTGCACCAGGATCCAGTTATCTAGCAACTAAATTAACATACCCTCTTTCACCATTAACCCTTCAAAACAACTATTATGTATTTCATATGCTTGAGAACACAGATTTATGGGTGATAGGAAAGTTGAAGATTTGGACCATTCATGAATTTCAAAGGATTTACTTTTTTTTGGAACATGGAAGTCAAAAGAACTGGGGATTGTCTGCTGTTGACAAAAATCTATTTTACTGTGGGAGGCAAGTTTTTAAAAGAGAGAACGGAGATTATTTTATGCCTGGTCAAATTATTTATTTGGCAAAGAAATAGATTGAGTTTTGAAAGTGGCCCCATGTCTAGCAACAGCCTCTGGATTTTTGGTCCCACTTTTCAATAGAATAGAGTTATCCTGTCATGAAGAAGTTCACAGAGAGGCAATGCTATCTCTCATGTCTCATAGAACATAGAACATTACAGTGTAGTACAGGCCCCTTGGCCATCCACATTGAGCCGACCTGTGAAACCAAGCTGAAACACATCTAACTGTTCCATTCTCATCCATATGCCTATCCAATGACCACTTAAATGCTCTTAATGTTGGCAAGTCTACTACTATGGCAGGCAGTGCGTTCAATGCCCCCTACTACTCTCTGAGTAAAGAAACTACCTCTGATATCTGTCGTCTATCACCCCTCAGTTTAAAACTATGTCCCCTCATGTTAGCCATCGCCATCCAAGGAAACAGTGAGCAACAATAGCAATATAACCTGAAAGTAAAATCAGTTGGAAAACAAAAATCAGTGAAATAACTCCACAGAGGCCAGTATCCTGTCACCACGTCACCTTTTATTTACACATGCAGATGTCCATGACTCTCGGACTGTCTCTTTACAGCCAGCTCTCAGAATACCATAATTTCTGACACTCCTCTTTTTATCTGTCATCTAGGGCTCCCTGATTAGACCAGTTTAATAGCCCCAATCAGGGAACTCATATTTTGTGAGGAGGAGAAAGTGCAGATGCTGGAGATCAGAGTCAAAACGTGTGGCACTGGAAAAGCACAGCCAGTTGGGCAGCATCCAAGGAGCAGGATGAAGGACCTATGCACGAAACTTTGACCCTCCTGCTCCTCGGATGCTGCCTGACCTGGTGTGCTTTTCCAGTGCCACACTTTTTGACCCATAATCGATGAAGTCCACCTGGTTGACCTTGTTACAATCACTACAAAATGATTCCCGATAATCAAAATAAAAAGCTCCAGGAATCAATATCTCTGATGCTTTAAACATTGAAAACTGACCTGTTAACCCAGTTGTGAGGACTATGTCAAACTGACCTGCTTCCTAAATGGAAATTATTACAGCTGACAGTGAAAAGATTTCTTTTACAGGAAACTGAAGGAACTGGAAGGAGACACCGCAATCTACCTTTTTAATTTGAACTCTTGATCATTGAGAGTTCCCCTATTTTCCCCATCCTTACCTGCCTTGGAGTGTTGTGTGTCTCATCCAGTCTGTGTATGAATGTGGGTCTGTTAGGATTGAAAGGGATATTATTTAATTCTATATTGGAGCTTAGTTGATAATTGGCTTTCCATGTGTTTAAAGTACAAGTTTGTTTTCAAAAGGCAAGTTGGTTTATTGTTTTGTTCTGGATAAAATAAATTATGTGAGACAGGTTGGCCATTTTGGGGTTTGAGCAATAATAATATGGTTTGTGTAGTAATAAGAACAGAGCATTGTCAGATATAGGAACAGAATTAGGCCATTCAGCCCATTAAGTCTGCTCTTCCATTCAATTAGATCATGGCTGATCTGATAACTCTCAACTCCAGTTTCCTTAACACTTGATTCCCTTACTGACTTAAAAGTTTTCTATCACAGCTTTGAATAAAATAATGACCCAGCCTCAACATCTCTCTGCAGTAAAGAATTCCTCAGACCTATTACCCTCATCTCTGTCACAAATGGGCAATCCCTTATTATGTCCTTTGATCTGAGATTCTCCCATAAGGGGAAGATACATTGACCCTGCATCTACCCTGTCAAGTCCACTGCACGTTTCAATAAGGTCACCTCCTATTCTTCTAAACTCCAATGTAATGCAACTTGATGTCCAGTTTTCTCAAAGCAGTGATACTCTCAGATTGTTGAACAATGGATTGCACTCCCCCTGTGAACCTCATCATAAATGGACTAGAAAAATTCGAACTTGTCTATTGAAACGCTTGAATCGGCACTGCCCTGCCTGTTGTATTTCTGTGCCTGTACTGCCAAGTGTCTCATCGTTCTCCTTGTGAGTTCGGCTGTTTCATCCGTGTCCAAAAGTGATTGGTGGCTGATACCACCTATCTTCAGAGTGAGTTATGGTGTGATGGAGTGCTCTGTATTATCCAGCAGCAATAGATGGGAGGGCTATTCACATTATGACCCAACGTAACCCAGACACAACAAGGTACCTGGTAAAATTTTTAAATCTTAGAAAATTGGTCTCATTGATCAAGACTTTCTCATGATGAAGCTCCTGAAATTATAACCATTACAAGCAACATGTTAGTCAATTTGCAACAAAGCCAACCCCAAACTATATCTGGATCCAACTGAAATCCATGCAATGATTGTCCCATCTCACATGCTCACTTTAGTACAAGGCAGTTCACATATAGTTTCCCAGATTTTGTCCCTCCATGCCATGGTCTCAAAATGGACTTGTGAGCTTCCCATTCCAACACCACCACCGGTTTGCAAAGTAGGCAATACCAAAAGTTAAAATCAACGAGGTAAACGAGTTTCCTGATGAAGGGCTTTTGCCCAAAACGTCGATTTCGAAGCTACTTGGATGCTGCCTGAACTGCTGTGCTCTTCCAGCAACACTCATCAAGAATACCAAAAGTTGCCTGTCCCTTATAATTAGACAAGCATCTTTCAGGGCCTTATTAAATTCTGAAAGATGCTTTCCAGTCACAGAAGTACTTCTGAAGTGGGGGCAGCATTGGGAATTTGCACACAGCATTTCACTACTTCTGTTTTTACACAGAGGGTGGCATGCACATAAAATGAGCTGCCAGCAGAAGTGGTTGAGGCGGGAACATTAAGAACATTTAAAAGGTGCTTGGACAAATACTTGGATTAGGAAAGGTTTCGAAAGATATGCAGGGAAATGGGGTTAGCATGGATGGATATTTTGGTCGACATGGACCTCTCTCTGTGCTGTAGGACTCTATGACTAGTTGGAAAATACTTTGGAATGTTCTGAAGTTGAGAGAGAGATGGAATCAACACCAGGTAAGTGTGTTTTTTTAAATTCATTCACAGGATGAGGGCACTGCTGGCTATTACCCATCCCTAATTGCCCAGAAGGCAGTTAAGAGTCAACCACATTACTGTGGGTCTGGAGTCAAATGTAGGCCAGACCAGGTAAGGATGGCAGTTTCCTTCCCGAAAGGATATTAGTGAACCAGATGGGTTTTCCCCTAAATAATCAACAATGGATTCACAGTCATCAATCGACTTTTAATTCCTGTGTGTATTGGATTCAAATTCTACCATCTGCCAGGACATAATTCGAACACTAGCTCCTGGAACATTATCTGGGTCTCTAAATTAACAGCCCAGTAATAATACCACTAAACCATTGCCTCACTGTAAGGACTGAAGGGAAAAGCAGCAGCATAGGGGAAGTATGGGTCTAGTGGGATTATTGTTAGACTATTAATCCAGAAACTCGGTTCATGTTCTGCTGACCTGGGTGTGAATCCTACAATGGAAGAATTCTGTGTTTTTTTAAAAAATGGAATTAGGAATCTAATGATGATCATGAAATGACTGTCGACAAAACCCATCTGGTTCACTAATGTTCTTCACAGAGGAATATCTGCCACTCTTACATGGTCTGGCCTACATCTAACTCTGGACCCATATCAACGTGTTTGACACTCAACTGCCCTCTGAAGTGGCCTGGGCAAACCTTAGTTGTATCAACCATGATGATCAACAAAGATATGAAACCTGGTAAGAACTTAGGCACTGGCAATGAACAACAGCAATAAGTTAGCCCTCTTAACCCGGTAAAATCCTTCTCATTAATATCTGGGGGCTAGTGCCAAAACTGGGAGAGCTGTCTTGCAGCCTCATCAAGTCTGACATTCTCACTCATGAATCATACCTTGCACACAATGTCTCAGACACCACCATCACCATCCTTGGATATGCCATGTCCATCAACTGGACAGACCCAGTCGAGGTGATGCACTGTGGAATACAGTAAATGGGTGTTGCCCTGGTAATGCCAAATGATGGTCATCTCCAATAATACTCAATCAAACCACTGCCCCTTGACATTCAATGGTGCTACCATCACTGAACCCCAACTATCAACATCCTTGGAGTTATCATTAACCAGGAACTGGATTCACCACATAAATGTAATGGCTACAAGGGCAAATGAGAGGCAAAAAACACTGCAGCACTAACACACCTCCTGGCTCACCAAAGTTTGTCCACCATCTACAAGGCCTGCGTTGGGAGTGTGATGTACTCCCCACTTACCTGGATAAGTGCAGCTCCAACAACACTTAATAAAATTGACACTATTCACACAATCCATCTTGATTTGCAGCACATTCACAAACATCCTACTCCCTCCACCACCAAGTCATGTTATTTGGCATGCAACTAGTCCTTTTTAATAGCTCAGTCTGAGTAGTGTGTGCTATCTACAAGTGCAGAAATTCACCCAAGATCCTTAGTCAGCATGTTGCAAACTCACAACCATCTGGAAGGACAAGGTCAATAACAACACCGTCTGCAACTTCCCTTCCAAGCCACTCACCTGACCTGGAAATATATCACCATTCCTTCAATGTTACTGGGTCCAACTCCTAGAATTCCCTCCATAACCAGCATTGTGGGTCAAACTACAGCACACAGACTGAACCGGTTCAAGAAGGGAGCTCACCATCACCCTCTCAAAGACATCTAGGGAAAGGTAATACAATGTTGGCTCAGCCAGCAATTCCTTGGCTCCAGGGAAAACAAAACTGGTCTTTAACGGTCCAGGACAAGTCAGCTTTACTGCTCATCTCCTCCTGTGCTCCAGTAACGAGGAGTGCATCATCAAGAGAAGCTTATGTTTGCATGCACCCTGCCTGGGAAATTATTCCGTTTTGAACATATGGCGAAAACAAGATTGGCAAGTGATATTTTATTTTTTATGATTTTAATTTCAAAATACTGAAATGATTTCTCATGTCTTTTTTTATTGGCGGTGTTGCTGCAATGATTCGTTCATTAATATGGTTTTTAAATTTTATGCATCATTTCTTGAATTTTTTCTAGGATCTATGATAATAAGATGATGTGATATGTCATCTTGTCAGCATTTACATCATTGTAACGGTTCTCAATATTTAGTGAGCAAGGTGAAGTGGGTGTCAACGTTAATATAACCCATTAACCCATTCTTCATGGTCCCAATTCTTCTTTGATTAAATTTGAAATGAGATGAGGGCTTTTATTTAAGAAACCTTTCACAGGAGTACAACATAAAATGGAAAAGATTCACCTGATTTAATCACAGGAATTTCAAACGCAAACTGACAGCAATAAGTGCAACATCAAATCCATGGTTTACTTTATAAGCTTATACTCAGCTCATACCATAAAGTTTCCCGACATGTCCTCTGAGGCACACCTATTATGGTTACCTCTCCAGTTAGAAAGAACTTTTTAGAGATACTACGGTCATAACCTGCTGTTTAGATTTTTTGTTTAATTGGATGCTTGAGTGAACCATTCCCAATCCAGCTGAATATTACCATGCCTTATGCCCAACTATCTTTGGCTGCTTCATCAATGACCTTCCTATCATCATAAGGTCAGAAGTGAGGATGTTCACTGACGACTGCATAGTATTCAACACTATTCACCACTCCTCAGGCACTGAAGCAGTCTCTGTCTATATGGAGCATGACCTGGACAATATCCAGGCTTGGGCTGACAGATGGTAAATCACTTGTTACGATCAGCCCTCAGACCTTTCCCAAACCTGTTAAGCTCCTGGGGAATAGGGGGACTGATCTGGCCCCATCTTTTTACTCACCCACCCTCCTTATTGGTTGCAACACAGTTAATTTCTCTTCGGGATACTTTTCTCCAAGATCCAATAGAACACAGAACATTACAATGCAGTACAGGCCCTTTGGCCTTCGATGTTGCGCCGACCTGTGAAACCAATCTGAAGCCCATCTATCCTACACTATTCCATTATCATCCATATGCTTATCCAATGACCAATTAAATACCCTTAAAGTTGGCGAGTCTACTATTGTTGCAGGCAATACGTTCCACTCCCTACTACTCTCAAGGTAAAGAAACAACCTCTGACATCTGTCCTATGTCTATCACCCCTCAATTTAAAGCCCCCTCATGCTCGCCATCACCATCCGAGGAAAAAGGCTCTCACTATCCACCCTATCTAACACTCTGATTATCTTTTGTCTCAAATAAGTCACCTCTCAACCTTCTTCTCTCTAACAAAAACAACTTCAACTCCCTCAGCCTTTTCTCATAAAACTTTCCCTCCATACCAGACAAAATCCCAGTAAATCTCCTCTGAACCCTTTCTAAAGCGTCCACATCCTTCCTGTAATGTGGTGACCAGAACTGTATCCAATACCCCATGTGCGGCCGCACCAGAGTTTTGTACAGCTGCAGCATGACCTCATGGCTCTGAAACTCAATTCCTCCACCAATAAAAGCTAACACACTGTATGCCTTTTTAACAATCCTATCCACCTGGGTCTAGATTAGTGGTGCTGGAAGAGCACAGCAGTTCAGGCAGCATCCAAGGAGCTTCAAAATCCCAGATCTGGATTAGTGGTGCTGGAAGAGCACAGCAGTTCAGGCAGCATCCAAGGAGCTCCTCCAGCACCACTAATCCAGAATCTGGTTTCCAGCATCTGCAGTCATTGTTTTTACCTCCTTTCCACCTGGGTGTCAACTTTCAGGGATCTATGCACAATGACACAGATCTCTCTGCTCATCTGTACTATCAAGAATCTTACCATTTAACACTCTGCGTTCCTGTTACTCCTTCCAAAGTGAATCACCTCACATGCTTCTGCATTAAACTCCACTTGCCACTTCTCCACCCAGCCCTGCAGCTTATCTATGTCCCTCTGTAGCCTGTAATATCCTTCAGCACTATCCACACTTCCACTGCAAATTTCCATCTGCAAATTTACTTACCCATCCATCTACGCCCATATCAAAGTCATTTATAAAAATGACAAACAGCAGTGGACCCAAAACAGATCCTTGCGGTACATTACTACTAACTGAACTTCAGGATGAACATTTCCTATCAACCACCACCCTCTGTCTTCTTTCAGGTAGCCAATTTCTGATCCAAACTAATAAAATATTTTTTAAAAATTGGTTCACATCAGGAAGCACAGTGATTAGCACTGCTGCCTCACAATGCCAGGGACCCAGGTTCAATTCCACGCTCAGTTGACTGACTGTGAGCTTGCACATTCTCAGTGTTCCTTCATGAGTTTCCCCTGGGTGCTCCCACTGTCAAAAAAATGTACAAATTAGGTGGATTGGCCATTGGAAATTCAGTGTTACAAAGATATAGAGTGAGTTTGGTTAAGATGCTCTAAACCCTCTTTGGAGAGTTGGTGTGGATTCAATGGGCTGAATGGCCTGCTTCCGCACTGGAGGGATTCCATAATTAAATTCCAAGCTGTTTACACAGAGCTGAAAGTTGCGCCAATGATGGTTACTGATAGCATTAGCGTTGTGAATTGGACTGTTGATGTTTATAATTCTTGGTTTTAAAGATATTCCTTTGTCCTTGATTGCTTTGTATACTAGTTTGTAACACAGAGAGAGAGAGACAGAGAGAGCGCGAAGAGAGAAAAGAGAAAGAAATGAAGTTGGTTTTTTAACTTCCATCCTGGTATATTCTTGAAGGATAAAACAGACATATCTGTGTGAGATGGCTTTGCCTAGAGCAAAGATAGAGTCAGCACACTCATCAACACTTCTTATTAAAGCTCTCATTGTTAGAGGTTTCCCTAACAATTTATATATAGAAACATGGACACTGTTCGGCCCATCCTGCCTTCACATGAGTTTCATTACCTAGTGCCAATCGCCCACCTTTCCCCCATACACAAGCACATTGTTTGGATTAGAAAAAGTAATCACCCAAAGTACCTCCAGAATCCCAGAATTCAATCTTGTTCCTTTTACAAGAGTGATCAGCTTCTCCCTGTCTCCTCTAATTAGCCTGTCCTCTGAAAACCTGTATCAAATTTCATTAAGCCTTCTTTCCTCCAAAGAGAGAACTACCTCAACTTCTGCAATCTACCTTCATAACTGAAATTTCTTCTTCCTGGAGACATTTCTGTAAATCATCTTATCCCGCCACGATTTGTACTATAATGGTTCAAAAAGCAGCTCACCACATCGCCTCTAGTTCAATTTGGATTGGCAGCACATGCTGGCCCAGCCACATTCTGTGAAAGAAAAGAAAAGTTGTCTCCCCATTCTGCTCTGCAACATTCCCCTTTGCTTGAGAGCCACCAGTAGTTCCTTGAAGATTACTGCCTATGACATTCAAGGCTTGCCAAGTTGGAACATATAAGACAGAAGCCACTCTGATTTGGAACGAAGTTTCCATTAAGAGTCCTACAACTTGCAATAAGGCATGGCTCAGTACATGCAAAGTACTTAACTACTGTTTTGGGCAGATGCCATAGAGTGATACCACATAGAAACAGACCCTTCACTCCAGCTCATCTATGCTGACCAGATATCCCAAACTGAACCACTCCACAGGGAGCTGGCCCACATCCTTCTAAACCCTGCCTCATGCCAGGTTTCAGGCTGTAATTGCACTGGAGGCTGTTCAAAAAATGCTCACTCAGTCTTTCTCGAGTTGGTAGGATTTGTCCAATCAGGAGAGGTGATCTGTTTACACTGATAGGATTTATCCAACGAGGAGACATGATCAATTTAAACAGTTGGGGTTTATCCAATGAAGAGAGGTAATCGGTTTACACTGACAGGTTTTATCCAATGAGGCGAGGTGAGCAGTTTACATTGATAGGATTTATCCAATGAGGAGAGATGAGAATTTTACCCTGATTGGGTTTGTCCAATGAGGAGAGATGAGAAGTTTTCCCTGATAGGATTTATCCAATGAGGAGAGATGAGAAGTTTACCCTGATAGGGTTTGTCCAATGAGAAGACGTGAGCAGTTTACACTGATAATGCTTATCCCTGAAGAAGAGCTTGTGCTCAAAACATTGACTCTCCTGCTCCTCAGATGCTGCCTGACCAGCTTGCTTTTCCAGCAACACACTTTTCCAATAATGTCATGGGGACCCAGGTATGAATCCTGTCATGGCAGGTAGTGAAATTTGAATCAAATTAAAAATCTGGTCATGAATCCATGTCACTTGGTTCACTAATGCTCTTTAGGAAAGGAAACTGCCGTCCTTATCTGGTTTGGCCCACTCCAGACCCCTTGCAGTGTGTTTTACTCTTAACCATTTCCTGGATAATTAAGAATCAGCAACACCCATATCCTGTGCATGAATGAAAAAACAAACCATGATTGTTTCAAATGGCAGCATGGGCTGGAGGGGCTGAATGGCCTACTCTTGCTCCTAGTTCTTATGTTCTTATCTAGAGTTCTCATCTGAAGTTTATCAAACAGAGTGCTCACAGGAAGGCATGACTAGAAATTAAATCCCCCTTTGTTCATTAACACTCAAAGCTGGTCATTCGGAAAACAAATCTCATTGATGGTCAAAGGATTGATGAATTAATTCTATAATGAGCATTGGGGCAGTCATGGAAAGTTATTGAATCCCTACTGTGTGTAAGGAGGCCCTTTGGCCCATTGAATTTGCACCATCCCTCCAAAGAGCATCCCACCCAGACCCTGGCCCCCACCCCATCACATTTATCATGGGTTAACCCATCTAGCCTACACATCCCTGAATATTGTGGACAATTTGACATAGCCAATCCATCCAACCTGCAGCTCCTTGGACTGTGGGAGGCAACTAGAGCACCTGGAGGAAACCTATGCAGACACAGGGAGAATATACAAACTCCACACAGACAGCTGCCTGAGGCTGTAATTGAACTTGGGTCCCTGGCGCTGTGAGTCAGCAGTGCTAATCACTGAGCCATGTGCCAAATTTGACCCCAGACATTAATTTTGATAATGTGTCGGAATGTTTGAGTACATATTGCACAATTAATAAAACTTCAAAACTGCAACTTTTTAAAAAATCTTAATTTGATCCCAGATTTAGGTTTTAGAGAAGAAATGTAACTTTTCTCTGGTAAGGCATTTGAATACAATGCTTTCCTGGAATGTTGTGATCATCCCCTGTTTGGATTTCGAGTTGAGATTTTGCAAACTCAGTGATGATCAAAGCACCGATGAATTATTTCGAATATGTGAGTGAGAAATAATCCATGAAATTCTTCAGTGGGGAAATGTCTTAGAGCCTATTCTGTCAATAATTGAATGTCTGTCTTCCATCATCTACTGGGCTTGTCTACTCCAACACATTTCTGCCTCCCACTTTCTATCCTCTGTAAATTTAAAGCCATCTGAAACTCTTATGTCTGTTTCTTAGCTTCAGCATAGTCATTTCACCCATGACCCACACTGACTCCCAGTTTAAGCAAATTCCCCAATTTTAAATTCTGATCCTCGTCGTCAAATCCAACCACAGACTGATTCCTCAGTAGCATGGGGCTATTTTCCCTGAAGCCTCAGAGGCTGAGACATGACTGTAAAGAGGTTTATAAAATCATGGGGGGAATAGCCAGGGTGAGTGGGCAAGGTCATTTTCCAAGGGTAGGAGATTCCAAAACAAAAGGGGATAGGCTTGAGGTGAAAGGGGAAAAACATAAAGGGGCAACATTTTCTCACAAACAGTGGTGCATGCATGGAATAAGCTGCCAGAGGAAGTGGTGGAAGCTGGTACAATTACAACAATTAAAAGGCATTTGGATGGGTATGTGAAAAGGAAGGGATTAGAGGGATATGGGACAAGTGCTGGCAAATGGGACTAGATTAATTTAGGATACCTGGTCGGCATGGACGAGTTGGACTAAAGGACCTGTTTCCGTGCTGTACATCTCTATGACTCTCTGACTCTACACTGTGAAACTCCTCTTTTCCACTTCCCTCTCCTTCATCGTTTAAGGCACTCATTAATGCTTTGACCAAGATTTCAGCCATCTGTCATGATGGTTTGTTATTTAGCTCAGTGTCATGTTTTCTTTTACAGCATAATACCTCTTGAAACACCTTGAAGAGACTATGTAAATGCAATTTGTTATTGTTGTAAACTCAATGTACAAGGAGGAGACATGAACCCCATTGGCCATAACTAATGGATCAGTTTGATCAGATATCTCCAGCAGAATATGTTTAAATGTCCAGCTGACAAGGGCTGAATGAGCCAGGGATATAGATAGCCTGCGGGTTATGTTGCATTAATATGAATGCCGAATCCTCAAGGAGTGTACTCTGAATATTTGCAAAGCAGATTATTTACGTGAAACACATTTAAAGCTGCAAATCATGCAAGTATTAAATATTCTGTCTTAAGGTCAAAGTTCTCTTCCTCATAAAAATCTTTAAATACCTTGTTCAATATTTGCTCTTACAACTTGGTAAAAAAGAATCATACTGAAATTTAACCCAAGAGACAATATTGCAGGGCAAGACCTAAATTTATATGTAATGATATCTTTGAGACCAAATCGTAAAGTTATGCGATCTGGAGTGGATAGATCAAACTACTGCTTTAACATTCCACCTTTTTGAGTTGGTTAAAAGTGACAACTGCTGGAAACTCTCCACAAACATGAAGCCAACCCTCCCTTCCAGAGTCAGCTCCATCAGCTATTTCACAGAAGCACAGAATGAAGGGGCCACCCAGCCCATCATGACAGTGCCAGCTCTATGAGCCTAGCTATACCTTCCAACAGTGAAGATCCTTCACAGTTGCGTAATGGCAATGGCACTGATAATCTGGAGGACCAGGCTAATGCTCTGTGGTCATGGGTTCAAATCCCACCATAGCAGGTGGTAGAAATTGAATTCAATTAATTAATCTGGAATTGTCTCAGGAACAGTGACTGTGAAACTATTTTCAATTAACATAAAAACCCATCTGCTTCACTAATGTCCTTGAGGGGAAAGAAATCTGCCATTCTTTTCTGGACTGTTCTACATGTGACTTCGGAGTCACAACAATGTGTTTGACTCATCTCTCTGAAAAGGCCCAGTGAGACATCCGGTTTAAGGGTAATAAGAATGGGTGCAAAGTCTCTGGTAGCACTAGCTCTCGGCAAAAGAATAAAGAGAAAGAGAATCAACATGGTCAATCAAGAAACCACAAACTTTCAGAGTTTACTGTGTTTTTAAAATTTGTTCATAAGATGTGGGCATCATTAACTAGGCCAGCATTCATTGCCCATCCCTAGTTGCCCAGAGGGCAGCTAAGAGTCAACCATCCATTGCTGTGGGTCTGGAGTCACATGTAGTCCAGGCCAGGTAAGGGTGGCAGATTTCCTTCTCTGAAAGGCATTAGTGAAAGGCAGTTCAAGAAGGCAGCTCATCACCACCGTCTCAAGGGCAATTAGGGACAGAAAATTCAGTGACACCCAAGTTCCACAAATGAATTGAAGTGTTGAAAAGTCTCAGTAGGTCTGGCAACACCAGTGGAGAAAGCAACAGAAGTAATGTTTTGAGTTATATAATCCCTACAGTGCAAGGAGTTAGTACCAATCCTCCAAAGGTCAGGACATCCTGACACTATATTTACCATTGCTAAGCCACCTAGCCTGCTCATCGCTGAACACTACAGGGCACTTGACATGACCAATCCATCTAACCTGCACATCTTTGGACTGTGGGAGGAAACCAGAGCATCCAGTAGAAACTCACGCAGAGACAGGGAGAACATGCAAACTTCACATTGTCACCCTAGGCTAGGGTCAAACCCAGATTCCTAGCATGTGAGGCAGCAGTGCTAACCACTGAGCCACTGATCCATCCTGATCTTTATGCAGTTTTAGGTTCCTTTTGCAAGGAAAGATATGCAGGCCTTTGAGGCAGTCCAGAGATGGTTGTATAGGTTGGTACCAGGTTTGGAGGCTTATGAGCACAAGTTGAGTATATTGGGCCTGTACTTGTTGGAATTTAGAAGGAGAAGTGATTCATACAAAATTCTAAGGCTGGTTGTGGAAGAGTCTGGAACCAAAGGACATAACTTCAGAATTTGGGTTTGCGCATTGAAGACATTGATGAGGAAGAATTACTTCTCTCCCAGAGGAGTGAATCTGTAGAATTCAGAGGGCTGACAAGGGTGGCTCATTAAGCATATTCAAGGCTGCGACAGACAGATTTTTATCTGTGAGGGAATCAAGGGGAATCAACCAAATCAACCATGATCCCATTGAATAGCAGAGCATACCCGATGGGCTCAATGACTTACTTCTGTTCCTACGTCTCATCGTCATAACACAACCTTGGAGAAGGGGAGTTCAATAAATGCTAGGAAAGTGTGCAAAATGACATGGGGCAATGGGGGTGGGGTGGGGTGGTAGTGAAACAAGAAAAGTAAGATTTGCAGGTGAATAGATACTTTTTTCTAATGACCTTTAGAACACCATCATGTGGATCACAGGTAATTTTTAAAGACTGTATTCTTTGCAGTTCCAAAAAGCTGACAAAAGTGAAGTTAAAAATCACACAACACCAGGTTATAGTCCAACAGGTTTAATTGGAAGCACACTAGCTTTCGGAGCGACGCTCCTTCGTCAGGTGATTGTGGAGGGCTCGATCATAACACAGAATTTATAGCAAAACTTTGCAGTGTGATGTAACTGAAATTATACATTGAAAAATTGATTGTCTGTTCAGCCTTTCATCTGTTAGAATACAGTGATAGTTTCACTTCTTTCATGTGTAAATCACAAAACCTTGGGTTGAGGACCTTGGGTTCATGTCACATTACAGGTGATCACCATTGCACTACACACACACACAGATATTCCTACACACACACACTCTTACATACACATGGACACAGGTACACACAGACATGCACACAGACACCCACACACACCCTTATAGACACATACACTCCCACACTCACACATGCACCCCCTCACAGACTTAAGACACTCTGCACTCACTACACACACACACACACACTTTCTCACACTCACAACCCCCACCCCAGACAGACACACACACACACGCACATGCACATGCACACACAGACAAAGACCCACATGCACACATATATTTTGTGGGGTGAATTTGTACTTGCAGAGTTACATTGCACTTTGCTCAAAAACTGCATACATTCGTGTAGAATTCTGAGCTCAAAAACTGCATGAATTTATGTAAAACTCTGTTATCTCACTTTTTAGATTGGAATCAATCTAAACATCAGGTCATAGACAGAGAACACAGGGGGCTAACACCTTCAACATATTGTCTAGCTATCACCATTGTTAACAGCTAACCCGAGAATGCAACTTTAAAAAAAAGGTTTTGTGATTTACACACGAAAGAAGTGAAACTACCACTGTATTCTAACAGGCTTAACAGACAATCAATTCTTCAATGTATAATTTCAGTTACATCACACTGCAAATTTTTAGTATATAAATTCTGTGTTACGATCGAGCCCTCCACTATCACCTGATGAAGGAGCGTCGCTCCGAAAGCTAGTGTGCTTCCAATTAAACCTGTTGGACTATAACCTGGTGTTGTGTGATTTTTAACTTTGTACACCCCAGTCCAACACCGGCATCTCCAAATCATGACAAAAACGAAGCTCAGTTGGAAACAGGTGTAGGAAACGGTGACAGGTCTGTAGCAGACGTCAACACAGACTGGTTGGGGAAAATGATGTAATGTTGCTGTTTCTGATGTAACGTAATGCCTTTCACAGCCTCAGTCCTTTAAAGCCACCAAATTAGCCATTGTTCATATAGTAATGATTCTTAGTGATTGTTCAGCAAAGAGCAGTATCAGAAACAAGACCCATTTGCCAGATATCCACACATATAAATCTCTCTCCACTGGAATTATTCAGTGCATGAATGACTGGAGTCAGCGGTAAGTGTAACCCATCATTGATATCTAAAAGGAAATGCATTGAGAGAGTACACAGTGCTCCTGGGAGCCTCTGAGTTAATGGGAAAACAGTCACAGGATGAAACATAAATTGGAACAGAATGGTTTGAGAGGAAACTAGCTGGCCATGAGTATAGCCCTCTAGAGATGCCACATGTGCTAACTTGTTTGGCAGAAAACAGCTTCAAACTGTGTCAAAGCCATTAGAGATGTACAGGGCAGTGACAGACTATTCCCCCAAGTGTTCCACAGCAATTATAGAAAGATCAGTCAAACGGCCATCCCTAAAACTATACTGATATTTCCAGAGATTTTTGAAACACAGGGGTTAGCAAAGAATTTTGATGAAAATGGATCATTTCAAATTTAACACCACCCGACCTAGGTTGGCTACCAATATGGCCATACCTCAATTATTGCGTTCTCCTTATTGTTTTCAAATCGATCCATTGCTCCCCCTCTCCTACACCCAGCCCTCTAACTTTACGTTGTCCTCCAGCTCTACAACACCCCACAAATATTCCCCTCCCTCTGACACTCAGTAGCAGCCGTGTGTACAATTGACAACATACACTGCAGAAATTCCCTTAACAGTGCCTTCCAAAAATACAACTCACTTCCAACTAGAAGGACAAGGACAGCAGATATACCGGAATGCCACCACCAGCAAGTTTCCCTCCAAGCCACTCACCATCCTTCCTTACTATCGCTAGTTCAAAATCTTCAAGCGCATTGTGGGTCAACCCACAGCACAGGAACTGCAGTGACTCAAGAAGGGCAAATAGGGTGGAGTAATAAATGTTGGCTTAACCAGCGACAACCATGACTCATGAATATATAAATGAAATTAAATTAATAATCATAGATAAATGGTGGAACACAAATACTATGGAGTACATAATAAAAATATATGTGCAGCATAGGGAAACCCTAGTTCTCACAGCAAGAACCTGCTATGATCCTTGAAATGGATGTCTGTCACTGCATGCAAAGCAGATTAGCAGTATCATTGCAAAAGGAAGTGTTAGTGCAGTATAGAAGCAGTGAACTTACTGTATTGTAAGAGACAAGCCACAGTGGTGTAGTGAAAGCTGTTGTCCTCCTGATGCTAGCCTGATGGGATGACATTGGACAAGGGACAATGCTGCTAGACTATTAATCCAGAGAACCAGACAATGTGCTGGGGACCTGGGTTCGAATCCCACCATGGCAGGTGATGGAATTTGAATTCAATGAAAATCTGGAATTCACAGGCTAACGGTGGCTCAATGGTTGGCACTGCTATCTCAAAGCGCCAGGGACCTAAGGACGATTTAGATTTGGGTGACCGTCTGTATGAAGTTTGCATGTTCTCCCTGATTCTGCATAGGCTTCCTTGGGGTGTTCCAGTTTCCTTTCACAGTCCAAAGGTGTGCAGGTTAGCTGGTTTGGCCATGCTAAATTGCCCATTGTGTCCAGGGATGTACAGGATAGCTGGATTGGCCATGCTAAATTGCCCAACATGTCCAGGGATGTGCAGGTTTGGTGGATTAACCCTGGTAAATGCAGGGTAACAGTGATAGGGTGCTGAGAGTGGGTCTGGGTTGGGTACTCGTTACAGGGCTTCTGCTGACTGGATGGCCCAAATGGCCTCTTTCTGCACAGTAGAGATTCTATGATGATCCTTAGTGAAGGATAGCTACTGTCCTTATCTGGCCTCTCCTCCACATGATGCCAGATCCAAAAGAAATGTGATTGACCCTTAACTGCCCCCTGAGCAATTAGGGATGATCAATAAAAGCTGACTGAGCCACCAACGCTCAAATCCTATGATTGAATTTAAACTATAATTTACTTCATGTGGTTGCTGCCCGCAGAGCCTGTCGTGAGATGTACTGAAGGTCTGATTTGGAGAAGGTGATGGAGATCACGTACCCAGTGTGACTTCCATTTTGGGAATTGACAGTGCCTGGTTTCTCTTCATTGTCTGAGAAAGTCACAGCCTACACTTAAACTAGGTCTGATTAACTAACAGGCAGATGAATAATGCTTGTGATTAGACCCCTTGATGCACAGTCGTGAGTTCTCATTTGGCCATTGAAATCTTATGTGCAAATTTTGGATTCTTTTTCTCAATATCAAGGGTCAGATTTTATCATTCTTGCCATATTTTCCCCAAACTATCTCACCTATGCTGTTTCCAGCTCTCTGTATTTGAGTCCCATCGCAAGGTTCGATGGTCAAGAAAGCTCCATCCATAGCCACACAGTGTGAATACCTGGAAATCTTTCCAATGTGCCCAGAGCAGACAGTGACAGCAAGAGACCCAGGGTCAGCTTTGGTGTGGGATGAAGGCTGGAGTCTCGCTATCACTATCCATGGCTGTAGGCTACAATATGCACATCAAACTGCATGTTGCCGGAGCAACACTCACTCCCTGAGGAATGTCTAACAGACCACGTCGAAAAACAGTTTCTTTTCACTGGTAGAATCAAGAAAAGGACAATTACTTTCCCACACACAGGCCAACTCTGCCAGGAGTTGAGAATTTTCCACTATGTGCTAAACTAATCTAATCTAATTTTATCTGAAATTTTGACAGTAACCTCACCAGTACCATTTGTTTTGGGAGAAGGTGAGGACTACAGATGCTGGAGTTCAGAGTCAATAGTGTGGTGTTGGCAAAATATTTGTTTTGGGGGCCAGTTTTATCCTTCACTAAACCTTGTACTCTATGATTTTTGTGGCCGGTTATTCAAATTTTGTTGGTTTTAGGAAGAATAATGTGCAGAGAAATGCTGAAGCCAGTGTGGATTCATTCAGGGAAATCTGCAGAGATTTGTTAAAAGGAAATCATTTTTTAACTCACTTTATTGAGTTTTATTTTGATGAGGTAAAGGAGAGGGGTGATGAAGGTCAAGGTGTGGAGTGTGGACTTTTAAAAAAAATGCTTGATAAAGAGCCACACCACAGGCTTTGCTAACAAAGGGAACAAAAGGGATATTGGCAACTCGGATGTAAAATGAGGGATGAAAATGTGTTGCTGGAAAAGCGCAGCAGGTCAGGCAGCATCCAAGGAGCAGGAGAATCGACGTTTCGGGCATGAGCCCTTCTTCAGGAATGAGGAAAGTGTGTCCAGCAGGCTAAGATAAAAGGTAGGGAGGAGGGACTTGGGGAAGGGGCGTTGGAAATGCGATAGGTGGAAGGAGGTCAAGGTGAGGGTGATAGATCTGAGTGGGGGTGGGGACGGAGAGGTCAGGAAGAAGATTGCAGGTTAGGAAGGCGGTGCTGAGTTCGAGGGATTTGACTGAGACAAGGTGGGGGGAGGGGAAATGAGGAAACTGGAGAAATCTGAGTTCATCCCTTGTGGTTGGAGGGTTCCTAGGCGGAAGATGAGGCGCTCTTCCTCCAACCGTCGTGTTGCTATGGTCTGGCGATGGAGGAGTCCAAGGACCTGCATGTCCTTGGTAGAGTAGGAGGGGGAGTTGGATGCTGCATGACCTGCTGCACTTTTCCAGCAACACATTTTCAGCTCTGATCTCCAGCATCTGCAGTCCTCACTTTCCCCTGTAAAATGAGGGAGACAGGACAGAGAAGTGGTGTAAGAGAACAGATAACATATATAGTAAGAAACTACAGAAGGTTATGTGCACAGCCCAGACCCATGAAGGAAACCAATCTCCTATCCATTGACTCCAACTTCACTTTGTGTTGCCAACATCAGGAAAGACCCATCCCACCCCAGTAATGCTCTCCCATGACCTCTTCCATCAGAAGCTGGAACATATGCACCAACAGGTTCAAGAACAGCTTCTTCCCTGCCAGTATTAGACTGCTGGATGGACCTTCCAACTTCAAATGATGTTGATCTTGCTTAGTGCACTTCCAATGCAGCTGTAACCTTGTGTTCTTCGCTCTGTCTAAACACCTGATGATCTGTATCTCCTTGTTTGCTACGATCTGCCTGTACTGTTTACAAACTAAAATGTTTTATTGTACATGTGACCGCAATAAATCAAATCAAAGCAAATCAGTAAGAGCAGTGTTTTCCGCAATCTACATTATTAATGCAGACTTGGTATTTGCAGATGACATAAAATTTGTGGCAACAGTGAGGCAATCACTTTTCCCTGTGAAATGTGTAATGACATAAGCTAAACCTGCTCTGCTAATTTAAACTAACAACACAGAAAAGATTTACCGCCCTGCAGTAATCTGTGAAAGTTCGAGACCCCAAGAACTGTTCCAAAGGTCATATTTAAAGTAAAAATTATCAACTTTATTTCCTCATAAAAATCTAACAGAGAATAATTAACTAACAACTATTTACAACTCCTTCCTCTAACCTATCTTTTACATTCCCATCTACAATACTGATCCGAGAAAACCCCCAATCAAGATTTACCAAAAAATTCAAATTTCAAAACCAGCCAGATGTTGAATCTTCTCTTTGTATCTTCTTCTATCTTCTTTTCTTCTTCTTAGGGTTTCTCTTTTACAGTTCGTTGATAAATAAAAGTACCTTTAAGAGAGCTATTTGACAAGCATTCTGCATGTGTTGGTGGCTTGGCAGTTCTCCCCGCTGCTCTGACTAACTGTTCCAAAATGTCTGATTTTTTTACCCCAAAGCATCAGATCGTTTCATTGGTGCTAATATTATCAAAATACTAATTCAAACTTGATTGGAGTTTAATATCTTGGGGCATAATTTAAACTGATTGACTGAATTTGAATTTGCTATATCTGTCGGTAACCCAGGTACTGCTAGCTGCTGGACCAAATGTTACATTGTACAATTTCCAGTACTCCATGTGCTTGCTAAGTCCTTCAACTCTCTTAAAGGTACAGTACACTCAACACCTTCATAATAAATATCACCTGATCCTTTAAACTGATGCTCTCCATCACAGTCTGATGCTATCCCTGCACTAAGCTTTCACTCATTTTGTTTGTTCTGAGAATGTTACACATTAAGAAATATTTTGTTTTGCACAGTGTATTCCTAATTTTACTCCCCCACTTCAAACTGGTCATAAACAACAAACAGAAAGTCTCTAAGCAAATAGCCACAGGGTAAAGAGACACATAGTATAGCAGTATTACATGTTTCCATCAAATTGTAATGACTGTTTCAATTTTTAAAAGGCATGCTGCCAAACATACAGGCTGATGCTGCAGATGTTTAATTTTCACACTAACTATTCACTGTATGAATGAAACACAGGGACAATATGATTCATTTTGACAACGATAAACCTTCCATCTGCCTCTGACTTTCTCTGCTTTTACCAACAGTACATCTCTTGTGATGTTCTGCTTCCTTTTCTCTGATGTTTCTCTCTGCCATCCTCATTCTTCGGAAGAAACTGATAGTTTGAAGTCAGTTGGTGTACAGCAGAATAAAGTAGTGTTCACCTTTGGCCTCTCTCTGGTCTGTGAAATATGCCGGGTAGAAAATAAAGACAAAGCAGCTGTTCCAAGGGGAAGGTCAAAGGTTATTATCAGAAGTTTGTAATAATTGCTTCCTTCACTGTCACAGCCCCGCCTCACCTCACCCACGACTTAAGTGACAGATTCATAAATCAAGAGACACCAACAAACAACAGAGCTTCTCATCCATTGAAATCATTACGGACCAAATCTCTATGCAGTGACTGGGAGTGAGATCAAGTGCCAAGAGTCACGGGGTGACTTGTGCTGTTCATGTTCCAAGTGAAGTAAAAAGATCCATTCTTGTCAAAAAAATAAGATATGCAAGCTGCTGGACTTTGATCACAAAAGCAGTGGAGGGGTGGCATCGAGAGACTCTAAGCTTCTTAGCGATGTGTGCTGACTTATTCAGGATGGTTTCAGTCTTCAAGTTGTAAATCCGCACTTCACTTATCCTGTGGAAGAGGATCTGAATTTACATGTTTCTGATCGAAGTCAAGGTGGTGCAATCTCAAGTCGAGAAAAAGTTCTTGCATCTTTTACAAAGACGGCTTGCGAGAAGGTAGTTCTCAAAATGTGAGATTTTTCTGGAGAATTGTACAGTCTTAATTAGACTGTCAAAAGATAACACACAGTTCATTCAGATGGGCTTCATCATTTAAACACTGGAGAGTCCACATAATTTTGAATTACATTTCCAAGTGTATCATTATCTAAAAAATACACCAATGTGACGAACAATTCAGTTAAATGTTAATAAATGTTACAGACAATAAAAATGTATTTTGTAATGTTGTGATTCTTGATCTTGCTGCTGTTATCATCATCATTTTTCTTAACAAATATATAATTAATACTCCCAAAGGCTTCATGCTGCAATAATGGATGATGAATGAATTTATCCAATTGCATATTTTAATTTACATTTTTTTCTTATGCACATCTAAAGTTGTTGGATCATCCACTGTCTGTTTTCAGATAGAGTTTTCATACTACAGTATTCTCCAGGTCTCTCTCAGACTCTGGGAATGGAGGGGGAGCTGGTTACAGTATTCTCCCAGTCTCCCTCAGACACTGGGAATGGTGGGGGTGCTGGTTACAGTATTCTCCCAGTCTCCCTCCAACATGGGGAATGGAGGGGGCGCTGGTTATAGTAATCTCCAAGTGTCCCTCCAACATGGGGAATGGTGGGGGTGCTGGTTACAGTGTTCTCCCAGTCTCC
Organism: Chiloscyllium punctatum; assembly: GCF_047496795.1. Taxonomy (NCBI): domain Eukaryota; kingdom Metazoa; phylum Chordata; class Chondrichthyes; order Orectolobiformes; family Hemiscylliidae; genus Chiloscyllium; species Chiloscyllium punctatum. Next base: position 13,120,074 of record NC_092743.1, read on the forward strand.
CTCAGGGACACGGAATGGTGGGGGTGCTGGTTACAGTATTCTCCCAGTCTCCCTCACTCACTGGGAAGGGTGGGTGTACTGGTTACAGTAATCTCCCGCTCTCCCTCAGACATGGGGAATGGTGGATACACTGGTTACAGTAATCTCCCGGTCTCCCTCAGACACGGGGAATGGTGGGGGTGCTAGTTACAGTGTTCTCCCAGTTCCCTCAGACACTGGGAATGGTGGGGGTGCTGGTTACAGTATTCTCCCAGTCTCCCTCCAACATGGGAAATGGAGGGGGTGTTGGTTATAGTAATCTCCAAGTGTCCCTCCAACATGGGGAATGGTGGGGGTGCTGGTTACAGCGTTCTCCCAGTCTCCCTCAGGGACACGGAATGGTGGGGGTGCTGGTTACAGTATTCTCCCAGTCTCCCTCAGACACTGGGAATGGAGGGGGTGCTGGTTATAGTATTCTCCCAGTCTCCCTCACTCACTGGGAATGGTGGGGGTGCTGGTTACAGTAATCTCCCAGTCTCCCTCAGACACTGTAAATGGTGGGGGTGCTGGTTACAGTATTCTCCCAGTCTCCCTCAGACACTGGGAATGGTGGGGGTGCTGGTTACAGTGTTCTCCCAGTCTCCCTCAGGGACACGGAATGGTGGGGGTGCTGGTTACAGTATTCTCCCAGTCTCCCTCAGACACTGGGAATGGTGGGTGTACTGATTACAGTAATCTCCCAGTCTCCCTCAGACACTGGGAATGGTGGGGGTGCTGGTTACAGTGTTCTCCCAGTCTCCCTCAGACACTGGGAATGGTGGGGGTGCTGGTTACAGTAATCTCCCGCTCTCCCTCAGACACTGGGAATGGTGGGGGTGCTGGTTACAGTAATCTCCCAGTCTCCCTCAGGGACACGGAATGGTGGGGGTGCTGGTTACAGTAATCTCCAAGTGTCCCTCCAACATGGGGAATGGTGGGGGTGCTGGTTACAGTATTCTCCCAGTCTCCCTCCAACATGGGAAATGGAGGGGGTGTTGGTTATAGTAATCTCCAAGTGTCCCTCCAACATGGGGAATGGTGGGTGTACTGGTTACAGTAATCTCCCGCTCTCCCTCAGACACTGGGAATGGTGGGGGTGCTGGTTACAGTAATCTCCCACTCTCCCTCAGGGACACGGAATGGTGGGGGTGCTGGTTACAGTGTTCTCCCGCTCTCCCTCAGACACTGGGAATGGTGGGGGTGCTGGTTACAGTAATCTCCCACTCTCCCTCAGGGACACGGAATGGTGGGGGTGCTGGTTACAGTAATCTCCCGCTCTCCCTCAGACCCTGGGAATGGTGGGTGTACTGATTACAGTAATCTCCCAGTCTCCCTCAGACACTGGGAATGGTGGGGGAGCTGGTTACAGTATTCTCCCAGTCTCCCTCAGACACTGGGAATGGTGGGGGTGCTGGTTACAGTGTTCTCCCAGTCTCCCTCCAACATGGGAAATGGAGGGGGTGTTGGTTATAGTAATCTCCAAGTGTCCCTCCAACATGGGGAATGGTGGGTGTACTGGTTACAGTAATCTCCCGCTCTCCCTCAGACACTGGGAATGGTGGGGGTGCTGGTTACAGTAATCTCCCACTCTCCCTCAGACTCTGGGAATGGTGGGGGTGCTGGTTATAGTGTTCTCCCAGTCTCCCTCAGACACTGGGAATGGTGGGGGTGCTGGTTACAGTATTCTCCCAGTCTCCCTCCAACATGGGGAATGGTGGGTGTACTGGTTACAGTAATCTCCCGCTCTCCCTCAGACCCTGGGAATGGTGGGTGTACTGATTACAGTAATCTCCCAGTCTCCCTCAGACACTGGGAATGGTGGGGGTGCTGGTTACAGTGTTCTCCCAGTCTCCCTCAGACACTGGGAATGGAGGGGGTGCTGGTTACAGTGTTCTCCCAGTCTCCCTCAGACACTGGGAATGGTGGGGGTGCTGGTTACAGTATTCTCCCAGTCTCCCTCCAACATGGGAAATGGAGGGGGTGCTGGTTATAGTAATCTCCAAGTGTCCCTCCAACATGGGGAATGGTGGGTGTACTGGTTACAGTAATCTCCCGCTCTCCCTCAGACACTGGGAATGGTGGGGGTGCTGGTTACAGTAATCTCCCAGTCTCCCTCAGGGACACGGAATGGTGGGGGTGCTGGTTATAGTAATCTCCAAGTGTCCCTCCAACATGGGGAATGGTGGGGGTGCTGGTTACAGTAATCTCCCGCTCTCCCTCAGACACTGGGAATGGTGGGGGTGCCGGTTACAGTAATCTCCCAGTCTCCCTCAGGGACACGGAATGGTGGGTGTGCTGGTTACAGTAATCTCCCAGTCTCCCTCAGACTCTGGGAATGGTGGGGCTGCTGCTTACAGTAATCTCTCAGTTGCATGAGTCTTACTAGTGGTGTCAGTGTGAATCTGACTCGTCTCTGCCACAGGCTTGAGGATGCATTTTAAAATTGAGTTACCAAGACAATTGATAAATATGTAAAGAAATGTTTTTTAAAAGTTGACAGCATAGTGGTTGAAATTACTCCAGAATAGACTGGTATCCCATCACAATGTCACCCTGTATTTTCACATGGAGACTCTTTTACACTGATCCAGCTCTCAGAGTGAACAGAACCTCTGATACTCCTGTTTATATCTGTCAGCCAGGGCTCCTTGTTTGGACCAGATTAACATCACCAATCAGTGAACGCTCAGATACACACACCAAGAGACACACACCCATCACCCACACAAACACAACACAACCCACATGCACACACTCCTATGCACCTACTCCCCACACACTACCAACTCACACAGATCCCCACTCACCCACACTCACAAACACACACACACCTTACCTACACACCCCCACACATGCATACCCACACACAAACACCCACATGCACCCATACACATGAACACATTCCCCACCCAACACACACAAACACACACGTCACACACACATACTTGCATCCAGACACACACGCACCCCCACACACATACACCTCACACACACAGACACACACCCAGACACACACGCTACCCCACACTCACACAAACACGAGCACACAGACACATCGCCCATAGAGACGCACATTTATCCAAAACCTTCTCCCGTACTCACCCTCTCAATTACATGCACAGACTGTTTTCTAACACTCACTTACACAGTGACTCACACTTAGAGACCCTCGCTCCACATTTGTACACTCAAATACACATGCACAACTCTCTCCTCTATATCCAAACACTTGCATATACACCGATCCACTTGCAATGGCTGTCGACCCACTCACACACGCACAGGCACACTCACCCACTAACTCAGATCATTCTCCCAAGCAATCACAGGATCATATACATTTACATAGCACCTCCTCCTTGGCACGCACTCACGTACACTCTCATATGTACACACATACTCAGCAGACGCTCCTCTCACCCTCAAACTCATACACACTTATGCACACACACACACACACTCTCACACACACACACAGAAACTTCACCCCCACACACACAAACAAACATAGAATTACTGAGTCTCACCCGCACACATCTCAAAACACTGACACATACGCACTCACACACGCAGTCACAGACACATACACCCTCCTCCTACACACTCACACATACTGGCACACAGGTCCACATGGCCAATCTCATTATACTCACTGCAGTGGTATTATCACTGGACCATTTATACCGACACCCAGGTATTAGATTAGATTACTTACAGTGTGGAAACAGGCCCTTCGGCCCAACAAGTCCACACCGCCCCGCTGAAGCGTAACCCACCCATACCCCTACATCTACATCTACCCCTTACCTAACACTACGGGCAATTTAGCATGGCCAATTCACCTGACCTGCACATCTTTGGACTGTGGGAGGAAACCGGAGCACCCGGAGGAAACCCACGCAGACACGGGGAGAACGTGCAAACTCCACACAGTCAGTCGCCTGAGGCGGGAATTGAACCCGGGTCTCTGGCGCTGTGAGGCAGCAGTGCTAACCACTGTGCCACCGTGCCGCCCAAATTGTTCTGGGGATCCAGGTTTGAATTCCAAAAGAGAGATGATGGAATTTCAATTCAATAAAAATCTGGAATTAAGAGTCTAATGATGACCATGAAACTATTGTTGGAAAGACCCAGCTTTAAGGAAGAAATCTGTCATCCTTACCCGGTCTGGTCTACATGTGACTCCGGACCCACAGCAATGTGCTTCACTTTTAACTGCTCTCTGGCCAGTTAAAGACAGACCATAAATGCTGGCCAAATCATTGACACCCTCATCCAGCAATTGAATAATAAAACCATATAACAATACTTGCCTTCATCCAGAGAGTATGGAGGACCGGTGGAATTCTCTGCCACAGAAAGCAGTTGAGGCCAAAATGTTGAACATTTATTGAAATATTTTCAAGAAAGTGTTTGATACAGTTCTCAGGGCTAAAGGGTATGGACAGAAAGCAGGAACAGTTGGATGATCAGCCTTGTTCATATTGAATGGCAGAGCAGGCTTAAAGGGCTGAATGGCCTCCTCCTACTCCTTAACAATTCTGTGAGACTGTGACTTGGCCACTGATTGATTGGAAGTTTCTTTTGGCCGATGGTGTCCTGGATCCTGACGGGTTTCTACCTCTGTAGCTGATTTAATCCCAGTCTTGAGTTAGCTGCTGCTTTATTGCTCGCTCTTTTGTTTCCGTATTGCAGGGTTCTGGGTTCAGTTCCAATCCAAGGCTTGAGAACTAAAATCAAGGGACCAAGGGAACACTACACTGTCAGAGGTGTTGCCTTTTGGGTGAGACCTTGATCCAATGTCCCACCTGCACTCTCGCATCAACCTGAAAGAATCCATAGAACTATTTCAAAAAAGAACAGATTTCTGCTTGGAATTCTGGCCAATGCTTATCACACAAGCAACATAAACAAAAAAGTAAAGCTCAGTGTCACTTTGCTTCTTTGGGGAGTCATTAAAGCAGGGATTTCAGTTCAAAAGCATTTCATTGGCTATAAGCATTTGGAGATATAAAGCAGACAAAGTAGTCAATAAATGCAAGCTTTTCTTTCAATTCACCCTATTTTCCACCCAGATGAGGAAAAAAAATATGGAACCAGACCAAGATCTACTGGTGTATACTGGTTTTGATCTGGTCAGATCTCAATTTGTTGGAGGTGACCACTCTTGCCATAAAGGAAGTGCAGTGGAGGTTCACTGGACTGCTTCCAAGAATGCTTTATAATGCTCTGGTCAGACCATATTTAGAGTATTGTGCGCAGGAAGGATATACTGGCCCTGGAGCATGTTCAGAGCAGGTTCATGAGAATGGTCCCAGGAATGAAAAGTTTAACATATGAGGACTCTGGATCTGTGCTTGATGGAGGTTAGAAGGATGAAGGGGGGGGGGGGGGGTCTAACTGAAACCTACAGAATGCTGAATGGTCTGGACAGAGTGAATGTTGGGAAGATGTTTCCATTGGTAGGAGAGAAAGGACCTGAGGACACAGCCTTAGAATAAAGGGAAGAGATTTTAGAACAGAGATAAAGATAAACTTCTTCAGCCAGAGAGTGGGGAATCTATGGAATTCATTGTCACAGAAGATTGTGGATGTCAGGTCATTAGCGTATTTAAGATTGAGATAGGTAAGTTCTTGAGTATCAAGGGGATCAAGGGTTATGGGGAGAAAGCTGGTAAATGGGGTTGAGAAACTTATCAGCCATGATTGGATAGTGGAGCAAACTCGATGGGCTGAATGGCCTAATTTTTGTTCCTATGTTTTATGTTCTTATGCAATGGCCGTCCTGTGCAGGGGGGACAGTTTCAAATGAGCATACATTCATGACAGTTTCAGAGGATGCTGGGAGACGAAATATTTAAAATTCTAACAGGGCTGGGCAGACTAGATGCAGGAAGGATGCCATCACTGATTGAGGAGCCTAGAACTGGGTACTGAGTCTCAGAAAGCGGGGTAGGCTCTTTAGGACTGAGATGAGGAACAGTGGGTAATGGGCCTGTGGAATCCTCGACAATATAAGGCTGGGGAGGTCATGTCAGTGAAGATATTCAAGAAAGAGACAGATGATGTTTTTAGATTTTACAGGCATCAAGGCTATGGGAGAAAGCAGGAATAAGGTGTTGAGGTAAAGGATCAGCCATAATCATGTTGAATGCGAAGCTGATTATTTTTGTGCATCCATTGGAATGTTACAGTGAAGTACTGTACTTCACAAACTCTGGGATCTTAGACTCGGTCACACGTCTGGAATGCTTGAGAGATGTCAGAAATTGCAAGATGAATGCAAACTCTGGAAGCTGAGATGCTTGAAGAGTGCTGTGCTTAATAGCATGTACAAAACAACAGGAATACTGTTTTTGGGTGGCACGGTGGCTCAGTGGTTAGCACGAGTGCCTCACAGTGCCAGGGACCTGCATTCAATTCCAGCCTCAGGCAATTGTCTGTGTGGAGTTTGCAGATTCTCTCTGTGTCTGCATGGCCTTCCTTCCACAATCCAAAGATGTGCAGGTTAGTAGTGGCTGTATTGGCTGTAGTGTTCAGGAATGTGTAGGTTAGGCGAATTAGTCAGGGTTAAATATAGAGTAGAGAAATGAGTCTGGTTGTGTTACTCTTTGGAGGGTTAGTGTGGGCCTGTTGGGCTGAAAGGCCTGTTTCCACAATGTAAGGATTCTAATTCTACTTTTGTCCGTGGCATTGCTCAAAGTGAATCCGAGGTGAGAGTGAAGTATACCAACAGGAGCATTATACTCCATAGAGCTGATGAAGTTAGAGCGACTGAAAAAGTCAAATTTGATTAATATGCAATGTATTATTTGCTTGGGTTTCTCTACATCCTTTGGGGATTGAATTCTGTGACTTTATCCAATTATTTTGTGAATGCCAGAAATTAAAGCCCTGGACTGTCATTCTCATTTATCCTGTCAAAGTGTTGGTGTTCTTTACTTATCCAAGTAAGTTGTGTTTTCCACCTGTCTGTCCATTTGTCTCAGCTGTTCATACCTTTCAGAAGTTTTTACACTATTGTCTTCACTATTTACTAAGTTCTCTACTATTGTACCATTCAAAACTGTCCTCCATGTGGCCATGTTCATGTTCTTTGTATCATTGGGTGCCAAGGAGAACTGAGGATTACTATCTGGTGAAAATCCATTTTCAACTTCTCGCCATTCGAAATCATAATAATTTACGTTAACATTTTAGGCTCATTCTTGGCAATGCAAATGACAGCAAGGCCAGTATTTGTTGCCCATCAGCAATTGCACTTGAGAAGCTACAGTCATTCCAACTTGTCAAACCATTGCAATCCATGTGATGTAGATACGCCTATGAGGCTGTCATTTAGGTCATTTTTGAAACTGTTAAAAAATAGCTATGTTATTCCAAGTCAAAATGACATGTAACTTGAAAGAGAACTCACAGATGGTTGTATTCTACATTGTAGTGTCCCTGTGCTTTGAAAAGTGCAATGTAAATACTTGGCAATACCATGTAGAGTTGTGAGTCTGCAAGCAGGAATAGAGGATCTGAAATAGTAGCTGCTTCATAAAGGAATCAAGTTGCTCATGTGCCTTCAATTCTAAGATACTGGCTGTCTCCACCCCAAGGTCCTCACTCTATGCCCTTGTCCTGATAGAAGCTATTGGTCCTAATGATAGTATCACAGGAGTTTTGGTAAATTGGTGAATAATCTCCAGATGGTGCACACTGATGTCATTATGCACATGTTGGAGGATTTACATTCCAGGGAGGTGATGGACAGATTATTTATCCCAGTCAGTGTTGAGTGTTTGAAGACTGGTTGGAGCCATTCTCAACCAGATAATTGGAATTTATTCCATAACATTCCTGAATTATACATCATAGATGGTGAATTGAGACTGGAAATCAGGAAATGTGTTACTGACAACAGTGTTTGACCAACTCTGTAGCTAGACTATGTATGTTACTGGTCCAGCACTAGTTCTGGTCAATAGTAATGTTGATAGTGGAGGATTCAATAATGTTAATGCTGTTGAGTGTCAACAGGCGATAGTTAGATTCTCTCTTGTTGGAGATGGAAAGAACTGGTGAAGGGCTCATCCTTGAAATGTTGGACTTCCTGCTCCTTGGATGCTGCCTGACCAACTGTGCATTTCCAGCACCACACTCTTTGAATGTTTCTGTTAGCCAACCAATCAATGTTATTATATTTCTTTCTATAGCATGAAGCAGAGACCCTATTGAACATCTCCAAAAAAATCCACATACACTGAATCTATTGTATTCTTGTTATTGATCTCAAATTTCTTTACTTTTAATAAACTCTATTGACATTGTCAGATACAACTTGACTTTAATAAATCATTGTTGGCTATGCTCGATTAACTCACGTAATAAGCTTATTTTGTCTGTTTAACAAGGAGCTTTAACTCTCCAATTTGATTTCCCTGGCTGGGAGTTTTCAAAACAGGAGTTGAAGTGCATGGACTGTAACAGTTCAAGAAGGTAGCTTACCACCATCTTCTCAAAAGGGCAACTAGAAACAGGCAGAGAGTGCCAGCCAAACCAATGACGCCCACATCTCACAAGTGACTGACAAAAAAGACTGGTAAAAAGCCTCCCATCTCCTGAGGCATTAATCAAGAGCTTCAACTGCTTATGATTAGATTACCTACAGTGTGGAAACAGGCCCTTCGGCCCAACAAGTCCACACCGACCCTCCGAAGAGCAACCCAGCTAGACTTTTACATTTATCCCTGACTAATGCACCTAACACTATGGGCAATTTAGCATGGCCCATTCACCTGACCTGCACATCTTTGGACTGTGGGAAGAAACCGGAGGAACCCCACGCAGACACTGGGAGAATGTGCAAACCCCACACAGCCAGTCGCCTGTGGCAGGACTCGAACCCAGGTCCTGGTGCTGTGTTAACCACTGAGCCACCATGCCACCCACCATTATCAGTTTCCTGCTGAAGAGGTTGGAGCAAGACTGCTGCCACAGGCTTGGAAAGGGGATTGAGCAGTTGGGGGAAATGGTTGGGAGACAGCATTGATTGGCATCAATGGGACATGAGGAATGGAAGAGGAAGAAAGAAGATATGATGAGGGCAACAGGGGAGCCCAAGACCATCTATTCCTTACACAGCTCCCCAATTCAAATGACAGTCAGTTCGTCCAGCAGAGGTCCAAATGTGAATGAGGAACAGAAGGCGAAACGTTTCTTGTAGCCTGCTCTACAAATTGATAAGATCAGTTTGCATTTGGAATTCCACATTCCCATCCATCCCAATAACTAGCCTAACTGGTATACATCTTCCTCTACCTTAAAATTAGTCAAAGACTTTGCCTCCACCATCTACTGAGGAAGACTATTTATTAGGGAGTTTTGAGAAGATTTATAGCTTAGGTTGAGGTTCTAGATGTAAGTTTGCTCACTTAGCTGGAAGGTTCGTTTTCAGATGTTTCATCACCGTACTAGGTAACATCATCAGTGAGCCTCTGGTAAAGCACTGGTGTTATGACCTGCTTAGTATTTATGTGTTTAGGTTTCCTTAGGCTGATGATGCCATTCCCGGTGCTGATGTTATTCCCCCTTCCCATCACCCCAAGAAAGGACAACACCTACCCAAGGAAACCTAAACACAAATAGAAAGTGGGTCATAAAACCAGTGCTTCACTGGAGGCTCACTGACCATGTTACCTTATATGGTGACAGACCATCTGAAACTGAACCTTTCACTCAGCGAGCAAACTTACATCCAGAAGAGAATTTATAGTTGCACAACTCTCTGACTTGCTCACCTTCTCAGTCCCAAAATGGCGGCCCTAATTTCAAACCAGTGTCCCCCTCAGATCTAGACTGACCTACAAGAGGAAACCTTGTCCAGACTATTCAAGGTCTTATAAATATCAATATAATCAACCCTCGCTCCTCTAAACTGCAATGAAAATAAGTCCAGTCTGTCCAATCATGCCTCCATCCCATTCTACGGTCAGTTTGAGAAGTCTGCTCTGAGCCACTTCTCATGTATTTACACCTTTCCTTAACTAAGGAAACCAAAATTACACACAGTCATTGAGATGTGGTCTTCACAATGGCCAGTGTTTCTGAAGCATAGTGTTCTTAACTTTTATAGTCAATTCCCTCCTTCGTGAGTAAACAGCAACAGGCTTTATTAAACAGAGCAGCAACCCATCCCTGACCTTGTTCCTCCATTATTTCCTCCTCATCCTCATATCTAAAAATATAATGTGTACCCAACTTCCCATCTCCCTCTTTCAACCTTCATTATATCAAGAATATTAATTTACCAAAAATTCTCCTTTGTTGAACATTTTCATTGTTAAACATTTTGTTCTGGTGACCCAAACCCCAGTTAATCTGCTAGTCCTCAATCTTTCCTGCAGGTTCAGCCAGTCTAAGCAAAGGATATACTCTCATACATTAATGTAATTGAAAGGAAAATTACCATAGTCCTCATCAGTGAGAGACAACTGGTGGCAAGTTTAAGCTAAAGGTTTACCACACCTCAGGTAAGCGATGAGGTTCTGAAGGTGGGACCATCATGCTAACACCTGCCAGTGCAGGAATTGAACCCGCACCTCAGAGACCAGCAGCATCGTAAACCAGCCATCCAATCAACTGATTCTCAATATAACTGCGCACATCATCCTTCTCATTATGAAGGCTCAAAGCCTCTTTCTAAAAGGATTGAAAACTTCATTCTCTTAATCTGGATATGTCAGGCTCTGTGGTCACTTCACTGACTGCAGAATTGCTTTGAATTTTCACTGGCGCTGGAATGGGCACTAGGTTACCCAGGTGGAGCTGTTGTCATTTCATCTCCAGAGCAGGTTCTGTGCAACACGCTGACAACTTTCCTTCTTTATCTCCTTCAGTAAGCCTCTTCAAAAGCAATCACTGGATTTTCAGGAACTGTGTCCCTGGAACCAAGATCTTCAGCACTGTCTGAAATCCCAGATACTATTATGTTGCAATCCCAACAATCTAATATCATCTACTCGGTGGAATTACTGTAGGGCTTGTATTTCATCCAGAGATTAGAGTGGAGCTGGAAAAGCACAACAGGTCAGGCAGCATCCAAGGAACAGGAAAATCAATGTTTCAGGCAAAAAGCCCTTCATCAGGAAATGATTTCCAGCATCTGCAGTCCTCACTTTTGCCTATTTGAATTTCATCCAGGATGACTTGTAAAGACATTATTGTCTAGGTTCTAGAAATATGGCTTATTATTAATTTCCAGACCTTAATCTATTTTTTGTACTCATTCACTCGATGTGAGCATCACTGGAGCAGCATTGAGTGGCCATCACTAATTGCTCTTGAATGGATTCCCAAGAGACCATAGGAGTAGAATTAGGCCATTCAGCGCATTGAGTCTACTCTGTCATTCAAGGAGATAGTGACTGACTTGATAACTCTCAACTCGACTTTCTTGCTTTTCCCAAGAAACACTTGATCCCCCTCTACTGATTAAAAATCTGTCTGCCTCATATAACCCAGCCTTAACAGCCCTCTGCAGTAAAGCATTCCACAAATTCACTCTACTCTGACAGAAGCAACTCTTCCTTAACTCTGTTAAGACCATAAGATATAGGAGTGGAAGTAAGGCCATTCGGCCCATCGAGTCCACTCCGCCATTCAATCATGGCTGATGCGCATTTCAGCTCCACTTGCCAGCGTTCTCCCCGTAGCCCTTAATTCCTCTAGACAACAAGAACCTATCAATCTCGGCCTTGAAGACATTTAGCGTCCCGGCTTCCACTGCACTCCGTGGCAATGAATTCCACAGGCCCACCACTCTCTGGCTGAAGAAATGTCTCCGCATTTCCGTTCTGAAATGACCCCCTCTAATTCTAAGGCTGTGTCCACGGGTCCTAGTCTCGTGGACACAGCCTTAGAATTAGAGGGGGTCATTTCAGAACGGAAATATGTTGGAAATGTGCAACCTCTTACTCTGAAATTATGCTGTCTGGTCCTACAGGAGCAGCAACCTTTGTGCATCTGCCCTGTCAAATCTTCTGAGAACATGGTATTTTTCAGCTCGGTTGCCTTTCTTTCAGCCACCTTACGAACTGCTGCAGTCAATTCGATGTTGGTTCCAGTGGGTGGACAAGGAATCCAATCCTGGTAATTGGTTGGCCATCTGAAGAACCCAATCTCAAATTAATTTCATTGGTTTATATCAATGTCAGACATTGATTTCAAATCAATTTATCAGCCAGTCATTAATACTGATTTACTGTGGCTTGACTTCATAGTGCATGTTATTTACTTTGTCAATGAATTCTAATTAGTACTCCCAATTACTTGCATACTCAGTTTAAGTACTGCTAACTATGGTTCTTCATCTTACAAATAATTGTTGTTCATTAGTTTGTGAGCAAAAGTTAATTTATTAGCTCAGTCATTTGTGGGGTTATTCCAAGTGAAACAGTTCGAAACTAAACGATCATCTGCAGAAAGCAAGACTTGCATTTACGTAGCACCTTCCCTGCCCGCACAATGTCAGAATATACATTGCAGTCAATGAGGATTTCTTGAAGCGCAATCACTGTTGTAACGAAGAAACCACAGGAGCTAATTTAGGTACAGCAAGCTCCCACAGACAGTGATGTGATAATAATCAGCAAATCCGTCTTTTTCTTGTGCGTGAGGCCACATTTGTGCAGAGAAGCAGAGTCACCTTTCAAGTCACTGTTCCGACGAAAGGCCACTCGACCTGAAATGTTAACTCATATATCTTCACAGACCTGCTGAGACTGGGCACTGATCTTTGCTCTTATTTCAGTTTTCCAGCATTAGCAGAATTTTGTTTGAGAATCTGCTTTTATGTGATGTGGAAGCTGGGGTAAACATGGACTGGGATGCCAGGGAGAGCGCCCCTTTATTTTTTCCTAGAAATAATATCAAAATTTGGCCTAATTTTAACATTTTCTCCAATAGACAGCACCTCTGTAAGTGCCCCTTGCACTGAACTGATGAGTCAACCAGGATTTTCTATGTGGTCTGATACAACACAATTTAGTCATCCAAATTTTGGCACTCTTGCCTCTAAGGCATAACCTGGTTGGCAAACCTGAGACAATCCCTTGAGGAGAGCTAAGGTTAAGACCTTAAGGATGTTACCAATGCCTTTGAAGAGCATTTTAGCAGAGTATTGATTCTAGGGTCCTTACAACAGAGAATATTCTCAGTCTACATGACTTACCTTGGCTGACTGAACTGTTGGCCAAAGTTTCTGGAAGATTCTAAGGGCTTTCAGTGAAACAATTATCAAAGGCATTTCAGATAAATAAAATTGACATTTTCGGAGGATGAACCGGGTCACAGTAGTGTGAATTGCTTATTGTCCAATCAGCCACAGGGCTCCCATCACTTGGTTCACCAATAGTTGTTGGTGCAGTCTTGAAACAGCCTATTGTGGATTGGGTGTGTGCCCTGAGGGTTCTCAGAGGCTGGCACATGACAGATGCCAATGTCCCATGGATGTGGGGTGTGTATGCCCAGTGTCCATGGACCACTGTCTGAGATATTGGCGCCCAATATCAAGGTCCTTTGCAGTTAACATCCAAGCAAATCTGTTATTTCTGCCTTTGCTGGTATTGAGCTTATAAGACCATAAGACATAAGAGCAGAAATTAAGCCATTCAGCCCTTCAAGTCTGCTCTGCCATTCAATCATAGTTAACAAATTCTCAAACTCATTCTCCCACTTTTTCTCTATAACCCTTGACCTCCTTTGTCAATTAAGAAACCTTTCTATCTCTATCTTAAATCTACTCAATGACCTGGCCTCACAGCCTTCTGTGGCAATGAATTCCATAGATTCACCACTCTCTGGCTGAAGAAGTTTCTCTTTATCTCCCTTCTAATGAAGACGTTTCTCCTTATTGGCTACATTTTCCAAGATGGGAGTCTGGACATTAATGTTGTGAGTTGGATGATTAACAAAGGGGTTAAAAATCAACAATGACCATGAATTGGCAACCCATTGCTGTCCAGCGAGAAACTCATTCACGCCATTTGTAAAAAGATGTAAAAGATATAGAAAGAAGATGTAGACAATCATGATGGACCTCACTACACTTGTTGCCCAATGCTGCCACCCATCTCACCATAACCCACTATATTTAGACCCCTGTAAGATTTGTCCCAACATTTTGCTTCCAACGTGACCCTCCTTCAAAAGTAAAGTCACATTAGACCCGAAACATTAGCTGTTTCTCTCTCCACAGATGCTGCCAGACCTGCTGGGTCCCTCCAGCACTGTGTTTTTTTTTTAGATTTTGAAAGTTTCCTATGCATGGTGTCTATTTCAGAAGTAAGACCAAGCCTTAATAAAACATTTGGTTCATCCTCAGCTGGAATATTGTATCCAAATCTGACTGCCAAGCTTTCTGAAGGATGGGAGGTCTTTCAAGAAGGTGCAGAAATGATTTGCAAGACTGGTTCCAAGGTTGTGGAACTTCTTGGGTGTGTGGATAGATTGTAGAAGATGGAACTGCACTCCTCAGAGAAGAGAAGGTTATAGAAGCAGTCTGAAATGGTGAAGGTATAGGCACAAGGTCACTTGTGGGAGTTATGTACAGGTTCCCTAGGAGTGACCACATTGTAGGACAGGTAACACTGAAGGGTTAATAGGAGCTTGTCAAAAGGTATAGCAAATATCATGGGGTTTTTTTAAACATACATATAGACAGGAAAATATTACATAGGTAAAAGGCAGTCTAGTCAAGGAGTTTTGTGAAAATTTCTTAGACCAGCAAGTTACTGCAGCAACCAGAGGCTGCACTCAACCTGGCTTTGACCATAGAGATTGGATTAACTCCGACCTCATAGCAAAGTGCCCCTGGGTAGCAGCAACCATAACGTGATTGTTTAAATTCAAAATAATAGTCTTGGATCCACTTAATGTAAAATTCAAAGGCAATTTTAAGCACATGAAAGTAAAGTTAGCAAACTTGAACTGGCAATTTAGGTTAAGGGGTAGGTCAGTAGAAATGCAGTGACAAACATTTAAGGGGATATTTTCAAAGATGCAGAATAAATACATTCCAACACATAAGCATAATTGAAGGACATTCTGCCATCCTTAGTTAACTGAAGAAAATCAAAGATAGTACTAAATTCAAAATAGAAATGTACAACTGTGCAAAGATAGGTTACAGATCAGAAGATTGACACAACATTAAAAAGGCAAAGTATTAAAAATGGGAGAAAAAAATTAGATAAGTTAGTCAAAAATAAAAATGGGTAGGAAAAGTTTCTTCGGGTATTTAGGAGAGAGTTAACAAAGCAAGTGTTAACCCTGAAGAAAATGGGTGAGGAGAATTAGTAATGGAAAAGAAAGAGAAGGTAGATGAATTGAACAGATATACTGCATCAGTCTTCATGGAAGAGGACATAAGCAACATCTCAGGAATAGCTGTGAATCAGAATTGAAAAGGATAGCAGAACTCATGAAAATTACAATTACCACGAAAAGTGTATTTACCGTATATACTGGGGTATGGGCTGAGTTTTGAAGACTTTTTTTAAGCTGAAATTAGGAGGTCAACATGTATACGAGGTATTATTTTCGAGGGGATGAAATTCATGCTTGGCATGAGTCCAAAAATGTACAAACAAGAGCCAGATCTCGATATAAAATAATAAGCAACAAAAGCAAAAAGAATTATGGCCATTATTGAAAGTTTATCTACAAAATAACTGTCTCCATTCTACCTGCTACAGTAGAACATACTGTCGTACTATATTCCAGTTACCAGTACCATTGCGTGTAGGCGTACATCCATGTACAAAAGTTAATAGGCATACCAGCAGGTGGTCAGGTCATCTATCAGGGTATTTGTATAAAATACAATTCATGAAATAAAAACAGAAGAGCAGTAAAACAAATGTTTAAAAACCTATGAAACTGTTAGTAATATCTGATAAACACTTTACATCAAAAAACCGATATTCAAAGCAAAACAATCTCTTCTCACTGTATATCACAAATATTATGGGATAGCTGTTTAAAATAGAAGTTACTGGGACATGCAGAAGTCCATGAGAATCCTTCAAATTCACTGCCCTCATCAGTTGCACCACTGAATAATCCATTCCAGATATTCAGGCTGCATATATGTTCAGGAAGAGACCCCTGAAAAAATATACACGGTGTATATGGAAAATCTTTGGCCAAAAAATAGGGGGTCGACTTATATTTGAGATTGACCTGTACACAAGTTTATATGGTAATGAATATTACCCTGCAAGTTGACAAATTCCCGAGTCCTCATGGATTTCATCATCTTTCTTAAAGAAAGTAGCCAGTGAAATAGTTGATTGGTTGGTTTTAATTTTTGAAATCTTACTAGATTTGGGGAAAGCTTCTGTTGATTGGAAAGTAGATGGTAGTCATTGAGTCACAGAAATAGACACATTTGTTCCAACTTGTCAATGCCAACGAGATATTGTCAATTAATCTCGTCCCATTTGTCAGCATTTGGCCCATATCCCTATAAATCCTCCCTCTAAACCCTTCCTAAACATATAACCATTCAGATACTTTTTAAATGTTGTAATTGTACCAGCCTCCACCACTTCCTTTGGCAGCTAATTCCATACAATGCACCACCCTCTTTGCGAAAATGTTGCACCTTAGTTAAATCCTCCTCCCTCACCTTAAACCTATGCCCTCTAGTTTTGGACTCCCCTGGGGAAAAGATCGTGGCGATAATCTTGCAAAGATGGGCTGAGCGGTCTCCCTCTGCATTGTGTATATTCTCTGAGTAGCTGCTTCTCTGAACTCCGATTCAGTCAACTGCCTAAGGCTGCTTCAATCGCCATGCTAGATGTTAATTCAGTTTCCTCACACTGTCAAGCTCAGTAATTCTTCTCAGTCATTACCTCCTATCGCTGCCACTAGTTCTTGCAATTTGAAGAAGAATATTCGAAATGAAAGCAACATTGAGAGGGAGAAGAAGCTGAGGATGTTCAAGTTAATCAACGTTCTTAACTGCTGCAGCTTTGAAAGGATTTCTCACGCAGAGTAATCTATGTACTGTATTAGCCTTTACAACGCAGCTACAACTTGCTGCTTGGACAGTATTAACTGTTGTACATGGGATGATCCGTGTTCATTTTTATTAATTGTTCAAAAATTCAATTTGACAACCCATATATTATGTCTAAAATAGGTAAGTGGTCTTATTGACATTTAGAAGGCTGTTCATTGTGCCAACTTAATTTTCAAGACCGTTTCATTTTCCGAGTGGCGCCATTGAATAAAAAGATAAGCAGTGTGTTTACAACTTAAAATCAATGCCGTGACTGCCATGCTCGAATTTGCAGAAAAGAAGCATAAAAGAGGCCTGGTGGCGCGGGGTTTTGTGATGAACAATATCAAAGGGGTCTTTTGCTGGATTTGAACAGTGGAGCAAAGGCCTCCTCGATTAGCATCAAGGGTCACATTGCAAAGACTTTGTTCATGGCTCAAGACAAAAATGTTTCTTATTTGGCCATCTCTTCAAGCCATCTTTGAAGGAACTACAAGGGCTGTGGGAACATTTTCAGTCGCACAAAGACTAGATGACTTCCTCTGACTCTGTTTGTGGGTTGATTCAAAGGGAAAAACTTGTTTGTGACAGTTGTCTGGCTTGTTTGATTTCACTTCTGGATGTAACAGTGGAGAAGAATTCTTTACTTCTGATAGTAATACATTAGCTGGCGAGTACTATTAGAATGTCAAAACTTAAGCTTTGGTCGAATGTTGCTATAGTGGCCAATGTCATGAAATATATAGGGAGGAAATTAATGCTGAAGTCATAGAGTCGTAGAGATGTACAGCATGGAAACAGACCCTTCAGTCCAGCCTGTCCATGCCAATCAGACTAGTCTTTCCTGCCGGCACCCGGCCCATACACCTCCAAACCCTTCCTATTCATATACCCATCCAAATGCCTTTCAAATGTTGCAATTGTACCAGCCTCCACCACTTCCTCTGGCAGCTCATTCCATACATGTACCACCCTCTGCATAAAAAAAATTGCCCTTTATGTCTCTTTTATATCTTTCCCCTCTCACCCTAAACCTACACCCTCTAGTTCTGGACTCCCCCACCCTAGGGAAAAGACTTTGTCAATTTATCCTATCCATGCCCCTCATAATTTTATAAACCTCTATAAGGTCACCCCTCAGCCTCCGACGCTCCAGGGAAAACAGCCCCAGCCTGTTCAACCTCTCCCTATAGCTCAAATCCTCCAACCC
Organism: Chiloscyllium punctatum; assembly: GCF_047496795.1. NCBI lineage: Eukaryota > Metazoa > Chordata > Chondrichthyes > Orectolobiformes > Hemiscylliidae > Chiloscyllium > Chiloscyllium punctatum. The sequence goes on from NC_092743.1 coordinate 13,138,352, forward strand.
TGGCAACATCCTTGTAAATCTTTTCTGAACCCTTTCAAGTTTTGCGACATCTTTCCGATAGGAAGGAGACCACGCAATATTCCAACAGTGGCCTAACCAATGTTCTGTACAGCTGCAACATGACCTCCCAACTCCTGTACTCAATACTCTGACCAATAAAGGAAAGCATACTAAATGCCTTCTTCACTATCCTATCTACCTGTGACTCCACATTCAAGGAGCTATGAACCTGCGCTCCAAGGTCTCTTTGTTCAGCAACATACCCAAGGAGCTAACCATTAAGTGTATAAGTCCTGCTAAGATTTGCTTTCCCAAAATGCAGCACCTCCCATTTATCTGAATTAAACTCCATCTGCCACTTCTCAGCCCATTGGCTGAGTATCTGAATTTGAGGGAAGTATTGAGAAGGAGAAAGGATATCTTGATAGGGTGGGATGAAGAGGCATGGAGGCAGGTTTCTGTAGAACAGCCACAACTATTTGAAATCAAGTAGCCTTTCCTGTGTTATAGATGCAATGTAATCCAATCCAATGGGGGCTGGGAGCTGGGGATGGGGGAGGTGGTATGGTGGTGGTGGTGTGGGGCTGGGATGGTAGGAGGAAGGGCGGTGTGCCAGTTAGCCTATTTGTATTGCAGAGTGACTCCAGGGGGCAACAAGGTAGTTCAGTGGTAGGCACTGATGCCTCACAGCGTTAGGGACCCAGGTTCGATTTCTACCTCAGGTAACTGGCTACATAGAGTTTGCACATTCTCCCCATGCCTACATGGGTTTCCTCCCACAGCCCAAAGCTGTGCAGGATAGGTGGTTTTGGCCATGCTAAATTGCCCATGGTGTCCAGGGATGTTCAGGCTAGGTGGATTAGCCATGGGAAATGCAGGGATGCAGGGGTAGGGTCGGGGTGTGTCAGTCTGGGTGGGATGCTTTTCAAAGGGTTGGTGTGGAGTCGATGGGCTGAATGGCCTGCTTTCATACTGTAGCGATTCTATGAGCAGCATGGGTTCAATTGCCATATTAGCTGAGGCTACCATGAAGGTCTGACCTCTCTCACCTGAGGTATGGTGAGTGCCAGGTGAATCACACCTTTCATGTTGTGTGCCATTGTCGAAAGAGTGTAGGGTCTGAAACACTCACAACATTTAAAAAGTACTTAGATATAAGGAATACAAGGCTGTGGAAAGTGCTAGGAAATGGGATTAGAATAGTCAGGCAGTAGTTTTGATCATTGCAGACTCAATGGGCAGAATGGTCTTTTTTCAGCACTGTAGACCTCTGTGTCTCTAGGACTCTCTCAAATGGGAAGACAGCCTGTGGTGAATTTCAGTGTCACAAATGTTCAAGGCTGATAACCCAATACAGGTTTATTCACAAAGCTGAAGACAGCACCAAAAATATTCAGTCTTAAGACGATGTTTGTATCCACTTCAGTTGCCTGATTTGTTGGTGAAAATGACTTTACAAATGATGCAGATCAACATCCTTTCTCAGTAAATGAAAGAACTTTCCTGTTGATTTAAAAGATTTTACAAGTTGCCCTTTCACGGCCCTTTTCTGTTTGAAAATTGTTCTTGCTGTCCAGCACAAAATCCCCACGGTGGCTAATAGGATCTGGGAGCATGGCCAGAGAACAGTGGGCAGCTGGGCTCCTTTGCCATCTCTTCTAAAGTGAGCACAGACAAACACAAAAACTCTGCTTGCTTTTGAAACTTCAATAGCCCTTGTGATGTTTGGCCAGTTTTCAGTGAAAATGTATTGACAAAGGTAACATATTAAAAACAGCAGACAGCTGCTGATTGAGAGACCCCGACCTTATGGGGTGAATTGTACAAGCCTTTTGGGGATTGGCTGAAAGCTGTCAGATTGATGAGTTGCTGATAGCCTAATTGGGTCATTTAATTCACTGATTTCTTTTCCCCCTTTTAATTTGATATTTCTTGAGAAATGTCCTGATGAGTGTAAAGTGAAAAGGTTCAGGAGAATGTTTTTCTTTCAGTAATACGCAAGTCCTGTGTGGCCAAGGAGGCCTCTTCTGAAGTACAGCGTTCATTTCGTGTCGCCCTGATTAGGGATGATTTGGAGGTGCTGGTGTCGGACTGGGGTGTACAAAGTTAAAAGTCGCACAACACCAGGTTATAGTCCAACAGGTTTATTTGGAAGCACTAGCTTTCGGAGCGCTGCTCCTTCATTATCAACCACCTGATGAGGCAGCAGCGCTCCGACAGCTAGTGCTTCCAATTAAACTTGTTGGACTATAACCTGGTGTTGTGCGACTTTTAACTCTGTTTTGGAAGGACATTATTAAGCTACAGAGAGTTTGAGATATAAGAAGATGTTGATAAGGCTAGGACTTCCTTCACTAGAGAGTTGGAGGTTGAGCAGTGACCTTATAGAGGTTTATAAAATCGTGAGGGGAATAGATAAAGTGAGGGGCAGGTGTCTTTCACATGGGATGGGGGATTTCAAGACTTGGGAGCATAGTTTTAACGTGAGAGGAAAAAAGGTTTAAAAAGAGAATTTTATTTTCCACAGAGAGTGGTTTATATGTAGAATGAAATTACAGAAAATGTGATGGATATGAGTACAATTACAACGATAAGAAGACATTTGGATAAGTACATGAATAAGAATGGTTTGGAGAGATATGGACTGAGCGCAGGCAGTGGGGACTGGTTTAGTTTGGGATTATGGTCGGCATGGACTGGTTGGACCGAAGGGTCTGTTTCTGTGCCTTTTGACTCTTTGACTGTGACTCTATAGCTGCTTTAATTTCTCTTTTTCTCAATTCAAACAAAAGGTTTCCTGTGGCATAAATGACATGATTTTAAAATGGTTTTGCTGTGTTTCCCAAATGTAGGTCAGAAACTTCCAGACAATTCGATGAACACCTAAAGGCACAAAAGCCTTGGTGGGATGGAACCGGTTGGGACATGATGAACTGAATAGCATCATTGGGTAGACTCCCTGCAGTATTAGCAGACTCTGGATTAGTGGTGCTGGAAGAGCACAGCAGTTCAGGAAGCATCCGAGGAGCAGTAAAATCGACGTTTCGGGCAAAAGCCCTTCATCAGGAATAAAGGCAGAGAGCCTGAAGCGTGGAGAAATAAGCTAGAGGAGGGTGGGGGTGGGGAGAGAGTAGTATAGAGTACAATAGGTGAGTGGGGGAGGGGATGAAGGTGATAGGTCAAGGAGGAGAGGGTGGAGTGGATAGGTGGAAAAGAAGATAGACAGGTAGGACAGGTCATGGGGACAGTGCTAAGCTGGAAGTTTGGAACTAGGGTGAGGTGGGGGAAGGGGAAATGAGGAAACTGTTGAAGTCCACATTGATGCCCTGGGGTTGAAGTGTTCCGAGGCGGAAGATGAGGCAATCTTCCTCCAGGCGTCTGGTGGTGAGGGAGCAGCGGTGAAGGAGGCCCAGGACCTCCATGTCCTCGGCAGAGTGTGAGGGGGAGTTGAAATGTTGGGCCACAGGGCGGTGGAGTTGATTGGTGCGGGTGTCCCGGAGATGTTCCCTAAAGCGCTCTGCTAGGAGGCGTATAGTCTCCCCAATGTAGAGGAGACCGCATCGGGAGCAACGGATACAATAAATGATATTAGTGGATGTGCAGGTAAAACTTTGATGGATGTGGAAGGCTCCTCTAGGGCCTTGAGCTGAAAATGTGTTGCTGGAAAAGCGCTTTTCCAGCAACACATTTTCAGCTCTGATCTCCAGCATCTGCAGTCCTCACTTTCTCCTTTAGGGCCTTGGATGGAGGTGATGGAGGAGGTGTGGGCACAGGTTTTGGAATTCCTGTGGTGGCAGAGGAAGGTGCCAGGATGGGAGGGTGGATTGTAGGGGGTGTAGTCACAGAGGGAACGGTCTTTGCGGAAGGTGGAAAGGGGTGGGGAGGGAAATATATCCCTGGTGGTGCGGTCTTTTTGGAGGTGGCGGAAATGTCGGCAGATGATTTGGTTTACGCGAAGGTTGGTAGGGTGGAAGGTGAGCACCAGTGGGGTTCTGTCCTTGTTATGGTTGGAGGGGTGACGTCTGAGGGCGGAGGTGCGGGATGTAGACGAGGTGCGTTAGAGGGCATCTTTAACCACGTGTGAAGGGAAATTGCGGTCTCTCAAGAAGGAGGCCATCTGGTGTGTTCTGTGGTGGAACTGGTCCTCCTGGGAGCAGATACGGCAAAGGCGGAGAAATTGGGAATACAGGATGGCATTTTTGCAAGAGCTAAGGTGGGAAGAGGTGTAATCCAGGTAGCTGTGGGAGTTGATGGGTTTGTAAAAAATGTCAGTGTCAAGTCAGTCATCATTAATGGAGTGTTAGCAGACTGTCCAGTCAAACCTGGCAACAAGGAATGGCAGATGGAGCTTAATTTAGATATATGTGTTGCATTTTGGAAAGACAAATCAGGGCAGGACTTATACACTTAATGGTGTGGTCCTGAGGAGTGTTGCTGAACAAAGAGAGTGCAGGTTCATAGTTCCTTAAAAGTAGAGTCGCAGTTGCACAGGATAATGAAGAAGGCATTTGGTGTGCTTGCCTTTATTGGTCAGTGCTTTGAGTACAGCAGTTGGGAGGTCATGTACAGGACATTGGTTTGGCCACTTTTGGAATACTGCATCAAGTTGTGGTCTCCCTGCTATGGGGAGGATGTTGTGAAATTTGAAAAGGTTCATAAAAGAAATATAAGATTGTTGCCAGGGTTGAAGCTATAGGGAGGGGCTGAATAGATTAGATTCTCTACAGTATGCAAACAGGCCCTTCAGCCCAACAAGTCCACACCGACCCTCTGAAGTGTAACCCACCCAGACCCCATTTCCCTCTGCCTAATGCAGAGGGAAACGGGCAATTTAACATGGTACAAACAATGACTGCAGATGCTGGAAACCAGATTCTGGATTAGTGGTGCTGGAAGAGCACAGCAGTTCAGGCAGCATCCAAGTAGCTTCGAAATCGACGTTTCGGGCAAAAGCCCTTCATCAGGAATCTATATTCACCTGACCTGCACATCTTTGGACTGTGGGAGGAAACCAGAGCACCCAGAGGAAACTCACACAGACACGGGGAGAATGTGCAAACGCCACACAGCCAGTTGCCTGAGGCTAGAAAGGAACCTGGGACCCTGGTGCTGTGAGGCAGCAGTGCTAACCATTGAGCCACCATGCCATGCTAGATCAAAAGGAACGGGAACATCCTCCTCACTTTGCCCAGCATGGAACATTTGAGTTTGAATATTCCCAACGATGGAAGTCTCTTGATGAATAGGCTGGGGCTGTTTTTCATGGGGTGTCAGAAGCTGAGGGGTGACCTTACAGAAGTTTATAAAATGATGAGGAGCATGGATAGGGTGCACAGGCAATGTTTCTTTCCCAAGGTAGGGGAATCCAAAACAAGAGGACACACGCTTAAAGGTGAGAGGGGAAAGGCTTAAAAGAGACCTAAGGGACAACCTTTTCATACAGAGGGTGGTACGTGTATGGAATGAGCTGTGAGGAAGTGGTAGAGATCGGTACAATCACAACATTTAAATGGCATCTGGATGGGTATATGAATAGGAAGTGCTTGCCATGGTGTGGACGCGGTGGTGTTGGACTGGGGTGGACACTGTCAGAAGTCACACAACACCAGGTTATAGTCCAACAGGTTTACAGGTAGCCCCCGCAATCAGAAAGTAGAGCACTCCCAGAAAACCTTTTGTAAGTCGAAAATGGCGTAAAGCAAAGGTGCATTCTTTAAATCAGAAAAAAAGTATCGCCGTTATTTTTTGGTTTTGAAAAAACAGGTGTTTTCTGTAAGTCTTTTGTAAAAGTGAAATTGCCTAAAGTGAATGTTTGAAAAGCGGGGAATACCTGTATTTAGAATCACAAGCTTTCGTAGTGCTAGTCCTTCATTAGGTGAAGTTATCTGACAAAGGAACAGGGCTCCGAAAGCTTTCAATTTCAAATAAAGCTGCTGGATTACAACTTGGTATTGTGTGAGTTCTGACCACGAAGAGTTTAGAGGGATGTGGGCCAAGTGCTGGCAAATGGGGCTGGATTAATTTAGGATATCTGGTTGGCACGGATGAGTTGGACGGAAGGGACTGTTCCCACGCTGTATGACTCTCTGACTCAATAACCCCCCAGTATGTTCTGTTAGTTTGAATTCAGAGACCTCAATCTATGGACATTGGAGAGGGACCCCAGATGGCGACGGTCAGCCCTTCAGGTGCTGATGCTACTTATACACTGAGATGCAAACACCCACTGCATCACGGCCTTCCTGCTTGGCCCCAAACCATCAACCCCACAAGTGGCTCTTAAAGAGCACCCCATCTGTTCAGGCAATATCTCTGTTTCAATGCAACCTCAGCAGCGTCCCTCCGCAACTTTCAAACCCAGGCTCAGGGCCTTGCTGTTGGTTCCTCAAAAAAATTGCTCCATTCAATGTCGCATTTTTAAATCTATTCTTCATCCATGGGATGTGGGCATCACTGGCTGGGCTGGCATTTAATGCCCATCCCCCGATGTCCTTGAGACGGTGGTGATCTGATTACTCATCAAAGCATAATGATGTGACACACCCTACCAACCAGAATTCACCGACTGCCGAAATCATGTTGGAAGATATCGTGGGCTCGAAATTCTAAGCATGCAAATGAGTCTACGCAGTTTATATCTGTTTTGTGATGGACATTTTGTTTTGAGTGCTGTGTGGGGTGATTCCTACCTGAAGCATCCAGCGCTCATTGCTGATGAGATGCTTTTCCCACTTGAGTTTAGAAGACTTCTGTTTCTTAATCAATTCTGTGACAAACAGGCCTCAGGAAAGCACTGAAATGAAATGAAATATAACGCCTTTGGCTCTGGAAGGAGAGACACAGACAGAGACAGATAGAAACTAATGTCTGCAGATTACATAAATTATGATAGACATATTAAGTGTCACAGGTTGTTCTTCCTTTCCCTTGTCACTGGCACACTCATCTCGATTATTTGTAAACCCGATAAGTGAGAATGCTTGTGCCATACCTTTACTACAATGACAAACTAACCTGAATTGTGAGCCTGACTGAACAGCCTACTTTCAAAAGTTACAGCATTCCTTTAGGTCACTTTCAAAGTGAAATAGTTTAAAAGACATGAACATCTGTGTAAGTGCATACGTTGCTCCAAACTACATCGTATAGAATTGACAGAATGGTTCCAGCACAGAAGGAAACTATTCAGTTTCTCATGTCCACACTGGCGGATCCCAATCCCAGCAAGGGTTTTGTCTCTATAGACCATATATTAAATAACTGTGCGGAGGCCGGTATGGCATCATCTTTTATTTGCACGTGCATGGGACACTGGCTCTGACCAGCCGGTCCTTAGTCTGTGAAAATCTTCTGAATAGACTGAGAGGTCAACTCAGAAAATTGTGAACCTGTGGAATTCTCTCCCACCAGTTCATTAGGTATATTCAGGAGTGAGTTGGATGTGGCTCTGGAAGGGAAAGGGATCAAGAGGTATGGAGAGAAAGTGAGAATGGGATACTGAGCTTGCATGATCATATTGAATGGTGGTGCAAGCTCAAAGGGCTGAATGGCCTACTCCTGCACCTATTGTCTATGTTTCTATGAATCTCCTGTTTATATCTGTCAGCCAGGGCTCCCTGATTGGCCCAGGTTAACAGTCCCAATCAAGAATCTCATAGTCAATGAGATCCAGCCGGTCCTGGTTCCAGTCACTACAATAAGAAATAGGAACAGGAGTTGGGATTCTCAAGCTGCTATGCCATTCAATAGGATCATGGCTGATCCAACACTTCTCATGTTCACTTTTCTGCCCTTCCCCCAGAATCCTTGATCACCCTACTGATCTATCTATCTCAGGCTTAAAGGTACCCCCACAGCTCTCTGTGCAATGCAGTTACAAATTCTCACAACTCTCTGAGAGAAGAAATTCCTCCTCATTTCAGTCTTAAAATGGTACCCCTTTATTCTGAGTCAATGTCCTCTGGTTCTCGAGTCTCCCCGAAGGGAAAAATCCTCTCAGCCTTTAGGTGATCACTATTTGTGGCATATTGCACTGGCCATGAGGATACCATAAATTATAATTACTGCATTTACTGAAAGACCTCTACATGAAAAAACTACCATCCAGATTATATTTTTTTTGTAGCTTTTACTTCAACACAATTCTAAACATAGAGTCATGGAGTCATACAGCACAAAAACAGACCCTTCGGTCTAACCAGTCCATGCTGACCAAATTCCCAAACTAAACTCATTCCACCTGCCTGCTCCTGGTGCATATCCCTCCAAACATTTCCTACTCGTGTACTCATCCAAGTTTCTTTGAAATGTTGCACTTGAACCCACATCCCACACCACTTCCTCAGGAAGTTCAATCCATATGCAAACCACTCTACATTAAAAAAAATTCCCCTCATATCATTTTAAATCACTCTCCTCTCACCTGAAAAATGTGCCCCCGTCCACAAATGGGCGGGTAAGTGACACTTCAAATAAAGAAGTATATCTTATCTGAAGTAGAAAATAAAAGAAAGGTATGTCTTCCGTAATGACAGACATCTCCACCATTGCCCACATAAATCTGGCACTGTGTGACTACAAAGTCGAGCAATATGATGACCTTTTTGCCATGCAAGGGTAGATCTGTCATCTTCTCCAACAATTGCTTTCACCATAACACCCCGCAGGTACAATTACCATCAGAAAGGCATTTTTCATAAAGCTCATTCCCTTAAGCCATTCCAATCCTGATGACATCGTTTTCCAGAGCTTTTCAACTGACCCATCTAATAACATTCTGTTCATGGATTTGATCCTTCTGGGGAAACGTCCAGCTCTTTTGCATCTTTGAGGTATTCATATAAGCATTCTGTTGTAAACCATTTCAGCCAGCTGTCCCATTGCCTGTAAAAACTCTTACCTAGTTTTCTTTGCATAGAAAAACTAAATTCTGTCTGAGAATGATTTGTTTCTCCTCTTCAAATGAATTCCATCTATTCTTTTTAATGTTTCCATCTGATTTCTCGTTCTGTCTAAACGTTTGCTTTACTTACCTTCATCCTCCAGTTCATCTACTTATGGCTTGGTTTTGTGTTTACCAGCCAATGGCTTCATTCTTAACCTCCTTTCTCTTAATACCATTTTAAGAATAACAATCATGAGATCAAATGGACAAGTATTTCCTGTATTCCGAGAAAATTACAATTGTGCCCTGTACATTTCTTATAAACTCTTAAAAGGCTATTTCAAATATTTTGAGAAAAATTACACGTTGCTTCGCCATCTGAAAGTAATAGAACATTTTACTGTGCGCACTGCTTCCAAGTCAAGGGTCGTTACACTGCGCTGAATGTTTTTGTCCAGATAAAAAAGAAGGAAGACAAGCAGGAGGCTGGAAGAACACAGCAAGCCAGGCAGCATCAGGTGATGGGGAAGTCAACGCTTCAAGTGTAACCCTTCTTCAGGGTTTATAACCGAAGCATTGACTTCTCCACCGTCACCTGCTCAGCTCAGCTAGATAGTTGACCACTCTCCTTTCTTTATACAGGTCACTTCTAAAACATGACCACTTTGGCCTGAAGTCTCATCTGTTTACATACAAACAAAAGGCCTCTCAACATCCTTTTCAGCCTTGTTTGCTGTATTATTCCAGCCTCATTCTTGTCTTCCTTGGATTCCATCATCTGCAGGTTTTCTTTTGTCTCGAGATGAAAGGATGAGCTGGTCTTTGTAGGTAATTTGCTGGTTTCTGTTTTCCTCTTCAGTGCTCAGTGTAATGAATCTGTCTCTGAATGCAAAGTTCCAACTTTTGGAAGAAAGCTTATTGCAGTGCTAGGAACCAGCTGGATCTCATTGACTCTGAGATCTTTGATGGGGGGTTGTTAACCTGGGCCATTCTGGAGTCTTGGCTGACCAATATTACCAGGGGATGAGCCCGGATGTCCCTGGAGAAGGAACATGCAGGGTACACCAGTACCCTTGAGCTGTTCAGGGAGAGGTGGACATCGCAGGGAGTAGAGTGTTTTATTTCCCCTTCTGACTCTACTTTGATTTAATCCCTGCCCTCACCTTCATTTTTTTGATCAGGCAGCATTGCCCTTTGACGTGAAGGGCACTGCTTGTCACTGGCCACTTGGGTGTTTCCTTTCTCCCTGGTGGTGGGAAATGAATAAAGCTTTATGCACTCATTGCTCATTCACTGGGTCTTACACCTACACACACATGATATGGGTGCTGGGGAAAATATAAGCAATACAGCCATTGAGGGGGAAAACAAAATATAACCAAGGGATATCATTAGCATCACAGAAAGAATATATACTGATGATTATTCAAGCTGGTTACTATCCATCCTCACTATGGTTGTTGTTCCTGATAGGTTTCTCTATTAAACTGGGTTGAGCGGAAAAAAAATATATCAAGCCAGGGGATCATCACCACGTTCCCCTGTAAATTGATGTTTATTGTAAACTGCTGTTTATTGTTCACTATTGACTGTTGGTATTTTGTACAGTTTGATAAAATAAAAAATATATAACAAGGTGATCGCAGAGCAGCTGGAGACTGGAAGACCGAAGGCTGGCCCATGGGAAAGCAGACCAGGAAAAGCCCAATCAGTACTTACGGTGGGCTGGTGCCCAGGAGGGGTGTAGGGGACCCGGGACTGGATGGTATCCAGGGACTGGATGACCCTTAGCTGGTCCATGCAATGGAGGGGAGACTATGGACACGTTGGTGTGCAGGGTGACCGGGGGCTGGAAGACGTGAAGGGTGACTGGGAGCTGGGTTCTATGTCGAGTGTTTTCTCTGTTATACGCGGATTTTGGTTGTGCCACGTTTTGTAGATTGTCTTGAATTGTGCCTGGTTGCAGGTGATGTTTAAGGCTTTGTAGTTGTATATTGTGGGCATTTTGCCCACTGTTTGACTCTGCCCCTTGGCACTGTAGTGGTTTCTTTTATGTTGTTAGATCATTATGGTATCTTTTTCAGGGGACAGTGACCGCAGTAAGGCTTTTATATAGTTTTACGCATTGTTGTTTATTTTGATGAGATTTGGGGTGCCTTGCGTTTGCGTACCTATTTCTCTGGTATATTGTAATTGTTGACATATATTGTATTTTGTGAATAAAACAAACGCAGGATTTAGAAACTCCTCAGTTCAGGTGACTAACTCTGAGCTGGCTGCTACAGCCAGTGTGCTGTGCACTAGTAAATAAAGGGTGATTTGGTGATGGGATACTGACTCTGTGCAGTTAGTTCAATTAGGAATACCCTGTGAACCTCATTACACTAACCAATACAAAATAGGTTCAATGTTAACGAGTTAAAATCAAGTTCTTCCAAAGAGGATTGGACAATTATTTGAAAAGAAAAACAAAATTGCTGTTATGGGGATAAGAAGTTTGAGTGGAACTCGCTTGCAGTAAGGATTTTTGCTTTTTGGACCCATCAATCCATTAGTTCACTGTTCAAATGGCCTTTTTCTGTGCTGTAACCAAACCACAATAGGCCAAGATTAAAACTAAGACTTTCAGCAAAAGGGTTCAATGCATAGTGTAGATTTTGTCATGAGGTATTAATATGTTCCTCTGAAACTAGCACGCACATCAAATCCAATCCATTGAAAGTCAGGAAGTCTGCAAAGCAGGGGAAGGGTGAAGTTTAGGGGAGGCAGGAGTCAATGTTCTCTGTGATGATGGTGTTAAAGTCACTGATGAGAATTAAAACCTCTCAATATTACCAAGATTATAGGGATATTCAACATGTCCACAAACTTTTCTGAATTGCAAGCATTTCATTTCCAAGAAAAAGAAAACAAAGTTCCCTTTTGATATCTGTCTGCTTCTATGGATTGTGCATTTAAAGTAAGAGTCAAAATCGACCATATCGCCCTTTTGACACGAAGTAGCCATTGCATCTTTCACATTTGAAAGTGTTTAGAAAGAGGCTTGTGGAATTACTCTCATTCCTGGTTACTATAGTTACACAGATGCTCTCCATCAGAAGAGTTTGGAATCACTTAACAACACATGGGATGTACTCTATCATTATGTCAAGAGATCAGTGTCAATTGTCAAACTTTTGAAACTCACTACACTGACAATATCTCATAATGGCTGCTGACTATGGGTCACAAAACAATTAACAGAAATATAAGGTAAAATGACCAGATTTAAAGAGAGCCCAACACCCCCGCCACAATGAATGAACTGTCGTAACTATTATACTTTGAACACTGATAGCATAAACACCCAAATTTAATGATCAGTACATTATTTTACTCAGCCCTACTATCATTTTTTTTTGCTTTGTTTACATTCCACTTGACATGATCAATTGTAACAGAATTCAGCTCTAGGCTACAGCAGAAGTTGATTTTCAAATAAATAAACCCTTAATCATCATCACCACCATTATTGTTCCTTGCACAGATGTGTAAGAAAATGAAAGTAGAATAGTTCCATTCAAGCGCTATGCTCCAAATGCACGATGTATTCTCAAAGGCTTTCCGCCTGTTTGAACACGTCTGTCAATCAGCTCATCGTTCAGCGATGAAAATTTGAATCAATGTGCAGCCAGGACAAGATTGATATGACAGAAGGAATTACTTCCTGCCCTAAAATATGCTGTTAAGTCCTGGAGGTCTAGATTATTGTTTCCTTATTGCACTTTGAGAGAGGGCACATATTCTGCTTCATAAGAAAACTCAATAATTTCGCAAGTTCAAATCCACACAAGTTTAACGTTTTCATCAACATAACAGAACCATGAATGTGTTGCAAATATCTCGGTTATTGTTTGTGTCAATATTACAGAGTTACTGCTCTTGATTCCTGGAAGGTTACAAAGTTAAGGTGTTTTAATACCAAACTTTAGAGTTTGCCAAACCACGAAAGGATGTGTAATTTAAAATACTACCCTTGTTTGCTGAGTGTAATCAGACGAGAGACATAAATCAGGAGGTGGAAATGGTGTAAATAAAAAATAATGAGCTTAGACCAGAGCAGGTTTTGTTGTCATGGAGTTGAGTAGTGTTGAGGAAGTGTTTGATAGAAGATTTGGGTCTTAGACGATTTGAACTTCACTGAAAGAATTTTGCAAAAATCAGTGACAGTTAGAGAGATCTGCAGTGAAAGAGAGTGAAACACTGACTTCATCATTAAGCACATGGATAAAGCATAGTGCCATTTTAATAATAGCAGCAGATTAATCAATCATCTATCAGGGATTGACTTACTCCAAGAGTTAATTTGTTTAAAACAATCAACCTCATTACAACTGACGAGACATTGCAGAAATCAGAGTGGTGCTGGAAAAGCACAGCAGGTCAGGTAGCATCCGAGGAGCAGAAAAATCAACATTTCGGGCAAAAGCCCTTCAACAGGATAAAGGGCTTTTGCCCGAAACATTGATTTTCCTGCTCCTCAGATGCTGCCTTACCTGGTGTGCTTTTCCAGCACCGCTCTAATCTAAACTCTGGTTTCCAGCTTCTGCAGTCCTCACTTTTGCCCATTGCAGAAATCAGGCCATTTCCCTGTGTACAGCTTACAAATTCACCTTTTGATTTATACCTCTCTTCTGATTACACTCAGAAAATTTGCAGACAGAGTCACAACATTGCATACATACGATACAGAGCTGAAAATGTGTTGCTGGAAAAGCGCAGCAGGTCAGGCAGCATCCAAGGAGCAGGAGAATCGACGTTTCGGGCATGAGCCCTTCTTCAGGAATGAGGAAAGTGTGTCCAGCAGGCTAAGATAAAAGGTAGGGAGGAGGGACTTGGAGGAGGGGCGTTGGAAATGCAATAGGTGGAAGGAGGTCAAGGTGAGGGTGATAGGCCGGAGTGGGGGTGTGGGCAGAGAGGTCAGGAAGGAGATTGCAGGTTAGGAAGGCGGTGCTGAGTTCGAGGACGGTTGGAGGAAGAGCGCCTCATCTTCCGCCTAGGAACCCTCCAACCACAAGGGATGAACTCAGATTTCTCCAGTGTCCTCATTTCCCCTCCCCCCACCTTGTCTCAGTCAAATCCCTCGAACTCAGCACCACCTTCCTAACCTGCAATCTTCTTCCTGACCTCTCCGCCCCCACCCCACTCCGGCCTATCACCCTCACCTTGACCTACTTCCACCTATCGCATTTCCAACGCCCCTCCTCCAAGTCCCTCCTCCCTACCTTTTATCTTAGCCTGCTGGACACACTTTCCTCATTCCTGAAGAAGGGCTTATGCCCGAAACGTCGATTCTCCTGCTCCTTGGATGCTGCCTGACCTACTGCACTTTTCCAGCAACACATTTTCAGCTCTGATCTCCAGCATCTGCAGCCCTCACTTTCTCCTCGATACATACAATACAGGTGAGTTCTCTGAAAGACAAGGTACATATGCAAGATGCACGACTTTATTTCAATTATGCAAGGAACAGAATCTGAAACACTTTAAAGCTAATTCTGGTGATATTGTAAAGAGTTTATTTAAAAAGATCAAAATAGTCTTTTAGGCATGCAGTCTTTGACCTGGATAAATCCATGCATCAACATGTACCAGGCATGGTATTCTGAACAGCCCATCTATTTGTATTCCATCCACCACTGAATTGTCACTGTGATGAAGTGCAAGGCATAGTGGTCACTTAGTCTCTTGAGATTCAAGTAAATATTTCAATCAATCATCCAATGGCATTTTCAAAAAGAGAGGAAATAAACTAAATGCCAATCAAAAGCAAGAAATGTCATTCAGCTCTTTTTGTTACTGAGAGTTTTGTTTCGGTTAAAAATATGCTTGGGAAGAAGTTCGTCTGAGTTTATTTCTGGACTCAAACTCTGAACTGTCCCATCTGAGACATGGGACACTCTAAGGCAACTCAAGGTTTTCCAGGTGAGCTGTCAGTTTCCACAGGCAGTTCACACCCCAAGATTAACCAACTCCTGCTCGCTGGAGGGGATTTGGAATGAAAATAAAGCTGTAGAGGGGGCCATTGATTGGTACTGGAGATCTAGAAAGAAGGTTGCCACATTAATGGCAAGAGTTTAAAATGATCAATCACTTGTCAGATTTGATTAACTCTGTGGTATAGTTTACTTGCAACACATTAACATTATGAAGCACACACTATAGTAAACTAACAAATTTTGGCTCTGTGTGCAACTGGTATACCTACAGCAGATGAATTGCCAGGCAGAGTTACAACATTGTACATACACAGCACATGAATCCATAGAGGCAAACTCTCTTAAAGGGATTTGTACAAGCTCTTTGTTAGACGTCATCTGGGTAATTATGTACAGATGTGGAAACACATGAGAGAGAGAGAGAGTGCAGAAGGTGTCTACAAGACTGCTTTCAGGTGGCCCATGTGTGGAATGAATTTCCTGAAGATGTGATGGATGTTGGTACAGTTATCATAGCGTCTAGGAATATGCAGGTTAGGTGGATTAGCTACGGGAAGTGCAAGTTTACAACGATCGGGATGCTTTTCGGAGGGTCAGTACGGACCAGATGGACTGAATGGGCTGTTTCTACACTTTAGGGAATTCTATGACTCTATAATAAAAGAAAAAGACAAACATGTTACAATGAGGTTTCCATTTTGAAGTAACACCAAGCAGCAGGAGACAAGAAACAGTGCTGGGGGTGGGAACAGGATGCCTGCAGAATGAAAACTCTGGATGTGGAAATTGACAAGGTTTGGGGATTCAGGAACAATTTTCCCATCCTTTGATTTGCTCTTAGAGTCACTGTGTTTATACAATGAGTCCAGTTGAGTTTCTGGTCAATAGTAACCCCAGGGATGTTGATAGTAGGGAAATCAGTTACGTAATGCCATTGAATGTCAAGGGGTGGTGACTGGACTGTCTTTTATTGGAGATGGTCATTGCCTGGTATTTGCGTGGCAATGACGTTATTTGCCACTCATCAGCCCAAACCAGGATATTGACCAGATCTTGTTGCTGAATATAGACAGCTTCAGTATCAGAGGAGTCACAAAGGGTGCTGGACATTGTGGAATCATTGGAACATCCCCACTTCTGACCTCATGCTGGAGGGAAGGTCATTGATGAAACAGCTGAAGAGAGTTGGGCCTGTGACACTGCCCTGAGGAACTCCTGCAGAAAATGTCCTGAAGCTGAGATGACGGACCTCCAACAACCACAACCATCTTCCCATGTGCCAGGTATAACTCCAAGGAGAGGAGACGTTGCCCCTGGAAACCATTGATTCCATTTTCACTAGAGCTCCATGATGCCGCATTTGTCGAACGTGGCCCTGATGTCAAGGGCCATCACTCTCTCCTCACCTCTGGAATTCGGCTCTTTTGTCCACGCTTGAACCAAGTAGTGAGGTCAGGAGCTGAGTGGCCCTGGGGGAACACAAACTGAACATCACTGAAAAGGTTAGTGCTGAGGAGATTCTGATAGCACTGTTGATGACACCTTCCATCACTTTACTAATGATTGAGACTGATGGGGCAGTAATTGGCCATGTTGGATTGGTTGTGCATTTTATGTACAAAACATACCCGGGCAATTGTCCACATGGTCAGGTATTGCTGTAACTATATTGGAGATGCTTGGTTCAGGGTGCAGGAAGTTCTCAGGCACCATTCTTCACTACCGTTGCCGAATAGCTGTCAGGGCACTGAATCTTTGCCGTATCTTGTGCCTCCAACCATTTCTTGATATCTCATGCAGTGAATTGATACGGCTGTAGACTGGAGGAGGCTTAATGGATCATCCACTTGGCATTTCTGGCTGACATTGGTGCATATGCTTCAGCCTTATCTTTTGCATTTGATCCTGTTCCAGCATTGAGGATGGGGATATTTGTCGAGCCCTGATGAAGGGCTCCAGCCCAAAATGTCAATTTTCCTGCTCCTCGGATGCTACCTGACCTGCTGTGCTTTTCCAGCAACACGTTCTCAACTCTGATCTCCAGCATCTGCTGACCTCACTGCCTCCTCCATGTTTGTTGAGCCACCTCCCTCACTGACACCCAATACTGTGGGTGAGACTTTGATGTGCATTTAAACTGGAAAAACAAGATTGGCAGGAGTAGAGTCACAGAGTCATAGAGATGTACAGCATGGAAACAGACCCTTCGGTCCAACCCTTCCATGCCGACCAGATATCCCAACCCAATCTAGTCCCACCTATCAGCACCCAGCCCATATCCCTCCAAAACCTTCCTATTCATATACCCATCCAGATGACTCTTAAATGTTGCAATTGTACCAGCCTCCACCACTTCCTCTGGCAGCGCATTCCATATGATTCCTGATGAAGGGCTTTTGCCCAAAACGTTGATTTTCCTGCTCCTCAGATGCTGCCTGAACTGCTGTGCTTTTCGAGCACCACTCTAATCCAAATCTGGTTCCCAGCATCTGCAGTCATTTTTACCCAGCTCATTCCATAGTCTGGTTAAGGAATTGATAGAATGCTTTCAAGAGAGTTTGTTATGGTTACAGGTTTTGAAACCGACCAGAGGATAATTTATATTATTCTGGGTACTTAATAATGTGACTGGTGATTAATTAATACCTCAGAATAAAGGCACCCCTGAGTGTAGCATTTTAAGGTGAAGTAAGGGTGTCTATGTGGCAATGAAAGCTGAGCTAGCTGTAATGAAGTGGTATTCTATGCTAGGGTATAGATGAATAGAGATCCAGTGGCAGACATGTCATGGGATAGCTCAGAACACTCAGTACATATAGTCCTAAATAAAGAAAACATCTCAAGTGAGGATCAATCACCATGTGAGGCTAATTTAAAAACACATCAGCCTTGAAAAAGCATGTACATTTGCAAAAGGCTGTTGTGGCACAGTGGTGTGCAAAGCCCTGCTCCAGGGGTGTGCAATTCCTTCTGTGAACAGGTAGGTTATAAAATAACCTCTTACTGCACAAAAATGACTGCAGGCCAGATGCAACATAAAGAATATAAAGGACATCAGAGAACGAACATGGCTTTGTGCATGGGAAGTAACGTTTCACTAACTAGATTGAGTTTTTTGAAGAAGTAACAAAGAGGATTGATGAGGACAGAGTGGTGGACATGATCTATATGGACTTCAGTAAGGTGTTCGACAAGGTTCCTCATGATAGACTGTTGACCAAGGTTAGATCTCATGGAATACAAGGAGAACCAGCCATTTGGATACAGAATTGGCCCAAAGGTAGAGGACAGAGGGTGGTGGTGGAGGGTTGTTTTTCAGATTGGAGGCCTGTGACCAGTGGAGTGCCACAAGGGTAGGTGCTGGGCCCTCTACTTTTCGTCATTTGGATGTGAACATAAGAGGTACAGTTAGTAAGTTTGCAGATGACACCAAAATTGGAGATGTAGTGGACAGTGAAGAAGATTACCTCAGATTACAATGGGATCTTATCAGATGGGGCAATGGGCCGAGGAGTGGCAGATGGAGCTTAATTTAGAGAAATGCGAGGTGCTGCATTTTGGAAAGGCATACCAGGGCAGGACTTATACACTTAATGGTAAGGTCCTGAGAAGTGTTGCTGAATGAAGAGACCTTGGAGTACAGGTTCATAATTCATTATAAGTGGAGTTGCAGGTAGACAGGATAGTGAAGAAGGTGCTTTATATGCTTTCCTTTATTGGTCAGTTCATTGAGTACAGGAGTTGGGAGGTCATGTTGCAGCTGTACAGGATATTGGTTAGGCCACTTTTGGAATATTGTGTGCCATTCTGGTCTCCCTGCTATCGGAAGGATGTTGAAATTTGGAAGTGTTCAAAAAGATTTACAAGGATGTTGCCAGGATGGTTTGAGGTACAGGGAGAGGCTGAATAGGCTGGGCAGTTTTCCCTGGATCTTCAGAGCCTGAGGGGTGATCTTTGAGGGGTTATGAAATCATGAGGGGCATGCATAATGTAAATAGACAAGGTCTTTTCCCTGGGTTAGTGGAGTCAAAACCTAGAGGATGTAGGTTTAGAGTGAGGGGGGAAAAGGTTTAAAAGGGACCTAAGGGGCAACTGTTTCACGCAGAGGATGGTTGCGGGTATGGAATGAGCTGTCAGAGGAAGTGGTGGAGGCTGGTACAATTACAACATTTAAAAGGCATCTGGGTATACGGATAGGAAGGGTTTAGATGGACATGGGTCCTATGCTAGCAAGTGGGACTTGATTAATTTAGGATATCTAGTCAGCACGAATGAATTGGATGAAAAAGTCTATTTCTGTGCTATGCATCTCTATGACCTTTTGACTCTTTAAAGTTTAAAAGAAATTTGTACGGGAATGGAAAAGGATCAGAGGGAAACAAGCCATAAGCAGACAGGTGGGATTAGTTTTGTTTGGGATTACGTTCAGTTGGACTGAAGGGTTTGTTTCCATGCTTTATGACTTCATGACTCTCTGACTATGAAGAATTCCAGTGATGATAGTAGATTGAAGAGTGCATGGTCAATCTGACACCTCCTGTGCTGTACATCTGGTGGGGGCAGCAGGTTGAAGGGTAATGGGAGATACACACTGCTGAAGTCACAAGTTTCTGTTTTGAGGATCCACACTTCTGACTTTTCCAGCTGGGGGATGCCTCATCAGATCCAAGCCTACAAACCTTCGTGAAACATGCACAAAATCTCTGTTTTATACTGAGGTCTGAACCAACAGAAGACAGTTTGGAAACAAAATCGGAATGTTATGCTGCTTTTTGAAAGCACAAAATGCAAGGAAAAACTTGCCCTGACACTTCATTACTTTGTGAGGATGAATTCCTGATGAATGGCCAGCTCTGTGTGAAGGGACACATCAATCACTGGGCGTCTGAAAGCTTCTCCACGGTTTGGAGAGGACACGTGGACCTTGTGACAGGGGAAAATCACTCAACTGCTGACTGTTTACGGACCAGCATCAGCAACAGCCTCACTGCAAGATGCAAAGCTTGTTTCTGCATCGAGGTACAAGGCTCTGATCACAAGTCAGAGAGAATGACAAGGTCCAAGGTATCCCTAAATGGAGTTTTGTGGGTTTCCTTGTCATTGAATTAATGAGACCTGGGTGCTGTACCCCAGCTCTTCAACCTTGAGAGGCCATGAATCCACCGCCCAAATACCTTTGGGCAACTCATTAAAGGGTGGTTGGTGATTACTCTGACCGGCTACAATGACAACTTCGATATTCATTTAACTCCAAAGTTGGATGTTTCTTTTCTTTCATTCTGAATGCCTTCTGGAAGATTCCGTGGCATTCAAAGCACCAAGCGAAGGAATGTCTGAAAGTAATCTCTTTATGTCCAATCACAAAGGGCTGATTGATGTCCAGACCATGGAGACAAACCGAAGCTGACCCTCAAAGAAAACCATTGCATTCTTTCCAAAAGAAGAGACACTGACAGATAGTCTTCCTTATGAAGGTCAATACTGTTTTACAGGCTGCAGTATAATGGAGGAGTTTTCAGAGCTATAACACGTCCCCAGTTTGCACGCAGCTGATGCAGTTTGTCAGAGTGTAATTTCAGCTAGGACTATTAACAACGATCCTGTTCCCACTTTTGGGAAATCAATAACGATTTTTCCCTTGTTTCTCAAACTCCCTCTTGGTGACTGCCCCAAACCATCTTGAATGGGACAGGTTGGTGTCCTTTGCATGCACTAAGGGTTGAGATAGACAGAGTAGGCTTCTGTCCTCTGACCTCCTTCCCATCTCATTAACTGAGGCTTGACACTGACTCCCAGATTAAAACAGCACCTTCAACAACATATCCACCAGACCTGAACTCTCCAGTCCCAACACTCACTCCACATCCTGCACAGCACATCCTACACCCCTAAAACAGCACACCCTAAACCCTGACATGGCGCACCCTACTCCCCCAACATGGCACACCCTACACCCCTAAATCAGCGCACCCCTAACGCAGCACACCCTACTCCCCTAACACAGCACACCCTTAATACAGCGCACCGCACACCTCTAACACAGCGCACCCCACAGCCTGAACACAGCGCACCCCACTCCGCTAACACAGCACACCCTACTCCCCTAACACTGTGCACCCTAACACAGCGCACCCCAAACACAACACACCCCTAACACAGCGCAACCCTACACCCCTAACACAGCACACCCTAACACAGTACACCCTGCACCCCTACCACAGTACACCCTGCACCCCTAACACAGCACACCCTGCACCCCTAACACAGCACACCCTGCACCCCTAACACAGCACACCCTAACACAGCACACCCTGCATTCCTAACACAGCACTCCCTAGCACAGCACACCCTAGCACAGCACACCCTGCATTCCTAACAAAGCACACCTTAATACAGTACACCCTACACAAACACAGCACACCCTACATCCCTAACACAGTACACCCTGCACCCCTAACACAGTACACCCTACATCCCTAACACAGCACACCCTAACACAGCGCACCCCTAACACAACACACCCCTACACCCCTAACCCAGAGCACCCCTACACCCCTAACACAGCACACCCCTAACACAGCACACCCTGCACCCCTAACACAGCACACCCTAACACAGCACACCCTGCATTCCTAACACAGCACACCCTAACACAGCACACCCTGCATTCCTAACACAGCACACCCTAACACAGTACACCCTACATCCCTAACACAGTACACCCTGCACCCCTAACACAGCACACCCTAACACAGCACACCCTGCATTCCTAACACAGCACACCCTAGCACAGCACACCTGCATTCCTAACACAGCACACCCTAACACAGTACACCCTACACTAACACAGCGCACCCTACACCCCTAACCCAGCACGTCCTACACCCCCAACCCAGTACACCCTACACCCCCAACCCAGCATGTCCTACATCCCTAACACAGCACACCCCTAATGCAGCACACCCTACACCCTAACGCAGCGCACCCTACACCCCTAACGCACGACTGCTCCTGCTCCGGAAGCTGTCAATATTAAGACCGTCTACTTGAATTAACATCGGCTTTGGCTTTCCCAAGAGTTAACACACTCCCTCTGTCCCATGGTTTAACTTTCTCCCCTCTCTCCAGGGTTAACACTCCCTCCCCCTGTCCCTGCTGTAACACTCCCTCTCCCCATCCCTTATCACCTGATTCTGTCACAGATGATGTCATTCACACCTTTAGAACATTCCATTCAAAAAAATAAAGACGACCAAGAGGACCCTCAGAGACTCAGTCTCCCAAAGGCTGCTTGAGAAATAAGGAGCAAAGGGCAAAAGGCTTTATTCCTGATGAAGGGCTTTTGCCTGAAACATCAATTTCTAAGCTTCTTGGATGCTGCCTGAACTGCTGTGCTCTTCCAGCACCACTAATCCAGTTTCAGTAACTTTGCTGATGAAGGGCCTATGCCCAAAATGTCAATTCTCCTGCTCCACAGATCCTGCCTGACCTGCTGTGCTTTTCCAGCAACACATTCTCAACTCAGTATGGAAGGGGCTGAGAAATGAAGTTATTTAATCGTGCCTTTTTTATTGTTTCTTCACTTTTAAATACTGCATTTTTTATGCCACTGAGAGATTGCCTTATGTCTGCTCCAAACACAGAGCGCTGTCATTGTGCGATGTCTCAAATTGTTGGCCTCTCTGGGAAGGTTTAATTGTTGCAGCCTGTTCAGTGTGGTCCTCGTACCCCTCAGGGTTGATGCCGTGGAACACAGACTGGGTAAGCCAATATTCTACTACGGGAAGGTGAGGGACAGGCTCTGCGGGTCCTGTCACCTCAGGAATCATACCCAGCTTCATCAGAATCATAATCAAAAGAGAAAAAAACAGCTGTCATTGCAATCAGTGCACACGAGTCAACAGTCAGACTCCAAACATCCAGCCTGTGAGCAAAAATAATGTAACACTGTCACACTGTCTCTGGGTTAGCATTCTGTCCCCCCGCCCCGGAGTTAACACTCTCTTCCCCCCGCCCCTGAGTTAACACTCTCTTCCCCCTGCCCCAGGGTTAACACTCTCTTCCCCCTGCCCCTGAGTTAACACTCTCTCCCCCTGCCCCTGGGGTTCACACTCTCTTCCCTCTGCCCCAGGGTTAACACTCTCTTCCCCCTGCCCCTGAGTTAACACTCTCTTCCCCCTGCCCCTGAGTTAACACTCTCTCCCCCTGCCCCGGGGTTAACACACTCTTCCTCCTGCCCCTGGGGTTAACACTCTCTTCCCCCTGCCCCTGAGTTAACACTCTCTTCCCCCTGCCCCTGAGTTAACACTCTCTTCCCCCTGCCCCTGGGGTTAACACTCTCTTCCCCCTGCCCCTGGGGTTAACACTCTCTTCCCCCTGCCCCAGGGTTAACACTCTCTTCCCCCTGCCCCTGGGGTTAACACTCTCTTCCCCCTGCCCCTGGGGTTAACACTCTCTTCCCCCTGCCCCTGAGTTAACACTCTCTTCCCCCTGCCCCTGGGGTTAACACTCTCTTCCCCCTGCCCCTGGGGTTAACACTCTCTTCCCCCTGCCCCTGAGTTAACACTCTCTTCCCCCTGCCCCTGAGTTAACACTCTCTTCCCCCTGCCCCTGGGGTTAACACTCTCTTCCCCCTGCCCCTGAGTTAACACTCTCTTCCCCCTGCCCCTGAGTTAACACTCTCTTCCCCCTGCCCCTGGGGTTAACACTCTCTTCCCTCTGCCCCTGGGTTAGATTAGATTAGATTAGATTAGATTACTTACAGTGTGGAAACAGGCCCTTCGGCCCAACAAGTCCACACCGCCCCACCGAAGCGCAACCCACCCATACCCCTACATCTACCCCTTACCTAACACTACGGGCAATTTAGCATGGCCAATTCACCTAACCTGCACATCTTTGGACTGTGGGAGGAAACCGGAGCACCCGGAGGAAACCCACGCAGACACGGGGAGAATGTGCAAATTCCACACAGTCAGTCGCCTGAGGCGGGAATTGAACCCAGGTCTCTGGCGCAGTGCTAACCACTGTGCCACCGTCCCGCCCTGGGTTAACATTCTCTTCCTCTGCCCCGGGTTAACATTCTCTCCCCCTGCCCCTGGGTTTACACTCTATCCCCCTGCCCCTGGGTTAACATTCTCTCCCCCTGCCCCTGGGTTAACACTCTCTCCCCCTGCCCCTGGGGTTAACATTCTCTTCCCCCTGCCCTGGATTAACACTTTCTCCCCCTGCCCCTGGGTTAACACTCTTCTACCAGCTCCCCGCCCCCCGTCCCGGGGTTAACACTCTTTCTTCCCCCATCCCTTGTCGACTGATTCTGTCACAGATTGTGTTGTTCACACTTTTAGAATATTCCAGAACATGAATCACATATTTATAGAGTACAGAAGAGGCTTCTCAGCCCAACGAGGGTCAAACTGACTAACAAACCAAGGTATGTAAACTTCAGTGAAACAGGCAGCCTTTTCGCTAAAGGTAACAGTCTAACAGGGGGACCAATCTTTTTTAATTCACTCCGGGGATGCGGTGTCTCAGACAAGGCCAGCATTTATTGACCATCCCTAATTGCTCAGAGCCCAGTTAAGAGTCAATCACATTGCCTGCTCCTCGGATGCTGCCTGACCTGCTGTGCTTTTCCAGTGCCACACTTTCCGACCCGGAGTCATGTGTAGGCTGGATTTCCTTTTGGAAAAGCCAGTAAGGATCCCATGCAAATTTCCTGACAATTGCTTCATTGTCATAATTAGACCCTGAATTCCAGATTCCTCCATTGAATTCAGATTCTACCATCTGCCAGGGGAGGATTTGGATCCAGGCACCCAAACATCAGCTGAGTTTCTGGATTGAGGTCCCCATTCCTGATGAAGGGCTTTTGCCGAAACGTTGATTCTCCTGTTCCTCGGATGCTTCCTGACCTGCTGTGCTTTTCCAGCACCACGATCTCTATCAGTGTCTGCAGCCCTCATTATGTCTGAGTTTCTGGATTATCTAGTGATGATACCATGAGGCTTTCACTTACACTGTTCTCTCCTTCACGCTCAGAGATCGCCCCTTAATGTTCAATCTTTCTCCCGTATCCTTTTCCCCATTGCTCCTTATTTCTCCAGACCTGAACTCTCCAGTCCCAACACTCACTCCATATCCTGCACAGCACATCCTACACCCCTAAAACAGCACACCCTAAACCCTGACACGGTGCACCCTACTCCCCCAACACGGCACACCCTACACCCCTAAAACAGCGCTCCCCTAACATAGCACACCCTTAACACAGTGCACGCACACCTCTAACACAGTGCACCGCACACCTCTAACACAGTGCACCGCACACCTCTAACACAGTGCACCGCACACCTCTAACACAGTGCCAACAAACAGAAACAAAGAAAGAGATACTAAGACAGGCAACCGAAAACTCATGGAGTCATAGAGTCATAGAGATGTACAGCACAGAAACAGACCCTTCAGTCCATCTCGTCCATGCTGACCAGATATCCCAACCCAATCTAGTCCCACCTGCCAGCACCCGGCCCATATCCCTCTAAACCCTTCCTATTTCCATACCCATCCAGATGCCTTTTAAATGCTGTCATTGTACCAGCCTCCACCATTTCATCTGACAGCTCATTCCATATACGCACCACCCTCTGTGTGAAAAAGTTGCCCCTTTGGACCCTTCTAAATCTTTCCACTCCCACCCTAAACCTATGCCCTCTAGTTATGGACTCCCCCACCCTAGAGAAAAGACCTTGTCTATTTATCCTATCCATATCCCTCATGATTTTATAATCTCTATAATGTCACCCCTCAGCCTCCGACGCTCCAGGGAAAACAGTCCCAGCCTAGTCAGCCTCTCCCTATTGCTCAAATCCTCCAACCCTCACAGCATCCTTATAAATCTTTCCTGAACCCTTTCATTCTTCACAACATCCTTCCAACAGGAGGGAGACCAGAATTGCACGCAATATTCCAAAAGTGGCGTTACCAATGAGATGGACTTGCGAAAAAGAGAATAGTGTGAGAGAGGCAGGGAGCAAATGAAACTTAGACAAGGAATTGCTGAGCTCAAGGCTCTAATAGCTGAAGGCAAGACCATCAATGGTGGAGCAATGAAAACTTGAGGTAGGCAAGAGGCCAGCATCTAGTGGAAAGCAAAGATCTCGGAGGACATTTTTGAGCTGGATATACCAGGATCATGGAAGGATTTGAATGAGAATGTTAAACTCACCTAAAGACAATGGGGTATGAGGTTCCAATTGAATTGTAACCAATAGATCTTTAAAAGATTAACCTTTTTGTTGATATTTTTGATTTGATATTATGTTATGCAACAACCCACAGCATTTTCTACACAAATGCTGTTTGAGGACAAACAAAGTGTAGATTTGGAAACCAAAACTGAGTTGACAGTTCACCCCTGGTCTGGCTCTTATCTCTGGGGATTCACCTTCTAATCTCACTTCCTCTGGTAACACTTCAAAGGTTTCATATCATCGTAGAATCATGGAACTGTCGCCATACTGGAAGAGTAATTCAGCCAGTCATACCTCGGATTGCTCTGTCCAAGAGCAATTCATCTTGTTCCTCCTTTTCCCAGTAGCCATTGTAGAGGGTCATACAAGACTAAGAGAACACAAGAAAGAGTTCCCTGTTCTGTTGAAACTAAGGAGAATGTTCTTGAGGTCTCTGCTGGGCTCTGGACTGATTCCAGGGACATGATAATAAGGCAAACTCACCGCCTGATGTTCTTGCATTTTCTGCTCCATCAAAGACAGATGTGACAAGATGTGAAATTGTCTGTAGTCAGATTGTCTGTATTCATTCAGTTGGAGCACTTATGAAGCTGTTAGCTTTCACGCCTGTGTAAGTGCAGCAGCCATTCTGCTGTCTGTGTATTCAGGGGGATATGTATAGGTGGTATATATAGATGGATGTAAATTGGTGGATGTGTAAGTGGGATATGTATATGTTGGTGTACTTTGGGAGATGCAGATAAGTAGGTGCATATAGATGGATGTGTGTAGGAGGGTGCTGATTGGTAGATGTGTCTAGGTGGGTGTACTTAGGCAGACATGTGTTGGTGGGTGGGGGGGTGTATACAGATGAGTGTATATAGCCAGATGTGTATTGTTGGATGAGAATTATTCGATGTGCATAGGTGAATATGTATAGATGGGTGATAATAGGTGGATATAAGTATAGATATGTGTAAATAGCTTGATGCATATAGGTGGCTGCATGTATTTGGGTTTGTATAGGTGAGTGTGTATAATTGGATGCATGTAGGTGGATACATATAGGTGGGTGTATATTGGCGGGTATATACAGATGGGTGTATATAACTGGATAGATATAGATGGGTGTATACAGCTGAATGGGTATAGATGGGTGTATACAGCTGGATGGGTATAGAGATGGGTGTATACAGCTGGATGGGTATAGAGATGGGTGTATACAGCTGGATGGGTATAGAGATGGGTGTATACAGCTGGATGGGTATAGAGATGGGTGTATACAACTGGATGTATAGAGATGGGTGTATACAGCTGATGGGTATAGATGGGTGTATACGGCTGGATAGGTATAGATGGGTGTGTACAGTGGGATGTATAGAGATGGATGTGTGTGAGTATAGTTGGATGTCATTGCCTCAGGTGAACATTGCCAGTTTTCCAAAGCTAGTTGGTCGGAAGGAGTGAGGGCTGCAGATGTTGGAGAGTCCGAGTGGATAAAATGTGGCGCTGGGAAAAGCACAGCATGTCAAGCAACACTCGAGGAGCAAGAGGGTCGACATTTCAGGCTTAACACTTCATCAGAACTGGGGAGGGGGAAGGGGGCTCAGAATAAATGGGGGGTGTGGCTGGGGATAGGTAGGTGGGATGGCAATAGGTGGGCGAAGGGTAGGTGGTGATAGTGAGAGGTCGGGTGAAGGTAGGAGGTAATGGTAATACGTCTGTGGGAAGTATGGAGTGGATAGGTGGGAAGGAAGATGGGCAGATAGGTCAGGTCAAGAGGGCTGAGTCAGAGAGTTGAATCGAGGGGGAGGGGAGATTTGGAAACTGGTGAATTCAATGCTAGCTGGTGGCAATCAAAACAATTTAATCGCCTTAATCACAAGATCCTGTTGCAGAGACAAGCAAGCACATTTTGACCATCAATATACTTAAATACATGCAGTTTGTGAGACAAGGTTATTGAGCTCATAGTTCAGATTGAAACTGGCAGGATATCACAGAGTCATGGCTGTAAGTGGATCAGGAATGGGAACTAAATATCCAAGGATACACAGCCTATCAAAAGAACAGGCAGAGGGGTGGGATTGGCTTGTTGGTAAGAAATGAAATTAAATTGTTAGCAAGGAATAATATAGAATTGGAAGACATAAGATATTATGTGGATAGAGTTGAGGAAACACAAAGGAAAGAAGACTTTGATGGAAGTCATGTACAACCTATAGTGAGGATTTGGGGCAGATGTTAATCAGGACATTGAAAAGGCATGTAAGAAAGACACCATTATAATAATCATGGAACACTTCCATTTGCAAACCAACTGGGAAAATCAGGTTAGATTTTAGCAGATCAAGGAAAGGAATTCATGGAATATTTGCAGGATTTCTTTTGGATCAGCTTGTGGTAGAACCCTCTAGGGAACAGGCAAATCTGGATTTGGTGATGGGTAATAAGGGAGATTTGATTAAGAAGCTCAAAGGTGAAGAATACACTAAGGGGTAATGTTCATAATATGATAGAATTCATCCTGCGTTTTTGAGAAGGAGAAGATAGGGTCAAAGAGTCATAGTCACTGAGTCATACAACACAGAACCCACTGATCCAACCAGGAGAAATTGAGGACTGCAGATGCTGGCGATCAGAGTCGAGAGTGTGGTGCTGGAAAAGCACAGCAGGTCAGGCAGTATATGAGGAGCAGGAGAATTGATGTTTCAGTCAAACCAGTCTATTGTCTTAAAAATTCATCTGGTCCATTCTTGACCTTCAGGGAAAGCAATCTCCCGTCCTTATCCAGTCTGAAGCACAAGTGACTCCAGATCCACAGCAATGTGGTTGACTCATAACTGACCTCTGAGGTGGCCGGAGCAGTTGCAATGCATTATTTGTCATTCTGACTGGGAACGAGATTGCCTCTCCTTCACTCTTGCTGAGTCAAGCTCCTGGAAGTCCCTGTTATTGTGAGTGAGAACACAGCAAATGGTAGTAAAAGTGCAATAAAACAACAGCTCCTTCTCAAGACCCATTAAACTTGGACAATATTGTCTGACCTTAGTAATGACACCTACATGGCCTGAATGAGTAAACAAAACAGGCTATTCGTGAATAAAGGGTTAATTTTCTTAAGAATGCAGAATTTGCAGAAACCAAAGGCGGGGGGAGGCTACCGTTGACCAGAAAATGAACCGAAGCAGCCATTTAAATTCGAAAGCAGATCAGAGACTGGGAATCCTTCAGCAAGTAACTCACTTTCTGACTGTTCATAGCTTGTCCCCCTCGACAAGGTGCAAGTCAAGAGTGTGATGAGTGACATGCCACTTACCTGGATGATTCCTGATGAAGGGCTCCTGCCCGAAACATCAATTTTCCTGCTCCTCGGATGCTGCCTGACCTGCTGTGCTTTTCCAGCACCACTCTAATCTTGACTCTGATCTCCAGCATCTGCCGTCCTCTCGAGGTTTGTCCACATTTCCTGGTAAAAGGGTTGAACGATAGGGTTTGAGGGCCTGGTTTTGCTGCTCCTTTCCCTTGTAAAATTGTTGTTTCTTTGTATACAGCTGTTAATGTTAACTGTGTTTTGTAAACTGTTTTGTAATTGTTTAATAAAATTTAAAAAAACAGGAGCATTAACAGTTCTCCTCACTCTGAGAGCTGGACCAATGTCAAGAACTTGTCAGGAAGGGGACTGACTCTGAGCTGGCTCGCTGCCCATTGTGTACTGCTCTTGTTGGATTCTGCTCTGCATTTCGGAAGTGGGGTGGGGGGTGGTTGTCTGATTCCTAAACTGGCTGAATTATTTGCCAGTTTGTTAACTGGTATTCCTTTTCATTGAGGACTGACTTCTAAACTGCCTGATTGACACAGTCAATGTGTTACAGGTGTAATTCAGTTTTCATTAGGGAACGGTTGTTTCACTGGCTGGTTACAGCTGGGGTGTGTGTTACTCTATTGTCTTTTACTTTGAGAAAAAGAATTATGCTGATTTTGTGGCAGGGCGTAGCCCTTGCATTCTGGTTTTCTTTGTCCTTTTGCATGTGTTTTCACTTTTTTTTGGTGTTTGTACTGAGTCTTTGTAAGAAAATACATCTTTCCAGATGAGCTGTTCCTGTGGATAGGCCTGGACATTTGTTGGTGCACAGGCCTCTGTAAAGATTGTGTGTGCTGAGAGATAAGCAATTGCTGCATCCAGAAGTTTGGGAGTAGACCCTACCTTCGGGAGTGGACAAAACCCCTGTGAGTTAACAGCACCTTTACAATGTACTGTGTTCCTGTGAGTGGGCCTGGTTCTCTATGGATGGTCTGACCTGCTGTGCTTTTCCAGCACCACTCTAATCTAGACTCTTTATGGATGGGCCAGGCCACTCTGGAGATGATGTATGTGCTGTGGGGTGTGCATTTGCTGCCTTTTGGAGTGGACTCTGCTTTTGGGCATGGACTCTGCCTTGGTACTGGAAACTGTATTGTGAGGATTTTGTGAATTCTGCTAATGTATGTGAGTTTTGTAATTAATTGTGGTTGTGTGGACAGACTGGGTGCATCAGTTCACTGGCTGGCTGGGGTCTGGAGGGTCAATGACTGGCCTGGAGGAAAATGGACTGGGAGTAGGCCTGTTAGTACGCAGTGGCTGGGGGCTAAGCAACCAAAAGTGTGTCCAGAGGAAAGCTGGTCAGGGGAGGGGCAGACAGTATATGGGCTGGCTGGGTGCCAGACGGTTGAAGACTGGCCTGAAGGAAAGTGGGCTGGGAGGAGCCTGTCAGTATGTGGGAAGGGCGGGGCCAGGCAACTGATGGCATCCTCGCAGGAAAGCCAGTATTGGGAAGGCTGGTCAGGACGTGGGGAGGCTGAGCCAGGCAGCGAAAGACAGGCCAACCAGGGATGGACTGATCAGTACGCAGAGAGCCAGAAAGCTAATGGCTGGTCCGTAGAAATGCTGGCCAGGAGAAAGGGTCAGTCAGTACGTGGGGTGGCCGGGAGCTGGAAGGCCAACAGCCAGTCTGTAGGAAAGCAGGTCAGGGTGGTTTGGTTAGTACACGTGGCGACCGGGAGCCAGTGGCTGATGCCCGCCCAGAGAAAAGTGGGCTGGGAAGGGTCAGTCAGTACGCAGGGTGGCCGGCGACCAGAAGGCCAACAGCCAGCTTGTCGGAAAGTGACCTGGGTCAGTCTGGTCAGTACGCAGGGCGACTGGGAGCTGGGTGATCGACAACCAGCCTGGAGGAAAGCAGGCCTGGAGTTGATCAGTCAGTACACAGTGGCCGGACACCGGAAAGCTGATGGCTGTCCTCCAGGAAGGCTAGCCAAGGCCGATCTGATCAGTATGTGGGTGCAGAAGGGTGTCTGGTGTCTCTTTTTTATATAGCAATAATGGGTCTGTGCTCTATGCAGTGTTTCTCATTTGTTTGCACTGCCTTGTCTGTGTTTGTTACAGTTACCTTTGACTGAAAGTGAGATTTAAGGTTTGTCCTCCTCTTCCTGAAAACTCATTGAATGGTGGGGTTTGGGATTTGGCTTTGCTGCCCTTTCCCCCTGTATGAACTGCTGCTGTCTGTTTATTGTCTATTGTAATTTGTACTGTATAATAAAATTTTTAAAAGACAGGAGCGTCAGACCCACAGCAATGTGGCTGATTCTTAACTGCCTTCTGGGCAATAGAATCCCTACAGTGCGGAAACAGGCCATTCAGCCCAACGAGTCCACTCTGAAGAGTAAAATAACCAGACCCATTCCCTTACTCCTATTATCCTATATTTACTCCTGACTAATGCACCTAATCGACACATCTTTGCACAATTTACCTAACCTGCACATCTTTGGATTATAAGAGGAAACTAGAGCATCCAGAGGAAATCCCCGCAGACATGGGGAGAATATGCAAACTTGACACAGACAATTGCCCGAGGCTGGAAGCGAACCCAGGTCCCTGATGCTGTGAGGCAGCAGTGCTAACTGCTGAGCCACTGTACCACCCATAATAAATACTGGACGAGCCAGTGATATCCATGTTCCACGATGGATCTTTTAAATAAAAGCTTAAGGAAATGGCAAATTAAAGAGCACAATAAAGTATTGTTTTCCCACTTCTCAAGATGTTTGACTGTGATTTGGACAATTGCTTCAAACTAGAAGGAAGGTGAGGAGAATTCAACCAAGCTTGCAACTTTTTTATTTTCTGCTGTTTCTGCTTTTGCTTCAAACTTCCAGCCGCCACAGATCTTTGTCTTCTTTTAGTGAGTTGTTATGGTCTGGAATGCTGCGAGTGAATTTAGTAACAACATTAACAAGGAAACTAAATAATTACTTGATGCCAAGACTATTTCAAGAATGTGTAAAATGACGAGATGGAGTGGAACAAATTGGATGAGAAAACCAACACCATCAAGATGGGCCAAATGGCTGCCTTTTCTTCAGGACCATTCTCTAATTTTCTCATAACCAACTGAGTACACGTTACAAACGCAGACGGAAGTTTCCACTCCACTGTAGTAGCTTTCACTAAATCATCATGAATAGCCTTTAACAAGCCCGAAACAAATAGTTACTTGGGGAATTTTTTTCCAACACATTTCAGTGTGAAACAAGACCCGGGGTAGTTGTACAGTCTGAAAAACAGCCCATTACATCCTTAATGATGCTATTAGTCCACTGTTTATTTACATCACCAAGAAGAGGACATGGTCTTAATAGAATCAGCTTTATCTGCAAGCCAGAAACTTCATCAACCCTCAAAGCTCAGTGCTCAGTCACCAAGAAAGAAAAACTTCTATTTATAAAGCATTGTTTGTTGTTTCAAGATATCCCAAAGTGCTTCACAGCCAATGAAGTACTTTTGAGATGTGGTCGCTTTTTTAACATCGGAAATGAGGAGGCCAATTTGTACAGGGATAGGCAGATAGGACTAGTTTAGTTTGGTATTATAGTTGGCAAGGATTGGTTGGAGTGAAAGGTCTGTTTCTGTGCCCTCTGACTCTCTGGTTATGTTGGCCAATTATGATTCAGCCAATCTCAAACAAAACAATCTCACTCAACTGACCCATGTTGGCCAGAATATTTGTTTTAAGAGTCATAGAGTTGTACAGCGTGGAAACAGACCCTCCGGTCCAACTCTTTCCTGCCAACCAGATATCCAAACCTAATCTAGTCTCATTTGTCCCATATCCCCCAAAGCTCCTCTTATTCATATACTCCTCTAAATGTCTTTTTAAATGTAGTAATTGTACCTGCCTCCACCACTTCCTCTGGCAACTCATTAGCTCCCTTTTAGATCTTTCCCCTCACCCGAAACCTATACCCTCTAGTTTTGGACTCCCCTATGCTGGGGAAAAGATCATGTCTTTTTACCCTATCCATGCCCCTCATGATTTTATAAACCTCCATAAGGTCACCCCTCAGCCTCTGACTGTCCAGGGAAAACAGCCCTGTCCTATTCAGCCTCACCCTATTGTTCAAACCCTCAAACCTTGGCAACATCCCTGTAAATCTTTTCTGGACTCTTTTTTTTTTTGCAATGTCTTTCCTGTGGCAGGGAGATCAGAATTGCACACAGTCTTCCAAAAGTATTTTTCAACATCATGCCATTGGATCATAAACACTCACCAAGAAAGGAAGGCAGGATTACCATTTAACTTCTTACCCAGAAGACAGCAACTCCAATGGTGAACAGCTGCTAGCATCAGCCTGGATATAGGTCAATAGCTCCTGAAATGAGAATTGAACTCAATGCCTTTGGACTCAGTGGGAGAAAAGTGCATGCTACTGAACCATGGCTGGAACCAATGAAATCATCTTCTGTCTGATATGCTTTTAAAGTCTCTCCGACAACCAGGCATGTATGCAACAGTGATTTCATAGCACATTTTTAAAAGTATTCTTTAATGTCTTGTAGATTTAACTGTAAGCATTAAATATGAGAAGTACATATACTGCAAAAATGTGATGGTGTCTCTGGCATTTTAAATAGAACAGTGAGATTGTGGAACACACTATCGTGAAAAGTTGAGGCGAATATCAAAGAGGTATTTAAGCAGAGGACAGAGAGCAGGACAGTGGAGAGAGAGTGGAATAGAAGGATATGTTAATAACACAAGATAAGGCAAAAAACAGAGGCCTGTGCAAGTAGAAGCCAAATCCTGGATCTACTGGGGCTTTCCTTCTGACTTTCAAAAGTATTACCCATATTAACTTCTCCACTTTCAATATTCAGGGAGCTACCACTAACAGAAGCTGAACTGGGCTAGCCATATAAATACCACAGCTACAAGATTATGTCAGAAGCAAGAAATTCTGCAGTGAGTCCTGACTCCCCAAAGCCTGTCCCACCATCGACAAGGCACAAGTCAGGAGCGTGACTGAATATTCCCCACCTGTCTGGGCGAGTGTTTCTCCAATAAGACTCAAGAGGCTTAGCGTGATCCAGATCAAAGCAGCTCCTGCTTGATTGGCACCACATCTCCGAACATCCACTCCCTCCACCACCGATCAGTAGCAGTAAAAGGTGCTATCTACAAGAGGCAGTACAATAAATCACCAAGGCTCCTTCAACAGCACTTTACAAAACCTCAACCATCTAGAAGGATAAGGCAGCAGATTAAGAACTTTGTCACCTGCATGTTCACCTCCAAGTCACACAGCATCCCAACTATTCTTTTCCTGGGATGTGGTCTTTGCTGACAAGCTCATCATTTGTTGTCCATCCTTAAGTGTCTTGAAACTGAGCAGTTTTTTCAGAGAGACAATAAGAGTCAAGCACATTGCAGTAGGTACAGATTCCTGTGGAGGCCAGATCAAGTAAGGATGGTAGATTTCCTCCACTAAAGAGCACTTATGAACAATAAGGTAAACTTGCAGATTGGGTTGGTAGTTATGAAGGAAATACCATGTTGTCATTCATCTCAAGAGGACTAGAATATAAAAGCAGGGATGGGCTTTTGAGGCTTTGAGGCTCTGGTCAGATCACATTTAGAGTATTGTGAGCAATTTTGGGCCCTGTATCTCCAGAAGGGTGCATTGACCCTGGAGTGGGTCCAAAAGACATACACGAGAATGATCTCAGGAATGAAAGATTTAACTTCTGAGGAACGTTTGAGGACTCTGGGTTTATACTTGATGGAGTTCAGAAGGATGAGGGGGATCTGATTGAAACTTACAGAATAATGAATGGCCTGGACAGAGTGGGCATTGGGAAGATCTTTCCATTCTCTGGAGAGATGAGGACCCGAGCACAAAGCCCGAGAGTAAAGGGCAGATCCTTTAGGACAGAGATAAGGAGAAACTTCTTTGGCCAGAGAGTGGTGAATCTATAGACTTCATTGCCTTAGAAGGTTGCAGAGGCCAGTTCATTGAGTATGCT
The DNA here is from genome assembly GCF_047496795.1 of Chiloscyllium punctatum. Taxonomy (NCBI): domain Eukaryota; kingdom Metazoa; phylum Chordata; class Chondrichthyes; order Orectolobiformes; family Hemiscylliidae; genus Chiloscyllium; species Chiloscyllium punctatum. The sequence goes on from NC_092743.1 coordinate 13,173,785, forward strand.
TAAAACAGAGATAGACAAGTTCTTGATTGTCAAGTGAATCAAAGGTTAGGGGGAGAAAGATGGAAAATGGGGTTGAAAAAGTGATCAGACATGATTGAACGGTGGAGCACTCTTGATGGGCCGAATGGACTAATTTCTGCTCCTATGTTTTTTGGTCTTATATGGGACTTTATATCAAACAATGATAGCCACCATGGTCACCAGCTTTATATTCCAGATTTGTTGAATGTATGTCAATTTCACCAGCTGTCATGGTGGGATTTGAACTCATGATCCCAAGAATGTTGAACTGGGTGTCTTACTCCTACATATCCATCTCTTGAAGTTATAGCATTGTTCCTTCATAGTTGCTGTTCCAAAGTCCTGGGACTCAAGATCAGCAAGGCAGCCTTTGTGTGATAGCTGGAGAGCAGTTAAAACTCTGTCCAGCAACTTTCATAGTTTCTTTTCAACTCTTGACCAGCCAGCACTAGCCTCCTTTAGATTGCTGCTTTTAGCATTCAAGTGGCCGCCAGTCCTTCAGCATGATATATCTCAGGTGCTGGAATATCTATCAAAGTCTTATAATAATAAGCAACCTGCAAATAACTTTCCAGGCCAGTTAATATCAGTTTGTTTGTACTTGTCTTTTCTAAAGAGAAACTGCTGTCTGAAGTCCAAATTTCAACTCTCAACATCAGCTCACATTTCCAAACCAAAGAAAAATCAGAAAATCAAATAAAAGCAGTGATGATCTTAACAAAATGTCTTTTCAAAAATCTAAGTACTTACATCCACAAGTTCTCCTTTATTGAAAGCGCACATTGCTTTGTCAAAGAACTCTGTTAAATTGGTGAAAAGTGATTTCTCTTTCACGAAGCCATCATAAACCTAGTTAAAAATCACACAACACCAATTAGCCAATTAAACTAGCCAATTAAACCTGCTGGACTATAAACTGGTGTTGTGTGATTTTTAACTTTGTACACCCCAGTCCAACACCGGCATCTCCAAATCATCATAAACATAATCGTCTTTGACCCATTCCTAAACCTAATGTATCCATTTACTTCAGCTAAGCTTTGCTTTCATGCCCTTGTAATTGTCTTCAATAAATGAACGCTTATTTAAGCTTAAGTTTAAAGTAAAGCTTAAAATATTATTTAAGTTTAACATATTCATCTTGGACCTGCATTTCTCTCCCTCAAACTGAACGTAAAATTCGACTAGACTGTAAGTTGCTGCGACCTTCAGGTACCTTTGCTGTGAGATCATTTATTAGTTCATGTACAATATTAAAACTATATCACCTGCTGACTGGTTGCTGTTCTGATTTTTCTATCCTGAAAACTTTTTATGAATTCTTCATCGAGGCTACTTTTGCCAATTGATTTTTCCAGCCTAGATATAGATTAATCTTGCTTTGAATATTTCTGTACCTTGTTGACACGCTATCGATATTTCTAGTCAAAATGCACAGCTGATCAGGCAGCATCTGAGGAGCAAGAGAGTTGGTGTTTCCTGGTGAAGAGCTTATGCTCGAGTGTCACTTTCTCCTATCAATATTTCTACTTTTATGTTGTATTCTACCATGTGGTACATGTTGGAAGCTCTGTGCATCATCGTCACAAAGCATCTTGTCTTTATTGTTTCTCATCTCTCCCCAAACAGTTCTGCTTTGTAGATTCCTGAACTTATGTCATCCTTTTTCCATTGTGCGAGTACCATCAATAATTAATAGCATGATCTCTCTGATATACGAGATTCCTGTCCTTCCCAAAGGTCTACCCTTCAACATTCAGTTTGTAATTTGTATCTGGCTGCAGTACAAGAGCTGCAGCAACTCAAATGGAAGGCCTACCATCATCTGTTTGGTGCAACTCAAGTTGAAAGTAATTTTAAGAGCGTAAGGCCAAAAGATAGGAGCAGAATTAAACCATTTAGCCTATCGCACCTGTTCCATCATTCTCCTGTCTTCTCCTTGTAACCCTTAATCCCCTGACAAATCAAGAACCTATCTTCCTTTGTCTTAAATACAGCTCTTTCACCTGTAATGTGTGTTTCATTAATGCAAATTCATTGTAGCATACAATCCCGACAAAATAGAATCCCTACAGTGTGGAAACAGGCCCTTTGGCTCAACAAGTCCACACCGAACCTCTGAAGAGTAACCCATCCCCCTACCAAATTATCTTATATTTACCCCAGACTAATGTACCTAGGGTGTAGGTTTGCTCGCTGAGCTGTAGGTTTGATATCCAGAGGTTTCATTACTTGGCTAGGTAACATCATCAGCGGTGACCTCCAAGTGAAGCGAAGCTGTTGTCTCCTGCTTTCTATTTATATCTTTCTCTCCTGGATGGGTTTTCTGGGGTTTGTGGTGATGTCATTTCCTGTTTGATTTCTGAGGGGTTGATAGATGGCATCTAGATCTATGTGTTTGTTTATGGCGTTGTGGCTGGAGTGCCAGGCCTCTAGGAATTCTCTGGCATTAATGTACCTAACCTAGACATCCCTGAGCACTATGGGGCAATTTAACATGTACATCTTTGGATTGTAGGAGGAAACCAGAGCAAACCCTTGCAGACACGGAGAGAATGTGCAAACTCCACACAGACAGTCACCCAAGGGTGGAATCGAACCTGGGTGCCTGTCACTGTGAGGCAGCAGTGCTAACCACTGATTGATGATTTGGAGACACCATTACTAAAGCGTGAACTTTTAAAATGTGTATTGGTTATAACGTGATTCTGGCCCCATGAGTTGAAATGCACTCTAGATAAAGGAGAACTTGTGGATGTATGTACTTAGATTTTGAGAAGACATTTTGTTGAGATCATCACTGCTTTTCTTTGATTTTTCTCATTTTTTTGGTTTGGAAATGTGAGCTGATGTTGAGAGTTGAAATTTGGACTTCAGACAGCAGTTTCTCTTTAGAAAAGGCAAGAACAAACAAACTGATATTAACTGGCCTGGAAAGTTATTTGCAGGTTACTTATTGTTATAAGACTTTGACAGACATTGCAGCACCTGAGATGTATCATGCTGAAGGACTGGCAGCCACTTGAATGCTGTTCTTTTTGACTAGAAATATTGATGGCGTGTCAGCAAGGTGCAGAAATATTCATATTAATCTATTATAATCTATCATCATTCATCTATATCTCACCTGGAAAAATCATGTCATGCTATTACGTGATTTGCTTATAACACGGGATTGCACGAGACAGGAACGGGATTGCACATTATGGCAGAACCAATTGTACACTCAATGACCTGGCCTCCACTGTGTAGCAATAGGTTTTGTCATGGATAATCTCTGGTAATGGAGGGACTGTGCAAAAGGCTAAACGTTGGGACTTTATTCACTGAAGTCAATAAGAACATGAGGTGATCTCAATGAAACATATAGGATCCTAAAGGGGTTTGAAAGGATAAATGCTGAGAGGATGATTCCCCTCGTGAGAGAGTCTAAAACCAGAGGATATAGTCTTAGAATAAAGAGGCACTAACTTAAGACTCTGATGAAGAGGTATTTCTTCTCTCAGTTGGTCGAGAGTCTTTGGAACTCCTTGCTACAGAGAGCTGTAGGGGCAGAGTCCTTGTGTATATTTAAGGCTGAAAGACATTGATTTCCGTTCTGATCAAGAATCTAAGGGTTATGGGGAAAGGGCAGGAAGGTGGACGTGAGGAATGTTGGATTAGCCATGATTCTATTGAATGATAGAGCAGGCGCAAGGGGCTGAATGGCCTACTCCTGTTCTCATTTGTTATGGTCTTATTACTATGTACAAAAAAATTAAACCTCAAGACAGCTTTAAAATAATCTGCAGATTTTGCATTCCTGTATTTCACATAATAATATTATTCAGATCCCATTATTGTATCGGCAACATTTTTGCCAAATAGTAAATCAAAAAGTATACCTTATTTTTCTCCAGTGCAAATTCCAAAGTATTTTTGCATCAACCCATTAATTGCCTTTCACCCGAAGCAACATATTGACTGAAGAGGTAATAGTTAATTGAATTTACAAGCTTGCTTGTTGGTGACTGTGAGGAAATGGATCCATACTGGCATTGCATTACTGTAAAAAATCAGAAAGCTTACTTGAGACCTGGGGAGAGACAGCTCCCTCAAGTTGGAAAGTTTCAAGGTTATTTCTGTCTCAGAAATTATCCGAGAAATCCACCTAAATGACTAGTCATCCTTGGCACATAAGAACAATGTATATTTTTACCAGTCAGAAGACATTGCAGAAAACAATTTTGTTTCGACAGGCTTAGGTATGAAATATCTTGACTAACTCAGTTTGGCATGTCTTCCCAAGTCGTCATCTGCAAATTAATGATTTGCATTTTTTAAAATAGTTTAGTGACTTTACCTCAAACAATCATAGACTATAGGTAACACAAGATGAAGAACAACCATGAAAACACAGGGACAGAAAGAGATCATTTAGTCTCACACGCATGTTCCACTAGCCTAATATAATGGTAATATCACTGGGCTGGTTATCCAGATAAACCCAAACTACTGTTCTGGGTGACATGGGTTCAGATCCCAGCCATGCAAATGGTGAAATGTATATCTTAAAAAAGTCTGGAATTTTGAAATAAACTGGCCTAATGTTGATTGTCATAAAGTCCATCCCGGTGTCTAATTGACTTCAGTGGAAGGAAATCTGCCATCTTTACCTGGTCCGGGTCTGGGCTACATGTAACTCCAAATCCGCAGCAATGTGGTTCACTCTTAATTACCTCCACATCAGCTAAGAATGGACAGTAAAAGCTGATCTACTGATCGATGTCCATTTCCTACAAACAAATACTAATGTCGCTTTCCTATTTTGTCACGATCTCCCCCCATGTTATCACAACGAAAAATAGATCTACCTGTCTTGAACACAGTGCAATATCACAGCACTTGAAGGTAGAGAATTCAAAACTTTCAGCACTCTCCTCACTGCAGTCTTTTGGGGAGACAATGGCCTAGTGGCAGCGTTACTGGGCTGTTAATCCAGACTAACCCAGCTAATGTTCTGGAGACCATGGGTTTAAATCTTGCCATGGCAGACAGTGGAATTTGAATCCAATAAAAGGCTGGAAGTAACAGTCTACTGAACATGAAACTATTGTCGATTTTTGAAAAAAACTTACCTGGTTTACTTTTCGGGAAGGAAATCTGCCATCCTTACCTAATCTGGCCTACATGAGATTCCAGAGCAACATGGTTAACATTTAACTTTTCTCTGGGCAATTAGGAATGGGCAATAAATGCTGGCCTAGCCAGTTACACCTTCATCCTGTGAATGAACAAAGAAAATTGGGTGGCACGGTGGCTCAGTGGTTAGCACTGCTGCCTCACAGCGGTAGGGTCCCAGGTTCGATTACAACCTCAGGTGACTGTTTATTTGGAGTTTGCACATTCTCCTTGTGTCTGAGTGAGTTTGCTCCGGTTTCCTCCCACAGTCCAAAGATGTGCAGGTCAGGTGAATTGGCTATGCTAAATTGCCCGTAGTGTTAGGTGAAGGGTTGAGTGGTGGGTCGGTGTGGACTTGTTGGGCCGAAGGGCCTGTTTCCAAACTGTAAGTAATCTAATCTAAAATTAAATAAATGTAGAAACTAGGAGCGGGAGTAGGCCATTCAGCTCTTTTGAGTCTGCTCCACCATTCAATATGATCATGGCTAACCATCTAACTCCGTCCCCTGTTCCTGCTTTCTCCCCATATCCTTTAATCCTTTCAGCCTTAAGAACCATATCTAACTCCTTCTTGAGAACATTCAACACTTTGGCCTCAACTGCCTTCTTCAGCAGAGAATTCCACAGGCTCCCCATTCTCTGGATGAAGGAATTTCTCCTTATTTCAGTCCTAAGTGTGCCCGTCATTATTCTGGATCTGCTTCCCTAGTTTCCAATCCCATACCTGGGGAAGCATTCTTTCAACATCTGTCATGACGAGCCCTTTAAGAATTTTGTGAGCTTCAATGAAGTCAATGAGATTCTTCTAAACTCTGGAGAATACAGGTCTGGTTTACATAAATAAAAACAGAAATTGCTGGAGAAACTCAGCAGGTCTGGCAGTACCTGTGGAGAGAAACCAAAGTTTGGTTTCAAGTCTAGTGATCCTTTTTCAGAATTGTTAACAGGTCAGAAAATAAAGTAATTACGCTGATGACAGAGTGTTTTGGGGGCTGATGAGAAAGGAGTGAGCAGAGAGGTGGAGACAGTGCCCAGATAGATAGAGAGAGAGAGAAAAAAAGAGAGATATAAGGTTATTTAGACAAAGACATGGAACAAGAAAACCTAGAAAGATGAGAATGGGGACTGAGTGGGTCTTAATCTCTCCAAACCATTGCAAGGTATGTATATGTTTTGTATTAATTTAAGTGGAGCTCCAAAAATGGCCAGCAACATTCTCTACAATAATGCTGATCTGCCTTAATTAGAGCAGGTGCTTTCCATATTTGGAAGTGAGATCACAAGCAAAAGGAACAAGGGTAGGCCAATTGGCCTCTCAGAGCTGTTATACCATCTATTACAATCATGGCTGATCTTTTAACTCAACACCAACTTGCTTCCCAATCTTCATGTTGTCCTCAGTCTCCTGTCTGATATTTATCCCTCAGCCAACATCACCAAAGCCAGGTAGAATTAGAAGTTTAAGAGTGAAAATTGGATAATGTTGCCACACAGGACACCATCTTAGGTACAAAGGACCTAGTTACAAATCTTTGATACTAGAACAGAGGATTGAAGAAAAAAGCTAAAAGATCTACATGACAGTTCTTCCTGGTATAAATTAGGAAAATAAAGAATTAAAGTTGAAAGATAAACATTACAGTCCTCCTATAGCTTGCAGTCGCTCCACGCTGGAGGCTTTCCACACGTGATCTTACTCTCCCCAAACTGGCTACGCAAGCTGTTGACCACTATCTGTGTCAGGCTGACGACACCGGGCCCCCAACCCACCGGCTACCCTGATCCAGATATGTTGGTGAATGTCAAATTACTGTTGGTGGGATCTTGCTGTGTGGGAAAATGGCTGCAGTATTTTGCACGTTATAACAGTGGTGACTATTCAAAAGCAATGATTTGACTACAAATCTCTTCAGGGCTCCTTGATGTCCTGTTGTACCAAGAGATGGCTCTCTTTTTTTTTTACAACGGCAATTTTAGAATTTTGAAGAATTATTTCTGGGATGTGGGTGCCACTGGCCAGGCCAGCACCTATTACTTAGAAAGCAGCTAAATGCAACCATCTTGCTATGGGTCTAGAGTCACATATAGGCCAAATCAGAGAAGGGCACTAGATTTCCTTCCCTAAAGGGCATGGGTGAACCAGCTGGGTTTTCCCCCAACAATCATTGGCGTCTTAATTCGAAAATTGTTTAAATGGAATTTTAATTCCACCACCTGCCATGAATGAGCCCCAGTCCCCAGAGCGTGACCTGTGTTTTAGGATTAATAGTCGAACAATAATGCCACGAGGCTATCACCTGTCCCAAATTGCCAAGTAACAGACTAAATCTATCAATCAATGAACAACCTTCCTGTGTAAAATATGTCAGTGTTGAAAAATGAAGCACATTTTACTCCAGTGTAAAGTTCATAGAGTCCCTGTGGTATAGAAGCGGGCCATTTGGCCCATCAAGTCCACACAAGCCTTTTGAAGAGCATCCCACCAAGGCCCAACCCCTCTACCCTATCCCAGCATTCCCATGGCTAAACCATCTTGTCTACACATCTCTGGATGCTACAGCATGGCCAATCCACTTCACTTGCATGTCTTTGGACAGTAGGAGGAAACCCAGGCAGATGCAGGGAGCATGTACTAACTTTACACAGCTACCCAAGGCTGGACTGAATACAGATCCCTGGCACTGTGAAGGAGCAGTGTGAACCACTAAGTCACCATGTTGCCCAATTCTTCTGAACCAACTGAGCTATTTTGACTTTGAGCAACAAGGCAAAACCATTTCTAACCAATCAGCAATTCAATTTGTAATTTGGGTGATGCCAATGGACTTAACAATTTGGGAGAGATGGAAGAGCAGGTTAATGGCTGGTTATCAATTATTCTCACTGTGGGGCAATGAGTAGGTGAACCATTCTGAGTGAATGCTTTCCGAGGAAGCATTGTTACGATGGAGGGAATGGACAGTGGAGTTAGAGTTCTGAAACAGCCTTCCATCTCACAATGAATAAACTTTACTTCAGGTGTTTACTTCCTATCCATTCATCTTCAAAGTGATTATGAAAAGGTGAATACGGACTAGACAAGATTAATTATCACAGTGCTCTAATTGCTTTCCCAGAGCGTCTGTTAATAACTAATTTTAGCAGAAAAGGCATGCAAAAAAAAAATAATTAGAACTGGCAATGGAGAGGAAACACCCAATTAGAACCAAGTCTTCCTCTGTTGAAAAAGATGGGAGGAATCCTTGTTTTTTCAATCTGATAAATGACCCACTAACAACATCTCAGAATTCTCTTATTTTAGAATGTCTGATGCTTAATTATGTAAATGTCTTGATCATGATGAAAAAAGAGCCCTGAAATAATGACCCTTTAATGATTCTCATGCAACTAATGAGCCACTTAAGCCATTTAAATGTCGAAATGTCATTAATCCTGCTACGGAGCGTGCCATATCTGTACAGAATAGGAATTACATGAAAAGGATGCAGGAAAAGAAGCCTTGGGTGCACCATTGCACGAAATATTCTGGCAGCCAATCATCAAGGTATGGGTGGAGCGCGCCCAATTGCCCTCTGTTGTTCTCCAGGCTGAAGCTGACAAACCAGCCTCCAAATTGCGGTGAATTTACACAACAGACCATTCAGGCCAACAGGTCTATCCTCTGCTCAAGACTTCTTCCATTCTACTTCATCTACCTATCAAACTCTCATAGAGTTATAGAGATGTGCAGCACGGAAGCAGACCCTTTGGCCCAACACATCCATGCCGACCAAATATCCTAACCTAATCTAGTCCTATTTGCCAGCACTTGGCCCATCTCCCTCTAAACTCTTCCTATTCAAATCCCCATCCAGATGCCTTTTAAATGTTGCAATTGTACCAGCCTCCACCACTTCTTCTGGCAGCTCATTCCATACACGTACCACCCCCTGCATGAAAAGTTGCCCTTTAGGATCCTTTTAAATTTTTCCTCTTTCACCCTAAACCTATCCCCTCCAGTTTTGGACTACCCCACCCCAGGGAAAAGACCTTGTCTATTTATCCTATCCATGCCCCTCAGGATTTTATAAACCTGCATTAGACCACCCCTCAGCCTCCAAGGTTCCAGGGATAATAGCCCTAACCTATTCAACCTCCCGTGCCTCTGCAGTGAATCTGCGCTGTCACCTGAATACTCCCTTGGGGTAACGAGTTCCATATTGCAAATGGTTGCTGGGTAAACAATGTCACCCTTTTCTTTTTCTTTATCCTTTCATGAGATGTAGGCATTGTTGACAATACCAGCATGTGTTGCCCATCCCTAATTGCCCTGATGTTGGGTGGAAAATTTCCATTTTTCCTGACAGGTTTACCCTCTAAGATCTCATACCATGTTAGAAATTGTTTGTTGTGCCAGAGTCTCCATATCCCCTTGAAGGAGTTTGGAGATGTGATCAAGTCTGTCCCATCTGGTTACACACTTCCCAAGTTCCCATCTCAAGATAACCGTGCAATGCCCAGCAACTACAGTTGCTATACCTCAAGGATTCACTCCCTGCTGAGCTACAGACAAGATATGAATACAATCTCTTCACCTTCCAGTGAAACCATAAGCAAATGGGGTTACTGTTGACCAGAAACTGAACTGGAGTCACCATGTAAATATAACAGTTACAAAACCAGCTCAGAAACTAAGAAACTTAACAAGTAACTCAACTCCTGACTCCCAAAGCCTGTCCACCATCTAGAAGGTATAAGTCAGGAGAGTGATGTAATACTCCCCACTTACCTGGATTGGTGCAGCTCTAAAACTCAGGAAGCTTGACACCATCCAGGAAAAAGCAGTCGCTTGTATCAACATCAAATAGACCAAGTCCAATTAGTGATACCCATGTCCCACAAATGAAGAGAATAAAATCCTGTAGGAACCAATTATCTCAACATGACTCTTCCAAAATTCTTCAATCTCAAAATAAACGTCTTTTTTGTCCCCATGGATGTAGCTGAATGCATTGCGTCCGCCCCCTGACTCCCTAGTTGTGCGTCTCATCGTGGATGATGTCTCCAAAGGAGACATCATCCACGATACTATGACCACACCCACTCCAGAGACAATCTGCAACCCCATTCCCTACTCCTGCCCCACACCAGGTCTTAGCCCCCAGCCCTGTGTGTTTTTACCATCCCCCTAAATTTGCCCCTTACTGAGGATGAACAATCAGTTATCAGTAAGGCCTCCCCTTCAGACCACTATACTTCCAGGTCAATGAATTCAACACACATCATGACATTGAATTTTTCTTCCACCACCTCCACCTCTGTGCTTGCATTTTCCATCAGCACTCTCACCCACCCTCCGAGGGCCCTCTCTCTTTCCTCGAATACATCCCATTCACTTGGAAACCCTATGCTGATCTGTTACATGCCCTCAATCTCAAAATAAAATTCCAAGGTCATTTCCTCTTCCACAATTCTGGTCAACAATGTTCCATCTAAGATGCCTTCTCAAACTGCTGCTGTCCATTTGGTGGATGTCCAACAGGTTTATTTGGACACGCTAGCTTTCAGAGCACCGCTCCTTCATCAGCAGCGCTCCCAAAGCTAGTACTTCCAAATAAACCTGTTGGACTATAACCTGGTGTTGTGATTTTTAACTTTGTCCACCCCAGTCCCACACTGGCACCTCCACTTCATGGATATACACTGTATTTCCAAGTCAGGATGGTGAGTGGCTTAGGGAGAAATCTGTCGATGTTGGTGTTCTTATGTATCGATTGGTTTTTCAGAGGGTGGGTAAGTGCCAACCATGTCACTGTGAGTCTGGATTCACATGTAGGTCACATCATGTAAGGATGGTAGAAGTCTTTTCCTAAAAGATCATTAGTGAGCCAGTTGGGTTTTTCTTGATAACTGATAGGAGTTCCATGGTTACCAGAAGTAACAGTAGCTATCAATGTGTCATCATTGTGTAACGATAGACAAAATACACCCATGGCATTTAACTATATTAAAGGTACTGCATAAATGCACAGTTTTGTTGTTGTGGTGAGGGTTCTGTGTCTTTATCAGGCCAACATCAATGCTATGCTCTGAGCTGGCAGATTTTGATATGTGGTGTGCTGAGACACAATCACTGAAGGGTGAGAAATGTGTCCAAATGAAGCCTTGGAAACCTTTGGAACAATGCTAACAGGTCAAACAAAATCCCAGCGTAACCAGGTTGGCCTTGAAAAACCAACCATTCCGATTAGGTCTGGCAGCATCTGTGGACAGACAGAGGTATCCCCTGCTATCCGAGAGTAGAATGTTCCTATGAAACCTTTCAAAAGCTGAAATGGCATAACGCTAAGAAGTGATTACCATTAATTTTAAATGGGCAAAATTTTGCCTTTTCTTGTAAAAGTGAAAATCCTCTTTGGATTTCTTTTGGTTAGCCAAAACAGGTACTAATGTAGGTCTTTCCTAAAAGCGAAGTGAGGTAAAGCGAACTTTCAAAAAGCAGGAGATACCTGTAAACAGAATTAACGGTTTGGGTTTATACAATTCTGCTTCAGGTCTGATTAGTTCTTCTGAAGAAGTTACATCACACTCAAAACATTAAGTCTGTTTCTCTCTCCACAGATGCCACCACATCTGCTGAGTTTCTTCAGCACTTCCTGTTTTTATTTCAGATTTCTCGAAACTGCAATATTTAGCATTTATTGATTCCAACCAGCCCTTGTCTGAAAGAAACCAAAGAACTGCGGATGATGGAAATCAGAAACAAAAAGAGAAATTGCTGGAAAAGCTCAGCAGGTCTGGCAACAGTTGTGGAGAGAAATCAGAATTAATGTTTTACATCCAGAACTGATGGTGGCTCCGAAAAGATTGGTATATATACTGCAGATCATCAAATCTATAGATTGGTATATATGCTGAAGATGGAGCCATGGGAGGGGTTAGGAGTAAACGATGGGTGGAGATTAAACTCTGAGAGGGGGAAAACAAGAATGGATAAGGATCCGCCTTTGGAGAATGGTTAGTCACTAATGGGAACCATTAGACAGGGCCTGGTGTGTGGGGGTTAGAGTAAGGACATGGGAGAAGGTACTCAGGCCCTAAAATTATTGAACTCCATATCGAGTCCTGGAGGCTGCAGGGTCCCCAAACAGAAAATGAGATGCTGTTCTTTCAGCTTGCACTGAGCTTAGCTGGAGCACAGCAGGGAGCAGGGTGGTGTGTTGAAATGTCAGGCAACTGGAAGCTTGCAGGTAGAATGGAGGTGTTCTGCAAAGTGGTCACCCAGTCTCTGCTTTGTCTCCCCAGTGTAGAGGAGATCACATTGTGAGCAGCGAACACAGTTGATATTCCATGGCTCACCCCAGAAAGATAGAAGCCTTGCTTCCCGAATGTCAGCTGTGATTTAGCTGGAAGCCCTTTTGCCTTTGGTTCATTTGGTCCTGGGTTCAATTCCAAGGGAGTGAGCAACTCTCAAGATTGGTATAGCAGGTGTCTGAGGGGGAGCAGCACTGTCTGAGGTACTTCCCTTCAATCGAGACACTTGCAGATATAAAACAGTGAGGTTATCTCCAGAATCTGGCAAATATCTGTCCCTTAGTCCCCATCATAAAAAGGAACAAATTAACAGGAGATTATCATGTTGCTGTTTGAAGGAGTTTATAGTGCACACATTGTCTGCTGTGATTTTTTTTTACATCACGACATTGATAATAGTTTAAATTAAATGCTTGCAGTTGTGAAAATGCTATCCGTGTATAAATTTTACTTCTATTTTTCTGTCTTTGGTGGTGAGAATTTGAGAACCATCACCTAAGAGCAAAATGCAAGTGGATTGCAGGATGACTGTTCAAATACAAAGGATTATGAAGGATTCAGCACTGAAAGGAAACAATTTTGTCAGCCGTACTTTTTGTGAGATTAATCCAAAACTAATCCCAATGTCTTGTTACTGCTCCTCTTCTGTCTCAAACACTTCCCTCAAAAAATGCAAACTTAATTGCAGGGGATTTGGGAAACATTGCCTGACTCAATCAGCTGCAGTGTGAGAGAAGTGATTACTCTCAAACAGGAACACTAGGCATAGATAGACTTGATGCAATTTAATTTATCACAGAGAGGACACACAGAATGCAGAAAGATTTCAGATCAGCTATTCTTGATTCCATTGGCACCAAACATACAAGGTCAAGATCAGAGCGCTGCTGGAAAAGCACAGCTGGTCAGGATGAAGGGCTTTTGCCTGAAACATCGATTTTCCTGCTCCTTGGATGCTGCCTGACCTGCTGTGCTTTTCCAGCACCACTCTAATCTTGACTCTGATCTCCAGCATCTGATGTCCTCACTTTCACCTACCAAACATACAGGTATAAACATAGAAACGGTTATCAGAAGAAAACAATTTACTTACAGTGGACAACTCTTGCTGTTCTATGGAATTCAGAACAACAATGGGTTTCTCGACTCTTTATCTGAGGAAGAAGTTAGCTGAGGAACTAACTGAGGACAAAGCTAACTGATGTCTTGTTCAGAAGCCTCTGTGCCATTGAGTGCCGCAGAATTGCCGGTTCGCTGTCAGCAAGGAGGAATTATTGCGGCAGCACTGGATTGCACTGCTGCGTGTGTGTGTGTGTGTGTGTGTGTGTGTGTGGAGTTTGCACATTCTCCCTGACTCTGCGTGGGTTTCCTCCAGGTGCTCTGGTTTCCTTCCCCCAGTCTGAAGCTGTGCAGGTCACGAAGATTAGTCATGGGAAATGCAGAGTTGCAGGGATAGGGGCAGGTCTGGTGGGATTCCATCATCAGTGTCAACTCGATGGGCTGAATGGCATACATCTATACTGTAGCAATTGTACATTCAATGAAATGCTGGCCAATGATGACAAATGGTTATCCTTTAGTCCCTCATGCACAAACTGGAGTCAGGATTAAAACTGATGTGAAATGCAATGGGCGATTTGAAGCCCCCTGGCACAGGTTCCAGCCTCTCTCTGGTTCTTGTTTCTGCTTCTGCTCATGGCCTCTGGCTCTTACCCAACCAGCAAAGACCACTTCCCGCCCCCAATTCGCTTATCCCGCACCTTCCCTCTTCATCGCCTGCTGGTGTAGGCCCCAAAGACAGGACGGCCTGGTAACTGCAGGGAATACCCAACAAAGGGTAGGACATGGGTAGCTGAACTCACTCAAAGTCAGGAGCTAGGGGTTCTGCTGGCTGTATGTTGCAGTGGTTTTTGTTACTTGTACATGGAAAAGACAGCACTAAAACAAGGAGCTGGAAAGCAGTTTGGGGCAAACAACATCACATACTCTGAGCTATGTAAGATATTGGACCATCCATTACAAGAACGTGAATGTGAGCTTGTACTTATGTCTTTAACATCAAGTTAAATACCCCGTGGAACATCACAGGAGCACGATGGATGGGGATTTAACTTAGAATCTGAGATATTAAGATGGATAACTAAAAGCTGAACCAAAGGAATAGGTAGATCTTAAGGAGTGGAGAGAACATCAGAGATGGAAGGGTTTAGTGAGGAAGCTCCAGGGCTCAAATAGCTGAAGGCACAGCCATGAATGGTTGAGTGATCGGAATTGAGGACGTGTAAAAGCTTAGGATTAGAAAACTGAGCAGGTTTGCAGAGCCAATTGGAGAATACAAACCAATCAACCCCCTATATCAAATGAGACTGACAGTGCAGGGAACATTGGCACCATAAAGTCCTAACCCTAACTCTGATCTTAACCTTCCCTAACCTTTAACGATTAGAAACTGCTTACTCCCCTGAGCCAAGGAGAATAGGGAAGGGTGAAGTGAATGCTGCATGCTTGGTATGGAACAAGCTGTCAGAGGAGGTGCTGGAGGCTGGGTTTAAATGAAAGGGTGACCGGACAGGTATATGAATAGGAAGGGTTTAGAGGCTATGGGCCAAATACTGCGAACTGGGACCGGATTAATTTAGGATGTCTGGTCAACATGAGTTGGACCAAAAGGTCTGTTTCTGTGCTGTACATCTCTAGGACTATAAATGCCTGCCATCCAGTTGGATTGGAGACCGCCCAATGCCCATTATCGATGCCAACCCAAACACCTACAGGACAGAGATTATGTATCTTTCTCTCACCACCAGTCATATCTACCACACCCCCATTCCCAGTACTGGTTATACCTAATACAGTCTGTTACAGGAAACCTGAGCACGTTTCTAAAGAACGTGAAGCTGTGAATGCTACAGACCGACAGATTTCTGCTCCCTTGACTTGGTGAGAAAGAGCTGGTGGAAAAAGAAAATAATTAGTTGAGTTTGCCCTGGAGAGGGATTCACCTGCATCTTGCCAATTCCCAAAGTGTTGGGAGGGAAGAGCTATTGGAGACCTTCTCAACTCATCAGCGATTAAGGTCTTCAAGTGTCAATTAATGATCACTTAACGGCTTGAACCCATCACTAACCCAGTTAACCTGTCTTCCTTTTCTGTCGTTCCCAGCTGCTGGGGGAGCAGTATGTTCTGCCTGCCAGCTAATGTGGAGGAACATCAGACACCGAGAATTCTGGAGAAACTCAGCTGGTCTGGCAGCATCCATGGAGAGAAAGCGAGCTAACGTGTGAGTCAAGGATGACCCTTCCTCAGAGTCCAAGTGTCAGTTCTGAAGAAGAGTCTTACTGGACTCAAAACACAAACTGTGTTTTTCTCAGCACAGATGTTGCCAGACCTGCTGAGTTCTTCCAGCACTATCTATTTTTGTTTATCAACTCCTCCATTTACCCAGCTTGGTTTCATTTTCAATTGTGATGTTGCCCTTCCTCACCCCCCTCCCCCCAACCGAAAGAAAACCATCAATCACCGAGTTAAATCTTTCAACAGGCCACTCCGCCCATCAGCAGCAACCTCTCCATAGCCTAAATAGCTTTTAGGGAAGAGAATTCTAAATTTATACTGGACTTTGTGAATAGGTATCATTCTTGATATCCCACCTGGCCGTAATTTTAAGGTTTTGCTCCTCCCCTCTGAGAAAAATTGTTTCTTATTTTCCAGAACGCAATGGCATTTTCCTTAAAATTACAAATGTACCCTGTCTTTTATCAGGTTTCCCTCAGCTGCACCTGTTAATCCACCATTGGAAGTGATGAACATAGACGGAGCATCAAGAGTGACACATTGGTGAGGCTAACCTCTCCCTTGAGTAGGTATCAGCTTTTTATCATGTCATCCACCAACATCACCGTCAGGCTCCCATAGTCTCACAGCACCTACCTAGCAGACGAGTCAGCTTATGGATGGTAGAGGTTTCTTCTACTCATGTCCTTGAATCTAATCATCCTGAACTAGAGAGCAGGAGAGTGGAATGGTTATACCTGGCTTGGAATTTTAAACTATCAGACACTCTGCTCATTGGATCCAACCATGGAAGAGGAAGACCAGAAAAATGTTGAGAAATTAAGCTCCAGGCTGTGAGAAGGTGCTGCCTATATTGTAGAAAAATACATGAGACTGCACCCTGAGCAGAATAATGATGCTCTAAGCTAACCACCACCTCTCTTCAGATTCTCATAAGGCTCCAATTTGTGGAAGCCACATTAATTCATTTCAATTCACAAGTAAAGTACCGCTGGACAGACAATTATCTGGGCAAACATGAGGACTTCAGATGCTGGAAACCAGAGTCTAGATTAGAGTGGTGCTGGAAAAGCACAGCAGGCCAGGCTCCTCAGATGCTGCCTGACCTGCTGTGCTTTTCCAGCACCATTCTAATCTAGACAATTATCTGGAATAAATTAGCATTGAAGGTTCTAGCAATAAGGAATCATAATGGGTCCATTACTGAGCAGAAAAGCACGTTCGAGTGTCACGCATGGCGAGCAATGGGCAGTAAATAAACAACAGCAATCTGAACACCTGGGTGGAATCTTCATTTTTGCAAAACCTTCCTCCAAGAGATTGGTTGGATGAGTAGAGTCCTTTCTAGCTCAAAAAATGTTTCTACTTTCACATATCCCATCATTGATTCTTGAAATTCATAAAAATTATAGAATGTGCTTTAACTGTGCACCTTTTTACAATATGATGCTCTCGACCACCTCCACTCAGCTCCATTGGTATAGACAGAGGTGTGCCCTCCACCTTGCTTCCTGAAGTTAATGACCAGTTCTTTCACTTTTCTGACATTGAGGAAGAGATGGTTATCTTCACTCCATGCCACCAAACGCTCTACCTCCTCCCCCTCAAATTTCAAATCAAATATTGACTTCACTTTCTGTAGCTGTAACATTGAATTCCTTATTCTGTTCTATTACCCTAATGCACTTTGTATGGTATGACCTGCCTGCACTGTATGCAAAGCAAAACTTTTCACTTTACCTAGGTACATGTGACAATAATAAATGTCAGACGGATTGGCTTGTTTTAATTTTTCATTCACTCATTGGATGTGGGTGTTGCTGATTGACGCTGTATTTATTACCTGTCTCTAGTTGTCTTTGAGAAGGTGATGATCAGCTGCTGCCTTGAACCATTGCAATCCCCCAGCTGTTGTTAGACCTGATGAAGGGCTTTTGCCCGAAACGTCGATTTCGCTGCTCGTTGGAAGCTGCCTGAACTGCTGTACTCTTCCAGCACCACTAATCCAGTATTTGGTTTTCAGCATCTGCAGTCATTGTTTTTACCTTGTTGTTAGACCTAATTCACTGAAACATATTGAAACCACTGAAGACACTTTAATCGCCAGGAAGCCATTCTAAACTATTCTCAGTTCCTTTTGCTTTTCCAGCTACATAACTTCAACTCCCTGTCTGTCACAGTGAGAGGCACATCTGAAGATTCTTCCCACTAGCTACAGGTAAGATATTTTGCAACCACAGTTAAAAAGCCAGAAACTAGGACTTATAAATCTGAGTACCAGGTCTTCTCTACATCCAGTGTACTGATCAATAGACAACCCTTCCTTTCTATCTGTCTGTCTAGACTGCTTGAATGCAGAATCTATCTGTAGAATTCAATGATATTTTTCTGATATTATGGGTGTCACAGTGGTTAGCACTGCTGCCTCACAGTGCCAGAGACCTGGGTTCAATTCCCACCTCAGGCAACCCTCTGTGTGGAGTTTGCACATTCTCCTTGTGTCTGTGTGGGTTTCCTCTGGGTGCTCCGGTTTCCTCCCACTATCCAAAAAAATGTGCAGGTTAGGTGGATTGACCATGCTAAATTGCCAGTAGTGTTAGGTGAAGGGGTAAATGTAGAGGAATGGGTCTGGGTGGGTTGGTGTCGACTTGTTGGGCCGAAGGGCCTGTTTCCACGCTGTAACTAATCTAATCTAATAACTTGCACCTTGACCCTATAGTTACCCTCTCGTTTCCCATTTTAATAGCAATATGAATCACATGGGCCTTCTATCCAGGAAGAAATAAGAAGGAAGATAATCTCATAGTTTCCTATGTTCTAACAGAACGAGACAGGTTAAATGCAGGAAGGGTATTCCCAATGACTGTGAAGTCCAGAACCAAAAGTCACAGGCGAAAGATCCAGGGTAAACGATATATAAGTTAGGAAATATTTTCATCCAGAGAGATGGGCCTTACGGAATTCAGTGCCACAGCAAGCAGTTGAGACCAAAATATTGGATGCTTTCCATAAAATCTTTCTTGAAACGTAATTCTTCAGGTTAAAAGTATCAAAGGATAGGGAGAGAAAGTGGAAACAGGATATTGTGTTGGATAAGCAGCCAGGATCATAATGAAAGGAGGCGCAGGCTCAAAGGATGGAATGGCTTTCTCCTGCTCCTATTTCCTGTGTTTCTGTGGAATTACCTTCGAGGTATCCGAGTCCATTTTTTTCCTGGAATTAAATATACAATTCAAAGTACAGCTGCACCATTTTGAAAACTGGAAGTCAGCTTTTAAAATAATGTCCTGGAATTTTAAAAAAAAAAGCTTCAATTAAAATGTTCCCTAGCGACCTTCAGTATAAGGAAAACTCATCTTAATGAAGTCTGAGATTCCAGCCCCACCCCAGTGTGTTCAGCTCTTTACTGCTCTATGATTTGAAGAGGTTACTAAGACAATCAGTCGTAGCCATGTGAGGTTCAAGGATAAACTTCACTTCCCTTTGGGAATACCAAAAACTGGATACCATACACTCGACTTGCACTAGCTTCCATTTTCTGAGGAATAGTTAAATTATTCAAGCACTGCTGCAGGAAGAGACATTCTCATTAGTGTTAAATCACAAGCAGTTTAAGATTAGCAGTCTTGGTTGTAGTATGGCTCACTTTCAGCTGCCAGGAGTCACATGTATTCACACCAGTTAGAATAAAATCATAGAATCTCTACAGTGTGGGAGCAGGCATTCGGCCCATCAAGTCCACACCACCCCTCTGAAGAGTATCCCAACCAGATCCACCAGCCAACCCTCGCCCCCACCAACCCCATCCCTTTTTCCATGCCTTTCCCATGGCTAATCCACCTAGCCTACATATCCCTAGACACTGTAGAGCAATTTAGCATGGCCAATCCACCTAAGCTGCACATCTTTGGACTGTAGGAAGAAACCGAAGTATCCGGAGAAAACCCACAGCCACGGGGAGAGCGCGCAAACTCCACACAGGCAGTCGTCCGAGGCTGGAATCGAACAGAGGTTCCTGGTGCTGAGAGGCAGCGGTGCTGACCACTGAGCCACTTTGAAGATGTCACATTGGACTTGAAAGATTAGCATTTGATGTTTTCTCTCTCCACAGATGCTGCCAGCCCCGCTGAGTTTCTCCAGCACTTTTTGGTTTTTATTTCACATTGCCAGTATTTACAGTATTTTATTTTTAAATGAAGCTAAGAGATGGGACTGATATACCATTAGTAAAGAATAGTGTTGAGAAATAGTTCGAAATTTTATTTTGCTGTTTATCTGAAGATCTTTCTAAACTGTGTGAGCCAGAGAGCTTAGGGACTTTTTTTGAGTAATAATTTTGTGTTCTTTTGCTTTTTATCTTTGTTTGTTGTCGTTGGCTGGGCCAGCATTTATTGTCCATCATGAGCTGCACTCGAGAAGGTGAGGGTGAGCTGCCTTCTTGAACAGCTGCAGTACATGTGCTGTAGGTAGACCCACAATGCCCTTCGAGAGGGAACCGGAGGATTTTGACTGTGACACAGAAGGACACTGTGTTGTATTTACAAGTCAGGATATTCACAGGGTTGGAGGGGACCCGTTACAGATCTGTGGTCATGTGTTCAGTGACTAACCCTCATGATAACCCATCTGCCACAATTAAACTTGTGATCTATCAAGCCAAGTTTCATTCTGAGATTCAACTACTTCAGAGTTACCATCAACTGGTAGCACACCATTAGCACAAGGTAAAGACATCACAATAACTGGCAGGAAACTGAACACAAACGACACATTGTGATCCACTGCCCGGATGTTGACTGAATGGAAAACCTTCCTGTTAGTGTAGATTACACAGGATGCAGTGAAGGGTGGCAGAGGGAGATGGGAAAGGGGCTCTGTCTTCTTATTTTGTTCCCTCTGTGCCAAAAGTTATGCATGGCTTTCAGATCAACCATGATCTTATTGAATGGCAGAGAAAACTCCATGCACTGGATGGCCTAATCAGGCTCCTAGGTCTTATGCTGAATAAACGCATCAGCGGCCTTCTTAATGTCATAATACGCTGCAATTTAATCCATGTTGCTGGGTGAAAATTCTAGAACTCCCTCCCTAAGGGCATTATGGTACTGACTATAGCAGATGGACTCTGGTGGTTCAAGAAGGCAGCTCACCACCACCTTCTCCAGGGGAAACTAGGGACTGGACCCTGCCAGCGATGACCACATCCCGCAAGTGATGCACAGCAAAACTTGCTGCTGTCTCTAAAGACTTGAGGTGGCATTAGCTTAGTTCCCCTTATTAGTCACCTTTCTAACCACAGACAATGATATCCAAGGGGAAGGGTCAATGAGCAGGATGGCTAGTTCGCAATGCATTATGACACCAACAGTATGGCTTCAGTTTAGCTTCATCTGAGATTACCATGAAGGGTGCTCCTTCTCAAAGCCTCCCCTTGATTGAGATGTGGTCACCATTGGGTTAAGCTGCCCCCTCCCATCATCTCCCTCACAGGAAGGCAGCCCTGTAGACTATGGCCATTACCCTAGCACCAGCCTGTAGTTGGTCCTCCAGCAAGAATTCTTTTTACTGTTTTGTTTACACATTTTCAGGCCTGATTTCTTGCAGGTTCTGTCTGTGCAAAGCCTCTATCCTTTCGATAATGGAGCTCGAGCTCATCAGAGAATAAGCCACTGGGTATTTAAAACTAGATTAAGAAGTAAACTCTTTTATCATGTCGTGACTTGGTTGTTATTATGGGGCTCATGTGGTTGGGTAAGCACACTCACTGAGGGCCCCTGTAGGGTTTCATCAAAACATGACAGGCAGGAAGGCAATCATTAGCAAATACTACCCTGAGCTGCATCAACCGGAGTACAATTATTAGAACAAGGAGCTTTGGCGCTTGCCAATAAATCATATTCGTATTGTGGAATAAGCGAGCAGCTATCAAAGACTCTATCTATAATAAATGCTGCGCAGTTTGCAAAAAAGGAGAATGGCTTGTGTTTCTCTTGAGTTGCGTTTAGGTTCAGGGGGTGGATTTCGGAAGGTGAGTTCCAAGGCTGCACCACCCCCAGCACTCCCTCAATTCCACCTGACCCATCCCTCTTCCACACCCCCTCCCCATAAAACTTCCAGTTCTGGGAGGGGTCCAATGTTCCAGCAATTGAGTGGCTGAGGGCTGGAGGGAAGTGGACAGAGGAAACATAGGTACGTAAATTGAGTGAAAATGTTTCTGTATGGAAAAGAACAAGAAGGAGAGGATGTGTTTTCAAAATGATGCGCAAACAGAGCGAGGGTAATGTGAGAGGAAAAATAAGTTCTTCCGCATAGCAACACCAACAGCGTGGGTTCAATTCCCATCACCAGCTGAGGTTACTCTGAAGGATTCTCTTTCTCAACCTCTCCCTTTTCTGAGGCATGGTGACCCTCTGGTTAAACCACCACCAGTTGACTCTCTCTCTCTAAAGAGAGAGCAGCCCTCTGGTCCAGTCGGACTTTAGTTAGGGTTTGGAATGGACCATCTGGAAATGTGATGGAGTGAGGTTTAATTGAGACGTTGAAGAACTTTCTTTTTAACGATATTAATGTGTGCACAGATGTGTGGAAAATTAAGGAGATTGGTGCTCGATATTGGATCCAGTTTAGGTACGATGGGCAGATTGACGTCCTTCTGGACCAATGTGACAGAAAATAGGCACAAGAGAAGGCCATTCAGCCTTTTAAGCGTGGTCTACTACTCAACATGATCATGGCTGATCATCCAACTTATTCCCCCTTTTCCTACTTTCTCCAAACACCCTCAGATCCCTTTTAACTCCAAGAATTATATCGAAGACCTTACTGAAAGCATTCAATGTTTTGACCTCGACCACTTTCTGTGGCAAACACTTCCACAGGCTCAACGTTCTCTGGATGAAGACATTTAGAGTCATAGAGTCATAGATATGTACAGAATGGACACAGACCCTTCGGTCCAACCTGTCCATGTCGACCAGATATCCTAACCCAATCTAGTCCCACCTGCCAGCACCCGGCCCATATCCCTCCAAACCCTTCCTATTCATATACCCATCCAAATGCCTCTTAAATGTTGCAATTGTACCAGCCTCCACCACTTCCTCTGGCAGCTCATTCCACACACGTACCACCCTCTGTGTGAAAAAGTTGTCCCTTAGGTCTCTCTTATATCTTGCCCCTCTCACCCTAAACCTATGCCCTCTAGTTCTGGACTCCCTGATCCCAGGGAAAAGACTTTATCTATTTACCTTATCTATGCCCCTCATAATTTTGTAAACCTCTATAAGGTCACCCCTCAGCATCTGATGTTCCAGGGAAAACAGCCCCAGCCTGTTCAACCTCTCCCTATAGTTCAAATCCTCCAACCCTGGCAACATCCTTGTAAATCTTTTCTGAACCCTTTCAAGTTTTCCAACATCTTTCCGATAGGAAGGAGACCAGAATTGCACGCAATATTCCAACAGTGGCCTAACCAATGTCCTGTACAGCCGCAACATGACCTCCTAACTCCTGTACTCAATACTCTGACCAATAAAGGAAAGCATACCAAACGCCTTCTTCACTATCCTATCTACCTGCGACTCCACTTTCAAGGAGCTATGAACCTGCACTCTAAGGTCTCTTTGTTCAGCAACATTCCCTAGGTCCTTACCATTAAGTGTATAAGTCCTGCTAAGATTTGCTTTCCCAAAATGCAGCACCTCTCATTTATCTGAATTAAACTCCATCTGCCACTTCTCAGCCCATTGGCCCATCTGGTCAAGGTCCTGTTGTAATTTGAGGTAACCCTCTTCGCTGTCCACTAACCTCCAATTTTGGTGTCATCTGCAAACTTATTAATGTACATCTTGTGCTCGCATCCAAATCATTTATGTAAATGACAAAAAGTAGAGGACGCAGCACCGATCCTTGTGGCACTTCACTAGTCACAGGACTCCAGTCTGAAAAACAACCCTCCACCACCACCCTCTGTCTTCTACCTTTGAGCCAGTTCTGTATCCAAATGGCTAGTTCTCCTTGTATTCTGTGAGATCTAACCTTGCTAACCTGTCTCCCAAGGGGAACCTAGTCAAATGCCTTACTGAAGTTCATATAGATCACATCTACCGCTCTGCTCTCCTCACTCCTCTTAGTTACTTCTTCAAAACACTCAATCAAGTTTGTGCGACATGATTTCCCACGCACAAACCCATGTTGACTATCCCTAATCCATCCTTGCCTTTCCAAATACATGTACATCTTGTCCCTCAGGATTCACTCTAACAACTTGACCACCACTGACGTCACTGGTCTATAGTTCCCTGGCTTGTCCAAGGAACATAGGAGCAAGAGTTGGCTATTCAGGTCTTCTCATCTGCTCTGCCATCCAATAACATCAGCTGTGGCCTAACTCCATATCCCTTGGGTCCACATCCCTTGATACCCTTGCTTAATAAAAGTGTGTCTACCCCAGATTTAAGTTTAACAATTAAATTAGCATCAACCGCCATTTGAGGAAGAGAGTTCCTAATCACTATTACTCTTTACATGTCGAAGTGTTTTCTGATATTTCTCCTGAAGACCCTGGCCCGCATTCTGAGAAAAAGATCTGGTTCTAGGCCCTTAAACCAGTGGAAAGTGTATTATATGAGTGAACCAGATGGGCTTTTGTCAACAGTCAGTAGCAGGGTGGCATGGTGGCTCTGTGGTTAGCACTGCTGCCTTATAGTGCCAGGAACCTGAGTTTGATTCAGTTTTGGGTAACTGTTTGTGTGGAGTTTACACATACTCCCCATGTCTATGTGGGTTTTCTCCCACAGTACAAAGATGTATAGGTTAGGTGGATTGGCCATGATAAGTTGCTCCATAGTGCTCAGGGATTTGTAGCTAGGTGCATTAGTCAGGGGTAAATGTAGAGTAATGGGGATAGGGAAATGGTGGGATACGTTTTGGAGGGTGGGTGTGGACCTGTTGGGTCAAATGGCCTGTTTCCACACTGTGGGACTTCTATGATTCTATAAACAGTTCCATTCGGCTCCTAATATCAGAATTATTTTTAATTAATTAAAATTCCACCAACTGCTGTGTCAGGATTTGAACCTGGATCCCCAGAACATCGCTTGGATGTCTGGATGAATAGGCAAGCAATAATCCCACAGAGGGAGTCAAGGGCTACAGGAAAAATGTAATGCAATGGCTATGAAGATTGTTGGGTAATAGTGTGATTCTGTTGAATGGCAGAGCAGATTGAGGTAGTTGGCAGATAGGTCATCCTGGCCTTCAGTGAGGAAGATAGTCACCTTTCTTACCCACTGGGGAAGAAATTAATCAGGGAGGGGGAGAGTTCTTAATTGATGGTAATGGAGGAACCCACGATGGGGCCTTCTCAGCGAGAGTACACTTGCTGAGATAGCAAGAAAGGAGCAGATCTCTCTCATCCAATTATTCCTTCTTCCCACCACCTCTTCTGGCTGCTTCAGTCTAGGCGAATGTTCCGATACAGTCCTGACAAGCTGGAGTGATAACAATTTTGCAAAGCTCTTAATGGTCGCCCACTATAGTGAGAATTCTGGGATGTCAGAAAGAGATCTTTTAATTAGCTTCTAAGTGACATCAATAAGAGTGAAATACAGCTGGAGATCTGAAATATCAATACAGAAAGTACCAGAGAGACTCAACAGGTCTGAAGAAGGGCTTATGCCCAAAGCATCGATTCTCCTGCTCCTTGGATGCTGTGCTTTTCCAACAACACATTTTTCAACTCCGATCTCCAGCATCTGCAGACCTCACTTTCTCCTAGATTCAACAAGTCTGGCAGCTTCTGTGGAGAGCTAATGTTTCCAGTCCAGTCCTCTACAGCGATTCTGATGAAGGGTCATATTGGAATTGAAATGTTAACTGTTTCTCTCTCCACAGATGGTACCAGACCCACTGAGTTTCTCCAATGCTTTCTGTCTTAATTAAATAATTAATTGCACCAAATTAACAATGCAGGTAACTTCACGTTAATACCCACCTCAGTCAAGTTGGCAAGGTCCAAAAATGAGGCAGAAGATTGACATACAGACCATCAGTGCTGTGTGGATTTTGGTCAAGTGCTCCTTGCCCAGCCTCAATTCAATGGATATGGCCAAGTGAGTCTTTCACAACCAAGGGAGAGTCCAGTAAAGCTGTTGTTCTTCAAACCTTCCAGCCAATTTGCATACAACAATGAGAAAAATTACCGTTTTGGTAATGTCGGTTGGGCATAAATGTTGGTTGGACCAGCGCCCCGGGCCTTCTTTTAAACGGTATCATGGGATATTCAGACCAATCTGATGCTGTAATGTTTCATCTGCAAAACATTGTTGGCAGTGCAGCACTCCATGGGCATTCAGCAGATAAACAAAGATCGTTGTGCTCAGGTTTCGGAGGAGATTAAATCAATTCTGACTCCGAGCCAAGATAGAAACCTTTGAGCCGCATGAGGCAGTTGTAATGAATAACAATGACACAGAAGCACTGGCGGTTTAAACACCTTACTTTGAAATTCAGCCTCTTGATGACCTTGTATTATTACCCAGTTTGTTGCTCAACATGTTTCAGAGCAATGGGTTTTGGCTCTATCAGTCATATTTGTTGGAAAGTATGTCCTACCCAGTGAGTGTCGTTTGATTCAGCAATGGCATGACAGAAAATCAATTGCAAATAATTAGGAACAGAAAATAGTGAGTTGCTTGCAATTGTCCAAAGAGCAAAGATTGTTCCTTTCACCTGTGGGAGCTGAGTCCATTTATTGGCCAAGATGTCAGGATGAAAGTGTTCTGACGGCAACAACCTGCTATTTGCATTCATATAGCCTCTTTAAATTCTCCAAGGATATGTCAGATGTGCATTTACATGACAACATTTTTAAATTTGAGACACAAAATGGATCTTGTGGCAGCTGACCGAAACCCAACATTGTGCTTGGACTTTTCAGGATCATCTTAAAGGATGGGAGAGAGGTGGAGAAGTTTAGGGCGGGGGGTAGAGTTCGATAGCTGTTATATGGTATGGTGTGGTCATCGATGTTGAACGATTGTAATTGGGGTTGTACAGAATTAGAGGGGCTTGAAAATCTCTGTAGGATTGCTGGGCTGGCGAAGGTCATAGTCTTGACTGAACAAACTTGTTCTATTTCTCAACGCAGTACCTGGTGTCATGCATCCATAACAGAAATCAATTTGGAGTTTTGAATAGATTACCAATCTCATTTCATGGATGCACAAGAATGGTAATTTTGCAATGAGATGGCACGTGTGAATGAGTTTGGGCAAAGCACAGGGACCTGCACTTCAGACTAACTCCATGTTATTCCTGGTCTGGAAGCCTATACTTACTGAATTTGTTCAAGAGGAAAATCATTAGTGGATGGAAATTCACCTTCCTGATGTACATTTGGCCAGGTGAAGTGTGCACATACCTGGAATCCTTTATAGATAAAGTATTTGGTCATGTCCAATGTCTCTCTATTGGATAACTGATAACATTTGCAAAAGTGTAAGATAGGGAGTTGAACATGCTTGCCTTCATTGCTCAGACCATTGAGTATAGGAGTGGAGACCTCATGTCAATACTGTACAGGTTATCAGTGAGGCTTCTTGTGGAGTACTGTGTCCAGTTCTGGCCGTCCAGTTGTAAGAAGGATATTATTAAGCCGGAGAGGGTTCAGAAGAGATTTTCCAGGATGTTGCCAGACTGAAGTGTTTGAATTATAAGGAGAGGCTGGATAGGCTGGGATTTTTTTTTTACTGGAGCACAGGAGGTTGAAGGGTTACCTTAAATAGAGGTTTATAAAATCACGAGGGGTATAGATAAAGTGAATGGCAGGTGTCTTTTCCATAGGGTGAGGGATTTAAAGATTAAGGGACATATTTTTAAGTTGAGAGGAGAAAGACTTTAAAGAGATTTGAGGGGCAACCTCGTTGCACAAAAAGTTGTTCATGCGTGAATTGAACTTCCAGAGAAAATGGTGGATGTGGATACAGTTCCAGCATTTCAAAGACATTTAGGTAAGTGTATGAATAAACAATATTTGGAGGGATATAAGCTAAGTGCAGTGAGTGGGGCTAGTTTAGTTTGGGATTATGGTTAGCATGGATTGGTTGGACTAAGGGTCTATTTCCATCCTGTATGACTCCATAAGAGAGTCATAGTGGGTAACTGCATCTGAAATGAGATCTTTGGTGTGGCATATTTCACACACTCAACACATCCCAAAGCACTTTTGGGGCAGAGGAAAGTGTAATGTGGCAAACATAGCACCCAATTCACACCACAAAGTTTCCGACAGTCATCAATATAATAATGTTCTTGATCTGACTGCAGTCGAAGGGCTACTGATTCATTTTTTTATCCCACCCTCCACTGATCACAACACATTTTTAAGTTAACCAGTTTAATAACATGATCAATTACATTGTTCTCAGTCTATGACATGATCAGTATTGAAAACAATCAGTCTGGTTTTCTCGGTCAACCGGAACAAAGCCTGCCTTATTTTTGCCAAAAACAAAGGTAATCAATATTCAGTGGTCATTAGTCACTGTTAACTGTTTGAATTTCACACATGCATGCACATATATACATATATAGACACACACAAATCTAAGAATCAAAAATGTGAACAATCTGCACTTTGAAGCACTTTGGCCAAGTGATCATTAAACTCAGGGTAGCAAGGACGAGTCACAGATTGTCCTGCATGGTGCTCTGACTCCAAAGATAATCTAACCTGCACTCAAAGCTGTTGACATTGAATTGTCTTCCTGGACCAGTTATATTTGGCTACATTCCCTTGACCTCAGACTGTGAAGTAAGGAAACCCTCTTCAGGAACTCTCCTTGGGTGGTAAAGTTGACTGTTCGATGAAACAGTATTGGGTTTTCAACTCACATGCTTTACTCAGAAATGTTGTCGAGGAAGCAATGGTATTAGCCAAATGCTGGAATTTTATAGTTCTAATTCTTTAAAACTATAGAGAATATAATCCTAACCAATCTAATGAGTTTCCATAAGTCAATTCTACCATCCCAGGAAACCTTCCAGTAAATCTTTGGTGCACTCCCTCCATAGTCAAAACAACCTTTCTCAGATAAAGAGACCACACAATACTCCAGGTGTGGTCTCATCAAGGTGCTTTATAATTGCAGTGAAACATCCCTCCTTAGAACTCGAATCCTCTCGCTATGAAAGCCAATGTAAAATTTTCCTCCTTCCTCATCTGCTGCATCTGCAAGAGTACTCTCAGCGACTGGTGTACAAGGGCACTCAGGTCTCATTGCACCTCCCCCTTTCCCAATCTATTGCCAGTCAAATAATTAGGGGTGGCATGGTGGCTCAGTGGTTAGCACTGCTGCCTCACAACACCACCGTCCTGGGTTCAATTCTAGCCTCGGGTGACTCTGTGTGGAGTTTGCACATTCTCCCCGTGTCTGCGTGGGTTTCTCTGGGTGCTGCAGTTTCCTCTCACAGTCCAAAGATGGGTAGGTTAGGTGAGGTGGCCATGCTAAATTGCCTGTAGCATTCAGGGATGTGTAGGTTAAGTACATTAGTCAGGGTAAAATATAAGGGGGTGGATTACCCTTCGGAGGATTGGCATGGAATATTTGGGCCAAATGGCCTGTTTCCACACAGTAGGGATTGTATGTTCTGTGTAATAATCTACCTTCCTGCTTTCATCACCAAAGTGGATAACCTCATAATTACCTCACCTGCTGTGTATTTGCCAACTCACCAAATGAAGGAATGAGCTTAAAAGAATAACTATTCCTTGATTGGTATGATTTTTGTTCCATTGCTATTGGATGTGAAGGTATGGGGGATGGTCAACTCTAGACCATGGTCTTCCTGACACCTACCTCCCCAACCAGTCTGAAAATGTACAGAGGGCACTGGCCCACACTCCCTTGAGACTTTCAAGGCCTTTAAGTTGTAATTTAATGGCCAATAGGTGCCTCATCCTATCCTTGCCAGTATTTTCCCTACAGCAAGGTGATTGCCATACCATGTGAGAAATCCACAAACTCATTCCTGTGCACCTTTCCCCTCAACACCCCTCCCCACTTAGTCAAGCCTCTCTCTCATGCCCTGACTGCAGTCCCAGCAGTGACCACTGCATCTTCCTGGCACTGCTGGGGCAAATGTAAAAGTTGCCATCGTCTGATCAGGCGATAGTGCTGCTCTCTCATTTGAGAGAGACAACTGGTGGTAGCTTAAGAATCTCAAATAACCTACCCACCCATCCCCCGACTCCCCTTCCAGCCCCGCCTCCTCCCTTCCATTCCACCGACTAACCCTTCCTTATAGCTATCAACTGGATTCATCCCTCCCATTAGCCAACCAGTCCATACCCACTACCTGTGTTTACCTATCCCTATCTCACCCATCCTGCTACTCTTCCCACCCCACCCCTCCTTTCTCTGCAGCTCCGCTTACCTCCACTCCCAGTCCTGAAGAAGAGTAATACCTGAAACATTGACTTCTCCACCTCCTCATGTTGACTGACTTGCTATGTTCTTCCAGCCTCCTACTTGTCTACTTTGGACTCCAGCATCTGCAGTATTTTTTTGTCTCTGGGCTTAGTTTAAGCTGAGGGTCACCATGCCTCAGGTGAGGGGAGAGTTGAGAACGAGAGTCCTTAATGGTATCCTCAGTCGGTGTGGGAATTCAGTGCATGCTTCTAGTGTCATATTGCATTGCGAACCAGCCACTCCAACCCTCTAGGCCAAACCAACCCCTAACTGCTGGCATGAGGGAGCTGTTGGCTATCCAGCTGGGAGGTCATCCTCCCAGAGAAGAACCTTAATGTTAAATTAATTAACACCGCTCTCAATATTAATCCCCTAAAGTAGGGGTCTCGTTGGGCAGTGGCAGTGTTCATCCATCTCCACAAATGTTCTGGGTTCAAATCCCACTTACCCCTGAGCTGTGTCACACCCATGTTTGAATAGGTTGATCTCACATCATCGCAAGTGCTGTTGTGCCAGACATGAGTGGAATCGGGAACAACCTTTCAGCTGGGTGACTGGAGACCATGACATCCTATAACCTTCTTTGGAAAGGGATTAGAATTTCCCAAAAGACATTCCATGAATCAGTATGAGACTGAGAGTGGCAGATGTATGGGGATAAATGAAGCAGTACAAATATGAGGATGATGAACTAGTGGAGGAGAAAAAGCTTACAATGTTTCATTTAACCCAACAAGAGGAGGACGGAGCTGATGAGTTAGAATTCCCCTCAGCTGAGACAGAAGAGGAAGGAAACATGGGAGGTACTACATGCATAATTGGTCCCTTCACAATATTCAATAATTTTTAAACATTGCTTGACACTCCCATCTTTCCTATGCAGATGAAACTGGAAATTGAAGGTAATCAAAGACAAAACATTATTTTCAAGGAGTTCGATACAGTTGTGAGGTCTAAAAGCAGCAAAGGCAATGGGGACAAAGCAGGACCAGGGTATTGACTTGGACAATCAATGACTCCAGTCACCCAGCTGAAGGATTATTCCCGATTCCACTCATGTCTGGCACAACAGCACTTGCAATGATGTGAGATCAATCTATCAAAGGGCTGAATGGCCTACTTCTATTTTCTCTGGTCCTACATGAGGAGATTGTTTCCTACCCATGGGACATGGCCATTCCACATGAATTAGAAGAAGATCCAAAGAAGGAGAGACATAGAATCCTCACAGTGTGGAAGCAGGCCATTGAGTCTACATCAACCCCTCGAGGAGCATCCTGCTCCAGACCCACTTCCCTACCTTTTCCCTGTAACCCTGCATTTCCCATTGCTAATGCGCCCAGCCTGCAGATCTCTGGACACTATGGGCAATTTACCACAGCCAATCCATCACCCTGCATCTCTTTGGACTGGGTGGAAACCAGGGCACCCAGAGAAAACCCATGCAGATGCAAAGACAGTGTGCAAAAACCACACAAACAGTCGCTTGACAGCGGAATCGAACCTGAGTCCCTGGCGCTGTGAGGTAGCAGCATTAACTGAGCCAACGTGTCGCTCCAACTGCCTATCAGTGAGGTGGAGACAGACTCAAAAGTAATTAATAGAAGAGAGTTAGATATATACGGTAAAAGGAGGAAAATGTAGGGAAATAAGTAGAGAAGTGGGACTAATCAGATAATTCTTGCAGTGGGTCTGTGCAGCCATGATGTGCCGTAGACTCAGAGATGGCACAACACAGAAACGGACCCTTTGGTCCTAACCTTATCTAATCCCATTTGCCAGCACTTGGCCCATAACCCTCTAAACCCTTCCTATTCATAGAACCACCCAGATGCCTTTTAAATGTTGTAATTGTACCAGCCTCCTCCACTTCTTCTGGAAGCTCATTCCATACACCTTCTGTGTGAAAAAGTTGCCCCTTAGGTCCTTCTTATGTCTTTCCCCTCTCACCTTAAACCTGTGCCCTCTAGTTCTGGACTCCCTCCGACCCCAGGGAAAAGACCTTGTCTATTTACCCTATCCATCCCCTCACGATTTTATAAACCTCTATAAGATCACCCCTAAGCCTCCAACACTCCAGGGAAAACAACCCCCGTCCATATTCATCTTGTTGAATGGCTCTGTTCTGTGTTGTGTCCTTTCTCATGTATATGCATCTGTAATTCAGCTGGCAATTTCTTGCAAGGAATAACTAAACGATTTACTCAATGAGACTGTGATATTTCTCTGTCGTTTATCATCGGAGTCCCTCATTATCGAGTTGGGACTGTACTTTCACACTCCATTTGGTCATTGACTATTTGTTGCATGTATAAAAACATGATTTGTCACATATGGAAATACAAATGTAGCTTTTGCCTGTCATTATGATCTGAAATTTTTTTGTTGAGAGATAAAGAAATCCAAATTGTCAGTTATTTACTGACAGAATAAAACCCTAAAATTCCATGGTTTACAACAGAAGAATTTGACTGTACAAGAATCATACTAATCAAATGCGAACTCTATCAGAGGTAATCCAGTGGTTGGAGACATACCAGGCACATAGGAAGATGGTCTTGGTTGTTGGAGGTCAGTCATCTCAGCTCTAGGACATGTCTGCAGGAGTCCTTCAGGGTAGTGTTCTAGGCCCAGCCATCTTCAGCTGCTTCATCAATGACCTTCCTGCCATTCTAAGGTCAGAAGTGGGAATGTTTGCCAATGATTGCATTCATTCATGACTCCTCAGATACTGAAGCAGTCCATGTTCAAATGCAACAAGATCTTGACAATATGCAGACCACTTAAATGCCCTTAAAATTGGCGAGTCTACTACTGTTGCAGGCAGGGTATTCCAAGCCCCCTATACTCTCTGAGTAAATAAGCTACCTCTGACATCTGTCCTATATCCATCACCCCTCAATTTATAGTTATGTCCCCTCATGCTAGCCATCACCATCTGAGGAAAAAGGCTCTCACTGTCCACCCTATCTAATCCTCTGATTGTCTTGTATGTCTCTATTAAATCACCTCTCAACCTTCTTCTCTCTAAGAAAACAGCCTCAAGTCCCTTGGGAAGGTTTTGTGCACATGCAGACCATCACAGAAGCCATCTACACTTCCTCTCATCACAGAAAAGCTGCCAACATCATCAAAGACCCCTCCCCCTCGGTAATAACCTCTTCCATTGGGCAGAAGATACAGACGTTTAACCAAGCTTGCCTGTGGAGGGACAGCTGGAGTCAATGTGGGGGTTGCCTACCCTCTAGAAGGGTCTAAAGACTCTGACTCTGAGAACAGACGGAAAGGGTTGGGTAAGTTTGTTAAACATTTGACAAAGTGTCAAAAATTAGACTTCCGAGAGCTCTTTGGCATGCACCCAGACCTGCTATTCAAGTGCTCTACCCGTGGAACTGCTTTTTGGATGCCTGTCAAAGTGGTCCCACGCAGCCATTTTGTACAGGAGTTGGAAGGTCAAGTTGCGGCTGTACAGGACATTGGTTAGGCCACTGTTGGAATATTACGTGCAATTCCGATCTCCTTCCTATCGCAAAGATGTTGTGAAACTTGAAAGGGTTCAGAAAAGATTTACAAGGATGTTGCCAGGGTTGGAGGATTTGAGCTATAGGGAGAGGCTGGACAGACTGGGGCTGTTTTCCCTGGAGGGTCGGAGGCTGAGGGGCAACCTGATAGAGGTTTACAAAAATATGAGGAGCATAGATATGACAAGTAGACAAAATCTTTTCCCTGGGGTCGGGGAATCCAGAACTAGAGGGCATAGGTTTAGGGGAAAGATATAGAAGAGACCTAAGGGACAACTTTTTCACTCAGAGGGTGGAACATGTACGGAATGAGCTGCTAGAGGAAGTTGTAGAGGCTGGTACAATTGCAAGATTTAAAAGGTATTTGGATGGGTATATGAATAGGAAGGGTTTGGAGGGATATGGGCCCAGTGCTGGCAGGTGAGACTAGATTGGGTTGGGATAACTGGTCGACATGGACGGGTTGAACCGAAGGGTCTGTTTCCATGCTGTACATCTCTATGACTCTGTGGGTCTATGACATGCACCAACAGATTCAAGAACAGCTCCTTCCCCACTATTATTAGACTGATGAATGGATCTCTTAAATTTCAAATAATGTTGATCTTGCTTTGTGCACCTCCTGTGCTTTATCTGAAATGAATAGTATTGAAATGATAGAGTCCATCGCAATGGTTAGATCGAAGATTTCGAAGATACTTGGATGCTGCCTGAACTGCTGTGCTCTTCCAGCACCACTAATCCAGAAGCATGTAATTTGTCAATCACTACAGCTTAAGTGACATCATTATCACTTCAAATTAAACAAATGTTTGAAACAGTAAATGATTTACATGCCCTCGTAGAATCACTTGTGGTATTTCAAACCTGTTTAATGATTATTCAGTCTCACCCTCCTCGTGTGTATGTATGTGTATATGTGTGTATATAAAATCAACTTGTCATAGAGGTGTTATTCAACACCTCTGGAGCAGGTAGGACTTGGAATGAAGTGTCCCAGTCCAGAGGTGAGGACATTACCACCACGCTATTTCTCATGTTTACTCATTGATGTGCTTACCTGGCCATTTTGCAGCTATGCGAACCTACTGAACCACATGTTGAGTCTGTGCAAAGACATAACCAGGAATTTTCATCAGGAAAGTTCAAAAGGAACTGTTTCCATTGGCAAGAGGATTGGAAATCAAGGGACACATGTTAAAACAATTGGCAAAAAGAAAGAGATGGAAGATGAGGAGTATTTTATGCCATATGGTGTTGTGATTTGAAACGGAAAGGGAAGCAGAATGAAGATTCGTTTTCTAAAAGGACTTAGAAAAGTGTCTAAAGGGAAAGAAAAAATTGCAGGGGGGAAGAGTGAGAGTGTCGGTCAGTGGGATAGCTGTGTGAACATAGCAGGAGCAAGAGTAGGCCATGTATCTCTGAAACTGCTCCGTGTTCAATCCAATCTGTCTGTCTTATTCCATTCTGATCTTAGCTCCATTTTCTTACCTGTCTTCCTGAACCCTCAGCCTCTTGGCAATCAAAACAAATCTGTCTGACTTCATCTTGAATATAGTCAATGACCTAGACACAGCCTCCACCATTCTCTGAGGCAACAATGTAACACAGGACAAAAGATGCCCTTCAGCCCATCGAGTCTGCACAGCAAAAGGTGGAGTACTATCACAACATTTGAAAGGCATCTGGATGGGTATGTGCGCAGGAAAGGTTTATAGGGATATGGGCCAAATGCTGGCAAATGGAACCAGATTAATTTAGAATACCTATTTGTCATGGTCGAATTGGACCAAAGGGTCTGTTTCCGTGTTGCACAATTCTATGACACTATAATTCGACACTAATTCCATTTTCCAGCCCTAGGCCCATTGCTTTGAATGTTATGATGTTTCAAGTGCTCATTCAAGTGCTTTTTAAAGGCTGTGAGGTTTCCCTCCTCGTTTACTCCCAGCAGATATTGTATTCCAGAACTTGACCAAACTCTGGATGAAACAATCTTTCCTCAAATCCCCCACTTTTTCTGCTTTTTACCTTAATGGTGTGCCCCCCCTTGTTAGATACCCTTCAAATAAGGGCCATAAGTACTTTCAATCCAGCCTTGTCCATGCCTCACAGAATTATAAACGCTGCTGACCCTCGAGATGAAGAAATTCCTACCTGTCACCATCATAAATGGAAGAGTCAGCAAAGGGCCAACTCCCATACCATGTGACCTAAAGAATTAAAGAGAAAAACCTGAAGTAGTATGCCTTTGCTGATATCTGGGCAATGCTTGTTTCAACCTTTCTTGTAATTTCTTTAAAATAATCAGCTCACAATACAAAGTAATGTATGACAAGTCTCTCAGTTTACTAAGCATATGGTCCATCTTCATTCAACTGACCATATTTGTCATGATATTAGATCAATCAGGCATCCAGTGATGCTCAGTACTCCAAAGGTTAGCACTTCAATAAAACTCTTGACCCACAGTCATGTGGCACTTTATCTAGAGACAACAAGCGGGACACATTGGGATGATAGAAGCAAAAACAAAACCCATAATGATCTTAAATAACTGCGGAGAAGATTTACTCCATGCACAACATAAACCAATCTATATTTTACAATTTTACTAAAGGCTCAGTTGGAGACAATCTTTCTTGTGTAGTTATTGAAAGACATGTACATGAAGTACTTTGAAGAGAAAAGTACCTACTTTAATACAGCACAATTCTGAACTGCGAGATATTCGAAAGCACTCTACAATCAATCAGAATCTTGTGATCATTGTTTTAAAATAGGAACTATGGCAGCCTGTTTATACACAGCAAGAACAGCAATTGCCCAGGTAATATGGCATCAGTTGAGAGATAAATATTGACAAAATAGTGGGGGGAGCTCCGTTACTGTTCTTCAAACACTACCATGTTGCATTGAACATTCTTCAGTACGGGAAGGAGTGTTAGCTTAGACACATATCAGTCTGATTTGAATTCCACCCTCTGACTAATGTCTGTGTGAAGTTTACACGTTCTCCCCATGTCTGTCTGGGTTTCCTCTGGGTGCTCTGGTTTCCTTCAAGGATGTGCAGGTTAGGTGGATTAGCCATGTTACATTACCCATAATGTCCAGGGATGTGTAGGTTATGTGGATTAGCCATGGGGTTAATATAGGGTTTCAGGGATAGAGTGAGGGTCGGCTCTGGGTGGGGTGCTCTTCGGAGGATCAGTGTGGACTCAATGGGCCAAATGGCGAGCATCCACATTGTAGGGCTTCTATGAATTTTATGAAGATATTATTCACAAGTCTGTTGAGTGCAAATGCAGAAAAACTCCTTCAACTCCACCTTGCAATCCTGCAAACTCAGACCACCTGTATGAACAAGAGCAGTTGATACATGGGGACGTCACCACCAGCAAGTTTCCCTCCGAGCTACACATTATTCTGAATTGGAAGTCCAGCACTGTTCCTTCAGGGAACACTGGGTCAGAATCCTGGAAGCCCTTCTCTAATTCTGTGTGGAGCCAGACTGCATGGAGCGCAATTGCTCAAGAAGGCAACTCCCCAACACTTTCTCAGGGAGAATTACGGGTCAGCAATAATGGTGACGGAGCCAATAATGCTCATATCCCATGCCACAATTAAGAAAGTTCAAAAGATTGTTATCAATCTCAGTAACAGGGCCTTTCAAAACTCTAGCTTCCTCAAGAAAAAGTTCAGCTCTTCTTTTAAGACGCATTCCCAGTGTGGAATTAACCTAAGTTCTTTAGGCATTTCTGACACTAAAAATGACACCTTTTCAGAACCTTTACTACTCTGCCTGTGACGGTGTGAATGACATTGATCCATCAGTGATAATTTCAAGTAACAGAGGTAGCTGCAGCGATTGTATTCCCAGCTTCTTGATCGAGTCTCCTCTTCTTTCTTTGCACCACTGGACTTTGAAGAAAATGGGACGATATTGGAGAAACCAAACGCAGACTGGGTGACCGTGACCGCATTGCTGAAGGCTCTCCCTCCCGCTGTCAATGGGATTGACAGAGTGAGCACTTGCTATGTCTGCACCCCGTTCAGGAGGCTAGGCAGCAGCACACTTCGCAACACTCAACCCCTCCACCCTGTCCCCGCCCCACGCAACCCACCCCTGCCACCGCCGCTGCCCCCAACTCCCACCCCCAGCCATGCAAAACTGCTGCTGCCTTTGGGGAGTGAGTCTCAAAATACACACACACACACACACACACACACACACCCTTTTGACAGGTTCCACCAGCCCCGTACAGGACAATGACGGAGAGATTATGTGGGGAAGGGGGATTTAGGGTACACCCCTGTGTAGAGCTCCAGTGAAAGTGAGGGGAGAGAGAGAGGGTGGGAGATCAGTCACTTGGAGACAGTGCCTGGGCTCCCATCAATGTCCAGGACTGTTCTCGGCCAGATTTACTTTTAATCAGTGTAAACAAAAGCCGTGATCAGTGGTGGCAACACTTCTTTGATGTAATGTTTCTATTGGGACCTTGAGATATTCTTCAGATAATCTGAAATAATGGATACTTGATATTTGGATAATCGAGGTTTCTCTGTATACACAGGATGTTTGCAAAAGGGCTGTTAGAACCAGGAAACAACTAACTCTAATGTCCATTCAATCTTTGCAGGTAGAGACATTCTATTAGTTTAGGATACTTAGACTTGGCAATTCAGCAATCACTGTGTTCATTCCAATTCTTTGT